>NW_024543060.1:68097500-69393333 GCF_018167655.1 Microtus oregoni | reverse complement strand
GCTTTTATTTCTACAAAACGAAAACATTCTTCCCCTAGTTCTAGCAATCCATATCAAAAAAGAATCATTTCTCAGGCCCTACAATGGTACATTTCAAATATTGTTTGAGCCTTGGATTATCATGTCACTGGAGAAGGTGTTGGGAATGAATAACATAAAGACTCTACCCTTAAAGAGCTCACGGTGTCTTTGACTATGAGAACAGACAATTTACTACACAGCTCTCTAGAAGGTGATAATAGCACCTAACTACAATGTTCTGTGGAAAAAAGAATGACAGAAAGACGGATGAATGGATCAAGAGGCTTCAGAGTGTGGTCCCTGATCAAACTGAAGGGAAGGAGGGGGAACAAAGAATATTCTTGAAAGACAGGAGGACATTTTCAAAGGGAGAATATGTGTGATGGTTATTTGAAGAATCATAAGAAGTTAGTTTTTCTGGAGCGTGCAGTACATTTCAGAAGCATCATGAGATGAGCGTTGACAGGTGAGAGAGACATAGGTATTAGAAAGGCAGAGCTTTAAACTGAAGATGATAAAGAACCTTCAATGGACTCCACTGACAGACAGTTCTACATCAGACACCCCTCATGCGCCAGAACAGATCCGATGGACTGGCTTGTCTCAGAGGTCTAGGCATTTGTTTTCCTGTCCAGTATCTGGTACAGTGTTCAACTATGCAAACATAATCTTTTACATGGGGACACACTGACACACCGTCTCCAGCCTTCGCTGCATGATTTCAACATATCCAACTCTCTTATTGCAGTAGAAAATTTCCAGAGCTTTCTTAGTGACGCTGTACAAGTCCCCAGGATGATGGAGACATTTTGACCCTCCCATAAGTTAAGAGCAAAATTAAAAGTCATATTCTATATATCAATTAAGGTATTACTATTAGAAGATAAGCCTAGCATGTTCTTAGTCAAATATAATTCATTAATCTAAAAGTCTTTACAAAATATGATTTGCCAGACATGTTACAGTTTCACGTATGTATTACTCATCTTTTTCCTTCTAACAAACTTCCCAGTGTTATCTTCCACAAATGACAAATTCAAATGCAGCCGAGCCTCAGAGTCCCTCATGGGGTTACAATGAAAATGTTCAGACTTCTGAAAGTTTTTTTTTTTTTTTCTGGGGCTGAAGCATCCTTTAAAAGACAATTCACTGTCACATCAATTATTTACAGGATTTTAGCAAATGGACTCACTTTTTGACATAAAGATGCCTCCGTGGAACAACTTATGTATCCTTGTAGCCACTCAGATGGCTTCACCCTCCTCTCTGAGGAGTTGGGGGAAGGTGGAAGAATGGGAGGAGGAGAGGGAGTGGGAACTGGGATTGGTATATAAAATGAGAACAGATTGTTTTAAAAATTAAAAAAAAAACATGTTGGTGAAATGGCAATCAAGGCAAGTGCTGGATGATGAGAACCAGACAAGCCTTCCCCAGAAGCAGCAAGTAATATAACTACTACTATATGGATGTAATATATAGTGTAAGTAATAGAACTGCTACTATATGGATGTAATATATAGATATAAGTAATATAGCTGCTACTACATAGATGACCTCCAGCCACTCCAATTTTCATCTGTAGAGTACCAACAAGAAATCCTGGGAAATGAATAGAGGCCAGCATGATAGTAGCATTACAGACATCGTCCATTAGGGGCAAAAGTGACTGACTGAGTTTTACTCAAAGGAGTGGGAGAAGTGGTAATATTGTGCTTGCATTTTAGAAAGTGTGTTACAGCTGCAGTATGGAGGTGATAATTCTTCAGGCAGACAAAGTAGCTGAAATTCCATAAGAATTGGCTAGGGGAGAGGTCATAACAATTATGTTGAGGATTGTAAAACTAAAGTAATAAAAATTATAAGAACTAGAGATATACTTTGAAAGTGTACAAGATAAGAGATGACGAACCTCAAGTGGCAAATTAGAGGGGCTAGCAAAGACTCCACAGAGACTACAGCCTGCCTAAGGTCAACTACAGATGCTGTTTGTTCTCAGAAGCCACAGCAAGTTGAGGAAGAATTATTTCTCTAATGTAGAGGAGGCAAGAAGGTCCAAGAAGACTAATAGGATAGCTGGTGTTAAACCTTAAAGCATGAACGAAGGTCTTGAAGAAAAGGGATTCACATTTCACACGTCTTTAAAGGTTTAAAAAGTAATTTCTAAGCTACACGGATTTTCTTCACTGACATTTATTTCAAATTGTCCTGTGATATGTATTGATCACAATAAATATTAATAATCAATTTCTGGCTTTATCAACACTTAGAAGCTCTTACTTGGTACCAGCTATCTGGACAAAGTGTCACCTGGCTATTTATGACTTGGATATTTTACTGGCTTAAGAGACAGTTCCAGGGAATTTTCCCTCCCTTGATTTTCTCCAGTATTTTCTCTTAATTACTGATAAGCATAGTCAAATCAAAAAGCAATTCTAGCCTGGCAAAGCTGCTACTGCTTCTATCACACAAGTTTGCTGGGGGAGTAATTGCTATTCTGACAACTGCTGCAGCTTTCCTTAAACCCCTACAGTGACCTCCCTGACATCGAACTTTTTCCAGTATTACTAAAATCTATTATCTTTCAATGAGAAAAATCATTGATTTGTGAACTTACCGCCAATCCGAGCTAGTTCTAAAGCCAGGCAGCAGGACAACTTTCATTTTCAGTTCTACATGCCCAGCATTTTGTCAAAGCAACCACACCGAGACCTACAAATTACATGTCAAGAAGACAGGGCCACATGATGTGTCTGTCTGAGATTTTCTTTCTATTTTTTTTCTTTTTCTCTGATTCCATTGCTTTGAAAACTCCAAAATTTTAAAGTAAACAGTGTTTCTACCCTCAAAAAAAACTATATATATATATATATATATATATATATATATATATATATATATATTCATAAAGAAGCTAAAGGGACCAGTATTAATGTTTCTTTAGTTATACTTTGACAAACAAATCAGAAATTATTTTCCACTTTAACCTGCTTGCTGAGTTTTAATTCACTTTCTGGAAGTAATAGATCATGACTCAATGTTCTACCATATGCAAAGACCTGAAATTATGAATATTCTTCATTATTAGCTCACATAAGGTTATATATTATGTACTGCATGTCTACACTGTATTAGTGAAGGTTTATCCACATAACTTTTTAACATTTTGAATAAATACTCACTTGGGTATATAGCTTACTCTAGATTTAAATATTTCCCAGGAAGCAAGCAGATTTAAAACAGCTTAATTATATATGTGATTTACTTATATGATACCATTCTTTTATTAGATACGTACTGTGAGCCTTTCATGGTTTCTCATTCTTTTATTAGACGTGTACAGTTAGCCTTCTATTGTTTCCCACTGGTGCTGCCTTTACTTGCTTGCTATCAAAGATGTATATTAAAAAGTTTCCTTGATTTTCTGAGTCTAAATTAATCAAATTTAGTACATAGTAACCTTCATTTTTAAAAAAATCCCAAGGTTTTACAGTAACAAGTCCTAGTAAAAGAGGCCATGGCATCTCCAGAGCCCTTTCTCAGTCACGTTGGAGAGCATTTGGTCACCGACTTTCCACTCTTCATATTTGATAAAGCATTGTTGCAGCATCTAAGGACCACATCAAGCGTCAGTCCGTCCTTTGCTTATAGGCAAGAAAGAGTATTGTCTGTTCCTTTTGCAAAGAGAATTTACAATGTCATATGGACTTGACCTAGTGGCTTGTTTGAAAATGTTTCTGATAACACAACAAAATAAACGACTTTGGAGAAACTGAAGATAATATTATTTGAATCCTCATCTAGGGAAATATGAAAATAAGTGCTCTACAAATTGAAGTTCTTTAACTATCCAACTTGGAGGTGCATTCCCTCCCACAGTGTCGTTTTACAGAACAGATGGAGTCTGTGCAAGCACATTCTCTGCACACATTTCAAGAGTGAGTATACACAAGGAGATGCCTCAGAACTTCCAATCAATAGCCTCTCACAAATAATTATTTTTATCTCAAGTGACTACAAGAGGGTTAAAGGGCTTTAAGGTTGCCAGTGCATTGGCACAGCATTGATTAACAACGTGCACATCTGTTGTTAATTTAGATTGAGCTTGCTTTTTAAAAAATCAATTATCTATTTTAAGTTCCAAGAAAAAAAAACACTATGCAAACAGGCTAACAGAAACAAACAAATTAGCCATTTACACCTCAACATTTCCGCAGAGATCATAAAACAACCTCTGTGAATGCTTGTCTTTAAATTTACATAAGAGCAGGATACTTTGCAAATGACAAATATCAATTGAAAGTGTCACCATAGTGCATCCAGAAACACGTTAACACTGCGTGTTATAGCACTGTTTTCATGTATCTCTAAAGGAAGCTCATACCACAGCAACATACTCTCACTTCTCAGAAAAAAAAGAAATGGCATACACTCAATTTTGACAATTGGCATAAAAACGACTTTTTATCTTCCCTCATTGACTATCAAGGAATGCCAAAATCATTTTTTCCCCCTCAGATCAAGAATGAAAGACCTTTATACTGTCTTGGTTATGTAATTCACAAAGCTCACTTGAGGATCACCTGTCAGGTTCTTTGAGTTAATGTTATACCATCTGCATGAATTTTGCATCGAAAAGTATTAATTAGTACAATATACTTTGCTGATATTGCTGCTACTTTGGGGTACAGTTGTGATAGTTTTCCTCTAAAAATGGACTTCATATAAAACACATCACCAACAATGTTCCATCACACTGTCAATTAGCTAAGTGTCACATAGTTTATTTCACATGTGGAGTTTTATTTCATTATAATTATTGTTTTGGTTACTGAGGTTTTTTGTTATTAATTTAAAATATGGTAAAATGTGTTTACTAAACATATTAATTCCCTAGTAAGTATCTTTTGTTAACATTGTGGCATATTTTTGCTTAAAGAACCAGCATTCTCTCCCAATTTCTCCACAGGAAGGGTTACTCTATCCTTTAACCATCTCCACATCTCTAAGCCACGTAATTGAACCACCAGCTGACTCACTGACCCCCTTCTTTACCAAAAGCACTCTACAACATCACCGAGGTCCCTATAGGAACATTCCAAAGAACTCAAAACATGGAACTGTTCAATATTTAATAGCGATTAATAGCTTCACTAAGGCAAAACAACTAGTGAGACTATGAGTCAGGTTTCACTTTACAAGTCTATGTCTAAAGTTTAACCCTGTGAGTTCATAATTTACATGTCTTTGCAGTGGTCCGATTTGGAAGTGACCCAACAATAGTGTTTTGTGTAAAAGGCATAGCTGGACAATTCTATAGGTATTATAGTTCCTACGAAATTGATCATAATTTTACTTTGAGTATTTGATTGAAAATATCAGTGTACATCAATAAAAATAATGAGTTGGATTATCATCTCTCTAACTTAGACCCTTTTCAGATTTGGACTTAATAGGTAATGTTTTATTTTTTTAAACATAACTTATGATTGCTACTTTTCTATAACAGACATAGAAAGTTATTTTCTTGTCTACTTATCACAAATCACATTTTGGTAAACATATCCTTCCAATAAACCTATGAATATAAAATTATCAAAGGACATAGACTTTTCATTATACCAGATACATATATTAATACTTCTTACTGTGCCTTTAACAACAACAACAAAAATAATATTGATAGAAGTAACTACAGAAATGACAGCACCACCCTGCTACAAAATTTGCCTTTTGCCCTGACGTATGTGTGGGCCATGGTACTTCAAAGAAAAGCTGATATTTACAGCTATTTAAATTTTATAACTTTCAAATGCCTACCTTATATTTCATTACCCTAGTATTCAATTAAAACTACAGAAGAGCCAGAGAGTGGTGGGACATACTTGTATTTATTGATCTAAGAAAACATAAAATTGTTCATGGTATCTGCTATGACCCTAAAGACATAAGGACCTTATGTTTTTATGGAAAACAGCTCAGCAACTAATCCTTATTACCTGTAATATTTTGGTTTGCTCATTAACTGTCAACAGAATGATATGAGTTGACCCACAAAGTGAATTACCTGGGACAAATGTCAAGATGATTTCCTGAGAATCAGCACTCTGCTTTATCAACAGATAACTCATGCCCAACATTAACCCTACTCAGAAAACATAGAGAACCCCAGGATTAAAAACACACAATGTTGAAACAAAACTACAGTCTTCCAAAGAGGGTTGACACAGTTGAAAGTATGGAGAAAGAAAACACTAAATTACATGGCTTCTTTTCTTTCTCAACAAAATAAAGCTTTTCAAAAAGGACATTCAAATGAACCTCTTAGAAATAAGTGAAGCTGCATTTTATAAGTCTTGGCAGAGTTGAAATTTCAGTTTAATTGCAGGTACAAAACTAAATGGTTCGGTTTGAAGTGTTCAAGATAAATAGCTGACAAACATACTATCCAGAAGAAAACATAATAAATTTGAATTGCATTCACTGCCAAGGGAGTGCTCTCTAGAAGTTTCATATGTTAGATATGAGTTTAATTTGAGAACTTCTCGTTATACTTAGATGAGTACTCTTATGGCAACTTATGTTAATTAAACTAAACCCCAAAGATTTCACTCAGTGAACTAAGGAATTGTAAAAATCTCCACAAGAGAGATAGTGTCATTGATTATTGTTGCTTTCTTGAATGTCTGGAATTTTCATAGTGATTTCTCTAAGCACCCGATAACGTTTAGTCTTCCTGAGTTATTTATGATACGCGTGTTGATTTCCATAGGTACCTAGCATGAGCTATTGCAGAGAATTTCACAGCAGTGCTCTGAAATCTCATAAGAAATTGATACATAAATGCTGATTTACATGGCTTATAATATATTATCCATTATTGCCTCTGAGCATTCTATTTCTGTAAGCAATATAATACTCCCAGAAGCCATAAAAGAAATGACAGCCACACAGTAGCGCTTCAAACCCTTAGGATATCAAAGGCTATGTATCTTCAAAGTGGAGCAGAGATTCTGTGTCACCAAGTTGAAGTTTCTCTTGGTGACCACTATTCTTAAAACCTAACAAAAATATTTTAATTGTCATATCATATACATTGTGCATGCTACTGGCCTACACAGGATATTTTTCAAATGTGTTTATATGGTACATTGAGTACGAGCAACTTGACAATAAAAGTTAGACGTGTGACTTACAAAGTGATAACATAATTTGACAGTGAGGAGAGTTGCCTCCTAGGAAAGAATATTTTAATATATTTTGAATGACTTTAGGGCAGAGAAAGGCAGATTAGAAATTTTAGACAAGTATTGAAAGGGCAGGCAAAGCTATCTGTGGACGTCTCCTTAATTTGATTTGGCATCTGTATTTCCTCTCCAACACACCTTGTAGGTATTCACATTTTCTTGAGAATAAAATCTAATAAACTTCTTTTGGGTCACAACACAGACCAATAATTTACATTAAGGGGAAAAGAATTGGATTACAAGCAGAAAATAATTTTCACCAAATTTCGCTTCCCATCTCACCGTACCTATATATATTGAAGGTATACAAAGAAAATCAGAGAGGAAAAGCTTTCTTTGTGGTGTGACTTTACCCCGAGGAGAGAGCCATCTTCAAGGCTTCACAGATATGGGAGTTGGGAAAAAAAAAACCTGCCCCTCCCCACACCCCCAAGTCAGAAGCAGGCTGCTGATATCTAGACACTCCTTGGCAACCATCCCAGCCTCCTGTTTCACTCCTGACAGCAGCACTGGTCCCCAGAGCCTCTGAGAGCTTTCATTTCTGCCTTGATTTCTCTAAGAGCTACTCTCTTACTGACTGTCCTTGTCTGTGCTGAGAAGCTGGAGCTCTAGGGAGCAGGACCTCCCTGCTTGTTAGGGCAGCACTAACAAAAAGAAGACCAAATGGTAGTTTTTGATGATTTTCAGACGTCTAGCTGTGTACACTTGAGCAGTTAAACGGAGCCGGTGAGCCCGCTTTGCACTGGAAAATAAAACCGGCTCCTCCAAATTGTCATTAAAACAGCCGCGTTTTCCATTGCTCTGTATAAAATACGGCTAGTTTATCTTTGGAGAGTTGATGGCTGCTTTTATTTAGCAAAAATCATTTTCTTTGTTCCATTTCTTTCTGTCACATTATTCAAGGTAATAAATACTCCGTGGCAGAAACTGTTCCTAAGGGAAGTCTTTCAACCCAGTTGGGGGAAGCGCTGAACTTTATATATTCAAAAACTCTCTATCACCCAACAGCGCAGAGTCTCTGCTGATTCCTGTGAATTATATGTTTTCTTATGCCCAGGAAGGGTGGCGAGGCCAAAGCTGCCCTCAGAGTATGCCACATTTCATGTATTGGGGACTCTGAGCATTTTGCTACACTTTGATATGCTTTTAAATATCAGACCCAACAAGTTATAAATTTCTCCCAGGCAGGATCAGATGATGAAAATACCCAATTTCACACTTTCTAAAATTCCCCGAGTTTGCAAGTTTTCTGATCATTAACCATTCCGTATTGACCTTTCTGCTTTTACCCTGAGTGGTAGTGGACAGTGAAGTGAAAAATGCAGGCTTTTTTACGAAGCAAATGAAATAATTAACGGCCTACATAGGAACAAAGTCTTCATGGGTCCTGATAGTAGTTTCTTCCTTACCCAAACAGAATTGGGGCTTCTGATTTAAATGGCATGAACATTCTGTAAATTAGCAAACAATTAAACATAATATTGGCTATGGAAGTAGTATTTTTACCAACCAGTTAAGAGGATGAACATTCAAAGTTAAGAACTGTATGATAATTTGACCTCATGGCAAAAAAAATAAAAAAAAAATTGAAAGGGACCCTTGACTGCTGAGTTAATTTTCTCTGAGAATGACATTGGTATGAAATACAGAGCAGAGCTATGGAAAGCCCAAGACTAGGATCTTCAAGCCCCTCACAAATAAGAAAATGATCTTTTTTCTAGTCTCTGGTATTAACGTGAAAGAGTTTCTAATAGCACGAAAATGATTCAAATAGCAACCGAGGCTTTTGTAATTGTTAAACAGTACTAAAGGTCACCTATTATAATTCTGTGTTTAATTTTTCAATCCTACCAATCCCACCTAGCAACACACACACACACACACATACAAATGGGCAGAATGTGGTACCTTGTGGTCTAGCAGACTGTGTTGTGTTATTCTTAAATTCATTATTAGCTAGAAATTATTTTGAAGCTCAATGTAATTACTCAAATGCTTTATAAAAAGTAAGTAAAATATTTCTGATAGGTTGGTCAAAATAAAAATTCACATTCACTTAAAAGATTAAACGGATGTAATTACCCATAATAGTAACTAGGAATAAGTAAATATGTTATAAGATCCTTTTGATTTAAACATATAATAAAACCTTTTTATGGTGTGGATTCAGTGTACAGAAGGATGTTTTTGTAGCAGTGCATATTATACATTGTGCATAACACAGTTTTACAACATGATATACACAGAAAGAGTGAAATGAGTAATGGAAATAAAAAATAAAGAAAAAGATTTTGAAAATTGCAATGCTGTTATAGGACAAGACATTTTAAAAATCAAAATTCATTAGAGAATATAGGAACAATATTTTCAATAATTGGCAACTGTGCAATACTACCACTATGAAAAATGACTACTTCAGATATAATATTATATTAGGATGGATCAATTATTTTAAATTTAAACTACAACATCAGCTTCTTCTGCTCAATAGAAAACCATCTCTCTATTTGGAGACATGAAAGTCTCCAGTATTTCAGATCTCACTGGAGAACTAGAATACCTAGAAATGGCTAGAGATGGCATGGTTGTACAATCTGACTTTCCCTATAGCATGATGGCTGCAGGTATTTAAACATATTTTTAACCATTCAGAGACGGTTGGGAATCAGACAATAACTTTTGGGTGCTATATAAAGAAGTCTATGTAGAACTTCCCCCGGTGATGCCAGCCAAAACTCCCTATAGGTAGAATTCTATGTTAATAGAAAGCCCTTGTATTAGGTCACCTTGAAAATGGATGATTATCACACAGCAGAGATTCATTGTCGATTCACAGATCAAAAAAGCCATTAAAACTGGGTGCTGTCACCTCCTCCATACATCCATTCTGTAATTTTGGATACCCAGTGTTACCTATGGTCCATAAATATTCATAAAATAATCTACAGAAATAAATAATTCATGTTTGAAAAACTTTTAGTTCAGTATATTGTTATAATTGTCCTATTTTATTATTCTTTGTTGGATTTATAAAGTAAACGTCACCACAATTAAATAGCTGTAGAAAAAATAAAAACAGGATCTATATGGATTGATAGATACTGTTTGTGGTTAGAATTACTCACTGGGTGGTCTTGTAGTGTAACTTCTGAAAATAATGGGCGAATCCCGTATATTGCTATTGACATTTTGATGATATAGAGGGAAAGGGGGCAGTTTACTTTCACTGGTAGAAACAGAGGAATCTAATTCCAGGTCTAAAGTAAACTCTTACTGTCTCTGTCATAACACGGTCTTCAGGAAATAGATCACTGGAGTCCATTACATCAGACATGTTTATTCATTGGTCCTGGTGAGCAGAAAATAGCAACATGTTATCCTCTTTACTAAGACACATGCAGGCCAAATTACAGAAGGTTGACTTCAAAATTTATATACACTACAAGTTCAGGACCTTGACACATTGTTAAGCTTCTGCACCTTCAATAACAGAATGTATTTAAAGAGATATTTAGAAATTTCCAACACTAAGTACAGACTGTAATCCTTATCAGGCTGTCTGAATTCTGGAGACAGATTTCACAGAACCAATTCTGCTCCTGCAGTCCACTTTCTAAAGAGTGGTTCATGATGGAGTTGTCTCGCATGTCCAGGTCCTTCCAACTCAGATGTCTACTACGACTCGGGAAAAGAAAAAGTTTTTTCTCATCTGCTAGTATTGTATTTTCTTTGGGAAATTGCTTCTATATTGTAAATGGGTTCTTAGGAAGACTGAATATTTGTCTATAGAACACAAAGAGATGTGAAATATGCCCTGCATAGATTAAGGTGGAGTCATCTAAGTCATTGACCCATAAGTCTGGTCTTCTGCAGCCACAATTCAAGAAAACTAAAATGTTTTGTCTGGAATGTTTTGTGCCCATCTTCAGGGACCACGTAGTTATGAGAATCAAGATGTTTAGACTCCCATATTATTTAATCTTCTTGCATATTTGGGACTTTTCTTCCCACCATGATGTTATCCTTGGGGTTCTGTACAACAAGTAAAGGAAATACATCACATTGTTTACAAAAGCCTTTGGAGTACAAGTTGATGTAGTATGATGCTGACATCAGAATTCAGGGATAACCTATGAATCTAATAGTAAAAAAAAATCCTTTGATAGGCAGATTTTGAGTATGAAAAAGTGATCAAAACTTAATAATACATATTTTTGGTCATTTATTTATTAAACTATAGCCACTGCTAAGTAGAAACTTAATAAATAGACAGCCTATAAGTATGAATCTTTCTTATTCTCTAGTCATTTTGGTGAGCATGCAAAAGCTGTCACTCAAAACAGCACTGGTAAAGAAAAGATGCTGCATGGGGCTGATAATAATTCATCTCCCCAAATCCTATTTGTTTTCTAATCCTTTTGAATGTGCAGTCTGCCAAAAGCAGTGACCAACATTCCCACTTCCCAAGACTGAGATTTCTTGAGATATCTGATCAACTACCTGCTAACAATTTACTAATCTCTTAGATTATTATTTCACTGGTGAGAAATTTGTTTCTCATATCCCTCTGAGAATGTCACCCAATCTGACTTGCCTTTGCTATCTACCATGTTTTGACATCGTCAATACTCATGGACTTGTGAAATACCTCATTTGCCATCTTAGTATACTACACAAAGTTTGTTTCAGCACAGTAAATCTAATAAAGTAATTAAGTCCATTGGTTCTGATGATTTTAGCAACTACCTTATTTCTCCAACAGATATGACCTCATAAATCCATTGGTACATCTCTGCAAACTCTGTTACATTGCCATTTAGGTAAGGGAAGTAATCTGATAAAAATATGAAATATGTGTATGGATTCATTGAGGACTATAATGTACATTTTTTTAAGAATTGGAAGATACAGTGGTCCTTCTCACGCTGGATCTGCTAACACATTTGAAGACAGATGATTTCTTGCCTAACTCTAAGCCTGGTTTCTTCATAGCATATAGTTCTCAAAAGTAGACATTGTAGTCAGGGTGCTGCTGAATTGGAAATTATGACTGACATTTGGATTTCTGTTGCCTCCTGGTCAGCAAGCTATTATCAAATGGAAAGTTAATAACCTTTGGAGTATTCTATTACCAAAGAGAAAATAAAATTTAAACTCGAGTTACACATTGAGACAAACAGACTGTATAAATCTCAGTGTGTGCACCTATCTGCCTTTACTATCCTGGTTCGTTAACAAGATTTAATAGGCAAAAACTCACTAACAGGTATACTACTATGGATTCTGAATTTCATACTCCCATTTGGGAGGAAGAAATGCTCTTTCTAGTCAAACTGACTTCTAAACATACTTAAAATGGGAAGGTCCTGTCAGCAAGGACTGTTTGTAAGAAAGGAGAAAGCACCACCTGCTTCCTGAGATCTTTTGAATCAGCTGGCTCTCTAGAAGTAATTGCTCAGTCTTTACCTTTTCCAGCTGCCTTAAGTTGCTTCATTATGGATGCAGTTTGGGCTCTTGAGTTCTGGATATTTTCTTTGCTCCTCATAACAATAGGTGATTGCCTTTTACTGAAAGATTTTTAATTAGTACACTATTCAATGTTTGGTTTTAGGCTTTCCCTATATTTCACTACGTTAAATGCCACTTCCTAAACAATCCTCTGCAAACTATTATCCCTCATTAGAACACTTTACTAGTGAAGAATTGGGAGTCAGAGAACTTTCATGTTTCTTGATCAAAAAAAAAATCTTATTCAAATTTATCCAGTGCCTTGCATTTCCCATTACTGCCTGGGTCAGTAGAATCAATAAAGCCACGTTTGAAATAATCCTTCTATGTTTGCTGGGTAAACAAGGGGTTCTAGAGAGTCAGCAAAATGAATGTAGAAAAGGGAATTCAGCACTGAAACTTTCGCAGCAGGCAGGTTTTTGAAAAAGTGGTTGTGCAGACTCTCCCATAACATAGAAAAAAAAAACACTTAAGCTACTGCATACATATCATGCATGATGCATTCTGGTTATTCTCAACACACACTTTCCCTGATTTCCTTCCCATACTGTTACCCCACTCCTATACCTACAAATTTCTTTCCCAACTTCAGATATTTTTGGTTTTATCACTCAATGGATTTAACTCTGGCCATCTGTGGGAGCACAGGTTTGGAAGTTGGTAGGCTCACCAGTGGGTACACAATTGAAGAAAATGGCTCTCTGTCTCTCTCTCTGTCTCTCTCTGTCTCTCTCTGTCTCTGTCTCTCCCTCCCTCCCTCCCTCCCTTCCTCCCTCCCCCCCTCTCTCTCTCCTAAAATCATGTATGTTATCAAACTCTCTCTCTCTCTCTCTCTCTCTCTCTCTCTCTCTCTTTCTCTCCTTCTCTCCTAAAATCATGTATGTTATCAAATAGTAAAATTAATTTAAAAAAGGTTCACCCCCCCCCCCAAATGAAAACTGCAAACAAATTTTCGGCCCTTAGCAGATCCACTTCTGCTAAGACTCTAAGATTAGTCAGGGAACACACCCTGAATCAATAAAGGTCCAGGATGTAGAAGAACAAAACTCAAGGTTGCCTGTGAAGGAAATGTAATGTGGAAAGGGTGGCTATGGAATGAGGCGAGGGAGGAGTGGATATAGTCAAAATATATGGAAGGAAATTCTCAAAGAAGAATCCAAACCAGAGGTGCATGCCTTTAATCCCAGCATATAGGAAGCGGAGGTAAATGGATTTCTATGAGCTCTATGCCAACCTAGTCTACATAGTGAGAGTCATTTTTATCTTATATTCCCGCATCTCAAATAATAATTAATAAATGCATTTCAAGAAATAATTTTAAAAATATTTTGTTCAATGAAATTTTCTGCTAAAAAATTAAACAAACAATGTGTATTTACATATAATTGGATATATATGTGTGTATGTACATACACACACACACATATCAGTTTTTCACAACAGGGTTTCTCTGTGTATCTCTTGTTGTCCTGGAACTCTCTTTGCAGACCAGGCTGGCCTCAAACTCAAAAATTCACCTGCCTCTGCCTCCCATTTACTGGAAGTAAAGGTATGCACGGCTGTATCCAGCTATAAACAAAATAACTTAAACTTAAACGCTGCCACAATTTATAAAATATAAAAATCCTACATATAAATAAATCTAATTAGAATTATATTAACAGAACCATGGTCATAGAAATATGGACATCACATATTATAAAAGATGCGAACTACTTAAAAAATAAAATTATAGATGTACCCTTTTTTCAAAAATATTGAACATATAATATTAATCTGGTGTCTGAGTTATTTTTACTCTATGAATTTGATTTATTTTGTTGTGATATGGGTGTGGATGTGTGCACATGCATTGTGTGCCTGTGTGTGTTCACATTTGAGAGGGTACAAATGCGTGTGTGTCTGCAGAACAAAAATTGATGTTGAATGTTTTCATTAATTTGTCACCATCTTCAATAATGAGGCATGTCTGTCACTGAAATCCCTATCTCAGTTGTTATTCTAGCTAGCTAACTTGCTCCAGGGACCTCCTGTTTAGACCTTAAGAGCTAAGATTAAAGTTTACTGTTCAACCAAATCCACTGGTATTTACATGGATAATGAAAATCCAAACTCCATCTCTCATGCTTATGCGACAAGCACTTTACCTATTAAACCATCCCCTTCGATCTTTATTTTATTTAAAAGTATATACTATTCTCATTTAATCATCTTTAAGATTTTGCATCTAAAATATTTTCATGTCATATGTTTAAATTTAACATTTTTCTCTCAAAAATTTAAAATATCACTGTACTTCTTGTATTGAGAAAATGTCTCTTAAGATTAAATGCAGAGAATGGAAGAATGTACAAGAATTACCTTTTTTCTTCCTTCAAAAGATTGACTTTGGGTGCACTGACAAAATAAGTTGAAAGTAAAAATTTGTGAAAGATAGATATTCCATGCAAACGAGACTATGCCTAATATCATGCAAAACAGAATTTAAATAACAAAGTTTATGAAGCAAAAAGTACATTGTAATTTCATAAAAGCTCAGTTGGGTCCAGAAGATACAAACATCTTAGGCTTTTTGACCTCTAATGGGTAACTGAAAACATATGCAGAACAAAAAGAGGACAAGAATTGAAGGACCAAATAGAAAGTTCTACAATAATAGTTACAGATTTCAATAACTCATCCTCATTAATGTATAAAAAATATATCACTCAATACAAAGACAGTATAAGACTAAACCCAGCAAGCTAACAGCATTTAGCAGCTATGCAGAATACTATCCAATATCATTATACCTACCCTCACCTCTGGGACACTGAGACAACGGGAGAGAGATCTTTTACTGGGCTGTAAATTAAGTTTCAAACTATTCTTTGATTGCACATAAAATTTGCTCTTCTACCAAAGTTAAAAACAAATAATCAGAGGTTAAACTGGAAAAAAAATCTAATTTGTGTTAATTAAACAACACAGTCTTAAGGACAAATAGACAAAAACAGAACTCATGAGGGATATTAGAAAACAATGATACAAGGACTAAAATTTAATATAGCAAAGTTTATGAGATGTGGCAAAAGGAAACAAAAACAGTATTAGAATGAAGAAATATGTAATGATAACCCCAACAAGACCTAAAATTGATAACTTATTTATAATTTACAGAAAGACATAATGAACAAACTAAATCTAAGTTTGGAAGACAGCAATAGCAAAGACTAAAGCATAAATAAATGAAACTGAAAATAGAAAAACCACAGAGAAATAAATGTAACCAAAAGAATTCTTCCATGGTTTCTGCCTGAAACCTGTCTACCTAAGGTTCCTGCCTTGGTTTCTTGACTGATGATGATCTGTAACCTGAAAAGTCAAGGTTCCTTTCCTCCCCAAGATAGTCTTCACCAGTTTTTGACTACAACAATCATTTGGTCTTTTCCCTCCTGGTTATTTCCTGAGTGTTTCTCTTTATTACTGTTATTATAAATGGAACTGCGTTCACAATTTCCTTTCTGACTGTGATTGTATGAATGCTCCTGGTGTTTATTACTGCGTTCTAAAATTGTTTTTGTCTGGTGTTCATTAGGGAATTCTCCAGAGAAGGTCATTTTATTTTGATTAGATATATTTTTATTTTTATTTTTCATGTTTCTATTTCTTGCTAATTTTGAATTAGAACTTCCAATATTATGTTAAGTAGAAATGATGACCGATACCTTGCCTCACTCCTCGTCTTACAGAACCGTTTTCCATGCAACTACCATTGAGTATGACTTTTGTTGTTGAGTGCTTCCGTTGTGTTTAGGTAGATATTTTTTATTCTGACTTCACTGACTATTTTTTTAATTAGGAAAAATACTGAAATACATGAAGGCTTATCTCTTCAGTGAGATGGTTCTGTTTATCCCTTCAGACTCTTATTATAATGTGTTACATTAATCAACTTTCTTAAGTTCAATGATGCTGAATGGCTTGCTCTCCTTGGCTCGTGCTCAACCACTATTTTTGTACTACTTGCACATGGACTACCTGCCCGTGGAGGTATCACTCAAAGTGACCTGGGTCCTTCTCCATCCATCAGCAGTAAATAAAATGCCTCAGAGACATACCAACAGATAAACCTGTTTTTGGAAAATTCTTCAGTTGAGGTTTACTCTTCCCAGATGGGTCAATTTGACAACAGACACTGACTATGTCACCTATACATAAAAGAAAAAGAATATTGTCAGAAGAAACAGAGGAAAACATAAACAAATCGTGGCATATTCAATATTCATGGATTGGAAGACTTAGTATTGTTAAGATATTGATATCATGTGAAGTGGTAGATTCAATGATGCTATCAAAACTCCACTTTCGTAAAAATAAAAAGAAACAGGTAAATTTTGTAAGGAAAATATGGGCCCTCATGTGTACCATCAAGTTGTTTTCAAAATGGTCCCAAATGAATGTCTGAAAACAATACACGTTTTTTTTCAGAAATATTTCTGAGAAAAATCTACATACATTTTGCAAAGTAACAAAGTTGGACTTTTATCTAATATTTTATTATAAATGGTACAAATGAACCCACAACATAAATAGGAGACTTAATTGGCCATCTATTTAAAGGAAACAGAGCATAAGACTCACAATTGGTCTGCCGATATAGCTCACTAGTAGAGAACTTCCTTTGGGGGTCCCTGGTTGGCTCACCAAACAATATTCAAAACAGAAAGAAAAAAATGTCAATCACTTGCAATTGTTTCTTAAATATGAAGTCAAAGGAAATGCCAAAGGATAAATAGACAGATTGGATTTTGTGAAAATTAGAAAGAAATTGGCATCAAAAGATGTTATCAAAATATTAGAATGGGAGAGAATATTTATAAATTATGTATTTGATAGGCATTAATATTAAACAAAAAATTCTGAAACTTTTTTTTCCCTCAAGATAAAGTTTCTAAACCTCCCTGGCCTTCCTTGATTTTCCTTGGTAGACCATGCTGGCCCTGAACTCACAGATTTTGCTTCTGATTCCAGAGTGCTGGGATTAAAGGTGTGTACACCATCCCCAGCTAAATTACTAAAAGTCATTTGCAAAAGTAAACTGAAATAAATATGGGCAAGTATCTAAGGATGGCTGTGCATGTCTTTTTCACAGCTTTGCATAGCATGAAAGATGAGCATCACAAGTTCAAGGCCAGCCTAAAGTACATAGAAAGACCCTGTCTCAAAAAGCTGAAGTCAGAAGGACTGGGTAAGGAGTTGTGTAGACATCTCTCTAAAATTCATATACAATGGCAAATAAGCCTGCAGAAACTGCTTAATAGTTCCTGTTAGAAAAATACAAATTAAAGCAATGAGAATTTCCCCACGTGGGTAGACAGTGTGACTCCCAGAACACATGGGTTATTAAATGAAAAATTGCAATACAAGGCATGAGATACCTCCTTACAAGTTATTAGTTAGGGAGGTCCCAGAAGTCTCCAAAACAGCACAGTCTGTTGGCACTAACCTTGGTTTACCACTGCAACTACACAGTAAAACCCTACTGTTAAAGATACTACATATTTTAACCGCAGGGTATAGAAAAATCAATTCCAAACCAACTGGGAACCTTCCTCCCTACTGACCAGCTTTATTAGTGTTAGAAGGGGATAAAGGGCCTTCTAGGGAAGAAAAGACTTCAATGGTCTTCTCCAGCCATGGATCCAGCATGCTGCAACACTGACGTACCAGGCAGAGTACTGGTACAATAGAGTCACAATTGCTTTCTGATTGGATTGGAGGCCTGCTTCATAGGAGAGAATTTCAAATCAGGAACTGTGATCCTGGTAAAAAGTTCAGCATGGGAGACAGGACCTGCTATTGTTATTTTGCTAAAGGGTCATGCTGTCAAACTTCCTGCTAAATATTTACTCTTATTTAGATAGACCTGGGCTGCTCGCATCTTTGGTTAGCTAATCTTTTGGTAGTTGTGCAATAGTCAGTAAAGAGATCTATACATGGTAAGGTTCTGAGGTAAGAGACAGGACTATATTATCTCCCACCACCATGCTACCACAGCTCAGTGAACACTGAAGAGGAGATGAAAGCAATAGACGAATCCATAAATGGAGAGGAGTGAGCATTGTCTTCAGGCATGCTGGAATCATCACACTCATGGCTTCACAAAAGATATGGCTACCTGCACGGGACCTACACAAGGCCAAAACAGTCAAAATCCTAGCATACATGAGCTATATGATTTCTAAGCACATCCCTCAAGGAACTATTGGCACTGAATAGTCAAAGTTGGAAGATAGGGAGACTGGGAAGTTCCCAATGTTGCAGTGGGTGTCCCCACATCCATATATATTTGAACCATACGGATTATATTAGAAAGTTTATCAATGAAAAGTGGAAAAAAAAGAAGACATGAAGTAGGAAGGAGGACATGTTGGAGAAATCATGTGGGAAGTTGAAAGGAGAAAATGAGGAGGAGGGAATATGATCATATTTCATTGTATAAAAATAGAAAATTTTCAAATAATAAAAAAGTAACAGAAGTAAAAGGGTATATTTGTTTGGCTGACAACATTCTCTATTCACAATAGCTAGAAATTGAAAACAGACTAGGTGTCTGTCAACAGATGAATGGATACAGAAAATATATTACATTTACAAACAAAATATTACTCTGAAGTTTAAAAATAAAGAAAATTCACAGATAGAAGTGGGAGAAAAAAACATCCTGAGGTAACCCAGACCACAAAATAATGATATAGTATGTCTTCGCTTATATCTGGCTGTTAGCTGTTAAGTCTTCAATAAGCAGTCTATAACCTATATGAATATATAACCACAGATGTTAGGTATAGAGTCAAAGACCAGGGGTCAGATGTATCACCATAGCAAGGGGAAATAGAATAGATAGCTATAAATACATGAGGGGAACATGGAACCGAGGATCAAAGGAGGAGGGGTGGAAGAAGAGGGGGAGGGAGGGAATACAGGTAAGGTCAGCTAACTAAGGTCCATTTGAGGGTTTTAAGGAAACTTAATATTCTAGAAGCTACATGTGCACACACACACACGTGAGTGTGTGTGTGTGTGTGTGTGTGTGTTCACCAATGGAATCACCAAATACCAGGGCCAAAAGAGCCCCAACAGGACATCTCTCTTCACTAAATGAAGATTCCATCTTCAGAAATAGGTTACATCTAATTGAGTAGTTGGCAAAAGGCGTTTCATAAGAGCCCCTAAACAATACAGGCTGTTTGCAAAGACAATTGATTATGCTCCAAAAACTGTTGGTAAAGCCCATTGCTGAAGAAAACATCTATACAACGCACTGAACATTGAGAAGTTGAGCCACTTCCTACCTACAGCCTTCAGCCGACCTAATAATGTTCATGGTACTGGAAGTTATTTTGCACACTATCACCAAAGAAGAAGGTTAAACACCAACCCAGCTACAAACCCTTCAATCTACAATGGTGACCTGTGTACAAGACGCACTAGCACTATAGTGGACAAAGCCTTTGCAGCTAATCAAACAGTATCTGATTGGATTTATGACCCATTCCATGAGATGGAATCCATCCCTGACACTGATCAGGTGTCTCAGAACAAGAGACTAGATATCTCAGGGTCCTAGAATAAAACAAAATACTACGGTTCTGCTAATGAAAGAAAAGGCGTTGATTTGGGTGGTGGTGGGGAACTTGGAAGAAGGGAAGTCATAATCAGAATATACTATATCATTAAATATATCTTCAATAAAAATAATATAAAGTAAAATTCTTGGTGAAAATTCTGTGAAATTGAAGCTTTATAGCACCATTATGGAATGTCAAATAATGAGGGCATTATTATAAACATTGTAATAATTCCTCAAGGAGTTACAAATAAAATTCTCACATTTGGGAAGTCCCACAAATGATTATAGATACCCAAAAGAACTGGAAAAAGAATATCAGTATGATACTTTTGTATCCATAATCATAGCAGCAATATTTGTTGCAGCTAAGGTGTTGAGGAAAGTAAAAGAATGTCTACACACAAAGACTGGGTAAAGAAAATGTTTACAATGGGATAAAAAATTTACAATGGGATTAGACTCCACATGAGGATGGAGAAGAATTCTGAAACAAAACAGACAAATAACATTCTATAACACAGATGCACCTGTAGACTATCAGGTGAAGAGAAATAAGAGCTACAAAAGGACATATCCTTTATGATTCTACTTACATGAGGCAATCCAGATTATACAGGCAGAGAACAGGGCATTATCTGCAGTGCTAGTTGGAGGCACTTGATGAAGAGTTATAATTTCAGTTTTGATGAAATGATTATAAAGAATTATGATGGTTTTGATTGCACAGCAGAATGAATTATCTAATTCCAGTGATTTGTGCACTTCAATGATTAAGAAGATAAATTATTTGAACTGTATTTTACCACAATTTAATACACATGAAGGACTGATTTCATGAACGGTGCAGTGCATCTGCCCTACAGTTTATGAGATGCATGTATCCCAAGGCAGCTATAAATGAAGCCCAACACGCTTGTGGAGAAGAACTTGTCACAGTGTCAAAAGGTTGGATGCATGTATATAAGATGAGGGCCTAAGAAATACATTACTCTATTATATTCCATCTTTGTGGCTAATTGATTATTTTCAAATATAATTTTCAGAGGAAATAAAATACATTTCCAGTTCAGAGTATAGGTTCAGTGTTTCATACACTTAATTCTATGATGCAGTCTATCAACTGCTATATAGAAAGTTCTTAAAACTTGGTGCCATGAAAACAATTACTTTCACAGCATGATGTTTGGGACAAAAAGTCAATCGATAATTCTGCTGAGACAACTCCACTCTCAAGGTAAAACAGAAGAATAAGTCTCTTGGCAAAAAAAAAAACAACAACAACAACAAAACAAAAACAAACAAACAAACAAAAAACAAAACACCATGGTTCCTAAATCCTAAAGCCCTCCCAGTGTTTAATAATGCAATCTAATGAAAGAAACTGATAATAAAGTTGCCCAAGATATTAACAAATCGCATTATTTTCCTTTCTCTATCTGCTGCGATCAGTCTCCTGAAGGAAAGCAGGCAGCAGTTCTCTTCAGGATAGAGGATATACACTGAGTGAGGCATGCCAACATGGTAAATTTACCTTTACTGGGAAGGAAACTTAACTCTGAAAGCCACATAGCAGCACATGTGTGCAGCCATTTCTGGGATTTACTGGTTCTTGGTGTAAGGCAATAACAGAAACTCCTTCTTGCTAACAATTATAGTTAAAGAAATGAGTCCGTTCTTAAGATTACATTGCTCGGATGTCTAAAGCTCTAGGCTCGAACTCCCAAAGTATTCAAAAGCTAATAACAAATTATATTTTTACAAAGCACTTCTGAATCAACTCAATTTTCTATGTACATGGCATCCATAGCTTTATGAGTATGTCTCTGCCCATAAAAACAATAACATTCAAATTATGAAGCGTTTGAAAGAGAGAATGATATCATGCTGGTTTCTGTACTCACCTCCCAGATCAAACTGCCAATTACCTACAGCTGTCTCCCAGCACTTAGGGGTTCAGAGGGAAAACTTCCCCATGCATGCGTGTGGCTAAGCAAATATTTATCTGTCACCCTTTCTCTTTTTAATTGCAGCTGCTCATTCCCCATAAGTGTTTTTTTTTTTTAAGTGAATAGCAGGGAGGCTGTAGGAATGGTGTGTGCTGAACTCAAAAGTGTAACAATTAAAAATGGGAAGTGTTCGCAGCATTTAATAATGACATTCTAATGAAAGACACTGATGATGAGGTTGTCCACAATATTGTTTGGTTATCATTAACAAATCATATTATCTTTCTCCTCTCTCTATAGCAATCAGTCTCCCAAAGCAAACTATGTGGTAAATTCTTTTGACAGAAGGCAATTCCGTTTCTCCATTTCCCCCTTAACTCCATAATGGAAACCTAATGAATACCAGAGGTTTCTGTGAAGAGCACAATAATCATCTATTGTATTACTGATTGAAAAGAGCTTGCTGCATATTCAGACAGATATAAAGAACCTGATTTCCAAACAAATAGTTTTGATAGGATAGGCAGATTCAGGACAAAGCTAAATTGTATTTAATTATGCTACTTTGCGGGGCTCTTATGATGGTTTTTCACATGTCAAGTAATATCTTTCATATCTTTAAGGAGTATTCTGATATGTAGAGCATATTCCTCAATTAGTTACATCCATTTTAATTCCATTTCTGGGAAGAATGACATAATAGTTGCCTCGGGAGTCAAAATATTGTCCTAAATAAAGATTTTAGGACTAACATTTGAGACATTTGTGCCTGTGGGGACTTCAGCTTTCTAAAGATAATTTGGATTTTCTGAAAAGATGAAGCCATTTTTGATTTCATGTGTCTCAACTGTCTACAAGCTTAAGCTTAGTTTTGCAAAGAAACATGTACAGCACCGTAAGGAATGTGTTGTTTCTAGTGTATCTTTTTTGACACCTCAAGTACTGAACATCTTGCAGTAGTGAGGGCTTGAGGACACTACGTTAACACTTCTACACGTTGCTCATACTTTGTGCTTTCTCTATCTCTCCAGTGTTAACTGAGAAATATGTGGACATGTCTGAAATGTTTTTACTCAGAACAAAAGCACAATGATTGGTAATATTAGATTTAAAATACACAGTGAGAAACTACTGATTCATGGGGGAAAATCTTGGCTTTGTTACATTCTCTCTCTCTCTCTCTCTCTCTCTCTCTCTCTCTCTCTCCCCCCCCGTGTGTGTGTGTGTGTGTATGTGTGTGTGTGTGTATGTGTGTGTGTGTGTATGTGTGTGTGTGTGTATGTGTGTGTGTGTTTGTTTATTGGTTAGTGGGATCATAGTATAATTTCCTTACTTTTCTACTGTTTGCTATTTTTCCATTTTATCAGTCCTCTATTCCAATTTTTATGCTTGGTTAAAATATATTTTTTTCATCCTTATACTGGCCTTTTCCCCCCAAATAAGTAATGAATTTAAGAAGGCAAGTATGTCAAAAAAAAAGCAAAAACAAAAACAACAACGGAATAGTACAAGTGACCCAAGAGAAGAACTTTGTGACAGGTGAATGGGTCTCAGAACCTTATCAATTTGTTTAATGTTCAAAGTGATTGCTGTTTAGCTTTGCTAATGTTGTAGTTAATCAAGATAACATGCAAGTTTAGTTACTTTTGTTTTCCCGAATGGTATCTCTTTTTTGATTATCCTTATTTGATGCTACAACTGATGAGTCAAGTAATAGGCCCTATACAAAAAATACTGTAATTTTTTCTCCAGAATCCTCTCTTATAGATTGCCTTAGTAAGTATGCATTCTGATAGGAATATGGCATACCAGAAGAAATATAGTCAAATCTTTATATTTATAATTATATTATATTTTATATATTATATATGGTATAAATTATTAAAAAACAACTTTAGAGCCAGGTATGGTAGTGCTAACCTTTCATCCTAGCTCATGCGAGCATATTTCTGAGGGTTTGAGGCCAGCTTGGTCTACTGAGTGAGTTCCATTCCTGTTAGGCCTAATCAGAAAAACTCTGTCTTTAAAAACAAATAAAGAAAGAAATAAAGAAATAAAAGGAAGATAAGCAATTCAAAATAAGTTCTCTCGTGTTGGTGTTGGACTTCTAAGTTAAGAAAGTTCACTCCAAGCCGGGCGATGGTGGCGCACGCCTTTAATCCCAGCACTCGGGAGGCAGAGGCAGGCGGATCTCTGTGAGTTCGAGACCAGCCTGGTCTACAGAGCTAGTTCCAGGACAGGCTCCAAAGCCACAGAGAAACCCTGTCTCGAAAAACCAAAAAAAAAAAAAAAAAAAAAAAAAAAGAAAGTTCACTCCAAAATGCATGAATTATCATGGGTTAAAAAGCATTGTTAAAAATGTGACTAAATACTGGATTAGCACTAGGGTTAGGGTTCGGGATCCAAGAGAAGAGAGCAGTCTCCTTATTTAATACGAGAAATAGTCATGATTAATAAGAGTGGAGCTCAATCAACCACGTACCAATTGTCAAAAACATTGTATCTTGAATAAAATATGTAATAACACACTGCACACATGTGAAAAAATTACTAGTGATTGAGATAGCATACTCTGTGCAGAGTGTGACAATTCAAATAATGATGATTTATCATTCTTTAACTATCATAATGTAAAAAATTTATAAAGAAATAGCAAATATTTGCAAATGTCCAACAAAGTCAGTAATTATATATTTTCTGGTGTGGAATTTTTTTTCGACTTTTGTAAATGTAATTACTAAAATAGTATTCATAACAAACATAATTTTCTTTAATGATGCTTTTCTTAAAACTACCTTTAAGAATTTATTCTAGGGCTAGGGAGATGGGCCAGTGGTTAAGAGCACTGACTGCTCTTCCAGAAGACCCAGGCTCAAATCCTAACAACCATGTGGCAGATCACAACTGTCTGTAACTCCAGTTCCAGGTGCCCCAACACCCTCATATGGACATATATACAGGCAAGAATACAATATATGTGAAATAAAAGTAAACATTTTTTTAAGAAAGAATTTATTCGATAGGTTTTCCCAAGCACTTATAAAATTCTGAAATGTTCATTTTAACTTCTATTAGTTAAAAGGTCCAAATAATTTAAATATTAAAACAGCACATTGATTAAATACTATGCATTGTGAACAATTTTATGTTTCTGGAAATTTAGTAGCATTTTAAATAAGAAAAATGTAAAATGAAAGTGTGCCCATATCTTGCAAGTATGTATTCTGTCATATTGTCATTTTTTTTTGTAGGAAAGAAGCTATCTTGAATTAAGAACGGGTTAAATGTGTTTATTCAATATTTGTTTCATATAAACACCATTTCAAAGGCACCATGGTGTAATAAAGTGACCATTCATTAAATGACAATCTTGTTAGTCAACAACCCAGGCTGGACTCTGATTGGCGGACCTCTCACTGGTTTCTCTGTGGACATTCATGTAGCTGCAGGCAGGGAAGAGATTTATGTTGTAAGAGGGTATTTTGTGCATTTAGATGCCAGCTGTGAGTAGGTCACATCTGCCATGTCAGGGTGATGGAGTAACCTGGGAAAGGTTTGCTTACCTTGCAGTTTGGCCTGGGCTTGGAGACTAAAGAGTAGTTTCAGACTTTATTCGATCAACAGGCTTCAGTGAATGATCGATCACTCAGAATTTTTCCTTGCATCATATTTGTTATTGTTCCATTGGCCAGTGTATGTGGTCAATCTCAGAGTCAACAGACAAAGCTAATGAACCTTGACTGCTTCAATCATCATTACCTACAGGTTTTTTGCTTGGGTGCAATAATTTATTTATCCATACTCACTGAAGTTTGTTTCTGTGAACAATGTTAGTATGAATACTTTGGTATATTACTTGTTCATAGGTGCCAGTTATATATATATATATATATATATATATATATATATATATATATATATGTTATGAAAAAGAAAATCTTTGTGGAAATATAGGAATGCCAATTGTATAAGCTAATGCCATTTTGCCAAATAAATTTCTTCCATGTGTGTTTATAATCCTTTTACTGGGTGCAGGGGGGAGGATGAAGTAAAAGAGGAGTACCTGGAGATTGTTAGACAAATTGACTGGCCTAACCAGCAAGATCCAGGTTCAGTAAAAATATGCATCTTAATTTTTATTTTATTTTTTTTTGGAAAAAAAATATCAAACACTAACCTTGACAAATATGCATATAAATATGTGTACATGAATTCACCTTGGGCACATACCAAACACATTTAAAATTTTCTTCCAATTATATTCCTTCTGACAAAGTGAAAGACAGACCACTGAAACACGTCATCAAAACTTATTCACTTTTCGCTATTAAAAAAAAATTAATCTTAATCAAGTCAAACCCAATCCAGCAAGATAATTATGGTAAGTATTCACTTATATGTGGATATTAGCCATTAAATAATGATAACCAACTTATAATTCATAGACATGGAGAGGTTTGTTATGGAGGAAGGGACAGGGGGAGGACACATGGATCCCCTCGGAAGGGGAAATAGAATGTATTTGATTCATAGACTGGGGGCAGTTTTGCAATTTGGGATGAAGATGAGAGGCACAGATGGTAGGGAAAGGAAACATAGGGCCAAAGAATGGAATCCAGAGAAAGAGAGCTAGAACTGAAGGACATTTGAACAATGGAATGGAAACCACGAGTTGTGGAAAATCCCCCAAAATAGAAAGAGCATCCCTAAAGAGGTTTCCTAATGATGGGGGTGATGAAGTCCCAGCTGGCTATCTCTTGTCCTTCAGTAATGGGACTGGGTTGCATTCAATTGATTTGCTACCCTGCCAATGGATTCCCATGGAAATTCACCCCTGAAAACCAGGCTGTTCCTCAGACAATGGGTTTGCTCTCTATAAATTGACTGTGAGGACCCATCATCAAGGATAACACCCATGCAACTCATCAAATATGGAGAAGCTGAGCTGGGGCCTTAATGGAACATGCACCCTTACATTTTAATCTCTTTATTGTGGGAAGTCCTACTCTATATCCTTCCTGTAAGATAGGCTAATGCCATGGGCCATAGAACTTGTGGGAATAGCCAAGCAATGTCTGATTTGACGAAAGCCTAATCCATGACATGAAATGCATACGTGACATTGCTTGAGACACCAAGAAACAGAGACTATACAAACCACTCTTAAAGTCAGGCCCAATGGCCAACAGATAACCAACACAAAATAAACCCGAAGTTTGATCATGGCTTTTTGTTTTTTTACCCTAAATGTCCTTAGCATATATATATATATATATATATATATATATATATATATAATGGCTTCCAGTTTTTTTGTTTGTTTCTTTGTTTTTATGGGATTCCTGGGTATACAAGAGTGTGTGTCTCTGCACACTTGTTTCTTGTGCTTTTTCTTTGTTTCTTTTTCTTCTTTTCTGTTTGTTTTGTCTTATTCCAGTTTGATTGTTTTGGGGTTTAACTTATTTTAATTTATTGTTACTTTTTTGATGCCTATTTATTTTCTAATGAGAGACTGAAACAGGGTAAGGTGCATCCCAGAGGAATTGGAACAGGGGAAACCAAATCACAATATATTGTATCAAAAAATCTATTCTCAATTAGAGGAAAATAGAAAGAAAACAAGAAATGGTTCACATGTGTCTGCTAATTCACCTTAACACATACCCAAAATTATTTTTCGAAAATATCTATCAACAATTACTGCTTTTGAAAATTTTTCTCATTATTTCACTTGAAAATATTCACCTTGGTTTAATGTAAACACAGGACAAAGGATTAAATATAAACATATGTGCCTACATTGTATCATTTGCTACATTCATGTTTATCATCAATTTGACAAATCTATTCACATGAAGTTTATATATGCAGCTTGGAAACTTTTCTACTGTGAAAAATCATCCTATTTATGTATTTTCTATAAATATGTGCCCTATTTAGATATAGATATATATCCAAATTTATGCATATATCCTGAAATGACATTAGCATATGATTTTGTATCAAAGATATATTGGCAGTATTGGTTAACAGAAGAAAAAGTCACAAAATTTTAAATCAAGATTAATATGTGAGCAGCTGAGCAGTGGCTAGAATTATCCCCAGTCTGAAATATTCAAAAGAACAACTTAGACTATATCTGTTGATTTGTCAGAGTAAGTAATCAATTAATATACAAGCAATATAAATAATTCATTTACAAATACAATCTTCAGAAATTTTGAGAGATATCTAGATATGGAGGATGCATAATTATTTTTGAGACACACATTATATGAGTAAATATGAAAGAGGAATGAACACCAAGTGAGACAACATAGTTTACAAAGAAGGAAGAAGGGAAATGATTAGGAAGTAATGTATGATATTAAAATGTTATAATAGGTATGATTTTATTCATGTATGTAATTATAAAAGGTACTGATATATATATATATATATAATATATATTTAATTGGCACAATAATTCATACCATTATTTGTTTCTCTAAAAATAAACTTTTCCCTTCCAGTGGAAACATTTCACTTTCAAAAGCTCTTTTACAACATATTGATCCTTTCCATTAAATGAGATCCAGATCTACCCTTTACTATTGATTTTAGCATACAACCTTTCCCCTGAAGGTTTCGGGCTAACTTTGTATAAGAAAATTGTTCAATCATTAAAATAGTTTAAATACCACAGACAGTAGCTTTTGTTGTTTATAGCTGCACATGGTAATCAAAAAATGCCTTGACTCTAAATCCCAAGAGCTGGGCAAGCTGATTTTCAGAGAAACTGGTCAGCAGAGAAAATTGAAACCATCCAACAGGAACTCCTTTAAATTGCTCCCACAAAACACAGAACTTACATACTTATATATGTCAACACTCACTGTCCTTTTTCCTCTTATTATATTAATAGAGATGTCATCTTCTTAGCAGAGTTCTTTAATTTATAGCACGCAAGTTATTCATTCTGTATTGTGCAATGCTTAAGTTATTAATTATTACTTCAATGTCTTTTTATTAATCAGTTTCTTACCTTGATATTTCTACAGCATTTGAAATGTTGATGCTGTGCAGCTAGTTTCTCTAAATTGCAGTATTTTCTCCAAGATGGAAGAGAAAAGCTTATTATGTAGGACATAAGGAAATATTCTAAAGCCAGCAAGTCTCAAGAAGTTCCTGAAATTTATAAGAACCATAAAATATCCCAAGAAGATACAGAAGCAGTAACAATTGCCAGAAAGAGTACTTTCTGACTAGCTGAGATGTGTGCAAATTATAAGAGAATTCCAGATATCCAGTATCCTCACTTGTTATCTATAACAGAATGGTGTGGGAAGTTCTTCTGTATATGTGTTATTTTTATTGGCTAATTAATAAAGCTGTTTTGACCAATGACTTGGCAGAATAGAGCTAGGTGGAAAAACTAAGCTGAATGCTGGGAGAATGGAGGCAGAGTCAATGAGATGCCATGTAGCTGCCCACAGGGGACAGATGCCTCCGATGGAGCCTGCCAAAATTTTGCAGGAAGGCCACGACCACGTGGTGATGCACAGGTTAATGGAGTTGGGTTTAGGATATAAGAGCTATCTAGAAATACACTTAAGCTACTGGCAAAATAGTATTGCATATAACATAGTTTCTGTGTGATTATTTTCAAGTCAGGGCAGCCGGGAATTGAACATCTTCCCACCAACAGAGGAATGGATGATTTGGTGTTGTAACTGCTTTGGGGTCATCCATGAAACTGTAAGTAGATCTCCACTTAAGTCTTTTCGAGTCCAATGCTGAGATTCATACATTTTTGATGATTGTCTGTTTTACTTTTCATACTGTTCTAATGTGTAGCAAAGCTGAAAACATGTGTCATTGCCTATCACAGTATCTGAAGCAGAAAATCTAGTAATGCTCATGTGTATTATGCTTCCTGAATTAGGAATATAATAATTTCTTTTTTATCTGAGACTTTAATAGTCAAGAAGTAAAAGATATTAATTTGTATTTTCCCAGAAGATGAATCTGCATATAAAGGAAGTTATCAATTTCAATTGCTTCAGAGCTGTCATCTAACATTTAAGATGGCAAGGCTTCCAGCTCAAGTCTTCAAGACATCTCTGGATTCTCTCATGTCCAAGATTCCTATGCAATATGTCCACCAAATGTGCTCAAAACTCAGTATCAATTGAACTTCATAAAACTGTACATTAAATTATCACTAGCTGTGTATCATCATCCCTTCTCATTCTTATTTGTCTTCTGTGGGTGAAGACACTCTTGCCTTTAAATGCAGAGAAATTCTTCGGAGCGATACCCATTCTGCACTATGTATTTCCTAAACATGCTTTATAAACATTATTAGTAAATGAAAACATATTTGTCAATGGCCTGAGAAGAGGCAGAAATCATTACTTAAAATGTTTCTATCATCTTCAGGGACCAGAAGTTAATACTAAATATGAGTGAATCATGAGACTTAAGTTCAGGAAAAGTTCATTCAGAGCAATAGTTTTGCAAAGGCTCCTTACTGGATAAATTAAATTTTCACCAGGGCTACTGATTTCCACAGAGGCACTCTTATAGCTTAAAGGGACATTTCTGTATTTTTGAACCCATAAAATTTTCATAGCATAATTATTGATAGAGATTGAAATGTTGTTTTTCCAAGGGCTATTGACATTATTCATATCTGCTGCAATTTAATTATGCCTTCCACAATAAATAAACAGGTAACATGTAAAACAGTAAGCACAAAACCAAAAATACCACTAAAGCAATATATCCTCTTTTTATATACCAAATGAAAATCTATAATATTTTAAATACTAATATCTATTGACTAGTTCTTCCTAATCAAAACCAGTAAAAAAAACCCACAAATTTGGGGTTACATGGATTATTTTACATTTTACCCTACATAATTTTTATTATTTTAGTTTCTCCTAATTCGCATTGACCTTTGCTCCAGTGTGTATGTGTGTGGGTGTGTGTGGATGTTATAGTTTATCACTAAGAGCTGTCAAGTAGATATAAAAATTGACAAGTTGGTTTGTCTACTTTTACAATGGACTTAAAGTATTGTAATAAATTCCAGATTACTAGATAGCTTTAAAATAATGATTTAAGGGTAAAAATGGTTCAAGAGGAGGAAATTGGATTGGAAACAAACATGGAAATTATTATTACTTATTTTGATGAGGTGATTTCTTCGATTATCTTTTGAGATCTGATGGAGACTTAATTGGAGCAGGCTAAATCTCTTTACCTCCTCCTGACTGTTATTCTTATAGTGAAAACCAGAAATATGTTCGCCAAATAGTTGACAAGGAATAATTTATGTTGGTTTTGGTCTTGTTGAAACCAATAACGTGTTAAAATGGAAAATATCCCATTAAGTAGCATCTGTTTAGTTACGACTTTCTCTAAACTTATTGTTTCTTGTCAAATCAAAGAGTCATGGGGATGGAGAGATGGCTCAGTGCCTAATAACATTTGTTACTCTTGAAGAACAGCTGCATCTTATTCCTAGCACCTGTGTTGGGCAACTCACCAATCCCTTGTAGCTGTAGTTTCATGGAATCGAATCTCCCTCTTCTGGCCTCTGTGGACATCCACGCACATGCAAGCACACACAGTTAGATACAAACAAATTGATAATAAATAAAAGAAATATTTTTAAAAGAGCCAAAGACATTTTAAATTCTGGAAAAAAATAAATGGTTGTTACAATCCTGCAGGTTAAGGGGGACGCTATGTTTGACTTAAAGGAAAGAACAAAATAAAAGAAAGAAAGGGAGGGAGGAAGGAAGGAAGGAAGGCAGGAAGGAAGGAAGGAAGGAAGGAAGAAAGAAAGTGAAAGGGAGGGAGGGAGGAAGGGAGAAAAAAGGGAGAAAGGGAGGGAGAGAAGGAGGAAGGAAGGAAGTCCAAAAGTAAAAGAATAGAAGGAAAGGAAGAGAGAGGAAATGAGGAATGGGAAGAAGATATCACTGTAAAGGTCCTTAATTTGCAGAATGCTTAGAGCTGTGTGATGGGGAATGAGTGGGTGACCACGTCAGGTCAATGTTCAGGGACTCAGTGTCGTGACCTTGTTCAGATGTGAACAAAATAAAAGGAGACCCATGCTAAAGACAAGAGATCAATCTAGGCAAGGAAATACTAACAATATTATTATTCAAGATATTTCATGTGTTTTTAAAAGAAAACAGAACATTAGCCAAAAAATTACTCAAAATATAGTGCTTAGAATCACATTTCAATAATTGAAGAATATGCAATATGATAGTTTATAAAGGAAAGGACATATAGCCACAGAATTCATAGTAATTTTGGAATAGAATTATGTACAGGGGTTATGATAATTATTATTTGTATTCATGTCCTTTTTACAATGCATCTTTACTATCTTGAAAGACATAATTGGTACTGAAAAAAGTCACACACTTTAAACACCGTTGGGATCTGCACCTTCATACCAGCTTCCATTTCCCTCATTGGAACACTATGCCCTTAATTTTGAAATGGAAAGCTGCTCCTTGGCAATGTTCTGTTGCTATTTTTTGTCATTGTTTTTTATTCTCCAATTTGAGGTAAGATGGACTAAATTAGAACGGCGGGAGTGAGAGAAATGGATAGGCTCTAATCTCAGTAACCATTCAACAGCTATCTGTTCCTGACCATATTAAGCTTCCTAGAAATTGGTCACACTATAAAATTAACACCAGTGACTCAGAAAAAAATGATGAGGTAGGAGTTTCCCAGCAGCTGTTAAAAGGCCATGTCCCCCACGTGTGATATGAGGCTTCTCAAAGCTCACAAATGACAGTCATTAAGCACTCACATCAGATGTTCTAATAGGTACCTCTAGTTTTCAGAATCAGAGCAAATCTACAGTTACTGGGAACCCAAAAGCACAGGCTGACTTGTGTTAAAACTAGCATAGTTTGTATAGAAACTCCCCAGTCTTTGTACCTCCTCTAGAGAGATCACAGAAGTTTGCCTCTCTGCTCTCCCTTCAGAGTCAGACATCGGACCTACCTGCTCTGCTCACACCTGCATCAGATTCTTGGTATTTATGTTTACAGAACCTGACAAAAGTGTAGAGTACCATCTGCTGCAATACAGACAGCATCTTTTCTCTAGACACGAGCCACTGTTTGATTCTGGCAGAATTTCCTCAGAACAAAGTTTGTCACTGCTTTCCTGAGCTTTCCCCATGCTTACAATGTGAACGAATCCGAGAACTTGTGAGCCTAAAAACTGAAAAGATTTGTGTCTGTATTTCTCGGTTCATCTTCATTAGATTTTGGTGGTCTGTTTCTGTGTGCCCTTTTATTGTGTTCATTCCTAATGTTTTTGCACATTGCTCTACTGTCCTGATTTTGTGAGTATATCTACATTCTTACTATCTTCCTAGAACTACCCAGTCACCCTTGATTTCCTAATGGAAGTAAAAACAAATCAGTCCCTTGAGGATCTTGATCTTGATTACACAAGGAGATATAACCTGTTTTAAGGTCAAATGCCTATAGAATATGAGCACACCTTATGAATATATTTTTCTTAGCCTGGCCCCCGAAATGTTCACAGATGTTTGTAGTGTTTTGTTGTTGTTGTTGTTTTGTTTTTTAAATTTCCTCTTAAGATATGTGGCTAAATGTGAATTTTTCTATACCTGGATAGTAAATATGGCAGTCTGGCTCCTAAGCCCTGCTCCAAAGGATTCAGTTGAGGAGAGACTCCAAATCTCAGATTAAAAGAAGGTGGTGAGTCTTATCAGGGTGCATTATATGAAATTCCCAAATAATCAATAAAATATTACCTTGGAAGTAAGAAGCAGCTGAAAAGTAAACTCTTAAGATTAAAGTGTTAAGTTAGAATTTAAGGCGAATTTCAGATAGCTGCTCTCTCACTCCACAAATATTGTGAGCCTAAGAAATCTTATAATTGTGGCTGGGATATAGTAAGGAGAGGAGGATCATCCCAAGTGGATGGAAGAATATTCTGCCTTAATCAGTATTCAAACAGCCTTTTATGCACTGACTATGCAGTCGAGCTTGAAAAATGAAAAGATGGAGTCACAGGTCCAATGTCCAGCCCCCTTTAGCCTTCTGATCTCCATAATTATCACACCAGGGAATGCATCCATCCCATCTCTAGCCTTTTTGCTCAAGACCTTGCACTTTCAGATAGCTGGTCCATTAGAAACTATTACTTACAAGGTGTTAAAATTAGCTTAGAAGGTAATCTTAGCCAGGAGGTATTTGCATTTTAATGAATGAAGCTTAGTGATTGAGAGGCCTTTGAGAGGGAGAAAGTGTGTGTGGGAGGGGAAGGACCAAAGTTCTAATTTTGTCATTAAGAGCGAGAAACCTTTGGGTATAAGACTAATTACAACAATTATATGTTGAGAACTAAGTATGCAACAGGTTCTGAACCAACCACTTCTCATTTATTATTTTAAGGTCATATTATGCCCAGGAGACAGGAACAATTAAAATTAATTTTCTTAGTGAAGAAACTAAGACTGAGTTCTTATGTTAGAGAGTTATTTCTCAGTGGTTTAAAATAAAATAGATCTGTAATAGATATAGATAGATGATTGACAGATAGATAGACAGCTAAATGATAAATAGATAATGATGAAGAAAATATATAGATTAGATAGATAGATAGATATTAGATAGATAGATAGATAGATAGATAGATAGATATAGACAGACAGAAAGATATATGATAGTTGATGATAGAAAAATAGATTGCTTAGAAGTATAATATTGAATTTGACAAAATAATGGATTATCCTTAGACTTTCTGTTCCCTCAGAGTTCCTCTGAGGAGCCCCTTCCAAAAATTATGCCTAATCAGTAATGTGCCTATAACCTTTAATGAATTGTAAGACATTAAGAATGTCTACAATGAACCTACATATATGTGGCCAAACCACATCCTGTTATTCCTAACAATTCTATCTTCAGTGTGTGCCAGGGATCTTATGACAAGCATCAAATAAAAATAAAACTCAAGCAACTTTAAAAGGGATATGGAAAGATATCCGTGGTCTTTCGCTCTTGCTTCCTAGCTCATAAGCTAAATCACATGAACACAGAATACTATCACAGATACAGTGTGCAGTATTTGACAGTCAGCAGCAAAGATGGTGACCATACTTTACAGCTTAAGGATGACTGGGTTTAGAAACCCTTGGCCCTTTCAAATGTGGGGGTAGACCGAGAAAGAGCCCCTGCAAGAAGATACATACCATGGACAAAGAAGATTCTAGAAACAGAAAACAAAGCAAGAGTGGGAAAGTCAGAAATGTTTATCTCAGAGCACACGATCTACAGGAAATCTTAGGGAGCACCTGTCTAGTTTTCTATTTCTCTTTTTACTAATTAGTGCATCATACTGAAGCACACAATAGTAGGACTCATCTGCTCCTAATTCTGCTCCCACTACTTGCAACTTGAAAACTAACTGGCTTCAACAGATAGGGGAGAGAAAAGCAATTTTTTTTTATCAGTGCCAAATTGCTAGCCCAGAAAGCATACATACAAGGTAGATTATGTATATTCAACAGGTTATATTTAGAAATATTTATGTATATAAAATGTGTATACACATTCATTGAAAAGAAGAAGAAATGAATTTGTAGGGGAGCATGATGGGCATTTGGGAGGGTTTTCAGGGAGGATAGGAAAGGGAGAAATGTTATTAATTTTTAATCTCAAAACTAAACAACAAAAAGAAAAGCCAGTGACAGTGATATGATTAAGTACATTAATTAATGGAGATTATTTAATCTATTTACATATATTAAATATATATATTATATATGCATGCAAGGGGAGACAAAGAACACTACTCTCCATTTCTCTTGTATCAAGAAACAGAGTGACGCTAATGAACATGAATAAAGAGCATTGTCAGTAAGCAAAGTATGATAGGTATTCTAATATCTGAGAAGAAATGACACCTGTACTCTATGATTGTAAAGCTTATAAGCTTACCTATTGTGAATACTTATAACTGTATCACATTAGTTCATACAATAGCCTAAAGAATTCTGAAAAATCTGTCATTTAACATTCACTTGGCCACAGGAATTACCAAGAACTTTAACAGCCCAAACTACAATAGCAAGCAAAATATACCAAATTAGAATGCCACAGTCTCACTATTTGCACAGTTCTACTTAGAATATGATTCATAGCCAGGAGCCCTTTCTCATAAATGTGTCACCCTCTTGTAACTTTTTAAATTTCTCATGTCACCGGAACTTAGAAATAAGGTTCTTAATGCAGAGCTTTAATACACTTAATAATTGGATTTACCTTTTCTAAGAAAAAGTTAAAAATACCTCCACAAATGTAACTATAGTCCATTAAAATAGAATGTTGAAATGAAAATGGCAAATAATCTTTGCAAAATATCTGGAATGGTTCTTGAATAGGTCAAATCATAGAGAGATGAAAAACCTATGAGCTGGTCCAACTTATAGAATGTCTCTGAAGCTACCAAAAGTCTTTCATCTGGCCTTGGATCCTGTGTATGTTTTCAGTGGAAGAAACCACTGTGTGAAGGGTTAGAATAATCCCTGCAACACAGCTGTTTCAGAAGCTACTGTAAACTGCAGCTACGTCAATCTTATCTAAGGAACGTCAGACGTTGTTCAAAGACTCTGAATCAATGTTGCTATATGATGTTCATCCCCGAAACTGACAACATTGATGAGGTTGACGAATTCCAACAAAGGAATTGTGATTGTGAATCAGTGTGTAAAAGAAAAGGAAAAAAAATACTATCAGTCAAGTTTTGAGCTGCGGAAGGGTCATTTTTACAGGACATTCTTTGGTAGTGTCTCCTCATCCTTATAAAATATGTTAAACAGTCAAACTTACCCTGTACATGAAATATCTTTCAGATGTTTCATATCAAAATATAAACAGCAAAACTGCAGTATTATTACATTGTCATGAAGTCTACTTTAAGTGACTTTGCATCTGTTTTTTTTTTTTAATTTTTGAATAATGTGAGCCCATTGGGGGGAAAAGTATTTCTTCAAGTGCCTTGAGATCCTATCATCATTACATTTATTAGCAATCATTGTTTTTCATAATGACATTTTTACAGTGATGTCTGAAAAAGACAAAGTACAAAGAAGAAAAACACATCCTCAGAAAAGTAACAATAAGCCAAATTGAGAAAAATCTAGCTGCAAAAAAGAAATCATCGTATCCAATTGTGTCACATTTCCAGCTAATAAACAGAGGTTCAAAGAAATGTAAATCAACTGGTTTTCCTAGCACACTGAAGAAAGCCAGCAATGTTTATATTTATATCAACCCTTTATCAACCCTCTCCCTCTTATCCTGGTTGTCATTCCTCGAGGACACATTTTCTTTCTTTCTTTAATTTATTTTGTGAAATTTTAAAACCTAGATATATTTCAATGCCTTTATTACAAAGTACGGGTGATAACTTCTTAAAAATTGGAACTTGAAGGAAGCCAGCTACTCATTTCAATGTTCAATATGGTTTTAATTATGGTTCCTTGTCACATTTTGATGCTAAATGATAGATTTCAATGATTCAAATAAATATAAAGAAATCACAATTATCTCATTATTATTTGAATTCTAGCCTTTTAAGATATCTTTTGATATAAAATATGCATATATAAACTCATTCTAGATTATTATAGATGTCTAAAATATTGCATTTCTGGATGAGTTGCACAACAAATTAAAGCTTTCATCCTAAGTGCTATTTCATATTGTGATTAAAACGTGAAAGGGTTCCCTTTATTCTTCATTTCTAAATGGTGATGTTCACATTCATATGTATCTTTGCTTTTCTTTGTTAGATCATCCAAAATAATCTAAAACCAGAAGGGAAAAACAAATGTAAGAGAACAGTCTGCTTGCTTTAGGGATTCAGGTCAACCATGGCAGATATGTCAAGATTAGTCAGACTATAATATTATATAAATACAGTAGAGCATCTCTCTACATAGATTCATTTTCATCTACAGAACATGTGTTTCATCAATAGAAGCAGTGAATGTTGGCATAGATGACCTTATTAAAAATATGAAAATATGTTTTGGTTTCTTTGGTGACTATATTATTTTATATGAAATGTTAATTTTTAAACTTTTGCTGTATTTGCTATAATCCAAATAACCACAGAAGCTACATACCTAGGAAGGGTTTGGAGGAGGAAGGGATCATGGAGAGACAAAGGATAACTTTAGTAGAAGGAGTAAATGAGGATAGGATGGAGAACGGATAAAGGAGAGGATGTGGGGAGGAACAACTGACACTAAAGCCTACATAAATCCCTTGGAAACCCACTAGTACAGAAACTTTCTAAAATCTATGCACTTATAAAAAGAATCCAAATGGAGTCACCACGTGATGGCTATCCTTGGTTGTCAACTTGACTAAAACCGGAATTAGCCAAAAATGTCAGAGAATACTTGTGAGGGGTTTCTTTTTCCTTAATTAAGTCATTTTAAGTGGTAAAACCCACTTCTAATCTGGAACGTTAAGGTAAGAAGACACATCTTTAATCCAGATCTTTAGTTCTTACCTTAATCTGGGCCACCCCTTTTGCTGGCAGCCTATATATAGGACATGAAAGAAAGAAGCTTGTCTTCTCATTGCCTGCTTGCTCTTCCTCATTTTAGCCAGCAAGTCCCTTTCTTCACTGGCATTAGAGCCTACTTTTTTGGAACCCTGGTATATGCTGAAGACCAACTGAGACACTCACCCTCATGGATTGAACAACTACCAATTCCTGGACCTTTCTTTAATAGACAGCCATTGTTCGACTAGCTATAGCACAGCATGTAAATTATTCTAATCTCTCTCTCTCTCTCTCTCTCTCTCTCTCTCTCTCTCTCTCTGTCCTTAATACACACACACACACACACACACACACACACTGTTCCTCTAGAGAATCTTGATATATCAAGTTGAGAATTCCCAACTAAACTTTGTATGCTATGAACTAAAACCACCAGTGTCAAAAATGGATTATATCTTGTTGATACATGTGTTGTGAAGAGGAGCGGGCTGTGTACTGCCGCCCAGCTAGCTTAACCCCCAAAATAATCACACAGAAATTGTATTAATTAGATTACTGCCTTGCCCATTATCTCTAGCCTGTTATTGGCTAACTCTCACATCTTGATTTAACCCATTTCTAATAATGTGCATCGCCACTTGACTGTGGCTTACCGGCATGAGTCTAACCAGTGTCCTACTCAGGCAGGAGAATCATGACATCTGCCTGAATCTGCTCTTCTTCCCAGCACTCTGTTTTGTTTTCCCCACCTACCTGAGTTCCACCCTATTAACTAGGCCAAGGCAGTTTCTTTAAAAACCAATGAAAGCAATACAAATACAGAAGGACCTCCTACACCAGACATAAATCAATATTTTGACTTTCCAAACCCCACAACCTGATGTGGAAGTCATTGGTTGCACTCTGCAGCATGATTGAAAAGCCCTTTTGTTGAGTACAACATTGACTTATGTCCTGAAACACATAGAGGCCAGGTTGATGCCCAGCTGGAAGCTTCAGCCCTACTGATGAGTGTTAATGATGTTACTGTTTTTTACTGCCAAATAGTACTTCATTGTGCAATTGTACCACATTTTCTTGATCCATTCTTTGGTTGAAAGGCATTTAGGTTGTTTCCAGGCTTTGGCTGTTACGAATAATGTTTGCATGAAAACAGTTGATCAAATGTGGTGTGATTGTGCCTCTTTTGGATATACGTCCCATAATAATATTGCTGGATTTTGAAAGAGATGGGAATTAACAAAGAGACTTACCTGGGCAATAGGCAGACTTCAGAACTCTCAGTCCTATATGAGACAATTTCATCAAATTCTTTCCCCCGAGGCTCAGTAACTGTGTGGAATGGAATACAGAAAGTTTGTAAAATGCTTGGGGTTATGGATAGTTCCTTGCAAACAGTGTCTCCTAGGCTCAAAAGGACTGATGCCCATATGAACTCGTAGTGGCTGGACTGGCACAGGCAATGACGTTATAGGTTCAAGACAAACAGGAGCCAACACTGAAAAAAGGCAGTGGAAACAAGGTCCCACCTCTAACACAGAAGCCATTTGAAACTGATAGCTGCTGACAAAAGGAAAATTAATTTTCTCGATTGGAGTATCCCTGGATATACCAACCACACTGTAGGCCAGGCCACAAGCTCAAAAGTAATTGGTCAAGACAAAACAGCTCCAAGTGTTCGTATGTAGAAAGAGCTATTTGTTTTGTTTGGGAATTTGTATTTTTATATTTTTTGCTTGTTTTTGTTTTTTAGCTCATTCTTTTTTATTTCTTTTTTTTAAGGGGGTTGTGTGAATAGGAAGGTAAGAAGTATCTAGAAGGAGTTGGGTGAATGAAAAACTTGATCAAAATATACTGTATGAAATCCCCTAAAATAAAATCAAACAATAAATAAAAATAAAATATATGAAGGCTTATGTTGAGTTTATTTGATAGCTCAAGAAAAAAACCTAGATCTTATAATCCTCCTGCCTCAGATCTCTATGTAGCTTTGACTACATGCCCTTGCCACCCTATTTAGTAGGTTCTCTTTAGGGATAGAACCAATTCTCTCTCTCTCTCTAAGAAACAAAGAAGGGAGACATGTTTCTATAGAAGATATTCTGTCTTGAAGACAGGGCTGTAGGACCACACTGAGGTCAGGTCTTCTCCACTCTGCTAACCATTTCTAGAAATGTCCAGAGGTGTGTCTCCTTAGTGATTAGAGTCTAGAGTTCTCATTACCACCATCCTTCCTGACTGTCACTATTTTTAAAACTATAATATATTGTATTGCTTTTTGAGGCTTGCAACCATGCTTAACAATATGTTTTCATCTTCCTAAACTCTTCCTTGGTATATATTCCCTACACTCCCAACCTCTTCACAACTTCATATTCTCTTTTGATAAAAATTGACCCATGGGTCCAGTTTCTGCTATACATGTATGCATGTACTGGTCTAGCTATTGGAATGTGGTTGAAGTATCCAGGACCATAACTTTAAGAGAAGTTCTACTTTCTCCCTTAGCAGCCACCAACAGTCAGTAGCCCCACAAATAACCTCTGCCCCTACCCATGCAGGAATAGCAACTGTCTTGATCTCGTGAAGGTCAGCTACAGCTGCCATGAAGTCATGAGGGCAGCAGTCCTGCTACCCTCTCTGTTTCTGTCTCCCAGTGCCTCTGTAATTAAATAGCAAGTGACTGCAGACCATCTAAGTACTTGACAACATTCTTTCCTTCCATTTGGACACATTTCACAACAGAATAAAAATATTTCCATTGCCAGGATTTATTCCTTTCCTTGATGCCAGAATGTAAGGGAATTTCAAAGAGAGACAGAAACGAGGGTATTTTCAGTGGCCTGAGGTCTTTGCCTTTCCTGTTGCTCCAACCCTGACCTCTGCATTTAGTTATTTTATTAAACTGTTAAGGATAGTCTGCATATTAAATGGGAAGATATGGTACAATTCATTTTTCTCATGCTATAAAATCATTTGTCACCCTAGTCCATCTTTCTCACTTCTGAACTATCCAATCACTGGCTTCTTTATGAACATTTCAAGAAATCTCTGGAGGTGTGTCTTCTTAGCAATTAGAGTCAAGATTCTGCATGACCATCACCCTGCTTGCCTGTTATTATTTTTAAAAATATAATGTATTGTATTGCTTTTTGAGGCTTACATACAATGTATTCGTACTTATTTTGTAAATTCTTCCTTGATCTATTCCCCACACTCATATATGTATATATATATATATATGAACATATAACATTTTTTATCATTCCTATTCTGCCTTACCTGTTTTGTTTTATGCTTCACATATTTCTAGGAATTCTTTTAGTGTCTCTGAATATAATACCCCCCCCAAACAACTTGAAATCTACCTATTTAGATTCAAACCTAGGATTCCTAATACAGTTTCCAAATTTGGCCTAATGGGTTATGGATTGCACTAACTAGAACTATTTACTAATTAACTATTTACAAAGCCATTGGCTAAATCCTCTGGATTCTCCTAGAGATGTTCTTCCTTACCTGAGGTGGATTATCTGCTTCTGATACTTGGCAGGCAGACTTCTATGTCATCTTTCTCAATCTGAATTATTGCCATTATCCCAATACTACAACCCCACTATTCTTACTTTGTTTCTTCAGTTTTGACTCTGAAATATCTTGTTCCCAAATTTATTCTACTAGCAGTAGGAGTTTGGGAGGTGTGTGATATATGTGTATTGAAAAGAAACAATGTTTTTAGTGCCTGGCCCTATAAACCTTTTTTATTTCAAGACAGGGTTTTTCTATAGCTTTGTGATCTGTCCTGGAACTAGCTCTTGTGGACCAGGTTGGCCTCGAACTCACTGAGCTCCACATACTCTGCCTCTGAGTACTGGGATTAAAGGCTGTACCACCACTGCCTGGCTACGACAAACTTTTGATTACTTTCTATTCTATCTATACCTTAAAAGTTTTATATCCACTAACATTTTGCTTGTGTGTTTTAAACTGAATCCAAAACCTTCCTCTCAGTCTCCTACTGCTAGACTTCTTCTCCATCACCTAAATGTCTAGTTACTGAGGAGAATAAGCTCTCAACCAAATACTGACTCTAATAGAGTTTTCAATAACAGTCCTGTTACAGTTAATAAAACTGATTGGGTATCTTAATTAGCTCAACCATGTCTGCAATATACCCCCTTTTTCTCTTAATTGACACATTCTAATTTTCTAAGAAATTATGTCAAGCCTAGTTTAAACACAAATTTATAGATGCATGCTTCATGAAGGAGTTTTGTTGTTCTATTCTAATAAGCTCACAAAACATTGGGCATGCGTGACTCTTCAGATAATATTTCCAACACCCAACCTTGTATTGTTTTAAGGATGTTTCCACAGCATCATTCTCAATATTAGTCTCCTTACCAAGGAACATCACTGTTCCTCCAAGATTGAGCTGCATTCCCTGTGTCATTAGCTAGTGTGTGCAGACTATAGCAGCTCAGAGTAGTAATGCTATAGAACAGACTGCTAGAGGCCCATTGTGGAAACAATATCTCAGAAAATTATTTAAGGTCCACGCCTGACTCCTATGTGTTACACATGTAGTATCTATTTCTACCCAAGGCCAAGCATAGTACTTCAGTATGAACTAGTTCTATTGTTATCAAGGGATTTTTAATCACCTAGAATACATAGATCTTTCTTTTTAAGCTTCAGCCAACATTTGTGAGGACATATTACTGCTCTTCCCTTTCGACCTTAGCTTGGTTCGCGGCATTTCCTCTTTATCCTTCATTTTACCCAAGTGAAGAAGCTAAGTAAGTGTTGGATCTCTGGCATCCAGGCAGATAATTTTAAATAGAGATATATTTGGGAATTTTGGGGAATTTATAGAGTATACTTAGAAACCAGAGACTAAAACATTCTAAATTTAGGTGGTAAGATATAAGGAAAGTTGGAGAGAATGAAAGAAAAAAGAATAACATAACCATAAGAAGAAACACGGAGGGCATACAATGGAGCTCAGTTGTAATAGAACTTGCCTAACATGTTTGAAGCCCTGAAGTCTGATGTCCAGCACCACATAATACGTACTTTGGTGACACACACCCAAAATCTCAGGTATGGGTAGGTAGTAGGAGAACAAGGAGTTCACGGTTATTCTCTGCTAAAAGGGGCAAAAAGAAACTGTTTCGAAGGAAAGAAACAAGAGGAAGAAAAGTCATCAGGAAAGTATAAAAGCCATGGAAACAAAGTTTCAAATGGTAAGATAACTGTCAACTGTGTTAAATAATATATTCTAAATAAGGTGAATAATGATAACTAACCTTTAATTTGACAATAAAGATAGAATGCCACTAATTAACTTGACAAAACAGTTGCAATTGTCTAGATCAAAAGCCAATGGAGTAAATTCAGGACAAAATCAGATAGTAGCTAGGGAAAGTAACTGTAGACAACTATTTTGAGAAGTTTTTCTGCAGGTGGAACCAAGATGAGACAAAAGTCAGCCAAGACTTTCTGATCAATATATGAGTTTTTGCTTAATTAAAAACATCAATGTATATATTTATGAGCAGGGATAACATATAAGAGAAAAAGAAGAATTGTCAGGAAGCAACCTTAAAAAGCCAAGGTGCTTACTTTTTAAGTGCAAAAACGTACAGTATCTCCAGTTTGTTTGGCCATGCAGTGACTTGCATAGAGTAAGAACGACTTTCATTTAATCAGTATTGCATTTGCCTAAACAAGTATAAACGGGGTGAGAGCACACCATGAAGTTTAAAACGCAGTCTAATATAGAAAAGGATTGCTGAGGGACTTAAGACACGGACAGCTAAGAAGTATAAAAAGGGTGGAATCGAAAGATTGAAGGTCATTCTACATATTTTTTCTAGATTTGGAATACAAAAGTGAATGAAGGTAGATTTTTTAAAAAAACGTGTTCAGATTGCAATAGGAGAGAGTAAAAGAGAGAGATGTTTAAAACAAAGATAGAGGTCAAGCTGTTGTCTTTGAGGATGATCAAGTATAAACAATGACCTTGAGAAACAAGAGACACTCCAGGAAAAAGTCCCCGAAGAAAATAATGCCCAAGAACAAAAGTATCCATATTATAGAACAGTGGGTGTGATGAGCTATCAGGACGTGAGTCAAAGGAGAATATAGAAAAGACTCAAACTCCTTTTTGGAAATCAGAGAAATGACTGAAATATTTACAGAGACAACAGACATCCGTGTTGTCTCTGCTAACAAAATGAATGCTTTGAATAATATCATTATAGATTTAATGATAAACAAGAGAGAAACTCCATGAAAACATGAACTGAATGTTATTAATATCCTTAACTTTTCACTGTGCGGATGTTGATGGTTCTCTGCTACCCACACATGTTTAAAAACATTTACTTTGCTTTTTGAAATTAAAATATATTTACATCATTTTACCCTCTTCCCCTTTTTCCTCCAACCCTCCCCATGCACATCCAGATTTGGTCGCAAAATTATGGTCTCTATTTTTTTTATTTGTTGTGACATATGTAATATATGTATATTTATATGCAATATATTCAAATAAAGTATATATTCATATACATACTCACACATATATATCCTACTCTGTACATAGAAAGTCACTTGTAAGTATATGATTTCAGGGCTATCGTACTTTATTTTTAAATCACATTCCAAGGACTGTTGACAGCAGTTCAACTCTTCCGGTGAGGTCTTTTATGGGTCATTACTATGTCTTCACTGATAACTGTTTAAAGGATGACTTGTGGTCATATTTGTGACAATGAAATACCACAGAGCTTTCAATGCTTAGAGTAAGTCTATTGTCAGTTTTCTTTCTTTTTTCTTAAAAACATCTTCTAAAATTGACAATATCTTTCATCTTCCGGTTGCTATTATGCATGAATATAAAACTTGTGTTTCTTGCTCTCCTGCCCAAAAGTAAAGAAGAAAAACAAGGAGAGAGAAGAATTCAAATAATCCCAGGTTTATTGTGTTTATAAAAAAGAAAAAACAGTACTATTGAAAATTTCCATTTATATGAGTCAATAAATTTCCTTATAGTTTAGAATGGGTCCTTTTGATGGAATTTTTCTCTTCCTTTGATAAAATAAGACATGTAATGCATATGCAAAGAAGATTACAAATGTTGATAAAACTTCACATAAGGCATAGAAATGCAAATGGAATCATTGAGCAATCTTCACCTCAAAGAATGCATCACACCTTCCATGGATATACTAAACTATGGGGTTATCTTAATTCTCCGGAATATCCCTAGGGATTACCTGTGTCTTAACTGAGGAAAGAAAACTGTTTCTTATTTTTATAAATTAAGCTGGGAACATTTAATTATCTTGTAAATGGCTTTAAAAAATCATTTAAATTGTGAACAGTCTGCAAATGCGATAACTTTTTTAAGTAGGCGAGTAAACATGGAAGTCGAAACTAGTGATTAGAGAAACTAAAACTGCACCAATAACTAAAAATATAAATAATATGTAAGCATACAAAATGTGTTCCTTAAAGAATGAAGAAATTATTTGAAAGGAGATTTGTGGCCATGGAGCTCTCCAAGTATCAAGAAAAACTGAAGACGTGGAGTTGTGAGAATTCAACAGCTGCTATTCGGCTATTATCCCTAATCAATGATTAAAATAAGGTGGAAAAATCACCACAGTGGGAAGAAAGCAAAATATAGCAAGAGGGTAAATAGACCACAGATGCTCGACTGTGGCTCACTGGGGAAATAATTCTCAAGGAATGAAGCAAAGTACTTTTAGATTGTACAGAATTATGTAATTAAGCGTGTGGGTTATTGGATTACCATTCTCAACTCCGTGCAAGCACAGTGAGAAGATTAACCATCTTTGCCATTATTCCAGTCTCTACAGTATCCTACTCTATTGTACCAGGGAACTGAGTGACCTGCAAAATAATTTCTCTGTGGTGCATTAGCAAACAGCGGGAGGTTCTGCATCCTTCTTTATGTTGTGTTTTGTTACATGAACAGAATATTAGCAATAGGGTTCTTTTTGTTGCTATTAGATCTTAGAATGAAGAAACAAAATAAAGTCAAAGACAATGCAAAGTTTACATACAATGAAGAAAAAAACGCTTCATATACCTTTTAAAAATATTTGTGTGGGGGAGTGGTTAAGTGTGCGTTGGTGTGAGTTTATGTGTACCACATGTATGTAGATATCCTCACTGGCCAAAGGGCAGCAGGTCCCCTGAAACTTTATTTCCAGACATTTGTGAATGCATGATGTGGGTGTTGAAAAACAGAGTTCCTCTGCAAAGGAGGTAACTAACTCTCTTAACTGCTTAGCCATCTCGCCAGCCCTCAGTATAGTTTTCTTTTCACTATAATAAAGAGATTTGCAGTTTTTTATTATTGTAGCATTGCCTTGCAAATACTGACTAAACAATATGCATTTAACCAAAATATATATTCATATATGTATATACATAGGATCTAAATAAGATGTTTGAAGGAATTTAGAGAAACTCCATGTAAAGATGAAAAGGTATATGCATCTATGAAAGCCAACATTGTATAAGTAATCACCAACTGCAGCATATTGAAGATAAAATTAGATCCATGATAATCACCAAAAATAAAATTTTATTTTTCTCTGCCACAATGGCTCTACATTCATTGAATCCTAATGCATCACTCCCCTCCACACATTTCTGGAAACACATCTGGAATATTTAACGAGAGATGCAATGCTAGTTAATGTCTTAGTTATCCTGAAACAATTCCCCATTTGCCCCCTTTTGGCTAAGACTGAAGAACAGATGTCTTCTTATTCTGCCAGCATAAGAAAGATGATTTCCACAGCTAGTGCACACCAGGGGCATTGTCACTGATGTTGGTGTCTCCTGATGTCTGGACTCAGGCATCTGATGCTAGATATCCAGGGAGCTGATGTCTGCAAGAGCAGCATCAACTATGTCCTTGATAAGTGGCAAGTGCTAACTCAGCTACTCTTACTGATACTGTTGATCCCTTATACCATTGAGTCCTTCAGAAATTTAGAGAAAATAGCTCATTATCTCAATTTTCTTTCCTTCCTTTCTCCCTGTCCCTCTTTAACTCCCTATATCTCACACTATCATTATTCGCTCTCCTTTTCTCTTTCTTTCTCATTCATTCTCTTTCAGATTTGCTCTTAATCAGAGGTAGATCATTCTGTTTGAAGGGCTCTAGCAAACATGGTGCCATAAAGCCTTGCTAAACCATTAGATTACATTCCTAAACCTAGTTATCAATGTCTCTTCTCTTATTTGGCCACTTTTTTTGTGTTTAACTCATTCCTGAAGATGAACATCAAGGTCCAAAGATTAAAACATCAAGATTCAGCTATGGAAGGTCCTCATTTGATTACCCTAATTTAAATGCCCAATCAGAACTTACCAACACATCCAAGCTCATTCTGGCCCAGGTCCCTTTTCCTTCTTAAAATTAGCATTGCAAAGCTATTTGCTGCCATTTCTGCCCCTTTCAGATTCAGACACATTGTCTCTTTGACTTGATTAATAAAGGTATCTCTTTGGGTAGGAAATTGGTGTTTGGGGGTGGTCTGTGCTTTATTCAGGATCCAGTGGCGTGTATCCCTCCCTGTCCCTTCACTATTGTACTGGACCAATGACTTTGAAACTAACTCCGCTCTATATTTAGAGTGGTCTCATTACTCATTGATAGGACTGATACACTTGAAACCAGCATTTGTCACTTTACAAGAATATTTTCAAGGTGTATCCACAGGGTCTTATATACTCAGCAGTACTTCAGTGAAACATTTCCAGAAATCAGACAAGACTGTGCTGAAATCCCACTCCTTATTGGGTGTGATGTTAAGTATTGAAGATGGAATGATAAATAAGAACTCAATGTGAGCGTTCAAGGAACATATAGTCTAAGGATTAAGCTTAGGAGTACATTGGAAATTGTAATTGAGCTAATCTAATATACTATATGAGCCTACTGATGGAGAACAAATGAGTAATAGTAATTAGAATGGCTTTTCCTGGAGAATAGCAATGTAATTTTAAACACATCTATTAAGAGAATTATTACATCAAATACTCCCCCACACACCACAAAATAAAAAGTCAAAGAGAAGCAGAGAAAATACAAATTTCAAAAGAATAAAATGAAGAAGAAATGTGATAGCTTAGAGAACTGGAGATGAAGATAATATAGATGGTTCCACGAAGTCCATGAAGCATCTGACGAGAGAACAGGATGACAGCAGAGCACATGCTAAGATTGTCCTTACACAGTAATTACTCAGCTGAATGAATGAATGAGCAAGGTGACTGTCCATCCTATCTTAACACTTAAACGTTACAGAAATAAATGAAGGGAGGAAGGAAGAAAGGGAGGGAGGGAGGGAAGAAGGGAATCAGTGACTGCTGCATGCTGCACATCTAAGATGGACCTGACACATAACAGTTATTCCTCTGGAAGAATAAAATGAACGAATAAGTGTCATTATATACAATATACCTAAGATTGAGATAAATAATATGCTTTAAGCTTGGGATGAATAAGTCAATAAATGAATGAATGAATGAACGAATGACCAAATTATGAAGGTTTTAAAGCTACAAAACTAATGGCAGCTATAACATGAAGGTCATAGTATGATATTTCATGCATCAACATCAGTTGATACCTTTTGAATCATTAATAAGAGTCTTAAAAGACATAGTTCAATTGCCTGCTGCTGCACTTAGAATGGTTTTTGATGACTAACAGCAAAAAAGGGAAACAATTCTGTTTAACTAATATAGGGAATGATTAATAATTATTATGTATTTACTGTGAGTCTGATGTTATTCTAATTTTAATTTCATTATTTTTGATTTAAAAATCCTTGGTAAATTAAATGTGTGGGGTTTTGAAAAAAAAGAAAAAAATCCTTGGTAAAGTAAATAAGATTATTTTATTGCTTTTATAGAAGATGAGTGTGAATCTTAAAGTCTTGACTAGCTCAGAGAGAAAATTAATTGATAGATAACAAAACCAGATTTGAAACAAGATAATCCTGCTCAAGATTCATCAGCTTTAACTTCCTTTTTATATTTCATATCACAAGAAAAATTATAACTACTTATTATTTTATGTGTAGGATTGATGGCAGAAAGTGTTTAAGAAAGTTTTCAAGGATGAAAAACTACAATAAATTTGGAAGGGGACTAATGAGTAGAAGATGAATAATAGAAAGATTCAAGGATAAAATTCAAGTTTCTAGCTTAAGACAGTGAGGAAGTACCAAAAGATGCTGAGTGTGGGAAGAAATTGGGACACATGTAAGTTTTAATGTAGACCCAGTACCAACTGATGTTGAATAGGTACTTAAGGCACTGGTGTTGATGTAAATCTGGAATGCAGATTAGATGTACGTCATCAGCTTCAGCTGGTCATTAAAGTGAATGAGTGTATCCTCATTTGAAGACTATATAGTGAGATAGGGGAAAGACTGTGATTGCGATGAACATGAAAATCAAAAGTCCCAAAAAGAAATAGATGCGTCATCTCAGGAAAGTGTGATGTTATAGAAGTCAGAGGAAGCAAGTGTTTTAAGGAAGAAATAGCCAGCCACAGATTCAAGCATGACAGAGATACTGAATAAGAAAAGATTAAACTACCCAATGAATATAACTGCAAAGAAGTAATGAGGGACTATGGGGAAAAATGGATAGATTATTACTGATGATATGAGATTTTTAGGATATACTAGATATTCTAAGTAAAGTTGACTATTGCTTAAAAATGCAAGTAATAGATAAAAAGAATGCATTATAAGAAATAATAAAGAATAAACATCAATTCATAGGCATAGGAAAGGAATTCCTGAATTGAACTCAGTAACATAGTCATGAAATCAATGAGTGAGAAATATAACTTCATAAATCTCTGTACAGCAAAGACCACCATCATTTGAATGAAAAAGCAGCCTACAGAAAGAGGAAAAAGCATCTTTACCAGCTATACATCTGACAGAAGATTAGAACAGATTATACAAAAAACTCAAAATATAAACACCAGCAAAACAAATTAAAATTTTGAGTGGTGGGACCATACAGAAGTTCTCCAAAGAAGAAGGACAAATGGTTGAGACATATATTTTAAATGTTCTACACCTTTAGCAATAATAGTCATGCTAATTAAATTTTTTTTGACATTCCATCTTACCACAGTCAGAAAGGCTAAGATTAAAAAAAAAAATCAAATAACAAGTGATGGGGTGGATATTGGGGAAAAAGAATGTTTATTCACAGATGATAGGAATGCAAACTAGCATTTGCACTGTGGAAGTTTTTCAAATTACAGAAAAACCTAAATCATGTGATCCAGCTGTACCACTCCTAAGCATAACCCAAAGGATATTATCTCCTATGTCAGAGACGCTGTTTATTCATGGTCATTGCTGCTTTATTCACAGTAGCCAGAAAATGGAAAACAGACTAGATGCTCATCTAGTGGATATCTAGTTGATAAGCTAATTAGTGGATAACTAAAATATGATACATAAAAAGAAAGGAATACTATTCAGCTGCATAGAAAAAAATGAAGTTCTAAAATTCACGGGTAAATGGATGAAGTTGGAAACAATCATTGAGTGAGGTAACTCATATCCAGAGAGACAATTAGTCCCTGCTCTCTTTTGTATCTTGCTGCTAAAATTGAATAATTAGATACGTATGTGTAAATTTGAGTGCCAATAGAATTCATGGAATTAGTTGAGAAAAACAAGGGGAAACAGATTTCAATGGAATGAAGAAGAAACACAGGTGCTATGAAGGCAGGAAGTGGGGCAACAGAACAAGAAGTGTTAAATGGAGGGGGATAGGAGGGCAGCTTAGCGGAGGAAATGTGTACGGGGGAACTTACACTAATGAACTTTGAAAAAGCCGCCAAGTTCATTGGGGCTGGGGTTGCTGCTGTTGGGGTGGCTGGCTCTGGGGCTAAGATCGGAAACGTTTTGGGGAGCCTCATCATTGTTTATGCCAGGAACCGTTCTCTGAAGCAACAGCTCTTCTCTTACACCATTCTGGGCTTTGCCCTCTCAAAGGTCATGGGGCTCTTTTACCTAATGGTGGCCATTCTCATCTTCTTCACCATAAGCACCTGTCTCCACCTCCCATAGTTCTTTCGTATCCTGTCTGCTCTGTATGTTTTTTTTTTCCTGTACCTCCACAGGAAGTCTGCGGAAAGTGATTGGCTCAGGGTTTGACAGAGAGAAGACAAATAAGTACTGTATTAATAAGATAAAAAAGAGAGAGAGAGAGACCACACCAAAGTGGGCTGGCATCTTAAAAGCTATTGGTTGAAGGAGTTCCCATAGCACCCCCTTTTGTTTAAATAAGAGAGTTCCAAACCCAATATAAAACTACATACAATAAGAACAAATATCAAGTATAAAAATTAGAATTATAAGCAGTATAAACTTTATTAAGCAATAAACATATGAAAATGTTTCAATAATTATTAAATAAAAAGGTACTTCCCTTTCTTGCTATAGGTCTTTGCTAATAAAGGCACCCCAAGACTGGTCAACACGCACAGAATAAGAAACTGTAGAATACCCAACTTTAAATAGGACCTTTACATCACACCCTTACATACAAGGGTCAGGCATTGTTTTTAAAGAAGGGGCATGAAGTCAGTATGAGTCAGAAATTTATTTGTTGATCTTGACATAGCTATTGTGAACAAGAACTCACAGTGGCTGTGACTGAATACACAAGTACTGTATAACATAAAGCCACACAAAATCCCCGCATACACAGGGAGGAGGTTTATATTAGAAAATTTATTGGCAATTGAAGATTGCTGAGGTAGGAAGAGTAAGTTTTCTTCAGGGATGAAAACCTGTGTTCCAATAGGTGGTCCTACACTAACATACACACAGGTGGTATTAACTTCCCTCTGTGGGTACAAAATTAAGAGAGTGAGCACAAGAATTTTGTAGGTAAAAATGGAAGAAGAATAAAGTAGGACCTGGAGAAGAAAGAATTATGGTAGATGTGATCAAAATAAATTATATGCTCTATGAAATTCCCAAACAGTTAGAATCAACTCTATTCATCAAGCCTTGAGATGACTACAATTGGAATCAGTATCTTGACAGCAGCACAGAAAGTCCTTGGAAGACTGACTCCCAAGTTATGTATTATTTGAATTCTCACTCCTTAAAACCATGAAGGGTATTAGTTTAGCATGTCTCATGTCTTGGAGTGATTTTCATAATAGTAAATGAAAAAAGTAGGTGCCTACGAGTATAAGCAAATACTTTATCTGACTCTCTGCTCCTCTGCATTCTGTCTCTAAGCATCATGGTAGAAAGTACAGATATCACGGGGCTCAAATTCTTCGAGAACTCCTTGGCCACATATAATTTTTCTACTTAGTAACATTGTACATGTTTCACAGAAAATAATCTCACTGTTCAGCCTCCACAGCTGCTGTTGCAAATGGATAAGGGAATGGGAAATTATATGAGGTCCTTAGAAGTCAAAGACGAATAATGTGACCAAAGATATTTTAAAAATGAATTTATTCTGTGTATGTTGGTGAGAGGAGAGTGAACGCATACTACAATATTTACAAACGTCTGAGGAAAACTTGTGGAAGTCAGCTTTCTCTCTTTCTTACATGAGCTTCAAGGAAACAGATTATTTCCTTTTGCCTGCTAATTTATCTGGCCAACACACGTGAGCATAGATTTGCAAAGGGGGTTCTATCCTCATAAAGGTTGTTTATCCAATTTATGTGGCCAGCATTGACAAATACATATCAGGTTGAAATATTTGTATTTCCCCAGCATACAGCTTCCACTGTGAAATGTAAGCCATGTTGGATCATTCAACTATGAGGATTTTTAATTGCTTTCTGCATGCCTGGGGAGACACTTGATGTCGGAGATCATTGTCATTTTCTACAATATCTGATACAATGGCATACTAATCATTCATGGGATGTGTTTCAGAGCCAAAAGTACTCCTTTATTAGATTATATAGATGTTATAGAAAAATGAAGCAGGAAGTAGGGGTGCTTTTACCCACGGGCATGGAGTAGGAAATCTTCACATTAAATGCCTCAAGGCAACAACTGAGTACTGAATATATCTATTAAGCCATCTATTTTTAATTGTTCAAATAACAGAAAGGAATAATAACAAAAGTGTTTCTATACAAAAAAACCCAACACACATATCTATTGGAAAGCACAAATATATTCAATGGCCTAATTATAAACTTGGTCCTGTTAAAGGAGTAAAGGGTATAGAAAACTGAATTGTAATGACATAAAAAATGTGGATAGAGGCAGAAAAGGAAATATTTGATTGAAGTATAACCTTCCTGCTTCACAAATAATTTTAAATGGAGAGAACAATAAAACCTTAGGTGAAATAAAAGTAACATTATATGATTAAAAGAAAAGGAGAATAAGAACTATGAAAATGTTAAAAATGGTTGTTTTTAACTTTGAATTGGCTTTTTATTCTTTTTGATGGTATACACATACTCATTTATTTATTAGCTATACATTAAAGTTTTCTTCATGTCAGTCCTTAAGATAAATTATGAACAAGCAAGATGCTATTTCTTCCCTCCTGGTGTATTCTGAATTTTCCCCTTCAAACAAATATCTTTATTCTGAAAATTCATCAGCCCTGAGCAAAAGAAGGAAAATGGAATTGCAAGCAATACATTTTGTAAATGTTTAAACATGTCTGGTAGTGAAGTACTTTTTCTCTTGCTGTATCAACGATGGCAAAATATCTAGCACACAGAATAGCAGAGAGTGCAAAAACTGTGGGTATTATTGAGTTATTCCTAGGAATTAAGCATTCAGGAAATGGTGCAGTTTATATTTAGATACCTTGGGGAGACTCCACTGTTTGATAACATAATTGCACTAAATCCTGTTTACAGAGAGCAGACAAACATAATATGAAACCCCCCATTCACAAGCAGATTTTTAACCCAGTTTTTCCTCAAAAGATTTCATATTTATTGCTAACAAAATAGTAGGCTGTTTCATCAGAGAATCGCACACACACATACACAAAGGAAATAAAACATGATTTGGGGAGTGGTGGTTTCCTTTCTTTTTTGATAGGCTATGCTATTCTTCTGCCTTCTTACTTGGGTTTCATATCTTAAGAGTTTCAAAATGAAAAATGAATAGAGAAGATGAATAATTTCCATGTATGTGCTAACAAAACTTTCAAAAGAAAAAAAAATGGGAGGAGTAAATAAAACCCATTTAAGACCTCAGCACTAAATTCAGAAGAGGTTAAATACCTCTTCTTAAATAAGAACCATTCAGTTTATTTCATTTATTCCTCCAGAAGTTATTGGGAACCTGGAATATGTTCAACATTACAATAATGAGGATCCATGTATCTTAAGTAATGCCATGGCAGATCTCTCCTCACAGAGGACAGACACACATGCCCACACATATCCAGATTAGCATAGTTCAGTTAGCGTAAATGTTCTGAAGACAAATGCAAGCCAACTGATAATAATAGTGTGGGATTTGAGACTGCTGTGTATGGGAGACCTGTGAGAGAAGAGGAAATGGTCTTCATGGGAAAAAAAATCACAAGAAGTAACTCAAGGACAGAGCATTCTAGAAGGAAAATGCAGTCTTTCACAACCTAACAAAAATAGGTATGACATAGTCATAAAGATGCAAGAAAGACAGAAATGAAGAGCAAAAAGAGAAAGGTGTCTCCTCTTGCATACCAATTATTTCTTCCTATGTAGTCTAGGAGGGATCATTGTGAGTTTTGTAAATTTTAGGGACTCAATAAGACTTGTAAGTTTCCTTTACTTATAGGGTCTTGGGCATTTTGTTTACTTCCTGAGTTTTAAAAGCCTCCCTACCGAAGAGAATTGCTATGGAACCATATTTTTCCACCCTAAAAATATGTATTATTCTCATTGGTTAGCAAAAAGTTGACAGGCTGGTATCTGGGCAGGAATTTAGGTGGGAAACTCAAACTCAGAATAATGGGAAGAAGGAGGGCACAGTCAGGATAGACACCAGTCATCTCCCGGGTAAGCTGGATGTGTAAAATATGAGGAAATAAGCCAGGAGCCATATGGCAAAGCATAAATAGAATATGGGTTAATTTAAGTGTAAGAGTTAGCTAGTAACAAGCCAGAGCTATCACCTGAGCATTTTAAAGTAATATTAAGCTCCTGGGTTTATATTAAGCCTTTAGTGGTGTTTGAGGACTTGAGGGTGGAATTGAAGCATCCACCTATAAAGAATTGATTTGGAGAAATTTAGATACACACCATGTGAACCGAATCATTTTTCGATATCATGCAGGGATTTAGATATATAAGAACTTGGAGGGAATGAGTGATAGACATAAATAAAATCACTTTGTGGAAATTTTACTCTCGTCTCAGATGACACCTTAATCCCTGCGTATTTGGAGGTAGAAATTAGGAGGATGTAACCACACTATGATATTATAATTGGAATTAGCACCTTAACAGAAAAAGGAAAAAATAAAAACATTCCTTCTGCATGTCTCTTCTTATGTACATCAAGACAAGAACCAAGGATATTCTTTTTTTTAAATCAGTTTGCACAACCAATTCTGCCATTCGGGTCTCAGAGTTCCTTTGTTTATTTTTTGTTTTGTTTTGTTTTGAGAGGCACAATTTCTTAGTGTACTAGCCCTGGCCATCCTGGAGCTCTCTATGTAGATCAGGCTGGCCTCGAACTCAGAGATCTACTTGCCTCTGCCTGATAAATGCTGGGATTAAAGGTGTTAGCCACCACCTCCCAGCAAGGTCTCATAGTTTTTAGTGTCTTAAGCACTGAGAATTGAAAATGTGTTGCTTAAGGCTAGCCTTAATTATTCTGTCGTCACAGCCTGACTTGGATACCTAGAAATAAGTTACAGGCCAATGAGTATGTGCTGGCTAAAAGCATACTACATACCCTCAGTGTCTGCAGTGTCTGTGCTAGCCTTGACTTTACTTTCAGTACAGCTTTTGCTCTGGTTATTTTTAAAGCCTTCTCCCTATTTTTCTTATGTAGTTGTTCATATTAATATTCAGTATTTTCCAATACCTAATGCATTTTGAATAACTTCCAGCATATTTAATTGCCCTTTGCCTTTTTCTTCAGGTTTATTTACTCTGTAGTCATATCACCCCAACTTTTATTTTTTGTTCCATGGGGACAATGTGAGCCTCTTGATATCAGCTTTAAGTGTTCTATTTTAAACTATAACATGCCTTTCTATTCTGTCTTACTATTTTCTTAGCACTTTATCCAATCAACTATTTCTTTTTCTTGTTTTCTATCTTCCCTATTTTAATTTAGAAAGATATTTTTTTGTCTGTTTCAGTTCAATGCTATCATCCCATTCACTGGTGCTTCAAACAAATGGGATGAGGCATGTGTGTTAAATTGAGAGGAATGAATGAATTTAATATAAAAGCTTGCAAAGGTACATGTTCGCCAATGAGAACTGTGTTTCCTTCTAAGAGACACTGCTGTTTTTTCCCAGTGTTTCGGTATCCTTGATTCAACTGTTTCAAATTTGTCTTTATCTTCCTCTGCAGCCGAGCACACAAATATCTTTGGTCTCTTGGCTCAAATAGAGTAGGTGCAGTTTACTTGCATCTGTGATCTCTTCTGCCTGAACATTACTCAACTCTTCTCCTTCACCCTGGAGTTGGATGGCTTAACGTAAAGAATTTCCCTGTTCAACGGCCTGAAAACAGGGGAAATCTTAAGACCAATGGCAAGCAGAATTATGGAGTTTTATATCTGCAAACAGAATTGCAGAATTTTATATCTGCATTTCCTCTCCCTAAACTTTTCCAATTCACTCAAAAATACTACCTTATCTGTTGAGTTGGGAGCATAACATACAATTACAGCACCTTATGAATATTATCTTCTGCCTTGGAATAAACTGGTCACAAAAATGTTTTTTTAAAGATGGGTTACTTTAAATGATATGGCAAAATCAGGTACTGGCAAGTTCTATTTTCCTTCATCAATTATAAAAAATGGCATCATTTTATTCCTGTTCACTCTCATATTTTCTAACATATTACCATGAAGGATTGCTCTCCAAAAAATACTAAAATACGTCCTGTGAACGTATTTTACCTGTGAACACGGCCTTAGCTGGAAAGAAGTGGAAGTTTTTGAAAGTATAAATTGACTGATGCTTTGGAAGAGGAAGCCATCCTGGATTACTAGGGTGGCTTTAATCCACTGGGAAATATCTAAGCAGAGATGTCCAGAGAAGAGGAAAAAGGCATTATGAAGAAGGAGATAGGTTGAAGCTTGGCAGCAGCAGTTCAAAAAACTTCCGCAGACATCAAGCAAAAAGAAAAAAAAAGAAAAAGAAAAAGAAAGAAAGAAGATTCTTCCTGTCAGCCTCTAGAGAGATCACAGCAGCAGTGATATCGCAAGATTTGTGGCATCAAAAGTGAGACAATGTGCATTCTATTATTTAAGGTAATGTAATTGCAATAATTCACTGTAGGAACCTCCCAAATTTATAAAGCCTTTTATGCCACCCCTCAGAATAGGAACAAAATCCCTTCCTTTTATATGAATCATTTCTGCAATTATTAGAGACAATAGGCAGGAAAAATAAATTGAAAACAAAGGAAAACCTGCGGCATGTATGTTATCTGGAAATCCTTCCATTGAGGGATCACTGTGGCATCAACACATTCTTGAGAAAAAAGCTTCAAGGCCAATCTTCCCTTAGTTCCTTTGTCTACTCAAGCCCTGGATCCCTTAACCTCTCATTAGCAGAAAAAGCCAAATACGCTTTTGAAGACTGTTCTATATGGAGTCTGAATAAGAAGTAGTATTTTTGCAACTCTATAGTGCTTATTGGATCTTACCTCTCTTGTTGAAAGTCATAGTATATTTTACCAGTACCTCAAGCAATTCAAATGAAAATTGTGTAATTACACTGTATGCTGCGGTTTATAGGTATTATTTTCATGGTAAAACTTTGAATTTTGTAACCAAAAGAAGAGATTTGTAAAGCTGTATTTTGAAGTCCAATACTCTTAGTAGGTACTTTATTTTTGGCTCCTTTAAGAAAATTGTGGATAAAATGCCTAAGCCCCTTCATTGCCCATTTGAATAAATATATATTTGGTTATATTTGTTTTATATCATTATAAAACATTAAGTACTGAAATATAGACTCTTGATTTTATAGTATAGTGTGCTGCCAACATAACAGATTAATAATAGCAAAAATTTAAAATGGTTCAGTACTAACTATGTATACTTATGATCTGTTTCTTCAGTCCTACCACAGTCCACTATGACTCAGACCACCCCACCTTCTATGTAGTTGGGTTTTATAGACGCTTTGATGTCATACCACTGACTATTTCTCGGTGTACCTCACAGGCCAAATAAATGACTTATTTTAGAACATGTATGCCAATGAACCACAGATTGCAATCCCCACTGGAAGATTGTGTCTAAGAAAAAATACACACACACACACAAACACACACACAACACGACGGAAGAAAACAGGACCCACCTATTAAAATTCAAATATTTCTTCAACCTATCAGATGTTGTCCTTCTGAAAAACATTTATTACCATGCTGCATAAACTCTTTGCTTTCAAATTTTTATTTAAAGGGTTTTTTTTTCCATTTTACATATAAAACACAGTTTTCCCTCCCTCAACTCAGCCCACTGCCCCATCCACCTTACCCCTACCCAACTCCCAACCACTCCTCCGGAAGGATAATGCCTCCTATGAGGAGCTGAGGCAGGACCATGCCTTTCCCTGCTATCTCTGCTGAGCAAGGTACTCCTCCAAAGTGAATGGGCTCCAAAAAGCCAGTTCACAGCATAAATTCTTAAAGTAACAAAAATGGTAAAAGTATTATAGAAAATATATTCCCTGGATTCTCCGGAGATTCCAGGTAAAAACCACTCTGCTCTGCTTTCACCTCATTATTAATAGCCTATGAAAGGATGAGTGTCAATAACACATTAATTAAATCCACAGCTGTCTCATAATTGCAAGGTGTATCACACACCAGCAAAGGATATAGACTCCGAGGTTAAATATGGTAGGAATGAAACAGACATTGAAAAAGGAAAATCTTCTAATGGTAGAATTTCCTAAGTGAGATTCTTAAGCTGATGGCCACAGTTCTGTGGCTGCAAACTGAAGGAGACACGATATGCTATTAACAAGTCAGAGATCCAGTTGAGAAGGAAGTAGCCCCAGAAAGACAAAGACCTTTTAAGATTCAAATTACCCCTTATGTGTGGAGTAATGGAGGATCCATTTTCAAATGTAACAAGAAAGAATGGCTGAGAGCACTAACAACTTATAAGAATAAGAGTTCTTAACATTCCATAATTATTCTGAACTTATGAGGGAAGCGTCATCAAATTACATGAACTTAAAGAGGGAAGCAGTTTCTTGATAATGTGCAGCAAACCACAAAAACCTAAACTTTAAGTTTTAAAGTGATATCACTAAAAGTCTTAAAGGGATAGGCCAAGGTCCCGGAACAAGTAATTAATAGAACCTGGGTTGTTGATGTGGGATTTCCCTCTGTATGCTGTGAATACAATTGATTAATAAAGAAATTGCTTTGGCCTATAGCAAGGCATAACTTAGGTAGGCAGAGAAAACTAAACTGAATGCTGGAAGAAGGAGGGTGGAGTCAAGAAGAAGCCATGTAGTCCTGCCCGAAACAGATACCAGAACTTTACCCGGTAAGCCACAGCTTCTTGGTAATACACAGATTAATTGAGACAGGTTAAATTAATATGTAAGAGCTAGCCAGTTAGGAGCTATAGCTAATATGCCTAGCAGTTTGATTTAATTAATACAGTTTCTGTGTGGTTATTTTGGTTCTAAGATTCTGGGTGGCTTGGAAACAAAGAAGCAGCCTCTTCCAACAGGTTGGAGTCTCTGTCTACTCATTTATGTGCCGGAATCCTGCATCATTGCCAAATTCTCCTGAAATATCATCATAATACTTTTGAAACTAGCCTGATTTTCCTAATGAATTTATGTTTTATGTGTTTATTATATGTGTATGCTCTCTGTGTGTGCATTTATACACATTATGCACATATGTGCACATATGCTTGCTGAGGCCAAAGGTTGGTTTTGAGTGTCTTCCTCACTAACCCTCCATCTTAGTTTTCTAGATATTCTCTCTCACTGAACCTGGAGCTCTTTAATTAGACTAAACTGACTGACTGTGAACTCTAATGATCCACCAATTACACACACACACACACATACATGCACCCAGAACTGGATCACGTGTATGCTGCCATACTCAGCTTTTCACATAGGTGATAGGGACTGAAAGGAACTAAATTCATTTTATAGCATTTTATAGTATTTTATCAATTGATCTACTTCCCCAGTCCTATCTTGATTCTCATTAAGACAATTGCTAGTGTATAAGCTTCTATAAACAATATTAAAATGCTACACCACTTACTTAGAGACGAGGCAAAAACAAAGAGAGGTCTTCCCCATAGATGTAGAACTGGGAAAACAGTCCTCTTCAGAAAGTCGTTTAGTGTGATATGTCCCAAGTTAACTTGTAGAAACAGTCAGAATACCATAGTCTACATCAAATGAGACTGGGGATGTAGCTTAATGATAAAGTACTTGCCAAGAACAAACCAAATCCTGGGTTTTAGCCATACAAAAATAGAGAAAAATAAAACAGAAGGATAAATTCAGTTTGAAAACTTGAACAGTTACTTTATTATTATAGTTTTTAATTTTTTTTATTGTTGTTATTTCTCGATACAGGTTTATCTGTAATTTTGGAGCCTGTCCTGGAACTCAGTCTGTAGATCAGTCTGACCTCAAACTCACAGAGATTTGCCTTCCTCTGCCTCCAAGTGCTGGGATTAAAGGCGTATACCACCACTGCCCGGCATAATTTTCAATTTCTGAAGTGTCAAATGAAGACCAAGGAATGTAAGAATCCCAAGAGAAGGAAACAGATCCAGTTTTTGTAGGATTTATTAGAGGAATTTCATGAAAGTGAGTGTCCATACAAATCAAGGTATGACCTTGCCAGAAACCTGACATTTGGGGATGCTCTAATTTCTTAGTAGATCACATTAGATTGAGGTCATGCAGCAGTAAAAATTTCATCTAGCAAAGAGGAAAGGATGCAAGGTTAGATGCAATGTTAAAGGACTGGTTTCCACTAAAAGAAAGATGTCTAAGACTAAGATAGACTAGGAAATAGGAGTTTGATGTTCTGTGTGTATACTCAATACAATAATGAAACGTTTTTCAAATCTTTAATTGATAGAACCACACAGAAGACCAGATTTCATATTCAGTATCTAGGCAAAAAAAAAAAAAAAAGAGGAAATGACACACACTTGCGAGTCAGAACACCCCAGCTCTGAATTCTAGTTTCACTTTTCACAGGATGCAAAACTTGAGAAAGTTTTTCTAGTTTCTAATGCACCCGGAGTCAAGAGCAAGAGACATGCTTACAGATCTCATGGAAGTCACCTTCTAGGACAAAGAAGCTAGATATGTTAACTGAATTGTCAGTATTCTAGTAAACAAAGACAAATCCTACTGTGAGAAAATTCTGCCCCTACCAGATGATATTATATTAGATGACTTCATAAATACGTCTGGCTTCTAATTTCTTTGGCTGTGACTTTCTGTTTAAATAAAAAATCACAAACCTATCCCATTCAAACTTATGTTGAAATTTTTGAAGGAAAGATTCTTCAGACATCCTTTTGCTGTGCTATTAGCTCCATGAAAACTAACTTATTAAATCCAAGGCAGGTCAAGTCCAGGCAGTAATGACAATTGGAAATAATGTGTCAGATCTTTTAGGCAGTCTGAACCACGACATAATCACAGCAGTGACTTTCCCAGAGCTAACTGTTCATTTGCCCCCTCACACTTATGAATCATTATGTTATTGTTTTCCTCTTAATTTCTGCTCTGCATCAATGGTTGTAATGGATGGAGATTGATGGGGAATTGAGACTGAGCAGCAACTTAGCAATTAAAATGCGCAACTGGCTTTTTGTTCCGGTGTTCCCTCATGGATATGGCCCTGTTCATTAATCTGCATGTTGATTAAACCACTGTGTGCTATTGATCACTGTTCCCAGCCCTGTGGTTGGAGGCGTATTAAGTTGTCATGGGCATCTATAACAGCTCATATGTCCAAATATAATGAAGCTGACAATTATTCAGTAGGAAAATTATTATCACCTCTTCTTTTCCTGATTTGAAGATAGCTGAAAAAATTTCTGCTGGCTATCCTAAATTATTTATAAAGAAAAAAATGAAGGCATATTTTACCTCATAACATATATATATATATAGGTTTAAATTTATACATTCATTTACATATTCATCACTGATATAGCTCATGTATTTCAAGTAAATATGAATCGTATTCAGCTATTAGTCAATCCATAGCATTATTATATTTTTTTTTCCTTTTTCTCCAATGCTGCCTTCTGTGTAAATTGGTAGTGTGTGTAAACTTGCATTTAGGTGTGTTGAGGGAGCCAGTTATTCTGAAGAATGTGGTCATGGGTCTTTTTATGAAACAGCTTACTAAAATGAGAACAATTTTCCAGAAATATATATGGTTACATTAATCTTCTGAAAGCAGAATACACTTGAAAATAACATGGAGACAGAGAATTAAACTACTTTGATTGACACAAAAGGAAGCCCTGTTGATCAGAGAGATTGAAAAGAGTGAGTTTATAAGACATATTTAGAACACCTCAGTTAATATCACAGATGTTAAACAAGAATATTTGAAGGATTGTTAAACTCATCCCAGATACTATAAATACTTCCACTGAGATGCTGCCTTAATCACTGGTGCATTTTAACAGTGTTGTTAATTTCTTGAGTCCTGCTTTAACAACAGTATCAGCACCTACTCACTCTTCAGAATTTAAGTGTCCTGCAGATGTAATCTGACTTTTATATGTGAACTTCTGCTAGAATAAAGAGAGAATATTTAATTAACTCTCCAAAGTAACAATAAATGTTGTTTGAAGTCAAAGTGATAAATCCATTTTAACATGTGTTTTATGAATATGTGCGCAACTACCCTGTAAATTGGGTTCTTTAAGTCTTAACTCGGGGCTTACTGTCAAGGTACACTATCAAGTCCACTAGTAAGGAAATGAAAACACATGATGAATTAGTGTAGTGAGCCGGACAGGATCGCCATTACAAGATGGCGCCGACATCCTGTCTTGTTGGAAATAAACAACTCCATATTAGGCTATGCCTTTGAGAGCTGCGCGTCCCCCTGCTTCCCGCATGCACCGTGGATGAGGATCCTTGAGCCTATCCCGATGCGGTCTGGTGGCAGCTGTTGGTGGCAGCCAATCACAGGGCGACACGTGTGCCATTTCCCTATTTAAGCAGCTGCCTAAGTGCCCTTCGACCCCTTCGCTTCATGCTGTCTCTCCCCTTAGCTCCCTGCCCCTTCACTCCCTGCCCCTTCGCTTCATGCTCTCCCTGCCCTTCCCTTACTGCCCCTTGTTTTCCTGCCCCCCTCTTGCTTCCTGCTCCCCATCAATCAAGGGCACTCCAGTAAAGCGTGATCTGAGTGGAATCCTGATGTGGTGGTTGTTCTTTCTCGCCGGTCGAGAGGTCCACCACAAATTAGTGTTTTTCTAACAGAGTGAACCCTAGAAGAGCCGCCATCCCTATCCAAGAACAGAATTCTAAACATTGCCTATGAACTGCTATTACCAGAAGAGCTTATCCAACAGAGTGAGAAAGATACTTGTAATCAACTACCGAGCTCCACATGCATATAGATATATATGGACATATACCCTCATGCACAGGCATGCAAACCACACACACACACACACACACACACACACACACACACACACACTGAAAAGTAGGTTCTAGAAGGAGAGTAAAGAATGATAATTATATATTTAAATATATACATATATAAAATTGCAAAGAATTTTCTATACTTCTGAAGATTATGCACAGGTAATATTTACAAAGGTACACACACACACACATACACACACACACACATATATATATATATACATATATACAAACAATGTGAATCTATCTATATATGTGCATCTACTGCAGATACCATATATACATATATATATATATATGTTATAAAAATTACAAACAGAATCGACAAGTGTGGTGTGTTGGTAGGTCTGGTTCACAGACAATTCAATAAGAAAGCCCACGCATCAACATTTACTAATTAGTGGCATTTTAGTTCTGAACTGTGGTACCTCTATATATGATCACTATTTTATTCTTTATGGATTCTCTGCCTTAGACTATGATAATAACTTTAGAGTGTTAAGCTAAATATACATGGCTGTAAGTCAAACTACTCTGTTGGATTCCAGGTCACTTTATAAATGCAAGGCAACACAGATCATAGTTCAAAATAATAGGTGTTGTTCTAGGTTTGTAAAGATCACTTGACTAGCCTAAATCATCCGGTTGAATCACAGTTCTTCCCAAATACCAAATGTGTATTTTGTCTGGTTTGAAGTCGTTATTTAGGTTTTAAGAGAGACCTTGCTATGTGCAATTTTTTGCCATTATCATGACCATAGTTTACCTGGATTCCAATGACTGATATGACTGATACTGTATAAAGACAAGCTCATAGAGAGACACAATGATGAGAAAAATATATTTAAGAAAAATATTCTCCACAGAAATGCTTTCTTAGGAGAAAGAAAGAAGCCGTGCTAATCTAGCAGAACTGCAGCAATCGCTAAGATCCAGTATAATTCCTAGGACATCTTAAGGCTCCACATTTTAACCACAATAAGAAATAACAGCTCTTATTAGTATGACTCTGTCTGAAACCCTTCCGTTTTCTTGTTCACTAACTTGTTTGTGGGTGTGAAGCATTTTTTCCATTAGAAGATTCTTGCTGCCACTGCCAGGATCCTTCTTCTTTCATGCCATATGTCTCCCTTTCCCTCCACACATCTTCTTCAGTGCCTCTCATCCCTCCCCCCATGCCCTTTTATTTAGTTTCACAGATAATTCAGAGCATCACACCCATTTATATGTATACATGCAAACTGAAACTTTGTATGTGTACTAGATACATTTTTTGTGTGAATTTGGGTCACTTCATTTAATGTAAGTCTTTCCAAATCTATACATTCTCTGATAAATTGATTTCTTTCTTATTGAATAAAACGCCACTGTAGGAGTGGGAAGACAAGGGAGAGGAGAATCAACAAGAACATTTTTTAAAATGCCAATAAAACCTATTATTTTGCATGTTAATGAAAAGTGCAATGTAACTGAAAAATATAAAGGTTATATGAATGCATATAAAAGAACAACATAAGAAGTTTCTTTCTCATTAAAAGTAATTCCTGTGACAGGGTAAAAAGATAAAGAGGAAGGAAATGAGGATAGAAAAAAAATTAGGACTAAGAGACATTAACAACTGAAATACAAAAAAAAAAGATGTCACATCTAAATAATTGCTTTCTCTTTTTCACATTTTTTCTACATTCCCTCAGAATTACATCACCTCACTCCACATTTCACTTTGAGAGAGCCAATTGTAGGAATTATAATTATCACTCAAAGCACTGATTACTTATTCTTATTTTCTCTACTTAGATGTAAATTAATATGATATTATATTCATTATATAATTAAAAGTAATAACACTGTACCTCAGTTCACTTCCTTTAGAGTATTTTTATTCTAAAGTTTTAGTTAACACATTATGTTTTAAAAATAATAAAGCCCTTTCCCTCTATAAATTGATACTGATACCAGTCATATTTTTACTGTGAAATTAACAAAAAAGAACGTTATTTCTCATCATTTCCTGTCTACATGAAATTTGATTTGTTATTTTCACGACAGCAAAGTAGTTGATGCTGATGTTGATATTTATATTTAAAACCTTAATTTTAATTCACTAATTTTTTGCATCAGAATTTTTAATGTATTCTGTTTAGTGAATGGTTTTCTTTATACACTTACATGCTAGTGAAATGCAGGCAGTATAGCCCAAACCATTGTTCAACCTTTTTGAATTCTTTGACCAATTGATTTCATTTACAATAATTTTTTCATAAAGCATCATGCATTAGTAAGAGACACTTTTATTTTTTGTTTGTCAAGACAGGGTTTCTCTGTGTAGCCCTGGTTGTCATGGAACTCACTTTGTAGATAAGACTGACATGAAATTCAGAGAGATCTGCCTGCCTCAGGCTCACACATGCTGCGATTAAAGGCTTACACCACCCCTGCCCTGCAAGGGCCATTTTATTTGAGTTAAGAGGTCTATCTAGCAGTCAGTCACCTGTCTTGAGTTCCATCCTTAAGCTACACTCCAGGACACAAATGAAGTACACTAACCTACAAGATCTTTGTTGATATTCCCATCAGCTAAAAAGTATTTAAGTGCCTGGCAGTCATTTTTCATAGTAAAACCACATAGAATCCTCCACCATACTGTCCTTTTAATCAGAGGTAAGAGTTATCTTTTCCTCACCCACTAGGACCCAACTCATAGACATAATTCCCTCCTCTGAAAGGATGCTACACTAACACTTATTCACAAGATTTTTTTTCCATTTTTTATTGAGAAAAGGAGAAAAAAAAAACAAGTTTCCACCTCCTCCCAGCCTCCCATTTCCCTCCCCCTCCTCCCACCCTTCTCCCCCTCCTCCCACCCTTCTCCCCCTCCCCCCACTCCTCTCCCCATCCCTCTCCAGTCCAAAGAGCAGTCAGGGTTCCCTGCCCTGTGGTAAGTCCTAGGTCCTCCCCTCTCCATCCTGGTCTAGGAAGGTGAATATCCAAACTGGCTAGGCTCCCACAAAGCCAGAACATGAAGTAGGGTCAAAACCCCATGCCATTGTCCTTGGCTTCTCATCAGCCCTCATTGTTCGCCATGCTCAGAGAGTCCAGTTTTATCCCATGCTTTTTCAGTCACAGTCCAGCTGGCCTTGGTGAGCTCCCAATAGATCAGCTCCACTGTCTCAGTGGGTGGGTGCACCCCTCTTGGTCCCGACTTCTTTGCTCATGTTCTCCCTCCATCTGCTCCTCATTGGGACCTTGGGAGCTCAGTCCAGTGCTCCAGTATGGGTCTCTGTCTCTATCTCCATCCATCACCAGATGAGGGTTCTATGATGATATGCAAAATATTCGTCAGTATTGCTATAGGATAGGGTCATTTCAGGTTCCCTATCCTATATGGTTCATTATCAATACTATATCGCTCTTTAATTCTCATGAACCTGACTCTAAATAAACAAAATTGGAGCCAGATAGTTTAGATTTCTTCTTATTGATTGAGTTTGTGTATTAACACAGAGTCATGAAATGGATGAAGCCATAGAGTAAGAGTTCTATAGCTGCAAGCAAGTACTTAGACAATAAAACTTATTCAAAATTCACAAGTGGACTAACTTGTCTAAAAGTTAAAATTCTGATCCTAAGTATCATCTAAGATAAATATTTTCATTGAAGACGCATTTTTAAATGGTAACATTAGCAGAAAATATGTTTGTTTGTCTGTTTGTTTTGCTGTTTTTTTAAAGCAGTCAACCATAAGAGAAAAATGTAATAATATTGGCTGAGATTATACAGAAACAGATCAGTAGATGAGAAAAATTGAATAGACAATACTTACCAGAGCATTGGTGAAGGAAAGTAAACAGAAATAATATGCAAAGTAGACAAATAAGAAATAAAAGTTAAGACATTGAATACATTTTAAATTCTAGCACATGCAGTTTAGGAGAGAAAGCCAATGGCAGGTTTTATAACAGAAATCAGAAGAATGATGATAATCAAAAAGAACACACAAACTGTCACAAAGAGATTATCTTAGTGCTGGGAAAATTATTTTAACATATTCTCATTATGAAACATGATAAGATATAATAAGATAATATGAATATAAAGGGAAAATAATAGGATCTTCACATTCATGTTTTGTAGTAACAAAAAATAAGAATTTGGAAGTGGAAACTATTGTCAAAATATTATTAGTATTAAAGTAAACAAGGGTGGAATTTGTACTGTGCAAGCTCTTTTGGCATCAATGTAACTATGACATATTTTACAGGCTATCTAGACAGACAGGTATATGAATGAGTTAGTCCTAATACTAACAAGCCAAAGCAAAATTCAATCAATTAAAACATGCAACAGTAAGAAAACATTGGTGCAGCTCACAAGTGTATTTTCCAGCAAATGAAACCATTCCTATGCATCTGGAACAAGAAGAGCTGACTCATTCCTCTACATAACAGCATTGACCTGCATTGTCAGCGATCTGGCTCTGAAGGGCTTCTCTGTGGGTTACTGAATCTTTATCCTTGTGTTAGCCCTTCCTCCTGCAGATTAAACCAGGTTTATCCAAGTATATGTGCAAGGATCCAAGATATGGAGTGATAGTTTGCAAGGTTTCGGGAAGCCTAAATGTAGACCTGGCAAATCCATCATTTCTCTAACTAAGCACATCACAAGACTATGCTTCATTTCAGCGCAGAAGAAACAAATTTTTAAACTCTGCATGTGAGTGGCTTCAGAATCACACTTGAAGGGGAAAAGAATAGTGCTAAATCATACATGCCCATGAGAATTTCATATTCAGAGATAGACAGTTCATTTTTAGTGACTGCGGAGTAGGCTAAAAAGGAAGATGCATCAACCAAGTTGAGTTGGTTACTTCTTATGAGAAAAGTCAAGTTTATAAGTAGAAAAGACATGGAAAAAAATATGTGGAAGAGAAATGTAGTTTGAAATGGATTTGTCCTCCAAAGGTCCATACACTAAAGGGCTGGTGACTAGGCAGGTGCTGTTGGAGAAGGGAGACTGTAGAGCCTGTGAGAAGTGAGACACATGAGAAGTTGTCACTTACTGGTGTTGCCTTGTTTGGGATGCTGATTCAGTTTTATTTTTTTTTTAATTTTATTTTTTGGCCTAGGGGTGAGTGTTCTTACTTTACTCTACATCCCTGTCATGATATACTATCCTGTCATGGTCACAAGACCAAAGAACCAATAAATCGTGACTATAACCTCTCAGGTATTGAGCCCAAGGTATCCTTTTCTCTACATGCTTTATACTGAAAATTGCAGACATATTAATTAGATAATTTGGATAGATGGAGCATAGAGACCTTGACAAAATAGCTGAAATACAGAAGATAAGAGCATTAAAAGTAGATTTGAGAGGTATTCACCAATAAAAGTGTTGACAGATTAGATATTCATTGGATAAGAGGGATTTTGAGAATTAGAGTTTTGGTAATACTGAGTATTTCCCAGATCTGATAATAATACATTAAATATGATAAGAAATTTAGAAGGCAAAGAACAATTGAAAATTAGACCTTAAGATATCTTATAAAATTAATTATTTTATCATACTGCTCTAAAAAGAATTTCAAGTTCTAGGCTTAATCAAAAAATTAAAAACTTCAAGATATTTTGGGTTTTTTGTTGTATTTTAATTTATTATTATTTTTTAGGATAGAATGAAGGCAGAACTTTATATGTTGAAAAAGTAAACAATTAAATATACAGATATTGAGTGGTTTTGAGATAGAATTCACTTTTGGAAATAAAAGGAAGAACAATATCCAAAGAAGTCATTTATATTTTATGGGAGAAGACAGGAAGTTAAGAGTTCATTGTCTGACATGCTCTGTTCTCTGCAGAGATTGTCTTCGTTAGCAAAATAGATTTAGGAAAATGAATAAGATGTTCGAACAGTTACCTTGAGAAATTTAGAAAAAGAGGGAAATATTAGAGTAAGACATAAAGAAAATCCATGTGAAAAGATTGAAGACATGAAGGGGCTATATTTGCCATGAGAGACTATGCCTTTCCAGAAATATGCATTTTGTTAATACTCATTGAAGAAAAAAATCTTATTATATATATGCAAGAGTGAAATGTCATGGAAGTTCAGTTACATGGTAAACATAACACAGAAAGTATGTACCAAGGATTTGACCCAAGATCTACTGGACTTCAAAATAAATCTTCCTATTTCTCCATTACACTTCTCCCAATGTCAGCTTCTTATCATACTCAATGTGTATTTGCCCTCAACTGTTAATTTCTCAAATGCAGCCTCTGAACAGGAAAATCTTCATACTGTTTCACAAGTAGAAAGTGTTTTCTTTTTTCCTCCTGGGGGCCATTTATAAACTTGGGAAGCTGTTGCGAAAAAGAATGTTAGTATTTTTCATTATTTCTCTATCAGGGGAAACAGGAATTAGGAGGATACAATTTATAAACATGTTACTCTTTACTGCAATAATAGTTCTAGAGCGCTTTGCTTGGGTTGCAAGATTTCTGTGTGAGGCATGTGAGTTTATTCATAATACTTATGGAAGAAAACTGATTTCTCTACATCAAGATGCCAGCAGCAGAAGAGTGAGAAAAACATGGAGTATCAGCAGAGGTTAGCCCAAAGAAAGCCTTTTTTAGTCTGTTGACTGTGTAGCAGACTTATTCAGACTTATCCTGAGAATGATCCAGCCTGTGAGACGATAGGACCTGAAGAGAGCACCAGAGATGGATGTCAACTGACCCTGGAGGAGAGAGAGGAGCTGAAAAAACTGATGTAAAATTGACTTTATCAGAACTTAACCAAATAAAAGAAGTATAATTAGTAACCAAAAAGTATTGCTAAATACAGTAACTGAAAAAACTACTTTCTTTTGTGTGTGTTAGTTTTGTGTGCATGCCTGTGCCTGTGATCGTGCATGGGAAGGAAAGCTTTGGGACCTGTTCATCAGGAGCTGTACATTTTTTTTTTTTGTGAGGATGTGTTTGTCATTGACATGAAGCTTAGGAATTAAAATAGGCCTGCTCTCCAGGAATACACAGGGGTCCTCCTGCCTCTACCTCCTCATTGCTGGGATTTCAAATATACATCATCGTGCAGTTAACTAAATGGCAGCTCACAACTATCTATAACTCAGTTCTAGGGCATCTGATTTTCTTTCTGTTCTCTGTCAACAAAACATATCTGTGCTTAACACACAAAATAGCAGTCAAATTATCTATCAATATAAAATAATAATAAAAACTGTAAAGAAACAATTCCTGCTGCTTGTTTACTTCTTATGTTCTCAATCTTTTGATCTTCTCGCACAGGAACAACTCCAATTTTTATTCCACTGCAAAAATATTTTTTTTCTTTTTCATTGATAGCTTCTTGGTTTCTTTGATTCAAAATAAAGAGGGATACTAATCCATCCTCTATTTGAAATAGCTTTTTCCTCCGATTTTTCTTTTCTGGTGTTAAGTGGCCACTGTTGAGAGGATTAGACAGACTGAAGGGTTCTTCAGTACACTTGAAAACAGCCAGTAGCAGGTTCTCAGGCATTCTCTTATCAAATATGGGTTTTTTGGTTCTGGTTATCTAAAACTCATTTAAAAATAGAAATGTCTCAAATTAGTACTTTCTTCATAATTAAAATGTATGTTTTCAATGGATATCTGAATATTTTAATGATGGTTATTTTCCACACTGTGTGAGGTTCTTTTATTATAGTCAATGATCTCAAAAACTAGACCACATTTCTTAGAAGTGTGGGAAAAAATGAATAATAATTAAAAAGTAATGCTTCCAACGAGATGGTGAAATATTTATATGTAGCCATGGCAAACCAAGGATACTTATTAGGGGATATATATTATAATGACATAATGACAGCTAAGATCAAGAAATTTGAAGTATTTGACATTTAATAAATGTTCACTCTCACCTCTTAGCAATCATAAAACATCTTTGCTTTATGTGTTTAACCAGAGCAAGAGTGGAGTAGGTTTAGAATATCCATCAAACTTTTTTATTGAGATGTGTTTCTCTGTGTAACAGGCCTGGAACTCACTTTGTAGACCAGATTGGCCTCATACTCACAGAGATTTTCCTGCTTCTGCTTCCCAAGTACTGTGGTTAAAGATGTATGCCACTGCCACTTGGCTTCAAACTTTTTTTTAATCATTTGAATCTCAATTAGATACATTTTTCTTAAATTTGTAATACGTTTTAATATCTTTTATTGGAACAAAATCACATCAGCTTCACCCCTTTCTTTTATGGCTCATCCCTTCCCATGCTCCTGCTCAAATTGGTGGTCTCATTTCTTTCGTTTCTGTTGTTACCTGCATACACGTATGTAACACACACACACACACACACACACACACAAATACAACCCACTGGGTCTGTTTTAGTTGTTTGTGTGTAGTGTTGACTTTATTTAGGTCCAAACACTCCATTTTGGGTATCTCAAGCTGATCCTTGGGAAAGGTTAATTCTCCCAACAGTCACTAGTTGCCAATAATACTTTTTGTAGGAGTTCAGACCCTGCCAATTTTTCCTCATTCCATATTATGTCCTTTGATGCTGCAATTTTTCTGGTCTTTTCCATGCATTCATTTCTAGAAGAGATTGTTTTGCCTTGGACTTCTTGGATGCTCTGGTTCTTTCAATCATTCGGATTCCTCTTCTGAGATGTTCTTTAAACCATAGATGCAAGAGCTCTGATGCAGATGTGCCAGCAACTGGGCAACCACAAATTACTTTGGTCTCTGCCTTCTCTGCAGTTGTGGTTTTCTGCAGAGACCTCCATTCATTCTAAAGAGAAGCTTCTTTGATGGGGGTGGTGGTACCCACACTTACGTGTGGGTATAAAAGCCCACTATCAGACATGAGGAAGTCACTTTAGATGGGTTGGGCAGAATAGTGCAATTGACTCTCATGACAATACAGATTATGGATGGAGCTCTTAGTTGCCTAGCAGGCATTAAGGTTGGGTCTGTATTAACAAAGATGCTATACACATAGATCACAAGACTCTAACAATTTAAGCTGTGTCTGGCCTAAAACCTCATTCCGACGGTATCCATTGTACCAGAAAAGACTATGCAAACTGACAAAGGAGGAAAGTGATTCAACATTCCTACACAGCAACACCGCCTATGAACCATGGCAATGACTACCATGGCAAGAGGAATATACTCCTGTCTTTAAGCACCATACATTCTTAAGCTCAGCTATGTGCTTGATTATTTTTTAATTATTTATTTGTTTCTTTCTTTGTTTGTTAGAGTGTGTATCTATGGAGGTCACAGAACAGCTTGCAGATGTTGGGATTCTCCTTCTACCAGATAGGTTCTGGGGAGTTAACTCAGACCAGGCTTAGAAACACACACTTTTACAAGATGGTGAGTCATCTTCTGGGCCCTCATTTCTTTACTTTTTATTTTAAGTGATGGTCTCCTCTGGTTACTCATTGAGGCCTTCAACACATTCTGTAGTCCAGGCAGGCTTTAATACTTTGGTCTTCCTTCTTCAGCTTTCGGAGAAGCAGTCCCATTCTGAGTAAATCAAACTATAGGCTTTTCCCAATCGACTTGACTCACCCCTTTGGCTTGTGGCTTCTTCATTTACCTTCAGAATTGGTAGTCTCCTCTCTAACATCTGCTTATGCATCTTTGAGCAGACTGCCAATAGAAATACGGATGTTTAAAATACTGCTCTTGGGGGATATTAAGTACACTGTCACAGAAAGGTAAAAGAAACAAACAGTTCTTTTTTAAATTAGCTTTTTTTTTCATTTATTTTACATACTCACCAAATTTCCCCTTCTTTCTCTCTTCCTGTTCCCTCCTTCCCTAAACCCTCATTCTCTCTGCCTCCCATCTACCCCCTTTCTCCATCCACTTCTCTGTCTGCATTGAGAAAGGGTCATGCCTCCCATGGACTTGAACAAAAGACAATATGTCAAATTCAGGCAGGACCAAGCACCTCCCGCTTCATCTAGGCTGAGCAAGGTAATCCAGCATGGGTAATAGGTTCCCAAAAGTCAGCTAAGCGCTAAGAAGAAGTCCTGATCTCACCTTTTAAAGGGGTTGGTGGTTGCTTCTGAGAAAAGAATGAAGAATAAGTTCCTGCACCTGGAGGGAAAGTGACCCAGTCATCAATCACGTGGTAACAAATCTTTAGCTGAGGAGCTTTTCAAGTCAGTTATTGAAGGCATGTGTTTTAGTTACTTTTCTACTGTTGGGATGAAACACCATAATGACAGCAACTTAATATTATAAGAGGAAGCTACAATAAGAACTACAATTTTCAAGTAGATATATGTAAGAAATTTTAGTTCTACACAGGAAATTTCCCTAATACATACTTGAGAATCCACAATTTTCTATTAATACTATGCCAAAATACATAAATAAAAACATGTAGGACTAATGGAGAATTAAATTAATACAGAGAAGCAGAGAAGGCTGGCGGACCTCAAATTTCCATAGGCAGAAAGCAGACTTATAAAAAAAATTATCTGAGAATATTTACTAGTCTTCAAAATACAGGAAGCACAGCCTCAACAGATGAGCAGGGAAGTCAGAGAATAGAGGTAAAGTCTCAGCAGCCTCAGGTCAGTCCAGGACACCTTCAAGATCTGAATCACTTTCTGCTGAGAGCTCAGAATTGCTTGTGACTGACAACTGCTTGCTTTGTTGTTTTTTTCTTTATTTTCTCCTTTTGTAGTTTTCATTTTTCATTCTCTCTCTTTCTGTGTGTGTGTGTGTGTGTGTGTGTGTGTGTGTGAGAGAGAGAGAGAGAGAGAGAGAGAGAGGGGGGATTGGTGTTTTTTTATTGCTTACAGTTGAATAGTTGAATGTCTTTCCTGGCTTCCTGTTTTTGAAATTGATATCTTGCTTCCTAGTTTCACAAGTTTAAAGATAGAGAGGAATTTTGCTAAAGGATAAATTAGTTTCAGAATCCCATGCCACCCAAACTAGATGACAATACTGAGGATTTATAAGGAGGTAAATGTTCAATGATTTTGGGATTGAGATGATGCCGAATGGCTTGAAACTTCTGGAGACCTCGGGGTAAGGTGACGATCTTTCCATTCAGGATGAATAGACATCTGGAGGACACAGGCATCTGTTTTTGCTTCATGCGTTTTAAGGATACTATTCCTGACATTCATCTTCTAAAATTATCCCATCAACATTTAAAATAAAAGAATTGCAAAAATGAAGATACAGAAATAGAATTTAAGACCGTTATTTTCCTTAAAAAGAATTCTTAAAAATAAGTTTAGAGTTCAGCAATCTGTCAAATCCATCCAGAAAGAAACACATTTTCCTTGTCAGGATGTAATTCATTTTACAAATTAATTCCTGCTAAATTATGAATGGCAGAGGAAGAAGCCATGGAGTTTATCAAGGTGTTTTTGGAGAAAGTTCATTCTGGGCTGTGTTGTCTTTCATTCAGACATTCTGTCTGCACAAACAGACTATGCCATACATAGTCCTGGTTGTAGCTTGGAGAACATGACTAGAAACAGCTTTGCTTAGAGAAAAAATTATAGAACAATTAGGTACTCAAGTCTGAGAATCAAGAAAACACCCAGGAAGTAAAAGGGCAAATAAATACTGTGGAACCCACAAACTCTTTTAACCTAAAAAACAAAAACAAAAGCTCACCTCCTGCCTTCCATCAAATATAGAATCCCTTTCTTCTATACGTACAGTACTTTACTTATTGTTTAAAAAAACTTCCTTGGCAACCTGGTGAGTTGTATTCCCAGGGGTTTGGTTCTCCATCTGCCCAAGCAATAAAGCTTCATAACTCTTGGTAAATATCAGTATCAGGCTGTTTCTACACTGCACCAAATTAAAGAGAGATTCACAGTGCTCTAAGTAATTTGAGTTACCAAATATGACACTTAAAGCATGTGGTTTTTAAATGTCATCTGATAAAAATAAATATGTTGCTAGTATCTTTTCTAATTATTTTTCCTCTTTTTGTTTAGAATATTTTCTGAGTCTGTTTGGTTAATTGATTATAATTAGTAGTGAATATTCATGAGAGTAGACAGTTAATGATACCATATGACAAGATTAGATTTATAAGAGACCTTACCCTGATTAAAGTTTGGGTAGAGATGAGTTTATTATATATTTATTCATCCAAAATGCTTAACTGTGCTTTTATTACACACTTAATGTATTTGTGGAGTTTAGACTAGAAAAACATTACAATAAAATAATTTGTTTTTATATTCTCATGCAAATACATTTGAAAAGAAACCATCAAGCTAAAAGGTGTAAGTGATAAAATTAAGTTTATCTTATTAGTGTGTGTTCCTATGAATTACATTTTTTTTTTTGTAGTGGAGAGCAGGTGTGCACACCCTTTTGAATGGAAGCCAGGGTTCAAAGTTGGATACCCTTCTGAATTTCTTGCCACCTTATTTTTTAAGATAGGTTTCTTCACTGAACCCTGATTCCTCCCTTTCTGCTGAACTTGTGTTGTAAACACTTTACACACTGATCCTTCTCCCGATGTGTGAGAAGTGCTTTTGAAAATGACCAGAAAAGAGATTCACTAAGAAGAGAATTGTTTAACAAACTGTGAATAAGAAAGTACGCCACACGGTCTCCCAATAAGATTTCTTATGAAAAGTTGGTGCAAAATCCCTGAGGCAGGATCTCAGAGGGAAAGCATATTGTTATGCTGGGAAAAGGGGGGCAGTTATAAGAGAAGAGTGCTAACCTCTGGGTAATGTGAAGGTTGGGGTACCTGTTGGGGCTAAGTGTTTAGAGTAGGGGCATGATTTCATGGATACAGTCTTTAAAACGATCCCTTGGGTTGTGAGGTAGAAAAGAAAACAAGTTCTGTGGATATAAACACTAAAAGCAGAGCAAAATGAATGTAAACTGCAGAAGATGGGGGAAAGGACTATAAATGCTATAGCCCCGAGTGGAGAACATCCAATGATGTCATGACCTGCCACAGCTGTGACTGTCTACAATGGGCCCCTGTAAAACTGGACCCATCAACAGTCAGTAATGGGCTAGGAAGGAAGAGTCTTGTGGAACTTTAAATCTCCGTGAAGAATGGCTTTTCGATCCTGGTTTTGATGGTTTGTGTGGGAAATGTCCCCCACAGGTGTGTTTTGGTTCCCAGATGACGGTGCTCTTTGGAGAAGTTATAGAGCCTTTAGGAGGGGAAGCACTGGGAGAGGAATTTGAAAGTTTCTAACCTCACATCACTTTCTGCTCTTTCTCTCTGTGCTTTATACGGTTGGATGAAGGAAAAAGTCTCCACCAGCTTCCTGTTTCCCTGTTCACACTGCCACGCTATGCTTTCCCTACTACGATCGACTATAACTTTGCCGTAATTATGATTCCTCTTGGTGTGAATTAAATGCCATGACAAAAAGAAACTTATGGAGGAAAGTGTTTGTTTCCGCTTAGAGTTCAACATCACAGTCCTTCACCAAAGAGTCGGGGCAGGAATTCCAACAGAGCAGGGATCTAAAGGCAGGAATAGATGCTGGTGCTTTATCCTCATGGCTTACACAGCCTGCTTTCTTATAGACTAAAGGACTACCTGCTCACGGATCCTCTTACTTTAATCATTAATTTAATAAATGGTCCCACGGGGTTGCCCATTGGCCAGTCTTTTGGAGACATTTTTTCAAATGTGGTTCCCTCATCTCAGAAAGCTCTCGCTTGTGTCGAGTTGAAAAAGAAACTAACCAAGACACTAAACACATTTTACACTACAGTATGATGTTGGGTCCATAGGGCCTAAGGGCAAAATACAGTGCTTTTAATAATAAATATCCCCCATAGACATAGGTTTTAAATAGTTGGTCCCCAGTTAGTGATTGTGATTCAGGTAGGTTAGGGGACCCTTGGGAAGTAGAATCTTTCTTGGGGAAGTATGTCAAGGGGGTGTTTGTGCACTTAGCATAGTTCCTAGTCTCTCACTGGTTCTTCTTTGTGACCATCCAGCTTCCTGACTTTGCTAGCATGCAGTGCCTTCTCCACCAGGACTGCTTCTTCTGAGAGCTATAAGTCAAAATCAATTTTCTCCTTAAGTTTATTTTGCTCATTGTACCTTACCATAGCAACAGAGACATAACTAATAGATTATAAAGGAGCAACCATTTTCTTCAGTTTCACATAGGTCCAGTGGGGAAATTTAGTGTGGGGACAAAATATGTAATACATGGTAGCAATTGAGCTTAAAAACATGGAGGTTTTGTGAATAGATTGGACGCAAGAGAAAGAAGGGCCTGAATGTCTTTATGAAACTAGGAAACCAGAGTGAATGGCTGGGCCATTTACTGAATATGGGAACTTGGGGAAGGAGGGAAGACCATAATGACCAGGTGGAAGAAGAGAGAGAAAGGCTCAAGGAAAGATTCGATTCCAGGTGTACTGGATGCTTTTCATAAATCTAAATGAGGAATTGATCAAGCCATTTGTAAAATTATGGGGCATGCTTCACAATAAGTATGGAGTTTTATTTGTAATATCACTGGAGTGCCGAGGAATAACATCTGTGCAAATATATATATATATATATATATATATATATATATATATATTTTTTTCTTTATTGCTATTCAGCAGAACGATCCATTTATTTCCTCCGTTCTGTGTACCCAGATATGTGGGTTACCGATATATTTAGAAACAAATCATTCACCAAAAAGCTAACATGCTTGCATAATATTTCATTCAAAACAATTTACTTGTGATTGCTTAAATAAAATACTTTAAGTTTCTATTACTAAAATTGGTGAATATTACTCAGGCGTGAAAATTAACTATGGCTAGATGTGTATGGAATCCTCAGCCCCGACAGAGTAGTAGAAACACTGCAGTTTTTTTTTTCCTCCTGGTGAAAGTGCTTAAAAAGGTATATTCCTGCTGATAAACACCCTGTCTATCTAGCCCCAGAGAAACCAGCCTGTGCAAGTTAATTGCTTAGACCTGACAGTGCAGAGAACAGCATTAATAAATGGGGTGTACTGGGCTGTAGGAAGAACAGATGGGAGTTTTCTGCTCCACTGTACGATGAATTAATTCTTTATCTCTCCATCTATACACTGCAGTCATCACTGAAGACCTATGTTAAAGACTCTATGGTAACGCCACCTTCACACAGTCTCTACTATTTCAAAAAGCCCCTAGTGGCGTTCAAAAGCTTTCTCTTAATGTAGTCCTTTTTTTACAATGTTGTGAACAGGAGAGGCACTTTTCTTTGAAATGTTGCTGAAATATGATTTTTGCTTCTGGTTGCTCTAAACATGTTCTTACAAACTTAGTGCCCGGAGAAACTAGAACTGTACAATTACCTACAACTTTATCCCAGTGGAAAATGCAGTTGAAATATATTGTTCTGTAAATCTTGCCATTTTATTTTCTTATCTGCCTCCAAAGATGCATGTCTTTTAGCCCCTAGGAACGTGGCTTTCATTAAGGGTACAGAAGATTGATTGATCCATGAAGGAAATGCACATATTTAAATAGAACGTGGAAGTAAATGCAAGTTTTGTCACAGACTTCATTCTTCCGTGTCAAATGTCACACAAGCCATATGGGAATTTACCGCTTCTCAGGGTACAGACCAAACACTCTGAGAATCTATTACCAGGAAGAAGTTAAGATATATTTTCCCAGCTTCTAGTATGTTCTAAACATTGTGGTAGGCATTTATATTGCTAGAATATCTCAATGCACATAGTAGGCTAGCATGACAGTAAGAACTCCTGCTCATGGAGCAGTAGCTTCCCGATTAAAACTCAGGGACCTTATTTGTAAAAGAAAGAGGGCAGGCATATGTAACCTGTCATGTCCCAGAGAGTTCTGCCTCTAAATCATTCAACCAAGTACATGATATGGAAGGTCTGTATGTTTGGCTGAAGACACCCTGAGAAAATTCCAGTAATTATGAAGAAATAATTTGCTTTCTAGGTAATCAGGACTAAATCCATGGATGATTAGAGAATCATCTTGAATTTACATCCAAGACCATCTCTGCTCATCTAGAAATTTCACAGTTACTGAACGCTTCACTTTAGAGTAGCTAGGGATAGATATACTACTTTCTTTAAGCAAACCAACAGTGATAAGAGTAATATTATTTCCAAATCGTAATGAAAATGGTATAGGCCAAAGGATAGTAAAGAATACAGCATTGACTGTCGAAGTGTATAGAGCAGAATCAATGCCAAGTTAACTACAATTCAAGTTATTCTGATCTTAGGGGCTCAGAATCATATTTTGGGAGCAAAGCATAGATGTCCACTTAAATGGCCATGGGATAAATTGACACCTATCAATATGTGAATCTTCTTGTGTACCGTCACCCCCTCACACTCCAGGAATATCTTTATTAAAAGTCACTACCCGATTAGAACCCTACTCAGAGCTTCAAAACAGCAACCAATTGGCAAAGCCCTAGTGAGTATTCTAAGACTATTACCAGCCATCACAGGGCTCACAATGAATCCTATGATGTCACAGTGCAAATTATGAAACAGTTTCTTTGAAGAAAGGAAAAGCCATTTTTAACAGGATCAGAATGAAACTGAGTGGTTTTCAAAACTCCTCAGTACCCTTCATAAAGATATAAAAGATCAGACCATCCAGATAGGACTAGTTTCCGAGCCAAAAACACCAGATAAACAAGATTTAAAGTATCCGAACTTATATGTTTAGAAGAGTCACTGTCAATCATCTGGATGCTCTGTGACTGGCTGTAGCCCCTTTTATCAGAAGAAAGTTTCAAGATTATAGCAAAAAAAAAAAGATAATGTACAAATTACATCACATACATCAATTCGTGTGTGTGTGTGTGATTGCATGTGTGTGTGGTGTATCCACATACATGTGAAGGTCAGAGGTTAATGTCAGATGACTTACACTATCGCTCTTCAATTTATCTTTTGAGACAGGACCTCTCACTGAACCTCTCACTGATAGGCTAGACTGGTTGACCAGTGATCTTGAAAGACCCAGCTATATCTGACACAAGTCTCGCCCCAAGGGATGTCCTTACAAACGTGTGCAATCATAACCAGAGTGGACTGTGGAGCTTCAAGCTCGGGATCTCATGATTGTCCAGCAGGTACTTTAGAGGCTGAGTAATCATCCAGCTCATCTCAGTTTTAAATTAATTTTTATATTATATTGTATTAATGTGTCTTAAATATATTCCTCCAATCCTAAAACTCCATTGAGCTCTCACATTACACAGTTGGTACCAGTACACATAAAATACTTTGAATGGTTCATTGTTTGTTTTGGTTCTGTGACCAACACATTTAGAATGGTATTGAATACATGCAAATGAATATGTATACTTAACCATGAATTTGCATTGCCTTCAAGCTTCTAGAAATAATTCTTTAAAAGTTCCTGGTCGGTGTTATTAGTTTTAATTGCCTTTAATGTCAGGGTTTTCTTTTTTCCTTTTTTTTTAAATGTTGTGAATATAAAGAAAAAAATGTCACCTAGAGTCCCATGCTGCAATCTGGGAAGCTTCCTCACAAGCCTGTGCCAAGTTGAAACTCTTTTAAGATTAAACTCATTTTTTTTTTCACTCATCATTTGCCAAATAACACTGAAGCAGAAACAAAGTAAAAACAACAGAGAATAAATTAGGGCTATAGAGCTAAAGCTAGTTCTCTCAAACTAACAGGTAGCCAGGAAAAGCTGTGATATTCTTAAAACTCCAGTGGTCTCATTCCAAGGGACAAGATGAATGATCAACCATCTCAATGGAACACACTTTGATCAAGTTACAGGAGGTTTGTTTAGAGTTTGACATTTAATGGAGAAGCAAGGCTTCAAAGCAAAGCAACAAACTCGTCAGAAATTTCAATATAGAAAACTACAAAACCACTTATGCTAAGAGATTTTTGCAGGTGGAAAACCCAAAAACACCATTGATGGTAAACACCATAACAAGATATTCAGAACATCTGTGCTTCCAGTAACCATAGCAATAAGGCCTTACAATTCTATTCAAATTTTATTTTGAACTATTGTGTTCAATACACATTTGTGTTCACATACACAATTGTGTTCACACACACACATACATTAAAACTCCATTTTTCTTCATTAGCTGATGTGATGGCTGATCTTGGTTGTGAACTTGAATATTCCTGTAATGAACTAAAAATTAAGAAACACTGCAAGCCTGTGTGGTATTGACTATATTATCATTTAAGGTGCAAAGATTCACTTGAAATCAGGCCATCCCTCCTGACAGCATCCCACATATAAGAACATGAGCTTTGAACTTTGTTTGCTTGCCCTCAACCTTATTGGCAAGTTTATTTATACTGTTGCTGGGGCCTTGTTTTGTTGCTTGTCATTAGATGAATATATTACTTGACCTAACTATGTTTTCTCATAAATAAGATAGCAATGATAATCCAAAAATTCTGGTAACATGACTTAGATAGGGTCACAAACACAGTTTTACACACAGTTTCATGCACAGATGTTCAGTTTTTTAGTCTACAACATTATTATAGCCACAACCAGTTAGCATTTGGTTCTCATTATGTGTGCAAAGGGAAAAAATTAAAACTGAATACTGGAGGGGCTCTTAATTTCCCTGTGCAATCCCTACTTAACCTGCATGTGGTTAAAGTCCAATATGAAACCACACTTATCCCAAACAGAATTATTACTGGACAGTGGGAAAATCAAATTAATAATCAGGTAATACTTAAGAATTCAAAATCTTACTGGTTGGCGACTGGTATTTTAAAGATATTTAGAAAGAATCTGATGAGGCCCCTCAGTCTTGGAGAAAGATAAAGAAATGGTCAAACTTGACCTCAGGCTGGGGGCACAATATAAAGTTAAGCAAAGATAGTACTCTTTGACTCACCTGAGACAAGAACAGTACCTGTTCTTTGAAAGGTGTCACTGCAATAAATCCCCCCGCTGGGGCAAGGATTAGTGTGTCTCCTTAGCTAAGTGCATGGGAAACCATTGCTGTCCACATACTTTAAAAGGTAATCCCAGAAGTTCGGGATACACTTTAAGAATAAAGGGTAGTGGGAAGAAATTCCATAACATAATATCCACCTTAAAATAATTACAAAGTATTTATATTTCTTTACAGTTATTTAGCTGTGGGATCTGAAACAGGTGAAATTGGGTATAAAGAAACAAGTGAGATCCAACTATGAAAAAAATATGTTTTTTAGACACTTATTTGTGCTTTATGGAAATGTGTAGCTTTCCTATATATTAATATATTATGTCCCTTATTAAGGCCATTGAACAGAATTTATGTTTTCATGTAATAAAGGAATAACTTATGAATTTGAGTGTTTATGATTAGCATCATACACACACATATACAATCGCACACACATACATACATACACACACACACACACACACACACACACACACACTATTGCTGCAACTGTAACTGCTGCCAGTAATTTCAATCCTAGCAATTTGTACAGAAGCCCAATGCTTCTACCATATTAAGATATATAAGAAAGTTATTAAAATTGATCAAACATGAAAACACTGATTTCTTTAATTTGTTATAAAGTATCGAAATTTGAAGCTTTTGATTGGTACTTTTTGATGCTTGCAAGTTAGGCTATTCTGGTTTTAGTTTAAAAGATAAAAACAAAAAGAAAAAAGAACAAATGAGTGATTTTACCAAATAATAAAATTATTATACATATTTATATAACTATTATTTCATAACAATGTAATTATTTATTAATGTGAAAATAAGTTGTTTGAATGTTTAAGAAAGCTAGTTTTTAACTGCAGATTGCTATTTAAATTGATATATCATTGTTTGAGAAATTATAGGCATAATATATTGTTAAGAAGAAAAAAACTTTGTTAGTGTGTTTGTCATCCCGTGATAAAGGAAGAAACATCTGTTTTGTTAATAACTTCCAGTCACTTCCTTTGGGCCATATATGAGTCAGTTCACCAAAATGGAGAACTCGTGGAAGTGGCAGTTGATCATTTCATAACAGTTGAAAGCACAAACAGAAATAGGTAGCAATTAAATATAAAATTTCTTAAGGAGCATACCTTCTATTAGGGCTGCCTCTTAAAGGTCCTACCACCTAATAGCATCCGTGCTCAAACCAAACCTTCAACAGGGAAGGCTTGGGAAACATTCAAGATGTAAACTACAGCAAAAAAAAAAAAAAAAAAAAAAAAAAAAAAAAAAAAAAAAAAAAAAAAACTTAAAACAACTACAAAATGAAATGATTAATAAAATATGCAAATAGGATCAAAGAGTTCTCATCCTGAATTCAATCACAGTGAGAACTACGTATTGTGCTATGAAATACAATTAACAACCTAACTAGCAATATACTTGCAAAAATCTGGCTAGGTAAGAATGTATTGCATCTACTAACTCTAGAGAATTCAATCAATGGCCAGAAGTTGGATGAAAACAATAGCAAAAACTGGAGACTATTTTCTCTTCAAACCTTTATCTTTGTTGGACCAGAGGATCTGTGAGGTTAAAGATATCAGAACTTAATCAGGCCAAGTTCAATGACACAGGGCTTTTACCCCAGTCTTGAGAGAAACAGGTGGATTTCTGTGAGTTCAAGGCCAGCCTGGTCAATATAATGCATTTCAGCCTAGCCAGAGCTATGTAGTGAGGCGCTGCCTCAAATAAAAATTAAATAAATAAAACAAGCCAATGGAAAGCGCACCCTTGAGGGACATATTAGTATAATAGTTCTAACCTCAAATTTGATCAGCACTGGAAGTCAACAGCTCAACAATTATCCAAATAGCCCCAGAACTAACCCAGTGTTAACACCAAGAAAACCATGCCATATGGATGGGTCGGAAGTCAGTAGCCCATTGTGACACACACTATGAATAAACAAAGTGTTGCTGCCATGGCAGGGACTGTCAGAATGGTGAACACATTGAAAAGAGAATATGGTAGATGCTGAGGTTCTACATAAGGCAAAAACCAAGGTGACAGCACCACAGAAGACTGTACAAAGGTAAAATAGACACTCATAATCGGTTCATCATATGAACATATAAACTCCATAGGCTACATATGAACAACAGAAACTGTCAGGGATGCAATTACTCTGTTAAATGTGTTTGTCTCAGTAGTACTAGAAACCCAACCCAATATGAAATTACTTTTGTTGTCTTCAGACTGTGTATTCCCACATATCTCTGAGCATTCAACAAGCTTCAGCTAAAGGAATAGTCTTCAGTACTTAACACCCTGAAAAAAATTGCCCAAAAGAAAACTAAATTATTTTGTAATAAACTATTTGAAATAACAAATTACATTAACTTCAAAACAAATCAGTTATTTTCCCCAATAACCATAGACTGAGTGTTTAAAAATAAGTCATTGACTAAACAAAGAAGTTATTTTTTCATTCCTCGATGTCTTTAGAATAGTAGTAATTGATTCTACTTGGAGCAGGGGGTGTATTCTATATGCACTGACTCTTTTTCTTAGAAATGAAACTAATGCCCTAGTTTGCAATAGTCTTTTTAGTATTTCCAAATCCCAGAGCAAACAGCTGGTCTGTATCCACAAGCCTCCTTTGTAGGTCATACCAGTGAGTCTTAGCGGAATACAAGTGAACTGAAAAGTGCAACTTATTCTTTGTCAAATGTAATCTTTATGCATGTATTTATATTTCCTTGGCAGTGTCTAGATACAGGAAATGTCAAGGCAGATGCTACAAATACAGAATGTGGGCTCACAACATCCAAGTTCCCAGAGTCCTAAGCTGTCTGCTTACCCAGAAGGTAGCTTGTGTTAAATGAAGGCTTTTATTGTGCTTCGTTAATGGACATTTAGGACTTGTTTCTGTTGGAAGTTAACTTTACCTTAGCTAAGACTGGAGAAAGAGAATAAGAATAAAACTTAGAGACTCGGAGAAGAGAAAAACACTATCAAACTGTGAGATTCCTGACGCAGTTGCACACGTGAAAGAAACTTAATCACTAGGAAAATCTGGGCTGAAAGTGGCAGAAACTGAGTCAAACAAGCTAAGGCTAAGGTACCAATCCCTCACATGTGGGTGTGTTTCTTCTCACTGCACACTCACTACTCTTTGAAGAAAGCTTTTCCTACTCAATTAAACAGAATTTCCAGAAAACGTTCCAAAGTACATCAGTGGATCTGATCGTGAAATGAAGTCTTTCCTGAGGAATGAGGTGCTGTGAATGACCAACCTGTACCACATGCCTGGCTCTCTAACAGTTCTACTGATGGAGAAGTTTTCCAAAGGAAAGAATTCAGGTGATGTGGACATAACATTAATAAGCTAAAAACTCACAGGTGTGTAATAAGTTGTAGGTAGGCAGGTGATACATGATAGATAGAAGATAGATGAAGATAGATAGATAGATAGATAGATAGATAGATAGATAGATAGATGACAGATAGATGAGAGAGATGATAGATATAGACAGACAGAAAGAGGACAGACAGAATATTTGACACATCATCTATTATCTTCCCTGGCTTTCAGCTAGACTCACAATATTCTTTCCATAACTAAAATGAATTAACATTCCATTCCAACTATTAGAAGTATAATTAGAGTTGTATTTAGAAGACTACATTCTTGAGGTGTAGAAATACTGAATTGGAGTGACCAATGAATTAACTTCTAAAGCATAAAGGAAGTCAGCCAGATATCCTACATCACAGCATGCAGTTTATCTTGTTATTAACTGCTGAATAAGAAAGCACACCTCAAAACTTGGCAGCAGCCAGCAATCATTTTGGTTACTTCCTTTGATTTGCCATAGACTCTGATATTCTAACTAGAATATCCACACAGTGTGCTGTAAGCAGGGTCAGGAGACAAAGGGTCAATTGACCCAGGTTGTAGCTCATTGTCCCTCAGACAGTGGTTTAATTTTGTCTTGATGTGATAGAGTGACTAACTTAGTGTATAGAACAATAGAAGAACGTTATTCAGTGGCCAACAAATGGGAAACAGGAACCTCTATTACCACATCAACTCTCAACTCTAGCGGGCTGGGCAATGATGGAGACAGCATGATGAAGGAAAATACAATAACGAAGGGAAAATGGACTAATAAAGAGAAATATTGCTGCATTTTCCAGGAACTCACTCGCACATACTTTTGTTTATTTTATGGTCCAACTTTTCAGGACATGGTACCTTCTAGATAGCCTTATCTCAAACATTAGCTACAATGGATGCATATACCACATGAGGTCAGAGGTGTTTACCTTTTCCATATCAAGGTGGTAATATACTCAGGTGGACGTCTGTAGACAAAAGAGAAGACAGTGTTGTAAAGTCAGCCTTGGCATGCCTGAAACCAACAGGTAACTATGTCATAACCAGTAGAAACCAATAGGCAAGTGCTGTCATAATCGTAAAGATGTTATCCACTGGAAAGCTCCTTGGAAACTAATAATCTGATGCCCAGCTCTCTGACTCCCAAATCATCAGCTTTAAAGGAAACTAAGAGCAAATAAAGTTACACGGTGTGTTTAAGTACATCCTTTCCGCAGTAATGTAACTTCTTCACTGTATTGATTCATAACTTGCTCCCTATGAATGTTCACCTTGTCACTTCCATATGGCCTCTCTCTGGGCATCATGTTGCTCCTAAAAATTAACTGGGCATCAGATGACGTACACCCATAGCAATGTTGTAAGAGTTACGGGTGTGAGGGGAAGGAGTTAATCAGTGAAAGTGTTGCAGCCCTGTGCGGAAAGGTAGCCCCAGTGGACGGGTTGCAGCTCAGAAGGGAAAGGCTTCCTGGAAGTCGGGAGCCAAGGAATACCATAAGGTGACACCGCACAACAAACCTCACACAAGAGACTTATTGAAAAGGAAAAACCCAGCAGAGTAGCTTGCCTGTGCTTGGGTGAGAAGCTGTAGATAGGGCTTTTGGGGGGGGGGGGGGTAGATTTTTCCAAGGTGTGAATTGGTGAGATTTCAAGCTCAGAGAGATTGGTGGGTTTTGGTAAATTTTCAGTGTCAGTCTTCTTAATTTTTTAAGATTTCAGTTTTATTTTATTTGTATGAGTGTTTCTGTGTGCCACATGTGTGCCTTGGGCCCGGAGTGACAGGAAATGGATATGATTTTAGAGAAAGCCAACGTATAAGTTTTGGCAACTGAACTGGGTAGCGGACTGAGGGATCAGCAGTCAGGACCGCTTGCTGCTCCTGTAGAGGTCATGGCTCATACCAGGCATTCTAGGCTAGAACTGTCAAAATCTCACTCTAAATACCTTCTGTCAGTTAACCTGTCACAGTATCAGTTCCAAGTCAAGAAAAGAAATAAGCTACGTCTTGTTGGAAATGGTGGCAAAAGTAAATTTCAATTATTTTTATTACACACCATAAAATGGCGTGAAAACACAACTGAGCCCATCAATGAGCATCAGGGAAGCTAATATCCTGTTTCAGTCAAAATTATTATTATTAGCAAAGAAATGTGGCCAATAGGAAAAAAAGGGGGAGAACACATGAGTGAGATTTAGTTCAAGAAATTGACTTAAATGATCCTGGGAGCTGGTAAGTTGGGATAGAAATCCATAAGGCATACCAGGTTTTCTTTATGAAGTGTGGTAGTTTATTTTTATCACGAGCCATGAGTGCCTTCATACGCCCCTTTCTCCTCCACTACAGGCCACTGACATCCTTGTTTATTAGAGCACTTTTTAAGGTAGCTTAATTCTTCCTCTGTTCCCTTGAAATACAGATATTTTACAGTCCCATGAATGTCTTGCTCAAGAACGTGAAAGCCATTCCATTGAAATGTAATCACCAAGAAATTGGGATCCAAAGCCAACAAGACGGCACAGTTAGTAAAAAGCATATGCTTCTCAGGCCAGGACCCTTGATTTGGTCCCCACAACCCATCTCAGGGGCATCCCAGTGCAGTCTAGAGTTCTTCATCCATGGAGCTCTTATCTATAGTGCTATGTGAGATTTTTCTACATCTTGAATTTCTGATCTTTCAACAAAACAAGACTCAATCAAAGTCTCCTCTCCATCTGTACATTGCTGTCTGGAAATCAGCCCCCGGCAGAAAGCCAGAGCTATAGAAAGATTCACTTCACATTCTCCTGTTCTCAGTGATCACCTTCCCCTTCAAGTTACCTGCTGAGGATGTTGCTTCGAATTTGTTTATACTACAGTGTTTTGTTTTTGTTTTTAATGTGTGTGTGTGTGTGTGTGTGCATGCTTTAGAGTGATCGGTCAAATACTGTATTCTTTGCTAGGGAGACAGAAGTGGCTGTCTTAAAATATTACACAGTTAGAAATGGCAGTTTTGTCACAGACACAAAGTACACTGCCAAAAAAGAGCTCATTAGAATTCCCAATATCCTTATGTGCTTATGTAAAGTGTCCCCTTGTTTTCATCGAAAAACATAAGTTTCCTACATCAGTGCCTAAATACACAGCTGGTCAATTGCTTGAAGTGACTTAACATCAACCGAAATGGCACACAAATATTTATGAATTTCTCTCAAAGACATGATGTGTACTTTGGAGATTATGCTTAGGCCGATGGTGCATGGAGTATTTTTAAAAATATTTGTTTATGTGTACTTTTTAACTATCTTTCAAATTCCAAAATTACATAAATAATGTAAGAATGCAAATTGAATTACTGTAAAATGTTCACAGTGAGGCTATTAAACCTCTAAGCACATCTAAAAAGGCTCTTTCATGCTGTTACATTTGCTTTTCTTGACCTCAAAACCATTCTTATTGTCTCTGTAACTGCCAAAATCTCTGGCTCAAAGAGAAAAATTGCATTGTGTCTGTAATTTTCACCTGACAATCTAAGAGAAAAAGTTACTGAGTGAGAACACGCCTTGCTCATTTCCTTCCAGTGAGGCTATTGTGGTACCCAAGGCTATTGTGGTACCTAAGAAACATAGCGATAATGGTTTTCCCAAATTCCTCCAGTCTGCTGGAATGTGGCCAGTGTCGCCTGCTGCCTTGAATGCTACTTCAGCATTGTAAATATGATTGATGTCACCCCTGAGATTACTTTATATTTCACACTAGTAAGAAGTTGTGAATGAATCACCTAGATGTAATTATAATGGTAATTGATTTTATTTTGAGTTAATAAAAAAATTACATCATATGGGCCAGACCTAATCAGATTTGTCTGTTATTTTTGTTTTTCACCTTTTTTCAATAAGTACATTTATTCTATGAGCATTTCAGAATTATATGCATCATATTTTTTATCATGTCTATAGACTTCTATTAACTCTCCCAGGTCCCTAACAACATATTTCCATCTCAACTTTTTGTCCTCAACTTTTCTTTTCATTTTCCAACCAGTGAGTCTATTGGCGTGCCCATATCCACAGGGCTGTGGAGGTTTCCAATGGAACAAGCTACCAGTGGCCACAAACCCAACGGAAAATAAGTCTCTTCTGCAGTAGTCATCAACGTTCTATAGCTCTGTGGCTAAAAAACGGGCCTCATGAATATATCCCACATGTATGCAGAATTTTTTTCTAGTTTTATTTTCTGCAGGTCTTATGTGGATACATGCAGTTGCTGTGTGTTTAGAAAAATGACATGGCTGTCATGACCATAAGATGGTATTTTAGTGTCCTTCTTCATACTCTCTTACTTTTTTTCCACCCCTCCTCTACAGTGATCCCTGAACTTTAGAGTTTTTGTATATCCCATTTAGGACTGAGAATTCTGTCACTAATTCTCAGCTCTTTGATCGGTAATGATTCTCAGTTCTTTGATTAACTGCTGCTGCCTATTGCAAAATGAAGCATCTCTGACCAAAGTTGAAAGCAACATGAATCTATAACTATAAACATAAACTCTGAGGAGGAAGTTTAGCAACATGGCAGTTTAATAAACAATAGTAGGTCTCTGCTTAGGTCCTGTGGGCTTTTGGAAGGGATTGCACTATCAAAAATGAAATTCCCTCACATGGAGAAGGTCTAAAATCCAATAAGAAAGCAGTTGGTTATTCCTATGATAGTAATGCCACTTTTGTACCAATGGACTTATATTACCTGGCAGGTATTTTAGCAGCCAAGGTCCAATTCTTTTCTACTCAGCAGCCTGCATAGCTCCTTCTGGCACAGGCCAGCAGGGAGGACTTTCACTATTCAGTTTGAGATTGATCTATGTCTTGCTAACCAAGTGTTTGATGTCTTCAGCAATAGAGTCTTGCCAGTAGCTATGGTAGACAGAAGTGAACTTTTTAAAAGGGAGTTTAAATACACTAGAGAAATTCCATACACTGAAAGGGTTTAGCAGTTCTAAGAGAATGTGTGAGACTCACACATTACAGACCTGTGAGAGACAGCTGATGACTGAGATTTGCCCCTGTAAGAAAGCTATCAAGTTAACATGAACTTCAGTTCCCATGCCTACAAAACAACTGAATTCTGTCAATACCTATTTGAGGCTGGAAATGATCTCCAGAACAGAATATGGTTTCCCTTGGCCCTTTGATGTCAGCCTTTGGAGGTTGTAACATCTATGAACATATAACTCAGAATCTATGAATCAACACAAACATTTTTTTTTTTAAACCAGGGTCACAGTATTCAACGTAAAATACCTCACCTAGTCCTATGTATTGGAATTAGGTAGTCATCACACAAAGAAAGCTTTGAAGTCTTGATGGAGGAAGTGGGTCACCTTTTGGTTTCCTAGTGACCCCATTTCCTGTCTGTTCTCTGCTCCATGACTGTAGATACAATATGACCAGCTTCCTCATGTTCCTGTCATTGTGTTTTACACTATGATGGACTATATCCCTTCAAATTGCAGGCAAAATGAAAATCTTCCTTTAAATTACTTTGTATCTGGTACCTAGTTACAGCAACAAGAAAAACAACTAATCCAAGAGTAGTCAAAATTCTACCCTGCAGTGATTTCTAACAAGTATGCCGCAGTGGTGAGTAAAACACAGTTTTTACAGTTTGGAGATTTCAGCCTACGCTGCTAAGCATCCCTGCCACCTCTGTTCATTTCTAGGATCTCACTGTTCTTGGATATATGAGCATTCTACAACTGAAGGGCTAATAATTAAAACAACAGGGCTACAGAAACCTGCTCTATTACTATGACTTTTATTACAGTTCCCTTTTGACTGGTCTACCATCAGTCACCAACATATTTAAGTAGTTCTATATCATTCTAGGATAACTAAAGTGTGACTCAAAGAGTTGTAAAAATGGTATGGAACGCAACACTAAAATTTGCCTTCCTTTGGGCTTACCAATGAGCTGAAAAGGAGAATTAAATAGAATATCAAATTAAATAAGACTTTTGGTATTGATCAATAGCAATAAGAAAATGAGCAAGTCTTTATAACAGAAATGTCTGCTTCATACCTAGAGTTTTCTAGTCCTTTTTCCAGAGGCCACGTTTTGCTTTATTGCCTTCTTGGATTCATGATGACACAGTAATAGTATCACAAGTAAACAATAGGTATGCGTCCCATCGTGAAGTGTGAAGACAATCCCTTAAGCTATATTATTTTATGTATATTATTCCTTGCAACAACCCTATGGTTTGACTTTATTGGCATTTTTAATTGTTGAGAGCAGTGAGAACCCAGATCCTGAATTTCTTGTAATCCCCTGATCTGAGTGCCTGCAGCTGCTCTGAGCACTAGACCTTCAGGAGTTCCTGATGGCAGGAGAGTAGTTTCTGGTGGGTTTGGCTGGAGCGTGGCTATCTCTATATAATCTGCCTCTGAACACAATAAAGGGGGCATTCTTGGGGAATTCAAGGATGACTGTGACGCTATCTCTCTGTCTGTGTGTGTCTGTGTATTTTAACCTCCAGCCCCCTTGCCCAAAGCTCGCAAACTGGGTGCCAGCGCACAGAGCGCAGAAACAGGGGTGCCGTGCGTGGCATTTAATATGCAGTATATTAGTATAAAAAGGAAAGGACAATCCAGTAGATGTGACTGAAAACATTCAAAAATACTATGGCATGATACCTAGACCAAGTTGATATGGAAGGACTGGCAAGAATATAATATCTGGACATGGTGGATTTAGAACCGAGATATAAAGGCTTAAATGGAATCAGTCATGAAGCAATCTATAAAAGATAACATCAGAAAGGAAAAAATGAGTCATTTTATTTGGGACTGTTGAGAATTTTGTAAAGAGTGGCACCCTTTTCAGTGATAGATGAATGTTTGGAATAATTTTAATAGAAAGCTGGTGACGTGGTTTCATGTATTTCTTAAAATTATCCCTGTGGTCTACACTACATTTATGTTTCACCATCTAGCCATCATTGTGCAGTGTCAGCAGCTGCATTCACATGGCTTTCAAATGAAGAAACTCGAGTTACTTTGCTGCTACCTTGTTTTTCCTGACCCTATCCAGTTCAGGAATGGGAAGGCAATGCATATAACTCTAGTTGTTGTTATATTTCCACACATGTTGATGAGTTATTTTTGTAGTTAACTCTTATATTTCTATTTCTTAGAGAAGCTGGCAAACCTGGGAAACATAGTTTCAACAGCTATCAAAGAAGAAATAGACCTGAAGAGCTGAATAACTAAACAGAAATCACTGTTTTGTCGATCTGTCTTTTCACCAATGCATTCCAACTGAATGATGTTTAGATGAGGCCATACCTTTGACTAGTGTCTAATTCACTAGAACTTTTCTAACGGGTTGTAGCACATAACTCAACGAAGTTTGCATTGGAGAAGTAGGTTTAGTTAAATGATACAGATGACGGTTTGTGTTCTTCATTCATTACTAGCCTAGGGCAGCTCCCAGAAGGAACTCCTTCTTTCTCTGGCATCACATGCTGAGGTCAGCACACACAAACAGCTGCCAAATGCCCAGAGGGCACCAATTCAGCTTCCTCAACTACATTGGCTTTTATTTTTGCTTTTTTTGTTTTTTGTTTGTTTTTTTACTTTCTGCTTAAATAAATTTTCTCTTAGCTTGTTTTCTTGTCAGAAGTCCAAAGATGGTAAAAGAGAAGTCAAATGGACACTACACTGATGTGTAATTCCCCCTCTGTGTGTTCTTAATATGTTGTATTACCCTTGGTTAATAATAATTTTAAAAAAAGCTGCTTTGGCCTATGGCAAGGCAGAACATAGCAAGGTGGAAAATCTAAGCAGAGATAGAGGAGGAAAGAAAGTAAGGCGAAAAACACCATGTAGCCACCCACAAAGCAACAGGCCTAGTGGTAAAATATAAAGTAATAGGAATGGGTTAATTCAAGATGTAAGAGCTAGTTAGGAATACACCTGAACCATTGGCCAAAGACTGTTGTCATTAATATAGTTTCTGTGCAATTACTCAGGTCTGGGCTGCTGGGAAACAAACACACAGAGTCTCTACACTACACTATGAAAAATTTGCAATACATAAAAATAATTATTTTATAGGTTCCAGAGAACTTTTATAAGGGCATTGTATAATTCTTAATTCAAAAAGGTATGTAAAATTATTAGACATGTAATTCCAACCTTCGGATCTTCAAGACAGACTTAGGAATAGTTACAGAAAATTAAGACAAACCAAATTTATCTCATTAAGTAATACTGTTGTAACTTCTATTAAAATACTAGATATCTATTATTTTAAAAACTATGTTTCTTTAGTCATGATATTAAAATTCTTTAAAAACTTTTTGGTGTATAGATTTTGAGTTTGACTAGCACTTGTACTTATCTGAAAGGAATAATCACAGATGAAGTTAAGATTCACTTTTCACAGATGACTTGAATCTTTCTGCTTTATCTACCTATAATCTGCCATATAAAATTGGCCTTCTTTGTCTTTTTTGTTTGTTTATTCACTTATAATTCAATAGTGCATATTTGATGGCAGAACAATTTATGTTTCTTAGGCAGCAGGAAGGATATATTTTCTGGCTAATCTAATGGATACAGAATTGAATACAGTCAGATAGAAATGCTTTTCGAAAGTAGGTGTTTTCAGGAACCTTCTATTCCATGGCTTCCATATTACCCGAACAGCTAATTCTGCTGATCCAGATGACAATAGTTCTTTAGATCCTACTATATTCACAAGTGGAATGAAGTGGTCATGTTGAAATAAAACTTTTCTAATGTGACTTTCATCTTTATGTTTGCACACATATTAATGAACAGGGAGATGGAATAGTCTCATTCTAAGAAATTCTTTCGCCAATCAATGAAATTTTTCACAAATAATTTAAAGTAGATTAATAACTAACTATAAAAAATCATGAAAGATAACTTTGTTTCATGAATGTCAATAAAAATATGAAAACACTTTCTATGAGCCTTTTTAAAGCACTCTAAAACTCTATGAACCAAACTTACTTTTGGAAACAATTTGTCATATTATTTTATTTCTGAAAGCACGAAAAATGGCTACATTCAAAGAAGAGAGTAAGTAGATCACAAATGAAATGTTTGGAAGGCTTTTGTTTTTTATTTTGCTTGCTATTTAGATGATCGAGCAAATTGTCAAAGACATTCCAAGTGGAGTATACACTACAGAGACATTTTTAATTTGATTTTTAAAGGAATAAGGTCTTCAAAATATATGTTGGAACAAAGGAACATTATACAGCAGTGTAGCTGCAAATTTTTCCAGTCTACATTAATATGTTTTGTGTGACAGTTGGTATTAATGTCAACATGGAACAATTTAGAATCACTTGAGCAGAGAATTGCACTGAGGTTTTGTTCTGATGCCTTTAATTGATAAATACAGGTCTACCCTGGGTATGAGTGTCATCTTCTGAAAACAGACTGAATCAAAGATCATGGCCGAGGAAGATTGCTAATCCTTCACTCTGTTGGCCTCTCCTGGGATAGAGTTTATTTACCCTGTTATTACTACTGCTGATATCTTCAATGATTTGAGAACCATGATTTCCAGGCTTCCATTTTTGACTACGGACCACCTATTTTCCAGGACCTCCTTGTGTTTGGGGTACATATTGATAGTGCAGAGCCATCAACCTCACAAACCAAAGAGCTCCAAGGTACTTGGATGTTTTTAGTGTAAGGAAGCCACCATGGCACCACCCTGATGTCTTCAAGGACTGAGTAAGCACTGAGTTCCAATCCTCACAAATGTGAGACAATTCTTGTTAGTATTTTAGCATACCCTAATTTAGCAAATTCTTTAAACATGTGTGCATGCGCACACACACACACACAATCAGTTTTGTTCTTCTAGAAAATCCTGACTTATTATGCTCATCATGTTAAGTTACAATATTTTTGTAAATTAAATATAGTTAAAATGTAATTCACCATATTTTAACAGAAGCAACATTTTTTGTTGTTGTCTTATCCAACAATGCTTTGTTTCAGTACCACAGCTTCACGAACAAAGACCTGGCATTTAAGTAACTTTCTTTTTCTTGAAAAATGTTGATTTGAGGGGATATAGTGATTAGATTACGGGAATGCTTACTTTGGTAATTTATTTGCATATAGAAATATATATGCAGAAGCTACTGTTTACTATTTATTAAAGTTCATTACACTGGCATTTTCTTGCAACCATTTACTTCTCTAAGAAAGCTGATACATAAAATGTGTTAAGTATTTTTGGAATGTAGCCTTTTGGGATGATTTTTATATAAAAATAAGAAGTCTAGCTAAGCAAAATTACACTGAAAATTAAATAGATAATTGAATCTATTTTTGTGAGCCATTTTCTTCTTGTGAAAATTGTAGCTACAGTGTCAAGAGGATTTTATCAGTTTTTAGAGTTTGCATTCACTTTGTTATATTTATTTTCACTGAAGGCCCCAATACTATTATACATTATAGTTGTTTCCAGTAATATAATTACTCTTTATACTTTACAGTGCAAAATTAACCATTTCAGTTGTTGATCGGAATTTTTCAACTTTTCATTGTTGTTATAGTAGTCAGACTTCCGAAAAGACAAGGAAATTATGCTTGAAGGTGGCTGGAGTTGCTGTACAAACAGAAGAGCATGTCACTATTCTCCTTGTTGTCATGAATGTGTCTATATAAATAAATTAATGTGAAATGACAATCATCAGAGATATGAAGGAAAATGCAAACCACTAAATTGTAGTGGATAGTTGTAGAGAACTAGATGGAGGGTTAATAGTGTCTGTGAACATTCAGCACACTGAATGAAACTTGGGCTCAGGAGTTCAAATTACCACTGTCTTAAATTGCTCGACTACTTACTAAGTAAGGGATTAAAATCTCTGAGAATAATCATTGAGGAAGCATAATATTGGCCTCTGTCCCACAGATACTATTGACTGGTGTGTGCATCAGGATTATATAGTTTTCTCCATCTTCATAGACTTCATATAGGGAATGGAAGTAAATATATAATTTGTCTGGAGGTTAAGTGAGCAAAATGACATAGAATAATAAAAAATCAGCAAGCATGAATTTAATAATTAAATTTTTAAATTAAGTAATTAAACAATTAAAGTATTAATATTTTAGAAATGATGCTAAAATCTCACAAGAAAATGGAATGAGAAGCATTAAAATAGAAATTTATGTAGGTTTCTAGAGGAAAAGCATTACAAATGAAGAACAAGTAAATGTTCTATGCCAAGAATAGGCATGGTGTATACAAACAATAAAGACCCAAAGAGAATCCAGGAAAGTTGGAAAGATACAAAGCAATACCTGGGAGATAGAAGAGAGGAGGTGAAGATGTATCTCATTACACAGGTTCCAGAACCCTGGTATGAACTCTGATAGAAGTCGTGCAGTGGTGGCACATGCCTTTAATCCCAAAACTCAGCAGGCAGAGGCAGGCAGTTCTCTGTGAGTTTGAGGCCAGTCTAGTCTACAAGTGATAGTTCTGGGACAGGCTCCAAAGCTACATTGAAACCCTGTCTCAAAGAACCAAAAAATAAAATAAAATAAAAAGTTAAAAAAAAAAACGAAAGAAAGGAAAAAAAAAACAACAACAACAGCAAAACCTCTAATAGAAGTATGTAGCCACTGGATGATTTTGTTTAGAGCATTTAGAGCACTGACATTGAATTGATTTATAGTTTAGTAAATAGCCCTGATTGAAAAGTGTGCTTTAAAGAACTATAATAGATAAACAGGGAGGACAGAAAAGGGAGTGGATGAAAATACTTGTATATCAACAAGTGCAGTAGCCTAGTGCACATTATGAAAAGTGAACAGAGTCTACCTATAAATTAAAGTAGAAGTTCTATGTTAATTTACTAATGTATCATTGGTTGGGCAGTAGAAGAGAATGAGAAAGTATTTCACCTAAGAAACTGAAAAAAAATGGGGTTAACTATAAAATGAAAGTGATTACAGAAAGATTGTTTTGACGGAGCCAAGAAGTTTAGGGAATGATATATTAAAATCGATTAAAGATTTTAAATAGAAAGTTTACCAGAGGAGTCTGAAGTTCAGTAATAGACTTAAAGTCTGTCAGTAAATTTTCACTAGCTGTAGTTAGGAAGTGCAGGGGCACACTTTTTAAAATGAATGTTCATAGATAAAAATTCTGATAATTGACTCTAAAGCATTCCAGCTTTTGACAGCTGATGAGTTAGAAACTAACAAAGAATTGAAAAGAAAATGGCTAGCGAAGGAATAGTACACGGGAAAATGAAAATGATTACCAGGGAGTAATCAAATCAAGTTAATTCAGATGGAATTCTATTAATACAAGCAATAGCAACTAAATATGACAATAGGGCTGCATAACTTACTTTCTCGTTCCTATAACCAATGTCTAAGAGAATGACTTATTAGAGAGAGTATTTACTTTTGGATCACTGTGTCAGAGGGATTTAGTTCATCATAGCAGTAAGGCATGACAGAATAGGGTCATATCCATGGCAGAAGTAATTCATGACAAATACAAAATAAGAGTGATAATGGTCAGGACCCAGAAAATAAAGAGCAAAATTAGAAGCAAGAATAATTCTAAAAAGAGTGGTTTAGTTCTGCCAGCCCAGTTTCAGGTTGTAGATTATACAACTTCCCCAACTAATGCCACCAGCTGAGAAAATGTATTCAAACTGTAAGCCTGTGGGACACATTTCAAACTCAAACAATAGCATTGCATCTCTGAACCTTAAAGACACATGATCATTTCAGAGGGCAGAATCCATTCAGTCAGAGTTCAAAAGGACTAAGCTTCAACACTGTTTGAAGGTACTAATGTCAAAGTCACTTTTGAGACTCAAGGCAAACCATTTTCTATGAGAACTTTTAAATAAGATCCAAGCTGCATGCTTCCAGTGTACAATGACCTAGAGCAAGAATTATCCGAAAAGAAGGGATTAAAGGATAACGAGACAACTTACAGAAGATCAGAACCCAGGAGGGCCAACATGAAATCCTGAATCTTCATGTTCATCGTCAGAAAGAAGACTCAATTGTGATATCATTTTTTGTACTAGTTATTTATCACATTTTAAAAACCAAATGCCTCAAAGGATAACATAAGGGTAAAGAGATTGATTTTGGCTCATAGTTTCAGACAGACTGTAGTCTGCTATGGCAAGGGAGCCCTCAAAGCAGATGTAGCACCATCTGTGGATACAAGAATCTATGGTTCTAGTCTTCACAAAGCAATGGATAGGACATTTAGAATACACATTGAAGCCAGAACTATGTGTAATCTTAAAATCTGAATGCCCAGTATCTCTGAGTCATTTTTGCTACACATACCCTGACTTCTGAAGTCTACACAAACTTACAAAACAGTACCACCAGCTAGAGAACACATGGTTGAACTTATGAACCAGTAGGAGATATTTAAGAGTCAAATCATGACAGTGATGATGTCTGTTAACCCTAATGAGAGATTTTTTTTTTAACTCCCAGACAGAAAAGTACTATAGAGATCAAAATGAGTTTTATTATGGTATTGCCATATACACATATCACTATCTTAGTTAGGGATTCTATTGCTGCAATGAAACACCATGACCAAATGCAAGGTGGGGAAGAAAGAGTTCATTTGGTTTGCACTTCAGCATTGCTGTTCATCACTAAAGGAAGTCTGAAGAGGAACTTAAACAGGGTAGGATCCTGCAAGGCAGGAGCTGATACAGAGGTCACGAAGGGGAGATGCTTATTGGTGTCCATCCCCTGACTTGCTCAGCCTACCTTCTTTCTTATAGAATCCATGGCCTGCAGCCTAGGGGTGGCACCACCCACCACAAGCTGGGTCGCTCTCCATTGATCACTAATTGAGAAAATGCTTTACAGCTGGATCTCATGGAGGCATTTCCTCAACTGAGGGTGCTTCCCTGAAGACTAGCTTGTGACAAGTTGCTGTACAAAACCAGCCAGTACAATAATCTAGTCTGATCATACTCATGCCCCAATGACTGTCTCTTGTTCCTTCCCCGCATGACAGAATATTTGCATCTCTCACATTATTTCCATTCCAGTTTCATGTTCAATGTGCATAACTATGAATTAAATCTAAATATTGCTTTTGAGAGAATGTAGTGATGAGGCGAGCAGGCCTGCTTTTCATTCCACCCGGCTTCAGCACAGCTAGCTTTACACCCGAAATAACAACACACAAATTGTATTCATTTAAACACTGCCTGGCCCATTAGCTCTAGCCTCTTACTGGCTAACTCTCACATCTTGATTAACTCATTTCTATTAATGTGTATCACCACTTGACTGTGGCTTACCTGCATGAGTCTAACCACTGTCCGTCTGTCCATCTTGGGTAGGAGAAGCATGGCATCTGCCTGACTCTGCTTTCTTTCTCCCAGAATTCTGTTCTGTCTACTCCACCCACCTAAGGGTTGGCCTATGAAAAAACCAAGGCAGTTTCTTTATTAACCAATGAAAGTAACACATAGACAAAAGACCCACCTACATCAAGAGAAAGCACATGACATTGTCCTTCAAATCTGGCTTTCTTAACATATTCTGTAACATATCCTGTAAAGTTTCATCCATTTTTCTCTAAATGACATTGTGTTCATATGTTGAGGCTGAAGATTGTGAATAGGTATCACGTTTATTTTATCGACAATTATGTTGATAGATATCCAGGGCTGGTTTCATATATGGCTGGTATAAGGTGTCACAATAAACATGGATATGAAGCTATCTTTGGCTGACTTCAGTTCACTTAAGTGTATATACAAAAGTGGTATAGATAGATTGTATGGTATTTCTATTTTCAGTTACGATTTGGTTTGAGTGGCCCTATGTAGTGATAATTTGTTTGTGTTCTAGCAAATAAAGTTTGCCTGAAAGTCAGAGTGCAAAGCTAAGCCACTGGAGGCCAGGAGTGATGGCACACACCTTTAATCCCTGGGCATGAGAGACAGAGGCAGAGAGATCTCTCTTAGTTCAAGGCCATCCTGAGCTTTACAAATTGAATGTGTCTAGAAGAGAAACAGAGCTCACAAAATGATGAACCCAGCACTTGAAACCACATGCCTTTATTCCCAGTCTTAGGGAGGTGGAGACAGGAGGAATATGGCTGAGTGTAGAGAGGAATATAAGGCAGAAAGAGAAAGGATCTCAGGAAAGTCTGAGGTGTGGTGGAGATATTTGCAGTCTGAGGATGAAGTCTGAGAAGATAACCCGAGGACGGGATTGCTCCTTTAGTCTGGGCATTGGTAGAGGTAAGAACTCTCTGGCGGCTGGCCACTTTCCTTCTCTGATCTTCAGAATTAACCCCTATATCTGACTCTGGGCGTTAATTATTAACACCAATTAGAATTCATGCAACATTTGACACCTAACTTTTGGGGTACAAATTAATGAAAAAGCTGTTTACAGGTGACTTTCCAGCCACAGGTATAGGCCAGAGCTACACACGGCCCTGGGGCTAGGTTTTCCTTTCTTCTCTCCTGGTGGGCTATGACCTTCCCTGGAACCCCTTCTCAGGCCATAGTAGGAGCTGTCTTAAATTCCGGTCAGGATTTCACTGTTCTACTCAGCAGCAATCAGTCTCACGTTTTCATCATCATTGTTGGCAGATTTGTAAGAAAATTGGGAATTCTTAAAGGGAGAAATTAGTTAAAAGGGAGAGTTTTTCCCACATTAAAAAAATGGGAAACACAATTAAGATAGAGGAAGTTAGGTCTCTGTATGATTATGCATGACTTAAAATTGGAATAAGTAAGTTTTTTTTAAATTAATCAAATGAAGAGATAATCACTTTAAATGGAATCAACATACTGTTATCATTTTGATATTCTTTGTTGCCATTTTGGTAATTCTTGGTTATCTCTAAAAATGTTATTTAGTATGAGTGCCAGGATACAAGTCTTAGAAAAACTTAATAAAACATCACAGAGATATTCAAATCTGAACAGAGGAATTTAAAGGAGAACCAATTTCAACATTGCATTATAAGGTTAGAAAGGAATAACCTAAGGTTTTCAAACAACCAAACTTAATATATAGAGTAACCTTTCAGGAACTGCCAAATGATAGAAGCTCTCTAAGAGGTGATCCGACTCCTGTGCCAATGTTAGATTTAAGGAGATTCAAGGAAGCAACAGTATCATATGACATGAATTCACCATTTGTGAAACAGATGTGAAATTCATGGTTAACTCGTAATAGAATTATCCCCTAAATACTGGATAGACTTCGTTACATCAGTAGGTGATGTGCCAGCCATGGTTAAGACATCTCTAACAACTGTGTTCTCCTTGACATGTTAGGCTTTTTCTTCATGGATTTAGAGTCCTCCTTGAAGGCTCCTTACAGAGACTCCAATACTACACATTAGCTGACCTCAGTGGCTCTATGGAACTATAATGGAAAAGTTCATGGCTCCCTCGCTCTTGTATCTTTCAAGTCCATCAAGCTAGTACCATTTGGAAAATGCTGCCAGCTCAGAATAGAGTCAGACCTCTTGTTCCATAGTCCAATTAGCTTGGGTGTGCAAGCCCTGAAGAAACAGTTGCACAGTATTTTTTGACATGTGGTGAACCCTATGGAGGTCAAGATTCTGTCTTTACTTTCATGGATCTCTCAATGGGTCTTGTTTTTAGGGCATCTTGTTCGTCATCCTAGGCAAAAGCACCCGGCTTCTCCTCAATGATGCTAATCTCTTTATCAGTTACAGAGGCTGTGTCTTCTGCACTCTTCTTGTCTGAAACCTTAAACTTGCTCATATGCTTTTCCTTTTTAAATTTTAGGTTTTCTCTTTCTGCCCCACTTTTTATTCTACCTCCTAGTAGACTTACACAAGATGAGTGAACAGTAACTATTGATATACTGTAAATGTTATCCTGTCGGTTTCTCTCTGCATTCTTGCCTTTTAAGCATTCACTAGAGTGGCGCATTAAGTTGTATAGCTCATAGTTCTATAATTGTCCACATTCCTCTGACAGGCTGTTTCCAAAGGCTAAAAAGCTCCCCAATCAGGTCAGGTTTATCACAACAACCCCAGTTCCTAGCATCAGTTATGTGCATTATTTACTTTTTCTGGCCGTTGAGAAGAAACACCTGACAAAGGCAACTTAATGAGTAACAATTTTGTTTATTTGCCAGTTTCTGGGGTACAGATCATCATCATATCAGGGACGGTACAGTTCCAGGAGGCAGATGCAATAATCCACAACCTGACAGGAGAGAGCTGTAGTCACAGTGGATTATGCTCCACCCACTTCTTCTCAATTTCCTTCTCCCTCCTCCTCCCCTCCCTATCCCTATCCCTCTCCCTTTTTCTCCACACCTTCCTCCTTCAGCTGGACTGCCAGAACACGGAATAGTACTGCCTACGTTTAGGTTGGCTCTTCCCACCTTAATTTACCAATCTATATAAAGACCTTACAAGAAACTTGCTTTCATATGATTCAAAACCCCATTAAGGTACCTTTCAAAATTAATCATGACAAACATTACCTACTTAGGAGTGAGCAAAACTCCAAAGTTATCTCATTTAAAATCAAATTAAGATCAAAGTTTGGTCTGAATTTTACAGCTAAGAATGAGACTAAATGAAGAAAATAACTAACTTAAATGACAACCTGTTCTTATTGTCACTGTATTTCCCAGTAGTTGTACGTCTTGGTAAAATTTTCTGTTTCTGCTATTTAATGTGTTATACATCCAGGAAGCAAACGCACACACACACACACACACACACACACACACACACACACACACATACAACATGCACGTGTGTGTGTGCATGCATAAGGTTAAGGAAAAAACTTATCAATATGGCAATATAATTTTAAATATTTTTAGAACATATAGTAACCTGGTTCATCTTCCTAATTATGTTTTTCAAATACTCAATATAATGCTAGTGTTAAAACACAGTTTAGCTGGTTGAAATCTTGCCTGAAAGTCCTGTATTTGAAAAGAGAGGCAGGGATATGCAGTCCAAAGTCATCCTGTCTCCAGAGTACCGTGAGAGTTTGAGGTTTGCCTGAGATACTTGAGACCCTGTCTTAAAGCCAAACCAGAAACAATTAAAATAGTAAATCATATAAAAGAATGTTTTGTTTTGCTCGCTGTTTGTTTGCTGGGAGAAGGGAAGGGCATTGGCCTCACTCTCTGCCCTCAGCCTTGTAAGAATAAGGCAGCATGTAGTGCTATTTTTTGTTTTAGTAATGGACAAAATCCTCTACACATGGTAAATTGAAAAGATACTTTCTTTTTGTACTTTTGCTTTAACAAACCTGCCGATCATTTTATATTAAGTCCATACAGAGTGATAAACTACCCATTGAAGTTTTCTTCATCCTTGTAATTGCTCTTATAAAAGAAAAGAATTGCCTAAGTTTGCACTTTTCAGGCCGATTGTGGGGATTCTCCAACCAGATTCCATTGAAGCAGTCTACATAAATCTAAGAAGCATTAGAAAAGGCTACAATTTGAAGTCCACATTTTCACCACTTTTTCTATGTGTAATGTATTAAAGGCAATGACCATCTGAAAAAAAGCACACTTAAACCATTCAAATGTATTCTTTCCAAACATTTTCTCTGGCAAGTGTTAAGATGCAAACAAAAAAAATACAAAAAAATTAAAAAGTAATTTAACGAATACATAAGTTTCAATATGATATTAAAGATGTAAATGAAAAGGTAACTTAAAGTAATAATTTATTTGCCTATTTCTTTGGACTTTGAGTATTATTAACATTTTATTGAAAATAAAGGGGACTGGAGAACTTACTCAGTGCTTGAGAGCCCTTGTTGCTCTTTCCCAGGACCTGAGTAAATTCATAGCACATGTATGTCTGTTCAAAATTATGGGTAACACTGATCCCAGGGTATCTATCCTACAAACTCATATGCACCAGGTGTGCAGGTGCTACACAGACATGTATGCAGATGACAAAACAGTCACACACCTAAAAAAATAAAACATTTTCCAAAAGGAAAGAAACAATATTGTATATTTACTTATATATGCAGAATATATATGGCTGTCAGTGTTTGCGCATATATGAGCATGTGTCACAGAGGCCAAAAGAGGATGTAGGATCCGTTGGATCTGGAGTTGGAAGTAGGGTGTGAGCTCCCTGATGTGGGTGCTGGCAACTAAACTCTCTGGAAGAGCAACACAACTTAGCTCCTATCTGATTTGCTGGAATCAGCACATTCTGCCTTTCTTCTGAGGCAGTACTAAAGCCTGTAAGACACTTTTTTATTTCAAACCACTCAAACGTCAATCATCCAGCCATGCATCGCTTTCCTAAAATTTCTAGGTTCTACTAGCTAAAATGTGCCCATGTGTTATCTAATTTAATTTCTCTGAGATATTTGATACTGCTCCTCTTTATCTTGCCTGACACGTTCCTCTCTGGGGTTCTGTATCAACAACTCTTCTGGTGTTGTCCTGCCCCTTACACCAGACCGTCTTGCAACGGACCGTCAATACTGTGGGTGTTGCTGATCAACATAATATTTCTCAGCTTTCCTCAGTAGATGTTTTTGTGATATTGTCTATTCTCACTATTCTCTAAAAGTCACTTCTATAATTTTTTGATATTTTATACTGAATACCAGATTGCTGTAGGAAATCCTAGAGCAGTAGCCTTTAAGTTACCGGCCCACTTGGGCATGGCCTCTTATACTATAGATGCCAATATAAAGCCCACATTCGCTTGCCCTCTCTTCTGGCTGCTAGATTCAGTTCCTGTTCGCCATTATTGCAGAGGATTGTGATATGTGCGTCTAACCCTAAATAAGTAGGTCTTTATTATACTCAATTCTGAGGAAATGTGGGATTTCTTTTAAGCATCCGTCTTTACTAGATAACTATGGTTGAGCCTCAGTATCAATCAATCAATCAATAAATAAATAAAACTAGAGGTTAAAATATAATATTAATATTGCATTTTATGAAATTTGCATTTTATTTAACAACTTTTGTGTATCTTTTGTTGTTGCCTTTGTTTATTTGAATGAAGGTCTTGCTGTGTGTCTGTGACTTACCTAGAACATGCTTAGGACCAGGCTGTCCTCAAATCTACACTGATTCTCCTTCCTCTGTTCCCAAAGATGGAATTATAGGCATGCACCACCACATCTGAGTATTCATGCAATGTTTATAGATTAAATTCTAGGAGTTTTTCTTGGTACCTGTTCCAGTTTCATAACCCAGCACCCTTGAACTGATATTAATACTATTTATTAATTATAATATTTATTAATTTATTAATTAAGCCCAGGTAATATTAACACTATTGTAATATGTGCAAATGTTTCAATATTCTTTTCTCTTGAACTACTTTAATTAACCTTCATTTAATTCTTGATTGTCTCCAATATATTCTCTACCCCTTAATTATAGTAATCTATAAAAAGTTATTGCGATCATATCGTCATCACACTTATAACACTTTAAACATTCTACATGGACCTTCTATGACTTTCCAAGTTCTGAGGACTAATGTCTTTTTTAACCTAATCCCAAATAACATGATAGCATAAACCCCACACTATAGGGACAAACACCACTGTGGTTCCCATTCATGTGAGTGCCTTGTTAATAGTAAAATCGCCTTCATTTAAATAAGGGCACAGTTTTCACTAGGTCCTCCAAGGAAACACAAATGCCAGTTGTTTCCAGACTTGCATGCTAAGTTCATTGTAACATGCTCTGTTCTCCGAGTCTTTATCTCCCTCTGTAATGCTCTGCGAAATCAGTGCTCCCAAGCTCACTTGAATCACTACACACTACCAATCCAAGTTTTACGGAGCCAACCCTCTAACAGGACAGGATGAGCTCATGATTACATTTCCAAAAGGAACCATTACAAGGTACCTCCCACTCAAAGAATGTATCCAACCTGTGCATGTCCACAGGGACCACACAATAGATGGCAAATCAGGCCTAAGAAGTGAGCATGGTCTAGTACCTCCTTTATTACCTGACCTTAGTATGTCTCCAAGAAAATCAGGGCAAAATGATGAGGAGCTCTTCTGGCGTTTGTGAGTTCAGACTGTATATATAAGTGATCTCAAAAGATCCAGATATTTCATCTTTCCCTATCAAATAATATTCTACTAACGGAAGAGTAATGGAGTAATAGAGGAATGGGGTCAGGATTGCCTCTGAACATGTGTTTTTCTATATTTCTTCTGTAGGGTACATTCTTTTTTTTTCAATCAATAACTGAGTTTAAAGCAGGCTAAGGTTTGAGAAAAAGGATTGTGTTTTTCTATTATAGACCCTGACATCAATCTTCTCCTCACAGTTTTTGACCTTTCTTGATTATTTGGGTTAGGAGTCAGCAAACTTCTCTAAAGGTCTAGATAGTAAATACTTCATGTTTTTTTTTTTTTTTTTTTTTTTTTTTTTTAGGTCATACAGTTTTTGTTGCCCTTCCTTAACTTTATCATAGTGGCACAAAACAGCCATAAACAATGGGTAAATAAATAGATTTGACTGTGTTCCACAGACAAAAGATTACATTTGGCCCACGGAGTATAGTTTACTGACCCCAATACATGTCAACTAAGACACTTCATATCTGCCAATCTATCTCATGGCCAGTTCTATGGCCTATTAAGTAAGATAAATCTCCAAAAGTAAGTCCCCCCTAGTAATGGTCATATCCTTATTGCTGCTGGAATTTAGGCATCACTGCTTGATGGTAAATATATCATCTTTATCCATATTGACACCATAAAGTCAGGTTCCATATGAGCATCCTCCTCTCATCAATCCAGGATTACAGACACAGCCACCACTACTGCTTTAGCCAACACCTTTATTACTATTGAATTCCTTATGCTTTAAAAAAAGAAACAACCTCTGAGTGTCTTTAGTTAACAAAGAATGATATAGTGACATTTTATTTGTATTTTAATAAATAAAGCTTGCCTGAAGATCAGAGTGCACAGCTAGCCACACTAGTCAGCCATACAGGCCAGACTGTGGTGGCACACACCTTTAATCCCAGCAGCCACGCTAGTTAGCCAGAGAGGCTGGGTGGTGGTGGTGCACGCCATTAATCCCAGCACTAGAGAGGAATATAGGATGGGAAGAGACAGAAGTCTGCATTCTGAGGTTTGGTGGAGAGCATTGCAGTCTACAGTCACTGTGAGGATAGGATGTCCCCTTTGTTTTTCTAAGCCTTGGCAGAAGAAAGAACTCTCTAGTGGCTTGACTGCTTTGCTTTTCTGACCTTCAGCTTGAGTCCCAATATCTGTCTCTGGGTTTTTATTATTTGTACAACAGTGAGATGATAACTTGCCCAGATTTCTGCAAGAAATTCAGTTGGGCGCTTTTCTGTGAGTCTTTGCTTCACCCATAATGCTCTGCTAAGATAGCTCTACCAAGCCCTTAAGTATATTAAGCTGCCACTCTAAGCTTGGAGAAGTCATGTCATGTCATGCCAGGACTCAGTCATGAGCATATTTCTATAACATTAACTTAGAGAAAACTACCTCTATAACCATACTATCAACTCTCTAGGTCTCTGTACTATCTCTTTATTCTCTGTCTCCATAGAGCACGTCAAGATTCACTCTGGGCGATGTTCTCTCAGCTATTGCTGTCGTATTTTAACCAAATCCTGGTATTTCCTTTGGTCAGTTACCACTTTCCTCCTGTTTTGAATGTGGGGACTTGAGGCATACAGAGACAATTCTAATTCTGATTTAAAGGTACCAAAGAGATGCAGAGGAAGACCTTAAGCAGGAAAGCATACAAACAAAGGAAAGATAAGATGCTCTTTGCAGAATATCTGTACTGACCTAGAACACCTGGAAGGTGTAAGAATTCAGGCTTTTCAATTTCATTCACCTAAACATCTTCAACTAGCTTTGGAGACATCACTTATTGACTGTGTTGTGTTTATATAAGAGGTATGATTTCAATATCCTGTGAAAACACACTGCACTTGAAATCAAGAACTTACTATTTTCAGCAGTTACTATGACCTATGTGGTTTGTGATTCTCTTTATGATGACAGCATAAACAACATGGATTTTGCGTCATCCCTTCATTAATTGGTAGCTGGACTGAGACTTGTGTGTATAAAGGCCTCGCTTTAGGACTTCCACAGCAGTTAATGATAACCACTAATCTCTAAAATTCATGCAGTAGTAATTTCCCCAAACCTCTCAAGGGCTGGAGCTATAGGGTGTGTCTATGTATCCCATTTACTATTGTCTCATCACAGGGTATCATAGCATTTGTGAAGTTGTGAATATCAAAAGTATATAAAAGGCTACATAAACTACTCCAGGGGTTATTGTCTCAGAGAATGTCTTCCTTGATGTAGTTTGTGACAAGATGTACTGAATAAAATCACTGTAATAATAAAGATTTTCTCCCATGTTTTCTGGTAATTATAAATGTTTGTCCTGGTTTTTTTGTTTGTTGTTGTTTTAACAATATATGATGAAAGCCTTCCATGATGCAGGATGATTTGATTTACTTCATTATTAACATCCTTTAGAGATTGTTAGTGTCTGAGAGAAGCCCCCAAGGAAAAACCAACAGCCACGTGTCCAATGAGAACATTTTATTATTTCTAACATTAGGGTGGCACATGGTGACAACCTAAGAAGGATTCACACTCTTTTTAGAGGAGTAATGGGAATTCCATGGAGCAGGAATTAACCTAGGGCTGATAGGTGGAGGAAGGATTAGTCTGGGTGTTGATTGACGGGAGGAGCTAGTAGCAGGGTAGGGAAAACTATCTTTAGTTATCAGGTGACAGGGAGCACCTGCTGAACCAACAAAGAGGCTTTGGGGGCCATCTGAACCAGCAGAAGGGGCCTTGGAGTGCCTGCTGTGCCATTAAAAGGCAATGGGGCTCCTGCCAATTGGTTGTTCTTAAATAATAATTTTTCTGAGAACTGTCTATTTAGCTCTGTCCCAATGTAGTGAACCGAAATAAAGGCTTGTTACCGTCAGGCTACTAGGAGAGCCTGGTCTGCCTCCATCCAGTCCTCTCAGAGCTTACCCCAGGAGGATATCACAGAGCTTAGAGATAGTTGGAGACTGTGTCTTACTATAGTCTAAACAGAAAGATCTCTGGTTCCATGATTTCATATGTAAAATCATCTTCCTTTCTTATCCCATCTCAGTTGAATCGCTCTTCACACAAAAATCAAAGGGAGAAGGAAGAAAAGAAAGGGATGGAGAAAGAAAGAAAGAAATCAGTGAAGGAAAGGAAGAAGTGAATGAGAAAGGAAGAAAGAAAGAAAGGGAAAAAGAAAGAAAGAAAAAAAGAAAAAAAGAAAGAGGAAATAAAATGGAGGAGAGAAGGAAGAGAGGCTATAAGGAAGGAAGGAGGAAGGAATAAAGGAAGGAGGGGAAGAAGAAATAAAGGAAAACGGACTGAATAAGGGAGAGGGGAAGAATAGAGGACATTTATTCTGTCTGACAGTTGTGCAGAAGTTAAGAGAGAGGACATAAAAATGTAAAAAAATGCTGTCAAATTAAGAGAGTATGCTATGAAAATACTGCATGGGAAAGGAAAGTTCAATATTATTGTAGGCCTCTAGGATACCTTGTAAAACAGACTGCACCATTATCTTTGCTGAGTTTCAAGACAGCTAAGATATTTATCTTCAATCCATCACTCACGACGGGCTACATCTAAGATATTAAGTCCCTTGTAGTTTGAGATGTAAGTTGAAAGTATTCAATGTGAAAGTGGCAGGAAATGGCCCCAGCACACTGTGGCCTGTATTTTCTAGAGGGACTCGGCAGGATGTCAAGCGTATATGCCACGCATGATAGAACAGATGGAGGATAAGAAAACAGTCAAGCTGAACTACAGGATATTTTAATTTTTCAGAACTGAAAGTTATCAAAAGCTTATGACAAATACTACAGATGAAAGGGATCAGAAGGTTATTTTTGTCTCAGGTTAAACCTAAATTTCTGGTCATAAAATGTCTCTCTTCCACACACTTTGTCAGACTCCAAGGCTATGGCAACTCGCAGCATTCAATGCGTGGCCTTCTAGTACCAGGCTTTTCATCCATAGTGGAAGGAAAGAAATCTGAGGTCCTCATTTTGTTTTAATGAAGGACATTGATGCTAACAGTCATCGTTTACAATCCTGTTGTGTAAGCAGGTTTTTTTTTATCACGTGATCACAAGACTCTCTTTGCTCTGTCTCCTTCAGCTGACCAGCTGTGCTCCAATCACTGGAACTAACAAGTAGAATAGAATTTAGTGTAGCTCTGCTTTAGGATCTCCTAGATACAAAAGATCATGTGACAAGAAGCAGTTACAAATATCCTACTGCAAACAGAAAAGTTAGTCATTACAACTATCAAAAAGTTAAAAACAGAAGTAAGCCAAATGATGATGTCTTATGAAAGATAATCAATAGAGATTCTCACAAGGCAATAATCAAGGGTTGGAACTACCACAGCCCTAAAGCGATATTGAGCAACTATCAAACTACCCATCAATGTGATTGAAAACAAAACTGTGTAGCCTTACATCTGCAAACCTACAAACCTTGCTCTATACTAGAGATCTATAAACTCTCTTTGTGTGAAAGCCACATTCCCTGATTAGGCCACTTCTTCCTTTTCTCTCTAGTGTACGTTCTTACCTCCATCTGCAAACACAAAGCCTAGTTTCAGACCTGTGACCATGAATTTCTTCATCTGTGAACCCTATTTAGTTAGACTGGGACTCCCAGCTTGAAACAGGCTTTTTCTGGTCCAATTAAACAGCCCATCCACCAGTTTTACCTGGACTATCACATGACACATATCTCTGGTACAGTCTAAGGGGCTCTAGATCATATCAGACACACAAAGAAGTCTACATGCCTACATCAAATTGAAGAACAAGCAATATGAGTGGTCAAAACAGCATGTCTTCCTTGTACACACAACTGTCATCAATATACCAAAGTATTAATTCCTTAACTCTCCAATCAAAAGACACAGACAGGCTGAATGAATTAAGAAAAATAATCTACCAATCTGTTGTCTACAGTAAACTTAGCTTGAAAGAGCTAAATATTAAAGGAAAAGGATGGAAAAATATTCCAAACACATGAGATCAAGAAACAAGGATCAGACAAAATGGACTTCAAGCTAAAATAGGTAGAGGAGACAAAGGAAGTTCATTCTAAGCAAGAGATTAACGAATAAGAAAATATCACAATACTAAACATGTATCTACTAAATTCTGCTATACCCAGTTTCATAAAGGCATACTAATGGAAATAAAGACACAGATTAAGAGATATTAATAGGCAATTTCAATGTCCCAATTTCTTCATTAATAAGATGTCTGAATATAAACAGAGAAAACTCAGAAGCTAATGGCGTCTTATAACAGATAAACCTATATCTATAGAATATTCTACCCAAAAGCATGCAAGTGTGTGTGTGTGTGTGTGTGTGTGTGTGTAATGAGGAAAGAAATTAAATGTTAACAAATACAGAAAAATTATATAATTCCATGTATCATAGCGAACTATTGTGCAATAAAACAAAATCAACAGACAACAAAAGTATATAAAGTCATAGAAATAAAACAACTTGTTACTGAAAGTTGACTGTATCAAAGAAGAAAGCCAAAAATATTAAAAGACCATAAGCCCACTCCCATCTCTAATGGCATTAAAGACAAAAAATAGCTTTTAATTAACCCAATTGAGAACATGAGAAAACCTCTGCATGAAAACTTCAAATCTCTGAAGAAATAGCTAAAGACCTAGAAAACAGAAAGACATTCATGTTCATTGATTGCTTTAATTAATATTGTGAAAATAATCATCCTACCAATTTACAGATCAAATTCAGTCCTCATCAAAACACTCAAAATATTCTTCACAGACATAGAAGAACAGTGAAAATTCCAGTTGAATGGCAGAAGGAGGGAGAAGATGAACAAGGAAGTCTGGACCGCAAGGGGTTGGTCCACCCACTGAGAAAGTGTGTTTATTCTAATGGGAGCTCACCAAGTCCAGCTGGACCTGGACTGAATGAGCATGTGATCAAACCAAACTCTCTGAATGTGGCTGACAATGGGGGGCTGACTGAGAAGCTATTGATGAAGGTACTGGGACTTGTTTCTACTGCAAGTACTGGCTTCTTAGGACCCTAGTCTATTTGAATGCAAAGCTTCCTAGTCTTGGATGTAGGGGGAAGGGCCTTGGACTTCCCACAGGGACGGGTTCCCTGCCCTCTCTAAAGGTGGAGGGAGGAGGATAAGTGGGGGAGCTGGAGGGGAATGGGAAGAGAGGAGGAATTATAAATTTTGAATGGAAAAAATAAAATAAAATAAAATTCCAATGAAACAAGAAAAGACACCAGATAGCCAAAGCAATACTGAGCCATAAGAAAAATATTGAGAGATAGCTATTCTGAGCTTTAAGGTATATTTTAGAGTTATAGTATTAAAAGCAATGTGGCACTGTAGCAAAAAACAGACCAATGGAATAAAATAGAAGGCCCAAACATCAATACTCATAATTACAGCAATCTGGTAATTGACAAAAAGACAAACAACATACATTAGACAAAAATGTTCAGGGAACATTGGAGAAGAGGGCTTGGAAAGAGTGGAAGATCCAGTGTACCAGAAAGTCTGATGAGAGACATTTTCTCCTAGAAATGGCTGCATAAACAAGACCAACGGCAGTATTGATGGGCATGTTAATGTGCCTGGGGAACAATTTCTAGGGTCTTACCACTGACAAAGAACTATAGGCAAACAGTGACTGATGGGAGAAGAATTAGCCTGTCCCAAGGAATAGCCCCTTCTTGGTGGTCCAGAGCAGAGTGGTAAGCCCTGAAACCATATATAAACAGACAATAAAAACCTCAACAGTTTTTATTCATGATTATTATACATGTATGTGTAATATATATGTACATATGAACATATGTGTATATGTGTGTAACACATAGCAATCCAAGAAAGAGGTTATCAGTTTGATAGAGAGTGAGGGTGTAAGAAACATTTGAGGACAGACAGTATCTGGGAGTGGCTGGAAGAAATAGGGAAAATGAAATAAATCTATTTCAACTAAAAACTCATTTTTAAAGAAACAATGAATAGTACTTAAGATATGTAACTTCAAAAATACTTTCAAATATCAGCAGAGTACAATTAAAATTTAGATCTCACCATTCCTTAGTTATATTTTGATAATACCAAGAATACTGTAGAACTTGATTTGATAATATGAAATGATTTATAAAATATATTAATATGTGAAACTATAACTGCATTTAATCCAACCCTATCAGTGCAAGTAAAAAGAATAATACACAAAGATGCTATTTTATGTTACAATTATTTTTTTTAAAAAAAGGCTGTTAATACTGATTATCTTCAAAGACTGAAACTCCTGGTCAAAAGTATGGATTAGAAAAAGGATTTGGATTTTTTAAGTATTTTACTACATTATGCTGTTTTCACATATATCTAAAGAATATATTTAAAGACAAAATAAGCTCATTGGACTAAAAAGGTAAATACACTTAGCTACACAGTCTAATTGAGCAGGTGAAACCATGAACTTTCTAAACTTCCTTGGAGGTCATTGCTACTGCTTATTTCCCACCAGCTAGTGGAATCACCAGATCATGACTTGACAGAGTTCCATTGATAGGGCAAAGAAGAACATTCAGCATTCCCATATCCCCTATCAGTGCTGTCTTACTGAATTCAGCCCACTCAGAACACAGTTCCAAACTGGCATGCAGTCGTCCATTCTTCCCTCAGTTCGTTCATCTTCTGAATTTCAAGTCTGAAGCAGTAACAAAAATCATGAGGATCACCTAAAGAAAATATCATGATAATGGTGAATTGTGCAAAGAGAATTTCTTAAGCATTAATGTTGGGGAAAAGAAATTCATGTGCTTGAAATAAATTACAGTAATTATAGCCAGGACTGTAACAAAGTCTTAGCCTTTCTTCCCAAAAAACATATATATTTTTAAAACTAATTATCACATTAATTTTTTTAGAAATACTAGTCCTCTAGGAATAAGAGATATTAATTAGATAATAAAGTATTCCCTAGATTACTTTAATAAAAGCACTTAAGTGTAGTAGATGACATGGTCCATCTGTTCATCTACTTTGTGTACAGAAAGAATAGTTGATAATGTGAAATTTCAGGATTTATATATGAATATATGTATATTCATGTATTTTATTTTGCATAAGAGAAATTTTTATTCCACAGAATGAAATTTTAAATGGTGTAATTTTTTATATTTTAGTTAGTTTTGTCATGTTTGCTCAAAAAATTATCAAATTTGTCCTACATTTTATGCAGTTGTATTCATGTGATTTGAAAATTCATGGTGAATTTGATTTTGCATAATGTTTCTGATTTGGATGCATTTCAAACTGAGTTTTGATCCATTTATTTAGGTCATTTAAAAGTACCAGTCTTGGCTTAATTCTTTATCCTTCCCTATAGTTTGTTTTGAGGGCGGTGAATGTGGGGCTTTAAGCAAGTAGACCAAGTTGATTCTACAGGGCTAGCTAAAAGTCAAACTAAGAAATGTACTCTTAAAGATCAGAGTCATAAGAACCAAAGAAGAGAACAGAGCCAAAATCAAAGGGAAATATCCCAAAATAAAAACGTGAATGTGATATCCATCCCACTCTAAAATCGGTGATCAAATGCAGTTCTGGACTTGGAAGTAAATAGAAGACAACAAAAATTGAGCTTTTAAAATCCAAATGATACTTAATTGAGCTGAATGGAGTGTGTGTTAAGGTATTATCTATAATTAAATTCAACTACTCAGGGTCATTGTGTAGTCTGGGTAATTTTTAAAGTGCATATAAATGATAGACAAAGTATGAGGAGGCTCATTTGCACAAAAGAAGTTCTTATTTTTAAATCATACAAAGAGTCCATATAGACCAGAGAACTCTAGATTCAGATTATGTAGACAAACTTCTACTGTGCTATCTTATGTCTCTCAATCTCGTTCTCTTTGTCTAAGTTATGTTCAGAGTAAGACTTCCACTAAAATAATGAAGTGCTGTTATTATAGTATTTTAAAATTTCTTAAATAGATTCTACTTGAAGCAATAAATAATTATAGGGTACGGTGCAGCGTTTCAGTCCCAGCAAACAATATGTAATACTAAAATTGATTTATCTATTCTCTCAGACATATGTCAGTTCTTTGTGTTGAGAACATTCAAATACATTGTGCTCGATATTTTGAGATATCAAATTGGTTTTTGCCAGTCATAATTGCCTGATATTCAGGATAACTAGAAGCTATGCTTCCGTTTGCCCTGTGCCTATTGACTGGTCTCCAGCCTTCCTTTTCCCACATTGCCTTTCTAGATGTGTTATTCTGTTGTTTTAATGATGAGCTCTTGTCATTTACTACTACAAATATTTACTGAGTCCAAATGCATATGCTCTAGGAGGTAATCCGGAGGATGTATGATCTTTGCCAAGGATCCCACATCAGTAATTATTCCTGCATAAATGTAACAACAATTGCTTCTTGGACACATGGGATATTAGAAATTGGGACTGGGAATACAGTACCAGTTCACTCAGCTAACTCAACATGCACGTCTCATAGATATTTTATGAGACTATGTCAAAACATTTCACTCCATATAAGATTAGAACATGGTTTTTGAATTACAGCAACCTGAATAAAATAACAAATTCCCTGTAGAAATTAGCCAATTGTTCTCTTGCTCCAGATTTTCAATTCACAGTAAGAAATCTAATTAAGGACACTTGGGTGAGATCACCTCCTTATGAAAACAGTAAAAGGGTTATATACACAGGTGGTCAGAAGGCATCAGATCCGAACTGAAGCTGCTCTGTCTCCAGCTCAGCTTCCTAATGTCTCACAGGTGAAAACTTCATTGCTGTCCCATTTTTGCCTAGAATCCAAAAGTCTAGGATTCGACTCTGAAGTAATGTGGCGATACAACTTGTTTGCGATCTCCCAAAATTTTCATCATCTGGGAACAACAACAGCAAATACTACGTGTCAACTGAAAAAAAAAAATGAGTAAAGAGAGAGGAACGCCATGTATCAACTGTTCCTCCGATTCAGTATACAGTCAGTACACAGGGAGAAAACATAGTTTTGTTTTGCTTTCTTTATTGTATTATCTTAGTCTCCCAGTCAACCTTAGGTCCAGAATTCTTGGTGTTTTACTTGCCCTCTGGGGCCCAGAGACCTTAATTAATTCCATTAAAATGCAGCTGAAGCCCGAGATGTCACTTCGCAAGACAAATGAATGGGTTGGCACAGTTACTTGTGTAGTAGCACATTTTTTAATGCCATAATAAATTACCAAACACTTAGTAGCTCCAAATCCCATTTTACTATCTCAAGTTTTCTATGGGGCAGAAGTCCAGGCCCCTCTTGGCTCAGGTGATTCTCTGCTTTGAGGGCCACAAGTATTCGATAATTTTGGAACCATTTTTTTTTTTAAGCAGGTTCTTCAAAGTGAAATGATGTTAAACCTTGACAAATTTTGGTGCAAGAACAGTGGTAGAAATGAAACAAGATATAAAGAAATGGTTAACTAGAAGGTACTTTATGTGGATAAAAATCTTATGCTTTCTGGAACTATTACATTACATCATTGCTAATACTGTGCCTTTTTCTTTTCTATTATTGTCTTGACTTTTATCAAAGCACATGGCACAGTGAAATAATGATATCAACATTACTAACAAGCATAATGTAAAAGATATACTCTTTGAAATTTGATGGAAAGCTAAAGAGAAATGTACAAGGAAATGTAAAAACCAGTATTTACTCACTAGACAGACGATCCACTGCTTTTCATTGTCCCTCAGAAATACTGCGTATCCAATCTCAGACAAATTGTGAAATGTACCAGATATTCGATCTAAGGTAAACATATCCACAATACAAAAATCAAAGAAGTTTTCATCTTCTAGGAAAAACTATCAGGTTGCATTAGATCTTTTCCTGGATCAATCTATGTTTTGTATTTCCGTGGCTTGCAAATACATACTGTATCCACATAATTTTCAGCATACACTTCTGGGCTCCACACATAATATATGCTGATATAGTTTGTATATTTAATTGCAGGGGAAGCATACAAAACAAAACACAGAGAGTGGAAGTATTTCTCATTCTAGTACAAACAAGCAAAAATATGGGAACTTTAAGGAATGAAAATATAGTTCTTCCCCAAATTCTATAATTAATATCAAGATGAAAAAAATAAAAAATCCTCTTTGAAACATTCACATATTACTATGAAAAGACGAAACTTAGCAAGATGTGATTAAGTTTTAGATATGCATACTGAATATAATTTAAGATCACTGAAAGTATTTACGCCTATATAAAAATACTCTACCGAAGAAATATATTTTGTCATTTCTAAAATTCTGACACTTAATCTAATCTAAGATTACAAGCATAAAATTAGCATGTTATGATTGTAAATTAGGATACAAAGTTATGGGCAGAAGCACATTATGAAGTGCCATGAGAGAAAAATGGATTTCTTTCTCCAGGAAATATTAAAAATTCTCTAGCTCCTATTATTAAAGATGAAAGAACCATTGCTCTTTATGTTTTCTAGGAACTGCTTTGCACATTGCCGTACCAACGTGTTCTTCCTTTCAAGTAAAAGCTGGTGATATTCTAGTCATTAATGTATCCCTAAATTGATGAGCACTCAAATATTCCTAAAGCACAAGTAATTAGCAATGTCAACTATATGTCACGAACTTCGTAGAGGTTATTTGCACTCTTCAAAACATCTCTAAATAGTAGCTTAAAATATTGTGCATTCTGTTTGATGACTGATACAAGAGAGGCTAGGAATGTTGGAATTCTCCAAGGGCACAAACTTGGCCGAGGAGGTGCTGAGTCAGGGTCTGTCTCTAGTTACAGACTTGCTCGCGTCCAGTGGATCACTCTTAACACTTGGTGAAGCTTGAACCCTTTAGGCTTCTATCAGCTTTGTCATCAGGGACCTTTCTACCTTATAGCTTTCCATTTCCTGTGTAACTTTATTTCTGTCAGTCATGTCCCCTGAGGACGAGAACAGCTGGCCAGTGCCCTCTTCTTAATAACTTTAACTGATTCACTGGTTGAGTAATTTTTCTTGAGAGATTTTAAACCTCTAGAGAATCAAGTATTTACTTACAGAAGAAAAAATTCTACACTGAACCAAGGCAAGAACTTTTCTTTCCTTAGCAGGAGCTTTCCTTATATTTTCAATCTTGGTCAGCTGGGAAGGAGTTGATAAAAGAACCACAAGTGCGGATAAATTCCTACTGTTCTTCTCTAAACTAATCCACTGTTATCGAAACATTACCATTCGTAGAAAAGGTGATGAACACACACACAAAAATTATTAAGAAAATAATATGCAAAATTTTTCAGTATTTGTATTCCAAAGAAAAATATTGAAACACAATGCTTTATGTACGATAAAAATATATCTTCACTACTGTGTCTATTTCTTTAGGTAAGCTTTTTTTTTACCCTCAAACTGAACATTCATTAATCAGTTTCTAATAATTCTTGTTTCATGGATATTAGTGCTGGATGTGTTTGTCAACTGTATCTTCAGGCTCATTGAATGTATCACTATAATTTTACCCATTAATCTGACTCATCTTTGGAAGATAATCTACATTTAATGGCTCTCTTATGTAATATTCAAAAGGCTGAACTCTTTCTTCCATTTCAAGAAGGGCAGCACTGAAGTGCATCAACAAGCCCTTTGCATTAAAACTCCACTCATCCTGAGGAATTTTGAAGTTTGCTTTAAGATAATTTCTTACACCGACAGCAAGTATTAGAATTCCAAACAAACTTACTATGTCTCAAGGGGTTATCAACATCACAATAAATGAAAATAATATACAAATTTTGAAAATATATTTAAATCACCAATTGTAGAGCAGAATCATTCATTGGTTTTCTTTGTTATTTGAATCATAACTTTAGCTTTTCATGTTTATTGTGTTTGACAATTAATTGAAAACCCAAGATATTTTCCCTTGGGCGTGAAAGTACAATTGAGCCCTGGTCAATCTAGAGTGTCTAGATTGTTTTAAACATGACAACGTATCTCTAAAAACAATTGAAAGTCAGCGCTGTGTTCTAAAGAGAAAAGGATATGTTCATGCTCTAGTGAATGAGTCAATCAAAGTAAACTTGGAAGTAATTGAATTATTTGGTTATGACCCCAATGGGAATGTCTCTCACATGTCCCTTCTTATAAATTTGCAGGGAAAAATAATAAGCTCACAAGTCCAAAAACAACAGAATGGGGCACCCATCCATAATTTCTGTTTCTGCCCAGTGAATTTAAGTGTTATGTGTATTATCTAATGTCTGTATTAAACACCTAATACATATGATATTCTATGCAGCTATTTAACATCTAAGGGTCAATAGTAAGTTCTTGTCTTCTCTGTTGTCAATTTGAGAGGATCTACAAGTATCGAGGAGATAAATTTCTAGGCAGGTCTGTGAGGTTGTTTCTTGGTGAGTGAGTTAATTCAGGTGGAAGGCCCACTCTAAATCTGGGACGTCCTTTTCCAATGTGTGAAGTCCTACAGTGAATAAAAAGAAGCCAAATACACGAGAACCAGCACCTGTACCCACAACCATCCTTTCTGACTATAGATAAAATAAGACCAGATGCCTCCAACTCTTGCTATAATGACTTCCCTGCCACAATAAACTTATCCCCCAAAGCTGTAAGCCAAGGAAACCATTTCATTCTAAGCAGTTTCTGGCTAGGCATTGGGCCAAAAAAATGAGAAAAGGAGTAGTAATAATAAGTAGGGCCATTGCTATGATAAAACTAACCGGTAGTTCTTAGGTGTTTTAAACTGGTTTGCAAGAAGACTATGGAAGATTTTGGGATTTGGGACTAGAAAAACACTTACATGCTGTAATCAGAGACTACTGAGTTAGTTTGGTAGGAGTTTCTAAGACCAGAATGTTGCACCTAGAATAAGAATTTCATCAGGAACTGATGTAAAGTCAGTTCATGCTGAAGCAACAACAAAAACACAGCATTCTGCCCATGTCCTGAGAATGTAAGCCTAAATTCAATAACAGTGCAATAATTTGTTTGGTGGAGGAAATCTTAAAACAGGATAGCATTCAGAGTTTAACATGGTCACTATGCCCTGCTCTTAAACAAGTCTAAAGTGAGAGAAAGAGAAAAACTGCAGCAGAAAAACATAAAAATCATGTTATTTGGTAAAGACAGGAGGCACTTTAAAGTAGAAAAGAAAGTCTGCCAGAAAACAAACTATAATTCTCAGAGGCTAACACCATTAGAAGGAACCTCTTTCTCTGCACTGCAACAATAAAAAAGGCACACAAATGAAAGCTGCTGCCCACAGAAGGCTTCTTCTTATGAAAATTTATATTTCTCTAGAAAAACAGACTAAACTAAATATATTGAAGCATTTTACTTCTGAAAAGCAGCTTCCTAAGAAGTACTTCCCGGAGGTCATACAGGAAGGCACAGAGGCTGAAGCAACTGTGGCATCAGCCAAGCAACACACATCTTCAACTGGCTGCAGAACTTAGCGGTATTGTCCATGTAGAACATTATGGAACCATGGGAAGAGTAAAGAGTCTTGTGTTGAAGTTCCAGAAGTCCACTGGGGTCAGTTACTGTGAGACAAGTTCAGATCCCCTTAAATAAAGCCACAGGTGATCACAGTGTGAAAGCTTTATATATGAAGCTAAAGTTGAAGTGGAGACCCAAACATGCGAAAATGTCAGGACAGTAATATGTCCAGTTAGGAAAAACTGCATGCAGAAAATGGATCCAGGTCAAGAGAAGGGAAATGTGTGCTCCAGACAGCATAAAGGATCAGGCTACCAAAATCTTTTGACACCTGCAAGATTTTGTGTTTACTTTGCTATGTTTTATTCTTACTTTGGGTCAATAGTTCCTTGCTTAACTCCCATTTCTCCCATTTGCAATAAGAACAAATGTTCTGTTCCATTGTATATTGGAACTCTGATGTTATAGGGACAGCGAGATATGAGATCAGACATACACTCTTGAGAGGTGTTGGAACATTTAAAGTCTTGGGACTTTTATTGTTAGACTGAATACATTTTACATTGTCCATGATCCTATAGGGGCTGGGATGGGGGAAATTACTTAAAAACAATGCCTTAGTTGTCTACCAAATGGTCATCCCTGAAAACATATAGACAAGTAACATACAGACTTAGCAGGTTAATGTTGTGGGCCCTGGTTCATTTAGGCAATGGCATTTGGGGTGACTACCCCTACGGGCATGGTTTCCTCTGAATATGTGACCAGATAATACAGAAGAGGAGGTCTCTTTCTCTTGAGTGGTCAGAGCTGAAATAGTGGCTTGCGGTTGGTACTTTTTATCCTTGGGCACAATGGTAGAATGGCAAGATAGGACCACAGCAGCTGGATCAGCAGCTGTACCTACATTGTTCTGCACATGTGAGTTTGTTTGCCCCATTGAACTCATTCATAAATTATTAAATTGACTTTTGTGGGCTTTCACTTCACCCTTATTTATATATATTTAGGAATATATGTGTTTATTCATATAGTTATATGTATATAACAATAACTAATGAAAAAAGGCTATGAATTTGAAAGGGTGGTAAATGGAAGGATTTGGAGGGATGAAAAGGGAAAAGATATAATTGTATTATAATCTTAAAAATAAATCATTTCTAAGCTGGGCAGTGGTGGTGCAAGCCTTTAAACCAGCACTCGGGAGACAGAGGCAGGCAGATCTCTGTGAGTTCAAGGCCAGCCTGTTTTACAGAGGTAGTTCCGGGACAGGCTCCCAAGGTACAGAGAATCCCTATATTGGAAAAAAAACATATATATATATACATATGTATATGTATATGTGTATATATATATATATATATAACAATTGGACGCAATGTTCATAAGTGGTACACTTGTAATGAGTAATATTCAACTAGACAGAATCTGGAATCCCCCAGCAGACAAACTGTAGTCTGCTTATGAAGGAGTTTATAGGTTGGACGAACAACAGTGGAAAGACCACTTTTAAATATGTGTAGTGCTATGCCACGGGCTGTAGTCCCAGACTGAATGAAAAGAAGAAAGCAAGCTGGTCAAGAGTATTTCTGAATCTCTGCTTTCTGACGGATGAAGCAATGTAGCATTTCACTTCAAATTCCTGCTGCTCAAATAATGAAGCAACATGTCAGACACAACTATGAGAAAAGTGAACTAATTCATCTTCCATCTCTGGTGGAGAGAGATATAAGCATATGGTTTCATATTATGGAAAAGCAGAATGGCTGGGATATGATTCCCTGAAATGAGGAATGGAAGGGTGGTTTCTAGCCCCTTTTTAGAGCCTTTTTAGATAGGGTATCGTCACCCTATCAATTCAACCCATTTGAACTTTATACCAGGCTTTTTCTTTTAGCTCTCCAACCAGCTTCCAAATCATGACACAGAGACTTATTATTAGTTTTGAATGCTCAGCCTGGCTAGCTCCTTTAACTTAAATGAACCTGTTTCTCTTTATTGATGTTTTGCCTCAGGGTGTTTTACATTCTTTCTTTCTGTATAACTTACTTTCTTGCTGTCTCTATGTCTGGCTGCCAGTGGCTGTCTAGCTTCGTGCTTCAGGCATGTCCCTCGCTCTCGCCTCCACCTTTGCATTTTCTCTCATTCTTTTCTTCTCCTCTCTTGAGCCCAGGTTTTTCTCCTCCTCTATATTCTCTCTCCTGCCTAGCTATTGGCAGGTAAGCTTTTTATTAGACCAATCCGGTACCTTAGGCAGGCAAGGTGGAACAGATGCAAGACATCTTTACATCATTAAATAAATGCAGTATAAACAAAAGTAGCACACCTTTACACAGTTAAAGTAATATTCCACAACGGAACTTTATTCTTAAATCCTTTACATATGTTGACTTAAAGCACATGCAGATGGTTTGGGGTTTGATTTCAGTACTATGCAAACTAGGTGTCGGTCTGTTCAACTATATTCCCACCACTGGTAAGGTAGAGACAGGAAGGTTAGAAATTCAAGGTCATCCTTCAATTGTATAATGAGAGCAAAGTTAGCACTGAACGAATGAAAAATCTGTCTGAAGAAAGAAAAGAAAAGGAAATAAAAGAAACATTAGTATAAGTCTTTCAATTTTAAAATGGTTAATATATAACCATAGACAACAGAAATCTTTCCGGCCTCATTGATCTTATGGAGACAAGTGTAACTGAGCTTAGTATATTGAAATACAAATATAAAGAAATATCACTCAGCCTATATAAATTATATATAAAACTGTGTTTATATATAAGATGGTGCAAGACCTCAGAAATCCATGCATTCAATGCTAGGACCAGTTGTTGAATTCACTTATATCCAAAGGGTATTTATTGCATTGCTATTCATAGTTAGTAAGCAAGTATATTCCCTGAGCATATGGTATGATGTGATAAACATGATAAAATCATAAAGAATTATAATTCTATATTTATATTAAAAGCATTATAAAGTTAAATAACAAATTGAAGGAAACATTTTTTTCTGGCATCCATATTCCCCAGTTTCCTAAAGAATTAGTTACTTCTTGAAAAATGTCACTGAAGATGTCATAAAAATTCAAGATTTGATCTTTACTCCAAGTTCCTTGTGTTAATATAAATCATAGTTGGGTAAAGCTTTTTTCTAAATAAAATAAAGATATTGTTACCATATTGTAAAAGTCATGGGAAGAGATGAAACCTATATAATAAGAACCTTGTACATAGAGTCAAGTAAGTAACACTTGATAACTGAATCTTCAAGACTGAATCTATCGTGAAAATTTTCAGGAAAAATTACCTAGATATTACTCACTATAGTTCAAAATTATTAAATATAAAATTTCCCAGAAGATAAACATCGCATTTGATCTTGATTTTTTCTTAACTTTTCTCTATGATATCTCTCATGTATCAGAAATGTCTATTGTTTATCATGTGTACGTGGGCATTTACATGTGTTTTTCATGCATATGTGTATGTAGGTGTTTGAGCCCATGTATGTACATACTGAGGCCAGAACAGAACTTTGGATATTTTCCTCTATTGCTTTCTATATTATTCTCTTGAGATATAATATCTATTATACTGGAGACTCACTTCTTCGGTTAACAGCCTGAATGTCTGTGCTCCCAATGTTGAGGTGCTAGGCACATGCATTCTGTGCCTGTTTTATTATATTTGTCCTAAAGATACAAACACATAATCTAATATTTTCAGAGTAAGGCTCTTACCTACTGATCAATCTCTGCAACCCCCGATTGTACCTATATAAAATGCCATGGATTCCATTTCTCTCATGACCACTACCAGTAACCATCTGTTAACATTATCTTTATCTCTAAAACAAATTTTCACAATAGCCTTTATTTGGTAGATTCCTTGATTTTCCATGAAAAAAGTTATAAATTTGGTAGGTTAAAATTAATAAATTAATTTTCTTTTATTCTAAAATTCAAAAGTCTAAACTCGAACTATCCATAAAGGCACACTTTGAGCCTTAAGGAAAGGCTCACTTAGGTTCCACTTTGGTTCTGGTGGTTCTCAGCACGCTTCAGTTAGTCTCTATTTTGACGAGGAAAGACCCACTCTGCTTGTCTTGCCCACTTCTCACTCTTCTGTGACATCAATCATTAGCATAGGCACCATGTTAATTAATAATAGTGACCATGTCTGTAAAGACTTTGTATTGGTGTGTTGATTAAAAACATTCAGGAAGGATGTATTTAGGCTCACACTTAATAAAAATACACCCACTCCATTAGGATCGTGGAAAGCATACAGTCAAATGATCTTGGTCCATGGCATTGATCAGGAAGCAGAGATAAAGAATATCACTGATCAGTTGGGTTTCTCTTCTTTCCTTTTAAAAAAAAAATCAGCTTAAGATCAAAGACCATGGGATAAGTCTACTTACATGCAGGAGGGTCTTTCATTTCTGGGAAGTACTCTCAATATACCTTTACAGATATGTCAAAGGTATTTCTCCTAGGTGACTCTCAATCCTATCAAGTTGACACTGAAGATTAATTGTTGCAGACTCTACTTCTACATTAGGTGATTTTCATAAATCTCAGAGAGTTAGAACTTCAACATCTCTTCCTTGCCCTCTGCCCTGCTCCTGCTCTGTTTTTAAAGACACAGTTCAACTTCTACAACTTCATACCGTGTCTCCGTGAACAATTGTTGAATAAGACAAATGTCCAGGCAAAACTGGCACCATCTTCAAAAGTTGAGCCTGACCTATTTGAGAAAGCTTACCACAGCTGGGATTGTTGACTGTTACCATTCGCTCACACAAGGGCGTAGAGAGTGCCAAGAGACCAGTTGCCTGTAATTCTACTCTAATTGCATATGGCCACAGATCTGGTCTTGAGGAGGGACTAGAACGAATAAACTAGGTTAGACTAGGAAGGACATCCCACCTCTACATTCACACAGCAGGCATCACCCATACAAGATGCAGACCTTCCAAAGTGGTTGCTTTAGCGTCACCCAGCCTTTGGTTAGAAATCCCTCACCTGTTCTAAGTAATCCTAAAACTCGTCATTCCCAGAATAAAATTTGGTGAACTCTAACATTGGCTTGTTATTGGGGCCTTATAAGTAGTTGGGGGCAGACATTGCCTTGCTCCCTGGCAGGTTAAAATTTCTCACATCAGTTATTCACCTAATATCCAACCAGAATATAATTATTTCCCATGTAAAATAGAAATAATGGAACTCAATCTCTCCAGTAATGCTCCATTTCCCTTGAAAAGAATTGAATCCTGGAAAGGATGAAAAATTCATCATGATTTCCCAGTGCCAGCATGCTCTACTCACCCAGGGCCAAACTCAGAACTAACATCCAAGGGACTCATTCAGCTTCACCTACACTGAGCCCCCTTTTTCTGAAGTGCACACCATGGGGCATTTAGACTCTGTGTTCCAGTAAAGTGGGATGCTGGTTCCTTGTAACCTCTCCAGACGAAAGATTTGCTCTATTTCTTAAATGTTTAAATACCCCTTAGCAGACTGGTGTTCCTTATACTGCAAGAGAAATTAGCAGTCCACTTCACTCAGCTTTACTTTCAGATTATTACTCAGTGACAATATCTTCTCTGTGGTTTAATATTTTCTCAATAGACATGCCAAAACATCATTTTATCCATTTAGTTGCTTTACGTTGAAGACCATCCCCCTAACACACACACACACACACACACACACACACACACACACACACAGTGTAGTTATGAACAGAAAGTATGGAGCTTTAGAAAACGAAGGTGTTACAGGGATGCTATTCAACTTTTTTCATTATAATTTTCAGAAGGGTAAAAGCATAGCTCAAAAGGAGTTTTTAATTTTCTAACTAATGAGGGAGTGAGGAAGAGATAAGAAAACATATCATCCCATCTTCTCAAGACCATCTCAGGTCTTCAGACTGCCATGAAGAGCAACAATTTACATCTTTGAGGAAGGAGGAAACATCTGCATTGCTAACACCCTTCCAGAAGTTAATGTCTATCTCTAGAAAGATGTAGAGCACAGCTGCGAAGTGCAATTCAAGTTGCACAAACCATAATCGAACCCCTGGAAAACACTCTCAAGAACATGCAACATTCCATGAAAATCGGCATCAGGAATCTTTTTCGAAAATCTAAAAATTTGAATCATGAGATTTAGTGGGTAAAATACTTATAATAATGATTGGCTGTATAAAAGGGTAGACAATTTAATGAAAGGTAAGTTAATTATTTATGTAACAAGTAGTGGAAGAGCACTGTAAATGCTCACGGAATGACAGTGTGTAGGAGGAGAGAGCCGCTTGTTGGTTTCCAGCTGCTTAGCCCCGAAATAATTCCTTCTGGCTCTGGTGGGGCTGCATGGCTTCTCTCTGACTCTGCCCTTCTTTCTCCCAGCATTCACCTTAGTTTTCTCTGCCTACCTCTGTTCTTCCCTATTAGGCCAGATCAGTTTTCTTTATTCATTAACCAATGGTATTATTCACAGCATACAAAGGGGAATCCCACATTACCTCCCTTTTCTGTTTAAATAAAAAAAAGGATGGTTTTAACTTTAACATAGTAAAATTACATATAGCAAGACAGGTATCAAGCAAGAATTACATTTATAATATTTATATCTATTTTATCTCTTATCATATTACTATTGACTCTTCAACTCCATCATAGATTCTAGAAGGATATATTACATAAGTAAACAGGAAGTGCACTATAAGCAACTTCCAAAACTCTAGAACTGAGAGAGACATCTCACTGCCTGGACAGTCACTCAAAGTCCTTCTGTACCATTGGGGCATTGATCTTCAACCTACAGGCTCATAGTATCAAGCAGACTTTTCCATAAAGCAGGAAATTTCAAAGACAGTTCCACTTATATTGGCAGCTTGTCAGTCACTTTCTTCTGTGTCCAGCAGAACGTCTGTCAGGCTCTTTTGTGAAGCAAAAACCCCAAAGGACCATCTCACGTTTAGACAAGTTTAGCAGTCATTTCTCTGTGGGTCCTGCATGTCCTGTTCATCAAGCAGTCCAGGAAAGAACAGTTTCTTTGCAAATGGCTAACCAACTCCACAAGGAGCCTCTTCAATGCCTATCATCCTCTTGAAGTACCTTGGTATAGGGTTGGGAGTTGTGGGGGAAGTTACGTAGGATCAGGGATCTCTTTGAAAATAAAAGGGAAACTGGATGGGATAATAGATTAGTGTGAGCTTACTCATACTAATAATAATAGTGGGTAATAGAGTGGATACTTATAAGCTATTATTTATAGGCAATTTACATTAGTATATATTCTTGTATATTTATACAAGCTTAAATTATACTGACTATGTTCCTATTTTCATCTACAATATTTGTATACCCAGGCAAGATTATTTTGTCATATTGTATGCATGCATGCTTCTACCTCTACTGAAGACATTTTGTATATTGATATAATTTTAGAATATATTTATCATACTGCAATATACATTTCTACCTCTGATCAAGATACTTAAACATTGTTTACATTTTAAGATCATTGTCCTCAGTTGTTGCATAGTTGTTTAAAGATTGTTTAATATTCTAATATGAAGTCTTAGTCTTTAAGTTATATAGGTATTACGATTCATAGGTCATAGTCATCCATGTTTGTTATACTTAGACCAATAAAGTTCTTTAGATACATAGAAATTGTATTCTGCATTAATGGGTAATATTCAACCACTTAAAAAATCTGTAGACTATGGCATTTAAATACCTTAGGGTTCTGTTATAGTGATTAAACATGATTGCTTCTGGCAGCATTGATCTATTCCTGAGAGAATGTTAAGTACCAAAGACACTCCACCTGGAGCTTGTTTTCTTCTTGGCAAAACTGGCCTTTGGGCAAGGAACTTCCCATGCATTGGCCACTGACAAAATGCATGATATCCGGACAGGACAAGCAGGATACAAGCAAAAAGACTGTCAAACATTGCCAAGACAGGGTAAGACAGTTTTGAAAACTTTCCTGCCTCTGAAAATGGTCTGTCAGTTATTCTAGGCCTTAACCAAAGTTGGTTGCTCCAATGTTGCAACTGAGACTTTGGGTGATTGCCCTCGTAGCCAGTTGTCTCTGTCATTTGTTGCACATTTTGTAAGTTGCTTCATTGATCTTCCTGCTTACTCAAGTAATATTATTTCCCTTCTTGGTTCTTCTTTGGGGTTGAAGACTAGATAGTTGTAGTTACTTTGCTCTCATGACTTTGTCAAGTTATTTGTTATATAAGTCTTAAAGTCATTAGGATGGGATAATTATTGAAACATTTATTACATGTTTCTTGCTTGATATGGTTTATGCTGGTTGCAATTCTAATTTTTATACCTGATATTTGTTCTTATTGTGTATAACTCTGTATTAAGCTTAGAAATTTACTTTTTTTAAAAAAAGGGGTGCTGTAGGCATTCCTACCACCAGTAACCTTTAAGTTACCCACTCACTTGTGCATGGCTGCTTATAGTATATATGCCAATGTAAAGCATGCATACAGCCTCTCTTCCAGCTGTAGGATTTGGTTTCTGTTCCCCATTTCAGCAGAGGATTGTGATCTGTGAGTCTACCCCTAAATAAATAACCCTCTATTATACTCAATTCTGAGCTAGTGTGGGATTCTTTTAAGCATCCTTCTTCATCAGTGGAAGAAATGAAAAAAAAATCATTTTAGTGGAAAAGTGTAGGATTAGTTCTTAAAGTTGGAAAAGTTAGAAGAAAACAGGCAACAAGAAAAATTGCGTAGAATTCCAGGGAAAGAGTTCAGTCAGTAAACATTTGCCATGGAAGCTAAGAAACCTGAATTAGATTCCTAAAACAAAAAGCCTTGCATGGAGCCTTAGACTTGTAAACCCAGCATTGGAAGTGAAGATTTGGTTGGATCCCTGGGCTCACTTGCCAGCTTATCTTGGCTAACTGATGAGCCCAAGTCCAACTGAGAGGCCCTGGCTAACAAACAAGTGGAACAGCTCCTGGAGGTCACTTAACTCTCAAAGTCAACCTCTGGCCTCCACAGGCATCTATCTACATGGACAGGCACTCGTGTGCAGATACATTAACTCACACATGTACAACCATGATGAGAGAGGGGAGGAATTCAAACCTGGTTTGGGTATATGAGATAAAAATGATAAATGATTTAGGGAAGACTGTCTAAAGAACATTATTCTTTGTAGTAAAGTAACTGAGGTGCTTTATAAAAGAGTAAAGTGTCGTGATAGTTTTACCTAATTGTGGATAGATTTTATATTGCTATCAGTGCGCTTGGTAAAAATCTGACAACTTCTTTTCCCTTTTTTGCATTTATCACTTTATTTATAGGAACCTAATAGGTAACTTTTGAACTCAAAAACTTATGGTTATGTTTGCTTTGAATCTTAGACTTTGGACAGCTTTCTTAACTAAAAGGTTTTCTTTTCAAAAGGTTTTTCTCCCCTTTCACTTGATGAGGACATATGTCTACAAAATATCCAAATGTTTTCACCTACCCCATCTCTAGATGTGTTCATGTTATTCTTTCTATGATATATGCTGTTTATTTATCAACTGTAGAGTAACTCGTTAATATAATTTCACTAGTATATATGTAAAGTCTTATTTAAATGCAGCACTGAATGCTAATTAAAGCTCCTTCAATATTTGTGGCAATACATGAGAAATTCACCTCTTTGTAATTTGTTCATCCCTAGTTCAATTACATGTGTGTAGATCCTGCACATGCGCGCGTGCACACACACACACACACACACACACACACACAGAGAGATGCTTATGGTTTACTAGCTTTTAATTTTTTTAAATCAAAAAGCATCATGTTTGCTCAAGGTTGAAAATAAAGTAAAGCATTGAGGTCATTTAAATCATTTAGTCCACAGACATATATGTTTGCAAAAGTTGGTTTTTATATATTGATTTTCAGCAAGACAAAAAAAAAACCAAGGAAATGTTTCAATGTAATTGAATCTGAACAATTGAAGTTCAAGTCATGTTTCTGGTCTTTGATTTAAATTTGCTTCCTCTATCCACTTTGATTTTGTAAAAATTAAACAGTCATTTTTTTAAATGCCCCCTATGTAGCTTGACATATTATAAGCAAATACACCCACATTCTAAAAATGCACATCCAAAGTTAACCTTTTGAAAATTTACACCGTACTGAGGACATCATAAATGATTCACCAATGACAGACATAGAGGTAATTTTTATGACCTGAACCATGAATAGAGCTTTAATTCTTGATTCAAGTGACTGCTTTTCACTACACTGAGCCACGAGTTTCAAAAATAAACCTTCTGCTGATAAGGAGATTTACAGAGAACAAAAACTCCTGAGTCAACTATTTATCTGGGACCAAATTCTGTGCACTAAGCTTAGTTCGAGCAAGAGGTTTTCTAAGCAGTTCATTTATTTTAATATGGTACAAGCGCTTTGGAGTTTCACTGTAGCTTCTGTTCACAGGGCTTTGACAGAAGGGGAGGAGAAAGGCCTGGAGGTAACATTTCACGCATTCTTGGAGATAAGAATTGAGCAGCCCCTAGAAGTCAAGTTCTGTGTGGATGCACTGGGATGCACAGGCCTGTTATAGAGGGAATAAAACCAAGTACATCCATCATGGTGTTATCACATTATCACATGAGATGGAATATTATAAATACTTCAGGAACAGGGACAAATGTAAATATTTTTAAAGACTAAAACTACAGCTAGAGTATGTTGTTTTTCAAGCAAACGAGGAAGACTTACTGACATTGGAATACAAGGGTATTTCTCAAACTTCCGTATACATAAAAGATGCCTGGTAAGCTTGTTGAAATTGAAATTTCGAGAGCATCTCAAGAGACTCATACTTAAAAGACCATCATATCTAATCAGAATTTCAGCTAACAGATAGTGCTCTAAAAACTAAGTCACACTTTAGGTTATATGCTAGCCCTTTACAAATTAATGCCATTGAACTGATAGTGGTAAAAAAGATCTATGTTTGTATGAAAGGACTGGTAGGATAAAACAGGAAGACAGGAAGGTAGGAATTTCTTTTGACATCTGTGGGTCATCATAATCCTCTCTCCCTACCCCCTTTTTTTCCTCAGAGACAAGGTTTCTCTGTAGCTTTGGTGCCTGTCCTGGAACTAGCTCTTGTAGACAAGGCTGGCCTCGAACTCACAGAGATCCGACTGCCTCCGCCTCTGCCTCCTGAGTGCTGGGGTTAAAGGTGTGTACAACCACCACCTGGCTTCCTTCTCCCTTTTCTATCAACCAACTTAAATAGCAGTGCTTTCCTGGTGAGTAGTTCCACAGATTTCCAGCTAGGATATCAGCTACAGAACAAGTTTATCTTACATAGAAACTATCCAAAGATTGCCCCTCATCGATGAAAGTTATATTAAGTATCAGCAAGTGGTCCCAAGATTGCTGGCTCTCCTAAACAGCTGCAGTACTCCAGGAGGGAAAACATCTTCACGATTATGCTTCAGAGGAGAACAGACAAGTGTACACCTAGTTTCGAGCAGTACAAGGCCATGTATGGGCCTTCAGTTCTGCTGTTTTGTTGGTGACAAAAAGGTTCATCTCATCTCCCTTTTCTGCAGCCAGTAGACACTACTACCGGACAACAGGTGTCAATGTTTCTTATATCCAATTAAATGTAATTGGTGGTGTCCTGTGAAGTCAATGTTTGATTAGATATAAACTAAGATCCCCTCATTTATATTGGATTATCCCTTACATCGCTAATTAACATCTGCCTTGATTTAGCATTTAATCCAGGAAAGACACCCCACCATGCGTATTTGTGTCACCACATGACTAAGTCAGCTGACTAGGGGTAGGAAGCAGGAGAAAACTCTGTATGGTTGCTCAGTAAGACAGCAGACCAAAGCTAATCTCCAGGAATGAGAATTTGTCAATTCCCATCACCACAAAAAGCTTGCAAGAACGCTATAGCCAAGGTGTGGTGCAGGGAAGGGGCTGAAAACCAAAGAATGAACCCAAGAATCAGAGGCAGAAAGTGAAGGATCTTGACGGCTACAGCAAAGGACAATTCCATAACAGCCCAGAAGGTAGCATTAAATCTCATCCAAAATGAGGTGCAAGAGCCCAGACTAACTGGGCTACAAGAATAAGAGAACCTGATTAAGGCAGGAAGAAACTGTGTAGAAACTGTGTAGTTGGAGACACGGATTGCTCATACAGTGCTTACCTTAGGCCATGTCATGTTAACCTGCTAAAGAAATTTTTGGAAATATTCAAAGAAGATTCTCATAGCTGTTATTATAAATATTAATTTAACTGCTTAAGTTTTATAAATACTTGTAAAATAATGAAAACTTGCCACAAAACTGGAAAATGTAAAGGAAATGGACACTTTTTTAGATAAATACCATATACCAAAGTTAAACCAGGACCAGGTGAACAATCTAAATAGACCTGTTAGTCATGAAGAATTAGAAGCGGTTATCAAAAACCTCCCTACCAAAAAAAAGCCCAGGACAAGATGGTTTCAATGCAGAATTCTACCAGAACTTCCAAGAAGACCTAATGCCTATACTCCTTAATGTATTTCACAATATAGAAACAGAAGAGGCATTGCCAAATTCCTTTTATGAAGCTACAGTTACTCTGATACAAAAACCGCACAAAGACTCAACCATGAAAGAGAATTATAGGCCAATATCACTCATGAACATCGACGCAAAAATCTTCGACAAAATACTGGCAAACCGAATCCAAGAACACATTAGAAAAATTATCCATTATGATCAAGTAGGCTTCATCCCAGAGATGCAGGGCTGGTTCAACATACAAAAATCTATCAATGTAATCCATCATATAAATAAACTGAAAGAAAAAAACCATATGATCATTTCATTAGATGCTGAAAAAGCATTTGACAAAATTCAACATCCCTTTATGATAAAAGTATTGGAGAGATTAGGGATACAAGGGTCATACCTAAATATAATAAAAGCTATATACAGCAAGCCGACAGCTAAAATTAAATGGAGAGAAACTCAAAGCCATCCCACTAAACTCAGGAACATGACAAGGCTGTCCACTCTCTCCATACCTCTTCAATATAGTGCTTGAAGTTCTAGCAATAGCAATAAGACAACATAATGGGATCAAGGGGATTCGAATTGGAAAGGAAGAAGTTAAACTTTTGTTATTTGCAGATGACATGATAGTCTACATAAGCGACCCCCAAAACTCCACCAAAGAACTTTTACAGCTGATAAACACCTTTAGTAATGTGGCAGGATACAAGATCAACTCCAAAAAATCAGTTGCCCTCTTATACACAAAGGATATGGAAGCAGAGAGGGAAATCAGAGAAGCTTCACCTTTCACGATAGCCACAAACAGCATAAAATATCTTGGGGTAACTCTAACCAAGGAAGTGAAAGATCTATTTGACAAGAACTTTAAGGCATTGAAGAAAGAAATTGAGGAGGATACCAGAAAATGGAAGGACCTCCCTTGCTCTTGGAATGGGAGGATCAACATAGTAAAAATGGCAATTCTACCAAAGGCAATTTATAGATTCAATGCAATCCCCATCAAGGTCCCATCAAAATTCTTCACAGATCTTGAGAGGACAATAATCAACTTTATATGGAAAAACAAAAAACCCAGGATAGCCAAAACAATCCTATACAATAAAGTATTGTCTGGAGGCATTACCATCCCTGACTTCAAACTCTATTACAGAGCTACAGTGATGAAAACAGTGTGGTACTGGCATAAAAACAGAGAAGTCGACCAATGGAATCGAATAGAAGACCCGAATTTTAACCCACAAACCTATGAACACCTCATTTTCGATAAAGGAGCTAAAAGTATACAATGGAAAAAAGAGAGCATCTTCAACAAATTGTGCTGGCAAAACTGGATGTCAACCTGTAGAAGAATGAAAATAGACCCACATCTATCACCATGCACGAATTATTATAACTATATTTTTCTTTCCTGACATATAGTTCCACTATAACTACTACTTCCTAAAAATAGCCCTCTGAATTAACAAGATCAGGACAACAGCTATATCTATGGATATATTAATGTGGAAAGAGAAAAATTGTCATAGATATACTTGTGAATACACATGCATACATACATACATACATACATACATACATACACACTCATATAGTTATACAACAACAATAACGTAATGATATTCAAGGGAAAAAAGGCTACCAGTTAGATGGGGGGCCATGGGAAACTTTCAAGGAAAGAAACAGAGTGGATGGAGGGTGGAAAATAAGAGGGGAAGTAATGTAATTCTATGTAAAAAATACATTTAGCCAATTGTGATATAGGATAAGTACTTTTGTATTTTGAGACTGTAACCTTATGACTGCTTTGTGGTTCTTGTCTTTGTAAACCCCTTACAAAAATAGACGGGGTCCTTCTCCCTCCATCTCCTGTGTCAGACTGTGAGGCAGAGGACCCGTGTTAGCCTGTACTTAATAAACGAAACCTAGCTTTTGCCTTTGGAAAAAAAATAATAAATACAACCATATACAAATGAGGGAAAAGAGAAAGAAAAGCTCACCAAGTGTTCTAAGATCATAAAGAATTAAATAAATTAAATTAAAAGCAAAAGCTTTTCTCTAACTTGAGTATGTAAACCAAATGAACCAGAGTCTCAAGCTCTTACTTAGCTTGTTCCTATGTGTTTAGTTTTGTGAGCCCATTCTACTATTTTTCTTGCCTCACCTTCACACTTTGCTTCTTACCCCAAACTGTAGAACTGACACTTATTCTCTACAGCTCAATTTCCTCTACAACCGTCCTGTGGAATTGAGCCTCCACACAATTTGTCTTTTCACAACAGTGGACACACTAAGTATGGTAGGACTTTCTGCATTGTTTTATGGCTGCTTGTTTGCCAAAGCAGAAAAACTTTCTGGCTAACTACCTGCTGCATACCTTTGTAATGTCAGAAGTGTCTTAGACAGGCTTACATATGCTAATATCAATAAACACTGCTATTCATTAGTCCCTCAGTGATTGGAGCCAAGACTTGTAACATTTAACAGATACTGAGAAAAGCAGAGTAGTGGCATGGGGGCCAGATGGCCATCCTTTCACCTGAGCTCTTTCTCATATTAAAGCATCAAAGAATACAAGCAACCACAATTTTCTACAGCCAGCCAACAAGCTTACAATAAATTCCAATGGCACAAATGGCATCATTTCTCTACCAGATTTAGATTTGAGGCAATAAGGAAGATACTGTGTTTTTATATATGGAGATAATTTTAGAAAGGTGGCGCATAGGCAAAATCAAGCACATGAGAAGCTGGTGGAATATTAAACGGAAAGTGTGCTCTCCTTTTTTATCCTTAATCATAGAATCTCCATCCACTGTGAACAAAAATTCCTTCACAGAAACCGTGGATGCTTTATCTAAAATTATGCTTCTTAGTTAGTTTAGTGGCTCAACTCAAATCTCTCTCTCCCTTGTGCATTTTGCAACCTTTTGGCAGGTTTGCTTTTACAAAAGCCAAGGAACATTCAAATTGTGCCACAGTAGGCCTCATTTATCACTGGCAAAAGGTTCCGCACTGTAAATGAATTCTGTAATAGGTGTGTCGTGAAATAGCATCTTATCACCCCTTCCTCTTCTACGTTCTTCACCAAGCAGGTCAATGCTGATAATAAGTGTTGCTTTACCGTGATATTTCTGGACAAATGAAAGGGATGGAGTGAGCTTTAAAGCTTTAGGTTTGTAATACTTTCAAATGACTAACACTTCCTTCTGGATATGCCTCTAAAGCTCTAACACACTTCTTGCCCTATGTGGGTTTTGCTTACAGTGAAAAGTTATTGCTTTCCCTACTGGCAGGCAAATGCTTCTCAATCGGGGAGAAGGAGCTATCAATGGGGAAAGCAGATTCCATCTTGACCCTTGAGATATTTATATTCTAGCTGGGAGATAAAGTACATTTATATAACATACCAAACAAATGTCAAGTAAGATTTCTGCACACTGGAAATGGGTACAATTAAAAAAGGGCTTCTAATGGACAGGGAAGCAGTTTGTCATTTTATTTATGTCCATTTATGTTAATATCTAACATAAATTATAAGATTCCTAAAGACCTAAGTTTATTTAAATGAATTTGAAAGCATGAGAGGAGATACTTTCTATTCTCACATTAAGATTATAGGGAATATATTAGAGTAAAAAATAGATTGCAATGACTTATTGGGGAACTACATATATGTTGTATTTCTGACTTAGCTAGACTGAAGGGATCAGAAACATACATTCAGTACTTGTCCTTGTCACCATGTTACTTCAGTTCCTCTGTTGAGCAATGAAATGTACAGCACACAGTTTAAACAGAGAGCACCTCCTCAATTAATCTCATGCAAGCATAGCTAACCACGACGTATACCTATCTAACCAAGTGAGAAGTCACTGTTAGGCGTCAGATACTAGATGACCACGTCTAGAAAAGAAATGAATGTGTCTCATGGTTTTTGTTTCTTTGTTTTGTTTGTTTGATTGATTTGCAAGACAGGGTTTCTTTGTGTAACAACCTGGATGTCCCGGAACTTGCTCTATAGACCAGAATAGCTAGGAACTCACAGAGATCCACCTGACTTTGACTCCCAAGGGCTGGGATTAAAGACACATACCACCACCATTCCACTTTGTCTCGTGGTTTAAATGAGGACAGTAAGGATAGTCATCGAGATTTGAATAAGAGAACAATTATTATGATGGACTGCAAAATCAAATTTCAAAATAAATTTCCATATGAAAAAAGATTTTACACGAAAGGAATATTAAGTCCTTGACTTAAGCCAAGTGACTGAGAAGGATTCTAAGTTTAGCACACAGGGATTTCAATTGCAAACTGTTTGCGACAGAACGGGCAGATGCTCAAAATCACCTCTACTAAGCAGAAAAGATGATTGGGTGTTCTTTTGTTTTCGATTTAGTTCAAATAGATTTTTGATATGCCTCTATTGTACTATGTAGAGAGATAGCTACTGAATCTTTGACAGTTCTAGAATCCCTTGTCACTTTTTATTGGACAAAAATGAAAATATAGCTTCAGTCTAGTTCCCATTTCAATTACCAGCTATTTGTGTTACCACATTCCTGCATGAAAACCAAGAGGTTTCAAACCAGCAAGAGAAAGGAGTTAATTTGAAGAGACTGAAAATATTGTAACATGTAACATAAGATTAATTTTTTTTCCGTGTGGAAGTAACCTTTTTTAAAACGTGTGTTATCTGTTTCCAGTACTTTTTCTCTGCCACTGGCTTCTAACAGAAGTACAGACACACGGGCACACAAATCCATCCTCACATGACATTACACATACTTTAGGCACTGTGTTTGCTCATTGCACACAAGTTGAACAGGATTGGAATAAATATCTGCAGCAGAGTTTGTGTTTATCACTGGAAATACTCCATTTACTTCACTCAGTTGCTTCATTCAAATGACACTGGATCTATCTGGGTCAACCAAACACCCAACTTGTGCATGCCTGTGAAATATATTCATGATTTGCTTCAAATACTGCTTTTAGTCATTTCCAAAGCACTTCTGCATATCCTGTAGGCAGAAATCCAACAACTTCTTAAATATGGAAAGCCTATGTGTGCTAAATTCTGAGTGTGCGTATTTGATACTAATGTTGCAATGGACCCATTGGTTTAGATTTTAGGCTTTCTCACAGATCTGCATCATTAAGCCATTCCCTGCTTTGCTTGTCAGTTACTCAAATTCTTGGGTAGACCTGAATTGGTCATATATGTCTCAATAAGTTGAGTCATCATAAGAACTGTGATAGCTTAATAAAATGTGTTAACTAGGGAGGTCTTATTATACAGAAAACTTCCCTTTCTCTTATGAAAGGAAGTAAAGCACTAAATCCAATGAAGACAAATAATTAAATGGGCAAGTTGTACCTATGGGAAACAAGCAAATATATGATAGAGATATGAGTTTTTGTTATTAGACATGACTCAAGAGTTATCCAATAGATCATTAGCATTTTTCTAGTGCACCAAAATGTTCTGAAATTAACAGTATCTGTAACCACCTTTGAGCTGAATTAAAATGACTGATTTGTGTCATGAAAGCTCTGATTAGTTAATGAATTTAGGGAAGGAAAGCAAACTTAACTATCCGGAGGAGGAGGAACTAAAGAACTAATGCATGAGTGGGAAGACTTGAGAGCACAAGGAAGCATCTTCACTGTGCCCAGGTGTCCTTTGAGTCTTGTTTCACAGTACCAAGAACCCATGGCATCTTCCACTGTGTGCACTGACACCAAAACAGTTCAAACTCTTCACTGTTCTTTGCATAATATCAAGTGAAAATATAGTAACTGTTTCAGAGAATGATCATGCCCAGCTGGGAAGTCTTATAAAAGAAAAAAACAAAAAGGAGGGGGAGAACGCCAAGGAAAAAGATGAAGAACTAGGGAAAAGAGCCATCTGAGGTGACAATAACATGGATGTGTGTGATAGTTTGGGGAGTGCTTATCTAGCTACTGTAACGCATTATGCCTGATCTCCAATTTCCAACCCTTTTTTTTTAATTTTATTTATTTATTAAGGATTTCTGTCTCCTCCCCGCCACCGCCTCCCATTTCCCTTTCCCTTCCCCTATCAAGTCCCCCTCCCTCATCCGTTGGAAGAGCAATCAGGGTTCCCTGACCTGTGGGAAGTCCAAGGACCGCCCACCTCCATCCAGGTCTAGTAAGGTGAGCATCCAAACTGCCTAGGCTCCCCCAAAGCCAGTATGTGCAGTAGGATCAAAAACCCATTGCCATTGTTCTTGAGATCTCAGTAGTCCTCATTGTCCACTATGTTCAGCAAGTCCGCTTTTATCCCATGCTTTTTCAGACCCAGGCCAGCTGGCCCTGGTGAGTTCCCGATAGAACATCCCCATTGTCTCAGTGTGTGGGTCTACCCCTCGCAGTCCTGAGTTCCTTGCTCGTGCTCCCTCTCCTTCTGCTCCTGATTTGGACCTTGAGATTTCTGTCCGATGCTCCAATGTGGGTCTCTGTCTCTGTCTCCTTTCATCGCCTGATGAAGGTTAATATTCAGGAGGATGCCTATATGTTTGTCTTTGGATGTACCTTCTTATTTAGCTTCTCTAGTATCAAGAATTATAAGCTCAATGTCCTTTATTTATAGCTAGAAACCAAATATGAGTGAGTACATCCCTTTTCCTCTTTTTGGGTCTGGCTTACCTCACTCAGGATAGTGTTTTCTATTTCCATCCATTTGTATGCAAAATTCAAGAAGTCCTTGTTTTTTACTGCTGAGTAATACTCTAATATGTATATATTCCATACTTTCTTCATCCATTCTTCCATTGAAGGGCATCTAGGTTGTTTCTAGGTTCTGGCTATTACAAACAATGCTGCTATGAACATAGTTGAGCATATACTTTTGTTGTATGATAGGGCCTCTCTTGGGTATATTCCCAAGAGTGGTATTGCTGGATCCAGGGGTAGGTTGATCCCGAATTTCCTGAGAAACAGCCACACTGCTTTCCAGAGTGGTTGCACAAGATTGCATTCCCACCAGCAATGGATGAGTGTACCCCTTTCTCCACAACCTCTCCAGCAAAGGCTATCATTGGTGTTTTTTATTTTAGTCATTCTGATGGGTGTAAGATGGTATCTTAAAGTTGTCTTGATTTGCATTTCCCTGATCACTAAGGAAGTTGAGCATGACCTTAAGTGTCTTTTGGCCATTTGAACTTCTTCTGTTGAGAATTCTCTGTTCAGTTCAGTGCCCCATTTTATAATTGGCTTGATTAGCCGATTACGGTCTAGTTTCATGAGTTCTTTATATATTTTGGAGATCAGACCTTTGTCAGTTGCGGGGTTGGTGAAGATCTTCTCCCAGTAAGTGGGTTGCCTTTTTGTCTTAGTGACAGTGTTCTTTGCTTTACAGAAGCTTCTCAGTCTCAGGAGGTCCCATTTATTCAATGAGGCCCTTAATGATTGTGCTGCTGGGGTTATACGTAGGAAGTGGTCTCCTGTGCCCATATGTTGTAGATTATTTCCCACTTTCTCTTCTATCAGGTTCAGTGTGTTCGGACTGATATTGAGGTCTTTAATCCATTTGGACTTGAGTTTTGTGCATGGTGAATGCACTTTGAATAGGAGCTTCACCCATGTCCAGCAGGTGCTTTGTTCCATTGAGCAAATGCCATTGAATGAAAAGCTTTTCCTGATGCCCACCATTTATATCATAACTCAATAAAGGTTGTAAACCTTCTAATGGAGATAGTAAATGTGAATAGAACACAGTAGAGATGTAAGAATACTGCTCTCAGAACACAAGGAAAGTAAGACATTTATTTACATGGGTTTTACCAAACTACTGTGAGCTTTTTTCAGAGTAGTGACCTATCAGGGTAGGCAGGTCAGTTGATCAAATGACATGCTTTCTACTCTTGTGATAATTGAGAGAACATTTTTTTGATTCTATATTTGGTGGCAAATGTTGAACAACAACAACAACTGCTTAGCGTTTTTAAAAAGCAGTGCTGCAGGTGAAATTCTATAACTAAATCCACAGTGGTATTAGGTGCCTTTGGCCCAGGGACTCACTAACTGTATGTTGGAATGCGCTCTGTGCTTTACCAATACTGTAGCTCAGACCTCATACTAGAGGCTTGTCGGCTGGTTGGCAGTGTAATCTATGATCCAGAAACCGGTATGTAATGGAAACCAGTCCCATGAATGTGTGAGAATCAGGAAGGTAATCACTGTTCTTATAGAAAGCAAAGTGCATTCTATGTGGTCTATTTGAACAGAATGCCCTATAGACTGTCAAAAGGCAGATGATACTATCTAAGTGGATACTCACTTAGGCAAACCACTAGGGACCCCTTTTAGTAAATATAACAGCCGTGCGTTGTGGAATATTAGTTTAAGGTGTGTTACATTTGCTTATGCTTTGGAACATTTGTTTAATGATACAAAGATGTGTTGCATTCTATTATGGTGCATTTGTTTTACTCCGTGGCACTGTTACTTTGCCTGTCTAAAATACCCGAACGGTCTAATAGAGAACTGAATGGCCAATAGCTAGGCAGGAGAGAGATAGAGGCAGGGCTGGCAGGCTGAGAGAATAAATAAGAGAAGGAGAGAAAAAAAGAGGACAAGAAAAGGAGGAGAGGAAGATGCCAGGGGCCAGCTGCCTAGCCTCACAGTCAGCCATGAAGTTAGAACTAAAAAAAAAAGACATCTAGAATAGAGAGAGGTAAAATCCTGGAGGCAAAAGGTAGATGGGATAATTTAAGTTAGGAAAAACTGACTAGAAACAACCCAAGCTAAGGCTGGGCATTGGTAAGTAAGACTAAGTCTTCATGTATTCATTTGTGAGTGGGGTGGCAGGCCATCAAGGAGCAGAGAGTGAAAAACAAATACAGCCATGCTTATTCTTTATTTCTGATACTTTATTTTAGCTATTTTCAGACAAGCGAGTGATAGTTCTGTACCACAAGTAGCTGTTGAACAGATATACATGTGTGTATGCATGTGTGTGTGTGTTAGGGATATGCGGTGCTGGAGATGCACTTGATCATACATGTAAAATTCATGAGCTATTAAACACATTGTAAATATGGAAATATATGTAAACACTGATTATCTCTACTAAGGATACTCCTCTGTAGACCTTGGTTACTTGTTTTCTTATGCCGTGGTCATGACCGCAAAGGGTGATGTATGGCTATAGAAAACACCGTACATTAGGTTCAAATGACTGGCCAAGCAGAGTCAGTTCTAACATTCCTGACCAATTCTTAGAAAAAGAAAAATCCAGAAGCATTGAAAAGTGTGGCTGGAGTACTGCTCATGAGCCGTGATTATGTATATTTTATGTTCTGTTGTTATTGGAAACTGTTCTTGAGATCCTGGGAGCTTGACAGTCTGACAAACGCAGGGAAACCTATTAAAAAGCAATCTGAAATGCATTTCAGGTGAAATCACTTTTACCAAAGTGCAGATGACTTCATTTACCCTAAAGATATAATTAGGACGGAGACTGAATTGGCTTTTCTCTTTATACAATATATTAAAAATACAGACTTCCGTATTCTAGCATCAGTATGTGTGTTTCCTTCAAAAAAAAAAAAAAAAACCAACAAAACCCAAGTGGGAAAGAGTGGTTCTCTTTCCATGAACCTCTGCACTCTGTATACACACAGCTCTCCAAATGGGCCCTCGGAGGAAGCAAAAACACAATAAAAGACATGGAAGGTGATAATCCTGTTGGCCTTGTCTGCACACATCACACAATTAAGACAGTGATGAATCCCACATTACTGTACAAAACTTTATTATCAGAGGAAAAATCAGATTTTTCTCTGCTTAAGGTAAGTGGGCCAATTTTCCCACTTAGAAAAATTCATTTCATTTTAGCATTTGTTCAGGAAAGAATAAAAATTTCATGTTGAATACACAGATTCAATTATTACTGAATCATCTTAAAATCATAGCATAGAAAACATTTATCTGCTAAACTAACATAAGGTTATTTATTTGGAAAATGCTTGAGAACATGTGTTTACTAAGAGACCAGTAACCTTTTTTATTCTCAAACCATAAAATAATAGAGAGGAGAAAAATAAGTTTCTGTCTGGTATATGCTAAGTAGTTCTGGTGTGATGGTTTTAGGTATGTAAGTTTTGTGACTGAGCAAGGTTCTTTATTAGGAATAGTCCTACAATGTAATTTGAATTAATTTATTCATTTATTAAAATTTTCCACCTCCTCCCCTCCTCCCATTTCCCTCCTATACCCCCCCTCCCCCTCTCTCTCCAGTCCTAAGAGCAGTCAGGATTCCCTGCCCAGTGGGAAGTCGAAGGTCCTCCCCCCTCCATCCAGGTCTAGGAAGGTGAGCATCCAAACAGACTAGGCTCCCACAAAGCCAGTACGTGCAGTAGAATCAAAACCCAGTGCCATTATTACTTGATAAATTCAGACTTGGCCAAACAGCCAAAGATAAAATCTCAAAGGTAAACTTTATTTTACTGATTAAGTAACTAAAAAAATGTGTAAAGTCATAATGATAATGTATTTTGGATTTATAGTACTTACCTGTTGTTAAAGTTTATTAAAATTATCAAAAAGACAATAAACTGCAGCCATGGAAGACAGCACACATACTAATATATGCCAATATACAGCTGTCATTTAAGAGCTGAGGTGAGATTACCTCTGCACAATACTGTAAAATCTAGAACCAAACATCTGAGAGGCAATTCATTTGAAAAATAGTTTGCACTTGAGAAACGACGGTTAAAAAAACCTGTCTGAGATGAAACAAGGAACGAAGAATTTCTAATGACTTCCCCACTCAGTAGATGACACACTATGAGAAGGTGGCGGCAGGTCTGTACGTAAAAGTGAGTGCTGTCCCTCGAGTCTTGCATGGACGATTAACATCAAAGAAATGTGCTGCACATTGGAGGCAGGTGTTCTTAATTCCCCTATTATATTTCCTACAAAACACTTGGCTCTTTCATTTACTTACATGACACAAGAAAAGTGGGCGCCATTAGAAGCAAGTTGACCTGTGAAGAAGAGAGTCAAAGCAGTTAGGTTAGACTGCATCTCCACACAGCAGGGCCGTTGGAAACATAACATCAATTCAATTAAGCGCTGCGGTCTATCTATCGCCCTATGCAGAACGAGAGAAAATTTTCGGATCTCTTTGCTAAGCAATAGAAAAGTTCTGGGTAGCCTAATCCATCTTTTCCACATACAGAGGCAAGTTTAACCTCATCTTTCTGAGACATTGGGGAAGCACTTTGCAAGCCATCCTTTCCGCCCCCCCCCCGCCCCCCGCCCCCCAATATTTTTCATGGCCCATTGGCTGAGTGTTGTCAATTGCTTGTAAGTTTAAAGCCTTCAAGAACAAAATGTAGAATTCTTGTGACCAAAATAATTTTAGCAAATGAAGTAACCGTGGTAATAAATCAGTGATAAGTCAAAGGGGCACCAATTACCACTTATTTCAAAGACTTCCGTAATAATGAGAACGTGAAACACATGAAGGCTGTCAGAATCTCCTACCGAGTCTGTATGGACAGATAGTGTCTCAGGCTTGACAGATGCACAGAAGTGATGAATTTGCATCATGTGAAGCTTACGTTTACAGTTTTGAGGCCCCGCTAATATTAGCAATTCCTTTTAGAAACCAATGTCTTTTAGCCTCCGTCCTCTTGAAGATCAATTGCAACTCATAATATTTCACAGGGTTTTCACGTGAGACAATACACACAGAATGTCTGGCGTTTAATTGATATGCACAGGCTCACATTTTTTATCCTTCTCTATAAATTCTCCATTTAGGAAAAATCTGAACAAAATGAAACCCGCTATTTCCTTTTTGTTACTGCATCAGCGTATGAACTAGGAAGAACCGAAAGACAAACTCCTCAAGCAGCTTTGTATTCAACAGAAAAAGTCTTTAAAGTGTGGGTTGTGAAATATATGTAAAACTCACATTAAATAGAGTAGTTGAATAACTTAAAGAAATTGAATAAAAGTATGCAATGAAGTATATGAGCACCCTACCTGAAAATCTTTTTTAATGACTCCTTTCAAAATTTTCTAAAGCTTTGTAACGTTTCTTATCAAAACTTTAAAACAGAATTTCATGGCATGAAATTGAAAACAAAAACTGATAGAGTCCATATTTGTTAGACTTTTATTGAATCCATCCCGAAATGAAATAAAGTATTTGATTTTAAAACCTGCTAATTAGTTCAAGGCAGTGAGACTAAGGGCTAATCTTATATAATTAAAAAAGTTGAAATTTTAGCATAGTTCATGAGAATATTTTTGTACTCAAGTTCACATGGACTAATTTGAAGAAATAAATTATTGCCTAAAATAGGAATTGCTGAGCCTGATTGAAAAAAAATGATTTTAAAGTCAACGAATAAAACTAACACTATTTTGGCAAATTTGAGAGACTTTTACAAGTGGATTAAACAACATTTCTGAAGGTTAGCAATTACGAAGTTGCACAAACAGCTTTTCACAAGGATAGTTTCTGTCCTGATTTTGACTAACTATTATTGTTTAAGTTTTATGGCATTGTTATAATTTTGAAGTGGTACATATTTCTAAAATTACAAGTATTGTGACATCAGGCAGTGAAAATGATCCACATGTTTGGGGAATAGGACAGAAAATAGTTGGCCTTCATACCTAAAAATGATCAAATTGCTCTCCTGTAGCATGGGATTCTGTCTCATGTTGCCTTAATTCCAACTCGTTCATGAGTTCTTTACACTTTTTATGTGGATATATTTAGACCTATTTTCCACCATCTTCTCTCACCACATGATCAGTTAAACCCAACCGATTCAATCAACCTTTTTTTTTTTTTGCCTCAGTTGAGTTCTGAACAGCACACAACTGTCAATATCAAATGATAATTCAGCCATGCTTTCTAATAAAGGGAAATATTCTATGGAAGTCTTGGTTTCTCATCATCTGTGCTTTGATTACTGTATATGACATTTATGAATAAGTAACAAGAGCATTCACGAAAATACGTGAACTACATTCTCCAACCCCCTGGAAGACAATTCTTGAAATATTTAATTAGCAGTGGATTTGAAATAAGTATGGTATTGCACACTTTGTCATAACTTAACTGTTGCATCTGATTCGGGACCATTGTTCTGCAACATTATTTTTTCACAGGTTAGTTCCCAAAGATTTACACACATATTACTGAATATTGTTTCCAATTATTTAGACAAGAAAGCCTTCTGTTTGTGTTCTGACCATCTGTAATGGTTATCTCTTCCCACTATCAGAAATATGTGTTGAAAATAAATCAAAGTATCAGAGTCTTAAGGTTTAATTTAAAATACGTTCAATAACAGATTTGCAATGGGAAGTGTGAACAATGGACTAAATTCTGTGTCCTGATATTTGACTATGTACACTGACTAAAAACATGGTCATTAACATGTGAAATCCAGTAGTTTGAAATCATACAAATTTGGAATATAAATATTAAATATAATAGAGCCATTGTGGATGGGTTCAATCATATATTCTAATGTTGCTCTAGAACTTGTGAAGTCTCAAGATTATGAGATAGAAAGAAGTTAATTAAAGACACGGCTGTTATGTTCGTTGTAGCCCATCTATGTTGAGAGATTTAAGTTATATCATAACTAAGGTTTTAGAGGTGTGAATGGCTATTCACAACATCACTTCATCTTCAAGAAAAAGTCAAACATGCATTGTGTTTGGGGAAGAATCAAATTAGCATATGTAAAAGTTATTGGTAATGGAATGAGTTTTACAAATTCATGGCATAACATTAATTGCCTTGTACTATATATTATATATGTGTGTGTGTGCGTGTGTGTGTGTATAATGAAATACCGGAAAATCTAAATGTCATATATTCATCTTTAAATCATTTCAAACAAAGTAGATCAAAGCCCAGCAGAAGTGCATGCTACTGAATTTTAAGAAGTGAAGCCAGTGTCATAGATATCAGTCTTCTGAGTTTGAAATTGTGTAGTTTTTAAACTTTGAATACTATAAGAAAATTTATGGAAAAGAATGTGTAAAACTGGGGAAAACATTTTATTTACAAGTTACTTGGCAATAATGAATACCCAAAGTGGCATATAACCTAGTATTTTCTAATTAAAACAAAGTTTTACTGTTATACATATATTGGCACAGGAAATTTTTGAGACAAGATGACGAAAATTTTCTATATGTTGTTATTTCATGTAGATAATTGATTTGTAAAACACACAAGAGAAAAAGATAAAAACTCTAAGTAGAAAATATAATTTTATAGCTACATTTTACATAATATTCCAAGAGATATCATTGGTTATTTTATTATTTTGAAAATATTACTTATTTAAACAACTAAAAAAAAACCTTTAAAGCCCAATATAATTTCAACATTGAAAAGGTTAAATAACTGAAAAAAATGTGTAGAGCAAAAATGCAATCTCAATGCCATTGGTACCACTATACTCTTGAACAAGTATTGTATGAGGTATAAACATTGCACATAAGTATACACTGAGGATTTAGATTATAGCTAAACCAGTTGTGTTCAAGGCCACTAAAATACAGAAAGAGGATTATGACTACTTACAGTGGGGAGGAAAAAGAATTAAGAAAGCCACAAAACTCAAAGTTTGAAATGATGATTAACTTAAAGTAAAAATGTCATTACTCTGAATTTTCATTGCTTCGGGAAACAAAGAATATCATACACATCTACCTGGGTCAGCTCTGTTCCATGGATGAATTTATCAGTCATATAATGGGATATTTGGGGCCTTCATGACTGTATACTATTTATGAGCATTATGTTTTAGAACTTGCTCACTTCCAAGAGGTAACCTAAGTTTCGATTCCACATTAAGCATGACCATGACTCTTTAACACCACATAGTACTTAAAATTCATGTATTTTAATTGAATGAAGCGTTGAAAATTGTACGTGTAAGATTTAGCCATTAATTCCTTATTTGATAAGACTCAAATTTAGTTGTAATTTAGTCTATGGATTGGGAAATTGCTATTCATTTCTATGAACAAAATAATTCTAGGACTCCTGTTTTATAAATAATTTTCCCCAGCAGTGAGTGATGGTCTCTGAAACCATCATTTCAGTGATTTTCAATATTTGGAAGAACTGAACACCACAAGAAAGTAGAAAGTGGTTTCACAACAGTTGACTCAATTATAGTGATTGTAAACAGTATTTTACAATGCTAAATTTAAAGTATGTAAAATCTGAAGCAAGTAACTGGCCTACTGGGTAAGAAAAACACTGAAATATAATTGCATTATACACAGCCATGGAAATGGCTCTTCAAAATTTCCTGGTAGAACAGGATCGTTAATTCCCCCAAATTTGTATATTAACACAGCATAAAAGCAACTTTGTGTCTTCAGGGAGGGCACAACTGGCAGAAAAGGTCCTTAATGCTAACAGACCTGTTGAGGTATGGTTGTTTAATGGAGGATAGGAGCAATATACACAAAAAGATCAACACACAGAGAGAATTTAACTCTGCACTACCTAAGATAAGAAAGACAAGGAAGCTATAAATAAACACTTTCTTAGTACCAATCATTCTGAATTTACACAAAATTGGCTTATGCAATAGGAATGTTGATCAAAATAATGACAAAAATTGGTGAATGGCTGCCACAGATTAAGAGAATTTATAGAGTGGTTAGTTGACATATATATTTTGTTAGGATTCATCTTCATGTAGTTGAATAGATCATTCTTCAGGACATAGATGAAAAAAAGCAGTTAAGAAAGTGAGTTATAAAGTAGAAAGGGTAGTTTTGGGATAAATTATATGAAACCTTTTCCAAGTCTCCACACATTTATAAAAAAGAGTTAAATTTCCTTTGATCTGAAGATATTCTTCACACAGGTGCATGTACAACATATTATATACACATGGAGCTTCCTTATGTACATATGCATATGTACATACTATCTATACATCTTTGCAAGTGTATACACAGCTGTCACTCAAAGAAAATGAGTTAGCAACACAATCATCATTGTCAGACAATCCAAGTGTTGAAACAAGTGACACGGACTGTATAGAGAGCTGCTTTATCTCTCTGTTGTCCATGGCTGAGAGTAGCATTCCCTTCTGAAGCTTTCACTTTCATCGCAACACTGATTGTCATAGATAATCTTTGTGCTTTCGCATAATGCCCATCCTGGATGTACATATATTCACATACAACATGGGACATGTTAAATAAGCATGCTGGAACACAGGGCAGAACCATAAATCCATGCACAAAATATTCTGGTTTTCCAAACGGACTGTAACATCAACATGCACCACTATCATATTTGGTCCTGAAGAGCAAGGAATGTACGGCCAGGAAAAACTGATGCTTGCAAGAGTTTCTATACAGAGGAACATCCACCGGAGAAACAAATGTAGAGAGAATGGGACAAAGAAAAAGAACCACCACCCAAACCAACGACAACAACAAAAGGTCCTCCCATATGTTTATCACTGAAATTCTGGCTATCCTCTTCATTCCACAGAAAGCAGGTCCTCTCAAAGTTCTGAGTTGAGTTCTAATAGGTGATATATATTAGTGCCTCATGGCTTTTCCCAGCCATTGGAAGAGCTCATCTTGATAAAGCCTTTTCCAGCGCACATTGGCTTCCACGGTTTCCACAGCTCGTGAGAATGAGGCAGAGGCTACACCGTCGTAGGTCTTCATGAAGTTTTTTAGCTGGAAATGGAAGTTGAGCATGGTGAATCTATGTGTACTAATATGAACTCACATAGAACATACACGAAGGAAAATGTATTTGGGGATGAAGTTTTACACAGAAACCTACGACAAACTTGAATGAACGCTCTAGCTCCACTTGTTTTGAGTTATATTTAAAGGTCATACTCTGAAATACTGCACTCCAAATCTCCCACTGCCTATTCTGTGTAGTGCTAACATTTCTGGCATGTTGGTTGTGATGACAGGACTTGACTATATTACTTTTCACTTGAAGGCCACATTTGCTTAGCCTACTGGGTTAACTCAAGCCTAAGCAGATGTTCTCTAGGATGACATTTTAATATTTTAGGACCAATATCATGCTATGGGATAATGCTTTTGTACACTGTAAAGATTTTTCACTCATTGGTTTAATAAGATGTTGATTGGCCAGTATCCAGGCAGGAAGTATAGGCGGGGCAACCAGACTAAGAGAATTCTGGGAAGAGGAAAGGCAGAGATGTAGTCAATAGTCAGACACAATGCTGCATTGAGAAAAGTTACCAAGACATGTGTTTAAACATAGGTAAGATTTGTGTGTTAATATACATTGTAAGAGCTAGCCAATAATAAGCCTGAGCTAATAGGCCATACACTTTATAATTAATATAAGCATCTGTGTGTTTATTTGAGGCTGAATGGAATTGGGACCAGGCAGGACAGAAATTTCCATCTACAATATCTCTTCCCATATATCATAATAAAACTGGCATTTTCTGAATGGGGATCTTATGAAAGCAATGAAGAGTAATTCTGAATGAACAACACACTGATCACATCACCTCTAATTGCTGTTCTTAATTTAAATCACCCTGCCTTTGTACTTCCAAACTCTATTCTCAGATTTGTAGATTTGAGGCTCGTTCACCCATTTCTCCATGTGTGGTCAATATATGAAAGATTTCTGTTTTCTTTATAAAGCCAAAACTTACATTTCATTGATTGACATAGTACTCCTTCATGAAATGGATTGGATTGGTAACATATTCATGAGAAGAAATAAATAAACTCTAGTGGAACGTGTTTGAAATGAGAATAAACACTGCAGGAGGTGCAAAGTATGCAAGAGTTAAAAGGTAGGACTGCAAAGTGGTATACTCCAGACAAGACACAGCCACTGCAATCATGAACGCACAGAGTTGCAGTTACTGGCAATTGACCTGTGAGATGTTGGCCCCTTCATCAGTCATTCAGAGGTGGAAGGGATCTCCTAAGACCCTACACCTTACTGCTGAACTAATTGGCTACTATTAGAGCTATGAAATGAAATAAGCACTGTCTTTAGTTAGGCTAACCTCTCCCTCCCCTGCCCCAGCAAGTACTCCAAGCTGCAACAAAAAGCTACAAAGCGAGGGTCACACAGATGACCTTGGTTAAACTTAGTGAGTCACCAAATACAACAAAAAAAGTCATGGGTGTAGGAAAGAGATTTGTAGAAAACAAGGATAGACAGAGGTTGGAAAGAGAGAAGAGGGTCAGAAGGAAGAGGAAAATATTTGTGAGGAACATATTTAATTGATAAAAACGCATTTAAAAACTAGGTTTTATATATGGGTGACATGACATACTTCGAAATGCAAAGAAAAACGAGTATGTGGGCATTACAACTCCATTAACTCCAAGTGTAGTTTCTTGATATATTAATAGATAGCTGTAGAGAGTAGAGAGAACTGAGGGAATAAAGTACTGAGCAGAAGTGTAATTTGATGTGGGTGCAGACCCCAAAACAAATTGTCCCATGGTAAATTGTCAAAGCCATTACCCATATGAATAATGAGATGCTACAAGTTTTTATTGGGAGTTTGAGTGTGAATGTTTATAAATAATTGATTAGTATGTGCAAATACTATGAACTGTAGTGTTTTCCTCTTGAATATTTAGAATCTGAGACTGGTTGCATGTAAAGACCTTCTACTGACCATCTAACCCCTCCCCTGTGCTGTATCAAGTAAACCAGCTGAGATTTCAATTTGTGGTGGAAGTGGTAGGTAGCAGAAAAGAACCACTCCTGATCCCAGCTTTCCTATACATCATTACTTCACTGTTCATGGCTAGAGTTCCTGGAACCACGTCACACAGAACACAGCAGATAATAAAATATCTGCTATTAAAAATAGGTTGGTGGTATTGTTTCAAAGACCAGGTCTAATGACAAGGCAGGTTCAACATAGCAAAGAGCATCAGAAACTGACTGTAATGCTAAAGGTTCATTTTTTTTATTTAAATAGAGAAAATTCTTAGTCATATTCTAAAAATAAGCAGAATAGGACTTCAGTGTCAAAAGATTACCAAAGTAACTGGATTAGAGAACAAAGAAGCTGAGCTATGAAAACACGGTGATTAATGACTTTGAAACCAACCAAACAGATCTAGAAAAGATAAGGAAGAGTTGAAACTTTTAAGTGCTTTGTTATCATTATTACAGATAGAAGTTCTTACTTAGAGAGTTCATATACTCTGAGAAGACTCAAGGAATTATTTGAAGATTAAGCACTAGCAGTTTCGCTTTTTGTTCTGTGTGTCTTAAGAGACTGGCAAGCAACCAACAATTACAGTGCTAACAGACAAACGTGAAAAATCAACTTTGTGGCAAGGAAACACTATGTGATGTAATTAGTGTGGGGTGTGATTCATCACCTGGGGGTGCCACATGAAGGCTCTGCCAGGAAGGAAAACACAGGGCCTCAAGATAAGATCCAAGCAGGAAAAGTGAAGTGTGGAGCTGTCGAAAATGCAGTTAATTCTACATCTCCAAATTAATTTGGATGTTAGTTCATGGACAGCTTGATTTGATTATGATGGTGTTGCTTGATTACTCAATACCCATGGACTTTCTGAAAGTTGATCTGAAAACTTTGGCAATGGAAAACCATATCATGGAATTATATACTTGACATGACATCAAAATCGCTGTATGCTAAAGCAAGCATAAGATATTGAATACATAACTGAGAATTATTTTAGTATCATAAAATTAATGTACTGTTTGACTAAAATTATAGATATTAAGAAAAAGAGGTCTTGTCTCTTCCTCCTTGTTGGCTAGGTTCTCTGGTGTAGTAGACTATAGGCTGTTTTTTCTTTGTTTTATGTCTAAAAGCCACTTATGAGTGAATACATATTTTTCTTTCTGGGTCTGGGTTGCCTCATTCAATATTTTTTTTTTTAGATCTTACTATTTGCCTGTAAATTGGGAGTGTGGGGGTCAGGAGAGAAGGTAGAAGGGGAGAGAGGGAGGAAACAGATAGAAATAAATAACTCAATAAATAATAATTTTAAAAAGAGGAAGGAAGAATTGATTGAGAGTATGTATTTTTTGCAATTTCCAACCTTTTAGGCACTGCTCTGTACAAATATGTACAAGACACTGCATATACTGATTGTACGCACAAACACATGCACATGAAATATTAGGATTATAGTTTGAAATTTAGTAATGCAGTGGTACATTTTCATTTAGACAGATTCTATGACCATTCAGCAACCAATAATGCATTTTATTCAATTTTGAATTGTATGTTTATTGTAGAATATGACACCATAGTACATTAAATTAATATTACATGTAAAGGAAAAATACACCCACTTCTAAAAGTGTGTTCTTCAATATTGTTCCTAGGCATTCGTTGAAGATTCCCGATAATTATCAATAGTTCTTTGGCAAATTTCACGTACATAAATGATGTGTGATTCCCCTCTGTATGTTATGAATATGTTTTTATTACTGTTGGGTTAATAAAGAAGCTGCTTCAGCCTATAGCAGGGCAAAATATAGCCAGTCTAGAAGAGGTATAAAGAGAGAGTCGGCAGAGTCAAGGAGACGCTATGTAGCTGCCGAAGGAGAAAGACACCAGACACCAGCCAGAATCTGACCAGTAGTTCACAGCCTCATGTTGATACATGGATTAATAGAAATAAGTTAATTTACGATGTAAGAATTAGCTGAAAATATGTCTAAGCTATTGGCCAATAGTGTTGTAATTAATATAGTTTTTGTGGCATTATTCAGGTGTGGCATCTGGGAAAAAAGCAAGCTGTCTCCACCTACACATGGAGATGCTCAGGTCTCTTCCTGAAATAAGCTGAACACTTGAAGAAAACTCCAACCCATTGGCTTGACCATGACTGGACCCAAAGTCAGATTGTCATGGAAGAGAACTCTGTAGACAATGTGACAGGTGGATCTCCAGAGTTTCATTTTATAAATTATGATGAATGTGGACTCACTTTCCTTGTAAGCTCAGGGATCCTGAGGGGACTTATACATTAGAAGAAGAGCTCAGTCATCAGAGCATATCGGTAGCACTTTTTACAGTTGCCATAAATTGATCTTGTGGCCAGTATCCCTCAGTGCTGCTGACAGAGAATGTGTGCTCAGAGCCTTCTCACGGGTCCCTGAGGACCCTGTGGTGTCTGACCAAGCTTCTCTTTGTCTGTGCAGGTTCAGCGACAAAGGAACTTAGCCTCCCACTCTGCTTATTTCTCAGGCTCTTTGCTATTTTTCTACCTCCATTAGGTTTTCTTATACTTGGGCTTTGAGATATTTATCTGTGATACTTTTACTTTGAATAAGTGTAGACACTTTTGTACAATAAAATTTAATAAAATTTTAGTGTTTTTCACATACTCTGATTTTCGTAGCACAATTTCTAGGTTTGTTTATTAATCTATCTTCTAAAAATTGTTTAACATCGAAAAAATCTTATCTAAAGGTATCCTAGACTCTGGCATCACAAAGAACTTTAAGAGAGAATTGTAAAGCATAATATAATCTTGATAGTTATAGGACTAAATAGAATTAGCTATTGGCCTATTATGAAGTAAAAGACTTCACCCTTTAAGTTGTAAATGTAGTCTCTCTGATGAAGAAGATGCATATTCTTTTACAACAGGGCTGTGTTAGGTTCACAGAAGAACGTAATAGACATTAGTCAAAAAATTGCAAATGTCTCTGTGGTTTCTATAAGGTTATGTTTATGCTAGTATTAAAAATTAAGGAAAGGATGAATTGCCTCATGCAGGAATATAAGTCAAATTGCTAATTCCTTATAATTAAGAATTAATCTAGTCTTAGGTGTCAGGACGGTTTGAGGGAAGGGAATATAAAACAGAGAATTTGTTTTTCTACTTAATAGTCATCAAAATATTGAAGCTAATAATGGTCATTAAAATATTAAATAGTTTTGTTTTCAGGGGGCTGGAGAGATGGCTCAGCTATGTAAAGCATATGGCTCTATTGTTCTTGTAGTGGACTCCAGAGAGGTTCCCATCACCGTCCTCAGTCATCTCTGGTTTAAGAGGCTCTGAAAGCTTATTTTGACCTCCTGCACTTGCACTGGATACCCACATACAAACATATACAAATCGCATAATTACCAATAAAAATATTAAAAGCAATGTCATAATTCACAAAGGTGCTGAGCCCCTTCAGATCTACAGGCTTAGCAACCGTAAGGTATAACCTCCAAGGGAAGACATTGATCTTGCTTAACACTTTCTGCTTAAGAAAGGAGTGAGTGAGAACAGAAATTAAGCCCTATGTCACCATAAAATAGCAATTCCTCCATCTGCAGAAAATGGCTAGGTGGTAGAAGTATGGAAAGGCTTCCGGCAGAACAGCGAAACTGCAAAGTGAGAGCAAGCCAGTCCACAGCGAAATGACTCATGGCTCATTCCACGGAGAGCCTGCATTGTTCAGTTATCACTTTGAAGATAATGGACTAAAAGCCACAATTTAGCTCCATTTTTGAAATCACAACTTTCATGATGGGGTAGCTTGCAACATTAAAATGGCAATTAATTAAAGGATAAAAACAAAATGTGTAAGTGAAATGCAGAAAGAGGTTTGCATGTGATGAATTTAACTAAATCTCAACTTAAAACATGATTTTTGTGACATTTGTATGATTGAAACAGGAACTATATAAATGGTAGATATTGAAAGGAGGGATAAAGGTGAAAGGAAACCAGGAGATAAGAGGGAAACACTATGGACAGGGTGAAAAAAAGAGAAATTTTGGCCTTCCTTCAATGTTTGTGGGGGTTGTGGCTACATCAATACTTTATTTCTTGATTATTAAATATTAAATCTAGATATTAAAAGCACTCGGTTTAAATGTAAAAAAATAATGAAAGCAATTATGATTTGCCCATGCCTTCTGTTTCCTCCGGGCACATAAAATTTCAAGGTCCCAATGAGGAGCAGACGGAGGGAGAACATGAGCAAGGAAGTCAGGACCAAGAGGGGTGCACCCACCCACTGAGACAGTGGGACTGATCTATTGGGAGCTCACCAAGGCCAGCTGGACTGGAACTGAAAAAGCAAGAGATAAAACCGGACTCTCTGAACAATGAGGACTGATGAGAAGCCAAAGACAATGGCACTGAAGTTTGATCCTACTTCATGTTCTGGCTTTGTGGGAGCCTAGCCAGTTTGGATGCTCACCTTCCTAGACCTAGATGAAGGGGGGAGGACCTTGGACTTTCCACCTGACTGCTCTTCGGTCTGGAGAGGGAGGGGGAAAGGAGTGGAGGGAGGGGTAGTGGAGTGGGAGGAAGGGGAGGGAAATGGGAGGATGGGAGGAGGCGGAATTCTCTTCATTTAGCTTTTTTCATTAAAAAAAAGAAAAGTAAGAAAAATATTCTGGGATTTCAAAACTAAATCCTTCAGGGTTGAGAACACACATAGCAGGGAAAAGGCTGACATTCACATCACTGGAATCTGAGCTTTAGCTCAGCACAGTATTCTTATGACAGATCCTAAGTTAGTGGAAGACATGCTCTCAGGAAACTGAGCAATATTAGAAGATGTGACCGACGAGCCAGGTCCAATGCCTCTAAAGGAATGCCAGTCAAAGGGATCATCTGTGGGTCACAGCTTCCAGCCAGTCTCCTGTGAAAACTAATGAAACTAGGAATTTCTGTGCTAAATATAAGCTGTATGCTGTGGCTAGCAGAGGAGAAAAAGGCAGCATCAATTATCATAACTGAATAAAAGAAGCTTTATTTGGTTATTGTTTTCCTGTGTGATTGATAGTCCCACATCAGGTCCTTTTCTAGTACTGAGAGGAGCTAATAGGGGGGGAAAGGAGACACCTAGATGGCTTACATAGTGAGAGATACAATTGGGAATGGATAAAATAGATATTTCAGAATCTGGGCACAAGTTCATTAAAAACTCAAGCTTATTTTCATTAATAAAATTAATTTGTAATGGAGCCAAGCAATCTATCTTAGGCAAACTGTTATTTTCAGTGGGTGTTATCAGCAGTGGTGATATGAATTTATTCCACTTAAAAGACTGGATAGCTGTTAGCAGGCTACTGTGTCCACATAATCACTCAGACTTTTACTGTGTGCCTCAGCATCAAGCACAGTCCCCAATGGACATGTCATCATTGGCATGGTTGTTAGTGAATGGTTTATAAACTGAGTTCACGTAATCACTTGAAGAGCAACCCCTGGATCTAAGAGCTCTGGAATATGTGGTCCCCAACTACAAAATTAATTTTCTTTGAGCAATCTACATAATTGTTCATAGTCATTCAATTCTGAATATGTTACAGATTTCTTTGTAGGTAATGAATTAAGAAAATTAGCGTGTGTGTGTATGTATGTGTTATGCATTTTCACATGTGTGTACACATGCATGCCATACATGTATCTTCATGTGCATGTGTGCATGTGAGTATTGGGAATGTACGGGGGAAAGGAACTTGAGTGAATCTAATGCCTAGAAGTAGTTGAAATAAATATGTAATTTAATGTGTTTATATAAGAAGATTGTAACAAGACTTTTACCTCTTTAAGCTCCCCTTCTGTGTTAAGAAATTCTGTAACTCCGCTGATAAGTTTGGAATTCATAAATAATGCTTCTCCATACCTACAAAGATAAAAGAAAATCGTCTTAATGTCTATCTAGGTAGTAATTTAAGCAAACTGGCTAGAATAATTTTTGCAGTCATTCCCAAAGGTTGTGTTTACCATGGCCATCAGTAATCACTAGCTCTCTGGGAAGTACTGGCTGCTCCTCTCGGGAGGGAGAGAAGCAAGGAAGCACTTATTGCAGTGGGGTTCTACCAGGTTCACCTAGCCTGCTGAACTGTTTCACAGACCTCCGAGTGTCACTAAGTCTGGCAAAGTCCAGGCCTTTAGAATTGGATTCAGGCATTGTTGTATTTACAAGCCAAGAAAGGAGAGAGGGGCATTTATAAATGATCTAGTGTACCACAACCTAGATCATTGTAGCTAAAAAGTCTCCAAAAAATTAATAAAAGCAAGACCTGTTCAATCAGAACCAGTATGTTACACGGATTCTGTGGTCTGGCGAGTCATAAAAGATCTTGGAATTGTAATTAAATTTCAAAAACTGAGGCAAAGTTTACAAAAAAAAATACTTTCATAAAAGAGCATCAGTTACACTTATTATTAAAATTTCTAGTTACCCAAATATTTAGTTATTAAAATATCTATTATTTATTATATTCTGTAATTCTTGTACTATGAGTACAATTTCTTGACTTATGATTCCTGTACGATGTATATCTGTGAATGGCAAATTCTCACTTTGTCCATTTGCCTCTACTTTATTAAGGTCATCTATCACAGGTTTCATGCTCTTGGCACCAAAAATAACCAACAAGAAGACTGAGTTTTTGGAAGCAAAGATGCTGCCATTATTATGATTAGATGCTTTCTTTTGCTTCCCCAATTTGCTGGCTCTCCAGTACTTGAGTTGCTGAAGGACTTAGTCTTACCATTTAAAGAGGGGATCAAATGGGAGGATTGCCATGATGAGAAAATGACATCTTAGTCAAAGCAAATAGATGGAAACTGGTATTATAAACTGCTGGGTGCCATGGTACATTCCCCCAGTCTCAGCATTCGGGAAACAGAGGCAAGGTGAATGATGGTCTACTTAGTGAGTTCCAGGATGACTAAGATTACATGGCAATACCAGCACAAAGAAGTAAGCTACCAGTCGCTTCAATACTAATACAAGTAATTATTGTGAAGGTCATATGGCCAGAAAAGTGGCTGACCATACAAGAAGAAAAGTCACTCCCTTCTAAGGGAGATCCAATCGTTTTCCTTTACACTCCCAGGTAAGGAAGAGTAGAACACAATCTCTATCTCATACTTTATGTAGTTGATGACCTAGACGTGGAAAGAGATAATTCTCATTTCATGTAACTAGATATGGCATTGATGAAGTGATACACAGAATTCAGAGATGGCCTATAGCTCTTCATTGTAGCAACTGCATATAAATGAGCACAACGTTGTTCTGAGAATGAAATGCCAAGTGGAAGTGTGGCATAATCCAAGGCAAGTGAGTGTGAAACTGCATGGTAAGTGAAGACAGCTGAAATCAATGGGCATCAGAAGGGCCTGAGCTGTGAGACTGGGTCAGAGGTAAAGTCTTGAGAGGTAAACGGAACACACACCATGAAGCTCCTATGCTTAGTGTGGCAGAGAATCATGGATGATTTCATAGAAGAGAGATAGCAACATGTTTTAGAAGGTTCTGAAACATAGATACATAGATAGATAGATAGATAGATAGATAGATAGATAGATGGATGGATGGATGGATGGATGGATGGATAGATAGATAGATAGATAGATAGATAGATAGATAGATAGATAGAAAGAAAAGTGTGGTCTAAGATTCAGAAAGATGGAAGACTTTGCTTTAAGACTGCTGGTGGGGGAATAAAGAAAAACAAACAGGCATGTGGTAAAGAGGTAAAGAAGTGGTGTCAGAAATAGCAAGGAAGTCTTCAAGAAACATTTAGGATACTTAAGAGGACCTTGAATCTGTTATTATATATGGCCAAGGAAGGAGGATGTCTATACCCTTCCAGTTGTGTGACTTGAGCAATTGGTGGATACTTATCTGACTTACCAAGAAGAGGAAGGCAAGTGTGAAATTATAGGCTCCAACATTATAGGTTTGGTTTTCAAGCACACTCCACAGGGGACCACAATGTGAATAGTTCTACTACATGATAACGTCAGGTGAAAGGTGTGAGTTAACAGAAGTGATTCTGGGAGCAAGAGAAGCAATGGGAGCACATGACACCTAAAACCAGAAGGAGCCTGTAAAGTAGAATACAATATCCTAGACAACCCTTCCCATGTGCTCCGATGTTCAAGAACTAATAGGAAAATTGGAACTGATAAAAGCACTCCTTGTGAAGAGAAACAGAACTATATATGTGGACTGAACTCTCAGTCTTTCTACCTTTTGAACAATGGTCATGGTTCTCAGAGACAAAATAAGCATGCTGAGAAACAGAGGAAAGAAATAGTAGATGTGCGGATAACACTGAGCTCTGGTCTATGAACCAATGAAAGGTTGGTGTGTGTGTGTGTGTGTGTGTGTGTGTGTGTGTGTGTGTGTGTGTGTGTGAAATCTTTTACACTGATACTCATATGTATTAGTTTCACCTGCCTGCCTGCTACATGACACATTATACACATGGTGGCAATGCAAGCTCTAATCTTCCTATCATTCTACGGTACGAACTGCAACTGCAAACACAAAATGTCACTGTGACTTATAGGTGTACCAGCAGTTTCAGGACAATGAAGCAGCTATAGACAGCAACGTGTGTAACTGTAAGAGCACATTCTGATGAACTTGTTATGCAAGGATAACTGGTAAAGGACTGAAAAAACACACAATAGTTTTTACATCAGCTTTCAAGAGACCAAATGTTAGGTCTGCTTACTATCTGGAAAAAAAAATTCATGTTGAGGAGTAACATGCAGCATTTACTCGCTCCATAATAGATTTAATTTTAAAATACCATAGAGATTATCAGAGGCATAAATTAACATTTATTATAATATATTTAAATGTATAATGAAATATTTTCTAAAATTGAAGCTGAAGAATTCTCACCACGAAACAAGATATCCTGAGAATTAATTCTACAGCAGCTGGAATAATACAATGATCCAAATGATTAATGAGACTTCTCCGTATCACTATTTTATTGAGGTGTTTTATGATATTTACATTTAAAGAGAATTTAAACTATTCTACAAGAGTAAAGTTCTTTGTTGGAATTGCATTTATATGTGATTTATGTTTTTTTCTATAATATATACAAAATATACAAGTTTTATGAAAGGATTTCAACTACATAGAATTTGATGAATTTCCAAGTCAAGTTGCTCTGCTAAATAATTCTTAGTCTTTCCATGCTTTCCCATTAATTAAGGTTATCAATCTTTATTAAATGAGAAATTTTAGAGACATGATAAAAAATCATCATAAATTTCAAGGAATGGCAACAACTATCTTTGCTGAAAATTATAAAGTCTAATTTTATCATTTAGTTCACAGCTCTAACAAAAACCTTGGGTATCTATTCCTCAAACATAGGCTTTCATTTATTCATTTAGGCTTGAAGAGATTATAATCTCTACCTGGTATTTAGTATTTTCCATTTGTCTCTGAAAAACTTCCAGGCGAGATCTCGACCATGTGGATTTCTGGCTACATGGATTATGACATCAATTGCATCTTGATCCAACACCACCTCAGAATTCAAAGATAGATTTAGAAGCCTATAACGATAAAAGTGTGGATAAAAAACTTTTAGTCTAAAAATGTAAACACTTTATAATCTTAAATTAAAAATTTACAATTTAGTTATATTCTTCAAAAATACTTGAGTTAAAACTTTCCCAATGAATAATTACAGAACAATTTCTGTTTAGAAAACACCGATAAAATTCATAGCACTTTCATGAAATACACCAATTAAACTCCAATAAAATCTATGGAATGGGAAAAATCAAAAAGCTTATTTGTTGACCCAACTCCACTCTCAAATTCATCACATTAAATATTTTCTTTTACAGTGGAATATTTTTTCAAACACATATAATGCTTTATAAAATAATTAGTTATAATTCATGTTATCTTTCAAGTCAAGTTACGTTAGTCATTTCACCATGTAGGTTTTCTTCTCTCGAGAAAGATGTGTTCTATAACACCGACTTTTACAATACTGTATATTCAAGGAAATAAAATCAACTCCAGAGCATTTTAGTTGTAGATGATAACGTTCATTACAAATACAACCTGAGTTCAGCAAAAACATGGGATGTACTCACTCATATTTGGTTTCTAGCCATAAATAAAGGACATTGAGCTTATAATTCGCGATCCTAGAGAAGCTAAATAAGAAGGTGAATCCAAAGACAAACATATAGGCATCCTCCTGTATATTAACTTTCTTCAGGTGATGAAAGGAGACAGAGACAGAGACCCACATTGGAGCACCGGACAGAAATTTCAAGGTCCAAATCAGGAGCAGAAGGAGAGGGAGCACGAGAAAGGAATTCAGGACAGCGAGGGGTGCACCCACCCACTGAGACAATGGGAAAAAAAAATACAACCTGAGAAATTGAATGGACTCGCCTATTTAATAAATTCCTGTCATCGCTGCAAGTTAGAGCCTCCAGTAGTATCTTCTTCTCCGAAACTGCAGTGGTGGAGTGGAATTTCATCCAGATGAACTCCCAGACATCCTCATCCAGAAGCGACACCCCCGTGCAGTAAACGATGTCTCGAACATTCAGGGGTATTCTAAGGAAGCAACCCGCGGTGGTTTTCTGTTAATCAAAAGCTTCAAGGTTTTCAAAATAAAGACCAAAGTTGCTTTCCTACAACCAGCTGTCTAAAAGATGATTTGCTAATTACATATCTCCGAAAAAAATGCAATACTATAGAGTAATAATATCTGAATATATTGGTGACTAGAAAATAAAATCAAGTCTTTTATTCCACAGAAGGTTTGGATATAATTTTTGTTTGCAGCCAAAAAAAGTCATCATTTAAACAAACTAACAACAAAAGTCTTGTTAAAGAACTTTATATTTTATATTTTAAATGGCATTCATTGAATACCTATCTGAAAATTTTCTTTCATAATAGATACACTCAGAACGTTAGTTAAACACTAGTACGGTTAAAGCAGTATGGGAAAGCAGGTGAAAGTCTGAATGTCTACTAGACAGGAGATAGGACTTCTTCCCAATGGCTCTGAAGCAATTCTCAAAGGAGAAAACCCTTTCCCTCCACAGTGTTAACAGGCAAGTTTATGTTTATCTGTTTTTTAAAAGGTAAAAAAAAAAAAAGGTAGTAGATGGCTAATTTATTAGAATAAAAGACAACCATTTAATTTTAAATTGTCATAAAATATCTATTATAAATAATGTGCATGTGTGAGGGTCTGAGTGTATATAACTGCATTAGACTTGTACAAGAACCTGGAGAGATAGGAAGAGGACATCCGGTCCCTTGGAACTGAAATTACAGGTTGAGAGTCTCCTGAGCTGATTTCCAAAAATTGAACCCAAACCAATTCTTCAAAAAGAACAGACAGTTCTTTTAACCATGGAACCGTTCATCCAGCACTAAGAAACTTTCATGTGGCTAGTAGAAGGGATAGGACCTATGACCTTGGAATTATTAGCACCACACTCTAAACTGAGCTAACTGGATGCCCTTACATTTTTATATTATTATCTAGAAGTAATTTCCTCAATCATTATAAATGCAGAAACATAAATTTAATGATAGACAATAAGGTATAACTAACAAAGACCTTTCCACTATGTTTATGTAGTTATTATAAAATGATAGTAAACTATAACTTTGACTACAAAATAAAAACTTAGGGTAAGAAAAATTAGCATGAATTTAGTTAGGCTTGGCAACTCATGAATTATAAACTTGGAAGTCAGCTTGTTTACGGTGGTGTTCCATGATACACCACATTTCCTGGCTTTTTAAAATATTTCTCCTAAGAAATATTCAAAGACTTTTTAAAAGCTGAAAAGTGTGCATTTCTTTTTGTAACATTCATTATTCTATTAGTTACACTTCCCATTAATAATTTGAATGTGACTACATGGATTGTCTTCTCCAAGTCACGAGAAGAAACAATTTTTTTTAAAGAGTCAGAACTTCTGTTAAACACTAGTATGGTTAAAGCAGTATGGGAAAGCTGATGAACGTCTGTATATCTACTAATAACAGGATAGGACTTCTTCCCAGTGATTCTGAAGGGCTTCTCACAGAAGAGAACCCTTTCCCTCCACAGTGTTTGCAGGCAAAGTTTTATTCATCTGATTTTTTAAAAGGTGAAAAGGAGAGGAGGATGGCTTCACAGCTTAATTTTGCTTTCTAGCTCAGTCTGGATCCCAAATAGAAACTGTCAACCAGAGCTTTCTGGTCATGAGTTGGTGACAAAAGATTCCTTCCTTTCTGTTTATGGTCAGCTTGCCACAATGTATACTTAAATTTATGAAGAAGAGTACTATTACTACTTTTTAGGGAAATCATTTATTATCTATCTATTTACTTATCTATCTATTTATGATTTTTTGAGACAGTCTTTGTCTGGAAGCAGCTCTTGTAGACCAGGCTGGCCTCAAACTCACAGAGATCCACCTGCCTCTGCCTCCCAAGTGCTGGGATTAAAGACATGCATCATCACTGCCCAGCGAAAGTTATTATTCTTAATAGGTATAATTTAAGATCAGCTGAATGTCTTCAATGAATCAGCTCTTATAAACCAGGATGGGTCTTCTTTCCAAATACAATGAGAAGTAGAAGCTAACATTGCATGACTGCATGACTTTGACCAAGACATTGGTACAGAACTTTGCAAGTAAAACCCAAAAAAATCTCTAGCATGTCTACTGAAACCACTAATCACCAATCAATATTAGATGTTAGAAACAGTTTATTTTCCAAGAAAAATTCATTACGATATTGAAAGTCCAAAGATAAGATGAGAATAGAGCACAGTAAGTTGGAATTTCCATTGCTACAGAACTAGCAATATTAAGCATTCCCCAAATAAAACTATAAAAATTGGAGAAAAGAAAAAAAAATTAAGCAGTAAATGTTTAACTATATTCCCTAGAAATTTCACGAATATTACACTACAGCCACTAGCAAAGCCTGTTTCATTTATCTTCTAGAGGCGTCTACTTGCTAAGTCAGTGAAACTGTGTAAGACATACTCACACAAAGTGAACACATGCTTTGACCATGACAACATCTTACAGACGTTCTAAAGAGTCATCAGACACCAAATATAACATTTTGTGGAATGCCATGTTCTGAGTTATTCTTTTTGTAGTCTGTGTCTGAATTATTTTTCTCAGCATCTAATGTCTGCATTATATCTGTGTCATCAACTACTTTTTATAGCAGAAAGGACTCTGGGCAGAGAAGGAATATTTTCTAGCATAAAAGTATAGTTATTTTCCACTATTGATAGAAGTCTTAGCTGGGATCATCTTTCTGAATTCCTGGGAGTTTCCTTGGCATCAGGTTTCTCCCTAACCCCAGAATGGACACCGGTCAAGATATCTCTTGCATTATTATTTCTGTTCATCCCATCGTAATCCACCTCACCTGATCCCTCATGTTCCCAGACCGCCACCTGCTGCCCACCTTAGCTTACCCAGGAGACCTCTATGGGAGGCCTGCCCCTTTCTGAATGGAGACTACAGAGGAGGAGTGGATGGAGGGTCGTAAAAGGGAGGTGGGGAGATATAACAGGAGGAGAAGAGGTTGGGTACACTGTGGTTAGCATGTAAATTAAATGGAAACATTTAATAAAAATAAATAAAATACAGATATTTATTAACTTTGTGTATGCGAGTTGGTTCTACCTTAGAGATGAATGATGTAATGGTTTTAATGTATCTGTGTATAAATTCCTTGGGATTCATTGCATTCTTGGTCCTTAAACTCCTTGGGCATGCATGCTCATTTCCTCCTACCAACCAAGGAAAAATCAGCCACTGTATATTTCAGACAAAGTCCTGGTCCCTATTCTCTATTTTTCCCTCTTGGACTAGAGCAGGGTTCATGTTGGTCTGCTTGATGGCTTTCTCAATGTCCCTTCGTCTTTCTTCACACTTTCCCTTCCCTGTGAATCTTCTCAACGATAATTACTTCTCAGGATCTGCCTTTGGTTTGCTGATGCTTCTGATTGCCTCCAACTGCCGGTGACGCCTTCAAGTGAATTGCAATTCAGCTGTTCGTTTCCATGCCCTATTGGTGCTTTGAAGTATTTTAGTCTTTCTTGAAATTCTGGCTCTAATTTCAATTTCTCTTAGCTCGAGTGAGCAAGCGCATTTATGACGGTGATTTTGCACTGACATATAAACAATCAGATCTGTTTCATTAAGGAGGATTTTTCTAGATGTCTCTGCTTATTTCTTCATTTTCTGGCTCCATGATTTATATGGGTTTTTCACACCTCACCCCTCCTTGCACAAGTCCCTAGAGAAGCTTCATACAGGAGAAGGCCTATATAAACTGGCTGGAGATTCTGGAAGGTCTCTACCAGGCAGATCCTTCTCAGGAAAGTAGCAGATCGCTGTGGCTCTTGTCTGCTTACTCTATGCTGAACTAGGAGAGAAACTGATGTCTAACAGTCCAATCCACTGTCTCCATTTTCCCGTTGGTGTCTGGATCATGTTAAATGCATCAGGAGTTCATGTCTGAAAAGCCCAATGCTCTCTTTGGAGACAGAATCAGAGAATCTGAGGCATTGTGTGCACAGATTAATGCTTCTCCCAGAGGGAAGCTAATGGTTGGAATCCCCACCTACTTTGGATCTCTATTGACCAGTGGGGAAGGTACTTGGCACTTTTGTTTTTATTGTTATTTTTATTACATTATACATTTTTTTCACCCTCCTCCCTTCCTTCCCCCCCCCCACCTCTACCATCTCCCATAACCCCCATGTTCCCAATTTATTCAGGAGATCTTGTCTTTTTGTCCTTCCTATGTAGATCCATGTATGTCTCTCTTAGGGTTCCCTAGTTGTCTAGGTTATCTGTGGTTATGGACTAGAGGCTGGTTTTTCTTTGCTTTATATCTAGAAGTCACTTATGAGTGTGTACATATTATATTTGACTTACTGGGTCTGAGTTACCTCCCTCAATATGTTTTTTTCTAGATCCATTAGATCAAAAATTGATGGCAGCTTATGCTAGAGAGGATGTGGGGTAAAGGAGAGCTCCTCCATTGCTGATGGGAGTGTAAACTTGTATAGCTGCTTTGGAAATCAATATGGCGATTTCTCAGAAAATTAGGAAACAATCTACCTCAAGACCCAGCAAAACTGCTGTTGGGTATATAGCCAAAAGATGCTCAATCATACCACAAGGTCATGTGCTCAACTATGTTCATAGCAGCATTATTTGTAATAGCCAGAACCTGGAAAAACCTAGATGCCCCTCATCCCAAGAATGGATAAAGAAAATGTGGTACGTTTACACAATGGAGTACTATTCGGTGTAAAAAAAAAATGACATTTTGGATTGTGCAGGTATTCTGTGCTTTCTAGTCGACAGCTGGCTCTGAACTCTGTGGGTGGTTAACCTCTCTCAGATGTATCAGAACCCTTAAGAGTGGTGAAACAGATCATGCAAGACCAGTGCATCTTTTAAGAGTGCACCATTGTGAATCCGTAAGCCTAACCAAAGAGAAATTTCTATGCCAGTATGACCAACGTGTAATTTTCTGAGTGTTGAGCTGGGCATGGATGTCATCTCTAATGTCTTCTTAAATTTTGTTTTTAAGCAATGTTCAGCATGTCATTTTTCAGAAATACTTAGTGTTGGCAAGACTGGGTTTCTAACAATAAACCTTGTGGTTATCAGCACTGTCATATCTGGGCACACGCAGTGTCTGAAGAGGAAACCTAAGGACCTACCACATAGAAAAAATGGCATACACAGAACAATGAGAAGAAGCCTTGAGAAAAATCCAGCAATAAAAGTTCAGGTAAGATGATAGATAGGCATTACTTAAGTTTCCTGGGCAGATCTTTCAAATAAAAGCTACATAGAATGAGAGAAGGTTCTATGTAGAAAACTGCACCTGTACATCAAGATAAATGCTCAAAATATGGATGGGTTTTGGGTCTGCTCTCAGTCCTGTAACAAGTTGTCTGTCCCTCTCTGCACATAGTACACATATCAAACTTGATGAAGAAGAAAATGAAACACATGTATGTTTGAATAGATAATCTAAAAGCCTGAAAAATAATCTTCAGTCTCAGGAACAAACACCCCAAGTCTCAGGAAGGAAATGGTTTAATTAGCAGATACCAGGAGGTATAATTGCATATATCTCCTCCAAGAGTAAAGACAGAGCTAATTAGCCCAAGAACGCTGATTTTTCTAGCAACTCTCCCCACCCCATCAGTTTTTCACTTTTTTAGCCATTCACCAGATTAAAAAAAAAAAAAAAAACCAACGTATAGTTCACAAGATCAGTCATACTCATTACTGAATAAAACAAGATTGGTAAGAACTGGTTATGCCAGGGGCCTTCAATTCCCGATGACTTCTATTGTTAATGAACCCCCCCTTTGTTTCTAAATTTGTAAAGATGTTCTAATAACATTTTCACAAAATGATTGCTCTGGGGACAGTTTAAGATCTCTTTGTATAAACCAAAGTCATTAGGAATAAATGAAAACGCTCATTTGTTTGTAAAGCATTATCTAAGAGACCACAGAACCCATAGTTATGAATGGTAGAAATGAGTCCTGGGAGACAGTGGATATCAAGATTACAGGGATCGGGAGGCCCTTCCTAGTGAACATGAAAATTGTTTATGAAGATGTGAATATCCCCACAGTCGTTTCTTTTTAACTGCTGCATCAGAAGTAAATCTTTTAATGGGATTTTATCTGCTGGGAGTAAAGCTGTGTTTGGTTTTCTTTCTTTGTTTCTTTCTTTCTTTCTTTCTTTTTTTCTTTCTTTGTTTAGGTATGATATACAAGCATGGACAGCAAGCAAGCCTCACCTAGTTACCTGATGGAAGATGAATGGGGTAAGGCTTAGTCAAAATGAAAATGCTATTAGCTTTCTCAGAGTAGAAACAGTGTGGAAATGATCGCCTAATTAGTGTAACTGGTGCTCTGGTTTTCATTTCATTCTCATTTTAAATAGGATTATGTCAGAGATCATTTGAGTGATAAAAGTTCGTGAACGCCTGGAAGTTCGGAATATCATTATGGGACCATTTATTTTCACATTTCCATGATATACTTAATGGCAAGTGCTTGAAATGCTTTGGAGGTAGACATTAAAAATTAAGTAGGAGAGAGATAAAGATATTTCTTTTGGGTTAATTTTTTTAAACTAAGTTTAAAAATAATAATGGTAGTATGACTTTGATGGACCTGCCATAACAAAGTATTATAAACTAGGTTGCTTATTAAGAAGAGATTTCTTTCTTATAACACTGAATACTTAAGTTTATGACCACCAACCATCAGGTTCAGGTGAGATCCTTCTTCAAGGACATACAATGCTGCCTTCTTCTGTGATCTTATCTTTAAAGAGTTTACACCGTGCAGTCTCTAGTTCATTATATAATTAATTTTCAAAGGCCACACCTTCTAATACAGTCATTTTGGTAGTGAAGAGTTCAGTATATATGAAGATTCAGTCCATAATAATAATAATGAGATTAAGTCACAGTAATTTGATATTTTAATTATTTTATTAGAATTGAAATGTGCAAATAAATAAATGGCCAAAGGTTTACTAGCCAGAAAGCCTCATAGGTCCTTTCCTCTCTTTGGCAAACATTGGCACTGATGGATACTGGGGAAATAGAAGTTATTGTTTTCAGTTGGGTTATTACAGGTGAGCCCACAAAAGTCCAGTGAGCACTTGCACATTCTTTCTCATATACACTACCCTGACTAAACTCAGTGGTCATGAGCAGAACAGAGACATAAATATTGCACACAACCCTGGTTAAATTCAGTGGTCATGAAGCAGAATAAAGACATAAATAATGAAGAACGTAGGGAAAAGAGCTGTAGAGAGGATGGCAGGTTATAGGGGTAGGAAAGAGATCAAAGGTGGGATGAGAATAATCACAATGTGTTATGTATATGGATGATATTGTCAAGGAAGAAATTTAATATAATATTTTATATAATACAACATGTTTATCTGTGGAAGAAAATACTGAAGGGATACACAGGAAAATATTAACAACATTCTTCTTCAGGTCTAAGTATCATAGGCAGGTAGTATTTTTGATAATCATAATTTCAAGTCTGGTAATTAAATAATTTTGCTGCTATGTGGGAAATAAGCAAACATTTAACTACATTTGCAAAGACAAGTCTACTCTTATTATGAGAATAAAATACATCCCATAAGGCTTCTATATTCAGACATAATACTAATATTTTAAATGCTAAAACTTAAGCCATGTACCAAGAAACTTACATTGATTGAAGAAAAAAATACAACTTGAAAAAATAAAACTTTTTATAATTAATAAAGCTATTCATCTATCTTTGCGTGGGTTTCCTAGAACTAATTTGGCCGGCTGTATGTTTCCAGTTGGGGTGAGTCAAGGTCAATGCTTTGGGCTTCGTTTTTCATCCTAATTGGACAGGGCTAAAGTCCAAGGGTTCTAAAGTCTCTTCTGGCTCTGTTAGAACAAGAATCTTTTCATTAGTGATCATATTAACATTGAAATGTGGATTTAATTATTTTCAAAGACAATGAGAAATATCGCTCAAGAGAGCCCATCTGAGAACACCACTGCCTCTCAGCGGAGGTTCACATGCCATCGATAAGGAGTGGGACCCAACATTTAATTAATTTTAATTAATGAGCATTGAATTCATTCTTTTGAAAGAGTGTCTATGCACTCTAAGAAAGAACAGCTTTGGTTGAAGCCTCATTGTCAATGTTCCAAAATTTGTGCCTTAGAAAGTGTGTCTTCTCTTTTGTTTTCCAGGACTGCCAGTTCATGAAGTTAGAGCACCCTGTTGAAAAAGCACTTGCTTCTGTACAGGTTGACCTTTTGCATGGTGTCCTCTGATGCCTTCCCTCTCTGTCACAATTTCTCAGTCTCTTCTCTACTACTGCGAACATCCACTCTGAATAAACTTACAGCTGCTCAGAAGGAATCTGTGAATTTGCACCTAAGTGTCAATGCACTCATCTGGGAAATGGGGATAAGGATACCTGAGAGGGCTCTTATGTCGGGGAAGTGAGATATTCTCCATCCAGTACTTAGCACACTACCAGTGCATAGTATGATATTGGTGTGGATTTGATTTCTGTGGTGTGCATGGTGCAGTACTGAGAACAATAAAGAAACTCAAAAAATATGTGGACTTGCTTCTTCCTCTTTATTTCTAATATTGGGGTGTGTGTGTGTGTATGCGTGTGTGTGTGTGTCCCTGTGTCCACATACATGTGTAGGTCAAAGGACAACCTCAGATAGATATCATTCAGCTTGCTCTTTGATGACTTGTTTGGGAGATAGCAATCTTTTTTCCTTGTACTCACCAACTAGGTTATTCTGTCTGGAATCTGCCTCATCCATCTCCCTAGCACTAGATGACAAGAAATGAACCACTATGTCAGGCTTTTTTTTAAGTATAAGTACTGAGGATCAAATTAGTGTCCTTGGTCATACACTGCAAGCATTTTACCTACTTATTTCTAAACATAATCCCAATTTTTAGGATAAATAGTAACCAACAAATATGCCTATCTTTGCCAAGTGATTTATGGGACTTTTTTAAAGCAAGCATAAATATTTTTAAATGATTAAAGCAAAAATTAATAGTTGATTTTTTAAGTGTCAAGTTTAAGGCAGTCACATAAGATGCATTTTATAATGAGCTCTAACTTTCTGGACATTTGCTAATCAATTATGATGCCCCTGGGAATTTGTATAAGAGCTCTGGCACCCGAAAGGGGTGCTGGATTTAAGTGTCTCTAAAATGACCCCTGCAGAGTGACAAAATCCTGCCTGTAATGTTCAGTCAGTGACAGTGTAAAGGACATTAGGTAGCAAGACCATTAGTGAAGCACCTTCACATCAGATACAGAGAGACACAGCTCTAGAAAATTCTCTAGAATCATGTCCTGTGTTCAGGACATGATTATTCCCAGTAAAGTATGAGTATAACAAGAGGAATAAAAAAAAATGGAACGAAGAGAAATCAGTCCACAGTCTGCAGTGCCTTTTACCCAGAAGAACAATGGTGAGAAATCCTGGGGATAAGGAGAACAAATACGTTTAAGAGATCTGAATGTGTACTCAGCTTCTTGAAATTTCAACTTTGCATGTCTCAAAGTGGTTTGGGCTGAACTTTCTAGATGAAAAGAGAAAAGAGTTGTGACTGGTGGCAAGGTTTTGAATTCTTCACAGAGTAACCATGCTTTAATATAACCATACTCCTTCTGAGAGGACTTAAAAATTAAAGGAAAGCTTACTTTGAAAAGGACATTTACTTTAAATTCAAATAAAACATACAAAATATTTTAAATGTTTATGCTATATATAATGTGGGATTTTTTTTCTCTTTCTCGCAGGGAAAAGGGGGATGAAAGCTAAGTATATGAACATTTTATAAAACGTAATCTCTAATCAAGATACATATAGATTGTTTAAATATTGAGGTCTTTATCCTCATTTTTTGTACATTTGTTTACAGATTATTTAATATTCTGACATAAAATTTTAGTCTTTAAGTTATACAGGTATTAATTATTATAGGTCAATAGCTGTTCATGTTTGTTGTACATACAGTCAGATCAATTAGGTTCTTTAGTTATATAGAGATTGTATTATGTCTAAATAGGTAATCTTCAACCACTTCAAAGATCTATGGAGATAGCATTTAAATAACTAAGGGTTCTGTTGACATGAGACATGATGGCATCTGACAGTACCAATCTATTCCTGAAAGAATGTTGAGCACCAAAGACACACTCCACTTGGAGCTTGATTTCTTGGCAAAACTGGCCTTTGGACAAGGAACTGACAATGCCTCAACTACTGACAAGTTACATGATATCCAGAAATGGATAAGCAGGACTGTCAAATCTTGCCAAGACAGGGTAAGGTGGTATGGAAAACTTTCCAGCCTCTAAAAGTGATCTGTCAGTTATGTTAGGCCTTAGCCAACGTTGATTGCTTTGACATTGCAAAAAGATACTTTGGATGATTGCTCAGGTAGCTAATTGTCTCTGTCATATAGTGCTCACTTTGGAAGCTACTTGATTATACTTCCTGCCTGCTCAAGTAATATTATCTCCCTTCTCAGGCCTTCGATGGGGTTGAAGATTAAATAGTCATAATGACTGTATTCTTATGAACTAGCCAAGCTATTTCCTATATGAGATTAGACTCCATAGGCTAGGATGTTTATTAAAACATTTAGCATATATTCCTTGCTTAATATTGTTTATTCTGGTTGTAATTCTAATTATACTTGATACCTGTTCCTAGTGTATATAGTTTTATATTGGGTTTGGAACTCTCTTATTTAAACAAAAGAAGGAGGTGCTGTGGGAACACATTCTGCTCCTTCATCCAATAGCCTTTAAGATACCATCCCACTTGGGTGTTGTCTCTTATACGGTAAAAGCAGCCGTAACTTATGCCTGCTTTTTCTTCTGGCTCCTGCTTCTGGCTGCTAGGCTCTGTTCCTGTTCACTCAGAGGACTGTTGTAAGTTTCCCCTTTAAATAAATAACCCTTTTATTATTCATAATTCTGAACTGGTTTGGGGTTGTTTTATGACTTATGTCATCAAGGATTTAAAGATGTTCTGTTTCCCTTCTACTGGACTTAAACTCACCCTACACCACCAGAAAGCTGAGAGCAATGAAGGTTAGCATGTCACATCTTAGAGCCCCTAGGCCCTTCTTGTCATACAATCAGAATCAACTTCCTTCCATTTAAGATCACAAATGTCCCATAACAAAAGTAGAAAAATTAAGAGTTCTATGATGACTCACAAAACAGGGAGCATCAGGCTGTTAATATAAATAGCTGTAAGAACACAGCACAATAACAGCACAATTTAAAACATAACATGTATACAGTTGTAGCCGAAGTTGTGAAGGGGCTGATAAATCACCTTATTTATAGAATTTTTGATTAAAAATGAGGCAAAGTGTTTCCTGAGCATCACCTGCTTATTCTGCTCATCTGCATGTCCCAGTTAAGCATGTGAATGCTTTTGTCATCTCTGCCAAGTTACTATTATCTGTGTTCAATGACATGAATTCTACATACATCAACATTATTAGTGAGGTTGTCTGAATCACAATTATTAGGGATCAGTACTCTGGCTTAACTGTTAAGGTAGGAATTCAATGATAAGCCCACTTCCATTACCATAGCAGGTACATGAACAGCTCAAATCACGACGCAGGTATGAGCATTTTGAAAATTCTTAGCAATATATTCAGCTCCTCCTCACTGAATAGCATTTGTTGCCTAGGAATAATTTAGAGCAATAGCCATCACCTTCTGCAGTCATACAAAGGCTGAGAAATTACACAGATTTATTATTGCCATCATAGCACACCTTCTATAAATGGGAGTGATCAGTGCAAATATCATTTCTCTTCATATTGTTAATGCATGCTAATGTCAGAGAGGTTAAGTAGCTGATTTTCCAACCTGGGAAGAACTGACTGTCTTAAGTTAATTTCTTGGCATAACAACAAAGCTGTCCTGAGAAGAGGATGACTAATGCCTTTTTCTCACTTAAAATGTCCCCTTTCCAAAATAGATCTGACTTTGGAAAAAAAATGAATAGGTTGAATATATAAGACCAGGAGGATAGAGAGGAATAGTAAAACAACATATGGCTAACATAGCAATGAGTTTGTGGTGGTGCGATTTGTTAAAGCAATGGAACACTCAGATTCACATTCCCATAATCTTAGAAACAAACCATAAATTAAGATATGTTTGTGAAAAAAATGTCACAAGACATTATAAAGAACAGTCACTGACCATCCAGGTTGTTCAAAGCAGGACACAACAGCTGCTAATATTTAAAAGGCACCAACACCCCTGCCCTTAAAATGGCCGACAGACAAACATGTATGGGTTAACCAAGGACCTTTAACAATACAGAAACTTCAGGATTTAGAGCAGCTGGTACTGGAGCAACTAGATGCTCAGCAGATTGAGGAATCAACCAGACCTCAGAATTATCCTGTATTTGTTGTTGAAAAAATTGGAAAATGGAGAATGGTCACCTCTTACAGCTATGGATTTAAAAGATTGTTTCTTCACTATACCTTTACAAGAAAAGAACAGAGAAATCTTTTCTTCACAGAACCTACTTGTAATAATAATCGATACATGCTAAGAGATATCAACAGAAGATTCTCTCACAGGGAGTTTTAAACAGTCTCACCCTGTGCCAATATTTTGCAAGTCAACCATTAGAAATGATGTGTCAGCAATTTCCAGAGGCTATAGTTTTCTGTTACAAGGATGACATTTTGCAGTGATTCAAATGTAGATACTTTAGAAAGAATGGTTGAAGAAGTAAAGAAAATTTTGTCTTGTTGGGTATGGCAAATTGTTCCTGAAAAATATAAAGAGGAAATTCTATTAATTGTTTAGGATATAAAATAGGTTTTCAAAATATAAGAACTCAAAATGTGAAATTAGGAGAGACTGATTGTGGCCTATTAATGACTTCCAAAGATTGCTAGGAGACATTTCCCATCTGCAGTGCACGATTGGGGTAGGTCCTGATAACCTGATTAATTTAAACAAAACCATAGATGGTGACAATGATTTAAATAGTCTCAGGGAATTATCAGCTGAAGCTGACAGAGAATTGCCTTTGATTAAAGAGAAATTGCAGAAGGCACATATGTATCATGTGTATCTGAATCTTAACCGCATTCTAGTAATATTATGCTCCAAGCATTCCCCTGAAGGAATTTTAATGCAGATATTTTAATGTAAGATAATTTAATTATCTTACAATGGATCTTTTTTTACCAAATGAACCAGCAAAAAATTAAAAACTTATGTGGAAAATGTCTCTGAGTACATTCTAAAAAAAAAAAATTGAAACTTTGTCTATTAGAAGGAATAGATCCAACGGACATCATAATACCTTTTAAAATGATAAAATTGACAAATTATGGGAGGAAAGTCAACACTGGAAAGGAGCTGCCACTAAATATGGGGACAATATTAACAAAGCAAGAGAATTCAACTTATAAAGAGAACTAACTGTATTTTTCCCTGCATTGTATGGGACACACCAATAACTGGAGCTCCTACATTCTATACTGATGCAAATAAATCAGAAAAGGCAGGTTACAGATGAGAAATTTTAAGCAAAGTGGCTCAAAGCTCTTATGACTGTCTAAAGTCAGAATTATCTACTATTCTCATGGTACTATGGGATTTTAAAGAACTTCTCAACATAGTTACCAATTTGTAATTTGTAGAAAGGATTATTTTGCATTTTGAAACTGCTGGATTTATACCAGAAGATACAGAATTGACTTTGTTATTTACTCAGAACAAGATACAATCAAGAACAGAAATCATCCCATATACAAAATACAAATCTGATCCAATCCCCTATGGGTCTGCCAGGTCTTCTAGCATAAGATAATATGGAAATTGATCAATTAGTGATTTGGAATGTGCTGAAGGCCTCAGAATTTCATAAAAACCATCATGTCAATAGCAAAGGTTTAAAAAGACTTTTCTATCATGTGGCAATATACCAAGGAAATTATAAGGAAATGTCTTACTTGTTATTTATATAACAGACACTACTACCTGCAAAAAGTAACCTAAAGGGCACTCAAAGGAACAAATTCTGGCAAATGGATGTGATCCACTTTGTAGAATTTGGAAAGCTAAAATATGTACATAACACCTATTATTCGTGCTACAAACAAATGCTAGTATTCTTGCATTGTGTGTGTGTTGTGTTGGGTGTATGTATTTTACCCTAATATAATTTTAAAATTTTACCTGATATGTGTAGTACACAAGAAAATTATATATGTTTTGAAATTAGAAAATAATTTTATATGTAAAATTATCAACCAAATCTTAAATTAAATTACACATATATGCATATATATCTGAAATAGTTTTGTTAAATCTCATATGTGTGTGTATTCAAGGGAATATAATTTATGTCATCATATCTGATAAAGGATACTCATTTAAAATAGTCATAAAGTCTAGTTCAAATTAAAGGATCCAAAATAACCAAAAACAAACAATTCTTAGTTAAAAGGAGACCAGTATAAATGTATACTGCACATTAAAAAGTACACTGTACTTTGGAATTCTATAACTGAGAAAAACATACAAGATCATTGTTTTGTGGAGTAACTGAAAAATAAATTTCTCCATGTACAGATGTCCTTGTCAGATGCCAGTTAGTGAGTATATTGTGTGGTTATGCTCCATATTTCAGAACAAAATAAAAAGGTATTTGAAACCTAAGTAGCACTAACCAACATTTTCCTACTTGGTTTTATATCTAAACACACATATGTTGGAGAATTCTGAAAATGAATCTTGGAACATTGCAATAATTTTACGGAAATTTCTACACATTATTCTATGCTCACTACTACAGCACTCCTGTGGTTTCTTTTAAATACAGACAATAAAACATGATCTTCTAGCTGGTGATTCCAAACAGTTGTATGGCTTCTGTGAGTGACACCAAGAGATGGCCTTTTCTATTTTGTTCTGCAAATTCACAAAAATTGTAAGAAGAATAAAAATAAAGCTAAAACTTTGATTCACAATATCACCTTTGTATATTACCAAAGGAAAGGACACTACAGCACACTGGATTTAAATCATTTGATAATCACAAACTAGAAACTGAGTGTGTGCGTGTGTTAGTTTTCTGGGGTTTTCACTGTGACAACTTACAGGAACTTTTGTACATTAGCTTCATGGTAGACTGAAAGAACATGGCTGGTTCTCTCTGGAGATTTTAAGGTTAAATTTACCCTATATTTCCCTCCTGCCTTGGTGATGCCTCAAAGCCCATATACCTTCAGTATAGAGTTACATTGGCATCTAACTCTAGTTTTGCACAACTCAACCCCTGTGTCTGATGCCTTCTTCTCTGTGTCTTTTAACAATGCTCATCATTAAATTAAGGTTCTCTCTGATTCCAGGATAATGCCATCTTTAGCTTTATTATCTCAGCAAAGACCTTATTTCTAATAAGATTATATGTATAAACAAGGTTTGGAATTTGGAAGACCATCTTTCTTTAGAAGTAATTTTTCAATTAATACATGGCTGTATGTGTGCATGCTTTTAATTCTTATGTTATTACCAGGAATCAAGGAGCCATGAAAGTTCTTTTGTACTTTTCACACATTTCAAGATATACTTAAAACAATTTTCAATATCTAATTTGGTCATAATTTTGATATTGCACAAATGCTACACTGTATTAAGATGATAATGTGTATTACTTTCATTTATTTCTTTTGATGTACATTGAATATTATATCTTCAATCAGTTACAGGCTTTATTCACAAGGTGAAAAGTTACAAAAGAGTGGTATTACTGAATAACTATCCTTGTGGATTATAGAAATGCTTGTATTGTTTTGTAAAATATGTATGAAATTTTGATTATGGTAGACAGTTATTGCAATGATCCTAATCAATGCACTTATCTGTACCTCTAAGTATAATCTACTTACGTGAGGCAGAATGCTTAGGAAACTATACAAATTTGCATCGGCTATTCAGGTTTGACTTGGTAAACAATAATGACTTCTATTATAAGGTCAATCAGGATACTTGCTTTATTGTTTATACAGATTTATATTCATTTTGCATTTGCTCTGTTATAAACAGGCTGCTTAAATAAGTCTATTCTGTAATTAATCAATAGGCAAATTTTTTGATAAATGACATGAGAATTCAATAGTATTGTACCTGACATCAGTATAATATTACGCAAACAATCCTAGCACAATAAGAAAATTACTATTGGCAGAAATGTTGGAAAAAACCAATTACAGTGTAAGGGAAAGATTAAATTAAATAGCCACCTTCAAAAAGCATACTTCTGTAAAAATTAAAATACCTTGAAGAAATAGTATTCAGTATTTGCCTTGATACATGGTTAGTAATATATTTTTTAAAGTGGAATGTCAAGAAAAAGCCCCGAGTGTTAGAAGAAAACATATGCATAATTATTTCTACATTCAGGATAGAATATAAAACTAGTAATTAACACATCCAGAATAAATTTAGCAGTGGCTATAAAAATGAATACAAATATGAACTTAATGTAGTTAGCAATAATTAATAAATTAATAATTAATAAATTTATTAAATTCCCCATCTTGGAAGCAAAAGTGGCATTTCATCGTGATGCCAGACACAGAAAGGGAGACTTACAAATCTCTCTTTCCAGTTTTATGAACTCTCATTACATGAAGACCTATGTGTCTACAAATGCTCTGTCTGAGGGCGATTATTGCTACTGGCAAAGATTCCCAGCCCAACTAAAAGAGTTCATTGCAGCAGTCTTGCTACATTCTCTATATTATTTCTCTTCTACCTACATAGTAGCTTCTGCAAAGTCCTTGTGTGGTAATGTACTCTGATCTTAGAGCACGGTCCCCTAAAGCCTTGATGAAGGTGCATAATCAGCTTCCTAAGACTTCTGCACACTCAGCAAATAAAACCAAAACAAGCAGATTAAATGGGGAGAAAAAAATATCTCGCAAAACTTTTAAAGGATGTTCTCAGGCCAGCTGATTCTGCTCAATCAGCTAAACTTTTAGAGATATCCAAGAATCCAATCTTGAGAAAGGATTCTTGCTGAGAAACTTAAAAAAAAAAAAAAAACTCCGTGGTTTACAGTTAACTTTTTCTCCATAGGTTCACTAACATGAATCTTTTCTGTGGATATGAAGTCACCTTCACCAACACTTCCCTTGTTCTTCATTCCAAATCTTCCCTTGAAAAATCAGACATTATTTGTGTGACATGTGATTAACATGTTGATCAGACCTTTGTATGGTAAGGTTGGAACCATGGTACCCTCTTCACCTTTGATCCCTAGTGCCTCTTTATCATGATGGCTAGGACATGGCAGAGAATCAGTTTTATATCTAAATCAATAACTACAATAAGTTTAATTAGCCCAGGTTAAATGGGTATATCCATAACTATGGAAAATAAGCAAAACAATATATTTTAGAAACACAAATGAAAACCTAACAATAAACTATTAACCATATTCCCAATACACAATTGTAGACCTGGGAACCTAGTCCTATGATACTGGTTCTCAACTTTCCTAATACAGTTAACTCTTAAATACAGTTCCTTATGTTGTGGTACCCCTCCATCTATAGAATTATTTTTGTTGCTACTTTATAACTGTACTTTTGGTACTATTATGAACCTTACTGTAAATATCACTGTTTTCTGATGGCCTTAAGTGACCCCTGTGAAAGGCTCAATCTGCCCCCAAAGGGGTCATGACCCACAGGTTGAGAACCTCTGCTTTAAAATTTCACAGTTGTTACCAAGAAGAATGAAGTATGATAATAATTGTGCTTCTTGGCCTTTAAAACAATGGAAGGATTGATAATGAGCTATAAAAAAAGAGCAGAATTCTGATGACTGTGACTGGCAAAGGATTCCTAACACATCCTCCCTTAGGGCAACAATGGCCGAATTCTAAGACAGCTTATCTCCATTTTTCAGGTACCCTTCCACAGCATAACTAGCCATTGCTATGGAGGTAGCAAATCCTATGCATGAAGGGTGAAGAACAAGGGAAGGGAAATCACTCTTTGATTTTCATTAATAATACAGTCAAATGGAAAAATACATGTATACCAAAGGTTTCCTCTGGAAATTTGAATGGAAAGTGTTTTTAAGTTTGGATCCCAAACAGGTCAGTATGTTCTTCAGCATATTTCCCATATTTCCTTGATTTGAATCAAGACATTTGCAAATAACCATGTTTCAAGTGTAATTTTCATTATCAGGGTAAGTCAGGAGGCATGCACACAGCTCTGCATGAGATGTGACCCATAGTATATAAGCACACAACTTCACATGAGTTGTGTCCCATGGAATACAAGCACACAGCTCTCTATGAGATAGATAAAAACAAAATTAAGAATCATATGGGGTTCTCATGCATGTCAGTATGTGTAGCTACGGGGGATAGACTTTTAGACTATGTGCTACTATATAAATATATATGATTATCTAATATATATCGGTATGTTAAATAAGTAGGTATGGCTTTAGATTTTTAGTGAAATGAAATCATAACATGAAAAGTACATGGACACATGTAAAAAAAAATAAAGCTAATTTAGAGAGCCCATTGAACATTGTTTTGATAACCATGTTTAAACCACAGTCAAACCTAGCTACTCAGTGTTATGATAGACCAATTACTGCTCTTGATCAGCTCTTTGTTATCTGTGCTTTCTGTTCAGACAATTTTCCATTTCTCATTCTTTGAGTCTCTACTATACAATAATTCAGCAGTCTTCAAAGTGATATACTCATACCTAAGGAATAAGGGAAACTGTGAATTATGTCACATGAATCGAGATCTAAAATACTATATTTTCCTTTCATAAAAGTGTTTCTATGTCTTCCACCATCTAAAGAAAAAATAATTCTCACCTATATTTTATCTTCCAAAGGTGCATGGCACTGCAATGGCAAAGAGAATCTTAAATATTGGTGATGGTATTTGTGAAATATGATTTTAGGGTCTTAAATTATTTGTGTTCATAACATATAAAGGAATGCCCACATTATCAGATGATTAAATTTTGATAATTGGTTATTATGATATTTGGCATAACATGTGAATATAATAAAAATTCCTTTAGAATGCTTCAAGGAAACACTATTTTCATATTTTTATTATTTAAAATGTTTTGAGTATGTAATTAAATATATGTGTGCCTATATATATATATATATATATATTTATAGGCACATACACACACACACACACATATATATACATATATATATGTATATATATAAACATACACATACATTCAGGAAAGCATCATAGGGTAACTCGTAGAGAGATCTCTGAGTAGTATTATATTAGAGTAAAAGCCTGGAGTAGATGAAAGAATTATCAAAACCTTGATTAGAAAGAGGCCAGTACATATCCAGCCTATCAGTCAAGCTGTTGGTCAGAGGTGTCCGGAAGACTCCCCAAACAATTCAGACTCTGGCCATTACTCTGTCAATACTTGACAGCAAGATCCTATTGCTGAAGCACCTCAAACTTTGGTCATCTTATGTGTGGGGAGAGCAAGGGTGGCCAGGAAGCTTTCTCCACCTTGGCCAGCTTTAATAGTATCTGGAGGACTTACACAGGCTTCTGTGGGGAAATACCTTACCCATATATGAAAACTAAAGTAGTTACTGGACTGGGATATTCCCATGAGTGCCATAGTGACATAAATATTTAGGGGCAACCAGCACATCAAGCCTACTCTAGAGGAGGATACACTTATGTGGTACTATTAATCTGTCCAAGAACCCATGAATTGGGAACTCTTAAGTTCCAGCACATTGTTTTGTTAAATAAATATAGTAGAAAACTAGTGTCTAAATTTGTATCTCCGTGTCCATAGATTAATGCTTATCTCAAATCTCATAGAGAAGTTGATTTGGACAGTGGACAATGGTTAACACAGAAACTCAGAACTAAGTGAAAGTGCAGAGATGACTCAGTCACAAATAAGGCGTCTATTGCACATGCACACATACACACACACACACACACACAATGGGGAGAAAGAGAGAGACTGATTGATTTATTAATTGATTGATTGATTGATGACTCAGGGATAATCTTGAAGGATGCAAAAATATTTTTAAGATCCAGATATCTGAGAGAGAATGAAACAGTGTCACCTGGACATGACATGAATATTTTTGTTACGAACTCACAGTATCTGTGGTTGCCTAAACAAGGGTGTCAACATTCTAGCAAGGAATGGGAAAAAGTACTTGACTCCCCATCACTAACTGATGGTCTATTGACTGTTGGTGATTTCTGAAGGAAAGAGCGTCAGTTTTATTTAGGGTTATGGCCCTTACTAGGTCTACTACCACAAAAAATATGACCTCCCACCCTTTAGTGTATGAGAAGCACAATCTGGATCTATAGTGCTGATTAGAAAGGAAATAAAGAGGACATGACGTGGCGGGGGGATATAGAGGGGTGGGACGGATCTGGGAAGAATGCGAGTCTTAATCAAAATACATTTTGTAAAATGTCCAAAGAATAAATATATTATACCAAAATAAAGCAATCATATTGTTAAATGCTTAATACTAAGCACAACCACAATATGCTTTTTAGATTCTACTGGTTGCATTTGGAGGGCCTGGATCATATTTTAAATGCCTGATCACAGTATACTGTGAGTTTAATGCTTGAAATTATTTAAATGTTTGCTTGAAAGAAATTGTGAGACATCATCTTAAACATATTTTAGAGGGCATATGGGCACAGAGCTGGTGCTTATGGAATTATTTTAATGAAAGTGCCTGAATATTTCTTCTATTCAAAAATGCAACCATTAAATCCTGTCACCATTCCTTCCTCAATAATGTTCAAAACCCTCCACCTCTTTTCATGTTCTACTACTGGCTTTCAGCACTTTTAAAATTTTATTTTGATATAATCCATCCTTTGCACTGATTATATCTCTCTACATTAATGTTTTGACTATCACAGATCATGTATTACTCATTGACGGCACTTGCGTGAGTTTCTTTTTTTTGTTTTCTGTAACTGTTTTTGAACTTTGGTCCCCACCTGTAGTGGTCTGAATGAGAAAGGCTCATGATTTGAATACTTGTTTCCCACTTGGTAGAAGTGTTTGGGAAGTATTAGGAGACATGGCCTCTTTGGAGGAGGCATATCACTCGGGGTGGGCTTTGTGATTTCAAAGGCCCATGCCATTCCATTTAGCTATCTCTGCCTCGTGCTTGTGGATCAAGAAGTAAGTTCTCAGCAACTGCCCAAATGCCTGCCTTCCTACTGCCTTATTCATGCACTGTGATGTTCATGCACTCCAACCCTCTAGAACAGTGAGCCTCGAATTGAACACTTTCTTTTGCAAGTTTCCTTAGTCATAGAGTTTGCTTTCAACAACTGAAAAGTAAGACACCATTCTATTAGGTTTCATGGTTTATAACATAGGACGACATGCTAAGTGAGAGAGAGTTTAGCTTAGCATCAAACCAATGAAAAGTGCTACATTCCAAGTCTTTAACACAGTACCCACCAAATAGAAGCTGCTTGATCTATATTTACTGATGTGCCAACATCTGCCCTTGCACTAAATGTTCAAAAGAGTACCACAACCGGACTAGTGTAAGAAAAGTGTTTGGTTTATATTCACAGACACCAGGCATGAGAATTTGACGTGAGCACTGGAGGCTTTGGGTAACCACACAGAAGCATAGTCGAGATGCTGAGAAGTTCTCTAAAACTCATAGTTGTTCAGTATAAAACCAGGATGAAAACGTAATTCCTTAACTCAATTCACTGGTGATCTGAGCAGCCCTGTGCTGTTCATACCGTATAAAACCTTCCTGCTCTGTTCACTCCTCTATGGACGGTAATGTTCTTTTTTTTTAAGGTTGAATATTTATTCAGGGGGTTATGGAGGAGGAAGGGTGAAGGGAAGACAGAGAGAGAGAGAGGAGGAGGCGGAGAAAAAGACAGAGAAGGGGGGAAGCGGAGAAGTGGGGAAAGAGGCAGAAGCGAAGCTGCCTCTCCGAGAGGAAGATGGAAAAAGAGCTGGACGGTAATGTTCTTAAGTTAACACTGAAAGGCAGTTCTGGCTGCATAATACTTCAAGTCTATGAATGCAAAGTTTGGTATAATATATGATAAATAGAATAGAAAACATTTTTGAAAGAAGAGGACCAGAATACCTAAGACATGTGAACTGTAACTTAGAGTCTATGTTTTAGAGGAAGATAATATAAACTTCTTTTAAAACAGATTCATTGAGACCTTGGTGCAGAAAGCCTTTTGTCCTTCCATATTATAGTCTCATAAAAAGCAAGAATCGATGAAAAAGGATGAAATACAAGGATAAATGGCATAAATTCCCATGTCTACTCTATGAGATGAAGTAAGGTATAAACTACTGAAGGTCCGTGTGCCATAAATGGAAATGGATAATCAAAAGCAATAAAGGAAAATAATATTTGATTGGAGTCCTAGGTGGACAGCATTTTTTAAGGAAGGGGAGAATTAATCTCTTGTTCCTAATTTAGAATAGCTTTAATAATAGTGTCCTTTCCTCTATCACCTTTTGCAAACCCAAAACATAGAGGATGTAAACTTAATGCTGAAGGCATTTAATACATGTTAACATGACCATTTAAAACTCACATTAACCATCACACAGAGACACATTGGAATCAAGGCTGTGCTTTACATTGGTTTGTTTTTTTTCTTTTTCATCTGAAGTTTGGGTATCTGAAGGCAGATAGACATTCTGTTATTGATCTTTCCTAACCGAAATGGTTAATCAGATAAATGATCGCCACTTTTCTTACAAGAAAGCTAAGGAAGTTTGCCAAGGTTATCTAGATGAATGGTCTCAGTTTGATCATGAATCTCCTTTCCTTTAGAGAGTCATCTCTTTTACATCAGCAGTTCCCAAAGTGTATCTCCCAGAGCACTGGGATCATGATATAAATTCAAATTGTTAGACCGCACTCTAGCAACTTAACCCCAAAATTTAGATGTGGTGCCCAGTAAAGTGAAGTCCCTGGGAGTTGCCAATGCTTGTTGAAACTTCAGAGCCACTGTCTTATGCCCATAAAGTACCACTTCTTCGGTTATTTATAATGTCTATTGAGAGTTCTTTTTTTTTCAATTTTTTTTCCATTTTTTTATTGAGAAAAGGAGAAAAAAAAACAAGTTTCCACCTCCTCCCAGCCTCCCATTTCCCTCCCCCTCCTCCCACCCTTCTCCCCCTCCCCCCACTCCTCTCCCCATCCCTCTCCAGTCCAAAGAGCAGTCAGGGTTCCCTGCCCTGTGGTAAGTCCTAGGTCCTCCCCTCTCCATCCATTTCTAGGAAGGTGAACAAGTTCTTAATATACATTACACAGCTTTCATTTTCAAAATTTAAAGCCATTCCTGAAAAATTATATATGTCAATTTGATCTGCAATGAAACAGATTTATGTGGGGTGGTTAAGCATCAGGCTGGAAGGAATAGGTCCAACCACTGATTATCTTGGCAACTTACAGGACCTCTGCAAGACCTGCATTTTCCTTGGTCAAAATTAAAAGCAAAAGTAGTAAGATAATACACAAAACTAGCAGTCTTTGAAACTTAACAAATATTAAAAGTAAGGTAAGTATAGATTTATAACTGACATTAATAACATATTAGTGACATTATGAATAATTACATGAGCAGGGAAGTTTGTGGCTTAAACTTATAAAACTACAGAGCGGGTCTTCTATTTGACTTTTTGGTCCCAAAAGGAATTTTAAAATAATTCAATTGACCTTCACTAGGTAGAGGGTTCTGTTTTGTATGTGTGTGAGAGTATGTTTGTACATGTATGTATGTATATAGATGCACATGTGTGAGTGTGTGTGTGTGTGTGTGTGTGTGTGTGTATGTTTGGATGAAAATCACAGGATAATATGAGGCGCTGTTTTGTCAAGAATTTTCCACCTCATTTTTTTTTTTTAAAGACTGGGTTTCTTTTACTAAGCCTGGAGCTCGCAAAGTAGGCTAGAGTGGTTGACTAGCAAGTGCTAGTCAGTCACCTGCCTCTGCCTCTCCAGATTATAGGAGAGTGATTATAGGAGCATGTCATTACATACAAAGGTTCTACAAATGGAATTCATGTGTCTGGAAAGTCTTCTATCAACTGAGCTACCTCCCAACATTTTAATAGTGTTTTTTGTTTGTTTGTTTGTTTTGTTTTGCTTTTGAGCAGAGTGAAAATATCAGCCTTTGGTTTATATGTTGGAAAAGGATACGGTTATCTATTAAGTAACATATTAAATTAATCTGTGATGTCTCAGAATTCTCTACTGGAAAGGAGACATCACAGAGTATTTGTCTTACAGACAGGTTTTACTAGTTTGGCTTACATTATATAGATCATGTAGTCAGGCCCATAATATCAATGTTAACAGTCATTACAGTTATGGGCTTAAGGTTTCTGTTGTGTCTCTAATGCTATTTGAAAAAATACAATACTGTGGAAACACATTTAATTTCAGTTTAAATTTATTACTTAGAAAAAATTATGATCTCTATGTGACCAACTGTATATACTTGACTGTGTGCCACTTAAGAGACTTAATTGTCAAATAGAAATTAACCTTTAGTAGCAGGGTATGGTCTAAACTTGACTCAGTGAAACTTCTATTTCTTGTCTATCAGCAAATAAGAGAAACTACTTTCTGCCCCAGGTTATGCTTTTTATATATTAATATAAAACTGATCTTTTCTATTTTTTTTCTTTATTTTATTTTTAGGAGTGAGATTTCTGGTCTCACAAGCTCTCTCCTAGTTCATATTTTCCAGATCTTCTTTATCATTTGCATTGTTCTCTACTGAAGGCTGGGCAATTTGTCTCCTTTCTGAACTGTGGCACTCAGCTGAACTTAGCCTGCAAATTGCAACCTAACAAGATCTGACTGTAGCTCCATCCATTTTTATGCATGACATCACCATTACAATTCAACACATTGTAGCATTTGAATATTTTAAAAGGGATCAGGATGTCGACTCATTCAATTTATCACCCACTGTAACTCCTGCATTTTTCTCTCTGCTGCCATCATCTCTAGCTCCTGACTGCAGTTTTTGTTTCCATTATCCCTCCTCGTGCACTGACGTTCGCATCTGTTCCATTTTCCTGATTCTAATGTATCTGATTTGCCCATCTGCCCAATGTGTCAAGAAGCTGAACAGCGCTGCAGCAGTTCCTAAGATCTGTGAACCCCACTACTTCTCGACTCATTGTTCTTCCTGTTTTCGGCATAAATATGCATCTTCCAACATGTTTCACATATTATTTATGTGGCTTCCAGTGCTTTGAGCTTGGAAAATTTCTTGTAAATCATTCTTTTTAAGGTTTCAGTGAGAAAATCAAACAGAGCGAGGGGTGAAGGTAGAACAGAGGAAGCTGACTAAGCAAAGCAAGCTTGCTAGTTCCTTTATTGTTAATTTAAGAAAGTTAAATTTAGCACCTACTATCCTTTGTAGTCTTGTTCTACTATTGCACTGTCGTATGAAAAACTGAGATGAAACCTCTGATTTTCACATAGCTCAGTGGGCATCATGAATCCTTGCTTCAGTAGACTGCTGGTGTGCATACCAAGGAGTTGGTTAAGCAAATCTAAGCAAACAGAGTAGGTTCTACTTAGCAATACTGCATGTCCCCATACAGCCTTAAGCAAAGCAGAGTCCAATAAAGCAAGGAAGAAAGGAACGAAAGAATCATAAAATGTTTGGCATGAATTTAATCACTTTATGCCCTTGAATAAAGGCAGAACTATCAAAACCAAAATGAGCTGGCAAATTATGTATAAACTTTCATTTATAAGGGAATTACAGGAGTAATAGATTACTAAATCTTGTGAGTGAAAAACACTGTATTTATTAAACTAGTTAGCATCCTCCATGTGGGTGCCTCTACTGCTCCCCTAGTCCAGACCAGTCTACCATAGTCTTCCTCATTCCCAGGGCTGGGCTGGGAGGAGCAGAGAACTTCTTCCAAACAGGAATCTCTTTCTTTGCCATGGACTCCCTGATTCTTCTGGTCACTTTTTATTTTCTCAAAAAAATTAAACTATAATCTCATTAAACACCAAGGTCACACTATATTGTTATTAGAACTAGGCATTATTAATTTTGGGATCACCTCTTCTATTTGCTTTCCAGCTACAAGCTGATACAAAGACTTACCTAATAAGAGTTTGTGAAGAAAATGAATTATTTTAAAATTAGGGCCTTTTAATAATTATGCTTTTTAAACGTAGATGCTAAGTCTGTATGCTCTTTGGGAAACTATGAGCCAAATATTAATAAAATGTTAAGAAAATATGTTTGCATGAATAAGTTCTTTGAATGACTAAGAACAATTAGCAGTTCTAAGAAAGGGCATGTGTTTACAGTCAAAAAATAAATGTATCAAAAGGAAACAATGGAAAATTAAAGGATAAGGGAGAAGAGATTATCCTTTGTAAATATTACTATAGTTCATCTTTTTTTCTCATATATATATACAACTGTTTTTTCACCTCTCTGACTATACACACACACACATATATATATGACACATGTCCTCACTTTACATTTTATATTATGGGTAGGTATTTTTGTGTTCTAATTGCAAAGTGGTAGAATTGAGAGAGCTGTTGACAGCAGGGAAGAGGACTTACAGTGTGTCCAGTTGTATAATATAGTTTTCATTTTCAGAACACTTAGCACAAAGGGCAATTTGCCCTAACATCAGTAAAATGCAAAAAAAAAAAAAAAAGACGACACATTAGTCCTAGAAAACACAGATGACATTTAACCATTGACTTAACTACATGATGGATCAGTTGACAGCTGACAGTGATAAAATATTTCCCTCCTTAACTCAGAACAGGACAGCAAGAATCCATTTAAAGGGCAAATGGGAAACTGTTGTAGAAAGTGAGAAATATTAAAAAATTACTAAACATTACAGTGAAAAAATTTTTCCAGAGACCTTTCCTTCAGATAGATTTGCTATTCTTTGATTTGGACTCAGCAAGATATTAAATTTAAATGTGAAATGGTTACTGGGATGATTATCATTTTTTCCCCAAAGCAAGTAATAGTGCCCATGGTTCTATATGATTATCTGTGAGGTCACCACCTATATCAGAGACAAGCCTCTAGTGACACACAAAACATCATTCTGTAAATGATGTAATTACATTCTGTAAATGTAAAACATCATATGTAAATTGCCTTGTAGCTCCTTTTCCCTTCCCATTAGATTGTGGATAATCATGGAAGCCAGAAAGCAGAGAAAATTGAAACCAGTCAAAGTATATATACGTGTGTGTGTGTGTGTGTGTGTGTGTGTGTGTGTATAATGGAATAATTAAGACTCCTATAAATACAAAGAAGTGTATTTACATCTGTAAGATGTGTGTGTAATCTATAAAAAATATATAGATATATCTGTCACTCTCATTAAAATACGGCATTTAGTAGAATGCTGTTTTTTAAATGATTAAATGATTTTAGTTATCCATTTTTATACTCAAATTATGCATCATAAGATTCTAAGATAAGATACAAGTGCAAGGTCACTGTCAAGAGGCACACAAAGCAAAGGACTTGCGTATAACCTTTTGGTTTTCAGTTTTTCATTTGAAAATTGGTTCTGTGACTTTGTTGATAACATATGCTAGTTACTTTGAATAAATGTTTCAACCTTTGTGAATACCTTGAAGACTTTAAATTTTATTTAATTGTTTTTCTTATAAGAAAGTTACTAGACTTATTTCAAGGAGACACCTCACATATATGAGGAATGAGGACCTAGACAAGTTAAGTTAGCCTTTCCTGGGATGAATGAGGGTTGGCTTCCAGGCTGCCACCTTCCACACAGGGAAGCTGAGACAAAGATCTAAGGGTACATTTCTCTTGTCTTGCTTTTCTCAAGATGATGAGAGGAGTGTGCCCACCTAGCTCTGAGACCTCATTGAATGCTGCCGCAAGTACAGAATGTGAATTAGATGCAACAGGAAATACAGGATGCACTCTGACTCACCTGTTCCGGTTGCTGGAAATCCAGTCGGAAATCAGTGTGGACGCCTGCTGGTGACAGTGTTTGTTCCCGAAGCTGCATGCCAGCATGATCACTTCTCTCCGTAGTTCCCTACACATTGTCGGGAGGGGGACAGATTAAAAGAAATGGCAATCTGAAGAGAGTCAGAGAGATTCATTTCAGGGTAGATGGACGGCTGATTAAATAGTTGCAGACAGACAGATGACAGAAACAAGAGAGAGAGAGATAAACAGAGTGCTATCTTAGATATGATCGGTAATCGCCACTGTCAACCTGACTGCATTTAGAATTACCATGGAAATATAGCTGTGAATATATCTGCTGCACCAGAGATACTTTGCTGAAGAAGCAAGACCCCTTGTGACTATACATGGCACCGTCCCATTAGCTGGGTTCTAGTCCTTATTCAGGGAAAAGGAAGATGCCCATAGAATTTATCTATATCTCTTTGCTTCTGGATTGTGGACACAATATGATTAGCCACCTTTCTCTTCATCCATCATACATGTGTCATAGGGAATTTATCCTGATAAACCGAGGATCAAAATAAACTCTAGTTTTGAAGAGAACTGATACACAAACGAACTCACAGGGGCTGTTTTAATGTTTGTAAGACCTGCACAGGTTCAACACATAGGCAATCACAGCCCTGAGAAGGAAAAGTGAACACCAAATTTTACCCCAACCATAGAGCTTTTATGATTGCTACCTCAAGGGAAGGAAAAATCAATTATCTACAGTGCAGTGTCACTGTGTATATACCGCATACTCCAGGATAGCCCCCATGCCCAGGTATAGTGGACTTCACCAAACTGATTCCATGTTTTTTTTGTTTTATGGCTTTTTGTTGTTGTTGTTGTTATATTTGTAGCTTTTTATTTTCCTTTTTTTCTTTCTTTTTTTCTTTTTTGTCTTATTGGCTTTTGTTTGCCTGTTTTTCATTTTGTTTTATTTCAACTTTTTAAAGACAGAAGAGAAAGAACTTGAAGTTTGATGGAGGAAGGTCATTGGTTAAATAAAAAGAGACTGCTTGGCCCTCATTGGTTAGAAAATAGGTGGAAGGAGTAAACAGAACAGAATGCTGGGAGGAAGAGGAAGTGAGCTAAGACTCCACAGCTCTCCTCTCGGGAGCAGACGCCTCAGAGAGATGCCATGCTCCCAGCTCCCAGGCAGACGCACGCGATGAAGCTCCGACCCAGGATGGATATAGGCTAGAATCTTCCCGGTAAGCACACCTAGGGGTGCTACACAGATGATTAGAAATGGTCTAAATTAATATGTGAGAATTAGCCTAGAAGAGGCTAGATAGAAATGGGCCAAGCAGTGATTAAATGAATACAGTTTGTGTGTTGTTTTTTGGGCATAAGCTAGCCAGGCAGCCGGGGTGCTGGGGACGCAGCCCCGCCGCCCTTATTACTACAGAAGTTGGGTGGGTAGTGAAGTGGGGGAGAATCAGGGAGGAATTGGGGGAGGAGAAAACATGATCAAAATATGTGAAAATAAACTTCATTTTCTTTATCAGGAATTTTGTTAAAGCACTGGGAAACGTAAATAAGATGGTAGATAAGTAAAATATAACACAAAATAGGTTTAGATACAGAAATCCTACATTGCTGAGTAAAGAAAATAAATTAGACTGAACGGGAGTTATGCAGACTTAAGTCTTTCCTGGAGATAGTCCTTTAGTCAAGGGCATGGGTTCTGATCCCAAGATCACAACACAGCCAGATCTTAAATTAAAACACAGTCATGAACTGCTTTGTTCTCAAGATCAGGCAGCAAAATCTCTGTTGCTCAGCTGCTGTCCTCCAAGGAAAGGGAAATGCAGAATGCGGAAAGAGAGAAAGGCAGCCCCATGCTGCTGTGGGCTGAGTGTTACTAGAAGGGCATGTTTGCACAGCTCTGGGGAAAGAGAACAAGAGAATAAAACAGTACTCATGCTGGTAGGATGCTTGAACAAGAGATCCATTGAAGTTATTTTTTGGCCATCCAAGCTTGATATACGTTGTTGCAACTTGTTTTAAAACATATTCCTACATGGAGAGAGAAAAGAAGATAATATTAGTTTCATCATCCCAAATTTGGTGACTTGAAAATTAAATCTGGGTAACCCACAATAGCATTCTCTTATGAGTTTATTCAGTTTCCTGTTAAAGACATAGAAGACTATACTCATTCCTTCCAATTGAATAATTTGCAGTGCTAAATATTTCACATGACAAATTTTAATACAGTAAAGGATATTGGGATGGTTCAGGGTGAAATTCATGCATACATATATGTAACCATATGCAGCTACACATTAATAAGACCTAATGCACTTTTTAAGGTTCTACTTTCATCTGTGTATAGGTGTGTATGCCTGTGTGATCAGATGTGTACAGGCACCTGGATGGGCCAGAAAAGGGTAACTGATCTGCTGTAGCTGGAGTTATAGTTGATATTGAGCTGCCAAACACAAAAGCTGGTGATTGAACGGGGGTCCTCTGGAAGAGCAGCAAGCATTTTCTCCTCCTGAGCCATTCTCTTCAACTGAAATATCTAATATTTGGGCATTTTGCATCAATAGAGTATAGTCAATGAAAAGATGTTATACTGGCCCAACCAATAGGCTACTATCATGGGAGAGAAGATGTGCATAACACTTCCTCACTGTGATATAGTATCACAAATTCAAATATGTATTCAGCTAACGATGCATTTAAATATCAATACTGCTGTAAGATAAGCTTCCCCACTTTAACGTAATCTTAGATATTTGTCTAAGGAATGAAAGTGCTAAAATTACAACAACAAGGACGTCTCTTAACTTTCACAGTAAGAGGAATCTAACGTGATATACTATTCAAAAGTATAAACATACACAAGAATGTATTTTGCCTTTTTAGGAGTTTTATAGTTCAGCATCTCTTTGTTAGGGAGAAAGGGAAATATAAGACTTTCTCTAGCAGACAAACATTATCCCCTAACTCAAATGACAAATTTTCTTGCTTGTCTGTTGCTAAGGGCTTATGCAAAACTAACAACAATGGCTAGGCAAGCCATGATTATTCTCATTTTAAAAAAGTAAATTGACAGTCACTTTCAGGAAGCCTTGGGGTAAGGAAAAAGGAGACAACCGTGATAACATCAGACAACCTAGACGCTCTAAAAACATCAAACCACCGACAATCCATCCTTGAATAACTTCCATTGTGTATGTTAATTTGCAGAGTCATTATGTCATAAGGCACAGAATGATTTCATAAAAACATAGTGCAGGTTCTTAAAATAGCTGAAGAAAACCGTACCGTGCACGCAAGCAACCAAGACAAGAAATGGAGGAATCAAAATATCATTAGCTGTACTTAATCCTGGTATTATTCAAAATGATCATGGAATCCGATTAGGTGCTGTTGGCCGTACAATTTTGGTTTCCTGGGATTTGATCTTAAGAAATCTGTTCAGGTACCATTTTGGAATGAGTGTCATGCCTCCACGTCTGCCTGGATTATCTGTTGTTTGCTGCCCCGCATCCCCTTGGACCCAATTATATATGGGCTTTGGCCTCGATGTTGCTCTTATCCTTTTTAATTAAGGAGGTGCATTGGATTCACCATGCCCTTCTGGATAAAAATAATGACTAAGATTCTTTACGGAAACTATCTATATTCTGTTAAGTTTTCTGGGATTCCTCTACTCAGGTTAAGTCCTTGGCGAACACAGAGGCTTTTAACTCTCAGGAAGTAAGTTTGAACTTTATGGATTTGCCATGTACGTTCTTCCTTAAATTCTCAAGCACTTAAGCTTAATTGACACTTTTAGGCCAGAATAAAAGGTACCTTGTGTTAAATTTCTTTTTTTTCCCAAATAACTGCCATCAGTATTGCATAGGAAATCAGGACAAAAATAACAGCCTAAACTTGCAGGAGGAAATGAAATAATTCAGACTCGGTTGCAAAGAGGGCTTAATGAAAAAATAGTTTATCTTCCGAAAACTAGAAAGAAGAAATTATATAATTTTTACGTTGAAGACATTGTAGTTCTCCATGCGGTCCAGTAATTTATCCAGAGGATAAAGAGCTCGGCTGGCAGCATGCCAAGGAAGAAAATCCTTTTCCTCAGACAGGTATCTGATAATCTCCAGGGGGATATTCTGAGGCAAATAGCCTGCCCTGCACAGTCAAAAGAAACTTAATGTTAATTAGATGCAGAAGAGCTGCACAATGATGCAAAAATAAAGATTTTATTTATGCAAATAAAAGACAGAAAGCGAGATTCATCACATTCTGAAGAAAGGACACGCGGTGATGTGAAAATAAAATTACCCACTTTTAAAAACAGCGCTCGTAAGGATGCCAGAGCCACCTAACATATACAGAGGCAGAGAGTTAAAATTTTACAAGTATACAAACACATCAGAAAGTGTTTTTGTAAAGGAGAGAATCACGAAGTTTGAACTGAGCCAATAGGTATTTCTTTGACAGAAACTCCAGGAATAACAAGTAATTGGAAGTAATTGAACACTGTCTTGTGGTTTTTGTAGTTCTGTGTAATGACTTTTAGCTCACATGGTTATCTAAAGGATGACTAAATAAGCATCAATTCATGTTTTAAATGTGTGTGCTATATAACAATATGAACATTTTTGATTGGATGCATTGTGTATGTGTGTGTGTCTTAGTGGGGGTTTCTATTGCTGCAATGAACTACCATGATCAAAAAGCAAGGTGGGGAAGAAAGGGTTTATTTGGCTTACACATCAACATTGCTGTTCATCACTGAAGGAAGCCAGGACAGGAACTCAAACAGGGCAGGAACCCGAAGGCAGGAGCTGATGCATGTTTGGGAGGGGTATTGCTTACTGGCTTGCTTCCCAGGGTTTGCTCGGCCCACTTCTTATAGAACACAGAACTACCAGCTCAGGAATGACACCACCCACCCCCACCATGGACTGGGTGCTCCTCCATTGATCACTAAATAAAAAAAAAAAAAATGCCTTACAACTGCATCTCATGGAGGCTTTTCCTCAGCTGAGGCTCCTTCCTCTGATGACTCCAGCTTGTGTCAAGTTGACACACAAAAGCAGGAAGTACACTGTGTTTGTACACATTGGAATGTGGCATGTTACTACAAGTATCTGTATGCCACAATGTATATGTGGGGGCCAGGGGACATCTTCAAGCCTCTGTCCTCACCTCCTTTGTTTGCAACCAGGTCTGTCTTGCTCATCTCTGCAAAGGCCAGGCCAGGTGGCGCACAAGTTTGCAGCAAGCATGTCTCTGCCTCCTTTCCTCTCAGAGTTGTGTTATGGGATAATAAACACGTGCTGCAGAATCACGCTTTCCAGTTGAAAAGGGAGAGGCTGGGGATCTGAACTCAGGTCTGTCAGTTTTATTCCAAACTCTTTACTCAATGTGCCATCTTACCAGTCCAAATATAAAAATTATTTAGTACATGCTGAAATGAAACATTAAGAAGTAGTCTGAGCGCATTTTATCTATAATTAAAGGGTGTTCAATGGAAAAGGAGAACCAAAAAGATTTGTGTATGTTGACTCTCCCATAGATCACATACAAATGAGAAACCGAAGCAGTGTCTATTATAGTACATTAGAAGATGATCTTGGCCTAGATGTCTCAACTATATTAGCAGCGCCGTTCATTTGACTAGACTTTAAAAAAAAAACTTAATTATATTATGGTCTGAATACTGATGTCTTTTCAAGTTCTTATGTTAGGAACTAATATTTAATGTGTGGTCTCAAAGGTGGGGGGTGTTTAAGTAAATTATGAGAGTGTAACTCTTGTAGATTACATGGATACAACACTGTATACATACAGACTTTTAATATTAAAATGTAATAAAATAAATGTAAGAAAAATCACGTCCTATTCATTCTCTTATTTAAATTTCACAATGTTCTTAAAAAGTTCTAATGTTGCTACTTTGTGCGTTTGTGTCTGTGTGTGTGTATTTTCTCTCCATGTATGCCTGTGTACCACATATGAGCTTTGTACTAACAGAGGAAAGAAAAGGGGATCGAATCCCCTGGAATTGGAGTTACAGATGGTGTAAGCTGCCATTTGGATGCTGGAGGTTAAACATAGATCCTGTGGAAGAGCAAGCAGTGCTTTTTATCCCTGAGCCATCTTTGTAGCCCCCTCATTGTTCTGGTTTCTTATTTTTTGTTTCGGTATTTGATTGCTTTCTGTTTGTTTGTTATTTTTGTTGTTGTTGTTGTTGTAAAAAAATCTTTTTATTTGTGCATAATAGAAAGTGGTCATGGTGGAAACAAATTTAGCATTTTTATTTATACATGTTTACATAATATTTAGTCCTGAATGAGATTTTCCAAAATTAGGCTATAGGTAAATATAGGTGAATATTGTCGTACTGCTTTGTTTATATTGTTGCTAACAAAAACTAATCCTGAATATTGCACTTCAATTTTTCTCAAAAGGTAGTAAAACACTGTGTGTCATTCTAAAGATTTTGATGTAGCTACAATACACGATCAATCATACCTCATGTAACTATCCCTAATTTCCAGTTTTTCTATTAGTAATGATGGTTTTGAACACATATAAATGACACTGTTCACATTTATATTTTCTTATATAAATAACATCAATTTACCTGGGATGGTATCAATAAGCAACTTTATTATTTAGCTAGGATTCTCTTTCATATAGTAGTTAAATTTTGCTTTCCTAAGTTTGTTACCATTAAAGAAGAATATTATTTTTAATAGCATTGTATGATTTAAATTAAATATTGTCACAGCCAGAACCTGGAAACAACCTATATGCCCATTGACTGAAGAATGGATAAGGAATATGTGGTACATTTACACAATGTAGTATTACATAGAAGAAAAAAAATGACATCTTAAAACTTGCAGGCAAATGGATGGATCTAGAAAACATCATATTAAGACCCAGAAAGACAAATGTCATATGTACTCACTCATAAGTGGTTTTTATATAAAGCAAAGGAAACTAACCTATAATTCACAATCCCAGAAAAACTAGACAATAATGAGGACCCTGAGAGAGACATACATGGATCTATTCTACATGGGAAGTAGAAAAAGACAAGCTCTCCTAAGTAAATTAGGAGCATGGGTACCATGGGAAAGGGAAGAAGGGGAGGGAAGAGGAGGGGAAGGGAGTGGAGAAAAATGTGGAGCTCAATAAAATCCATTTTTAAAAAAGAAGAGAGCAGGGGAAAACTTCCTATAAAAATAAATTAATTAATTAAATATCATTTTAAAGAGAAATGTCCCCTCTTGTTGTCAGACAGAGGACTATAGGCGTCTCCTCAAATAATACAGGATGTTACTATTGTCCTGGTTTTCTTAACTTGAAGGTAAGGTCTTTGGTGAAGACAACATCCATTTCTGGTATAGGGTTTAAAGGATTCAAGCTGGAGCTGACCAAGGACTCGAACTCACAGTATCAGAATTAGGTACACCAGTTTTCAATAGAGAGGGGTAGCCAGTGGGTCCACCCAGCTGTAAATTCCATGAACTAAAATAATGACTGAGCTGTCAAAAAATCCACAACGGTGCAATAGACATACTTTTAGCTTGGAGGGTAACCAATATTTGCCTAATTGGACTGACATCCCACTCAGTAGGGGGTAACTCATGACTGGTACTGCTACACTGAGCCAACCTCCTGCACAGATGACACAGACATGACATGTCTTATGAACAATATGATTCTTATAAAATCATAACAAATGACATTATGGAAATAAACATGCAAGGGAGAAAGGGCTTACGTCTGATTCTACTATGAATGCTCCCTGTAAAAATTAAGTAAAGAATTCCCATATTTTTGTCTATAAAAAAGTTAAACCAAGAAACATTTTTGGCGTGAGAATTTAATTCTAATCTATATATCTACAATTTAAACTTCTCAAAACAATTGTAAGTTTGAAAACTTGAAAAAAAGGTTTTCAAAAACGTTCACATATTTCATTCTTCAATTGCTAACATATGCAAGTCTAAGAAGCAAGACTCAGATCTAGGTATTTAAAAGACATCTGGCATTCTGCAACAGAGGAAGAAAAGTGTGGCTAGGGTGGTTTAAGTCCCACATAACACTAAGGCAAGGAAAGCAATTATTACATACAGAAATAGAGCAAGCTCTGTTTCGAGGCCTGTGGCAGAAACTGCTACCATGTACCAAAGCCTGGGCTTTCTGTTTCTTCCTTAGACACATCACAAATCTAATTCCCCCAAGGTTAGCATAGCCATGTGACTGAGATCTAACAACAGAATATGAATGTGAGTGACTGCCAGTTAATGTGATTTTATATATACAAAATAATCCACCTGGAACCTGGAGAACGGCATGGCAAATCCCACCTATTACGCTAGCCTATCCCACCTATTACGCCAGTAGAAAGTAACTGCCATTTTATTCAATCCACAAACATGTTCGGATTTATTGTTTTAAACAGTTAACCTTCTCTAATGCAGTTTTCAAAGAGGATATATGAAACAGATTACGCTCAAATTACCCTCATTCTGCCTCACTACCAACATATGTGAGTAATTACCTCCTACATAATTCAGTATACTTGCATTTAAGTCTGCTAGACCAAAATATGGAGCTACCCTTAATTGGCCAAGGGGATGATCAGCTTCATTGCAAAATGACAGAGAGTTAAGAGATAATGTTGGTTACCTAGTTTAGATGTGTTTGGGTAATGGACTGGTAATGATGCTGGTGATTACTAGTAGTGATAATAAAATCAATATGGGAAGATCGTCGATTCCAGTGAGTGGAGCATCACATTAGCCTGTGCAAGGGTCCTGATGCTGAAATGCAATTTTTTTTTTTTAAATCACGTTATCGGGACAAAAGTTGCTAGCAGCATGGAAGAATCACACATTTTCAGAATATTTCACAAGCAATTGTGTTCACTAATGTCTTAAGAAAATGTCATATCTGCTATCTAGCCCCTCGACTACTGTGGTGAGGGTGGACATGAGTAATCAGAGGCAAGGCAATGGGGAACATTAACCACAAAGCTTGTCCACAGGCACCATAGAGCTGCTTCTCCCACCCTCCATGGGCCCCACATCTTTCCCCCCTTTCCCTCCTCCTTTTCCAATTTGCTAGAGCTTGCAATGAAATATTTCTTTAGGCATACAAGACAGCATTTTTATAAGAAGGAGATTAAAACCAGACTATATTAACTGATCTTAAAATGCTCTGATCTTAACTAGTTATTTTCATTTAAGATACAGAACCTGATTTTACAAACTGTTCTGAGTCCCTGGGATTGTTACCTCTTGGGTCTTCAATGATGAGGATCTTTAATAAGAAAAAAAAATGTATTTTTCATTGTGGATTTTCCTACAAAAATAATTGATTCATTCATGCTTTGAATCTAGGTGTTGGAAGGCAATATCCTCAGAATATTCAGACAACACACACACACACACGCTTACTGCTTAGTTGAAAAATCATTTAAAACCAAGAAATAGCCTACTACATATTTAATAATATATGAAAAAAACAAAAGACACTGCTCATGTCCTTTAGGCACAGAATATTAAAGCATGGCTGAAATGCTTAATTGAAAAGATTTACTGGCTTTGATTTCCTATCCTTTATTATTCATTATTAAATGACTTATATATGCTCTTTGTAGGAAGATCCTATAGCTCAGATAGAATCCCCAATAGCACTTGGAGCATAGAATAAAGGACAGAAATCATGGGGGAAGTATTTCATTCAGCCAATTGCACAGTTTTTGAGGAGAAAGAATAATTATAAAATCTATGCTTTGCTGAGTTACTGTACTCAGTAACTGAGATGGAAAAGGAAGTAACATGTTGAGCTTCCTTGAATTCAGAAGAAAAGCGGCATAGCAAATAGTTCTTCTGTTCCTCCTCCTAATCTTACTCGTTAAGATAGTTGATCCCAGGTCTCACTTAGGAACCTCCTTTCTGGGCTTCTGTAGCACTTACACCAATGTCTATTACAATAACCATAAATAATCATCGCTTTATCATATTCTTTTCATCTCCTGGGTGCAGGTCCTTAAGAAATGAAAGTGTGCTTTATGTGTCTTTTTAGCCTATATCTTATTGCAAAAACTGCCACTAAGCAGGCACTCGATAAATACTCCCTAAATTATTCCAATAATATCATGTCATCAAAAAAAAAAAGCCAAGTAATCTCAAACTTACACATTATCAAAATTTGCTCAAAATTCAACATTTTCAAAGGTTAAATGGTTGCACTAAATGGGGAGATTGTAGTAGAGTACAGTATTATCTCTATCCCTTTTATGACCGACACAAATAGATGGCAAGCTCATTAATATCTAGTCAATAGCTTTGAATGCACAAGTCAAAACAGAACAAAATAGCTTCATAGGCAATGAGAGGACAGCCATTAAGCGAACACCTCCACCATTGTTGATTTGCAAACTACTCTCCTGAAAACAAGGTTATGCCAGAAACTTAAATGCTTTGCTGAAGCATGGGGAGGCCTTTTCTTCATGGTCAGCAACTCAAAAAAGGCGGCCGACAATGTTCCACGGCTTTCTTCTTTAGCAAACATTTAATAATTTAAAACAAATCAATTAGACCTTTTTTAGCAAAATGCACACTCTCATTTCCACCATAGCAACCAGAATTATATCTTCACCCAGACTTCTTTATTTCCAAGCATTATTTCATAAGTGATCAGCCATCATCTTAGTACAGTAGGTCCCATGGATGTCAAATGTTGTTAGAAATAGGGCTAGTGTTTGACCATTAAGTGGAAAGGTTAATAGATATGAACTGTTTGTCCCCACAGAAAGAAAAAACATCTGTTTTATGGAAAAACTAATTTGTAGAAGACTATATTTAAAAAAAATATGCTATTACACATTGATAACCCATTGTTTACCAGCTATGATATTATGGGAAAACTGTCAATTTAAGAATAATGCAGTTATTGATCAACTTCACTACAGTTTTGCACATTTACCATATAAAATGGCAGTTTACAAGAAAATACCATTGTGCCCGTCTTACCTGGTTGAACACATTAGTTGGAAATCACTGTCAGAGCTCTTAATAAAAGCATTGTCAGGTGCCTCCACATAAAACTATCCCTCAATATTCCATTTTAATTAAGTTTAACTCCTTCCTCCCCCTTCCTTCCACACTTATTAACATTTGCCTTGTTTGGTTCAGTATAAAAATGTGACATAGAATATGAGCTGTTATAGAAGACAAGGTAGAGCAGGCTCGTGTTAGGGGCTTCAGTCCAAACTGCCCCAACTTGTGCACGTGTTTGAACTCTTGGTTATCAATTGGTGGCACTGTTTGAGGGATCATGCCATTTTTCCATAGTATTTCCAGAATGGGAGTGGTGAGGCACGAATGGTGGGCCTTTTAATGTTCTCTACATGTTTCTGGAGGTAGCCTCTGTTTTCTGTCTCCTGGTCTGAGCCATGTAAATAGGCAATCACCAGTTCCTATCCCATCAATTGAGATGCTGATGCTATCACCATGACTCCCCTATCATGATGGAGAGACAACCTCTGAAACCAGAAGTCAAAGTGAATCCTTCCCCCTTAAGTCATTTACGATGGGTATTTCTGCCACTGAGACAAGACTAACACATGTAATCAGACTCTATTTATCACTGAATGTGTAGGAAATATGTGAGGATTCATGACAGAGAAGTTTCTACAGCTCGGGCTTCCATTCTGCCACCTTTCACTTGACAATCATAAAAGGGGGAAAGAAGTCAATTTCTTCTCCTTTTGTCTTATTAGCATTGCAAGTTAATACCGTTTAAATGGAAAGACCTTTCAAAGTGAAGGTTCATCAAATGAGAAAACGGGCTGGCAGAAAAAGATGTTTGTGTTCAGCAGAAGTTGAATTGAGAATACAGAAAAGTAGAAAAGACTTCCCTTTCTTAAGTGTCCATTAAAATCACATCATCCTGTTGAAGCCTCTCTCCCCAGTGTTTTCCTTCAGTTGTTTTATCTGTAAGTATTTTATTATCCTACCAGGAGAACTAGACCCAGGTCTGCAATTAATATGGGAAGAGTTCAGCTTGTTGTTCAGGTGTTTTTCATCTGGCCTTTGTAAGTACTTCACCTGAGAGCCAGAATATACCAAAAAGTCCAAAACAGAGCAGCTATGGTCTACTGCATGTCTGTTAGTACTGTCCTATAGTGCCAGGGTGAAATCCATCCTTCCTGAACTTGTGTCTACTTCTTCAGTAGCCTTCTGCTATGGCTCAGTGGGTTTTGGTATGAAGCAAGATGCCTAGGGCAGACTCTCCAGAACTCCAGGACCACCAGGGTGCACATTGTCATGCGTGTGTCTACACTTGCACTACACAGCAGGATCTGGAATGTTTCTCATGTATGATGAAAAGCTCTGTAATTTTCTGAGCTGAGAAATGGCATACTCTGACTTACGCTTTGAAAGCCTGACTCTGGCATCTGTGGAGGACAAACCCAAATGTGTCACAAGATCTTTCCAGAAAAGAAAGAAGCCAATTATGATTCCCTAGTTGATCCTCTCACTCTCTGAATACTTGGAAATTTTATATTTAGCAAGTGAAATGAATGGAGTGAAGACAGAACCACTGACTTTCTGGGATTTGCTAAGCAAAAGTTTGCTTTTCAAAGTATAAGAAACAAAGCTTCCTCAATCTACTCCACGCACAGTTTAGTTGTATAAACAGCTCTAAAAATGGAGGGGACACCAAGAAAGCATCCTTTAGTCAACAAGTGGGTATGTTTTAAAATAAAATATCCTTTATATCCAAAATACTATATATTTAAATCTGGGTTAATTAGTGAAATTAATAGCAAATTTAAATGTAGAAAATAAATTGATTGAATACAGAAAATTCATCAAGACAGTTTATGATTTCCAGGGAAAATTGAATTCCTACAGCGATATTTTAGCTCTGTGTATTCAGTTGTGAAGTTTTCTAATGATCTCAGGAGACACTTGGGAATAAAATAATAAAATAATAAAGCAGGATTTATTCCACAAGGAAGGTTTACTTCCACAAGGATATCAAATCATTTACCTAAATGCCCATACGTCAAGGACTCTGCTAACTTCCTATATGACTGCTTTGAGAGTAATGTGTGAATAAGAGAAAATAAGAAAAGAAAGCAAACATCCCTCAACCCTAATAACTTCAAAATAACTATACATATCTCCTTCATCCTAAAAATTGTCAAAAGTTTCTAATATATGTTTGTGTGTGCATGTCTGTGTATTATATATACATACATATACTATAGTGCACATGAAAATTTACATATTTAAATTCTATATTTTTTCTGCCATCATAATTTTTCAGAAGGTTCCAAGATTTGTTCTAATACTATTTATTATGTCAATAAAATAAGTTTAATTCACTATTGTAGTGTATTTTGGGTAACTGCATCTTTTAAATCCTGAATAAAAAGGCCATGAATGCTCTGTGTACAATGCTTTGCATGTTTTGAATAGACATATTATGTAAATTCATATTAAAAAGGTAGATGCTAAAATATAGCCAATATCAAGTATCCTCTGTAAATCTATGAGTATAAGTTTAAATCTTTGTCAAATCACAACTTGTTCCAAAGAAAGGAAAAAGTAACCCCAGATACACGAACACACACACACACACACACACACACACACACCAGACCATCAGTGATGGCCAACATGGATACACCATTCTGTGTGTATTCATTTACTAACTAGTTCTGTACATGAATTACGTAATTAAAAGCTAAAACATTATACTTATATCCAATCTACCATTGAAAAAAGTCTCTGAAAGATTACCTTATGCCCTGGGGTCATATTTTAAATAAATGTAGTGTTAGTGTTTACCAGATATTCTTTTCCTAAGACCATGATATCCTTAACACTACTTTAAGAAGGCTCAGATCTTGGAGAGATACCAAGGGTAGTCCGTATCACCAAAAACTCTCAGAAGAGATACCAAGCATAGCCAATCTTACCTAAAACTCTCAGAAGAGATACCAAAAATAGCCAATCCCACCTAAAACTCTCAGAAGATATACCAAGGATAGCCAATCCCACCTAAAACTCTCAGAAGAAAATCTCAAAATTAAATCCACCAGTAGTACATCTATAGAAGTATCAGTATTGATGCATTTGAACTTTACCTTCCAGAATCATCTGAAAGCCAAGGACAAGAAATTCGGGAGTGTAAACTGTGAAGAGCTGCACAAATGTGGACAGCTTTAAGAACTGAAACCGAGAGCTGGAATTCAGCAGTCACTTGTCTGACATCTGTATTCTGACCTTGATTTGTTCCTTACATCCAGCAACTAAACCCTTGTACAGACCCCAGCACATCCATTTTCCCTGTAGAGACAAAGCACCAAATGATAGTGTAATTGCCAGGGGAAAATTATTACGCTATTCTGAATTATTTCCTTCATAAATCCCAGGCCAGTCAAACAGGCTCTGTCAGAAAAACGACAGGGTTGCTGTACAGCCGTAGGAATCCTACATACAAATGTCCCATAAATTCCTGAGCATCACAACCCTCCAAAGTCATTTTGAGTCGTGTGTTTAAATCAGGATCAGGAAGCCAGGCTGGCAATGTGTTGGTCAACAGGAAAGGAGCAAAGAAAATGAGTTGTACTTGGTTATCAGTAAGCAAAAAATTCTGAAATGTTTCATCATCTGTCTCATGTACGTTGCATGCCACATAGGAAGTACTATTTTATGTTTGGTCTTGAACATTTTAGTCTATCACTTGCATGAAAAATGAAGCAGCTTTTCATTTAATAACAACTAATGGCCTATCATCCTCAATTCTCTTAAACTAGATAGTTGCCATTAGGTATAGTAAAGCATATCCAAGAAAGTTTCAAGCAAGAGAAAATGATGAAAAAAGGACAAAAGAGGATCCACCTCCTGTGTGTGCCATGCATTTTCTCCTTCTTAATCGTAGTAAAATATTCTGTACTTACAGAGAAATGAAATAGCTAATCTAACTCTTTATTACTTAAAGTGATATTTTCCCACCTCTCAGAATATTATGCTCTATTCCAAATCAGAGGTAAAAGCTACCCAGAGCCATTACAGATGAAATGTAGAAAGGAAGAAAATACTGTTTGATTACCAGTGAAACCGAAATGGGACTTCCAATTTATAATTCACTATATAGGAAATGATATGTCTAGGAATAAAATGCATGCGCCCACTTGAGATAAGCAGATATTGCAGTTATGTGTTGAGTCCTATGTCCTTATAACAGCACCAATCGATAACCTGAAGGAATAAAGGACATAACTAACCACATCAATAGAGCCACAAGTATTGTAGGGTAAATGTTAGCATCAAAATGATGATAACTTATGTAAGTATTGCCACATACATAGAGTTTGAGATGGACTCGAGAAGTTCCAGTTCATAGAATTAAAATACTGTGAAATTATTTGGAATCCGCAGCTGGCTTATGCATAATATTATAATAATTGATATTCTTATTCTCTACACTCCAAAATATTTTGCTTGAAACTTTACTAAGCAGGGGTTATGTGGAAAGTCAGTGTTCAACTTTCTGTTTCAACAGCAACTCCCAGGGCTAGCAATCCAACATACATTAGTTGTGTAGAAATATTTAATTAATCCTGGACTCTAAGCCTCAAAATAGGAGACCTTAACTTTTCCTTGATTTTCTTTAATGTCGACAATGTTCCCATAAAACTTAGGAAAAAATAATGATAATGATGTCCTAACTTCTTAATGATGATTAATAATTAGAGGACATTAACAGTATAGATTTACTGTGCTCCAACAGTGACACTCATTAATTTTAATAACAGCCCCATAGTTGAGCCTATTTTACTGCCTGAAAGTTTACCCCTCATTACCACTTAAAGAAGTAATTTTCTAAAGTTGAAGCAATCATGAAAATACAAGTCAACAAAAAACTGTGCAGGCAACTTTAAAAAAAAAACTATATATTCATATTATTCCAAAATAGGGCTCCAAACCCACATGTTCATCGGTTTTATTAAAATTGTATTAGCTTAAGAATTATATCATGTTAAAATTATCACACGTAAGTTCAATAATATTTTAATATGGATATAAAACATATACTTCTCTCCAGTAAAAGATCAATAGTTATATGTCAATTCTAGAACCTCAATAAAGCCATTGTTACTGTTCAATGTGTAATACTAGTACAGCAGCCATTTTCAGGAAATAACATTACATACTGGGCAGCAGAAATTTAGAATAAAATATAGCCAAATAAAAAAGTATGTTTAATGCTATTTTTTGATGGCTTCATATGTGTAGATGATTTGTTAAATCGTACAGCCTTTCCATTCTGTAACTCTCTCTCATCTCCTCCTCCTGGATTTCCTTCAGTCATTTCACCTTCTAATTTTATGACTTTCAAAAATTGTTTTTTTTTTAATTCCACTGAATTCAATTAGGGTTTCTTTCAGGACCCTGGATGTGGATTATTTACTGAGGCATGGGAAACTAACCAGTGCTACACCACTGAAGAAAATGACTTCTAGCATCTTTAACCACAATGGACAGGGGGGTTCCTCAATCCCAGCACATTGGTGTTCTCAGCCTTTTTACGCTGTCAGTGCAAAATCTAACCATGTGTCAAAGTACTGAGAAGAAGAGAAAATCGAGTTCTCAACTCTAAACGGTCACTGACATCACCTCTGCCAAGGCATGGGAGTAATGGCGGAGAGGAGGCAGAAGGAATGCTAGGGCTGGAGGAAGGGAACAGTTCTGTGAAGCACCATCTTCTGGACATGCAAAGCCCTTTCTTGAACTCATAGTCAGACCTGTGCAAGCTTGGGCCCTTCGAAACTCCATCACGGAAATGTACCTTTAAGATGGACAGTGTTGACAAAAGAAGCTAACGAATATGGGTGTACTCCACGTGGCTTTAAATGGGCTTGAAGAACGTATACCTTAATCCTTCATTAAAAGAGGTCATTGCAATTACATCAGAGTGTCCTTAGACTGTTTCCTAAGGATTCCTCTATTCCAAGTTCTTCTGCATGCTCTCTCCAAATTGGTCCTTCATAGGAGCCACATTTCTTTATTTTAAATCCTTGACATGTAAATTGCCCTGATGGGTAAATTTTTAATTTTTTGCATTGCGTAAAACTCCTTTTTCGCTTGTGGCAGTTTTCTCGAAGCTTTCCTTCCTGGTTGCTTGCTTTACCATTCATATCTGAAACAGGGGTGCTGTACGCCTCGACTAGAGAGCAATTGTGGCGGATAGATTGGAGCAGGAGCAGTTTCCAGTTTGGGTTGTCATTTCAGACGTGGCTCTGATCACATCAGTGGTTCCATCTGGTTAGGGCCATATTTCTTCTCTATTCTCCCATTTCAGCCAGGCAACGGAGTGGTGTGATTCACAGTTGAACCCTGTGTATTGCAGGTTCTCATCACGGTGATTTCGCATTTGTGTCTTCCAGCTGCCTCAATCTATGGCTGCCAAGCCAATTGCCACATATGTATCTTCCAGCCCACCACCCGTGCCCTCTGCGTCCCACAAAAATAATGAAGGTTTACAAGTCTTCAGTAACAGGTTTGAATTTGTTTTTTGATGTTCCACGTGGAGAAAGATTCAGCAGTGTTACTCAGCATGCCTCCCGATGTCAATATTCTAAGTGAGGCAGTCCCCTTGGTGGTGTGGCTTAAAATATTGTAGGGTACTATGCCCTACAGTAGATTTGCAATTGCTTTCATATCTACTCTCAGAATATGCCTGTGTTTTGATTCATAACTGACTGGATTTGCCATTGTGTGATTTTTGTGACTTGGCATCGTGTCTATCTTTAGATGGCATTTACACCATTGTTACCGAGTTGTTAGTTTTGACTCTCTATTGTCTTCTTTTTTACGGAGCTGGGAGAGTGCCGCTGCTATTCACAGTTGATATTGGGGAATTAGAGGAAAATAAATATGTATGCTTCACTTTATTCAAATAAATATCTGTAAAGGAACAAAGCAAAAATAATTGGTCCTGCTAACATGATTTTGAGAGGGCTGTTGGCATCACATCGCTCAGGGCACATTCGGTTGTTAGCCGTAGATTATTCTTCTTAGGCTTCAGCACGTCGATGTTTTCTGTCTCTGTGTGTCCTTGAAATTAGGCACCGTTGTTGTCAGCGATGTACTTCTTAGGAAAGTAGGCTGATATGAAGCAAATCTTTTTCAGACTGGTATATTAAAATTGCTTGTAAGTTTTTCCATACCTTAGCTCTGTCTTTCTGTAACTGAAACAATTCCAGTTTGTCCAAAGGGCTACATATTCAGAATAATAGTCTGGATTCAGGCACAAAGGCTCACATCTGTGATCTCACCACGCAGAAAGCTGAGACAGGAGGTTGCTAGTTTAAGGCTAGTCTGGGCCACACAGTGAGACCCTGTCTTAAGAAAACATTTTAAAAGTCATAGGTAATTTTGGACATATTTAGACACACATTTGTGTGTGTGTGTATGTGTGTGTGTGTGCATGAAGAAAAACATTGTTAATAAATATACAGCATTAGACAAGATATTTATTTTTGTCTTCCTTTTCTTGCTATGATGCTAGATATGATAAATAACTGTGAAAGAGTGTTTAAGGTTAGTTAATTTTATTTGGTTAAATACCTATTTAATAACTGTCTGTGCTAAATAGTATTTTTAAGAACACTGTATCTTAAGGGGAAAAAAGGAGAGATTACAAGGTTCCTTTCCTTTTCCCTCCCCCGTTATGGCATTATATAAGGAAAAATATCCTGGAACATATGTGGCTTTGAAGAAGCCCCACATAAAATTTCTATTTTAGACATTTTAAAAAGTCTCATGTTATTTCTATTTTGGAAGATAAATGTAGACATATAATGTATAACTTTATCTTAACATTTCCTAAGCAAAATATAAGTTGCATTTGACTAACAATGTAATACAAAAATTCCATAAAATTGCTAATAGTTGTTCACAAGGAAAAAGAAAATGATACAATATTCTAAGCTTGGCTCCAACACTGAAAGACTCCAAGGACTTGCAGGTAAAGGAGTCTTAATGGAAGGATGTCTGCATGTTCACATTGCTTGTGAGCTCGTCACAAAGCAGGTCACAGTCTTCAGGGGGACAGAGCTTTCCTTTCCTATGGCACGATTTTCAGAGGGATTGCTCATTTCTTTCTTACGGTGCCGTCTCATTAGTGGCATAATTCAGAGAGAAATGTTTTAAAGGAAGATCACATAGAAAGGTGAAGTTGGTTGGAAAAGGGAACTTTTGAAAATGGCCTTTCTATTTTGGTAAGTGACTCTGAAGCTGGAGTCTGTACATTTTCCCTCTATCTAGACCAGCGGGGTCTAGACCCCATGTGGGATCTCAACCCCTTTGAGGGGGGTCACATATTATATGACCTGCATATCAGACATTTGTATTATGATTTTTAATAGTAGCAAAATCACAGTTATGAAGTAACATGGAAATAATTTTATGGTTTGGGTCGGCACAACCTGAGGAACTGTACTAAGGCATCGCAGCATTAGGAAGGTTGAGAACCACTGCTCTACACATTTAAAATCAGAGCGTCTATGTATCTTAGTTTAAATTTTATAACAAATAGATATAATTCTTGATAATGTAAATTTAACAATTTTTCATGTTGATTTTTTTGAGAATTTTATCTTTGCTATGTTTTTCTATTATAGCTACATTATCTTAGGTAATCTTTGAAAATTATTCCCTCAATAATAAGTTCTGCTAAGCTGTTTTTAGCAACTATTAACATGATCCAACACTCGGTGTGAATGGTACCACAACATATACAAAGTATATTATTTTTCCCTACAGCCATTTTTTTCAACCATCTTAAAGACTGATTTGCCATCTTCTCTTTCATAGTCATCAGGGAACCTGTCAATATTCTGTTAAAAATGCACACTCCTTCCTTATTAATATTTGGGTGTTTTCTTCATTTTGTTGGCTTATTTCTCTCTCTCTCTCTCTCTCTCTCTCTCTCTCTCTCTCTCTCTCTGTGTGTGTGTGTGTGTGTGTGTGTTGTATATTCAAACATGCAAACCACAACTCAAAAGTTGAGCTCAAAAGAATAAAATCATAAACGAGGTTCTCTCCTATCATGTTGGTTCCAGGGATCAAACTCAGGTCATGAGGCTTTGAAGCAAGCAATTTTATCTACTGAGCCATTTCACCAGCCCACACATTTGGTTTTGAACCACCTAAATAAATACAGGCTATATTCAACATATTCTACTAGAAAATCTTCTGAAACTATGTTTTTCAGATGTAAGATATTTTAGTATATTCTATAAAATTTTGTAATACAAGTAAGAAAACGACGAGAAGATTCACATAACGATCAACTTGATGAAATACAAATGTCTCTTCCAGCTAAGATAAAAAAAAAATAAACCATGAAGGTAAAATTTGATTTGAAGGTAGGATAGACCGTTCTCTAATCACAAAAATGCCTTTCCTCAGAAATATGTGCGCCTTGGTCAGCCCCTTGCCAGGAGGTGTAAACACAAAGTTAGCATGTAACTTTTATATGTTTAAGATTTCATGTTATATTTTAAAGCACTAGTAGGTTATGATGACATTTCCAATCAAAGGAAAGCTAAAGAGAGCTCGTTATAGAGAAATAAGCATAAAGTTTAAACCTAGGAGTAAACTAGGACTTGAAAATGAACTCACATTAAAGTTTGATTATGTACTTCCAATAAAGTCCATCCTCGGTCATTTGCTTTAAAATGAAGTGAAGTTAATGTAAAGAGGGAATTCTTTTATTGTGTGTTTTCCAGGCCTGAGTTCAGTGTTCTATATGTCTTTAATACCATGACTAAGACTATGGTCTGTGATGACTGTCACATGATAATAACAGGAAATATAAGGAAAGCCTTGGTCCTGGAGTCATCCTGAAGACTTTAATTTCCTTTATTTTGTTTCCTATTTAAAATAGGTATCCTTTTGCAAATGCCATTTTATTACTCTTCGTAAATGGTTAGGGTGAGAAGAAGAGATATTATTAATTTGTTTCAGGTCATTTTTTGTAGTTAAACATTTGTATCTAATTTCAGACTGAGTGACCTGAATCGCTATATTTTTTCAAGCTAAAATATAATAAAAATAATAATTAATTAAATAACATTTAAAAATATACTTCTGAAACTTCTTTTTATCTGAAGTCTAAAATAACACAAAAGTGAAATGAATGGCTTCAGTTCTAGAAATTAATTATTCTAGAAACCACATATTCTGACTGATAAATTTACTTATCTCGAAGATCAACTTCACAATTTACTTCAAAATTTAGAACCATATTTATATTTATAAGTACAGTAATCAAATTTCTAGTAAATGTCTTATTAAACAATTAAAATAATAAAACTGAGCATAGAAATGCTTTTATCCATATTCTTAAATATTACCAAATTTGTGAAGGGATAAAATTATATCCTGAGCCCATCAATTATAAAATATGAGATGAATTTAAACCAATCCCTAGCTAAGTGACTCCAAAGGTCATATTTCTTTGTGGTTGCTTCTACACCTGTAATCTGAGAAGTTTAATTGCACCAATAATGATAATAATGATCTTTAATAATGACAATAATATCTTGAAAAGGGGATAATGTTGCACTTTCAGATTGGAGCTAATTGCATTTTCTTCATCCTGATAACTGGTATGGTAGCAGAGATGTACATGTGGGAAATCTGCAGTTTTTTCTCTCCTGGAAACCAAACCCAAGCTTTGATACCATATGCACAGAAGAGTAAGGTGAACACAAAAGGGAAAGAGAGAAGTAGCATCCCTTTTGTGAAGTGTATATACCATGACTGATCCCTCTCTATAACACTTATGTGGTGAATTAAAGTAGTAATAAGATTTTAAGTACTAATTAATAAGGCAGAAATAAGGAAGTAAACTCAAAGGAAAATAACATCAATAAAATGACAAAACATTAACAAAAATTGTAGAACTAAATTTATCTGAAGCAAGAATTACACTAAATATTAATAGGCTAAATAATAATTAAAAGGCAGACACTACTCAGAATAAATACATGAAGTTTCCATATCACAAAATGAGGAAATTTTAGTATACTGACAGTGAAATATTCACAGATGATATAATTAGATGAGTGTCATGAATAGGGAAAGAATAAGAAGATTGGAGTGGCTATATTAATGTTCAATAAAATAGAATTCACAGCATCAGTGATAAAGATGGATGACTTATAATAATAATAAAAGTATTAATTAGGGAGAACTATCAAGTAAACATTTTATTTGCCTCCAAATTAAAATGGCTAAAGGAAAAATTGGTATAATCAAATGAATAGTTTTATAACAATTATAACCATTGTCTCATGAGATTAAAACACTAATCAAAATCAGGAGAGATAAACAGGACAAAAAATGATGCAACTACCTCTCCCAGGACTTGACAAATAACCAAAATGCAAATAGACTAGACATCGTTTATATACTTATGGCCTATATATAGTATATAATTATTGTACTTACTGTATAAAATTTTTCTTATATTAGTTATAGCCTTCTTTTTTATTTTAGACAAAAATGGGAAATACAGTGGTATTTTATTTATGTTTGAATAAATAAAGCTTGTCTAAAGATCAGAAGGGCAAAGCTAAATCACTAGATGTCAGGTAGTGGTGGTGAACACCTTCAATCTAAGGATTTGGGAGATAGAAATAGATGGCTCTCTATGAATTCAAGGCAAACCTGGGCTACACAAGATCAAAGCTGAAACAAATCCAGGTGGTAGTGGCTCACACCTTCAATCCTAGTCCTAGAAAGTCACGCCTTTAATCCTAGCACTAGACCAAATACAAAATGGGAAGAGAGCAAAACTTAGTCCTCTTAGTCTAATTAGTGTGTGGTTGCCCACCCTTGGTAGATGAAGATTTCTCTACTGGTTTGACTCCCTTGCTTTTCTGGTTTTCAGGTTGAATTCCAATTTCTGTTTCTGGGTTTTTATTAATTGTGCCACATTTAAACTCCCTCAACTTAATGCATCTAACAAGAATAGAACACACATTCTCAAATGAAAAGATTCTGGCTGGGTTTGAGGCAAAAAACAAGGTGAAGATTTGGGCTTGGAAAGATATAGAGTACATTCTCTATCCATAATGCAATTTAGAAGTGTGACTTCCCAGGAAGGTACAAAATAAATAGAATATAGATAGATGATAGATAGATGATAGATAGATAGATAGATAGATAGATAGATAAATAGAAGATAATTATGAGCATTGCTATAACATAGACCTCAAATGACTACTTAAAGTCCTTATGTAAAGGAAAATAATGGATTGTCACACACAATCATTTTGCAATGCCTTTGGGGTTATACAAATACACATGAAGTCAGGTTCCATACTCATCTATATATGACTAATACAAAACAAACTCAGTAGTAACTTATTGTGACTTTTTGGCCTCATTTTTTTTGTATGGAAATTTTTTACCTTAATTTTTTGCCTTTTTATTTTGATTTCTGATATTTTTCAGTGCTGTGTGTGAGTATGTGTTTTTCTCATCATTCTTTTCTAAGTGTTATTACTATTATCCTTATCATTATTTCTTTATTTTCTAAAAACAGAGAAAGAAGTTGTGGGATTGAATGGGAGGGTTGGAGAGAATATAGGAGGAGATGAGGGAAATGAAATTTTGATCAAAATACGATGTATAAAAATTATTTCGAATAAAATTAACAAACAGATTGAATAATTTACCAGAAAAAAAGACCTAAAAAGAAACACTAAATATAAGCGACTTCATGTATATGACCTAAATGCAATTACGTCACAAAATGTTTACCATCTAGCACATTTTAATTTCAAAGGAGTTTACTGTTAAATCTATCAAATGTTAGGGAATATATGATACCAGTTATACAAATTCATTTTTAAACTCAAGGAAAAGCACTTGTCATTTAATCTTAAGAAGTTTCATTTTAACATCAACAAAATATACAAAGAAATACAAAATAAAAGACAGTATTCTTTAATAATCTACTGGAAATTAAAATATATTAACACATCTAATTCAACTGCATTTATTACTTTATTCTTATTTATTTTGCATTTTTAAAAGTTTTACTGTTCTACTGCCTCTATCTTTCAAACACTGGAATTGTAAGCATATACCACACCCTTCTAAATTTAGTATGTCATTATAATGGAAATGCAATGTTGACTTAATGCACAAAGATCAGTAAATATAATTCTCCAGGTTAATTATATCATTATTTTAATAGATACATAAAAATAATTTAATAATACTCAGAATCTCTTTGTGATTATAACATTTCACCAAATTGAAAACAGGAAGTAAATTCCCTAATATCGTAGAGTGTTCAAATAAATTTAATGTCATTCTCAATTGCTGGAAAGCTTAGTATTTTCTATTCAGGATCTCAGTTATGGCTAAATGTCAGTAATTCCTACTTCCCAAATTTTACCTTAAAGATTCTATTCAGTTGAGTAGAAAAGAAAATGAAATAAAATGGCTGTTGTTAGAAAGCAATAAATAAAACTATGGTACTTCAGACAATATTAGGAAGTTAAAAGAACACCCTAAAGATTATAAAATAAGAAGTTAGTGAACTGGGAAAAGTGACGAAAGATCATGAATTTCTATATAATAGGTGGGAGCCTATATTACCCTAACAGGACATCGACTATTTCAGGTCTACAGAAAAAAAAGGATCCTATTGTAACCTCTTCCTACTCTGCTGCATAAATGTCATCAGAACCAATATAGATATTAATGACCATGGGTGTTTTCCCAAAATCAACTTTATAAAAATTGATATACCTTGTTTTCAATTTCATATTTTAGTCACAAATTACACAAATTAACTATTTATTTTGAAATGAATACTGGGCTAATTTATATATATTTGTAATCCCAGAACTTTGGAGACAAGTGGAGGATCATGATTTCAAGACCAGTCTAGGCTAAACTGTAAAGTGTTTCAAAAGCAAAGTGAAGATAAGGAAAAGAAACGGTTGAGATGCATTTCAATGACAGTATATTTGTCCATATACTAGCCTCTACAAAGCTCTGGTTTCAATCCTCAGTGCTACGCAAGTAATTTAAATGGCACCACATATATAAGAAGTTATTTCATTTTTTTAATGGTACAAAATTAGGAGAGGTTGGCAAGACGTTATGATAAAAGTATAAGCACAGTAATTGGAACTGTAAGTCAAAACACTTAAGCAAGTAATGATACATTTTCCACAATCATGGAAGTTACTAAAATGACAATATTTTTTCAAATTGATTTACAGTTGCAAAGCAATCTCAACCAAAATTCTAAAAGACTTTAAGATACTGTGATATTGGCATAATGATAGATGCATACAACACAGCAGTTTATTGAGTCAAAAATAGATTCACAATTTATATGATCCATTGATTTTTACAAAGTTGCTATGGAAAGTCAATGGAAAAAGAAAGTTTTATTCCTGAAAATTACATGGAGAAAATTTACATGGAAAAGAATAGCCCTAACTTTTACCCTATAACCAAGACAAAATTAGCTAAATAAGTATCATAGTCTTACACAGGAGCAGCAGTAAAATCAAGCTTCTGGAAGAAAAGCCGATGAGGAACCTTTCAATCCTGGATTTGAGGAGGACATAACAAACACAAACCATAAAGCAAAAACACAAATGTGGCATCATCAACATTGAACACATTTGAGATTGAGAAAGAAGAAAACAAAAAGAACACATTTTCAAAGTAGAAAACAATTTCTCAAAGAATATATCTCACAACTGGTCATGTTTCCATGAATTTAAAGGAATCTTAGGCTTGAAAAGTATCATAATATTGCCAAAGATTAAAGCAGATAAATTTTCTCTACAAAAGGAGATGGAAAACAAATTATGAGAGTGAGAGTCTCAACATCATGATCATCAGAGAATGCTAATTTAATCAGTCATGAGATATATTTGATACTCAATAAAATAATGCCTGTTGAAAAGATTGACAATTAGAAGTGTTGGCAAAAACAGAAAACAACCAGAATTGCTAAGCTTGAACGTTGGAATGCAAAAGGTTCAATCAATTATAAAGCAGCATGATCACATATTTACTATAAAATTCAGTAATATATAATCTCCTAGGTGGTTACAGAAAAGAAATATGCATCCACATCAAAATGTATGTGCAAATTTTCATAGCACCGTTATTTGCAATACTACAGAACTGAAGCAAACTGGTGTGCACCAGATAGTGAAAAATTAAAACCATGATATACTCATGAGATAATAAAAGTAATCCTTTCAAAAAACAAACTGTCCATAATGTAGCAATTTGGATAAATTTCACAAATATTATCATAGTGAATAGAAGTCAAACATCAGTTTATTTATTATAAGCACTATGAATCTAGCAAGAAAAATATCAGTAATAGCAATTGAATTAATTATTGTCTAAGGTTGAATGAAGAAAGAATATTGGAAAATGGGAATAAACAAAAACTATGTTAGGGTAAAGGAAATATTTTATATTTAAACTTTGGAGACAGTTATGCATATATCTATTGCATACATAATATATGCAATGTATAGCTTATATACAATTGTTATGTATATATACATCACTACATATACATATAAAATTATTTATATTTATTGATTTAATTATATATAATGAAAAATTAAAGTTTTAAAGTTGAATTTAGATTTATTTTTGTTTATAAGTGTTTTGCTTGCATATATATCTGTGCACCATATGCAGGCCTAGTACCTATTAAGATTAAAAGAGGACATCAGATGTGCTGGTGAAGGGTCACTAGATGCCTGAGTTATTGTAGGCAGTGTTGGCAATGTTGGATTCCTTGGGTTGCGATTTTCCTTCTATTACTTTCTGTAGGGCTGGATTTGTGGCTATGTATTGTTTAAATTTGTTCTTATCCTGGAATGTCTTGTTTTCTCCATTGATAGTGAACGATAGCTTGGCTGGGTATAGTAGTTTGGGTTTGCATCCATGGTCTCTTAGCTTCTGCAGCACATCTATCCACGACGTTCTGGCTTTCGTGGTTTCCCTAGAGAAGGTGCCCTTCTCTGCCACAAGACCAAGCGTGTGATTATTGAGTCATAGACTAAGGAAGGGTTCCTGGATCCCAACCCTTCCCTAATGAACCATGAGTGTATTTTGAGGAGGAGGTCATCGTTGTCTTCTATTGTGTACCTACTGAGATGGCCACTGAGATACAAGGGACAGTTCCATAGCTATTATCATTAATCCTAGTTAAACTCAGAAGTTTGCAAAACGATGTGAACTTGTAGGGAAGTAACTGAGGTTGACAGCATTGGTAGAAAGTACCAGGGAATGGGAAGTTGCAGTAACTAGAATCCACTTCACATGTGTGTTAAATTCCCTATTAAATTTTAAAAAATAATTACTAAAATGACGAAATTCTGAAAACAAAAAAAGTAAAAATAAAATGATTATATAAATACTTATCACATGGACCAAGAAGATACAATAACAAGGGGATGATAGGACATATAATTACTTTGAAAAGGATTTCAGCATCCAAAATTTTGTCTTGCTACTACTACGAAGCATCCACCAGAAAATGAAAGATCCTTTAACTATCATATTTTCGATAAGCTAGGGTTCTGCATATAATCTTTATTTTTCTGTCTTTATGATTTTTCTATACAAATGGTACCATTTGACCTGTACTTATTTGCTTGATAAATTTACTTAACCACTCTCCCAACTAAACTGTGAGATATTATTGCTACTTATCCTAGTGACCACACCAGCACATGCTACAAAGTCAATGTCTTTCTGATTAAATGTCCTTTTGACTAGGTCATTTGAGATGACGATTTCTGTCCTTTATAACTTTATATTTGAACGCCTATGCATTCTATAGGTGTCCCAAGCTGTCATGTGTCAAAAAGCTGATGTCTGCTAATTTTGTATTACAGAATTTGCCATTTCTGAATTACTCTTACTAATGAGTACCAAAGTCTAAAAAAGCCCCCAGCCCATTAAAGACACCAAGGTGTATTCCTCATGCATCTTACTGCTTACCACTTAACCAGGGCCCATTTGTTAAAGATGCTCTCAAATCACTTAGCTGTAGAGGATAAGGAGAGGGCCATTTGTTTTACTATCATGCACATACTTTAAAAACCGATTAGCTTATCGACGGTGAAAAATGGTTGCCACATGATGATAGCATTTACAAACCAAGTGAATAAATATTGAGAGATTGTCTCACTAGGATCTGTATTTTGTTACAGTGATAAAAATTCAAGCCAACAAAGAAGAAATATGCACTTCCCTCTTTCTCACTTGAAACTTGACATATTGTTGAAATAAGTGAATGGTTGAGAAGGCTTAGAGCACTTGAATTGTATATTGTTACATGTGATTTATATAATTCAAGGGTATAATTCTTGCCTCTCAGTATCTTCCTTGTAGGAAGAAAGTTGAATTTATTTCAATGAAATATCAAGTTATGATCCTCCGTATTTTAAAAATGACAAAACAATCTTTATGAGGCCAAATATAGTGATCTAATCTTAACATTAAATGAATATGATAGCTCTATATCCTCTACCCACTTACCTTCAGACACATGTATGCATCATCTGTCCATCATCTAGTGATACCATCTACCTGCCAACCAACTTATTAGTGTTCATAAGATTCATTGAAATGCCCTATATATCATTTTCATATGCAATGGAATATAATATTTATACAGATTTCACAATATCCCACACATCCATGATAATCCATCAATACCAATACTCAACAGAGTACAATTTATAAAGGAATGGAAATAGGGAAAGTAAAAAAGAACTCTAAAAAGGCAGAACATTAAAAGTGCAGTAAACCAAGTAACTAAGAATATTCTGCATTATAATTATATTTATACTAATTTTAGTTGCATTGTCTGTTGAGAGACAGTAAAGGATAGTTTTGGCGGTGTTCTGGAGATAGGATTTATGGCTTCACGTTAGCTTGCACAACTATGCTTCAGCACCGAGAATATAAAACCAAGCAATTTTCATCTTGAATTCTACTTTGTGATTTGTGTCCCATCCCAATGAACTTTGCCCTAATTGGAAGTGCGCTCATTAGGATCCGCTGATGAACTCTCTGACAGTCAACTGTAGCTCTCTTTGGGCCTTTGTCAAATGTCGATTTCTAGACTAGAATTTTCTTTCTTACTGTACATTCTATTTTTTTCCCTTTCTTGTTAACTCTACTACCTGTTGACTTGAGGAGTTGAGACTGAACTTCTGTTTAATTCTGACCCTAATGAAGCAAAGAGCTGCCCAGTCTGAAGCTTCTAGCTCTCATCCTGAGAGACATGAATTGATAGGGATCAAGCATTATAAGATGTGCAGGGAGTCTGCAGTCTGTGACTCCCTAGTGTTCTGATTCAAAACAGCTCAGCATGAGTTCTTAAATTCTGGATTGGCTGATCTTATAGTCTTAAAGTATACTAAATATCTTTGGCATACCTGATTTAGGTTTGACTAATCTAATGTTTTCTGACATCCAAATCCACAAGGGCTTCTTCACTAGTACTTTACTTCATGTAAAGACATCCAAAACATTTCATACAGAAGAGCTCAAATCACACGCAATTAAAGAAGATCATCATGGATTGCAAAACTCCCTCCAGGGATTTGAAAATTGGCCCATATGCAAAGGTGTGTGCCTATGTCTTTCACTTTACAAAACCATGAAACTGTTTTTTTTTCCTTTTCCTCTTCTCCCATTATCACCTTTTCATAAAAAAGACAATGTGAAACATTTATTTTTAATTATCTATTATGGAAGCCTTTCTACATTATGATAAACATCCAGCGGATGGTAATTTGGTATGATGAGTTACAGAGAAATACTATAAACAGTTTTGATGTTATTTTTTGAAGTTTGGCATGATTCCTAAGAAAGATAATTATACAAAAGATCTCTATACACATCTAGATATAGTATACAACACAATTCAGAGCAGTGTCTGGTTACCTTAATTTTAATCTCATATTAACCATTTGTAAAATTGATGGAGAAAATAACCCCTTTTCAAGATATGCATGAGCTAAGGGAATTCATGACCATCAAGCTGGCACTACAGAAAAAATCATAGAGAAATACTGTGGACAGAAAAGTAAGAAGAAAGAGTCTTAATCATGAGACCACATGAGTAAAGAAATTTCATTGAAAACACAAATAAACAAATGAGAAACAGGCAGGGGTCCAGCAAGTCCACCAGACTAAAACTGAGACTCTAATACTAATAGGGGAGAAGAAAAGAAAAAGAACCAACAATATTCCAGTCAAGCAGAAAAATCTGGTATCAAATGCCTCAACTTAAAATGCCAGGCTTTGTTGACTCCCCTTGGGAGACCTCACCCTTTCTGAGGAGGGATGAGTGGGTAGTTTGGGGGTAAGGTTGGGTTTGGAGGGTAGTTGAAGTTGGAAGAGAGGGATTAGGGGAACCGTATTAGGTATGTAAAATGATTTTAAAAATTTAAATAAAAAAAAAACCTTAAGTGCAAATGTAGCCTCGAGTAATGATTTAAAAGAAATAGACTATCTGATCGGGTAAACACCTAGATCTGTTGTCTCTAGAAAACAAACTTCACTAGTAAAGACTCATCCACAGAGGGAGTAGCTATCAAAGAAAAGTTCAATATGCCAGACAAATGAAAGCTCTAACCACTTGATGTGGGTATTTTGCTATCTGATTAAGTAAGCCAAATGAAATCGTTCCAAGTAAGGAAGATAATTATGTGCTAATAAGGGGAAGAACTGACTGAGAAAATATAACCTTTGTAAATATTTATGTATCTTATGGCCCACTCTCTTGAGCTCTGCCACCCAGTGACCCTTTTGAAGTTCCTTAGATTCTGCAGTTATCCATATATATCCATGATATATATCCATATGTAAAGATTCAGAGGTAGGATCCATAAATATGAGAGGACATGTTACATTGGTCTCTCTGAGTCTGGTTTATCTATTCTATCGTATATTTCCTATTTCCAGTACTTACATGCAAATTTCATGATTTTATTTTTCTGTACAGATGGATGGTATCCCCTAATGTATATGTAGTACATTTCCATTATCCATTCATCAAATGAAGGATGTTTAAGCTGTTTCTATTTCCTAGCTATTATGAATATCAAAGCAATGAGCATGGCTGAGCAAGCATCTGCAGTGTGGTGGCACTTATATCTGTGGTTATTAATATTCTGCAGGTTGAATTTAAGTCCCACACAATGGGAAGGAATATATGTCTGGTACTGTAAATCACCCATGGCTCACATTGTCATGGTTTTTAAAGGAAACTTTACTACTGCTATTTTGCTAAACCAGTATATAGTTGTTAGCTTTATTGTTGGGAGAAAGAGAGAAAGAGAAAAAGAGAGAGAGAGAGAGAGAGAGAGAGAGAGAGAGAGAGAGAATAAAATTTGATGGGCAGGGAGATCGATTTTTAGGGAGGAAAAATACGTGATCAAAATATATTGTATAGAAATTCATTTTTTAATTAAAAAACAGTAAGGAAGTAAAAACTTACATTGCTAGGTCAAACATCAAAAAATCAGTTTAAACTGGGTGGTGGTTGTACACACCTTTAATCCCAGCATTGGGAGGCAGAGGTAGGCAGTTCTTTGTGAGCTTGATACTAGCATGGTCTACAAAGCAAATTCCAGGACAGCTGGGACTGTAACAGAGAAACCCTGTCACGATCCCCACCAAAAATAAAGAGTGAGCTTAGCTTTTGAATAGATGATGTCCACCAAAATATTTTCACTTTCTACTCTGGGAAACCAGAGTCGTGTTTTGAATGGATTCCTGTTTAACTTCTCAGTTTTTTTCTGAATGTACACAGGTTCCACGATCTTCAGCCAAAGGAGAAACAACTATCCTTCACCTGTTCCATTTCCTTTCAGAGTCAGTGGCAGAATGAATCTGCGGTGTTTGGGACATTCTGGGGAAAATGAACTTAAAGAATGAAATCAATGGATATGCGAAAAGAAAGATGAAATGCAGCAAAGAAAGACGAGGTACATTCTTATTCTGGAATGCTGTGTGCGCCCTGAAGGTAGGAGGGCACAGAACAGAAATAGCCTTTCTGAGGTCTGCTAATTGGTTATGCTACGCCACTACATATGTGATCTACTTTAATCCTCATAAAAACTCCTAATCAAACTGTCAGTAATTCATAGAGTGAGAATTCCAATTTCGTCTATCTTGATAGCCACGGTCCTTACTAATTAGGAAGAGAAATCAAATTAAAAGACAAGGGTGAGTATTCAAAGGATATGACAAAATAAAAAAAGACAGGCAGCAGTGAATTTCTAGAATGCATAGACTGAGAAATCTGTGTTTGTTTTTTATATGAAAAGAATAGAAAGTAACCTTTAAACACTGTAATCTTAACCAAGTAAACAGTCACAAGCAATAATCGAGACCCTAAAGCCCAGGATGTTTACTGGCTATGTCCATGTTTGTGTAGATGACTGTAGCTGGTTGGAAAGCAGGCACCATGCAGAGGCACAGGTTTCCTAAAGAGATGTTGTATAACAGTTTTCGCCAAGACTGAAGCATTCCATCTAGCAGTAAAACTCCTTATGCTCAGGAAGCCCCTGAAACTGACCAGATTCACTAGGCTCCTCCCTCTTAGAGCAATGTAACAAAAATTGAGAGTGCTTTGCAGAGAAGTGAAGCAATGCTTCAAAGAAGATTCTCAGACAACCCAAGCTGCAAAACAAGACCAGGAGATTATCTGTCTAAAATTCCTACAATTCTTGTAACTCATTGTATAAAGAAATATACATACATAGTATAAACAAAATTTTCCCCTCTGGGCTGACAATATCATAGAACATCTACCAAAATCTCCAGCATCAGACATGAAAATCCCTCTTTTGAGTTGCGTTGTTCAAATTTCCAAAACTTTCTAAGTTGTTGCTATTGCCCTTGGTTGTCCCCCAAAGTTATAGGTAAGCCTCTATTCCTGAAGACAGCATGTACTTTGACCCAGGACCCAAAGGCCCCTAAGCTGGAACTGAACTGCAAATCTCCTCCCTGCAGACTAGATGGCATAGAACTATAAAACTTTCATTCAGTCTTCCAAAGGAGGTAAACTATGAGCAGCCTTACTATGATAGCTATGAACGAAAATAATTAGCAGCATGGTACAATAATTGCAACCATGCAATAGTGGCACAGATGCCTTGGCAATAACAAGTAGTTGTTTAATCGAACTCAACAAGGGAAAAGAAAATTCTTGGTATTGGAAGCACCCAGGGCTCATGAAGTCATAGATCTTCCATGAAGTCATGGAAAGAGAACCTACAACCACCACTTTACTAAACCAGAATTCCTAACTACATTCGAAATATTTGCCTCGACACCCACAGATAAGTGTAGTCATCACCTTCCATGATGAAACCTTTTGCACCAGGCAGAGGCCATTACTGAAAACCACAACCAACCAAAATGCAGAGTTGTAAAGTCTAGTTCCAAGTGATACATCTACCACAAAATTCCTGCACATAAGGCTCAGGGATGATTAAAGAAGAGGGTGCAAAAAGAAAATAGAAACCAGGGAGTTTTTGTCATGTACGTTCAGAGAGTACAACTACACTGGAAATATATAACAGAAAGCATGTGATATAAAATTATAAGATAGCTTTTAATTCATGAGCTACTGAAGAACACAAATACACAGACTTATTCAAATATAATTGTACTACAGTTTGGTAACTTAAACTACTGATTATCACAAAAAAAACTGCTTAAATGAAAAAAAAAATCATGTAACCTACAGACATCCACCCAAGTTCATAACTAAAGAGAACAAGATGTTTGCAATGAAAATGGATCAAACCTATGAAGTGATGTCAAAATTTCTCTTTTCTGCTTTCCACTCAGCACTTGCAGGCATTAGACATTAATATTAAAACCTTCCCCCTTACAGAGCTGAAATACAAATTTTGGCATGGGAAGGTTACAAATTTGCTTCTGATTTAATGCAGCGTGATTTAAAAATCTCTAGGGAAATTGCCATTCTCAAGAGCCACAGGGCCAACCTTAACACCTCAGGAGATGGCTATGTCTCAGAAGTAGAGGGTACAAAGCCTCACTTAAATCCCTTTCCCAAGGACAACAGCTGTGACTCCGCCCTCAACAGGTTTCTAAAGACAGCTCAAAGGAATATGTTAACCCATTGTCTAACCTTGAGCAAACCAACAATTGCCTGGAGGAATAGAACAGCCATAGCAAGAGAAATCCAGAAATAAAGTCTGAGTTTTTACCAGGTTATAAAAGAAAGAAAACTTAAGACTCCCAGCTCATTACAGTAAAATGTCCTGAAAATGCTCTCAGACTATTTTTAACATGTATCTGTGGCGATGCGTTGTAAAAAACTAAGCCCAATTTAGAGACCCTTTGGATATGGATTTTTAAATAATTGCATGCAGAAAGGTCTAAACCAAAGCAGGCTTCAAGGTGACTCTCTTGTGTGTCTCAAGATGTGCATTTGCAGCGAATGACAAATAGATAATTAGAGCCCACAGCCTAGGAATGCGAGAGGTGTGCTCTTTTGGGGATGGACATGAATCTCATGAAAAGATTCACTCCGAGTTACAGACACATAGGATGGAAACGCCTCCACTGAGAAGAAAGGTTGGGAGGATACTGGGGAAACCATTATAACGACTTTTATTCAGGGAAGAGGACTGGAAGCATAGAGCCAACAATTAATCTCATTTTGTAATACACAATTTTATCACTTTTAGGATTTATAAATATTTAATTTAATTCTTTTGCACATGCAATCCAGTGGCTTAATCAAAAATAAGTAAAAGCATCAACATACATGAATACTTCCTTCAAGAGAGTCTAATCAAATAGCTAGGGAATCACACTTCTCACTGTGTTCAGCGAGTACAAGAAACTGCATGTAGGAATCAGTGTTCTGTTATTACTAATAACCCCAGCTGGGCATGGTAGCACATGCCCTTGGTTTCAGCCCTTGGGAGGTAGAGGCGAGTGGATCTTTGTGAGTTTGAGGCTAACCTTGTCTACAAAAGAAGTTCCAGGACAGTGAGGGCTTTTACACAGAGAAACCCCAACTCCAAAAACCAAAATAAATGAAAAAATAGATGATAGATAGATAAATAAATTTAAAATTAATGAAATAATCCTAACCACCACATATTAACTTTTTTTTTTTTTTTGGTTTTTCAAGACAGGGTTTTGCTGTAGCTATCAATCCTATTCTGAATTAGCTCTTAACATAATTTAAAAAGATGTTTATGGCAAAAAAACAACTCTTTAAAAATAGATAGGACTGGACCGGAAGAAAGAATTCTAAGTTTAAACACCCTCATGCAATCAAAATCCACAAAGCAGTAGATAGCATCGGGGGAATCAGGATCCTTGATCAATCTTTTCAAACCCCCTGGAATCTTCTCATCTCCAAATCTGACTGAAAAGGCCATGACAAAAGGCCTATCAGCCAAGGTATTTCCAGCCGATTCTATGCCCATTGCCTTAGGAAAGGGCAGAATGTTGTATCTAAACAACCATCTATGAAAGTAGGAAAGCCATTCCCATCCTGCGAATTCTTAGAGCAGTTATGCTTTTTCAAATCATGCTACTATTTTCTGCATTAAATGAAGAAATGTCTAACACCTGTGCTATAAGAGAACCCTTAAACAAGGAACAAATGAGTCATGCAGAAGACGTAAAAGCGGTAACAAAAAAACATGTTGCAAGAAGTTCCCTTAAATAGAAAGAAATGAAACAAAGATGTTTGGGTACAGAAATCGTGTCATTGTTTGCAGCAGCATGTATCTTCAATAATAAAAAAAAAATAAGGCAACTTATGTTGCTCAAAGCATAGTACTTCAGCAACAGACCCGAACAAATAGCAATTAATAATACACTGCCAATAGAAAGATAACATAATGTAATGATTCTCTATCTATTCACTTATAGCCCAGTGTATATCTCTTGCAGGACTCTATGGAATTTAACCAAAATGACTCCATGATTTATATAAAATGTAAAAATTAAATAAGAAAAGATATTTTATCACATACAATAATTATAAATCTAAAATGACAAAAAGCTGTGTCACCAATAAATAAAAAAGCATAGTGACAATGTAACAAAAATCAAACTAATTCACTAACATGATCTTTTATATGAAGATAAAGATATTTCAAACATACAAAAGAAATTATCTTTAAGCAAATACGAATGAAATAATTAGTAACAAATTAAGCAATCTTTAAAAAAAAATGAATCCTCTTTCATCCAATGCTTACAAATTGATTAAGGAAAGAGAACCGGTGAGATGAATAGAAAACAAAATAAAATTTATAGAAAACCAGTATATTGGGGCTGGAGAGATGGCTCAGCGGTTAAGAGCATTGCCTGCTCTTCCAGAGGTCCTGAGTTCAATTCCCAGCAACCACATGGTGGCTCACAACCATCTGTAATGAGGTCTGGTGCCCTCTTCTGGCCTGCAGGCATACACACAGACAGAACATTGTATACATAATAAATAAATTAAGAAATATTTAAAAAAAAAAGAAAGAAAACCAGTATATTTTGCTTGATGTATGATGAAATACCATGAAGTATGAAAGTTCAGTGTAATGACAGAGAAAATATTGCAGACAGATGCTACTGAATGGAATAATAACTCCAAACAAAACAAAGCACAGAAGCAAAAAGACTTCTGTTTGCTTTCAATTAAGTTTGTACTTTCTGTGTTTAACTAAGTGATGTTTTATAGAAAGAAAGATACAGATAGTAAACATGCAAGATAAAACACAACTTCTTTTGACTGGGAATTGATGGATTTATAAGCAATAGTTTGAGCTAGCAAAATATAAAATTTTAAATAATTTTATATTTAATGGAGAATTTGAGGGAATTGGATCTTCCATGTGGTTGACAGGGCAAACTGACCGCGAAAGACCCCAAAATGCACTTCCTTGACTGTTTTCAAGATATTATGCTTTTCCATCCTCAGATGCCACAGCAGAAAACTAGTACAGGGTACTTGCCGTAGGCTGCATCATAAGAAGACTTTCATAAGTGATGGAAAAGCTTCCAAGGTTTATTTTTACAAATGAGTCAGAGGAGAGAATAAATCTCTCTTCATGATTTTAAAATTTAACAGTATAAAGGTTTGGAGGGGGAAAATGTCTGGGTATAATATATACTAAATTTTCCAAATCTTACCTCCGTGGAAGATAAAGCAATGGTAGGTGGTGAAATGAAGTCTTAGCACTTTCTCATTGTTGCTCCAAACCATTTACTACTAGAGGATACAAGAAAATCTCTTTTGCTTTGTTTGTTGCTCGTCTTATTTGGGGGAACATAGTTACTCTGAATCACAGGTTGGTCTGGAACTCACTGTGTATTCCAGCCAGATCTCACACTCATAGCAATCCTCCTGCCTCAAGTCTCAAGTTCTGGGATTGCAGCTATACACAACAACACTGGCTCTGTATTTAAACAGCTAAAAACTAGCAAAACTTAATGATAGATTTTAGCTAATTTCACCAAAATAGTGACATGAAAGTTTCTAGCTTGCTAAATTTATAATTACATAAATAGTGTAATTTTGTACCAGACATTAAATGAAGTGACAGTAACCACAAAGATGATACACAGCACTCTCCTTGGATTCAAGCAAGAACTACCAGGAAGCCAGAAGCATACTGTGTAATAAAGAGACATCTTTAGTTTCCATGGAAGGAGATACAAGCTTATACTCAAGGGCAGAAACTAAATATTTCCACTTGTTTGTTTTCTGTTTAAGTAAATAATAATCCAAAGAGATAAGGAGGGCATTATAGATTAGAATTCCATAAAGCATACAACCTCACATGGCCTTGAGTTGATGAACTCTGCTGTGGTATTGTTGGGTAACCAGCACCCACCTTCCCAATACGCATGCACTCAGAATCTGTATAACCACAACTATGTGACTTAATCCCTCTTAACCCCAAGTCCCTACTATGAAATAGTCATGGCAAGCACACTGCTTGGATGCATTTACTAAGATCCAAAGAGGTCACTAACCCAAAGCTTCAGCTTTGTTTTTAACTTGCTTGTGTCTTTTCCCCTTGTTATTTTCAGAGGCCAAGGAATACCTGACTTACCCTTGTGCTTGAAAGAGATTTATATAAACAGGATTTTTAAACAATGGAATATGTATTTGAGTACATAAAATATAAGTAATACTTAAGTCCAAGTAGATAGAATGTATTTGTGGAAATATATTATTTTCTATTTATTTACTTTCATTCTCATAATGAAACAATTCATGGGCAGTAGAACAGAGTGTAAATATAAAGTCAGTGATACTTAAGTGTTTTTTCATCTTTTGCATAAATAATAACAAGATTATACATATCAAAGCTTTAGGGTCTTCATACATATTCTTTCTGGTCATTATTTTCTACGCAACAGTTTATATAGTATTTGTATTATACTAGGTAGTAAGAAAAATGTAGAGAACATTTAATGATGTGCACAGGTTATATGTAAGTAGTATGTCATTTTATAAATGATTGTGGACATCTACCCATTCTGACATTAAATGGAGAGATGCCTATACTTTATGAAAACAGGGAGATTTCTGCACATATTGTATAATTAATAGTTAGTTGCTACTCGTAGGGTTTTCATTGTTGTTTTTGCTACTAATCCTTCATTCTTTGTGTTCCACATGTTCCTCTTTTTCTGCTTCTATCTCAATGAAGTATTGCTGTAATCATAAGTATACTCTCATGATTTACCGAACTTATGATTTACTGAACTCTCTAAACCTGTGTAAAAATAATTTTTGTAGACCTCATATTTTCTTCAAGGTTTTCTGCAGAGCAAACTATATACCTTAACCATTATCTTCATATATCAGTCTCTTGACATGCCTTTGCTCATCTCTGCTGCTCTGTGTTTTTCCATACTAAAATGGTGTAGCAGCATGGATGGGCTGTTATTCATCTCTGCTTAACTAATGGCTCAGATTATTCAGTATGTTTTTTAATTTTTTATTCATTATTGTTATGTGTGTGTGTGTGTGTGATATGCAGTGTATGGTGAGTTCAGGTGGACACAGATCATGGCACTCATGTGTGGAGGTCAAAGGACAATTTGATGATTCAGCTTTCTTCTACTGTAGGTTTTGAGAATCAAACTCAGGTAACCAGGCTTCCGTGGTAAGCTTTTTTATTTTTTTTTCCCCAATGAGCCTTAATGATCTTTATAGAAACTTCCCTGTAGACAATCATTTTGGGATATTCTCAGTGAAGGACAGACAAAGTTGTGTCTGCAGCAGAGTTTGGCCCCTCATGGCATGCCAAAAAAAGGCGGGGGGAGAATTAGCGGTGGTCCTATGATTCTTCAGGGTAATAATGAAAGCAAAGTTCAGAGTTGGTTGGTTTTTGTACTCTGTGTCAATAGGACAGTACTTTTTATTTGTTCTTGTAAAAACTTCCTTTTGGACATTGCTTATTTACACACACACACACACACACACCACCACCACCACCACTAACAACAACAGCAGCAGCAGCAGCAGCAACAGCAGCAACAATCTAGTTAAGTTGGTTGCAGACCTTCAATTTTATAATTATCAAATGCTCTACTTGAAAGCTCATCAGTTCTGATGGATTAGAATGCCACAAAGAATGGATTACTTTTAACATATGTAAGAGAACTGAGATTTGATTGAGCACATAAACTATAAAAGCAGTTTCTGATCTCATGAATGAATAAATATCTATTACTAAGTCAAGTCTTGTGTTCACATGTGCACAAGCAGAAGTAACTAGATTCAGACAATTAGGGAAAATGTAGCAAACTATGATAAATTAAAATAATGACAGATCGTCATATTCCAATCTGAATCTTTCAAAAAAAGATTATTAAATTAAAAAACTGCATAAATATAACAAAGTATTAGAGGATATGGTTATTTTATCAATCATGCTTTATCCAAATATTGCAAATATGTCAATGAACATTCTTTCATTTGATGACAGGGAAATAACTCATTTTTTAAGACTATAAATCTAATTATGGAAGTCACTGAATATTATTATAATTAAATCAATAAAAACCTTTGGAAAATGGTAGGTATGTTGTAAAATGCTTGTTTCTCTCTTGCAGCATAGAATTTTCATAGTGAATAATATTCAAATGTAGTTTTAAAATTAAAAAAACCCTAGCTTTTGTAAGGAATAACGTTGCTAATGCTTGAAGGTATTTTCTAGCAAAAGTTAGACAGACTGGCACAATGGTCACAGTGTCGAGTTCATTAATAAAGAGATTACACAAACTGGTAGAGTGTTAATTGAGCTAGCCGTGTGATTGAGAAAGCTTCTGTATAGGAAATACCCTATGGCTATTATTGATTTAGAGTTTGGAGCACTGAGTATAGTTCAGATACAAACAAAAATGTCATAAGAAAAGAATCACATATAAATACAAATATATAATATATAATTTAAATTAATGTGAAAATCTTACCGACATGTATTTTTATTATGGAGATCCAGAGTAAAACCTACCTGGCCAGGCTGAAGGAATCATCGATCAAGCCCGCACGGTTACTGACAGAAAGCACCTATGAGGCCAGTTAGGAAAAAAGAGAGGATGGGAGTAGTAATTCTGATCATTATAATGACAGGCATTCACACTGCAAAACAGATCACGGATATGTAGATCATGGATGTACCTCGTGGTTCCTGATTAATTGATCAATCAGTAATCTCCAGTTCCTTAGGTCATAGTTAACTCTGAAGTAGCCCGTTTGATTGATGTTTCCGAGGATCCAGGTTCCTTTGTCCAAGGATGCTATTCTGTGATGTTCTGAAAGTAGCATTCAAGAGTAAGTCGATTTTTAAATTTTTAGAGTTAAAATGGAACAAAATAAGTCTCTTAAATACCAGAAATAGCAATACCAATAATTTAAAGAAAATGTCACGCTAAAATGTAGTTGAAATCTCAACTTTAATTAATCCCTTCCATCTAAAATCGGATAGAAAGTTTTCATTTTGTTACTCAGTATTACATCAATTAATTATTTTTATAATTAACACTTTTGTTCTTGGCAGAGCAGTTTTTTTTTCATGTTTTCCCAGGAGAGCAAATAAATAAGACTTTTCAAAACCACCCATAATGATAGAATAAGGGAACCTCATTTGTTCAAGACTCTAAAGGATCCGCACAGAATTAGAAACAATGAGAACACATCCTTCCTAAAGGAATTACTTAGGTAAAATGTGTGTTCATCAAGTGATTCAATTAACAAAGGCCAAGAAAAATGTGGTAACTTCTTCCACATTTAGCTCTTTCAAATACGGCAGAGTTACTTTCACATGTGCTGACTTAGCCATCATAGACGTCACGAAGCAATCATTATCCAAAATTGTAATAACTTTTCTGTCGAGCTCTAGGCTCATTCTTTATGGAATTTTCACAGGGAATATGAATTAAAATTTGCATGGACACATGGACACAATGTGACCTCAGATGGAAAACAAACAACAGAAAATAAAACAACAGGTCTGCTTTAACTTCTAAGACTCAAAAGCATAGAACTTTCATCAAGCTTTTTCAAATTAGAATCACTTATAATAAACAAAACGCGCTTGTCATCCTTTAAGAGAAGGGACATAGACATACTCTCAAGTAAAGAATGAATAGGAAAGTGTTGTATGAGGTAGACTAAGGCAATGCATATAACAGGATAGCAATTTTCAAAAATCAGCTATAAAATGAAATGTCAAATTTATACTTTATAATGTACTTACATGCTAAATTTGCTGTGGTTCCAGGACCTAAGGAGAACCTCCAGGTTTCTGGCTAACAAACATGCTGTCAAAAAGCCCTCTAAATACTCATTCTTATGCCCAGGAATTTTTCTCATCTCACCTTTCTTAAGAAAGTTCATTTTAATAGAGGATATTGACAAACAGAAGTAATTTGATAAAGATAATTCTTAAATAATTGTGTCTGAATTGGCGAAAGATTAAATCTTAAGTGATGAAGATATAAGTTTTCCTAAGTAATCCTGATTGCCTTCAAATATACCAACCTTTTAACAATTATTTCTTTTATTTTTTGGTATTACAATACAATTATGTAATTTTCCCCCATCTTTTTCTTTACCTTAAACCATTCACACATCACTCTTTGCTATCTTTAAAATCCAATGTCTCCTTTATATTAAATGCTGTTACATACATGCAAATGTGCATACATACATATTCGGAAATACACAGTTATAAACAGCTCAGTCTGTATAATGTCACTTCTGTGTATGATTTCAGGGCTGATAATTTGTTAATAGAAATACAGTTGGTGATTTCTTCTCTGAGGAAGACTATTTCCCCTACTCTCAGCATTTTGTAGTTGTCTGTGGTTCCTTGCTCCTTACAGCCCTAGTCTCTCCAGGACTTTTATCACGAAGGGGTGGTGGACTTTTGTCAAAGGCCTTTTCTGCATTTAATGAGATGATCATGTTCTTTGTCTTTCAGTCTTTTTTTTTATGGGAGATTACATATACCAGTATGTTGAACCTTCCCTGCATGTCTGTGATGAAGCCAACTTGATCAAGGTGAATGATCTTTTTGATTTTTTTTTTGGATTTAGTTTAACAAACAAGTATTTCATTAAGAATTTTTCATATATATTCATAGGAAAATTGGTGTGTAATTCTCTTTATTGGGTCTTTATATGGTTTAGGTATCAGGGGAACTGTGGCTTCATAAAATGAAATTGGGCTATGTTCCTTCTGTTTTTGTTTTGTGGAATAATTTGAATATTATTAGCATTAACTCTTCTTTGAAAGTCTGGTAGAATTCTGCATTGAAACCATCTGGTCATCTGCTTTTTTGTAGATTTTAATCAATGCTTCTATTTTATTAGGAGGTAGAAGTCTGTTTATCTGACCTGATTTAATTTTGGTAGGTGGTGTGAATTGAGAAAATTATTCAAATTTCTTTCAGACTTTCCAACTGGTGAAATATAGATTTTAAAGTGTGTTCTTATGATTTTCTTCATTTCCTCACTGTCTGTTGCTATAACCTTCTTTATATCTCTAATTTTGTTAATTTGAATAATTTGGATTTTCTCTCTATGTTTTTTAACTGGAATAAGGATTTGCCAAGCTTAGTGATTTTTCTCAAAGAGCCAATTCTTTGTTTCATTAATCCTTTGTATTATTTGTATATTTTTATTTTACTTATTTCAGCTCTGAGTTTCATTATTTCTTCCCATATATTTCATTTGGGTGTGATTTCTTTCCTTTTTTTCTAGATTTTTTTTCCTTTCTTTTTTGTTCTACATCTTTCAGGTTTGATGTTAAGTTACTTATAATAGATAGTTAGTGTTATTTATGTAGACACTTAGTGTTACACATTGCCTTTTGGAACCTGCTTTCTTGTCTCTCATCAGTTTGTGTATGTTGTGGTTTCATATTCATTCAATTAAAGAAAGTCTTTACTTTCTTTCCTAATTTCTGTCTTGACCTATTTTTCATTCAGTAGAGACTGGTCCAACATCCAAAGGTTTGTAAGTTTCCTGTTGTTTCTGTTGTTTATATCCAGCTTTAATCCCTGGTGGTTGATAGGATGCAGGGAGATTTTCAATTTCCTTGTATCTGTGGAGAATTGCTTTTTGTACAAGTGTGTGGCCAATTTTGGAAAAAGTTCCATGAACTGCTAGAAAGGGTATACTTTTTTGACTTTGTGATGAAATGTTCTATTAAATATATGTTAGGTCCATTTGGTTTATGATTTCAGTTAGCTTCAACATTTCTCTGTTTAGTTGACCTGTCTATTGGCAAGGGTTCTGAACTCACCCACTATCATTAAGTGAGGGTCAATGTGTGATTTAAATTGTAGGCTTGTTTTTTTTAAGAACTTTGGTGCCCTTGTGTTTGGTGCATAGATGTTAAAAATTGAATTGTCATCTTGGTGGATTTTTCCTTAGATATAGATTATAAAATTATATTATATATTATATTGTGTATAACTAGTGTGAATAAAATGAAACCACACATACCCAAATTTATGGGAGACAATGAAGGAAGCTCTTAGAGGTAATTTATATCACTAAGTGCCTACATTAAAAAGTATATATATTATTACGTATAAGAATATATTATATATACATTTATGAATACATATAGATATATATCTTTTGTGCTCTAACATGCATTCTAAATGAAGAAATGACCCTTACAGTAAAATAAATAAATTTGGTAAAATTATTTTTAAGATTTGTTTATTTTTAACTCAGTGTGTGTGTGTGCACGTGTACGCACGTGCAAAGGTATGTTCACATTATTACAGGCACATCTAAACACCAGAAGACATTGGAGCCCATGAATGTGGAGTTATGGGATGTTGTGAGCCACCCAAAATAGGTTCTGAAAACCAGACTTATTAGATCTTCTGTCCTTTTAACCCCCAAGACATTTTCAGACCCATTTATTTAGATAATTTTCATTAGTGATTTTTCTGGTTAAGCTGTAGAATCGATCTTAATATATGAGCAAATGACATACAGTTTACAAACATCAAATGATAATATAATCTTACAATATTAAATTCATTTTTCAAGTTGTTCCTTATTTACAAATTGGATACCAAAGCATAAATCCCAAGTAATCCAATTTGTTATTATTTTTATTTATTCTATTAAAAACCTCATAGCTAGATTATAGTCCAGTGAGTGTGTATTTTGAAACATGAAAATAATCTCTATATTTTCTCCATTACCTGACTAAAATAAGAAAGACAGGCATCAATTGTTTTAAGCTTTCTATTATTAAACATATAACCAAACCTAAAGTTATTACTATTTATGAATATTTGTATGGCTTTATTACAAATGAGATCTTTGAACAACAATTCCCAGAAAGATTTTGTAATAGATTTTAAAATCTCTTCACAGTACTGGTTAATTACATTCTCAAAATGTTCTGCAAATTAACTAATAGCAGGCAATGAATTTTAAAAAGTTCTCTTCTGATAGCCTAATGAGGTATGATGTTTGATGAGTTCTGTAGCGAAAAGTATGGAAGTTATAATTCCAATGTTCATAATAATAATTGAAAACCTTATTTATATCCAAAATGGCACAAGACTCAGGCTATATCAAGGCACAGAGGAGTTGGTATTTTATAACATACTTTATTTTATAGTAACTATGGGAATGACAGTGGAAATGATAGTTAAGCATTTCTAGCCAAATATGCTACTTGTAGAAAATGATAGTTAAAAATAATATAAGTAGGTAAACCAGCTAGAATACCATGTGAAATTATACAGAAATTATAGCATATATTGATCTTTTGCACTGGATGCTTGTGAAAATTCAATGACATAATATCTGGTGAACCCCATAAATACCAATATACAAGTTTCCAAAACACTGTTGAGAAACTGACAGAGCTGCAAGCCAACTTATGAAAAATATAACTGTCTGTGTGTGTGTGTGTATGTGTGTGTGTTCAACTGCTGAAAAAAACAAAAGGAATCTCCTAAAGGGAGCTTTTAACTTAGCTAAACATTTGGCACATTGGGCAAACATTCATCAAGACTTGATCTTCACATTTGTAAAATGTGGATAAAAAAGATAATACTGATTTTCAAAGTTTGTAGGTTGCAAGTCAATCACTTTATAGCAAAGCTATAAATAATTCCATGTTTAATATTGGGAACCAAATTATTTAGGCATTGTATCTTTTCTTCTTTGATGTTTGGCATAAAATTTATCTCCTTCCTTTCATAATCAAGGAATAGTCAGTTAGCACACAAGTTATTATATTCATAAATGTTTGAATTATTTGCATTTCCATCGTAAAAATTGAAAAGAACATTTTAACCTGCTTTTAAAAACATAAAAATTGGTATAAATACTATTTTTAGACTATAATGATTTGTACTTTATCTGTCAGTTTATTATCCAGCCAATGTGTCTTTAAAATGAACAATAAAAAACACATGATTAATTTGATCAGATTGATAGATATTGCATACTAGTAACTTACCTTAAAAATATAATATGAAATATACAGTACTGATACTAAAATTATAAAAAACTGTCTGGCCAATATAATAAAATTATATTTTATTTTAACTTACAGTGATAAGAGAAAAACATTATTTTTAATGTTTTATAATGTTGTCTTTGTTATTACTTGTTTATATTTTGAGTTAAATGAGACAAAATAGCAGGTAAAAGAAAGGATATAAAATCCAGTCTTTCACCCTGAACACTATTTTATTTTACTTTAGTCATCAGAATGAAAGACTTCAAAACAAAGTGGAACACATTCAGAATGGGACTGAAGAGGGAGGACAAAAAAAAATTGATCTTTATGTATAACCCTCTTTCTTTCCTGTTTCTGCATAATAGGGTTTCAAGACATACTTATTTCATACAGCATCTCTAGCAAGCCACAACAGCTTAACTTGACCACACATACAACAAGCACAACTCAGTATGGCTTAATGGGAAATGACATACACTGTCCTATATAGGTTGCAAAGGCTCAATAGTCTGGACATATAGTACCCTGCTAGAACTTTGTGTTTACAAATTGCATATATACATATAATGATCATGGTATTCAACATCATTAATATTTTAGGTCAACACTTGGCTTAAGCAGAATGGTTAATTTTAATAAAAAATATCAATGCACAGATATTTAAAAGACAATCATCAGACATATCCATCAATGGGACAAGCAGAGTTTTGCATTATTTTTCATACTCATATGATTAAGGGAATATTATAACAAGAGCTGATAGAAATGGACGAATGAAATGTGTACTATGGGAATTTGCCAATCACTACACCTGACCATAGATTAAATTGATGTATTTTTCTGATTTCCCTATTCCCATACCACCATCCAAAGATACTTTGTTGGGGCTGGAGAGATGGCTAAGTGGTTAAGAGCATTGCCTGCTCTTCCAGAGGTCCTGAGTTCAATTCCCAGCAACCACATGGTGGCTTACAACCATCTGTAATGGGGTTTGGTGCCCTCTTCTGGCCTGCAGGCATACACACAGACAGAATATTGTATACATACATAATAAATAGATAAATAAATATTTAAAAAAAAACAAAGATACTTTGTTTTGTATCTGAGAATTATTCTGTCATATATATAATGCCAACAATCACATTACCATGACAACTCAGTGTTCTTGCTCATCATTTTGTAACAAAGTATATGAATCAATAAAACAGCTCTATGAGTGGAAAAGACATTTGTAAAGATATATAAGTGTTGACTCAGAATCATGGTATAAATGTTAATTCTGAGGAACTGAATTGAGAAAGTATAAGTATTTTATTTCAAATGAAAAACATCAAAATGTGTTAAAGTAAAAATTTTAATAACACATATGTATATATGTTATAAGAATACATTAAAATTATATATATAGTATAGTATACTATACTATATATAGTATACTATAGTATAGTATAGTATATATAGTATACTATATATATAGTATGTATATACTATATATATATATATATAGTATAGCAATACCTACAAGAAAATCAGTGCTTGTTTATTTTGACCTGGTTTTACTCCAAAGATATGTGACATTAAAATGCTTTCTACAAATTAGTAAAACACTATCAATTACTAGCTCCGGAAAAGGAGTAAGAAAGTAAAATATGAGCACACTTGACCATCTAGATTTAAGTGAAATATTACATAAAGGATAATTGTCTTTTTCTTTTTCTACAAGTCAATGAAACACAGAAATAGGAAGAACCTGTTTCATGCTCTGGCATGAAGGATATAGATTTGATTCAAGAAATAGTTTTCTTTCTGACAGTGAATTGAAATAGTTCACTATCTTATTTGAAAATATTTAGAAAGAAAATGGAATCTTATCTCTTTTAACTCCCTGAGGCTTGATTTTTTTTTCCTACAAGGATGTTTGATGACTTGCCTAAGTACCCCCTAACTGGCTTTACAATTACTTAATATCATGAGAAATATGTGTTTCTCTCACCCAAAGGGACAGCCTGATAGAGAAAAGGGAGTCATAGAGTGAGATTAAAAGTGAGGCCTCTGCCCAAGAACAATATAGCTAAATCTTGTCATAGACTGGTTCCCAGTTTTCTGAGAAACTGCCACACTGACTTCCAAAATGGCTGTACAAGTTTGCACTCCCACCAGCAATGGAGGACTGGTCCCCTTGCTCCAAATCCCCTCCTTTATGTTCTGTCCCTTGTGTTTTGTATCTTAGCCATTCTGACAAGGGTAAGATGGAATCTCAGTGTCATTTTGATTTGCATTTCCCTAGTGGCTAAGGTTGTTGAACATTGTTTCTTGGCCATTTGAGATTCTTCTGTTGAGAATTCTCTGTTTAAATCTGTACACCGTTTTAAATTGGACTATTTGATTTGTTGGCGTCTACTTTCTTTTTTTTTTTCTTGGAAGGTGTTTTAATCATATTCATCAATTTTTTTCTGTTCCACATAATCAACTTAGTATTTGATAATCAAAAGATAGTGTTATATCCAAAAAAGGCATTAAAAATTTTAATAAATTAAGAAATAATGTGAAAATAATCTATTCTAGCTTCTTACCCCCTCAGCAAGCAGGCTTCATCCTAATTTTACAAATGAGATTAGTACAGGCTACAAGGTTCATCTGCCCACAATGGCTGGGACCAGTTCAATTTATTTAGTAATGAGTGCTCCTCTTTGCTTTTAGATTTTTCCCTTTGATTTGTGGTGACTAGTTTCTTAAGTTCGTTATACATTTTGGAAATCATCCCTCTCAGATGTGGGGTTAGTGAAGTTCTTTTCCCATTCAGTAGGATGCTGTTTTGTCCTATTGATGCTGTTCCTTGCCTTACAGAAATTTCAATTTTATAATGTCCCACTTATTAAATCTCAGCCTTGGTGCCTATTCTATTAGTGGTGTTTTCAGGAAGCTGTCTTTTGTGCCAATGCATTGGAGATTATTTCCTACTTTTTTTTCTATCAGGTTCAGTGCATCTGTGTTTATGTTGGAATCGATTTTTGTGCAAGGTAATATATATGGACCTATTTGCATTCTTCTACATGCCAACATTTAGATAGACCAGCAAAACTTGTTGAAGATGCTTTATTTATTCCATGTATGACTTTGGCTTCCTTATCAAAAATCTGGTGTCCATAGATGTGTGGATTTATATCTGGGTCTTAAATTCTATTCATGGTGTATGATCTTGATGTGTTCTTGAATTTAGTTTAGGAGGCTCAAACATTACAGAACGACATTTGCTTAACTGTGTTCATAGCAGCTTTATTTGTAATAGCCAGAAATGAAAAAAAGAAAAACTAGATGTCCCTTAACTGAGAAATGGGCAAAAGAAAAAAAAAGTGGCATTTATACAATGAATTCAGCTGTTAAAAAAAAAAAAGGACACCAGAAAAACTGAAGGCAAATCGATGGAACTAGAAAAATCATCTTGAGTAAGGGAACCCAGACAGAGAAAGACAAACATGGTGTGTTCTTACTTTTAAGTGAATATTAATTGTAAAAGAAAAAAAAGGATAACTATGCTACAATCCACAGGACCAGAGAGACTAGGTAACAAGAAGGGTTCATTGGGGGACATGCAGATATCCCTAGGAAGGGGCAATAGAAGGGACTTTGAGGGCAGGTAGGGATGGGAACATGAATGATCAGGTTGTGGAAAGAGGGGGAGAGCAATGAGGGAGTAATGGTGAGGACCATTTCGGGATCTGGTGGAAGCCTGGCACAGGAGAATCTCCTAGGAGACTATTGGGAGGACTCCAAGTTAGACTACTAGCAATAGTAAATAAGTAGCCTGAACTGGCCATCTCTGTGATTGCTGTCTAGATCAATTGTCCTCAGAGAGGCATCATCCAGCAACTGATGGAAGCAGATGCAGAGACCCATAGTCAAACATTAGATGGAGATTGAGAATCCTATCAAAGAGGTTTAGAAAAAAGTGTAGGAGCCAGAGGGATTAACAACACAACAGGTAGGATCACACAATCAACTAACCTAGGCTCATAGAGGCTTGCAATGACTGAAAAGACAATCAGGTTTCTGCATAGAACTATCCTAAGCACTCTGCATATATGTAGCGGATATGTAGCTTGGTCCCATTTTTAACAATGACAGCAAAGGCTAGTTTTTGACTCTTTTACTGGCTCTTGAGACCCTCTTTCTCATATTGGGTCACTTTGCCCAGCCTTAATACATGGGAGGTGCTTAGTCTTACTGCAGCTTGATATGCCATGTTTTATTGATACTAATGGGAGATCTGCCCTTTCCTGGATGGAAACAGAAGAGGAGGAGATTGGGGGGGGGGGTAGCAGGGGAGGATAGGAGGAAGCTGGGTCCGGGATGCAAAATAAATAGATGAATAAAATAGATAGAATAGATGGATGGATGGATGGACGGATGGAATTATGGATGGATAGATAGATAGATAGATAGATAGATAGATAGATAGATAAAAGAAATAACCCACTTGACTCATTAGCAAAGTCCTAGGTGTATGCTAGCATTCAACAAATGTTATTTCTCAGTTTTCTATACATACAAAAATGCTTATAATAAAAGGCTGAAAGAAGGATTCTCTGATAATTCTTATATTTTTGGTAGAATTATGATAAACTTACAGGAAGATTCTATTCTGCATTTCTTGTACTTTCCTACAACTTTGAAAGGACCATTCTTTTAAAAGTGTAAAAATAAAATCAAGGAAGACAAAAAATAAAAATAAAAAAGAGGTCTCTGTTTCAGGAGTCTTCCTATTCTGTGACTAATTGTGAGCATACTTCAATTACGTTTTGGATTATAAATTCATACAGCTCTAAGAAGATTGATACTGTACTTACTTAATTACTTTCCCTTGACTCTGAAAGAAACAAATAAACTTAATGTTTTCATATCAGTCTAAAATTAGGCTATTTAGAAACTACATTGTGCCTAATTTTGCAGACATGATTATCGCTACTGTGTTTTCTCATGATAATTTATCTTCATTCACATTGTAAAGCAGCTGAAAAGAGAGGCTAAGATCTAAACAATTATCTGAGCACAACAGTTCCCCGGGAGAGAATTTATATTTTACCTGATTTGTTAGACACCCAAATAATTGCTTCGGAAGACACATGGCTTCTATTTCCTACCACAATGGTTAATGGAATCTGCCACAGGTAACTGGAAAATAAGAAAGCTTTAACAATAAAAGTTACATCAAAGCAAAAGCAAGCATTGCCTATGTTTCATCTGTGCAAATTTCATTACATTTTTGGAAAAAAATAATGAATTCATCAATAAAGGAATCAATCAATGAATTACCAAAGAAGTCCCAGGCCTAAAGAATGTATGTAGAAGGCAAGCACGCCTTCCTAATGACACTAAAGATATACTTACTATCTAATAGTTTTAATTTCTGTGCGAAAGAACTTCTATAAAACAATTTATTTTGCAAAAATAGATTTGTACTTTAGAAATAAATGCAACCAAAATCTATAAATCTATAAATCTGAGCTGCGCTGTTTATTGATTAAAGTCTAAAAATAATTCTCTTCTACTTTTTTTCTGGATTAAACTAATAGATAATTCCATAGTTTTCTACATTTGCATGTTAACACTGTCCTTATTTATTGGCTAGCAAGTGTGAGGGACACTAACTACATATTTTACAGAGAGATTAATATGAAACACCAAAGTAACTCAGCAAATAATAAAGTAAGAACAAAAATAATCAGTTTTCATTAAAATTCAGATCTATATAAAGAATAACGTGGGCACACTGTGAGCTCTGTTTTCTGAGAAGAATTTCTAAGTGGATGTTACAATGAAACCACAAACATGAAGGGTCAGGCATGAATCTTGGCTATTAAAAAGAAGCTTGTTGTTTCATTTACCTCTTCGGAGGATAAAAATTGAGGTCTAGACTCATAGATGAAGTAAGTCCATGCCATCTCAAATGAGTAAGTAGCCAGACATATGTGGAATGCTTTTTTACAATAAATCCATCAACTGTAGTCTATACCTTTCTAGAATGGTATACGAACTATTTTAACCTTGCATTGTAACTCTAGTAAAAGTAGTAGCCAACAAATACATTATAGGAAGATAAATACCTGAAATCCAACAGGAAATTTTGTGTACACTCTATCACGATGTGAGTGAAAAGTGTATTGAAAAGTTTCGGGGGAGAATGCCTGAGGTAATAAACTGTATAATAAACATGCCCAGCCCTCTGCCACCGCTTGTTTCCATCAATGGTTTCATTTTACAGCAAATCAACATTAAATTCTAATTATTAGAGAAAGGGAGAAAACATGTGTGAATGTTTGAGTTGGGACGAGAGAACTTATAAAGAAATAGTATCAATGCTAAAGAGAGATCAGCATAAACTTCTGGTGCCAACCCAGAAGAGAAGAAAGCCTTACTGGGTTGGTGCATATGACTCTGTGTAGATGAGACCTTCAAGAACAACTAAGGCTATGAGGAGACGTTATGCAACACTGCAAAGCAGTGATTTCATTTCCTTAAAAATGCCACAAAAATGTCCAACTTTCTAAGGAACAAGATTCTAGCACAAATGTCACAATATGTCACACATCAGCTAACTTCAGGAAATTTTAGTTATATAAGGATCTTTCTATGCTATAATACAAGGGCTATGCATGAAAAATATAACTACTAGATCCATTAAAATGTTTTGGGCTATTGTCGTAATATTCCTATGTACTCGGAAGAAAATGTAAACAAAAAATTAACTCATCTTAGAAAATATGTACAACTTACTAGAAATTTTGGCATAGGTGAGCAAGTTCTATTACATCAATGGAACCCATTGTGTATTAGAGTTAGGAAGGATCTCTGCAAAGACCAAATAGAATTGGTGTTGAATCTTTGGCCAAAATGTCACAGGGAATTAGATGATCAATAATATAAAATTAGAATGCTACATTCCAAGTATAGATTTTATTATTTTTAAAATAAGAAAGTCATTCCTGGGACCAATATGAAGCTTTGCATAAGCTTTATATAGTGCGTGGCAAGTGTTGAAGGTTGGGATCCTCCACATGTTTCTGTAATTCTAGCAGCTCGAATTGCATAAGTACACATAGCCCAGATGATACATTTTTTTTTTAAAGACCAGGTTCACAGCTAGTATAACAATGTATGTGATAGACTGACAAAGTATTCTTGTGCAAATTTGTCCTGTAACCCTTTATGTGTCCTTGATATTTTTACTACGTCAGTGACACTGTGTCAGACTAGCAGTGCTCTGAAATCTGACCTGATTTCTCTCTAACTTTGCCAAAGCAAAGGGCTTTCTGGCAAAGCCAAGTTTGATAATGTTGAACCTAAATCCAGACAGGGAGGAAATAACAGGAAGCAATTGGTACAGCACGGATCAGAAATGGTAGAGAAGGACCGACATTCTCCCTGACCACAGTGTGATTGTGGCAGAGTGATGTGTACTGCTGGAGCTCAGAGTTGGCTGAGATAGACGCAAAGGTATATGTGGAGTAAGGGATGTAGGGCTCTGCTTTATAGCTGGAGGGAAATATCAGTAAGTAACAGGTTTCCTGAACAGAAGACTTGAGTTCAAATACCCAGCACCCACATAAAGTTGTAGTACACACTTATATTATCTCATTGTTCCTATGGAGGTATGAGAGGCAAAACCGGGCCTGCGGAATCCACAAATCCAGCCTGGCATGCACAATGATGAATAAGAGATCCTGTCTAAAACAAGATGAAAGGTGAGGTACCTGGTACCCAAGGCAGTTTTTTAACCTCCACATGTGCAATTTGGCACACAAAATATGCTCATGAGCACATAAAGATATATATACAGAGGCTAAAAAAATAGTGAACCCACTTTCCTAAACCAAATGCCAAATGCATTCATCAGAGAGCACCAGTGAATGTCTCAACCATGGCTCTGTACATCTATGCCTGGACCAAATTGACTTGGCAATGGTTTCCAGATCTCTTAGATGACAATAAAATGTATGTGCCAGATCTCATGGATATATGGTTGATAAAGTCAGACACCTAGTTTTCTTAGATTCAGTTTTGAAAGAAAAAAAAAACTCAACCAAACAAGGAACATTTCTCTATGTGTTGTATCTAGTCAATGAGCTCAAACACTGTAATTCAGAGGAGAAGAACATATGTTGATTCGACATGGCCCCACTGAAGCTTGGATTATTTTAAGATCTATATTATGTTCCTTTAGCTCAGACATTATTAAGTACAGAACTTTGGTTTAATGAGTTTTTCTGGATTGTTAATTTCGGTTCTCATTTGTCTTGCAAAGCACATTTGGCTCAATTCTACTTAATTCAGAGCAACATGTTTTAACTATTGAATTTAATTCAAGAACTAGTCATAAAGAAGGGAAGATGCAAATCGTATCTTTGAAAGTCGTCATGCTAATTCAAAAGTTTTGCCTTCTGAAATAAATGCTGATATGTTAAAAGTTAAAATTTTGAGGGAGGGCTATATAGGAAGTTCAATGGTTAATATCACTGGCTGATCTTCCAAACAATCCTGGTTTCAATTCCAGTGTCCACATGACATCTAACAGCTTTCTATAATTCCAGTTCCAGGGGATCCAATGACCTTCTGGCCTAACTGGACCCCAGGCACTGACATGGTGCACAGACAAACATACAGGCGAAACACCACATTCATTAAATATATTTTAAAAAGTTTTTAAAATCTTGAGGAAAGAAGAGCAAAAGAAGAACCACAATAAAATAGCAAATAAATAGCTTAAAACTATATTCCACTTATACTTCAGAATTTTCTCAACAGTAAATTAAACATTTTTCAAAATTTGTAAATGTTAAGATGTAAAGGGAATTATTAAAAATCACAATCTCCTAAGAGGATAAAAGTATCGTACCTGTTATTCTGAAGTTGGAGTGCTTTGGTTTTAGCACTGGTGTCATAAATGAAATGCTGTTGGGTGATAATTATTCTATTTTCTGCTGTCATGTTTCCCAGGATGGTGATAACAGGGTACCCCATCTGGAGTGTCCACTGGTCCATTACTTCTTGTATGTTCACGTATTTGCCATTCCTTTTTAAAGCCTTTGCAACCAAAATTGTACAAATTTATCTATTAACACTTCTTGCAAGCATAATTAACATTAATCTGTTCTTATTTTTACCATTGCAATTTACCCTAATATGAAAACATTTAAAATCAGCAAAACTAACATTATTTGCTAGTAAAATTAATCTTCTTGCCTTGAACTTCTTATATTATTTTGTTCCATATATATATGTACAGCTGAGTTTTGTTAATATTAAAATTTTTTACATAGGAGAACATAAGATGCAAGTTATTATTACAAGTATTTTTATATCATTTTGCCTTCCTGATAGGTTCTACTATCATATAGTAAATTTTTTTAAAGCGTTCACTATCTCTCATTTGAACATGAACCTATAATACCACAATAAAACATCATTCAAAAGTATTTAAGAGCTGTGCCAGATCATGCCAGCCAATGTAGCCGGCAGAGGGAGATCACAAAGCCCCACTTTTAGCTGAGGCACTATTGGCAATTGGTGACTAGTGAGAGAAGGAGAGTCAAATATTTTTAAAGTACGTGGCCCCCAGGGTGCTATGCAGCCTGTCTACATCCCAGAGATGATCCACACCAGGCCACATACTGACTGCAGTAAGCGGACTCTGAGATTTTAAAAAGAACCCTTGAACTTGGGATGGAATCATGACGGGGAAAACAGGGAAGGCATTTAAGGAGAGGATGGAGGTAGATTTGCTGATCCAACTAGAATATGAACATCTGTGAAATTATCAATTCATTAAAAACAGTGTCATTTTTCAAAACAGACAAGGTATTTTTTGCTTAATTAATTAATTTATTTATTAAAAATTTCCACCTCCTCCCCTCTTCCCATTTCCCTCCCACTCCCCCTACTCCCTCTCCCCCTCCCTCTCCAGTCCTAAGAGCAGTCAGCATTTCCTGCCCTGTGGGAAGTCCAAGGTTCTCTCCCCTCCATCCAAGTCTAGGAAGGTGAGCATCCAAATAGACTAGGCTCCCACAAGGCCAGTCCACCTTGCATATCACCAAGGACAATGGCACAGACAAAGTGTTTTAACCAACATTTTAAGTCAAATAATTGTAAATCTCTTCTTTATCTTATATAAAAATGAAGCACCCCACAACATGAAAAAAGAGGAATTATAGAAAGCAAATATAAAATGTCCATGTCCATAAAAGTTAATGTCTTATAAATGAAGTTCAGTTGCTCAAGCAGACACTTTGATATTTCTGCTTTTTCTACTTTACCTCTGATAATGTATTCCAGAGATCATTTCTGGCTGCATTGCCATACTTGTGAAGAGTTAAATAATCCTATAAGAATATAAAATTGTAATTACCACTCAAAGGTTAAGCAATTACCAGTAAACACATTTATTTCTCAATTCAATTAACCATTTCAACATGTGGAATTGCATTAAAGAAAAGAAGGAGACAAGCAAAATGATTGAGAATAACATTTTAAAATATTCCCAAAATGTTTAACTAGGGAATATATCCAAAATCGCCAAACAATCCTAATTGCTTAACAATGATGTCACAGTTATAATCACACGTTATGGATTCCCAAGGTCAAGGATATACTCTGACTGAGTTGGTCAACATCAGCTCATTAGGGCAAAATGATCTCTGCAACGAAATATGCAGAACAAAATCACCCCACTCAATTGTTCAAAAAGAAACACTCTTTCAAAAAAAATTCTTTAGGTGACATATGCTGATACTGAGAGGGAACTACCCACTCTCCAACCTCTCTCTAGTTGCTCTATGCAAAGGAAATACTGACAATTGAAAAGGGATACTTATTTCTGTAGTTGGAAGCACACATTGCTAAGAATAATAATAATGTCCTCCTAAGTTTGTTTCTCAACTTCAGGCTTAGGGTCTTCCATTTCTCATTATGTTCCTTTAGTGATTAAATCTACACACTTTGATTCACACCTTACTCCTTTCTAAGAAGTGTGGTCTGTCTCATTATCAAGATGACAGCTATCACGATAATTAGCATCTGATTTTTTTTCTGATTTCAAACTACAAAAATGAAGAAAAAGGACTGATTTGTATTTTAAAAATGAAGAAATCCTTACATTTAAAATTATATTTTCCTAACAATATGTAGGAAAGAAGATACAATTTCTAATATTTTTACCAAAGTTCTTGAAATGAAAAAAAGTTGTTGACTTTTCAATAATGTATGAAGAATTTGGCACTTTGAAGATAATTAACATCAGAGAAGGAAATTTCAGTATAAATGGAAGACCCAGTGACAGATTCAGATTTTCTTGGCAATTCACAGCAGAACAAATGACAGTTCTCACTTAATCATAAGCCCAGAGAGGTGATGTCCAACCCCCAACTTAGCAACCACAAGTTCAACTTCATCAACTTCATCATCAGGTGCTATGAATAACATTATTAAGCATAGTACAGACATACAATTAATTATAGCCAATGTGAATGCCAATGCAGATTTATCCAAGCTTCGGGAATTGGGTCTACATATACACAGGAGATAGATTTGTTTGCTTTTAGGGGGTCAAGGGAGGTAGAGGTATGGGGAGATAGGTTTTAAACAATGAGTTCAGCTTTCAGTTTCTTCCTTTTCCTTATTTCTTTCAGCATTTAAATGAAAGAACTTGGGAAGAATGCAGAATTAACTACACCACTAGATGAATAGATACAGGCAGCATGTCTGATAAGTTATCCAGTCCCAGGTGGTCAACATTAAATCCATGTGTATATGAGCAACATTAAATGGCTCTCAGGGATATATAGATCATGGTATATAATAGCACTTACTATTGCTTTACAGGAAAGGCAAGAGCTTGAGGGGAATAGTGGAAATAATATACATATAATGAAATCACACATGAAACTCTCAAAAGAACTTTAAAAAGTATCTTATATGATTTTTAAGATCTTACTGAACATATTAAGCTAAATTCACTCAGATTTGGTTCGATTGTGGGCCATGCTTCTAGAACACTTACAAGGAGAAGCAAAGAATACTATGTGATCCAACAATTAATTTTTCATCTCATAGAACACCAAAAGTATAAAGCCCCAGACATGCCAAGAGGCTTTGTAGGTGCTGAGGAGAGGTTGGCAGGAGAAAGTTTACTAAGAATATTCACAAAACCTGGATGTAATTTGTGTTTGTACAGGACTTACTTCAATGAATGACCCTGAAGATGTCATGGCAGAACTATCATTTTGCAAGATACGTTCAAATATATGTATGTAATTAATAAAACTTTAATTTTATTTCATAATTTTAAGGCAATGTATATAGAAATCTCAGATATATGAATCCAAAATCAAAATCTTTGTTTTTCTTCAGGTCTATGTAAGACAATCATTTGGCATTATTATATAACACTGAATGTTTTAGTGTTAACATCTAAAAAATTATGGGTACTGCACACTACTTATTTAAGAAATAGAGTTATTTGAAACAACAAGCAATGAAATGGCATATAATGTGGATGGATTAAAATCTAAAAGGTAGTCAATAAGCGTAAGTTTTGATAGATCTACTGAGGAAGAGAGGCATCGTGGTACAGGAGTTTAAAGTAAAATGGGAACCTGACAAGTCTGGAATCAAATCTAATGTCCAACACTATCTATATAAAATATAAGTTATGAACAAGCCACCATATTTAAGTTCTTTTTTTGTCTGTTTTCACATCTATAAGATAAAGATAATGAAAAGCACACCACATGTAGTTATAAAACAATGTTAGAGTACTGAAGAATTCTGTATGTATTATCACTTATAACCTTTTAAATTGATTTTATTGAGGTGTACATTTTTCTATAATTTTTTAAGTATCTTCAGGCTATATATAGGTTGGAAAAGTGGACAAAATAAGGAAAAGTATAGTAGTAATAAGGAAGGGTGAAACACATGTAAAATAAGTTAACCAAGATTTTGGCACAGTGTGAGTTCTTTATACTTTATCTTATTTGATTAACCCCACATCATCATATAACAAATCAAAGGCTGGACATCAATGACTGTCACCCATACCCAAATCACAAACAAACTATGCAAACAACTGCCTACCGACAGCCAGCAATTACAGTGTGCTGCAGACACAATGAGAATCACATGTGTCTGGGAGCTTTTAGCCATTCAACAGCAGCTCTTTTGGGTAACCTTTTCCAATGACAATTTTCTATCCCCTCAACTAGAAAGTCAGATTGGTGCCTCTCTTTCCCCCACATCCATATGATGGTTTGTGGTAGAAGCATCCCCCCTAGACCCTCCCATTCCACTTCACTTCTTTGACAATCACTCCCCTGAATATTGCCTAGAATTCCACTAACAAGGTCTCTTTTCACTCACCTTGAGTTATAATCTCTACCAAGAACTGCTGATATGCTCTAAATACTATCCAAACTCCTTTATGTAACTTAAAAATATACCCCTTCAAACCCATCTGTTTTCCTGATGTTCTAGCGCCTCATCTGAGACACTTTGATGTTTTAGAATATGCCGAATGCATCTTTTTTCTCTGTTCATGTAGTTTCCTATATATTAGCTTCTCTTTTGACTGCTTAAATTCAGCTTATATTCCAGAACTAACTTTTGATAAATACCTCCCAGGAATCTTTCCCTGCCCACTTCAATGTCTTTTTTGATTTTGAGCTATCTTTCTTTGATTGATATTCATTGTGTTATTTAAGATCATTTTCCATAGCATGTTGCATTGTTTACTGTTGGCTGCCCACATTATCTATGCAAATTGCAAGGATTTAAGGAACTTGTCAAAACCATTTTATTACTGTTTAACCAACAACCTGTTCTTAGCCTGGTACCCACATCATGAATGTCTATGATACAGCACTCAATGTGCAGAATGGTCCTCTGTTAATACTGATAATGCAGCTATTAATTTGCATTTATTGGGCCTATTTCTCTTAAGATAGTGATATGGGGCATGCCTCATTATTTCAGTGAATACTTCTCAAATATATGTCATAAACTTAACTTCATCAAAATATTGAATTGCTATATCTGAAACAACTTTCTACTTTCTTTTTTAACATGTGACATGATTCATGGCATGTCATATATGAAAGACAATTAGACAAAAATGACAAGAGTTAAAGGAAAGAGATGGAGCTCAGGAAGTAAAGCACAAGTACTCCTTTTTTATCATCTAAGACGTAAAAATAATTACAGAAAACTTGTTGTCCTCTTAGTAAGTCCCTTTACAAGACTGGATGGCGAATTAGCAATTTAAGTGACTTATTCCTGGGGATATAGATAATGGTCCAATAAAATCTTTGTGGTTGTTTTCTCTGGTTGGAGCTTTAAGTAGCAAACTGTCCAGAGCATAATGACTTTTAAAAATAGGGAAACTCCTTCCTTTGTATTAGGGATAGAGCAGATCTGAGGCCTCTTGCTTTTATACATGTCTTAGCCTCGTCCTCAGTTATGTAGCTGGATGGCAACAACAATCCGAAGCATCGCCTTTAGACAGAACTTGTACAAAGGAGAAAGACAGCATCCCATAATGGGACTCTTTCCAAAACTCATAAAGTTTCCCCTCAAACCCTGCAGCAAACTCATTTCCAACATTAATCAATTAACCAAATCGTGCTGTGGGTTTTGGCAAAATACTGGTAATACAGCTTAAGGGAGCAACATTTGGTTTCATGCACAGGGAAATCATGGTCTTCTAAAGCAAATGACCGGCAATGGGGATGAGAACTTAAGGCAGGATGTTGATGATAAGAAAACCCAGTGGGCTATCTCTGGATAGAGCAGGCACATTTGTGTACATTTCTTTGATGAAGAAAGCCACTCAAGTTTCGACCTGGGTGACAACAAGGGGCAGAATATTCTCTAGAACGTCAGGCAATCTCGAGCCCTTGGTTTTTCTGAAGACTTGACAAGGATGCCGAAGAAAAAGTTTTGGATATTGTTACTTTCTATCAGAAAAAAATTACACCAGTAAAAAAAAAAAAAATTCACAAGCATTTGTCACATTTTAGCTTTTCAGCATTTGAACTCCATGGGGGCAATAATTCAATGTGGAATGTGGGTGGAAAGCAAGAACTCCCTCTTTGTGTTGAAATGGAAAGGACAAAATGCTAAATATTCCCTCTCACTTCCCCTGGCACCTAAAGTTTAAGCATGTGTCCTGGCCTCCAACAAGTGGAGGCTTCAGCACAGAACTGTGAATCCTAAAGAAGCAATGTGAAATGCCTGAGAAGCAGAGAGACCATAGCTTGTGTTGAGAAGCCGGCACTGAGCACAGAGTGACCACCATGCTAATGACACCAACTGAGGGTCACACCTAAGGGTGTGACACTAGAATTTATCATGATTCTACGTTTCACTATAACTTTTTGGTGAGTTTTGTTTGTCCATCCTTCTCAATAATGTGATGGATCACTTTTGGTCCTCTTAATAAATTTGTGTCACCTTATATCTGCCATAGTTTATTATATTGTTTGAAACCTAAAATCATGTCTAATATATCAACAAATATAGATGATTTCAAAAAGCAAATGCAGAGTTTCAATGATCATTTTGGGGATCACTAAACAGTAAATAAATACTATATTTTAAAATTTATTCAAAGTGCAAGACTATTTTGTAAATGTGGTAGGTTTTCACTGTGTTTTGGATAGGCAATATAGGGAATGAGGAGTGCACTTAAAAAAATTGGCGGACAAGTAGTCTAAAGATAAACAAATGAATATAAGAAAAGGCAGAAAGTTTCACAAATGGTGTGTACACAAATTGACAACAAAAACTTTTTTAAAGCTTTTGACTTAAATTAAGCATCTAGAGTGGAGTTTTTTTTTTATTTTATTTTTTAAATTTATTTATTTATTAAGGATTTCTGCCTCGTCCCCACAACCGCTTCCCATTTCCCTCCCCCTCCCCCGATTAAGTCCCCCCCCTCATCTGCTCGAAGAGCAATCAGGGTTCCCTGACCTGTGGGAAGCCCAAGGACTGCCCACCTCTATCCAGGTCTCGTAAGGTGAGCATTCAAACTGCCTAGGCTCCCACAAAGCCAGTACGTGCAGTAGGATCAAAAACCCACTGCAATTGTTCTTGAGTTCTCAGTATTCCTCATTGTCCGCTATGTTCAGCTAGTCCGGATTTATCCCATGCTTTTTCAGACCTAGGCCAGCTGGCCTTGGTGAGATCCCAATAGAACATCCCCATTGTCTTAGTGTGTGGGTGCACCCCTCGTGGTCCTGAGTTCCTTGCTCGTGCTCCGTCTCCTTCTGCTCCTGATTTAAATTAGAGTGGAGTTTTTTAAATTGGGAACAACTGTCCTATGAACTTAACTACTTTAAGCAGATAGCATAAGGTGATTTTCAAGTGATCTTGAACAACAAAGGTGATCAAATGTTCCCATCATAGCAATGACAGCAAGAGGTGGGCAGTCTCATTTGAGTCTGGCTCATATATTTCAGAACATATATTCAAAACCTTAACCTTGAGAAAAACAGAACCCTTAGAACTATCATAGACAGTCAAACGAAACAGAAAACTGCACTATAGACTGAGGTATTAGTTTTAGTTAATATTTTCAGACTTTCCTGGATATTATGAGACAAAATGAGCAGATGTAGCAGAAAATTGAGGGAAAAAGTGTTATACAAAAACAAAAGGAATGCCTGTAGTTTAATTCTTATGGACAAGAGCCAAGGATGGGAAGAAATAATTCAAATTTTCTCTGTTGCTGAATTCTAGAATGAGAGAAACCATTACTGATTGTGTCCCATTAAGAATTTCAAGCATCCACATAAAGCTTAAAATATAGGGGAAAAAGTTAGGTGTTTAGAAAATAAAGCTATTTGAGGAAATATAAGAACAATAGTTGAGTATAATTGTTTGCATGCCATTCTGAGTCAGAAATTAAAATGTGTGTTTACCCTAAATTTACTTCAGAAGCAGCTTGCCTAGACACATATTCAGCTATTTTTTTTCAGGAACCACAAATGTGTTTTACATATTTTAAAAATCCATCACCTTGTTTAATGAATGCAAATTTTGGAAAAATTAGTATTTTTTAAAATAGGTTGTCAAATATAGCATGCCACAGAGTATTTTAAATCAAAACAACCTGCCAGCATTTGAAAAGGGATTTTGTTTGTTTCGCCACTTTAAATTATAGACAATAGCTATACCCACACCACTTTGGTTTCCAAATATCTCTTATGTAGCAATTATGGATCGCAATACCAATGCCTACAAGCAGAAGTCTTATGAGTTACAATATTGTCATTGCTACACTTGTACTCCATTGCAGAACAACCTGAAGGGATTCTATGCCTGTCAGCAAAAATTGTGTAAATATAATACTCTACAGGGGTGTTTCCAGGTACTAAAATATACCCACTTCTCGCTGTTGCTGCTAGCTTGAAATATTACCAAGACATAAAATGAATCTGTTGGCACAACTCAAGCTTGTGAAATGCTTTTTTTTTTTTTCTAAATGCCCAGATAAAGGGCTCTGACCATCACTAGCTCACAAAAATAGATAAAGTGTATCCTGGCAGATAAAAAAAAAAGTGCACTGCCTTTTGTAAATCAAGATGCCCACAGTTTACAAAAATAGGCATTGTGTCTTCCTAAGATGCCTAGTGGTTGCAGACATGAGCATAGTGTGTCTTGACTCTCCAACTCTTTCGTCACACATCCATGGCATTAACAAGCTACCAACAAAGAAGAATATGTAATTCAATCAACTAGGAAAAACATTGTTTATACACTGAAAAATCTAGTTAAGAATGCATGCTAATCCTTACCTGACATGTGGCTTTTAGAAATTATCAAAGGAGTTATCTATTTTCTCTAAACATTGATTTCTTCAGCCGAAAACCATACATAATAAACTACCTGATAAATGTCCATAAAGAATGTAACATGCAAAAATTTTAGAAAATATCTATTACATAAAAAAATTCTGTTTATTTTAATAGTAAAATTGATAGTAAATAAATATAATGTTTTTTTAAAAAATAAAAAGCGAAGAGTTAATGTAGTTTTTGATCCTTCCTCCAAAAGAAGTGTCCCAGAGTCAAATAAAAGAACTCTATGCTTTAAGCTAAGTAAGAAAAATGTCTGGAGACAGCCAAGAGAGGAAGTTAAGGGAAAGGGAAGAGAAGACAAAAAAGGAAAGGAGAGGTGAGGGCAGAAGAGGCCATCCAATCAGAAAGGACAAGGTCTTATGTGGCTCCTCCGGTCCTGAGGTAGACCACACTGATTTTCCTCAGCTCTACTGAAGTTATGTGACCATGAATTATGGATTATAAGTATAATTGTGGAAATGAGAAGAAAATGCTGGTGGCACCTTTTATTGTAAACTGATTTGTCTCTTTTAAGTGAAATTGATGACTACAAAATTTTTTCCTCTTATTTCAGAAATATGAGTAGTGATTTTCATTTCTTTTTAAAAGTTATATTGTTTCATTTAAGAAACCAAAATTCTGACTTCCATGCATTACAAATACACATACATATATTTGATAATGTACTTACTCATTTTAGCTTCGGAGCTAATTATTTGACAAATTAAATGTTGGTGAAGGCAGACCCAATGACTAAAAAACTTGTAATGGTATCAGTATTATATGATGTTGATTGATCACTAGTAATCATTATGAAATATTCAGCTTTACGCTTACGGAGTATCTAAACCTTTACAAGCCTGTAAGTGGAGTTAGACACATTTGGGTGAAGTGTCAATGGTAATTTTACATTAAGAGCAATTCAACTTTCATCATGATATGTATGCTTATAGTCTCTTTAGGAGGGAGTTAACTTCAGTGTACCATCTCGGCTCTGATGGCTAACTTTCAGTTTGTCTACAAATCCAATGCAAGGGAGGAAATACACCTATACATAAGCCCATGATTCTCAAATAAAAATCTCAAATACACATACTTACATATAACACTTCACGGGAACATGTCATTAAGGGTGTTGTTGCTACTAATAATCACCATGGCTTTGTGCCTGTCATTACCCTCGAGCTATCATAATTTTATGAGCACGAACCAATAATAATGACATTTCCTTTTTGTTTTTCTCCACACCTCATTGCTTACATTGATTTGCATAAGCAATTTTCAACCTGATAATTGGAGCCAAACAGGTTGTAGGTTACCTTATGGAAGAGAGCAGTTAAATACTAATTAAGAGAAATCTTTCTCTATTCAAACATATTTTAGAAGTTATTGACTTATTCTCACTGGCTGAGCCGGAAGGTGACTCACTCTGACAGGGATTTTAGGGTTTGAGTTTGCATCAGGCATAACAATGATCTTTCGTGTGTGTGTGTGTATTTAATATATATATTTAATTACCTGATGTCAATTCATAATAACATGAAGAATGATACTTTCAGGCTCAGATCCTTAGGATACAATTATTTTGTTTTAAAAGAAAAAGTGATAGTTGATGTGAGATTCCCCTCTGTGTGGTGTGAATACCATTGGTTAATAAAGAAACTGGTTTGGCCTGATAGGGTAGAACAGAGCTAGGTGTGGGAACTTAACATCTTCAACATCTATTATTTGTAACTGAAAGACATAATCTGACAATAGAAAAGTTTGTATTTGATTTTCTCCATGATCCATTTTCAATATGAACATTAAAACTGAAGCTGGTTTATCTATGATAAGTGCTAGCCCTTTAAGAAATGGATCTACCTCTTTAAAGAAAGCTATCGACAAGGGTTTGCCTATCTGTTAGATTTTTAAAGGAGGCAGCATTGATAAGGGATAGCAGCATGATAGCAATACATGTGTTCATTGTGTTTGTGTGAGTACAGAAAGGAAGCCAAATGACAAGCAGGATTAGAACACAGGCTTCAAAGGTCTAAATCCCCTGAGTTCTGCCTAGTGTTAAAAACAGCTCCCCTACTTGAGAAGATAAGTCCCTCCCTTGTCTGAATTTCCTATATTAACACTCAACAAGGCAAATGCTAATTCTCCTCAAAGACTACCTCCAGAACACTGTAAATAGAGTCAATTCCACAGTTAAGGGGAACAACTAGAAATTCTGACATATCATACGCTATAGAAATCATCAAGTTTCAAAAAGTCATTAGCAAATATCATGTAAGACAACCATAGATTATTACAAAAAATACTAAATATCTGGAGCAAAGCAGGAAAGTAAATAAGTGGTTTAAACCCCAAGAAAACATAGGTTGATTTTCATACCAGAAATTAAAACACATTAATAGCAAAAGCTGCAACAGAGCAGCACCCATCTGGTTTGGTACAGCTGCATTACTGCACACAGTGATGGCCACACCGTACAACATTCAGCAGACCCCAGGAAGCTCAAGGACAGAAAGCCATTTTTGTACATGCAGCTAATGGTATGCTTCCATCAAATTAAAAAAGCTGCCCCAAATTACGAAATATCAAATAAAATTGCCTAACTGATCAACCGTCCTAAATAAATCCTATATTTAGGAAGCATGAAAGATGGAAAAGGTCTGGAAAATTTGGTTTCGCAATAAGGCGGGAGGCCAAGAGAGATGTCATGGCTTGGAGGAGGTTGAATATTAATTAAGAGAAATGAGAATTATTTCTCAGCACTTATTCTATTGCCTCAAGCTTCCCACAAACTGCCTGCTATCATTTTGTGTAATGGATTATATTTAACAGTAGATATGTAGAGCTTGCAAAAATATAATCATTTCTGTGTCTTGAAATATATTATTTATGAATGGTACATATAATCAAAAACAAAAAAAGTTTAAATTAGGTTCATTTGGCATGTTCCACTTTCAATTCAAACATAATTAGCAAAATTATCAACTAATCTAAACTTATGAATACAATTTGTTTACAAAGAAGAGGTTTGAGATCATTTCTTGATAAAAATCATGAAAAACTAAACAATTTAAACATTTAAGTAAACTCAAAAGAAATAAGATGTCCAAAAACATCAAGACTTTCCTTGCAATTGGACATTTTTATTCAGTTAATTTTTCTCCTTGTTGTCTGATAGCTTATTTATAGGTTATATAATGAACAAAAACAAAAGTTTTCTGTCCTTTTTCTGTCAGCTTAGCAATTGCTCCCGAATCTACTGATACATAAAGACCTTCTGTGGCCTGCAGGTGTTTCACCAGCCATCACAGCAGCTTGGCTGCAGATGCCAACTGTAGGCTTAAACTCTATTATTCTATTTGCCAATAAAGAGTCAGCAGTCAGATGAGGGTATGAAAACCTCCTAGACCAGAACAGCCAAGAAGCAACCAGATGACCTTCCTTCTTGCCTGGAGACTCAGAAAGAGAGCATCTCTTCTTTCCATCCCTTGCCACAAAGGCTCAGGAATCTCTAGGTCCCTCTCTTATCCTCCCTGTGAGTCTATCTGTATTCCTAGCTCCTCCATCCTCTCTAGGACTAATTCCTGTCAACTACTCACTGGCTCCACCCCCTGATTCAAAGTTCATTTTATTAACTCAGACTCAGAGTTTCACAGTGCAATCAAATATCCCAGAACAAGTTTTTTTTTTCTCCAAAAGTTTCAGAATCCCTGCCTGCTGTGATATATCATCAGTTTGAAATTTAAAATACATATTGCCACACAAAGTACTCTGTGATATGTAAAGTATTGTTGAAACTCTATTCAAATATTATCTAAGAAAATATGAATATATAAACTGACCTAGAAATCTACTAGAAAAATTACACATAGCGTTTTTGCAAATATTTTTGCCTTAGAATAACCCATACAGACATAAAAAAACAGATTTTGTTAGATAATAAAAAGAAGCTGATATCATAGCTTGCTATCATATCATAGTTAAGGGAATCACTTGAATACATGGTGAAAAAATTTAATGCAAAAAGAATTAAAGAAAAAGAAAGGAAAGAAGGAATAACAGCATATGAAAACGCACCTCATTTGCAGTTTGGGGTTACCTGAGCCAGTAAATATGAACATAATCTATTTGCAAACAAAAAACTTTCATTTGTCAACACAGAAATAGCCATGGTTAATGTAAAAACAATGAATAGATTTTTCCTCAGAGGTAAATGCTGACATCCCAGAATAGCCCTTTCACCAACTTGTAAAGTAAAACTCTCCAGAGCCTTGTGAATGGCGGGCTTATTAATATGAACTCTCCCAACACTCAGCATCATGACATGAAGTGTCTGTTCAGGAGGTCATCTCCAAAATGTACCACATACATCTTCATGCACAAGAGATGATAATTTATCACCCAGACAGAAGGATCTAGTGTCAACTAATCCAAACTGCTGATGATACACTAAATCAGTTTGAGTGATAAGTATAAATAAAGGAAGCTGCAGACCAAGCACTGAAGGATACAGATCCACCTGATCAATGAGATGTCACGAGGCAAATGGAATGCAGTGTTGACAAACATAGACTCCTTTGCTTGAAAATTAACAAAATCAAGTGTTGAAGTCCAAAATTGTGTATTATCATTAGCTTCAAATAAAAGTTTATTTCAATTTTTTTGGGCAATTTCAGATAACACTGAAGAGGCAGAGTCAGCAAAACAGATTTTAAGATATATTCAAAATAATATGTTTTGTATACCATAGAAAACATGACAGGATATGGGAAAAGGCTGCAAAAACACTCTGCCCAGATAACTTACTAAAGTCACTCAATCTGATGAGCATATACATGTACATAGTTGAAGAGAAGTAATAACAACTGTATGCAGAAAATGATTTCATATCAGTTTGCCAACAGGAGTCCAAATTCAATTTATATTGACCTCATGAAAACTTAGATATTTTCTGAAACTGTCTTGTTACAAAAATTGGTAGGGAAAACAAAGCAGTAGGGATAAGGAAAACCATTTCTCCAGAAGGTTTATATTCATGGAGGGCATTCTTTGAGGTGAAGCAAAAAGGGTTTCTCGACTATGTGATCAGAATGGAGTCTTCATCCCTCAACAAATAGAACCTACAACTTGAGCAAATACGTTCAATGGATTTAGGTATTCTGAGAAAGTCTGTAATGAAAAAAGGCTGATTACAATAAATTTCGAAGCCTGCTAAAACTAATCTGCAAAAGTAGTTTATAAGGAAAATTGTTTTCCAACAAATGTATAGGCTCCTTTCATTTGTTGCATTAAATTTAGAGTTTTTTGTGTCAAATTTTACTCTTGCCTTTGTATTTTATCTTTCAGTTTATTTCTGATAAAGATAGAATTCTACTACAAAAATATGGCCCAATCCCAATTGCGGTTTATTTAAATTTCAAAATGAAAAGCTTACTAAGAACAGATAAGATTGATTGCTCTCTCTGTCTTAGCATAATTGTATTTCAGGTGAACATCAATTTACTTTAAAGGACACTTCTAAGTAGCAGAATGCATCATAAATAATTCATCAATCACAGTGACTAAGAGAGTGATTTACTCCAGCAGATTCAATGGAATCAATGTTCTAATTTTTTTATTGTTTTATCTGCTCTGCATTTTTAATAATTTTGTTTTACACAAATCCTTTCTTACATTTTCATACTCATTACCTTAAATGCAGTTATATGCCACTGTTCTTTCTCTCTTTTTTCCTCTTTGATTGAAAACATATTTTTTTCTCATACAATATATTCTGATTACAGTTCCCCCTCCCTCTACTCCTCCTAGTTCCTTCCCACTTCCCCTTCTGTTCCTATCCACTTCATTTCTTGCTCACATTAGAAAAGAACGGGCTTCTAAGAGATAACAACAAAATGAAAAACGCATGATTATCTCCTTTCTTTTAAAATGATTCTCATCTCTTTCAAATAAAAGCATTTTATTTTCACTGAGACAAATAGCAACTCTGTACACCAATAATAAAACAAAACAGACCATACATAACTGAGAAACAGGCACAAAGTTTTCTCAATTATGTGATTATGTAAAGCCAACAATTTGTTTTCATATTACGTAAGCATCTCAATGACAGTAAGTAATTTCAGGTTTTCTGAAGTTTGGTAAAACTTAGTTCAGTGCGTCAATGCCAATTAAACACCTCTAAATTAACTGTCCACCTGTTTGAGAATGGACAGACCTTACACTGAGTGTCCTGTGACTTACTGAAGGACCAAGCCTGCCTAGCATTTCTTAAATTTCTCATCAAAGAAGCAATTTGATATTAGTAATTTTCCAAAGTGTGACATAACCAGAAAATAAATATAATGACAAGAAAACATTGGTCGGAGGAAATAGAATGTTACTTACTTGCAAACCCCTCTGAAAAACCGAATGGCCCATAAAATTAGCCAGCATTCTAATTAAAGCAGCACCCTGTGGGAAAGGTATTGAAAAGGGAAGAATCTCAGCAAGTTTGATTCTCACGGTGTCATGTAACAATACTTTGTTCAGTCTATTCTACTTGGAAAACATTCAAGGAGAAAAACATAAAATCATATCTCACTTAACGGTTGAAAATTCCATGTTTTATACATCTACATGTTTTCTGGATCAAAACCTACTACTTCAAGGTTAAAATCCCTCAGACACAGCAGAACAGTCTGTAATTAGGAATAATAAATACTTTTGCGAACATGGTACACGATAAACTTAATAAATCACGGAACTTATACTCAAAAAACATGATCTGGTAACATAAGGACACCCACGCTAAGAAATATTCAAGTGAAAATAGAATCTGCAGGTACCATAGGTGGTTACTGAACTAAATCAAGTGAGAATGCTCCACAGCCAAAGTGAAGAAGGAAGTGTGAAGCCATCGAGTTTTCTGAGTTCAAAATTTATCTCTGTCACTTTTTAAACACTTTTACCAGAGCAAAGGTTTAGACCTCTCATTTCTTATTTTCTTCTCTTGCAACAAAGAGTTACCAACAATTCCATTCAGTGAGACGAGACAGTTTTGAGACTTAAATAATTAGTGTGTACATATGTATGCTTATGTGTATATAAAGTGTAGTATATATGTGTGCATATTACATATCTTAAAAAGTGTGTGGTGTGTGTGTGTGTGTGTGTGTGTGTGTGTGTGTGTGTAGAAGAGTTTAAAACTGGGCCTGAAAGACATTGTGAGCCATCAATGTTGTTTTAGTTTGGCTCAATATTTTTGTCATATCCATTTCTGAGAGAGACCAGATGTAGTTATATGTATCTATATGTAAGAAAGGATATGTGGTTAATATTTTTTGAGTAATAAAATATTAAATTAGAAAACCTGAGAACTACCATCATAATAAATATAGGATGCAATCCGTGCAAAATGTTCCTAAAGTAATCAACCTGAAGCAATCCGAGTAATGAGCGGTAAGCCAGGATGATCACAAACCTGTATGGAAACTTTAAGTTAGCTTCTAGAAGTCACCAGTTCACACTGAGCTGCTCCAGGGTTCGCAAGGAGAGACTGGTTAAGTATAAATGATAGTCTAGGTTTAGTGGAAACTCCTTTGCACCTACATAACCTCCGCCACTCTTACAAATGCACATACTGCAATAGCACCTTCTCCAAAGTGTCGCTTTAACTTTTATTAATGGTATATCTCACAGCTGATGAGATTGGCTGTGGCGTCTCAAAGCATGCACCGGGGGTATCCTCTTCAAGGAGAGAACCCTACAGCCCTCATCCAACTTGCCCATCCTGCAGCAGTCAGTCCAGCAACTCATCCGTGATTTTCCACTTTTTAACACTAAAACTATCCCCTTTAATTTTGGAACCTTGATGCAATCTAATATTCTCATTCCATTAGTCAATCATCCTTAAAGAACTGCCTTAAAAAAAGAAAATCTCAATTCCCCGAAGAACTTGTTCCTCAAATGAGAATGTTATTATCATCTCAACAAATGAGCTGGCAAACCATGAAGTTTTATGCCCCTCCGGATATCTCTCCCTCTCACATCTTCCACTCCTTTCTCTTCCTATGTACATTGTTTTGCTTCTTGCTCTTTGTCTTCCGCACACTTGTACAAGTCCATAAAACATAAGCATTCCTGATTCAATCTAGGGAGCAGGTGAGACTCCCCTTTAGAACGCATCAGCTCTGCTCCCTGAATTTTCTTGACAAACTCTGCTCCTATGTATTTTCCAATCTAGTCTACCCACCCTGAGGGAAAAATCTGTCAGTTCTTCAACAACACTAACCCTTGCCACCTGGGGAGAGAGAGACTGTGAGACAGTCGGCTCCAGGTTCCCATCGGAGCAGAAGAGCCATCTTCAAATGATTTAAGTGATTCCCTCCAGGTAATGATGACTTGGTCCCTTGTCAGGCTATAAAAACTATCAGTTGGCATGAACTAGTGATAAAAGAGTACTCTGTGATCATAAAGAATGGGCCTGTTTTCCTGTCTTAGGGAGGCTGGAGCAGGGGCCTCAGAAATAAGATGTAGAAATATAACCAATATGCAAAAGACATAATAACGCAACTCTTCATTATTGTTATATCCTATAACTCAATTACATTTCAGAAAACTTATTGCCTGGATATTTTGATGTTGCCTGGAGCAGTCTACAATCTTCTATATTTAACTGACCTTTTCTGCAGATTGCTAATTTTTTTAAACGTCTATTTTAATGAAGTTTGCAAAGAGGTGTCAGGTGAGTTGACCAAGTGTTCTTTAATCAGTGTACAGGACACTTACTACACATGGCTGCAACAAAGGCCACACTAAAAGTCACCCCACATGCTTCTGATTTAAAGGAAGTGCTGAATCACGTTTCCCTGAATTTGAAAATATTTACTCGTCAAGCTAACCTCATTTATAATGTGGCAACCTAGAATCACTTGTGGTTGAAAATTCCAGCCGTGAGAAAGTGAATTGGACTCTTAAGTACCTTAAAGAGATTTATGGAAAGGAATCGTACTATTTCTTAAGAGAAGTCAGCATAACTTTCTAAAACAAGGTCCATGAGAGACACTATAGAAACTGACTGATTTGCTTAGAATATCATAAGCGATATGTCACAGTAAGAGGTTTAAAAACTCAATCATCATTTAGTAGGTTTTCTTCTGTCCTTTATTTACTTATTTTGGTTTACCTTGTAATAATCCTAGCACCTAATGATTTCAGAGGCACTGACTATGTACAGAGAAAAAGGCCTCCTCCTTGCCTCAGACTTAGCACATCTCTCTCCTGCAGGTAGCTAAGATAAGCTCCCTTAATTCAATAGTAGTTGACAAAGAGAGAAATTGTCTGCACACATGGCAGTTACGTTGTGTTCTTAAGCACCAGCTATCCATCAAGGAGATAGTCTTTATTGTTTCACTGGTATGTTTTCACAATGTGTAATCACTTTTTAAGAGAAGGTAATCTTCCAGACTCAATTATTTCCTTAGCATATGTTTAGTGAGTTGGTAGTTTCTTCTATACTATCCCACAGAATACAAATAGGAATCATGTAAGTACAGCTCATTCCTATGGGGCTAAAGGATCTAAAGAGTGACCATCTGGGTTCTGCCTCAAAGGTGGACAACATATTCAGCCCCCATCGACACAATGTAAGAAGAATCATATTTACAAAGTGGGACAGGTGAGGGGGGAGAAACCTGAAGGAGAGAAGGTCATACAGATAGGAAGGCATGAAGCCACATATTGGGGGATTGAGCGGGAAGTAAGTTTAAAGCAGAATTTAAAAGTTTGGATTGCAGAGCTAAAGTATTTGGAAAGGGGAGAGCTTAAGGATGATACCCCAGATAACCAGATACAAGACACCCAGAAACAAGCAAGATGAATGAGTGGTAGCTAGGCAGTTTAACAAATGTGACAGAGGTAAATTTGAATTTTAGTCTAAGATAGGAGAAGATGACATTAGAAGCTATGGATAAAAAAATGCTTCAGGCACTTGGGAGGCAGTGGCAGGCGGCTCTCTGTGAGTTCAAGGCCACCCTGGTCTACAAGAGCTAGTTCCAGGACAGAAACCAAAAGCTGCGGAGAAACCCTGTCTCGAAAAATCAAAAAAAAAAAAAAAATACTTTAGAAAAAGTTAACTAAACTACAGAAATCACTTGGAAAATATGAAATTTTAAAAATAGGTCTAGAAGCACAGGACTAGAGAGGAAATGAAACAAAGAAACAAGCTACAGGAGAAGACATAGCTGGAGACACTAACATGGTTAGGAGTAGGTAAGAACGCCGGAGAAATGTGCTCTTATTTCAGTGAAGGAAACAGAAAATGGAACCCATAGGGCTTTCTGAAGATCACATAGTCTTCTCCGTAGTGGTCAGGTTAAACACTCAGGAATTTAAATTAAAAGCAAAGGTGGACACCAGAGTATAACAAACAGCTGAAAGCAACGTGGGTAAGAGTAGAGTCATGGAAGACACGGTTGGGAGTTGTGCTTCCAGTTTCAAGGAAAATAATATTTAACAGAGGAATTTAGTCAGTAACAATTAGGAAGGAACTATTTTATTATCCCGTGGGTATGAATGAAGCTAAAATCACGTGAACATGAGGCATTCATGTTATGTTTATTTTTGGTTTTTTGAGACAGGGTTTCTTTGTATAGCCCTAGCTATCCTGGAACTCACTCTGTAGACCAGGGTGGCCTCGAACTCACAGAGATCTACCTGCCTCTGCTTCCTGAGTACTGGGACTAAAGGGACTAACCCCTTGGCCTTTAAAAAGTATATACAGATACAGAGAGAAAATGTTGTTCTAAGAAATAATGATTGAACAGAGATGGTGATTGCAGACATGCAGATTGAGAGATGGGTGTTAGAACAAACTTCCAGGAAGAAGAAGAGGAGAATCTCAGTTATCTCAGGGAGAATGTGCATTGGCTTCCTGAGACAAAACTGAAAAGGGAAATGACGGGATAAGTCACTAAGATTCTAGGGCCCAAAGCACAGCTGGAATCAGTCTGAGCACAGCAGACTGCAGCTGCACAAGGAGGCATCATGGCCTGTCTGTCTCACTAGGGTAGACCCATCACCCACAACACTTCTTAGTACAAAGGATTTCCAGATAAGCAACTGGTCTTTCTCTTTTCCACAATGCAAAGGCAGTCTTTAGATTATATCATCCTGAGAGTAGAACTATATTCAAAGTAATTATGTTGGGTAGAAAGGAGTGAAACATGGGAAGCGGTAGAAAAGTCCTGTGAATAGAAATCACTTGAAAGGTAGCAATCACTAACGGCTCATGGTGTGATGCAGTCATAATGTTACAAAGAAGGTATCATTATTTTGCCCAATCAGAAGTATGAGGCTTAAAAGGTTGTATAACTTGCTGACATTGACCCAAATTAAGTAAAAGAACTATGATTAGAGACCCATTTATAGCCAGCTCCAAATCGTCCCTTTTAACTGATGGAGGTTACTGTCTTAGGATTCGCAATCAAGAGGGAACCTAGACACTCTTTAAAATCACTGGAGAAATGAGAACCTAGAGAGAAAAATGTTCTGGGATATTGTCTTAGCTAGGCTAAGATGTGTTATATTTGTTTATGCTGCAAAATATTACTTTACCTGTGTAAAGGTGTGCTCCTTTTCTTTATGCATCTGTTTAACGATGTAAGGATAACTGTCTAATTATGGAAAGATGTGTTGCATTTGTTTCCCATTGCCTTCCAGCAGCACCTCACCGCTGAACAGCCAATAGCTGGGCAGAAAAAAGGACAGATGGAGCTGCCAGGCAGAGAGAATACATAGGAGGGGAAATCTAAGTTAAGGAAGAATGAGGAGAAGAAGAGAGACTAGAAAGGGAAGGAAGAGGAGCACAAGCCAAGCTGCCAGTCAGTCCAACACAAAAAGCAGTGAAAGAAACACACGAAGAAAGAAAAGAAATAAGCCCAGAGACAGAAAGGTAGATAAAGAGGAAGCAGGTTAATTTAAGTTAAAAGAGCTAGCCAGAAATGAACTTAACCTAAACCAAGTATTCAAAACTAATATGTGTCTGTGTGATGATTTGGGAGCTGGTTGGTGGTTCAAAAGAAAAAGGCTGCTAGAGAAAGAAAAGGAAAAGAAAAAAGGAAATTGTTCTAATTGTTCAGTTTAGAATCAGTGGCACTCTGACAGCAGAGGATGAAAGGAAATTAATAAGATTGAAATGGCTTTCCCGTACTCTCGGGCTGGAAATGAAATGAAATATTTTGAGGACATGGAAGGGTGGGCCGTGCTTATGGTGCTAAGAAACACCAGGCCGCCTTAGCACAAGTTCAGTGCAAACCAAAAGCAACAGAAGTTGAAAATGTGTGAAAACACACTGCTCCGATTGCCAGCTGCTTTCTGTAGTCTCCCTCATGAAAGCCACAGTCCTCAGCTTACTCCAAGTCAAGGACTGAGTAGGAAAAACCACAGAGCACCTATTCCAGGAAAACAGGAAGCCCCTCCCAGTGGGGATATGATTGGAGGACATCTCTGGTCTGGGAGATATTTCTGTAACAAGCTACCCACCTGGAGTTCTCCCATCCAAGGGTCTCCAACACCCTCCACGTGCTTGGGATGTCCTCTGTAGTGCATTATCCAAACCGATCCGGTTCCCTTGCCCAGTGATGCTCTATGTATCGCGGTGTCTATGCTTTAGAATATCAGGATTAATTCGATAGGGCAGTTTGCAGTATGGAGATCCCCACAAGTACAATCTACTTTTGGCTTGTCACAGACATTAGTTGGTGATCAGTGTACTATAGTCACAATACTATCAACAAAACTGGAAGATTCTTTTCAAGTCTCTAACTACTACACCTTCTATGGAGTGTGCATGTGCTTCGTGGTTCATTCCATTATTGGGCTGGAAGGAAGGGAGTAACCCCACATCACTGCCTCCACTTTACAGATGGGAGAAACTGAAGTAAAAGATCATTTGCTCGATATCCGCCAGCATGGTAAGACCTGGAACACATCCCTGAATTGGCTTCCATCTACTCTGTTGTTTTTAATTATAGTTCTTTAACAAACAGAGAAACAGTGAGACATCCCTGTGCAGTGAGACATCCCTGCTATAGTCTGTGTTGTTGAAAGGGTTAGCATATTGACTTCAAAATCAAAGCGCTTTTCAGATGCAACTTTCAGAAAGATGTCTGTTCACTAAGCATAGACAAATAGAGAGAGAGTACAACATTCTGCCAAAATCTGTTAATATAGAAAGTCTTTGGTCTGAAGGGAAAGAATATATTGAATATTCCCAGAGTTTTTGTAAAAAATAAATAAAAAAAGGAGAGAGAGAGAGAGAAACACGCTAACTTCTTTTTAAGATATTATATGCTACTTTAGCATTTGAAAAATAGGGTCGGGGAGAAAAATACCTAATCTTGAATGTTCTTGACTCTCAAACTGATCAAACTCCCTGCCAAGCTCTCCTCTTTGTTGTCTTTGAAATTCATAGCCTGTTTTATCCATTAGTTGTTGTTACATACGTATGTCTGTGTATAGCTCAATACATAAATATAAGCTGCTCAGTATATAAAATATTCATATATGTTTTCATGGCTGATCCTTTAGTATTGGGTAATCAATTGGTATGATCTTTCCTGAAAACAAACTTTCTCCTGTTCTCAACATTCTTTAGTTGCCTGTAATTATATTATAATATAAAAAAGATAAAAATAACAGTATACAGAGGATGAAAATGGAAATACAATTAATTCTAATCATGAAAGCGAAATTAATGCCCAATTGTTCCATCACCCAGGCTTAGAACCCTGGAGTCCTCTTTGATTTATTACTTCCTGAGGCCAGGTCTCTACCTCTGTGCAGCCGAATTATTTCACAACCTCTTAATGACAGCCCCAGATTCATTCTCACCCTCCAAAATCCATCCTGTGGGCCACATCAAGCTAATTTTAATAATTACTACAGACACTTAAGGTCTGCTAAGCGCTCTAGTTCTGCTATCAACTCCAAGTTCATCACATCTTTTAAATATCTACTATTATACTTAAGAGATAGTAGTAATGACAGCGACAACTGTATTGTTTTAATTAAGAACAAGAAGAAATGGGAAGCGGTTGCGGGGAGGAGGCAGAAATCCTTAATAAATAAATAAATTTTAAAAAAAGAGAAAAAAAAAACAAAAGCAAAAAAAAAAAGAAGAAAGTCCACCTGCATTTTTCTGACAATTTATTAAAATTACCCACAAAACAGTTGGAATAGTGTTTGCCATATAACAAGCTTCAGTACAGTTATATGCAATTGTGATCATCTAACTTCCTTGTCTCCCAAAATTTTTACTTCTAAGCACCATCCTCAGGTCATAACCAAGGCCATGGTAAGAATATTTAATACGCCTTATCTTCCCATATAAGCAAATAGTCAGCCTCCCTTCTAGCTAAACTCATTTTCTCATGTGACCATATCTTCCACACTCCCATTTTTGCCATGATATGTACTCTAAGTGCAATAAGAGCTCCACATTCTTTTTATAAATTTTAAAGTTTTTAATATATATTTGGAGGCATGGTTGGACCAGAGTGTGGATGTGGAGGTCATAGGAAAATTTGGTAGAATGAGGAGGTAATAACCTACAAAGTATGTCTATGGAGAATATTCAAAATCTCCTTCAGATAGTGAACTGAGATGAAGACTAATGACATTTTTCAATGTGAAATTAATATTTGACTTGATGGACGAGATTTGGTCAATTGGCAAGAACAGAAGCTCCCAGCAATTTTAAAAGAAAGAGAATTGTGAAATTACAGTGTTGTTTCCCCTAAAAGAGCATAATATTGAGTAAATATAAGTCAAGAAGCTTTCTGAGTGAGATGAAAAAATTATAATAGTTTGTACAGACCAGAGTGATTGAGAAGAGGATGAGAAATGGATGACAGAGAGGTAACTCATACTCAGAAGGACAAACATGGTATGTGCTTACTTGTACACGGATATTAGATGTAAACCAAAGGATATCTAGAAAACAATCCACAATTCCAGAGAAGCTAGGTAACAAGGAAAACCCTAAGAGGGACACATGGCTTGCCCTGAGAATGGGAAGTAGATGAGGTCTCCTAGGTAAACTAGGGTTGGGGGAGGCACAAAAGGGGAGGGGATGGGAGATGAAAACATGAGGGAACAGGATGATGGACAGGGGAGAGGGACGGAGTGAGAGAGCAATGAAAGAGAAAGCCATGATGGAGTTAGGGAGAAACCTGGTACTAGGGGAATGACTAAGAATTCACAATGTGGCACCAGCTAAAACTCATAGCAATAGTGGAAAGGGTGCCTGACCTGACCTTCCCCTGGAATCAGATTGATGAATACCCTAACTATTATTATAAAGCCTTCGTCCAGTAACTGATGAAACCAGATGCAGAGATCCACAACCAAGCACCTGGGCAACATCTGCGAATCCAATCAAAGAGAGGGAGGAGGGAATATATGAGCAAGGGAGGTCAAGATCATGATGGAGAAATCTACAGAGACAGCTGAACCAAGCTCGTGAAAACTCATGAACGCTAGACCTGCAGCTGTGGAGCCTCCACAGGACTAAATTAGGCTCTCCATATCTGGGAGACAGTGGTGAAACTTGGACCACCTGAGGGTCCCCTGGAAGTAGGACACCAGTATATATCCCAGGCACATAAGCTAGCTTGTTGGAGCCCATTTCCTCTGGTGGGGTGCCATGCTCAGCCTCAATGCAAGGGGGAGGGTCTTGGTCCTACCCCCAACAAATTGTGTCAGACACTGATGACTCCCCATGGGAGTTCTTACACATTTGGAAGAGTGGATGGGGTTTGAGCTGGAGGAGAGGATTTGGGAGGAGGTTGGGAGGATAACTGAGGTTTTAAAAAAGTAAATAAATTATTTTAAAAGGAAAAGAAAAATGGATAAATCATAAGAAAAGAGGCAGCACTTCAAGAACAACCTTGAGTAGACAGCAGGACACGTTCATCATGCAGGGGTGAGGTGTTCATGTCATACTGAAGACATTCATTCACTTCAATGAAGAGCCAAAGAAATAACGACAGGGTTTGACAGGTAAGATGTATGGATTGGAGGTGGGAGGACACTGACTCCTGTGTTGATTCTATTATTTCAGGAGGGAAAATAAAACAGAGTCATCATATGAAAACAAATAAGAATAAAGTAGTGGAGATAATGAGGAAAGAAAAACAGATATCCACTGTCCATCACACTGAAAAATTCCCCTGGGAGATGCTACACCTTACCACCAGCTATTCCTGACCAGGCCACATAAACATAAGGATGTTAATAATTGCATGTGTACCAATGCGTTCAGTTTACTTAGTTCCATGAAGATGAAGACAAATCTACAAAATTGCTTTTATTCCTGTTTTATGAAAGCTATGGATATATGAACATACAGGTGAAATAATATTCTCTTTGATCATCGGATTTATGCTACTGTAACAAGTAACCAAGAGCATTAATTTGCAAATGGAGAAGGTTCATTTCAGCCCAAAGTTATGGAGTCTGTGATCCATGACTGACAGATAGTGTGGATGTGTGGCTTGTAATGAAACCACACATAATGCAGGGAGCTCATGGCAGAGCAAAATCACATTCCTCATGCTCAAAGGGAAAGTAGACATAGAAGGAAGGAGATGGATTCCTATTATCTGTAGGAGGTGGGGGCTTCTAGGAGGTCATTGTTGCTACCTTCAGTTGCTATCACCTTCCACATGCACCTGTGACCTGGCCCTTGACATATGGTCCTAGAGGTCATTTAACCTATAGCAGCTTAGCTGCTATCTCTAGGAAAAGAAACCAGAGTGTGGGTTAAGAAAGGGTTAGATGAGGGCTTCTAACTCTATTGCTTTACTTATTTGACAGAACATTAGTAACGATGTCCAACAAAATAGTGACATTTTACTGTTTGTGAGGTAATGAATATATGACATAATTTTCTCTAGGTCAAACTTTTCTTAAGGTTTTTATTTAAAAATGACAAATGGACTTATTTGGGAAAACTGTCAACTTATACACCTTACAATCTTATTATCAATTCTATGTTATATAAATATCTTATTACTCTGAAACTCTATGAGGTATTCATAGCTGTTCTAGCAGTATTATCATTAGACAGTTTGCTTCTTATTTAAAGTTAATTTATCTGTAGAGAAAAATGTAGAGTAGAAATATCCATAGGCTTAGTATAAACCTTTCAACAATTATGAGTATATAAGTAATAATTTATTTGAAATATCAAGGCAATAGCCTCATCAGAGATGCTTATTCTTGTAGTATATGGCAATCAATACAGAAATCTACAACTCGTCAACTTGGAGAGAAAAAGAGATTTCAGAATTCTCAGTCAAAAATGTGACGTCCATACCACACACCTCTCCTCGAGGCTCAAGGATCTTTGCAGAAGAGGAGGTGAATGCCTTCAAGGAAACGGTATTGACCTTACACCACAGGGTAGATGCCCTTATGAAGTCACAGTGCTTGTGGCAGCGCACACAAGTAGTTCAAGTTGAGCAAATCCCAGCATAGAGCAGGGAAGGTTTGCATGCAGTCGCATGCCTAGCTGAGGAACTTCAGTAATTGATTACTGCTGAGATAAAGATATCAGTCAGTGGACTGACACATGCTAATGATTACACTTCAAAGAAGAATCAACATCCAGGAGTAGCTGGTCAACACAGCTGGATGTGACGAGTGGACATAGGAAGGAATAAAATTAGGTGGGTATGGAAGTAAGGGGAGAGGGCTGGATGTGATCTAAACATATTGTATGAAATTCTTAAAGAATTAATAAAAAACATTACAAAAATCAACTTAGTAGTTAATCTATGGTAACTTATGCAAAAATATGAAGGGATTAACGACAGAATACTGATAAAATATTTAGTTTCATTTTTTAAAATCCTAAAATGCCACAAACCAGTGTTGACTGGATAAGAGATTTAATTTTGTTTTTAGAAGTTAAGGCAACATAATTTGCTAAAACGTGGTACTCACTCATAAGTGGATATTAGCTGTAAATAATGGAAAAACTATGTGCAAGTCACAAAACCAGAGAGACTAAGTAACAAGGAGGGTTCAAGAGGGACACAAGGATCTCCCTGGCAAGAGGAAAGAGAGGAAATTCCTTAAGCGGACTGAGAGCAGGTGGGGATGTAAACATGAGTGATCAGGTTGTGGGAGTAGAGAGAGAGAGTACTGAAAGAGGCAACCAGAAAAGCTGGGGTACATTTGTACATCAGGTAGAAACCTGGCACAAGGGAATCTCCCAAGATTCTCCAAGGAAGAACCCAGCTAGGGCTCTTAGCTACGGCTCCTAGCAATAGTGGAGAGGATTCTGAACTGGCCAACTTCTGTGACCAGGCTAGACTTCCAATGGAGGGTTTTTGACAACAATCCAGCCACATAGCCTTGACCTACAGGCTGCCCTGCCTATGTGATGTGCTAGGGTAAGCATGGCCTAGAGACTGAGGGATGACTGACCCAACCAATGACTGATCTAGCTTAAGATGGTTGTTATGAGAGTAAGCCCACTCCTGACACTACCTGGAGTGCCAGGACCCACGGGCTAGATACCTAGGAGAGAGCCAAACACGACTGGAGAAAAAAAGTTAATATAATGATGCCTAACGAAAATCTGCTATACTCATAGATTAGTGCCTAGCCAATTGTTATCAAAGAGACTTCAGCGAGCAACTGATGAAAACTGACACAGACACCCATAACCAAACATTAGGCTGACCTCAGGTAATCCCACTGAAGAGAGAGAGGAAGGATTGTAGGAGTCAGAAGGGTCAAGGATATCACAAGAAAACTCACAGAATCAACTAGCTTGGGCTAACAGGGGCACATAGAGTCTGAATTGACAACTAACGAACCTGAATAAAACTGGCATAGGCCCTCTACATATGTTCTATATAACTTGATCTTCTTGTGCACTCCTAACAGTGGGAGCAGGTGCTGTCTCTGCCTCTTTTGCAAGCTTTTAGGACTCTTTTCCTCTTACCAGGTTGCCTTGTCCGCCTTAATACACTGGGAGGACTTAATCTTACTGCAACTTGATATGCAATGTTTGTTGATATCCACGGTATCCTGTCATTTTCTCAACAGAAATGGAGGAGGAGTGGATTGAGAGTGGTCAGAGAGGGAATGGGGAAAAAACTTGGTGAAGAGGAGGGAGGGAAAACTGTGTAGCTGGGCTGTAATTTGCAATACTGTTTGGCCAACAGCTCAAGCGTATTTCTGGCTAATTTTTTAAGTTTGCTTTTTATATTGTTTTTTGGCCTCTTGGCTAAGATCAAGTGTAGTATCTGTTCTTATCAGTTGAATTAATTAATATTAATTAATAAAAGAAAAATCTAAATTCTTTTGTGTCATAATGTCATTGGTTAAATATGCCAGACCGAGAAAATCTTCAAAGATGTCAATATCATTTGTACTTTTGAGTATCAGCCAACAGACAGTGTCCCTATATATTGTGGAATAATTTATCTTTGTCATGGTTAGACTATCACAGCTGGAAATCTATGTGAAATTTAGTATATTTTTAGAAATTACAGAGGGAATTAATGTTAATGAATCTAACATGTATCATGTCAAACTTGTTCTGGAAATACTGTTATTAAAACATGCTTACATATACACTAACAAATGTCACAAATTAAATGTTTGATATAACCATTACCAATTGGGTTTTAGATGCATTCAAATATGAAATGCTATCTTAATTTTATATAAAATAAAGCACGGCTATTTTTAAGTATTAGGACTAGAGTTAGTTGAACAGTAAATGAAAGAGCTTAATATGCAAGGAATAATATATAGTTTATTAATCAACTATACTATAAAAGAAACTATATTTGGACATTTATCTAAAAGTAGAGCACTAACATTGAATAATATTTTTATTGAAGTGTATATTTTGTAAATAACTCAGACATTCATTTTTCCACTGGTAGACAAATGTCAGGTAGTCAAATATTTGAAAACTACTCATAAACAACTTTATAAAAACCAATTCATTACAAAGTTGAACAAAAGATTCATTTACATGATTCCTTCTTAAGTTTTATAAGACATGAATGGAAATACAAAGATAGATATTGATGAATATTATGTTAAAGTCTAGAGTATGCCAGACTCATTAATATATTATTATTATGATGATGATGATTCAATTCCTGTTTTTTTCCTCTGATGTTCCTCTACATTTTACCTCTGAATCTGATGAATTTTTAATTCATGAAAATAATGCTTTTTCCTTATCTTTGTCATATACCATTGTGACCATTTTGCAAGTATCCCAGGCACTGAAGATTCAAGATCAGGTAGAGGCATGCACTGTAGCTCTGATGGGATTGATCTTTAAAATACCCACTCATCGGTGCTCTAAAACTTGTCTTTTTAGCAGCTCATACGATGGCCAATTCTTAACTTTCATTACTTATTAGTAGAAAATGTAGAAAATTTACTTCAAGTTTCAATATTCCTTTTGGTTGACCACTAAGGATAGAATTTTTTTCTTTTTTATTTATTTATTTATTAATGATTTCTGTCTCTTCCCTGCTACCGCCTCCCATTTCCCTCCCCCTCCCCCAATCAAGTCCCCCTCCCTCATCAGCCCAAAGAGCAATCAGGGTTCCCTGCCCTGTAATATGTTGTCTTGTTGGGACAATTATATTTAGATGATCTGTTGGGGATATCTAATAATAAAAATTACTCATTTAGAAATACAATCACAAAGACATTCCTCAAAAACCTTAAAATAAGCTCATATAACTTTAAAACAAATTCCTTTGAGCTTTCCATCAATGTGTCTCTGCTCTGCCATGGTTCACTTTTCTCCAGTGCTACTTTGAGTGGCATTACACTTGGCCGTGTTCTAGCTTGAGCACCCAGGGAGCAATGTTTGTGGCATCTGAGTTTTTGGATGCATGTCATTTTATGACTTTTATTTAAATAAGAAAGAGATTTTCACAAAGGCAGAATAATGATCATAAGTATAAAATAGTGACGCACAGGTGATATGAAGGGGTGAAGAAAAATTGGGAGATTTAAATGGGGTAGAGGATGGGAGAGGAGGAAAGACGATAAAGTGGGAAGAGGAATAATAGCAGTAAGGATGTTTGAAAAAGCCAAATGGAAATCTACTATTTTATGAGCTTTCTCTATAAAAGATTTTAAATGGTGTAACCCTATAAAGAGAATGTTAGTTCTTCCAGAGGACATGGATTGAAAATAAAAAAGTATGCTATGGACATAGGACATTCAGAAATCAAGCCGGTACTGATCAGAGAGTTTCTTACTTTCGGGCTATCTTTCATATTGCTAGAAGGTGCTATGTAGGTTGCTGACCAAGAAAAGTCCTCAGCAGTGTTTCCCATCATAATCTCTGCATGCTACAATAGCATTCTGGGAAAATGCCCACGGTTGCATATGAATAGAAAAATGACATCTAAAGGGGGGAAGCATCGTACACCGTATTCATATGTTTTGTGGAATCATTCATGGCTTATTAGTTCAATTAAGGAATTTTAGGATCAAATAGGCTTCACTATAGGTTTTGGCTTTGGTGGATAAATGCATCATTGTCCAGCAATTTTAAAATAAGGCTCAAGTCAAGAAGACTTGAGACTTGGAGGTCAGTGCTCTATAACCATGGGCATATGTTCCACATGAATGAGGTTTACTAGACAGAAGCATAAATAACCCTGTCCTTCATGTAGACTTGAGGCTGTCATTTGCGGGGATTTTTTTTCCTATGAAAATGGAGAAGTGCGAGCCACTTACTCATTCAGACAAAATGTCTCAGACTAGCCCCATGCAGTGAAGCTTTACCTAGCTGTTGCTATGGTCCTCTCATAGTCCTGACACTACTGACAAGGACAAAATTGTAGTATATTTTTTCATTAAGCATCCATATGAGGACTTCTTCAAGGATGGACTCACACGAAAGGCTGATGAGATTATTTACACAGAAAGGACCACCATTGAGTTCAAGAACAATATTGGATAACGCCATGCTTCTTAACTCCACTATGCTATAAAACTGAATTTACCATCCTACTCAATCCATAATAAATAAAACATGCCTTATAAGAGAATACCAGCAAACTGATGTTTCGATCATTGCAATTAATCCAGACAGGACATAAACCAATTGGGTCAGCACTTCATTTTATCGCCCATGAATGTATGTAAAAGGGCAAAGAAAAAAACATGATTCCTTTATGGCAAGGACAAGAAAACTGCATGGCATTTTTGAATCTTTGCTGTTGTATTTAATGCATGATATTACTGATCTTCCAAAAGGTAAAGAAATTATCTCACTGTATTAATGCTTAAAAAATAAGAGAAATAATGCCTTGAGTAAGGTTTTCTTTATCTTTTCCACTGCTATTCTGTCTTGAGGGCAAGTTTACAAAAGGGACGAAATGCCAAGATTAAAGTTTGATCAAACCTCTTTCACTTGTTTTCAAGAAAATAAATTATCCCCTTCATGTATTTCATTGATAAATGGATTATCTCTTCCTTTGCTTTTCCTCCAGAAAAAGACAAGTCATAAGTTCAGTTCAGGTGCTTTTATGCTGCAGAGGACAATAGCAAGTGGGTTAGATAAAATCTAGAAGGCAATCAATGAGGAAAATCCCACAGCCACCCCTGCTTGTAAAACAGAAGGACGGCTTTTGCCTCCAGCTTCTGGGTTTTGTTTTGAGTGTGGCAAAGCACAGATGTATCCTGTCCCTAGAGACATTCAAAACTCAAAAACGTATCATCCAGGAGAACAAAGCAGCCAGCCATTTATCACAAGGTAAATTCTCCTGGAAGAGGTGGTTCAGGAACAAAAAAGAAAGAAAATGCTGGAGTTTTTATATCAAGACAATCTTACCGGAATAAATTCAGCAACTGTATATTAGAAATTCATTGTTTAGTCTTTGCATTTAACACTTACTGCTGCCAAGTTAATTCAGTGAAACCTGAAGCTTCCGTGTCAGAGTTAAAGGGGAGAAAATCACTCCTAGGAATGATTGTAGTTGTGATCCGTGCAAGCTAAGCACTCATGATGTTGAGGTAGAAGGATCGCCTGAACTACCATAGTGATGCTCTGTCTCAAAAATCAAACACACATCATATAAATGGCATCCACAAATCAGTTCGAAAACAACAGGTCTGTGAAACAAACACCCCCACATTCATAAAAATGTGCTGTGGTCTTTGCCCCTTGAGACCCACAAGGAATTATTAACAATCTCCTTGCAAGCATGCACGTGATGGGTCTATTTATCACTGCTCTAAACCTTGGTTTCTTGAATATATCTGTCTTTCCCCTATCTTTATTTCCAGCTGCCAATAGAAGTAAAATTGGTTGTAGTTATTCTAGAAGCCTAAAATAATCAACCATCCCCTTGTTTTGAAACCCTACAAGGCAAAATTACCTTGTTGTGATATAATACATATAAAGGGAAAAGAAACAGGTCACTCTTTGTGCTTATTTCTTATAGAAATTAAAAATTAAGTATTATATTTCACTCATACAAAATTTTCCACTCCATCCACATCATGGCTCCAGCCTTCAGCAGGATCACAAAAAAAAAAAAAAAAAAAAAAAAAAAAAAAAAAAAAACACTGAAATGAGATGGAGGGAAAAACACTGGATCTTAATGCTATAAGAATATTTTCTCTGGAAATGGGAAAAGTTCTTCAACAACCCCACATCATACAGAAGGCTGATTTCCAAAACATATGAAGAACTCAAGAAACAAGGCATCAAAAAATAAATAATCCCTGTCCAGCTGGCTGGCCTTGGTGAGCTCCCATTAGATAAGTTCCACTGTCTCCGTGGGTGGACGCACCCCTCACGGTTCTGACTTCCTTGCTCATGTTCTCCCTCCTTCTGCTCTTCATTTGGACTTTGGGAGCTCAGTTCAGTGCTCCAATGTTGGACTCTGTGTAGTAATAAGGGTGGCGGCAGGGCTGCGTCCCCAACACCCCAGCCGCCCGCTCGGCTAGCTTATGCCCGAAATAACAACACACAAACTGTATTCATTTAAACACTGCTTGGCCCATTCTCTTCTAGGCTAATTCTCACATATTAATTTAGCCCATTTCTAATCATCTGTGTATGGCACCTCAAGGTGCGCTTACCAGGAAGATTCTAGCTTCATCCCGGGAGCAGGGCATGGCGTCTCTCTCAGGCGTCTGCTCCTGAGAGGAGAGCTGTCAAGACTGAGCTCACTTCCTCTTCCTCCCAGCGTTCTGTTCTGTTTACTCCTCCCACCTATCCTCTAACCAATAAAATGGGCCAAGGCAGTTCCTTTATTAGCCAATGACCTTCCTCCATCAACTCTGTCTCTATCTCCATCCATCGCCAGATGAAGGTTCTATGGTGATATACAAGATATTAGTCAGTGTGCCTATTGGATAAGACCAGTTCAGGCACCCTCTCCTCTGCTGCCCAAGGAACAAACTGGGGACATCTCCTTGGACACCTGGAAACCCCTCTAGAGTCAAGTCTCTTGCCAACCCTAAAATGGCTCCCTTAATTAAGATATCTACTTCCCTGCTCCCATATCCACCCTTCCTCCATCTCAACCATTCCATTCCCCCAAGCTCTCCCCAATCCTCTCCTTCTCCTTTCTCTCTCCCCATCTCCCCTTACCCTCACCCCAACCCCACCCCCATGCTCCCAACTTTTGCCTGGCAATCTTGTCTACTTTCAATATCCAGGAGGATAACTATATGTTTTTTTTGGGGGAGGGGGGGTCACCTTCTTATTTAGCTTCTCTAGAATCACAAATTATAGGCTCAATGTCCTTTATTTATATGATCAAACTGGACTCACTGAATGTGGCTGACAATGAGGTCTTACTGAGAAGCCTAGGACAATGGCACTGGATTTTGATTCTACTGCATTGACTGGCTTTGTGGGAGACTAGTCCGTTTGGATACTCACCTTCCTAGACCTGGATGGAGGGGAGAGGACCTTGGACTTCCCACAGGGCAGGGAACGCTGACTGCTCTGAGGACTGGAGAAGGAGGGGGAGGGGGAGGAAAATGGGAGGAGGGGAGGAGGTGGAAATTTTTAATTAAAAAAGTAAATAATCGGGCTGGAGAGATGGCTCAGAGGTTAAGAGCACTGGCTGATCTTCCAGAGGTCCTGAGTTCAATTCCCAGCAACCACGTGGTGCCTCACGGCCATCTATGGTGGGATCTGGTGCCCTCTTCTGGTGTATATATGTTAACAGAGCATTGTATGCATAATGGATGGATAAATCTTTAAAAAAAAAAAGTAAATAATCCAATTAAAAAATGGGGTACAGTCCTAAACAGAAAATTACCAACAGAGGGATATCAAATGGCAGAGAAACACTTAAATGTTCAACATGCACTAGGTAGAGCTCACAGATCTGGACTGAGGAGCCTGCATGGGACCAAACTAGGCTCTCAGAATGTGAGTGACAGTTATGTGGCTTGATCTGTTGGGAAGTCCCTGACAATGGGACCAGGACTTATCCCAGGTGCTTGAACTGGCTTTTTGGAACCTATTCCCTATGGTGTAATACCTTGCTCAGCCTTGATACAGGGGGATGAGTCTTGGTCCTGCCTCAACTTGAAATGCCAGACTGTTGATACCCCAAGGAAGACCTTACTCCCTCTGAGGAGAGAATAGGGGTTAGGAGGAGGGTAGGTAGGGGAGTAGGAGAAGAGAAGTAAGGAGAAACTGGGGATTATATGTAAAATGGAAAAAAAAAGAAATCTTGAACATGCTAAGCCATCAGGGAAATTTGAATCAAAATGACTTTGATATTCAATCATACACCTGTCAGAATGGGTAAGATCAAAAGCACCAATGACAGCTTATGCTGGAGAGGGTGAGGAGCAAGGGGAACACTCCTCCATTGCTAGTGAGAATTCACGCTTGTGTAATAACTTTGGAAATCAGTACAGCAGTTTCTCATAAGACTGGCAATGAACCTGCCTCAAGACACAGCTACACCACACTTACGCACATACCTAAAAAATAATCAGTCATACCGCAAGGACACTTGATCAGTCACGCTTATAGCAGCATTATTGGTAATAACCAGAACCTGAAAACAAGCAAGATGCCCCTCAACCAAAAAAATGGATATAGAAAATGTACACGATGGAGTATTACTCAGCTGTTAAAAACAATGAAATCATAAATTGAAGGCAAATGGCTGGAACTAGAAAATAAATCATCCTGAGTGAGGTAATCCAGACTCAGAAAGACAAACATGGTGTGTACTCACTCATGAGTAGAAGTTAGCTATAAAGTTAAAAATAACCATGCTACAGAAGGCTAGGTAACGAGGAGGGTATAGAGGAGGACACATGGATTTCGCTGGGAAGGGGAAATAAAATAGATATCCTGAGTGGACTGTGGGTGGGTAGGGATGGGAATGTGAGGGATCAGATTAGGGGATGAAAGGAGTCAGAGAGTACTGAGAGATAGCAGGAAAGTTGGGGGTGCTTTTTGAAGTCAGATAGAAACCTAATGCAAGGGAAAACTCCCATGGATCTACAAGGATGACCCCTGCTAAGACTCCTAGCAATAGTGGATGCATAGCCTGAACTGTCTCCTGTGATCAGATTGGTGACTGTTCTAATTGTCAACAGAGAGCCAACATTCAGTAACTGATGGAAACAGATGCAGAGACCCACAGTCAAGCATTAGGTTTGAGCTCTGTGAAACCTGCCAAAGAGAGGGAGGAAGGATTGTAAAAACCAGAGGAGTCAAGGACAACACAAGAAGACCCACAGAACCTACCTGGTTCATAGACTCTCACAGAGTCTGAACCAACAACCAGGGAGGCCACACAAGACTGACCTACACCAGTTGTGTAGCTTGGTCTATTTGTGGGACTCCTACAATGGGAGCAGGGACTGTCTCTAAGGCTTTGGCTGGCTCTTGGGAACCTATTCCTCATAGTGGATTGCCTTCACCAGTCTAAATACAAGGGGAGGTGCTTATATTTACTTCAACTTGATATGCCTTACTTTGTTGACACCCATGGGAGGCCTACCCTTTTCTGAATAGAGAGGGAAGAGGGTGGAGGAGTAAAGAAGGGACCGGGGGAGCAAGAGGAGAAAAGGGAGAGGAAACTGTAGCCTGGGTGTAAAATAAAGTAGATTGAAAAAAATGCTTTCTAAAACAAAAGTGAAAATCAGAGATATATTACCAAAAGTGTAATTTTAGGAACAAAATTGTTAAAAAGGGACATATCAAAGGCTTGGCTTGTTAGACTGTGAGTTCTGTGACTACAGGCTTTCCGGGATGTGGAGGGACAGATACACATGAGGCTTTCATCTCAAAGAAGGGTGTTCTTGGAATATTGCTAATTTCTCCATCAGTATTGTCTAAGGAATAAGCAGGAACCAAGGAAGGAATACACACATCAGCTTGAAGAGAGTAACTTGGGACACACAGGAGAGGGTCCTAGTTCATGATTTCCAACAGGAAAGCTTTCAATTCAAACTAAAGAACTCTGTTTAAAAGTCATATACATATGCATGTAAAAACTAAAAGAAAGAGAGGACATGAATCTAAAAGGAAGGAAGAAGGGGATAAGGAAGAATTTAAAAGAAAGGAAAGGAAGGGGAGACATGCTGTCATAATGCTATCCCGAAAAAAAGACCATTTATGAGAACTGTCCCACACACTTCTTGTTTTATATTTTTTAGGGACAAAAACCTTTATTTTTAATCAAAGAATAAAAATTTTAAATAATCTTTTAAAAGATCTGAGAAATTCAAAGACAAGGAGAGAGAGACAGAGAGAAAGAAAGAGAGAAGGAAGTGTTGGGATTGGTGATGTATGTCTTTAATCCCAACACTTGAGTGGCAGAGGTAATTGGATCTCTGTGAGTTCAAGGTCTGACTGGTCTATATACTGAGATTCTATACTAGAAAAAAAATGCAAGCCTTTAATACAGTATCACTGCTTAACAGTAAAAATCCATGTCTATTTATTTTTATTATTCATGCTAAAGATTTAAGATTAAAAACGTTTAAAATTCTCTAAATTAACTGCTGTTGCTATCTGAAGCAATGAGAAATTAAATTTGAACATTAACTTAAAGTCTCAGAGGACTGGAGAGCTAGACTTCACTTCCAGTGACTCCCTTCTGACTATAGTCATTCAGGTTTGCTAACTACCAGTGAATCACCCCTCTAAGTGACATCTAGAATATATCACGTTGATGAATTATATTAATGTATAGTGTGCTTTCCATACATTTAAGAAAAAATTAAATGTAGTTTAATTGTAGATTAACTCAGACTGTAGTTAACTGAAGATATACCTACCAGCTTCAGAATCTAACTTTTATCATTTCCTGACCCATTGTATAATTTCCTGCCTCTGTTCAGGTAACATAAAGTGGTGGGGAAGTAGGGGGCGGTAATAACATACATAGCACACTGTAAGGGTTAAATGATTCAGTTATATAAAAAATTTATTCAAAGGACCAGGAAGATAATCGTAAATACCAACTGTTCTTATTATTCCAGATATTACAATATTTAAATATGCTGATCCACCTCAACACAAACTTAAACAAACAGGATGCCAAAAATAATTTCAACCACTCTAAATCAATCCTGTTTTCTACTGTGTTATATGACCTTCCAGAAGGAAAATTATGCATCAATAAATGTTCACATATTATCCTTAAAATAAAGGGGTTGAAAAACAATTTGGAGAATACATATTTGGCTATTATTTGGCTTAGGTTTATTGTGCTGAACACAGGGAGACATGCCAAAAATTCTTAACCTCAGGCCAGTCATATAAAATAAAATACAGAGGCCATCACAACTGAACTGCAAGGCAAGCTTGCACTTCGGCCTTTTCCCTTCTGCAGAAGGCTGCATGTCTTCTCACACGCAGATGCAGGTAGTCTCAGGCAATGATTGTCTCTACTCAGGGTATCTGGGTTTGAGAACTCATGGCATAGATTCCCTCTAAGCATCCTTAGGCTCTTGTTTCAAGCGTAGAAAAGGCAAGCCAGGTGTCTTAGTCAGGATTTCTATTTCTGTGAAGAGACATCATCATGACCGTGGCAACTCTTAAAAGGAAAACATTAAATTGGGGCTGGCTTACAGTTTCAAAGGTTTAGTACATTATCATCATGGCAGGAAGCTTGGTGCTAGAGAACTGAGTGTTCTACAAATAGGAGGCAGGCAACAGGAAGAAAAACCTGTCAGCCACTGGCCTGGCTTCCAAGCCACACCTACTCTGAGATGTGGCTTTCAAGTTCACACTTCCTAATAATGGCACTCCCATTGAGCCTATGGAGTCCATTTCCATTCAAGGGACCATAGAGGACAAAGCTGCAAGAGGTAAAATAGAGACTGATGAGAGGGGACAAACAGCACCCAAAAAATATCTCTCTGATCAAGACAGAGTCTTCTGGAACTACCAATGAAAAGACTAGTTTTATTAAGCAAAAAAGAAGTCCCCAAGATTCATTTAAAAAGAAGAAGAAGAAAGAAGAAGAAGAAGAAGAAGAAGAAGAAGAAGAAGAAGAAGAAGAAGAAGAAGAAGAAGAAGAAATAAATGGTTGAATGAAGGGGAAAAAACTTTTGGAATAAATGATTAATCTCCATGGCAAAAAGTCAGTAATATTTGACTGTGCTCCCAGTAATCACACACACAGTAGAACATGGATCATGCAGGACAGGGTTAAATCTTGCTTGGACTGCTTATCAAGCTATATGAACGCGACAAAAAATATATCTCAGGCTTTAGCTTGTTGTAATTCTTCAAAAGGATTGTGTGGGGTAGAGTACCAGGGACCAGGAACCCCAATCAATAATACCCAATAACATGAAAAAATGCAGCCTTGGAAGTTACTATCACAGTTTTTATCTTACTCAACCTTTGAAAATGAAACAAACGAGAATAAAAGTGATAAAGTAGGTTCTGCTGTGATGGCTCAGCAGGTGAAGGCAATGGTTTGTGAGCCTAAACTTCCTAAAAATGTTCTTCTGGCCACAACATGTTCTCTCTCTCTCTCTCTCTCTCTCTCTCTCTCTCTCTCTCTCTCTCATACACTCACACGTGCACACAAGCAAAAACACATTTTAAACTGATATAACAGGTATTTGTTTATGGGTAAAATTCTTTGCTCTAAGATGAATGTCTTAAGAGTTCAAAGTTCAGTTTCTAATGATGCCACAATTTTGTGTAGAAAACCATTCATCTCTGGAGCTCAGAAAGAATAATTTAACAAAGAAAGAAAAAATGGAAAAATTAAGTAAAATTCAGCCTTGAGTTTACATATTGCCCCGTCCCACGCAGTCTTCTGTATGTCTATCTGTATATGAATGGATCTCATCTTTACCTCCATGTAATATACTCATGTAATATATGGTACTCTATCCCCTAGTTTATAATTATATATCTAGCTTTTCTGTGTCAATTAGAGTTGCTTTTGACAATTCTGACACATTTGGCAATTCACGCATGTATACAAATCGTATCTAGAACACAGCTTTTGAATCTGTGGCAGAACCAGTAATTATATATTCATTTTACAGCATGTACTACACTTCATTTCTAGGAATCCTAGTCGGTTTGTAAATCTTCTCACACATTGCTCATTTTCTCAGCTTATTAATGTACTATCTCTACTGTCTACACAGCATATGCATTGCCTTACATATGTATGATTTATTCTGTTGTCAACCATTTCTAGAGAATGATATAGGAATGTGTTTCTTTGTACAATGGTGGGTTTTTATTTTTTAATGATAAACTCTTTTTTTTTATCATGGTTTAGTATTGGAAACCTGAGATGTCATAGGAAGTATGAAGGTAAGTTTTTCTGGAAAGGATTTATATTAGTTTGGAATGGTAGATAGGAGCATCTTGAGACATAACAAGCATTTTAAATTAAATCTTGGCCTGGGGTTCGCACTGCACTAAGGCAGGCTACATTTGCGCTCCAACACCAGAAGAAACTTGCTTATAGAGTTGAAATTTTCCAGAAGTATTTTTTCTTTCCTTCCTTACCTGCTTCTAAAGTTTACAACAGAGTTTCTTTGAGGTCTCTTAAGGATGAAGGTTTATTTCTGGGTCATCTTGTGCTAAGGTTCAGGTCTTTAAGGCCCTGGCTTTGCAGGAGTTCCTCCCATTAAACTTCTCACCTTGGGCTTCATCTTCTTTTTCTGCCTATGTGAAACACTGAAAGCTGTTCTCAAATTCTCCTGCTTGAGAAAAATGACCTTAAGACAAAAGTCAGATTCGGTGACTTAAAAAACAATATATCTCTTCCTTAAATTCAAAAATAAAATGGATAAAAGTCACAGTCAAGCCTTCTAGTTCTTCTGTGAAGAATTGGGGGAAGAAAAGAAAGATTCTAGATATTCTGTGTTTTAGAAGCAGAAAAAAGGCAAGTTGATTCTGTACCACCAGGAACTAAGCAGAGTCATAACAGTACAGGATAGAGAACATGTAGACCTGAAGTAACATTCTCAGTGAGTTATCAAATGGCCATCAGTCTCTCCTGAAAAAAATCCATGAGAAAGAATCTGCTAAAGTGTGTCCACGATTTGTTTTGAACATTTTAAGGGAGATTATGTATTTCCATTAAAACAACAACAAAAAAGTACTTGGTAAAAGCATGGTGATGTTGCTACATGACTCGAATTTTATTATACCAGGATACATGGTACCTGTTTGAAGCAACTCTGAGTCTTATGTCTTTATTTATAGAGGTTTTTTTTTGGGGGGGGGTCCTTTGTATACAATTATTAAGAACAGAAGTAGATAAACTTTCAATTCACATTTTGACAGATTCCAAGAAAAGATACCCCAGGTAATAAGACAGGAGTGTTCAGCCTTTTTGAATTTTAAATGTAACATATAAACGTGGTGTGGTAGTATGAATGAAAATGCTTGCCATAGGACATTTTAGGGTTAGGAAGAAACCTAGTGCCGGAGAAACTCCCAGGAGCCCCCAAGGAAGACCCCAGCTAAGACTTCCAGCAATAGTGCAGAGGGTGTCTGAACTGGCTATCTCCTGTATTTAGATTGGTGACTACCCTAATTGTCATCAGAGAGCCTTCTTCCAGTAACTGATGGAAGCAGATGAAGAGATCTATAGCCAAGCACCGGCCCAAGCTCCTGGAGTCCTGTTAAAGAGTTGGAGAATGGATTATACCAGTCAGGGGGGTTAAAATAATGGAGGGGTCAATTTCTTGATGGGAGAATCCACAGGGATAGTTGAACTGAATTTGTGGGAGCTCAAAAACTTTGGTCCAATAGCTAGGAAGCCTGCAAGGAACCAACCTAGACCCTCTGTATGTGGGTGACAGTTTTATAGCTTGGTCTCTTTGCTGGGCTCCTAGCAATGAGCTCAGTACCTCTCTCTGGTACTTGAGCTGGTTTGGACCACCTATTCCTCATACTGGGTTACCTGGCCCAGCCTTGATGCAAGGGAGAGGCTTAGTACTGCCTCAAATTGATGTGTCATGCTTTGTCAAAGCCCATGGGAGTTGATAGTGGATGGGGAGGGGGATAGTTTGGAAGGGTTAGGGGGAGGAGAGGAGGGAGGACAAACTGTGGTTGATATTTAAAATAAACAAAAATTTAATTAATAAAAAGAAAAGAAAAGAAAATGGCTCCCATATACCCATATAAAGTAGTACTATTATGAGATATGGCCCAATTGAAGTAGATGTGGCCTTGTTGGAGGAAGTGTGTCACTGGGGGCAGGCTTTGAGGTTTCAGCAGTTCAAGCGAGGACTAGTCTCACTTTCTCCATTCTGCCTACCAATCCAGACGTAGAACTCTTGGCTCCTTCTCCAGCACCATGTCTGCCTGCATATGCCATGTTTAACACCATGATAATAATGTACTGAATCTTTAAAACTGAAAGACAGTATCAATAAAATGCTTTCCTTATTAAGAATTTCTGTGCTTTATGGTGTCTCTTCACAGCAATAGAAACCCTAATAAAGATATTTGGTAATCTGGGGCTTTAAAGATGCCCTACAGTATAATATCAGTAAGTCATGTGTGGTTGATTAAACTCAGACGTGTAGCTTTGTGGAATAAAATCCTCTGTCTGGCATGTACACAGTATACTTACATACAAGCAGGCAAAGCACTCCTAAAATAAAATGAATAAATCTAAATTTCTAAAAAAAAATCTTTCTAATGTGAATATGATATTATAAGCCTATAATCCCAGGACACCAAAGGCAGAGGCTTGGGGAATCTCAAATTCAAGGCCAATTTTGACTGGACAGGCAGTTAAGGCCAGTTTGAGACCCCGTCTCAAAGAAATCTACCAATACAAAGACATAATCACTTCACAAATATTCCACAGGAAAATAGGGTCAACCTCATTCTCTTCACATGTGTTCTCTTGTTGTAAGCCCACAAACTGCTAGCTAGGTGTAGGTCTTTATTCTGAATTCCCTGAAAATCCTCTTTTGTAATATGGGATCTTTATCCAGCCTTGTTTTCCTCTTTTTTTCTTTTTGTTTCTTTTGGTAGTAGAAAAACTTTAAGTCCATAGGACCAACGTTCTTTACTCGTTAAACTTTGTTTTCCCCCTTCAAACTATACTAGAATCTCACCATCCTGAAAAAAAAAATCTAGACACAAGAATACCTTTTCTGTTCTAACTCTAGTCTAGATAAACACACACTGTCTTCTTTCTGTTTATTTTTAGTATTCATCTTTTGGAATTTCTTTCTCAATATTCTCTGTGAGAAAACTTGAGATTCACAAAGCACCTGACTGAATAACCTTGGGCTTTTACCTGAAGCCCCATTGCTTACTGAGATGCACTATAACCACCACCTTGCTTAATGGGATTATAGCCCACATATGGTTGCAGGGTGAGCACATTACAGAAAGGAAATACTCTTTTATAGCTCCATTTTATACTAATTGAAATGTTTTCTACCCTTAATTATAAGTGCTAGTAGAAGCTAGCATCGATGAGTCATTGCAAGAGTCATTCAAACTGGGCTTTTCTCAGAAGCAGCGCACCGAAGAACTGTAGTTGATACCAAAATCAGCAGAGCTAGCTCACTCAGTGAATATTTGCGAAAACTCACCCAGCACGGACCCTAAGCTTCTTAAACCTGTGCTTGCCCCTTTCACAGAGACGAAGGCACAAGCCAACAGTGCCCCTTCCAAATCATTTCAGCAGGGTGAAGAAGTGGTGCAGCAGGTGGATTCCAAAGCAGCAACAGAAATCTTAAGCAACAACAAAGCCAAGTGACACAGAAGGTAAGAAGTAAGACTCCTCTGAGTGGCATTAATCTGATGGTGGCACCATTGCATAACCTGCTGCCTGCTTTCCTCAAGTTCTTTCTGTTTCAGTTTCATCGTTCAAATGACACATAAGAAAGGAACATCTAATAGGTAGAATTTTAAGTGAAATACAGAAATAGTATGTCCTAAGTATTTGGGTATTTTATGAGAAAAAAAAGAGAGAGAAAACAATGCATTCAAGCAGTGATGAATCAGTCAAACACATGTGTGAAGGAAACCTCTCTTCCATCAGCCAAATGCACGAATTAATTATTTACCGGGGAGTGGTAAGGGCATTTTATCACCAAAAAGTCAATAAAAGTATCCCTTCATATTATGCACAATTTCTTTCCAAAGTCATCAAAGAAAGATGTGTTAAAACCATCCCTGGCTGAGCACAAAGGCAAAGATGGGGCCCTGAGAGAATCAAGTGTCTTGTGCGGAGAAATTCTTTCAATGAATTGTCGCAAATGAGCACAGACCCTTCAGAGATAGATGGCAATTAGCTTTAGATTTTCTAGTCTTACCTAAGAAGCAGGCATTCTGCTTTCTTGGCCATTCATGCTTCTGTGTTTAAGGGAAGATGAGAAATGATTTTTTTCCCACATAAATGTGTGAATGCAGAATGAATTTTCAAAAACGACAGAATTTTATCCCATGGCCTATTATGCACTAGGAAGTAAGATCAGAGGGAATTTTCTGAGTAGTTCTCCAATTTAGTTAGCTAATTTGAGAGCAGATTTTCTATTTTATCCTTAAATACTATCAAAGAATGAAGTTTATTTCCTATGACTCATATTGAAATGCTTAATTCCCTTTAATGTCAAGAAGTTCTTTCTGATATTAACTGAGATGGCTTCCTGTAATTTGAGGCCATTTGTCTTACTTTGACCTTGATGTTGGCAGAGAAGTGGTGGCCAGGCTAACTATAATGGCCATTTATACATTAGAGCAAATTACACGGTCATCATCTAACCCCTTAGCCTCCAGGGGATTCATATGTACGCTCTATAGCCTGTGCTGACAGATTCTATCTTCAAATGCTTCTAACTCAATATATCCCTGCCTCGTTCCCTCTCTCTGACTCTCCCCCCCACCCCACTTCGCTTAATTTTCATCATCTCTTGAACTTTTTCACATTTTCAAAGAGATCCTAACCACTGACCATTGTTTCTCAGATTTTATAACCTCGTTTTATGTGTATGTAAAAAAATAAATATGCTGCTTTTGTTAAAATATTAGCGTTTGATTCACAGACGATCTCTTACCTGCTTTGCAGTGTCTGAAAAGATTGTGAGCAGTTGCGTTTCCTAACAAAGCAATATCACAATAGAAAAGGGCCCTATTAGAACAAAAAGAGCCTGAATTGTAATTGAAATGTGAATTTCCGCCCTGACACCCAGGAGCTTGAACACACCACTGAATTCTCTAGGCTTATGCTTACTCTTCTGTGAGCTAAAGGTAATACCATTTCCCTTTAGGAGTGAGAGATCAAGGAAGATAGTGGGTGGTTCCTGTCAGTCCCTGAAAGAAGAGCTGATGGCACCATTAGCTGTTATTGAACTCTGTGTAACAAAAGGTCCAACTGTTTTCCCCAAATGACACAGGAGCTGCAGTTAGTCAGCTACTTACAGCAAAGATGTCAACATAGTGGCTTATTTGATAAGTTCACGTGCAGTAATATTAGTTGACTATGAATAAAGAAAATAAAGTTAGGAGGGAGAATCTATTTGGAAAAGTGAGAAGCGGAAAGATATGTTCAACAGGAGGATGACTGTGGCTAAGGCAGGAAAATGAGGAGAAGGAAAAGGAGCCAAGCTGGCAGAGGGGTCTCATGAGCCATAGTCCAGTCAGACCACGTAAGACAGAACGCACCAGAGAACAGAACGGCTGGCCAGCACAACCTGCCCTCCTCCTCTGAAATCCATATGCTGTTATGCTTGAAATTCTTAACAGAGGCTTCCATCTTCTCAATTCCAATAAAAAGATAGCTTTGTCTTTGAAATACCACAATATTTCTACAATTTCATTTTATTCTTAAGAAAAGGCCTCACTGCCTAACTTTAAATGGCCTGAAACTTGCCATTTAGACCATGTAGGATCCAGTATTCCTCCTGTCTCCACTTCCCCCAGGGCTGAGATTGCAGACATGGTTCACTGTGACTTCTCTGACAATTTTTTTTTTTAAATTTAGCTCAACAGATACTTATCAAGTGCCTACTATGTAAAAACAGTGTACTAATTAGTAAAAATCTGTTAAGGGAATATTCAGACATAGATATCTTGCTTTGTAAAGTTAATGTTCAAATGGGTGAGACAAACACATAATCTTGGACAAGTGTATAATATGTTGGAAAATAACCAACATTATGGGGCAAAACAAGCGAATTACAATAAAGAGATGGAAGGAAACCAAGTACGAGGGCGGCATTTTGAGGAGGTCTCTTTTAGAGAGTGAAATGTAAGCAACGCTTCCCAGGAGAGCAATGAGGACACTATTAGGATGAACAATATTATCTACAAAAGGAATTAGCAGCTCAGAGCCCCACTGTGGGGGGAGATTAATAGCGCAGGGACATAACCAATGTAGGGACAGAAATGAACATTCAGAGGCAAAAGAAAAGCATTCTGTGGGGCTCAAAGAGTATAGAGTGAGTAGGGACAGGAAGGACCTCATGCACCATTATAAGGACATTGTCTTTCGTTCTTATTTTTGTTGAGTCTTTGTAGGATTTCTAGCAACGAAGCCACTCAAACTGACTTGGTTCTAGAAAAATCTCTCTGTGTGTGCCGTCAAAGGACATGTCTGCCTAAATATGACAATGACTCAGACAAGTATGTCAGAGATGGTGCTAGGAAGTCAGATTTTTGGAGAGACTTGACATCAGAAGCAAGACTTCAGATAATCAGAATAAAAGGGTGGAGAGTGACCTAAGAGACTTAAGTTGTCATCATGTGGAAATTGTTCACACCAGCGCTCTTATGGAGATGCAGTTGTTTGTAGAGCATCTTGTAGATGAGAACCCAGAATTGAACCTTACAGGTATTTCAAATATTGTCTCACCCACTTCCTAGAAGCTTCACCCTTGGTGGTCAATTAACTATGTTCAGCGTGCAACATGAGTAAAGGTGCATGCGTTCCAAGATTTTCATTGGATATAAAATGATGTGGCACATGGGAAGCCGTTCACAAAAGTTTTGTGGATGAAGAAGCTCATTAAAGGACATGCATGACTTCCCACTACAGTTATGCTTATTAGTACCATTAGCTTAGTTTCCTGTACTCTGTATCTACTAGGTTACAGTTTTAAAAGAAGGCATAGATTTCCTCTTACAGAACTGATCCTGGCTATATTTTCTCTCTGTGTATTCATCATGGCTTGATTAAGATGGCACAGAGGGTGAGGTTCTTAGATATCAAAAGACAATGCATAAAAAATGGATGGTTGGTCTTTTATATGTCGGAGGTGGCCAGAACCATAAAAAAATATTTTGTCAAATTCTAGCTGTAGAATATACTAGCAAAATCTCACAAGTTGAATTTCTATTATCGTTCCCTTTACAAAAATTGGGGTCATCATGACTGTTGCAGATTTTTCTCTGTTGGACAAATCCCTTTCTTTTTATTCTATGCCATAGATGTTTAATCTTTAAAATAAACCAGTTTATATGAGTTTCTGAAAAATGTTCCTGCTTTTAAAGCATCCTATTTAAAATGCTGAGGTCATCGCCCAATTTGTTCTTCTCTTGAAGCTTGCGGCAGTCCCCTCCACCTTGGTATCATATGTAAATTTAATGAGCATTCACTCACTTTCATCATCCAGGTCACTGGGTCATTGATTCTTATTTCCCTGTGTGCTTGGGGAGCAAAGATGCTGTCTCGGTGCATCTTTATAGCCTTTCTTGTCTGTGCACAGTATCACGCAATGTTTTATTACATTTTTTCAATGAAAAGTGTCTTCATTTTCCAATTATAAACTAACTTGTTATTTCCTTAGGTCTACATCTTTATGACATGGTAGTTATCGGACTTTTTCTGTCCCCAAACTGTAATTTTTAGGAAGCCTTTTTGTTTCTTTGAATCCTAACCTTGGGACTACCCATAGCCAATGTCTCTAAGTATTTCTTTGAAGGTCTTTGGTTTTCAAACCCAACTCCATAAAAGTCTGTGTGTGATCCACTACTTATTCCCCTTATGTCTCTACAACTTTCTTTTCTTATGATATGTAATTCTCTGCAAGTTATGTGAAGTACAAGGAAATTGTAATTCAAGAAGAATAAGAGTAGAGGTAGAAATAATTAGGATATTGTTAAAGGAACAATTACATAGCATGATAAATAAGGCAAGGAAACAGAAATGCAATGGGAGCTGATTATTGTCCAAGGTCAGTGTTAACTCGAATCACAAATTTAAAATACCACGTCTAATGGCTCACAACGTGAATTATCTACGAATAAACCTGTAAAATGGTATGAAAGATCATTATAAACTCCATAGCTGAGAGACCAGGACAGGGACCTGACAGAATTGAGTGTCCTGACAGAATTGAATCAGAGTACACTTGGTCTGTTAAAGCAGTATTGTTAAAATGTCAACTTCCCAGATGGTTTAACCAATACAACACAATCCTAACAACTCCAGTGTAAATTTTATAGGAATTAGCAAACTCCTTTCTGTAAAATGCAAAACACCGTGAAGGACTGAAGAACATTAAAATACAGCAAGCTGGAGGGCTGATGTGATCTTATTTCATGATTCAGTTAGGAAGAAACAACAGTGCTGGAGCCAAATAAGTGCATATACGAGAGCAACAGACAAAGCGGTCCAGAAACCAATCCTAATGTGTATGGTTCAGGGTTCCTCAGCTCTGTGCAAAGGCAACTTAGGGAAGAAAAGACTGAGTTTGCTGACTAGGCATTTCATCTTAACCGAAACATTCTCTCTAGCAGGGTGGAGGAAGGCGAATGCAATTTGTATGGTTGGAGAAACTCACACAACTTAGCAAAGGCTCGAAACTAGAAAAGTTCCAGGACTTACAAAGACCCACCCTGAGTTACATAAGCGGCAAGAAGATGGGCATGGAGACTCTGCGGCTAGCAAAGATGCCTGAGGTTGTGCCGAAGTCATGGGCAGTAATATTTTCAATAGCCAAGCCCAGAAATAAACAAATTGTTTGCATACCTATAATGTGTATGTCCCTTGAGATAAGTATAATGAATGAAAGAAAGAAAAGTATGTGTGTGTGTGTGTGTGTGTGTGTGTAGTGTTTCTATAAGTCTATCAAAAATGCAAATTAATTCACGGGAAAGATGATTAGCATGGAGAAGGCAGGATTTAAAATGGACTTCAGAAGCTCTTACAGTGATGTATGTATTCTTCACTTGATTGCGATGGTATTCACACTGCCTTTACTTGTTAGCACCTATCAGTCTGTACCTTCTAAATATATACAGCGTATTGTACAGCAATGGCATTCCAAATATTAGAGCAAAGGCTACATTATTACTGATGATTGAAACATAATTATATATTCAGCTGGTAAAACGTTCATCAGAAACTCTCTCCGTGGTGGCCCAGAGAACCTCAACATAGGTGGCTGATTTTTCATCTCGGTAAACTAGCATGCTTCTTTGCCAAAATATAAAGTGAATATAATGAAAATGGCCATATATTCAGACTTACTACTGTTTCTATTCTTAGGCCACTTTAATCATCTTGACACTCTGCAATTCTATAGAATATAGATAGGGTGATCCCTCTAAAGGGACACTGATATTACATCTGATCAAAATCATATTGGCATAATTTTCATTATGTTAATGTAAAACTAGTGTTTACAAACAGCCGTTTAGAGTCAAGAATGGGGAAAATAACTAAATACATTACTGTCAGTCTGGAATGTCTTAATAAAGTGCTTTAAAAATTATATCAAAAATATTACTATCATTAAATAATTAAATACATAGCAACTAAACATAGCCAAAACTCATCACATACAAATTAATAAAGCATGATAAATATATGATGAACCTAAATGATATTACTCCTAAAAGTATCAAAAGATCTCTACTTGATCAAATGCAATGACATTTTCTACTAACAAAGCATCTTTAAATACTACTGCCTACATTCCTAATTAGTAATCATTTAGAGAGACAATACTTAGCACAAAATCAAGTATCTACATTATCATAGTCAGCATACCTAGAAGTTCTGATTAATTATTTTCATTTCTAGATATCAAAAATAAATATATTTGTAGACAAGGTAACCTTAGTAATTTTTAAAGCTTATGACATTATGAGACAACTGAATAAAAACTACATAGAAATTCCAATAAGTGTAGTTTATTATATACTAAAAATGAGGTGAGTTTTCACCTACATATTAAATGACGACTATATGTCAAGGCTAAGACATACATCTTCAGGTAAAAATTAAATGAAGGGATAGAGCTATAAGGATAAATCATAATCCTTGAAACAGTAAAAAAAAAAAAACCTAAAATGTGCCTAAAAGTTACGACTTGTCACTGATTCAAAGTTTTTCTCTCTCATTCAGAAGCTTCTAATGTCTGTTTACTTTGCCATATCATCCAGGAAACATACCCAGTTCCCCAAAACTCCTTTAAAAAGTTATGTATAACATGCATGTGTTCTGTCACCACATCGACCCATTTGTATCAGTCAGTCAAGTATTTAAGGGGCACTAGCATAAGGAACTTGTCACAGGTTAAGTCACCATTCTCCGTCCTAAAAACTGACATTTGCCTCCACCTTTTGCACAGCAATTTCAAACGAAGTTCCCAAACATTTATTCATTAATACTTTGACTATTTCCACACAGTGTTTGACAAACATTCATTTCCATTTTACTCATTTATGAAGCCAAGTCCTATTCGTGGGATGATGTGAACCTAATAACCCGTTTGCTACTTACAATTAATTTTCATTTGCGAGAAAGAACAGAAAACTATAAGACACCTAACACGAAATAGGTTAGCTATCCCAATAGTGAAGCAGCTCATTGGCATGTGGGGCTCTTCAATCCCACCTTTTTGTACGCTATCCAGTCGAACACTCTGTCGATATCTGTTGCCCGGAGCACTTCCTGTGACACTGGATGGGAACTGGCCAAACCGTCAAGAAGCATCACTTCATGCAGAACATCTGTCAGAAATCTCTGCTTTTCCTGTAATACAGTAGATGGGACAATATTACAGGGGATTCATGGTTATGGCAGAAACTGCCAGATAACATGAACAGCGTGGGTGTCACTTCACTGATGGTGCTCATCAGTCTTACAGACTCGGATTCAAAGGAAACTCAGTAAATAAAACAGCCCCTTAGGATGGTATCAAATAAAGACAGTTGATTTAAACATAACATGAAACAAAATCAATAGGCTACTGTAAGCCCTAAGTAATAAGAACAGCTGGCTGTTTTATCAGTGCATGAAGCAAGTCGGAAGAGTGGACACATATGACAATGATAAGATGCAGGGTTGTTTGTGGCTTCTACAGGATGCGGACCTCAGTTCCAGTCTCAAATAACATTTTCATGTCATGTCAATGGAAGAATCCGATCTATTTAAGTCACTATACCTGTTCTCGTTAGAACAAGTTAACCTCAGTATCCTCACTCCTCCATCCCACCACACACGTACTTTTCCAAAAGAGAAAGGAAAAAGAAAAGGAAATGACACAACACATGCTAAAATCATTGCTTTCATCCAGCTATAGTGCATATAGATATATACACAAATTTAGAATAAAGGCCATAAAGCAGAGATCACCCAGTTTAATAATTTGTTATCATGAATTACTGTCAACAATCAGAATCATGAAGCTTCTATTTATTACATGGAGTATTTCTCTAATGAAAGCAAACCTGTTGCTTTTAAAATGAACTGTAAAGAACAGTACTTTTTGTTCGTTTTTTTTTTCTTTTAAGAAAGTATGTTTTGCCGGGCGGTGGTGGCGCACGCCTTTAATCCCAGCACTCGGGAGGCAGAGGCAGGCGGATCTCTGTGAGTTCGAGACCAGCCTGGTCTACAAGAGCTAGTTCCAGGACAGGCTCCAAAACCACAGAGAAACCCTGTCTCGAAAAACCAAAAAAAAAAAAAAAGTATGTTTTAAAGAAAGAGCTTGGATTCTGTTAACAACAACAAAAATGCTGCCAACTATTAGTCCTCTCAGCCACCTGCCTTAGTTGATGGAGGAAGGGAAGGAAAAAAAAGTCACAAAAGATAACAAGCAGAAATAACCCCCTAGATTGCTAAGAACTGAGGAGTATCATTACTGAGATTAAGGACTCCAATGCTTAAATTGTCCTGCTTAATTCTGAACTCGGTCCTACAGTCTGTTCATTTTGAGAAATCAGAAAAACACTGTCATTTTGGATTGAGTTGCATTTTCCAGCAGAGAGTACAGCAATCCTCAGATTAAGGAAATGGAAACAAAGAAGGAATATGCCTTGGGAAGAAAAGTTAACTGGGCATATATATGTTGTTCACTAAAATCTATTTTTGAAAAAAAAATGGTTATGTTCATCTCCACTTAATCAATGATTTAGTCCATTGAATCAGTACTTTAATTAATAAGCTATATTTATAAGGTAATTTTCTAATGGTGTTTAAATTGTCTATAGTTCATATATCTAGTGTGTTTAGTTATCTTGTATTTTAAGATTTTCACAATGATTACCTACTACCCATTAAAAAACAGTACACAGTAAAGACTAGAGCAACATTGTTCTCAGTCCCAGAAGGCCGATCCTGGCCCCATAAGACCACTGGTAGATATATCAAACTCCCCCATGAACTAAGTGATGAATGTGACATAAATCAATTGCCTATTTTCTTTCAAATTAACTTCCACTTCACAACATAGACATCATTGAACCTGTTGATTTTATTGTTGGAGCAGAAGATAGTCCATTAAAATTAAAAATGACACCCTAAAGAAATGACCAAGACAAAGAAACTCATAACTCATTTGGCAGTTCCAAAATAAAACTATATATTTTGTGATTAAGATTTAGATTTAAGTCATTCATATTTAAAATACATATTACTGTTCAAAGACTTCAACATAAAGCCAGGCACACTGAACCTCATAGAAGAGAAAGTGGGAAGTTTACTTGAATGCACTGGCACAGGAGACCACTTCCTAAATATAACCCCAGTTGCACAGACACTGAGAGAAACAATTGATAAATATGACCTCCTGAAACTGAAAAGCTTCTGTAAAGCAAAGAACACAGTCGACAAAACAAAATGACAGCCTACAGAATGGGAAAAGATCTTCACCAATCCAACATCAGACAGAATCTAATCTCCAAAATATACAAAGAACTCAAGAAATTGGTGATCAAAAGAACAAATAATCCAATAAAAAAGTGGAATAAAGACCTAACAGAGGAATATAAAATGACTGAAAGACACTGAAGAAAATGTTCAACATCCTTAGTCATCGGAAAAATGCAAATCAAAACAACTCTAAGATTTAATCTTACACTTGTAAGAATGGCCAAGATCAGAAACACTAATGACAACTTATGCTAGAGAGGTTGTGGGGTAAAGGGAACATTCCTGCATTGCTGGTGGGAGTGCAAGCTGGTACTGCTCATTTGGATATCAGTATGGCAATTTCTCAGAAAATTAGGAAAAAACCTTCCCCAAGACCACTTTTGAGTATATATCCAAAGGATGCTCAATCATGCCACAAGGACATGTGCTCAACTATGTTCATAGCAGCATTGTTTGTCATACCCAGAACCTGGAAACACCCTAAATGACCCTCAACTGAAGAATGAATAAGGAAAATGTGGTATATTAATACAATGGAGTACAACACAGCAGAAAAAAATGACATCTTGAAATTTACAGGCAAATAGATGGATCTAGAAAACATCATTTTGAGTCAGGTAACCCAGACCCAAAAAGGCAATTATCATATGTACTCATTCATAAGTGGTTTTTAAACATAAATCAAAGAAACCAGCCTACACATCACAATCCCAGAGAACCTAGACAACAATGAGGACCCCAAGAGAGACATACATGGATCTAATCTACACAGGAAGTAGAAAAAGACAAGCTCACCTGAATGAATTGGGAGCATGGGGACCATGGGAGAAGGTTGAAGGGAACGGGAGATGCATGGAGGGGAGCAGAGAAAAATATAGAGATCATTAAAATCAATAAAATAAAATACATGTTACAATATCTGTTATTAGAGTCTAAGTAAAAATTATAAAATGTATATTGCTATTGCAACTTGACCAATGAATGCTTTGATTTTTCAAAAAGTTTTAATCAAAGATGTGATGTCATTTAGAAGACAAAGTAAAATTAAATTCTTCAAAGACGGATTGACTGTGAAAGACATCTAAAATGAATTTTAAATGATAATTTTAATCTTTAACAACAATAAATGTGCATTGATAAACATTAAAATTTAATGAATAGTCCTTGTTTGCTAGAGCTATGAGGGTTAAAGTCTGTTAAAACATACATTAAGACTGAAATCTAAACTCAATTGCAAAGAACTATTAACACTAAAGGAAGTATGTACCAATTATACATAAACATTACTTCATGCTTCCGGAGGAAAGCAAAACTAAATCTTTGTCACTTAAAGTCATTTCAATTACCATTATTTAATGTCTGTATGGGTAAGTCATTGGTCAATGATTTATCTTCTACCCTGTTGAAACAAAATGATATTAAATAACAGAAAAAAAGACTTGAGCCCCAAAATACATTGGAGCCTGTGTTCCTGGTAGGGGAGCACATATTAAGCAAAGAAGACAGCATATGTGAAACTGATGAGGGAAAAAATGAAAGAAAATTTAGCCAGAGGCAAATTCAATTTGACAGGACTACAGATAACTCACAGGAGAAAGGGAACTGTACCTTTTTAAAATACCAACATCACTACAAAGTAAGAAACTACCTGGCTAAGGCCTATATTATTAAAAACCAATAGCCCCTATAGTAGAAACAGCCATCTTAGCCTGTGTTAGTTACTTTCAAATCTTTTATCTGGAGCAATGAATGTTAAAAACTGAAGAAAAAGTATCCATTTTTACAATATTCAATAAGAGATAAAATAAAATAGTTGGTCATAGGAAATGAAATAATAGTTTTATTATATAGATTAAAGCTGCCAATCTGATTTTTAGGAAAGCTATACAATAGTTGACTTATCTTTGGTGACTTTCTTTAAAGAGTAAGAAAATAAAACCTTATAATTATTTAATTTAGAATTTATGTGTATGTGTGTGTTCTGGGGTGTCTGTATCGTATACTCAGTGAATATGTAGTACCTCGTTTTTATTTTATTCCCATATTTAAGGCTGGTATCATTTGTAATCTACCACTTTTAAAAGGCAGCATATAAAGGGAGATGGGGCACTTTAAAATCTTTTAAAAAGAAGTTTGGTATTAACATTAACCACGGATTCCACAGCTTTAATGTAGATATTAGTCAGAATTGAATCCTGCCTGTCTTTATTGCAACAGTTACAGTAATATAAAAGTGTCATTTTTCCACTATTAGATTGTGTGTGTGAGAGAGAGATGAACTTGAGAAATTTATAAAGACATTTCAGAAAAATAAAAACTAGGTAACTGCAGAATTGTTCATGAAAACCACACAGCCATTATTTCACTTGCCCACTGATTTCTTCAATAAATATCTATTGAATTCCCACTCTAATGCCGGACATAATACTGCATTTGTGGAATGAATGAAGGACTAAATCCTGAACTTCCTACTCCTGAACTCAAGAAGAGAAAAGAACTGCAATAGACAGATGTACAGCAAAACAATTATAACAGAATGGGTGCTAGAAAACTCAGGGGACAAATGATGAATTAGTTAAAAGAAGAAACAGCATCCAAGTAGGTGCTTGAGAGATGGAAGGGGAAGCAGCTAAAGGGGGACAAATCCATGCCAGAGTAATCATGCAATTAAAAAAAATCCACAGAGAAACCCTGTCTCGAAAAACAAAAAACAAAACAAAACAAAACAAAAAAATCCACAGCATTTGAATCCTCAATTATCAGGCTGAGGAGTTTGATGTTAATAAATGGACAGTAATAGGTGTCATGACATAATAAAAATAGTGCTGTAGCTGTGGTATACGAGATGGCTAATAGAGCCTAGATACAGGAAGTAATCACTATTCTCCGGGTAGAAGCAGGAACAATGGATTAGGACAGTTAGCTGCTGAAGCAGAGGTGGATTTGAGAGATATCTTAAGTATTTTCCATATTTTGAAATTACTATATGGCTTTTAGCATCAACAGGACTTCAAAAGAAAAGTTGAAAACAATTGACAGAAAGGTTGGAAATATGTGGTTTGGAGAATTTGCTTTAAAAAATCAGTTTTACACATCCCTATGAACACGCAAGAGAGTCTCATAAACAATTGCAGGTAAGGACCTGGGTCTAAGAGAAGGGGGGAAATTATCTTCTGACAAAACATAGTAGTTGCTAAAGAACATGAACAGAGCCCAAAATTCACTTCTAAAATCAATTTTAATCACATCAGCAGCTCGTAGATTGGTTTTTGGCTGTGTGTATGTGAAGAAAGTTAAGAATTCTTAAGACATCATTAAATATCTAGGAAATTATAGTCCTCAGTGTTCCAAAGTGGCTTCTGACTGGACATGTCAAGTCTACGGGGCTAGATGTGAAGATGGATGCTCCAAACACAGTTGCTGGATGTGAACTGTCAAACAAGAAGCAAAGTTAAAGCTATCAGCAACTTTCTACAGGAAGTCTAAGGAAGACTAATATGGTGAAATATTAGTCACATGCTTTGAATCTGTCACCAGAAGAAAACAGATAAAGGGGAAAAAAACATAGAGAAATTTCTGAGATCAGAGAATCAAACCAAAGACAAGGAAAGTGAGGGACAAGGCTGACATAAATCAAGTAGTGGTGAAATATTCATAGGCACAAAAAAGAACAAAAAAAAAAATCTCAAGGCAGACATGAGTGGCGTCCAATCAGTCACAAAGTCTCAATTATCCCTAGAAGTTAGATCTGAACATGATTGAATCTTTTGATATACTTAGGAGAAAAGGCTGGCCGATGAGTGTGCAAAGTTGACACGAGTCCCACAGTGAAAGTGAACATCTGCCTTTCGCTGGCCATACAACCTTGGGAGCCCACACAAACTTTTGAGCCCTTAGCGTTCACATGTGCAGCTGCGAAGATGAAATAAGTGAATTAGCTCGACATAGATTCGTTAAGCACCTCCAGATCCCAGATGGCATGCTTGGTTCTAAGGACAGAAAGAGCAATGGATTCTGTATTCAAAGACTTCACAGTAGTAGAAAGAGAGGCAAAGATGAAAGCAGATATTAAAACACAACCGGTTCTATGCGAATATGGAAGTGGACTCAGGACACAGAAAGACAGTCGTGAGAAGGTGTGACTTGTTATGCCTGAGGGAGGCAGGGGAAGCTTCTAAACAAGAACTTAAACTGAATTTTTACAAATAATTTAAGTATTCGAGGAATAAGTGACAGGAAAGGACATTTGGGGCAAAAGGAAATTAGAAAAAAAGCCAAGGAATGGTTTTATTCTTGGAGGGTCCTACACAGAGAGGTTTTTGTGGCGCAGGTTACAGAGCAAATCTCAAGTGATGACAGAGAGACACACAAGATCATAATTTCCAAGGACTCTTAGAAGCTTCAGTTATGTGACTCTGTGGGACCTGCCTTCTGAAAAGTAGTCTGGAGAGTAGTGAGTTGCTAGACTAGAGAGAGTCTTGAGCAACGAGAACGAGAAGCAGAAAAGCATTGCACAACTGAGGAGAAAGACCGCACAGTATGGACTTTATATTTTTAATCACAAAATAGTATTGTCAGTCATTTCCATAAAATTTAGCCTCATTCCCTGGCAAGCAAGGATGGTCAAATAAAATACTTATTTTGAAAACTCATATATGAATTATCTGTAGACATAAACAAAACTATGGGTACAGATGCATATATAAAATAAAAATATCCAAGTGAGTTCAAATATTTCACTTTATGCTAATTTATGTATTTATATAAAGAGTTACTTTTCCCAGTTTTTAATGTTCACAGTCCTCATCTTCATAAGATAAGTACAGTTGTCTAACCTTTGAGTTCAACTCGGTGAGAATCTCTGTTCATCTGATAAAAGCAGAACAGTGAAATTCCATATATTTACTGTCTGCCATATGTAAGATTCTGTGCTATGCCCTGGGGAAATACAACACAGACACAATTCCCACCTACCAGCTATGCAGTGCACAGCACAGAAAACAGAAATGAGTATAAATGGCTGATATCCTACCATGATACAGTGTTCATGGGATAGAATGCTATAAGAATAGAGAACAGAATGAAAGGGATAAGTAAAACTACTTTTAATATCTGTAACCATGATGACTAAACTTTAACTACCATGAAAAGAAGAAATATGATAAATCATTTTTTTATACTTCGAACATTCCACAGCTTAAAGAAAATCCCAGGAGTCAACATTAACTTGAAGCCATTACTTTTTAAGATTTAATGAGGACTACTAGCATACCTAGCATTACAGAGTCAAACATTTTACTCTTGGTTTTCATGCCCTCCTCAAATCACAACAAGAAGTTAAAAGCAGAGGAATAAGATCAGTAATTCCAACGATAAAAGTAAATAGGCTGGAGGAAAATATCATTTTATGCACATAAAATGGCTAACATTGTAGTTGTCATATTTTGCAAATGTATAACACAAAGTACTCATTGTGAAAATTAGAAATTACTTGTACTTGAGACCTTATAACATTGAAATAACTTTATATTTTCATATTGTTATTCTGTTTTGCATAGATCTAAGTGTATTCTAAGCTTTCTATTGGAAAGACCTAGATTAGACTTATTTGTAAAAAGTATATCGCATTTAAGTATTGAGTAGTTAATATTTATCCACAGCCCAATCATCTGATAGGCAGAATAGAAATAAAGAACTACTGGAAACAAATGTCACTCTCATGCAGTAATGTGCTTCAAAATTAGCATTTCAAAGGCTGCTGTTTAAGATACACACCCAAGATGTGAATAATCATTTCCATGGGCAGCTTGTTAACGTAGCCCATTTGTATCAGAGTCAAAATTGCACAAACACACACATAGGTAGCAGGCATTGACGAATAATTTAAAAACTAATCACCATCACTGCCTACAATGATGCAAGCACTCAGCAGAAACGTTTGGTTCCACAATTGTTTACATAGCCTTCTGCAGAAAGCACTGAATGCTTACGAGGACCCAGGTAGTTCTCTATTGATGTCATATTATTTTGTGATTTCCCATAAACCTTTCAACAAATAATGGAAATTATATGTTCGGTGTATTTTTGACTATCAACCAACCACCTTTTCTCCATTGCGAAACCACACACTCCCTAAGAAATCTTAACCAATGAATATACTAAAAGTGAAGTTATTTTTCCATAAAAGTACCTTTGAAGATTTTATAAACCTCTCAAAATCCTAGATAAATGTTAGCACATGTCTTTATGAGCTATGATACTCTCAAACATCACTAACTCAGAGGAAGTGAGTTAAATAGTTACTCTCCAGAGATCGCATCCTCAACTGCATGATATCTTGTTTTAACATCCAGGCTGATGTGTCATGTTTTATATTATCCAAGGCTTGATATGGCAAAGGGAAAAAGGCAAGATGTAACACAAAATGTGCTGAATTGTATATAACCAAACCGTGAATCATCTGCAGAGGTGCCCATGAACTACTAAGATATAGCAATATTGCAGAGAACATTCAGAAATCCAGGCACTTGGGAAGTACTGTCAGACTGCTCAAGATTTTAAGGCTACATAGTGAGTTGAAAACTACTGATTAACAGTTAGTAGGATTAGAGACCATGATTTTTTTCTTTTTCAATATGAAACACAAATATTTTTATTAAAACCTAAACCACAACCTTCCGTTTCTCTTTCATCCCCTACATCTCATGTTGATAGTCAATTCACAATACAAACACTATAACATTGAGTTATAAGTCTAAGTTTAAAAGTCTAAGTTATTTTTAAAAATCCAATGCCCTACTATAAGTCAGAGTAACTCAAGTTTCACTCCAATAAATTAAAAAAATAAATAAATTACCTACATTCTTACTTCAAAAGGGAAGAAATGTCACCATCACAATCAGACTAACCAAACCAAAATAGAATCATATAAATAACATATGGTCTAGCATCTGAAATTTAGTATCTTCTGGTCTCCAAATGGTCTAGTCAGCTCCATTTCTCCTACTTTGCTGTCCACAACACACACATTTTATCTCTAAGCCCAGTCAGCTCCATCAAATGCCTGCTTCTGTCCTTGGGGATCTTCTCATGATAGTTGTTACTCTGATATCCTCATTTCCCCACTGCAACTGAGGCTAAACCTTCAACAATTGCCTCCCCTTGGCCTCTCTTCATGTGTTTTAGTCCCAGCCATGCAAGAAGATTCAAACCTTAACTGCTCTCAAGGAACCGTCCATGACTAAAACAGATGCAGAGATCCACAGCTAAGCATTTTTCAAAGCTCTCAGAATCCTGTTGAAGTGTGGGGGGGGGCTGTTGAAGGAGTCAGAGGGATCAAGGACATGATCATCTAATTAGATGCTGAGGAAGCCTTTAACAAAATCTAACACTCCTTCATAATAAAGGTTCGGGAGAGAACAGGAATACAAGGAATATACCTAAACATAATAAAGGCAATATATAGCAAGCATACAGCCAACATCGCATTAAATAGAGAGACACTCAAAGTCATTCTACTACAATAAAGGACAAGAAAAAAATATCCAGGCCGGGCGGTGGTGGCGCACGCCTTTAATCCCAGCACTCGGGAGGCAGAGGCAGGCGGATCTCTGTGAGTTCGAGACCAGCCTGGTCTACAAGAGCTAGTTCCAGGACAGGCTCCAAAACCACAGAGAAACCCTGTCTCGAAAAACCAAAAAAAAAAAAAAAAAAAAAAAAAAAAAAGAAAAAAATATCCACTCTCTCCATATTTATTCAATATAGTATTCGAAGTTCTAACTAGAGCAATAAGACAATTAAAGGGGATCAAGAGGATGTAAATTGGAAAGAAAGAATTCAAACTTTTACTTTTGCAGATGATATGATAATATACGTAAGTAACCACATCGCAAGGACATTTGCTCAACTATGTTCGTAGCAGCATTATTTTTAATAGCCAGAAACTGGCAACAACCTAGATGCCCCTTAACCAAAGAATGGATAAAGACAATGTGGTACATTTACACAATGGAATAATATTCAGAAGAAATAAATGAACAAAACAAACAAAAAATATAAAACCAACATCTTGAAATTTGAAATTTACAGGCAAAAGGATGGAACTAGAAAAAAACATCCTAAGTGAGGTATCCCAGACCCAGGAAGACAAATTCGGTATGTAGTCACTCATAAGTGGATATTAGACTTAAAGCAAAGGATAACCAGGCTGTATTCCCCAACCCCAGAGAATCTAGGTAAAAAGAAGGACACTAAGAAGAACCCACATGGAATGACCCCAGGAATGGGAAATAGTTGAGATTTTCTGGATAAACTGGCAAGGGGGATAGAAAGCAGGGGGTGGGGATGGGAATTTGAGGGATCAAGATGACCGGGTTGGGTAGGGATGGAGAGGGAGAGTAATGAAAGAGATATCTTGATAGAGGGAGCCAGTGTGGAGTAGAGAGAAAGGTGGTACTAGGAAAACTCTCAGGACTCTCCAAGGATGACCCCAGCTAAGACTCCTGGCAATAGTGGAGAGGGTCCCTGAGCTGGTCTTTTTCTTTGATCAGATTAGTGACTACCCTAATTGTCATTATAGAATCTACATTCAGTAACTGATGGAAGCAGATGCAGTGATCCACAGCCAAGCACTGGGATGAGCTCCTGCAGTTCAATTAGAGAGAGGGGGAATCATATGACCAAGGAGGTCAAGAATATGATGGAGAAAACCATAGAGACAGCTAACCTGAGCTAGTGGAAGCTCACTGACTGGGCTGACAGCTGGGGAACCTACATGGGACCAAAATAGATCCTATTAATATGGGTTAGAGTCATGTGGCTTGTTCTGTTGGGAGTGGCTCTGACTATGGACCAGAATTTATCCCGGGTGTATGAACTGGCCTTTAGGAGTCCATTCACTATGGTGGGAAAACTTGCTCATTCTTTCATTCTTTAAGCAGGGGAGAGGAGCTTGGCCTTGCCTTAAGTTGGTATGCATGACTTTGTTGACTCCCCAAGGGAGGACTTACACCCTCTGAGGGATGGATGGGGAGTGGAATGGTGGTAGGAGGGGAGCAGGAGAAAGGGAGGAAGGGGGAACTGGGGTTGGTATATAAAATTTAAAGAATTAATAAAAGAAATAGAAATCCCACAGAATCAACTAACCGGGGCTCAGAGGTCTGGCAGAAACTAAAAGGACAACCAAGGAGCCCTCTGCATATATGTTACAGTTGTATATTTGGTTTCCTTGTGGATTGCTAACAGTGGGGACAGAGTCTTTTGTCTGCTTTTGGGACCCTTTTTCTCATACTGTGTCACTTTGTCCAGCTTTAATGAGGAAAGCCCCTAGTCTTACCACAGCTTAATATGCCATGTTTGGTTGATATCCATGGAAGGCCTGCACTTTCTTGAATAGAGATATAGAGGTGGAAGGTGGTGGGGACACAAAGGGGAGGTGGGAGAGGGATTAGAAGAGAGAAGGGAGGGGAAACTGTGGTCAAGATGTAAAAACTTAATAATAACAATAATAATAAAAAGGTTGAGGAGGAAAAAGAGGAGGACAAAGAGGAGGAGGAGGAGGAGGAGGAGGAAGAGGCCACCATTTTTGAGTCCACCTCTGAGAAGTGTTTTCTCAGTGCCATCAAACAATAAGCTTTATCTGAGGAGGACCCAACTCTGAACATCTTATATAGGCAGCTGATTTTGATAATGTGCCAGAGTCAAGCATGTATTGTTGGTGTTGAAGAGGCAATAATCTTGAAGGACTATGATGGAGGGCTTAGAATGAGAAAACAGAAGGGGGAAAAGTAATGATATTATAATCCCAAAACTAAAGTTTAAAAATTTAATAACGTTACTGTATTTGAAAAGTTAAAAAATACATATTATATAAAAACCTTTTTCTAATTCACCCAACATATGTTACCATCACTCATATTTTGATTAATTATTGTAATCCAAACTCTTACAGATAATTTCTAAGGATGTTTCCAGTGTCAATCATGGTAACAAAGTATGAACATATTGTCTAATATTTTTTATCCTAACAGTCTGTCTGATTCATTGTAAATAGTCTCCATATGCCTGATGATATAATCTAACCCTCTCTAAACATGAATGCTGACATCTTTCCCTGTATTCTGTCAGACAGGAAGGCAGTGTACTCATTCAAAATTAATCTATTTCTAATTTCAGCATCATCTCATAGCTCAATAAACTAGCTCACAATACAATTAGAGAAGCTGTTACAGTATTTCATTAATTCTCTGTGGACTTTTAGTTTAGAGTTGCCTGTTAAGTTTGGGGCATGCTTTTATTATTGAACACCTCATGTATGTGTCACTTAGAGTTAAATGCTGAAAATGACAACAAAATAGGATCTCTACCCAAAAGCATACCGTCTAGTAAGGGAGATTTACTTCCTGTCCTTCGCGAGTTGGCATCAACTCATTCCTTGTCTTCTAGAGTGTCACATCCTTTGGAACGCTCCACATAAATTACACATCTCTGAAAGGTAATTTTTCTATCATGTTTTAACAGTCCTGTGTGTACTTTGGCCATAAAAAATATTTTCCTTTATGCTTAATTTTTGACCAGCTGAAAAGACACGTCAATAAAATGAAATTTGTCAATCAAATTAAAAAAAAAGAATAGCTGTTACGCAGATTTGTTATGAAGATTCACCAATATTTTTAGATATAAATAGCAGGTGCATTGAGATGCTTTAATATTTTATTGACAAAATGTAATATAGGTAACATAGGTGTATTTATACCATATATATATGGTACCTATTTTCCTTTACATTTCTGTTTGAATTCTAATGGAAAGTTTCTAGTCTGGAGTAACTTTAAAGAAGAACTAATCAACTCCCAGACATTAATAGCATGATTACCAAGTGACTAATTTGTTTTGTTCTTTTAATTTGTGAAATAAATAATGATCCAAATCATCCTAAGTCTGTAATAAATTTCTTACTGATTATAGTAATGTATTTTAAATGGAAGTCTTTTGTCTTTGGGTCCAGTATTTAGGGATATACATGGTCATTCCATTGAGTAACTTAACCTCAGAAATACTACACTATTCTGACAATAGGAAAAATTCTTTTTCCTTAAAGATAAAAAGTTTACTAAATTTAAAAGCTTAATAAGGGGTATCAAACAATTTCAGAAAACAAGGTTCTGGAAGCCGATATACTTAGTCAAATCAGATAAATTACTGAGTCTGATACTACTGCAAGCAATTTGCAATAAACCCATTTTGTAGTTGGCAAAGTTTCCTTTTTCAAAATGGGAACCTAGATTTGAAATACATTTTAAATGAGCAAAAATACTGAACTATTTGTGTCCCAAAGTCAATCAGGAATGGAATGTATATATTCACATGCATATGAAGTAATCTCCTACTTTTGCTAATATATTGATATGTGATTGACAACAGATCACATCAAAAAGCCAGTTCTGGATGCTAAAAATAATGTCATTCTACTTAAGTGTCTAGTATGAAGAGAAAAACAGGTAAAATGAATGACAGCATAAATCATAATTCCTTGATTCTTCATACTATCTTTACACACTTAAGCATGGATTTTATGGGTGATTTGAAAACGGAGAGATATGATCACACAAAATACAAGTAGCAAAGAAATGGGAATGGGTAGAAAAATCATTCAATCTCATTCCTAAAAACTATAAGTATAACATTACTGTGGTAAACAATAATAATAATCTGGCTTAGCTATTGGAAGAGTTTTATAACGCCAAGAGGACATCATTACTTAATCCTCACTTGAACACTCCCTCACCCTAACAAAGAAATGAGCAAAAATATCATCCAATAAAGCTTTAGTGTAGTGAAAGGCTATCAAGGCATTCTAGGCTAATTCTTGGACATCTTTCATCTTTTCGTAAACACAAGGTAAGCTTAATAATTGGCAAGAAAACAAAATGTATTATCTTATGTGAAGTCCAATTATTTTCAGTCATGATAACTAATTCGGCCTGTCAGCTCACAAAAGAAATCAAAAGTTTACATGAAAATCGCTTATTGTTTTGAAGGGAAGGCAATAAACTTGACATAGAAAGAGGTTTAGATTTTCAATTAATCATTATCTGAAGTACATCGCATACCAAGCCCTGAAAACTGAATGAGGAGAGAGTATGCATGGGATTATTGTGCATCTAATTTGGATTTAATCTGAAAATTACAAGAATATATAATTTTTAAATAAATAAATGGAAAGAATATATAATATTTAAATCAACGTCTATCACCTTCAAAACTACCACACAACAAAAAGAAAACAAAAGCAATTGTTTGCTTTTGAAGAGAAATTTATTTTAAAACATTTGCCATTCTTCTAGGCAAAGTCGACAACTTTAGAGAAACTCAAGATGCAAAAGTAGAATCTATCAGAGCAGACAGCAATTCAACATCACCATGAAGCAGTCAACCATTGAAGAGGACACATCAGACACTAAACATAAAAACGATTATGAATAATTAAATGTCCTCTGTGATTTGGTTAAATCTTAGCGGCATATGCAGCATATTTTTATTTTCAGAAGATATATATGAATTTGAGTAGTCTGAAAAATATTATGACTCTGTAGTGAGAGCTACTCTACAAACAAAAGCACTGCTAACATGTATGTGGTCAGTCAGACAGAGGGGAAATTATGCATACTGAAACTGTCATACAGAGGATGAACACAGTGAATATGTATGCAAAATACTGTTACATGGCAGTTCTAAACTAACATTCACATGAGGTTTACTCCATAGAATTTCCACGTTAGATGGCTCCATTTAGGTTGCTAAATAAAACTTATTAAATCTTAAGCTAAATAAACAGAATTAATGAAATGCTTGACTGGATAGGAAGGGAAGAACTGGTATCAATATAACCAACCATTTCATGTGAAATTGGCTAGTTTACATTAGCAGTCCTGAAGAAGCCATTGAACTATAAATAAAATGTGCAGAGAAGAAAATAAAATGATCAAATGAATTAATTGGACACAGGTGTTCTTGAAGCAAAGGGAAGAGATACACGCTGTAGTATCTTCAGGTTCTCTACAATTATGACACAAACTGACCAAAATAGGCATCTAATTGGTAGAATTTTCTATCATTAGTCTTCAGAAGAGATAAAAAGGTAAGGACATACAATTTTTCCAAGGGGACTACTTAAATTTATGAATGGTAGAACCAGGAAAGGTACTCAGAATAGTGTCCTACCAAATTTTGTTTGCTATTCCTACTTAGTAGAGCACTCTGCCCACCAGACAGAAGAGTGATAGTGTCGTCACTATATAAAGGAGAAGATGGACACTCTCAGGCTAGCACAATGTCTTACTCTAGTTCATAGACCACTAAATATTTTTGGTACATACAGTACTTGTTATAATCATATATTTCAGCCATGAGAATTGCAAGGTGGACAGTATATTGACTGATATCAATTACTCAATATTTTTCTTTCACAAAATACTCTTCTATGCATCTTTTTTAAAAAATTTGAATACTTGCACGTGCTCCTTTGTTGTTTCTGAAATCCTTGTCTAGCAACAGCTGGACCCTATTTAGAGTAACCTTGACGAAAGATGGGAGAAGCCTCAAACTTGTAAGGAGTCGGTCCAGTCTCTCCTTGTTCCAAAATGAGCTATGTTGTGTTTCTTCTTTAGCTGTCCACTGAGGCCTCAGCTTTACCTGTGTTCAGGCTAAAAGCTGTGACAAGAAAATGCTTTTTAACTAGAAAATTATGAATACCAACATATCTTATGTCATTTTAATGCTATTGAAAGTTAACAAATTTTTGCCAGAAGCAAGGAAAGTGACAGCGAAAATAGCGGTATACACTGCTATACTGCTATGGTCAATAGCGTGCATTTCAGAATACCAAAACGTGAAAGGATATTTCATCATACGTTTTTGCATTATGCTTTCATTGGTGTTTCTCTAAGTAAGCTGGAATAGTCTGCTTACAGCTGAATCTTCCTTTAAAGAATAAAGTAACTCTGCAATGCTGCCAGGCATAAGGAGGAACAAACTTCTTTATACCAGAGGTCAGACAAAGTTGGTGGTTTCGTCCTACACCGTGTCTAACCCTGTACAAGTTTTATTGGTTTTAAAATTCCTAAGGAAATGTTCAAAGCCCTCGGCACCATGCAAATCTGAACAACTTCTTCAGAAGACACGCGTTATTCCCTAGGTAATGCTCATTCATCTTTGATCTCGAGGCTTAAATTATAAAAACCCGAAACAATTTCTTTCTGAGGGAAAAAAAATGCGTTCGCTTTTTACAAAAATCATCCATTAAGAACATGCATGAAATTCTTCATTTATAGCTTTGTCTTAAATTTTATCATCCACGTAAGAAAACATGAGGCGGCTCTTGAAAGACTTTCCAAATACACTCTAACACACAGGCTTGTGTGTGAGTGAGTGTGTGTGTGTGTGTGTGTGCGCGCGCGCGCGCACGTGTGTGTGTGTGTGTGTGCATATGGCCTTACTGACAAACTGAGCTTCTTTATGCTCTTCTTTCTACAACTGTGTTAATGAGTGAAAGCTGTAACCCTGAATTTCCTCTAAAACCTCAATCTCCCAAACAAAGTCAAAGTTCTAATTTTAATTTTTAAAACTATAAACAACTGAAATAACTGAAAACAAAAGTAAAAACTATCAACTAGTCTCGAGTTACAGTTTCAAGCTGAAAAATGAGTTAAGGCCGTAAAGCTAAAGCTGTTAGCGTACTGCAAGCATTCACAGATGAGCGGTCTTCTTGACACTTGTAAGAAATGTCAAGGAGGTCTACTAACAGACGATGTTCCTATAAAAAGAAAGAGGTAGACCTAAAATGGGCATATGAGCACATCTTCTTATTATAGTAGTCACAATGAGCACTATTTCAAAGGGTTAAAGTGATGAGCACAGTTGCTATTTTAATCGGTACTCAGTAGAAATTCTTAATTTCGCTGTATCCACTGTGGCTTAGACTTCAAGTGGCAGATTTGCTCTTAACACTGGCATTGTTCCTGGAGCATCCTCATTTGAGCCTTGTTTAGAATCTAGTCTGTGGGACAGCAGGTGCGTCGGTGCACTTTAGGATTGCTCTTGCACTAATGCTGATTCTGATATGACACCTGCAAGATTCTAGTGCATGAGGTGCTATCCCCACAGCCTCTCTCAACTCCTCTTGGCAACAAGCCCATTAGCCACAAATGGCAAACCTTGCTAGCACAAATGCTGAGGGGGAAAAGTAAAACCGACTCTCTCAGAATAGGGACGCATGGTTCCCAGGTCTTACAATAGAGGGGCCTAAGGAGATATTGTTCTATTTTTTTTTAAAGGCTTCTGATTTTAGTTGGGAAACACATTTACAGATAGGGGAGGGGAGGGTAATGGTGATACACAAATGAGTTCTATTTTCAAGATCAAGACCCCAGACCCACAACAGACAGTCCTGCTCTCTGCTAGGCTTTCAATGCAAATGTCCTGTCACTGAACAGGGCCAAAAAGACACACAGCCATTCCCAAAGGAAACATTAGTTTTCTCCAATGGAGTCTCACTGGAGATACAAACCACTCTTAAGATTTAATGACCACTCACAGAATCATAACCTATAGTTCCTCTGAGCAACTGTTAGCTAAGCAGGGATATCAGCCCAAATCAGAACAAGAGCTCCTGAACCATATATACCATATAATTCTGGGCTTCTTCAGTGTTGTTTCATGCAAGGTATATTGTTATAGTAATATTCCCATCAAATCACAACTCTATATCAGTGTTTGGGTGCTGGTATCTAAAAATGATTTTTTCCCCCAAAAAAAGCACTTTTTGTTGGGATTAGCCACAAACGAGGTCAACTTTCTGAATGTCTTTACTCCTGGCATGAGTCTGGCTTCTGGTTTTTCTATTTTCAGCTCAGCTCCAGTGCAGCCCAAGATACTCACAGAGGAGCTTCTGCACACACCACAGCAGTGAGCTGCTGCTGATGCGGCCATCACTCTTGTTTCCTCGAGTATTTCTCTCATTCTTCTGCCGATGTCATTATGAAAAATAGCACTGGCACAGCCAAACAGCCTCTTGACATCCTTTCTTATTTATGTGACTAACTTATTCTTGAAATTTTATTTTTGAGGAAGACATTAATGTTTCATGAAGGGGCAATCTATACACAGAGTTTCTCATGGTGCGGTTTGTGAATTCAGTATACTGAAGTACTTCATTAATTTAAAAATACAATTCCCACAAAACAAAAGGCTACCAAAGATCAGAAAGGATTTGCACATTTTAAAACTGAAAATGAAGACCGTTTGCTTCTACTCACAATTACTTGGCAAATTAATGTTAATGGGGCTTTCTTTCATTTCTTAATTTAATAAGGTAAACTTTCTAAGTCACTATAATTATGTCATTATCAATTTTCAAGTAATTATTATGTTTTGACTCATAATAAATAAAGTCTTATATCTTAACACCTCAAGGTTTTTATGCTTCCAATACATATTCTATAAAAGTACAAAGATATGCCACTTATACATTAAGTTCAATTTGAACACCTCTTCTCCTTAATATCTTCTCCATAAGACCTAGTCTTATAACTTAGCTAATAAAATACACGAAACATTTCAAGACAAAATGTAAGGGCACTGAAACCAAGGCTGTCCAGCCACGCTTAAAATCATCAAAGCCTATCCATTTTCACCCCACGTACTATTCTGCTGATTACTTTTTAATCTAAGATGTACATTTCATAATGATGAATAGAGAGGATTTTATTACATGCAGTTGAACGAGCTTTTTTTTTTAAAAAAAAAGCCTTACCTATGCGGGTGACATGTCTTTTGTAATAAGAACATAGTTTAATATTGAGATGTAATGAAATTAGAAATCGGCAATAATCCACAGAATAATGAAAATGTTAAAGCTGGCTCAAAGTCCTCTAAAAACCAAAAGATTCTTTTTGAGATGTTTTGATAATCTTAAATACTTAAGTATTAAAACTTCACATGTGCTAATGAATACTTCCAATAATATAGTAGAGTAGGAGTAGCTTTAATTCAAATTTCTGTAAGAATATTTTTTCTTTATTTACTCTTTATTTTTTAGTTGTGGAGATCAAACATAAGGTCTTGCTCCCTCTGAGCTACCTGTTAAATAAACTCCAAATCACAGCATTGTTCACATTGAATGTGTAAAGATATCGGAAAGGCAATCGGTGATTTTAGATAGATAAATAGGCAGCTAAACAGACATACAGACACACAGATAGATTATAAGCAAAAATTGTGCCTCTGAAATATAAATGTTGGTATACTGAATTTTTTACTCATAGTATTAAAATCGATTAAAATAAATTTCAATTTTATCTTAATTTTGAGCTCTAAAACAGTGTAAGTTGTTGATTCTATCCAATACTAATATAATCAAGTATAGGTAAATGGAAGTTTATACAAAATGAAAAATTTGTTTAAAAAGACCTAGAAAGAACATAGTGCACTTTTGAGAGACATCACAGCTGTGGCCGATAGTGCCTGCTCAGGGCTCATAGTTCAGGACAAGACTAGTGCATGCCCCTAATGTGCACAATGCCATAAGCAAGGTTACTGACATGTTATAAAGTCACCCAATCCTCAAATATTCCTATTGGTAGAAACAGCACATCATAATACAATATTTATTCAGTATGCTTCATCTCAGGAAAGCAATATTGTATTCTCATTTTTCTGTTTTGAAATACATCATATACCTAAACTATCACTTATTAATTATAGTAAACCTCTCTATTTCAAAGGATATTTCCTTTAATATTACTAATATGGTAATTCATATTATAAAACTCTTCAGTCTAAAATGTTTCCATTTAGACAAATTGTGACATATTGAAGGCAATATATAACAAGTCTGGTTATATTTAAATTCTTGAGAAAAAGATAAATGGTAAGTTCTGGAATTGTAAAATTTGAATTCTGGCTAGTTGTCCTTCACTGGCAGGGCACGTTCAAGCAGTGGTTGGTGTTTTCAAATATCTCTCATGGGGGCATAAGCTCGCTGTACACAGCTCAACCTTCCCCTAGGAATACCATATTATTAGAGAAGAGGGACACTTACCATGTTCCATCCAGGATAAAGGTAATCCGTGCCCACAAATTCAAAGTAGTGGGCAAAGCCTTCCTTCAACCAGACATCTTCCCACCACACCGGAGTCACGAGGTCACCGAACCACTGCAAGAACAGAGTGAATGAGCATACAAAAACAAAAAAACAAACAAAAAATAGCATCCGTCTCAGAAGGATTTTACCTGATATCAGATGGGCTAATCTGTGGTGATCATAACTGGAAATCACTCTGAAATTGATGTTGTGATCTTAAAATGTGTTGTGGCAAGACTGTCGTGATTAATACAACTACTAGTATTTTACGAATATGCTCAGTGAAGAACAAAAATCAGAATCATGGATCCCAATAGGAATATTTAAGTTGACAAAGAAAGGAGCCATGAATCAAAGCTGGTAACAACTGTCTTCAGAGATTGGAAGACCCATTGTATAGAAGAAAATATTTAGTTATTTGACACTACAGAACAGACTGCAATGAATGAATGGAAATGAGAAGCAGGGTCTGCTGAAGTTTGCAGAGGACTCTGAACGGTGGCCCAGAAGTGCCACTAGAGTGGTAGTGAGCAGTCACTGTGGTCATGAAGCATCTCCCTCTGAAGCAGAAGGAAATCACAGCCCACATTGACTAATGAATCCCACCAAAGGCTCTGAAGCTCCTCCATATTAGATTCTCCTGAGATTGAGCAATTGAGCCAATAAAATCTGATATGACTCATGAAAAAGTTTTAACTGATATTTTGACTAAATAACATTAGAAAATAACAATACACTACTCTGAAACCTTTACTTTTTCTAAATTTGTTAACAAAAATATATCACAAGTCACAAACATTCAAAAAAGATTGAAAACTCAGTGAAGAGAACCTTGATAGTGTCTATTCCCACACAGGTGACAATTATGTTTGGTACATAATTAAAAAATAATAACAAGCAGCATAAATTTGAATCTTCACAAAGTAACAGAGGAATGGAGATGGGACAGCTTGTGATGACACAAACAGAATCCTTCTATGAGCAGATGAAACTTGGGCTGAAACTTTTACGGTAAGGAGCCAGCCATGGAACATTCTTGGGCAAGAGGATTCCAGGCAGACAACAGTTAAAGAGTCTCTGTGAAAAATATGTTCTTTTAGAAGCTGAAGATAGGGAAAGCTGGGTTCTGGCAGAACAAGTAAAAGGAAGGCTGAAACATTCTCGACAATTAAAGACATACCAGGTCATGCACAACTTCTAGCGTCATCATAGGCATAGCTCAGGGACCTAACCACATGTTCCAATGTTAATAATAAAGTATCATTTCCTTTAAGGAATCTCTTATTGAAATATAAAAAAAATATATAGTTCCAAACAGGGTACTGTCTGTGCAGCCTTTATTTGGCATCTTTTACTATATCCAAAATACTCTTTCCAATTGACAACCTGTCTTCAGAATTGTGTCAGCAAGCAGGTGAGGAGGATAATAGAGAAATCAAATGTGAAAATCAGAATGAAATCATGGCAGGTGTTTCCTTTAGCCTGTCTCCCTTCTCTGTTGGTAAGGAGCCAACTACCACTGAGCTACTACAGGAAACTGATGCACAACAGGAAACGTGGGACAGGCAGAGCCCTGACCAATGATAGTACTATCGCTGTGCCCCGTCTCAACAGACACACAGATCTCTTTCATCTTACAGGAATATCCCCTTCCCGCAAAAGAAAAAAAAAATTAAATTGCCTCAGGACTGTAAGTCAAGGCACTGAAGGACCCCAGGCACACCCACGGTGGCTCCTCTGTAACCTGAGGACAGAAACATGTCAGTCTTGGTAGGCACAAGGGTATCACTCTCTCAGTCACTCACTGCAACTGGCAGAAAATAGCCAGGCAAACAGGCACCCAGCATACACCTCATCAAAAAGTTCATTCATAAGCATTTAACTGCTCGTCTTTCTTCACTATCAGCATTTTCTCTCTTTTTCAGTTTTTTACATTTTAAAGGGGTTTGGAGTTTGTAGTATATAAAGTCATACAGCACCACACTGAGATTTCCAGTTTTTGAAGCATGAATGGTATCCTAGCCAATAGGGTCTGCTTTGCTATCTGGTAACAACGTCGGTTTTCCGTGACTTTTTTTTTCACAAAAAACCCTAATTAACAGGTGTTGTACAGTATCAATCAACAAGCTTCCACTATTAAGAAAGTTTATAAAATCAAAAAAAATTAATTTTATCTTAGTTTTACGATGAAGTTGTCCAATTTACAATTAAAAAAATCACTCTTTTGAGAACAAAGCGTCTATTGCTGAGTTAGTGAGACTTCCTATGTGTCTGCATGACAGGGAAAGAATAACAATCCGATTTTGGCAAAAGCAGATTTTGACAGATACACAAAACTCAGCGGCATCTCTCCACAAGGAAATAAATCAGTTTCTCACTGCACTTACCATATGTACACACGAATAATCAAAGAAATAGAGGCATGGCTGATCAGCAGCTACCCAGGGGCTCGGGAAAGGGCGGCCACTCCATCACACATCTTGGCTGAGCACGGTGACAGTTGTTTACCTGATACCATCAGTTAATGTGTGTGTGCTTACCTTATTGTCTGAGAAAAAAATGGCATGCCATGCCGAGGAACTGCACAGTGGTTTGTATAAAACACAGCTCGGGGGACACAAACCAAGCTCCTCATCTGGATGGGCGAAGCCACCCCACATGCCAGACGGTTTCCCATTATACTTACACCTGGTCCTTTTCTCGTACCTGGTGACATATTTCGTGAACAATGACCATGGTGACATCCAGCAAATATGAAATAGATGAAACACTGGGGTCCAGCAGTATCCTTTGTTCCACAAAAATACTTAGTCCCCAGTTCTCCATAGCAGCGTACGGATGTTTAGGCACAGCTAAAAGATCTAGAAATAGAATAAAACAGTTGCAAAGGTTTCAGCAGTGACACCAGGTTCTAAATTTCTTAAGCTAACAAGTTCAAAAGTCCTAATAAGAAGGAACACTTGCTCTTTATTACTTTTTTTTTAATTAAACACTCAGCCATGTCTACATGACAGTAGAAATATAGGCTGTCACTATCGGTGCTCATCATATTCATTCATCACGGTTCATTTTCGGGCTCAGCACTCCAGGTGGCTGGAAGTATCCGCAACATTATTGATGGGCCCATCCTAATAAGTTTCAGAAAGTCAAGGAAGCCAAATGCACCAGGAAGCCAGAGTCAAAGGCTTTGTGCCTTCTAATGAAAATTTACTCAGCTCACTGTGGGGCTGAGTATATTATCACTTTTATCTCAAATCTATCTCGGAGAAAACATTTCATATTAGTTTGTAAATGTGCTGTCATTTTTTTCTAATTTCTTAAATTCTAGTACATTCTTTTCGTCCTGTTAAAAATAAAATAATACATTTAATCTTAGCTTATAGAGAAAACTATGACAGCGGAGGCAGTGGCAGAGGGAGAATAGAGTGGACCCATGGGCTTCGGTCTGGGCTTGCCACCATCAAATACAGATGTGACATCACTAAATCACTTAGTTTCTCAGAACCACAATTCCCTCACCTATAAAGTAAGGTTATTGGCTTTTTCTTTAAAATGCCTTCCAGCTCGAAAAACCCATGATTAGATGAGTCTAAGAATGTGTGCTTATTTTAAAAGGTGGCGCAGCTATTATCAAGTTTTGATTATAGCGAGCGAAAGAAATACATGTTTCACTTACTCTCCCTGCTCCAGACTCATAGCAATGGTAAATAAAATATTTAGAACGAGGACTAATCCCTAGGCTCGGAAAGTAAATAAACCTCTCAGTGGAACTGAAATAGAACCCAAATGCAAAGTGGTTATTGTGTGAAGCTCCGGACCTGCTGGTCTCTGTCTCCAAAAGCAGGCAGTAGCAGCCGGGAATTGGCTCTGGTAGGACACATGAGAGCCAAAAATACCATTGCCAGGTTGACTGTTTGATGCCAAGGGCTGAGGTAAGGCATGCCCACTCAGGATAAGAGCAGAAAATAGCTGATGCCCACTGCTTCCTGGAAGTGCTAGTAAGGTCCAATTAGTGTTTGAACCCTGGCTCCTATGCATTTGTTCCTCATCATAATGAACACCCTCATTCCAAAATGGAAATCGGTCTCAGTATAATCCTTGGAGTAATGTACTCCAAGGCTATCAAGAAACTGTATGAGAATGTTCATTGTAATATTGTTTCTAAGAGGGAAAAGGGGAAATTAAATGCCTTTCTGCCAAGATAATACACAAAGAAGCGAAGAAAGCATTCCATAAAGGAATAGCACATAGCAATTAAAATAAATGATCTCACCACTGGGTTCTGCCACTAAAGGCACCAGCATAGACAATCTGAGAAACACAATAACGAAGAAAGAAGTTATGAAATGACCCCTGTACTCATCAGAAATAATTAAAACAATACTGCATAGTGTAAATGTGTTTCACACATGCAGGTCACGCAGAGAGTGATGGAAAATATCTATGCCAACAAACACAGTAAGCAATGGTAAAGACACCAACTCTAACTTCAGAATCACTTCAGAATCTTGCTATCGAGAAGAAAAAAAAAAGAATGGAGGACAGCCACACGAGGAATTAATGTCTTCATATCAATGTTTTAAAGCTGGTGGTGAGCATGTCGATATCAGCATAATAGTATTCGTCCTTTTATGTGTGCTTTAAATATTTCACAACAAATAATTGAATAGAATAGTCAACAGTCTTAGCACACTATTGATTTGTATTTATTTCCGTCTTTTCAGTATAGATGCTGCTCTGAAATCTGAAATATGTATTCAAGGAAGCCAAATATATGCCCTAATTCTTCTCCATCTTAAACTCACAATGAAGGTGTGACAACGATAACACAGACAAACAGAACATTTAAAATTCTATGAGAGAAGATAAATTATCCATTTGGAAGATTCTTGAAAAATGTGTTATTTATCAGGCTTCAAACTGTGACTTGGATTTCAGGAGGCATGGAGGATAGCCTGTTCATTCCTAGGATTTTAGTTAACAAAAATAAGTCACCTGTGCATCTATGTATACAGAAAAACCTTACTGATCATCGCCTTTATGAATGTATTGCTTTATTATTATTGATTCTGTCTTATTATTATTTATTATATTATTGTCCTGGTAAGCCCCTTACTATCTGCAGAGAGATGTTTATGCATGGAGGAGAAGTTCAGCTAGTGACTAATAACTGAAAGAAAGAAATGACGTAATTAAGAAGTGCTAGAATTCTGGGCGGTGGTGGTGCACACCTTTAATCCCAGCACTCAGGAGGCAGAGGCAGGCGGATCTCTGTGAGTTCGAGGCCAGCCTGGTCTACAAGTGCTAGTTCCAAGACAGGCTTCAAAGCTACAGAGAAACCCTATCTCAAACAAACAAACAAAAACAAAAAACAAAAACAAACAAAACAAAAAAGAAGTGCTAGGAAATACGTTCTGGTATGAATGTTACAGGATGAATAAGTATGAAAGACATGGACAAAGCAGGTCTCTGTGATATAATCACCTTTGCCTGTCATGTGAGCAATATTAGAAGCTAGCTTATTTGAAGACCTATACAAGTGTATCCTGAAGGAAGATAGAAATCACAGCAGCGTTCATGTGGGGAACTGCCAAATACCTTGGACAAACAGAAGGAAGGTTTTTGTGTCTGCACAAAAAAAGTGGAGCTATAGAGCACAGGACTAGTACATAGGGAAAGTATCTAACAGACGAACTCACTCACTTTACATAATTGAGTACATTGCCTAAGTATGAATAAAGTCGATATCAGGCTCACAATGTGTCAACTTTGCCTGTCAATGGGACATGGCGACAGTAGTAGCTGGCCAAGCATCATTTACTTCTAGAAAGACATGGACCTATATGAAATTTTCCCAAACAGATCCTGTTGCAGTGAAGAACCAAATCTGAATTCTGTAGACCCTCATGAGCAAGGAGGAGGAGGAGCAGGTCGGTCCTCACAGCTGAGTGAGCGGATCACACTGATCTGGATGGGCCAAACGACATGGAGAGAAATCTGCAAACATATGATCTAAGTGTGCCACCTCGAAGTCTGTGATCAAAGGGAAAGCGCAGTTCATAGTTTGCAAATTACTAATAAGCAGTATAAACACAGATCCAGCTAGGGAAGGCACATGTCGGGCAAACCAAGGACCTGTACTCCATTCCCGCCCCTTACGGTGGTGTGTGCTTTTAAGCTAGCGCTGGTAGGCAGAGACAAGTGAGTTCCTGATGCCTGCTGGCCAGCCAGCCCAACCCAGTAAGTGACTGCCAGATCACCATCGAGAAACTACCTCCGAAAACAAGCTGAATGATTTCTGAGAAGTGATGCCTAAAGTAGTAAACCTCTGACCTCCACATACCCTGGCATATACTAACATGTGTGTTCTTTTATACATACATACACACATAAACATACACAAATAAATAAATAGTATATGAATAGGAGGTATGATAAGGGGGCACTTACTGGCTGGTACCAAAGATTTTAGACACTGATGGTGTATGGTTTCAACAGAAGTATGGAGGCAGAGAAATCTGAACAACAGTATCGTGGGTTACCAAGCAAGGACTCTTAAGAAATAGAGCAAATTCAGATAAAGTGACTGATGGACAGGATTTAACATGGTGGGGTTAGCAATAATGGGCAGCTTCTTAAGTATAGACATAGGAAATCATAAACTATGGGAAAATACATTTATGGATAACAGGAGAGGTAAAAGAAACAGAAAGTCAAAGTGGTCAGATTTGGTACTGACCACACATACAATAAGCTTTGTTTCAACATGTTGGCGAATTGGTCAAACAACTTTGGAAAGGACGGTTGTTATAACCATTTAGAAATTGAGGACTCTCAGAACATAGTCCTATATCTGAAGAATATCTGCATCAGTGAATTGCTAGGAACTAATATAGAGCTGCTTCAGCCTAGTACTAGGAAACATGGTGGAATCAGAATGTTCTTTATGGTGATGGGCATGTATACATTAAAGCATCAGTTGTTCACAAAATATACCCTGTGTTATACCTCAGTGAAGCTCCTTTGTAAAGGGTGAGAGTAACTGAAGCAGTATTCTGCTTCTTTGAGACATATAATGTTTACCCATTGAATTAAGTTATTTTAATTTTGCAAAATAATGTGACTATATCCATTAAAATATGCATTCATAACTTTTTAATGTACCTTGAAAACAAGAAAACTCAAATTTCAGGATATAATTGACTTAAAAATTTAAAGAAAGCCCTAGATAAAATTACAGATTTTGTTCTTCAAAGTCATAACTATCATCCAGAAAACTATAGCTAGACAAAAGGGGAAAAATCACATAATACTTATGAATGTTATGACCTATATTAACATAAAAGTCTATCTCTGCTCATTCCACTCCTCCTGACTCTGGTAAATTACAGTGCTTCTACCATCCCCGCACATGGCTGAAATGGCTCAGACAGAAGCTTCAAAATCTCAGACATGCTCCCCAACTTTTGTTTTATTCTGGCATTTCTGAGAACTGCATGATTGGTCTGTAGATAATAGCAGGGAGTCCTTGTTTTCCTCTCAATCCTCAGATTGACTTTTTGTTGTCACTTTGCTTTGGGTTTTTTGTCTGTTTGTGTACAGTGATGTGGGACAATTATCTTTATTCTGTCATTTATATTTTAAATAAATGCAGATTGGCCAGTAGTCAGGCAGGAAGTGTAGGCGGGAAAGCCAGATAGGAAGTAGAGGTGGGTCAGTGAGAACAGGAGAATTCTGGGAAGAGGAAGTCTAGTCTGCAGTTGTGACCTAACCACAGAAGAAACAAGATGTGCCCTGCTGAATAAGGTACTGAGCCATATGGCTAACACAGATAAGAATAATGGGCTATATAAGTTATAAGAGTTAATAACAAACCTGAGCTAATGGGACAATCAGTTAATAGTGACTGTAGACCTTTGTGTGATTTCTTTGGGACTTAACGACTGTGGGAACTGGGCAGGACAGAAACCCTGAAAACACTTTCTTGTCATTGTGGCTTTGGAAAAACAAAGTTCTTAGAATCTCCACTTGTTTCCTATGCAAGATGTTTGTGTGGTTGAATTTCACTGTGGCCTCACTCAAACCTGCTCATTTTAAATTTCATTATACTTTATCCAAAACTCATCAGTGACTAGGCAAGTTTTCCAGTAGTGGGGGTGAGACACCAAACTAGCCACGAAACCTTCAACCTATAGCCCATCCTGCCTGTAAGATGTGCCAGGGCAATGGTGGTACAGAACTTATGAGAACTGCCAGCCAGTGACTGATATAACTTGAGGTCAAGGTCACAGGGACATAGCCCATGCCTGAAACTACTTCAAGGTCCAGAAACAAGAAGCTGTATATATCAGAGACTTAGAATAGAAGCAAACACAACTGGCAAAAGAAAAGTCAATGATATGATTACTAATGATACTCTTATATAGATTGGTGCCTAGCCCAATCATTATCAGGGAGATTTCCTCCCACAGCTAACAGAAGCAATACAGAGACTCACAGTCAAACATTAGGTGGAACTCAAGGACCCCAGGAGAGAAGTGGAGGAAGGATTATAGGAGCCAGTGGGGAGAAGGACATAGGAGAAAATGGCTCACATCGTCAACAAATGAGGGCTCACAGGGACTCACAGTGATTGGAGAGACAATCACCAGGCCTGCCTGGGTCTGAGCAACATCTTCTGCATATGTTGCATATACTTATGATTGTTTAGCTTGGAGTTCTTGTGGGACTCCTAACAGTGGGGGTGGAGTATTTTTGATTCTTTTGACTGCTCTTGGGATTCTTTTCCTCCTAACAGGTTGCCTAGTTCAGCCTTGATACAGTGTTTGCTCACGGTCTTAATGCATTTTGTTATTCTCTGTCCAGTTGATATACCTAGAAGACCTGCTCTTTTCTTGTTGTAGGAGGAGCAGGCCGTGTCCCGCCGCCCGGCTAGCTTATACCCAAAATAACCACATAGAAATTGTATTAATTAAATTACTTCCTGGCCCATTAGCTCTATCCTCTTATTGGCTAACTCTCACATCTTGATTAACCCATTTCTATTAAATCTGTGTGTCACCACATGACTGTGGTTTACTGGCAAGATTCTAACCCACGTCCATCTCAGGCCAGAGATTCATGGCGTCTGCCTGACTCTGATCTTCTTCACAGCATTCTGTTCTGTCTTCCCTGCCTACCTAAGATCCGCCCTATCAACTAGGCCAAGGCAGTTTCTTTAATAACCAATGAAAGCAACACAAATACAGAAGGACCTCCTACACCATTTTCTGAAGGGAGAGAAGCAGATCTGGATGAGAGGGCAGGTTTAATGGAATTTAGAGGAATAGAGGGAGAGGAAACTGCCATTAGGATGTATTATGTGAGAGAAGAATAAGTAAAAAGAAAAGAAATCTCTCCTGTCATGGCATTGGGAGGAGAGTAATTTAAAAGTGATTAACTCAGGAAGACTCTACCCTCATGAATGAATTAGTCACAAGTGTGTCCATGTTGTTTGATATTGCGGCACACAGCATTGCCATCTACAAAGTTCATGCTCCAGACCAATTGAAAACAGGAAATTGAAAATGGACATTCATGTTTTAAATATGACTTTGTCTTAGACTATATCCATAGCCATCCCAGCGTGCCTACATCCCATGAGCCACGGCCTGGAGACCTGGCTCTTTCTTTTAAGGAGCTTGAGTGGTTAAGTGTTTTCTTTTCTATGCCTTTTGTTCTGAGATGACACTTTGCCTGCTCTGGAAGATTGCTGAATCAAGGCATTGTCTTAGAATCAGAGCACAGCCCTCATCAAACACAGCAGGACCTTAACTTGTGTATTCTAGCCTTTAGAACTGGGAGAGACAGGAATTATGCTACAACAACACAGAGGAAGACACTTAAACAATCACTTCCTTTATTTGACTCTTCTCATCCGCTTTTTACTGTTAACACCCACATGAGCAAATAACTGTTCTGATGTCTAGGTGAAAATGTCTAAGTGTTCTAAATGGGCTGTTGCTTGTTAGGTCCCAAGCACACCTATGGTTTTTGTAAACTCTTGTTAAAACTTTAAGAAAGCTTAGATATTTCTTTTACACTCCCGGAAAAGTCAGTGACCTCGAAACATTGTTCTCTCAGCCTGAGAAGACCACCTAGGTGGGAGCCTGCAACCATACAGAACTAGAAAACAAAGTCTGCCAAATGAACATAAATAGCAAATCAGTCTCCAGCATTAGTGGCAGCATTATTGAGTACCTTTCTGATACATTACTATGTTAGTTAGAAATAGACTCTAGTGTGCTCTATGTTATTAAATAACCAATAGCAAAAGGAAATGCTTGCATCATCAGGTCCCACTCCACTCCCACAACTACACTCTGAACTGTTAGATTACCATCAATAAATAGTAGAAAATAAGATGCCTTCTCTAGCTCCTCAAGTCCTCACTCCAGAATAAGAGGTTATGACCCAACATTTCAGAAACTCTGTTGTGTTTTTAGGTGCTCACTCCCCAATCTGTCTAAGGGTGATGAATGCTGACTGATGCATGACTTCAGATATTTATCAATTATGCTTCTCTTTCACTACAGGTGCCTTTTTGTCTAAGCAATAGTCTCTAAAGCCTTGACTTTCACAGTCATTATTTCTTTGTCTGCCAATGTCCTACTTCTAGTCAGACATACCCAAAATCACCAATTCATTGTGATTTTGCATCAAAATTTTATACAGGTTTAAGAGAGTAAGATAATCCCTAACAAAGCCAGTTTTCCAGTATTCCAGATGTCAACGTTTAAGAAGAAAAGGAGAGAGGGGCAGGAAAATGGCTCAGCAATTGAGAACATGTACCAAGGACCCAAGTTCAGTTCCAACAACACATGTGATGTGATTGACAATCACTTTTCATCCTAACTATGGGGAAGCTAAGATGGTTCTAGCCTCCTTGGACATCTGCCCTCATGTATGTGCACATACACATGCATATATGTGTGCATAAATACATATAAATAAAAGCAATAAGTCTTATTTTTTTAAAAAAAAAAAGTATATGATGTCCTTAGAAGATAGAAGGTTTAATTTCAAAGAAAGAAATATTGGGACCTGAAAGGCATCTCAGTAGGTAAAGACATGTGCCACTGTGCCTGATGACTTCAGTTCCACTCCTTAGGATCCACATAGTAAAGGAAGAGACTCACAAATGTTGTTACTGACCTCAGGTGTGCTAATACACACTTGCACCTACAAATATACATTTGCACATAAACCTAATAAATAAAAAGAGAGATAGAAAGAGAGAGGGAGAGAGGGAGGGAAGGAGGGAGGAAGGGAGGGAGGGACGGAGGGAGGGAGGGAGGGAGAGAGGGATGGGAAGAAAAGGTGAATGAATGAATGGAAAAATGGAAGGAAGGGAGGAGAGAGAGAGAGAGAGAGAGAGAGAGAGAGAGAGAGAGAGAGAAATTTACCCATGACTGATGTTCACAAAAATAATTTTCAAACAGAAAAATGGCTTTTCTTTGGATGACAAGTCATGTTCAGTTTTGATAGCTACAGGCTCAGTCTTTATTCCCAAGATGCACAGACATATAACAATTAATACAATCATTTGAGAAAGGGACTTTACTTTTCCAGGCCCAACCATCAGTTCCATGGAAGGGCTTTGCCACAGGAAGGGCTCTGCTGCCCTTATGACCTTAGTGATTTCTTTATTCCTCGTCAAATTTCCACTTAGCTGTATTCTCTTCATGGTCTCAGAAAGAGTCTGAACTCTTCGCCTTGGTCCTTCCAATTCAAATCTCTGTTATTCTCAAACGTTTATTATTCCAACTCTTACTCTATTTTTTCACCTCACTTTATCATTAAACCTTATCTTCAGTACTTTCTTCCACACTGCATCCTAGCAGCATCTCATTTGCAAGGCGAGCATTTATTTTTTCAGCTATCCTACCTAGGCCTTGGTGATGAAGGATGGTATACATAATGGTACCAGGTTCAAGTTTCAGATCTCATGGTGCCTGAGATCCAAACCCAGACCTATCATTTATGAGCTATGGGACCTTGAACAAATTGTTCAATCTCTTTTAGCTTTCATTTTGTCATTGATTAATGGGAGGTAAGAGTGCCTGAATTTCAAGTTGTGAAGATTAATTGGTAGATCGTGTAAAGAGTTAGTTCTAGGTAGAATGCATGCTAAATCAACAATTCACTATTTGTGAGTTTTTCATTTTTTTCCCATCTTGGGGAATCTTTTGCAACACAGATGTTAGCTGGACAATAAAGAAGAATCGAAAGAAAAGTTTCTGGCCAGTCTGTCACATTGGAGATTTTGGTCCCTGAATTAAACTTAGAAATTTTAAATCAGTATGTGGCACATCGAAAAGCACAATAGGATATGACATTATCTAGGATATGACATTATCATTTAGGGGCACAGAAGAAAACCTGAAGGCATATCAGGTCAAAAACCAAGGAGTTGGATTTTGTCTATGTCACGACTGGAACTTGTAAAAGACATTATGTATGCATGCAAGACTCGAAATACGTGTCTTTATCCATGAACATAGAATTCCTTGTTTGGAAGGTTAGCATTCCTAAAGATAGAAATTGAATTTTAAATAGTAATATTAATGAAATAAAACTTATACGAGCTATCCCCTTGCTATTTATAACATAAAACCAGACATGCTTTTGCTTTCTGTTAAGTACATATTTTGAAGAAGTTTTACAAACAGGCTAACTTGCCAAAGGTGCTGTTTCAGTTTGGCTTATAAAGGGGATTCTGCAGTTAACTATTCCTTGATGCAGTCTCCAAAATCTAGAAGTGAATCAGTCCTTCGGAGTTTGGAAGCAAAATCCACTTTTCTCCTGACGGACCTTCTATTTGCATATCCTTCATCCACAACAGACCAATCTCGGCTCCATATTGTGACCTGGGACAGAATTTTCATCAGCACCACTTGTGTTCACATGCTTTGCTTTTCACTTCCCAAGTGTGAGCAGTCTCCTGAATTAACATTAGCCCATAATACATAGTCAATGTTTTTGCCGCTCCTCCTGCCAGATGCTCAAGCGAAGGTTGTTAAGGGATTTTTGGGGTTGTTGTTTTTGCCATTTCTGCAATCACTTTTCCTCAACACTTACTGATTAGTATCGATTGCGAAGGGGCAAAGTTTTTCATCTGCTGCTTGATTTTCTTTTACCCCCAAGAAAGAATTTATATGGCAAAGGACTTTTTTCTGAATACACAGACCACATTTGTCAGCCTCTCACCATTTAATTTTTAAAATTATTCTGACTTTATCTTCCCTCGTTGTATTATGCATTTTCATCGCTGCGCCTCTAGCTCGGTCATAACTCATTGTCTTTGCTTTGAGGGCTATGATTACACATGAACATAGAGAATACACTAAGTGACCCCATCTGTATGAGCTGGTGGCAAGCCAAGTACAATAGCACAATAGCTTTTATATATAACAAAGGGTATCTATTATGCAAGAGAATACAAATTGAATGTAAAGACTCTTATTTTTTTTATATTTTCTCTTCTGAAACATAACATTACCTATCACATTTTCTGTAAGGCTACTTGCTCTCCAAAACAATGGCTGAATTTACACATTTTCTGGGAAAATCATTTCCTTCTTTCTCTCTGAGAAAATATTCCACATCTATTTTCTATTTCAAGAGTTTTATTACTCTTATTCAATAATTACTGCCCATAACTTCATTTAACTAAGCAATGATAAAAACATGGATGTTGTAAGATTGCATCAAATGGTTATTATTCTAGACTTTCTGTCTCATTTTGGAATAGAGCTATGTACTTGACTAAGGTCCCAGTCTAATAAAATGTCTAAATTTATTTTTAGTGATATATTTTAGAATTTCAAACATCACTATAATGAATTTTAATCATTTAATCACCCCACTTACCCCAGACTCCTAGGCTTTGCATTCCCCTTTGAAATTCATGTCTTCTTCTCTAATCATCATTTTTATAAAAACATATAATCATTTTTATAAAAAAATAAAAAGTATATAATTTTATATACTATCATATAATTATATAACCTACTGAGTCCAATTAGTGTTACACATATCCACCTGGATGTAGTGGTGACCGCTTGAGCATGGGTAGTCTATCAGCTGCTTGTCCCTGAAAAACAATGGACTCTCTTCCCTTCACAGGCATCAACTGCCTATAGTTAGTTCCTTTGCAGGTAAATAGGTGGAACTGGAAACTACTATACTGAGAGAGGCAACCCACCTACAAAGACAAACCAACACATGATCTCTCATGTATAGATCCTAGGTCTGAATCTTTAGGTTTTGAAGTATAACCCAGAGTGACTATAAAAGCCAAGAAAATGAAAGTCTACAGGGGGCTAGGGGTCAAGAAATGACTTTAGAGAAGAAGACAGCAGAACGCACATGCTATGAGGGGGAATGGAGAAATTGGGGAGGGAGTTAAGTGAGAAAGGGGTGGAAGCGTACAGCAGACGAAGACTAGATAGAAACGAGAGCATCAGGAGTGGAGGATTTCTCTTGAGTACTCTTGGTCAGTGCACGTGGCCGACAGTATCTGTGAAACCACCAAAAGCAATACATGCTAATTGCCCTTGTTCTTGACCACCTGACACAGCTTCAGGGTAAGATTCTATTGCTGATAAAACAACACACTTTATCACAGGTCTAGGAGAACTCAAGCTGCTCCTGACCTGGAAGCCTCCTTCCTAAAAAAATAACACTCATAATGGTGGAGGGCACTACCATCCAGGCTGCTGCTGTTGGCATTTATAAATAATCATACCCAGTTTTCAATCCTGTGAACTACAATAATGACTGGCCAATAACGTATGTCCAACAGGGCAACAGGGTCAGTAATGTCTTACTGATGTCTTACAGCTGTCTGATTGGATTTAAGGTCTGCTCAATAGGAGGAAAGCCATGCCTGCTACTGTAAATCTATCTAAGACCCCACTGCTGAAAAGTTTCTAAAACCTGGAGGAGAACCTATGGCTACCATTTTGTTAACCTGACATAGTATCCAACTGTTTTCTAAATAAATTAGTTGGGACTGGAGAGATGGCTCAGCAGTTAAGAGTATTGCCTGCTCTTCCAAAGGTCCTGAGTTCAATTCCCAGCACAACCATCTGTAATGAGGTTTGGTGCCCTCTTCTGGCCTGTAGGCATATACGCAGACAGAATATTGTATACATAATAAATAAATACAATAAAAAGAAAAACTATCCTTCTTTCATAAATAAATAAATAAATATATTACTTTAGGCCAACATGGTCTGGACTCTAGACAAAGAAACTAGAACAACAAAGTCATAGTCTTTTTAAACTCTCACAAAGCCTAAAAACAAATGGGTTTTATAGTCATGTAAAAAAATCACATATACTATAAGTACACATGAAAACAATTACACTGTAGTAGATCAGCTATGTTGAGCAACAGATATAATAAGTGGACAGCACCAAGCAGAAACTATTAATATGATCTCAGTTCTGCTACTCCAATGAGACATTACTCATGTTTTTCTGCCTTTATTTTCCTCACCCAAAAAATAATTATCACACATTTGTAATAACTTCACAGGATTACTGTTGGAACAGTTGCTAGAACACAGCTTTCAAAGGTCCCGCCCACTTCTCCATACTTTTTTGAGCACATATGGTGACTTTTTCTCCACACTCTTTTTAATAAAGATGTTCATATGGCATTGGATGTAAGTTCCCTCCGAAGCAAAGGGTAGGTAGGTAGGTACCTCATCATTTTAAAGGACAGGTCTCAAGGTGAGAGCCACTCATCTATGATATAAACTAAACTACTCTATGTACAGGTCTCTCTTGGCCCTCTTCATGTCACTCTAGGTTGTTGAGGTTCAAAGAATTGACACTCGGGAGTACACACACACACACACATACACACACACGAGAGAGGGAGAGAGAGTGAAAAAGAGAGAGAGAGAGAGAGAGAGAGAGAGAGAGGCTCTGACTTCTATTCCAGGAGTAATAACAAAGTATTTATTTCAAGTTCATAAGCTTCATGTCTTCTGAATCCATGCAGGAAAGAATGTCAGGATGCCTTGTTCAAATACAAATACAGTGATAAAATTTCAGAATGTCTGTAATTCCTTGCTATGTGAATTCATATATACATTTCAGTGCCCAGTAAGTGATTAGTTGTGAATAGTTGTCAGCTACTATGTGAGATAGAAATATAGTCCTTCAGGGATGCTGATACCTTCATTATCACAGCTTCTATCTATCTATCTATAAATCTATCTATCATCTATCTTTCTATATATCCTTTCTTTTAAGGTCATTTGCAAAGAATAATTAAGATTGCAAATAAAATTGAAACTGCAGGCCATATAGCACTGAGATGGGAGAAATACACTGGATGATCTAAATATACTGAACAGTAGAAAGAGCTTTGAACATTAAAAACAGAAAAGAGAAAAGAGAAAAGAGGAATTCGTGTCAGTGTGATGTAACATGGAAAATGTCATACAAGACTCTGCTCGCTTTGAAGGAGGAAGAAAACCATGACCCAAGGGATACATGAAGTCTAAAGTATGGAGATTCTTCTCTAAGAGCTCAAATGAGATCAAGGTCAGACTTTTAACATACATATTGTAATCAAATAAGCCACTGAGTGTGGGCTAAGTTGTCATAGGATCAAAAGAAATCGAAGCATTGTTACCATCATCATTATTATCATCATTATTGCCTTTGTTATATAAAATAAATTCCTTATATTCATGTAAGAGTAAAGAAACATATAGACTCTGCCAAGACTGAAAAAAAAAAAGAATAAAGAAACACATCCTAAGGAAAGTCAGTGATGAGCTCTAGTCATGACCTCGGGAAAGTGTGTTTCCCCGTAGAAGGCAGTTCTCACAAAACAGCAAGAGAACAGAGTACCACCGCTGAGAAGAATTCGGGTCAAAGGGCCAAGCATATTAGAACAAACACTTCTTTGGACAATTAAGTTTAGTTGTTCCAGAAACTTCTTAATGAACTAGAGCTAAATGGTTGATGCACAGGGGACAGGCTTGGATGAAGAAGGAAATTCAAGTCATTATAAATAGCTCGATGAAGGAGATACTATGGCCCAAAGTGAGTGGAGAGGGAGCCAGACATCAAGGAGTCCTGAGAGTAAACAGCCAGGAATGTGGTAAATGAGACAGGTCCACAAAAGATATTGACATGAAAGTGTCATAAGAGAGGAAAAGAGAGATGACAGAGCATGCAGTCCCATCAGTCAAGAGTAGTGATACACCCTAACATGAAGAAAAACTTGACGCTCTATAAATATCTTTGCCTATATATAACGAATCGATTGAATTGCAGTTAGTGCTTCCTAAGAGGACTGATTCAACATTCATATTCATTTCTAAATTTTATTTAAAATTAAATAAAATTATTTGCACAGATATAATGCCAATGTAACCATGTATATAACTACCATCACCTAAATGGGAATGCAATGCAATGGTCCCCTTATCTACAGAGAAGTTCCCAGATACCTAGTAGAGGTATAAAACTGAGAATAACACTGAGCCCTATACACATCGTGTTTTTCCTGAATGTACATACATATGATATCATTTATGAATTAAACATTAAAATTATTCCAAAAGCAACTATTAAAATACATAATAAATTTAAGTGATTGAAATCTCATCCAAATTGTCTTCTCATATTAGATTTATCCTTCTTCTTGTGAAAGTATACTATCTTGAGATGATAATATATTGAATCTTGAGATGATAACAATATCTGTATTGGAATAACATGGAAAAGGCACTGTGGAGTCGTATCGAATAGTATAGGCAATTATGGAAGAGTCACTTAGGCACCTGTTTACTATAGCAGCAGATCTTATTTCCGAGTCAGGTACAAGTATGACGTGAGGTTGTGATATATACAATATGAATTCACTAGATAACCTCTTGTTCGTATCTCAATTCATCCCACTACTCAAAACAACTTATCATTTAAAATTTGTGAATTATTCTTATCTGGCATTCTCCATTTCATATTTTTGAACCATGACCGACTTCAGATCAATGAAACCTCAGAATGTGAAAAAAAAAAAAGAAAGGCTGAACTATTATATCCATTAAGGGATATTACTCAGGCCCTGGAGGGTGCCATTTGCCAGAGTGGGATTATCCTGTAGCGCGGAACTTCAGATGCTCAAGTCTGAGGTCCCTGGAAGTGGTTTGAGAGAATGGGGTTAACCACAGCGTTTAGTTAACATATTCACATTTCCAGCCCAAGAAATTGTGAAAACGGTTTACTTTGTAAAGGAGCATTCTTAATTCCTAAAATTTACTTTCATGTATGTTTCCAAATTTCCATGTGTTTCAGCTAAAGTACAAAGTTACTTGTACTGAAATAACTGAAAGCAACTATTTATGTAGGTTTAGGGAAATGTAAACAAGGATTCATGATGCCTGAGGGCCAGTTCTCAGTATGAACCACACTAGCAGTACGCACAGCGTTCGATAAAGAGTGAGCATAATTCAAAGGAACCAAAGTTGAGTTTTTAGTCTATAGAGGTTTATAGAGGTTTACCGTTAGTTTTACCCTAAATCAAACACTTTTGATGTGCCAAGGGAGAAATAACTGACATCATGGGGCTACTTGTTGATTTTTCTTTTATCACTTCTTTTTGGAATACAAAGTATAAATTGATATTAACTGGCATCTAGTCATACACAGGGTTTTTGGAGTTCAAGTACCATGAAAAAAAAAAACATATAGAAACACTTTATGAATTTTAAGGTTTCCAAGGGAAATCTCTGAAGGGGGCAGGGAATGCTGTTTTATAAAACAATACAATTATAAGAAGAAAACGCGTGTTTGATAGTGTTACTTTAGTGTCTTGACACTAAGGCAAACAGAATTTGCCTGAAATGAGCTAAAATAGAGCCTTCTTTCAATTTAGTTCTTACACTGCCTCAGACTAAAAGATATTTTTGTAACCCGGAGCTGTAGATTTAAATTTTGAAACAGTACATGTCTTCCAGTGCTATGAGGAAAAATGAATGTCACATCTGTGGGGTATTGATCAAAATATGAGCAGCATCTTTTGTTACTGTTACTTTGTGATAAGTATCTTCTCGCAAGTATAAAAAAGCTAGCCTTTTCCAAATTTCTCCACAAAAGAGTTTCTAAGAGCATCTGCCCAATGCTTTAATTCTTCAAAATTTATTACCATAGCGCCACATATTCCCTAGTTAAATTCACATTAGATAAAGAAATGAAATACAGAAATATCTAAGAAAGAGTCAGAGATTGAAGTGAACAATTTACCCTCTCTGTTCCAGTATCTAATGTGCCATACCAACTTCCACTCTCAAAGCATATTCTCTGAGAAGGAAAATGTTTCATACCCATAAGGGGTAAATGGCAGAAAAAGAGAAGTTTTCATCTCATCATCAGGGAGCAGACCCGATGGAAAATCTCTTGCAGTCATTTTCCTGACACCACAGTTAATAGAGCATGAGGGTTCTATAGCTCAGGATGACACACAACTGACCACAGAGGACTTTTGGCAGAGAGACAAGCAGGAGGAAAATGAAAACCCTCTTATTATGCACATTTTCTTTTTCTAACACACTCTGCAAGTCTTTGCTGGAACTTATACACAGCAATACGTTAGGATAGTTATCTAGATAAACTCCAGTATTCTGATGAAACTCACTATGAAGCTCTGAGGTTAATAAACTAAAGGCCTCAAGTGAGCTAAGAAGTTGCCTTCCCATAATGCCTCATAATGCCTGTAGGTGTTAAGAATGGGTGGTTTTCAGTCTAGATACAGGGGGAGGGCCTTGGTCCTGCCTCAAGTGACTTTGCTGACTCCCCATGGGAGGCCTCACCCTCTCAGAGAAGTGGATGGTGGGTGAGGTGGGGAGAAGTTGCGGGGAGCGGGAGTTTGCAAAGAGAGGGAACTGGAATTGCTATGTAAAATAAGATTGTTTTAAAAGGAAAAAAAAAAGATTGGGCAGCTTCAGATGAGGTCAACACACCAACATCTATTAACACCCACCATCTTGAGGCTACAAAGGAAGAGACATCTGGAGATGGAGTCTTCCATCCCAACAACTTTCTGCTGCAGAAAGTTCTCATATCCTGTGCACACTGGCACAGTCTCCACTCCCTCACTGCAACTGCTACCCTTCATTGTTCAGATCAAGGACAGTCTCCTCTTCCTTTTAATAGCAGCTCCATCAGTCCTTGTTTCACAAGAACTGCACTAAAATGTAGAAGTCCAAGAAATAAAGACATCTGCTTGCATTCTGCATCAGTGTTTGGGATAGTTAATTCCCCGAAAAGGAAGCAATAGCATCCTTCCAGCCTAGACAGTGAATGCGGCAAAATGGTTGATATAGCCCAGAAGGTTTGGTTGGCATCACCTCTCTCTGGTTGAGTGTTATACATGCAAACACACACACACAGTCCCAATGGTGATGTATAATAAGCAATCCCTTATGTCTCAGACTGTAACTGTTGTTAAATAGCATATGACTATATCTGTCATATATATCACATATGTCCATGTATGTCATGCTTACATAATATAACATATAACATATTTTGTGTATATAAACATATGATACATACTATTACATACATGCATATTAAAATCTAGAATATGAAGATTATACATAGAGAGAACAGCTATTTATGTAAGATTTAAATACAGTACAGTTTTGAGCCTATAATTCCAAGCTCATGTATGTATATGTAGCTTTACAAAACTCAATGCATATGGAAAGGTTAAAAATAGGTCACATGGCATTCAAATTAGCCATATAAATAAGATATGTTTGATTTTTATTTTCGATATTTCTAGTATATCAGCCTAATTTGATTTTGCATGTGACTTACTGATATCTAATAATCCTACTTTTTATCAGTTATTAATGACTAGGTATGTTCTAATATCTATTGTGATTGCTATCCCAAATGCTTTCACTTGGTACTAGAATTACAAATTTATTCATTAAAGTTGAGGAACTGAATTTCAGGAAAATTGGTAATATCTACAACTACCTGGAAAAAAATCTATTCTTCAAAATCTTCAGGCTTGATTAACACAAATATTTTAAAGTATCAGCTACTAAACAATATAAAATATCTAGTTATTTTGCATCATATACATGTTCATTATTGTTATCATTACATCACAAAGACATACCAAAATACAAGATTCCATAAGACATTTTCCAAATGTCCATAATTATCCAGAAAGTTTTTATACCTTTTTCTATTCTAATTATCTAATGGGAAAATTTAGCACAAGGCAATTTCAGAACCAAGGCTAGCACACAATTGTCAAAACCCTAAAGTTTCTAAACTTGAGATCATGTTATCTTTCAGATCTCTGTTAAACAATCATGTCTCCCCTCATCCTCTTTCAACCATCTCACTCTCTGTGGGCTGTGGGATAGAGGTAGAAAAAAGGAAGCTGTTCAGTGAGTGAGAAGGAGTTCTGTATTCTGAAGCTGGAGATGCTTGAGAGAAAATAGCAGGAGGCAAATTAGGATGGGAACAAATAAATATTGAAGGATACCTGATTTCTTTAGGAGTTCTTAACTCCGGAGGTGGAAACCCAAGAACAATTTGAATTTAGGGAGGAAATTGTCACAGCAGTCGCCTTGGCCCCAGGTGTGGATGAGGAGGCAGCAGCTTCAGCATGGCTGGTGATTTGTTAGGAATGCAGACTCCCAGAACCAGCATCTACCGATTCCGAGATTGCTTTTTGACAAGATCCTCCTTGAGCAATCCCCGTCTGAGAGGCACTGACCTAGTGCAGAGCTTCATGCTGGGTGCTTTCCGCTAGGGTACCAGGACTACTCAGGAAAAGAGAAAAATTAACTGGAACTTTCTGCATCTGTGCCTGCATGCCTGTGTGCATATGTGCATGTTGTGTGTGGGGTGGGTGTCTATTTTCATGTGATCCAGTGAGAAATAGATTTAAGTTTTTCCAGTATTCACTATAAAAGCTGATACAAGAACTTCCTCTTAATGTCTGCAGCAGGGACCTAGAACCTGGAGCAACAGCTCTACGGAGGGATTACAGTACTGACTTTCCCATTAGTGCACTTCCAAGAAACTAGAGCATGTGGCCGTATCTAAGTGAGATGGATTTAGTTTTATTTGGAAAAAAAATAGCTTGAGGCTAATAGTAATAATGCAAAATATAGCCCCCCCCATACAAAGATACACACACATTAGCACACACACAAACACATATATACACATATACCCACACATATACATACGCTTGCACACACATACACGCACACACACACACACACGGCAAGAAAAGAGCATAGCTGATAGTGCATTGATTCTTAGTAAGAATAAGCAGCTTTGTGAAGTATATATGGACCAGAAATTTTCTAATTATTAGAGTTGTATCCCAGTTATATTGTGACCACCTTGCAGCATTGTTGTCAAGCCCCACCCTGGCACTAGACATCCCCCGATTTAGAATTCTATTAGCCTAGTCTTGGGTTTCCTATTAAAATAAGGAATAAAGGCATTAAATAAATGACTCAGACCACCATAGTACTGACAGAGATGGGAATCCAAATTTTGGCAATCTGACTTCACTACTTTAGTCATAAACTCTATTTTTATAGCATTATTAGATTAAAAAACAAATATTTTCACTGCATAGTGCAAAGAGAGACTTTAACTTCATCAACAAGAACTATAGTTTCCCCAGGTTTTAAGGGTTCTCCATTATTAGGTTCATCATCATAGCCTCAGACTTCAGGTCTATGCTGCAGGCATGTTCAGTTTCAAGGCCCATGCCAGCATCCTCTGAGAACTTGGATCTAGACATGACCTTGTGGATTCAGACTGTACACCTAACTCAATCCCTGGCCGAACCTACAAATGAGAACAAAGCCAGCAACAGGTTCTAGGTCAGCAATGTGGGTCCGATTTCAGCCCAGTCTGTGGATACTGGCTACAGAAGCCCCACCCCCATAGGGTCAGATATAAGCTTATCCCTCTGAACTTTATCAGGAATCCGGCTCCAATGCAAATCCCATAGCCTTGGGTACCAAGTCTGTACATGTGTTGACCTAGGAAACAGTTCAGCTAATGAGAGAACTCAAGCCTATCTGTCATCCTGCATGATGGGCTGTCTAGAATCTTTAGAAAGAACCTTCCCCCAAAGTGTCCAGTTTGCAAAAGCTATTAAGTTCTTACTTCGACAAATTTGTTGACACCAGTGCAGAGATTGGTTCAAGAATAATCTGAAATAGCACAATAAAAACAATTAAAAAAAGAATAGTCTGGAAGCTGAATATCACCAAAGAAACAGAACACAGAACCAGTAATCAACCCCACAGAAATGAAGATTTATGAATTATCTGAAGAATCTGAACCAATCTTTTCAAGGATGTTGTAGACTATTAGCTTAAGAAGTGTTATATTTGTTTATTTTATAAAGTATTTGTTTAATGATAAAAAGATGTGTTGCATTCTTTTATGTTGAATATGTTTAACTCTGTGAAACTGTGTTACTTTGCTTGCCTAAAACACCTGATGGTCTAGTAAAGAGCTGAACAGCCAATAGCAAAACAAAAGAAAGGACAAGAAGGACTAGCACGCAGAGAGAATAAATTGAAGGAGAAATCTGGAGAGAGAAGATAAAGGACCAATTAAGAGGAGAACAGAAAGACATTGGGAGCCATACAAATACACAGCAAGTTCAAAGAGTAAGAGATGAAGAAAGGTGTATAGAAATGTAAAAGCCCAGGGACAAAGACATACAGGATATTTTAAGAAAAGCTGGCTATAAACAAGCCAAGCTAAGCCTATTATTTAAGTCTTATTAAATAAGAATAAGACTCTGTGTATTTACTTGGGAGCTGGGTGGTAGACTCCCAAAAAGAGCTAGAATAAAAGTAAAAAAAAAGAAAGAGAGAAAAAAAAAGAAAGCTTTGTAAAATACACAGAAAGAAAAAAAACAGATGTGATTTAAAAGGTACACAATAAAATGAAGAAAATTAATAGAAAAAATAAATGGGAATATAAATTGTATTCATGAATTATAAGAATTAATATTTTTAAAATATCCATAGTCTCCAAAGCCATCTAACGATTTGAAAAAACACCTATCAACATTCTAGTGATCCTGCCAAAACGTGGGAAAAACAATTCTAAAATCACACGGCACGGCAAAAGAGTCTAACTCTCCAGAGCAATAGACAATTGATGGGAGAGAAAGCATCAATCTCTATTGATCATATGGCAGATTTCCCATTGCTTCAGTGAACACCCCTCATCGGTGCTCACATGAGCATCACTAACTGGACTTTGTAAGTCATCCAAAAAGGGTGGGAGATAAGTTGGGATGGGACATACTGGTGACAAGTGACCATGACGAGAGACATGAAGGGAACTGGAGGGGAAAATGGGAATAGATAAAATCATATTTCATGGTACACATATATAAAATTCTAAAAATTAAAGAAAAGTTAGAGAGAATAGAGTCTGACATGAGATACATTTCTTCTTGCAGTGGATGGAAGCTAAGACAGAGACTCGTAATTGGACAACAGGCAAAGATAGAAAGACCAGCCACTCAACCCTAAATAAAATGCTTACAAACTCCCTCCCTCCAAGGCCCATGGATCTATGCAGAAGAGGATGTGAATAATCAGAAGAGCCAGAGGTAGTGGATGAATCCATGGTGATAGCACTGTCCAGACACAACAGGACTAATACATATATCAACTCACAGACTGTGACAACGTGCACACAGCCTACACAGGTTCAAACAACAAAAATCTCAGCACTGAGAAGGGAGATAGATACAAAGTCCCATCCCTAACGAAGAGGCTATTTGCAATTGACAGTCTGTTTGGAAAGGGAGTTTCTGTTTTCTCTAATGAGCTGTTTCTATGTATGTAAACCACACTCTGGGGAATATACCATACCCAGGAGAATCTTGGCCAAGTCAAAATAGACTCCATGCTTTATATTTCATACATTTTTTTAAAAATTTTGTTTTGTTTGGGTATCTTTGTCTAACTGATTTCTTGTTTTTAGTTTGCTTGATTGTTTTGAGTTTTATTTGGTGTTTTGCTGTTGTTTTTCTTGATTTGTTCATTTGTTAGTTTGTTTTTTTTTGTAAGAGTGAGAGAATGTGCAGTTGAATAAGTAGAGAGGTGCAGAGGAGGGAAGCATATGAGAAGGGGGAAATGTGATCAAAATATACTAATATATACTGTATGAAAAATGTAAATAGAAAAATAAGTGAATAGAAATAATAGGATCTGGAATGGCAGCACAGTGCTTTTAGCCCTTAATCCCAGGGCAAGGGAGGCAAAGGCAAGTGAGTTCAAGGCCAGCCAGGGCTACATATTGAAGGCCGTATTTCAAAATGCTAATGACAATGATGATGATGATGATAACAATGGAAGGATCATACTACTTATGTGAATAACTATTACAACATCATAGTAATTTTAAAATTTTGTTAGAACAAGAGATTCATACTTTTTTTGTCAATTGACTTTTTGACACAGTTATCAAGAACACACAACAGAGAAAGAACTACTTCTTCAATGCTGTGGGAGACCTGGGTACCCCTAAAAAGAATGAAACTAAACTCACGCCTGACACCTACAAAAACCAAAGTATATGAGAGATCTAACCTAAAACCCAGGAGGTCTGCAATACTAGAGGAAAATGGGAACACTCAATAATTTTGCCCTGGGTGATAAATGTTTGGAATTTTTAGACATGATCCCAAAAGCACAAACAATAAAAGCAAAAATAGACCACGGGACAAAAGAAAGCCCAAAAGCCTGCACAGCACATGATCTAATTATTTAATGTGCGAAGGCCTAAATAGACATTTCTCTAAAAAGATATACAAGTGATCAACAAATATCTGAGAAAAAAATATTTGTGATGACAATTAAGAAATCTAAAATTACAGGTAGACATTAGCTTTCACCTGCTAAAATGGGTATTGTTTAAAATACAATAGGTTGAAAGCCATGGCAAGGACATAGAAAAAAGGAAACATCTGACTATTATCCCTGGTGATGTGAATTAATATAGGTATTGTGAGAAAAACATGCATGATGAAGCTTCTAGAAAACTGCAATAGGAAAGCTATATATGATTCAGCAATTAACAAAACTTCATTTGTTTAGTGTTTATCCCCCAGAGAGTCTTAATTTGAAAATGTGAACTGGGTAACCGTCTTTAGCCATGTCTGGAGGACAGCGAGGGTTGACAACCACAGCTGGGATAAAACCGGACTCTCTGAACATAACGGACAATGAGGACTACTGAGAACTCAAGAACAATGGCACTGGGTTTCTGATCCTACTGCACGTACTGGCTTTGTGGGAACCTAGGCAGTTTGGATGCTCAACTTACTAGACCTGGATGGAGGTGGGGGGTTCCTTGGACTTCCCACAGGACAGGGAACCCTGATTGCTTTTCGGGCTGAGGTGGGGGGGACTTAATTAGGGGAGGGGGAGGGAAATGGGAGGCGGTGGCTGGGAAGAGACAGAAATCTTTAATAAATAAATAAATTTAAAAAATGTTAAAAAAAAAAGAAAGAAAAGAACTCAAGGGCTGGAGAGATGGCTCAGTGGTTAAGAGCACTGGCTGCTCTTTCAGAGGTCCTGAGTTCAATTCCCAGCAACCGCATGGTGGCTCACAGCCATCTGTAATGAGATCTGGCGCCCTCCTATGGCCTGTAGGCATACATGGAGGCAGAATGTTTTATACATAATAAATAAATAAATCTTTAAAAAAAAATCACAGCTGTGGGCAGTGGAAAGACGGCATCGTGGGTAACTTACTAACCACGCGAGAATGAAGACTGGGTGTGATCTCTTGCTCGCACGTAAAAGCCAGCCATGGTGGCAGCAGCAAGTGCCTGCAATGGTAACATCAAAGCAGCAGTGATGGGGAAACTTAGAGACCTGTCAGTGTAAGTGAACCAATGAGAGCCAGGTTCAGGAAAAGGTGCTGCCTTAAGAAAATAAATGGAGGTGGGAACAATTAAGGAAGATACAGATAGCAACCTTTGGACTCCACCTCTCTCTCTCTCTTTCTGTCTGTCTCCATCAGTCTGACTCTCTCTGTCTCTTGCACACACACACACACACACACACACACACACACGTGGATATGCATACAAGGCAAGGATGGAAGGAGGGAGAGAGAAAAAAGAATGAAAGAAAAAAATCACTGTTGTAGATGGAGGGAGAAGAGAAGCAGAATGACCGGCTGCAAGATGGTCCAGGTAGGAGACAATAGAAATACAAGTAAAACATAGATGATGACGGGACAGCCAGAGTGAGTTCAGTGTCACTTAATAAAATGCTAAAGACAAAAACCTCCAGCAAAGAAATACATAGCAATTACTTAGTTGAATGAATGGGAAATGAATAAGACTGGTATTCCATCAACAAAGGAGAGAAGGAAAGATGGGTAAGGAGAAGAGGAAACAAGCCTTGGGTTATGACTAGAATGAAAATTTCATTTGATAACTTCAAAACGTCTATTTTTGCTACCAATGGAAAAGCGATAACACGTTTCTGTCCCTAATACCATGTGTGTCTTTAAATCCTCTCAAATAGTTACCACCTCAGCTGCTTAGCTTTGGAGTCTGCATTAGTAATCTCTATTCGGTGGTGCATCCCATTCTATTTTTATGCTGACAACAAAGGAACTCAATTAAGAACCAAACAATAAGTCAAAAATAGCATGGATTAGTTATCAGAGCTATAAGACACCAAAGAGATCCCGGCTGCCTTTGTCTATCCGTTGCAACCTGATTGTACTCTCTAAAAAGCTTTCCAAAATTGGGAGGCTGGAGAGGAAAATAAGAGATGCAGCGCATCTGCATTCTGGGGGGAAAATGTTGAAATTTCAGGTCATGTGGATTTCTGCAAGTGTGTACAAAGACATAAAGCCAACAGTGTTTTTGGGATTTATTGTGGATTAACTGGTAATTCTCACAATGTCCAATCCCCTCTTACAGAAAATCCAAGAGTCTTAGTGAGCTCCCTCTAAGTTTCTTCGTTTCAGTGCCAATGAGTTCTTGCAAAATTTTAACAATGTCTCCATTTTCAGCTGGCTGCTGAAGGTTTGAGTTCTTCATAAGGTGTATTACAGGGCGTTAATGGAGAAACTTCAGCTGTGCAACAGGAAACATGCACGAGTGAGGACTAGCTAGGTTTTAAACCTTTGAGAAAAAAGAGGAAGCTGGATCAAACACAAAGCATGCTCCGTTGACATTCTCAAATTAAGAAAATATATATGGCCCAGCACTGACTGCAAAATGCCAATGTTTCATTTCCACTCTGACTGCGCAGAACAGCATGGGGTAAAGTGGCATTCCAAGCCAGTCGCTTACACTTTCCGCCCAAAGGCAATGGATCCATTCTATTTGCATTTAGCTTAAGCTGTGCTGTTACCTCTTCTACATATACGAGAACAAAGAAAAAATTTCCATTACCTCCAAGACTAAACAAGATGACTCTTTGCTTTCTTTTCCTTTTTTTTTTCTTTTCCTTTTCAAATTGCTTTCTTCAATGTTGTGGTTCAAATCTTTGGGCTGACCTATAATAGCAGGTAGCTTACTCAAAAACTGCTTTGGAGACAGGGAATGGTATTTCTTAATTATACTACAATTCAAAACAAAGTGTAAAATGAGAGTATTTGTTTTAAAAAATTCCTAACAGTCAACCAAATTAGTTATTATTATCTTGCCTTAACCCAGATTTCCTCAGTCGTTATTACTGTGAGCTTATTTAGAAGTCAGCTACATTTACCTGCCTGAAATAGATTGACTGCTTGACTCTGATACTCAACAGAAACAATATTTATTTTCCAAACAACTGAACACTTAGTGTGTTTTTCAGTTGAGACAAATCTGTTTTTGTCATAAATGTGTAGTGGTTTTATTAAACTAAATTCAGCCTAAGTGGAAGCGCAAATGAAACTGTTATATAATTCAGAAGTAGTCGCCTCTTATTCTAGGCCTCATAATTTTGGCAAATCTATAACGGCAACAGGCGTGAGCAGTGTCCTTCTAGGGTTCTGTGATGTACAACTTACTCTCCCAGGTTATTTTAGCAGAGTTAACAAGAGGCATTTCCTAATGCACACAGCACCAAAGTCTACTGCACCCTGCAAGGAGATAGCGAGACAAGCTTTCAAAGAGCAGACACACAAATGAAGACATGACTCACAAAACACTGTGTTTGATCAAAGTATCCGGTGATCATGAGGAATCCGATGGGGAACCAGCCGCTCTCACCATTTCAGCAGATTACAGCAAAGCAAACGGACTAAAGGTGGGAGTTCGGTATGAAATTTTTCTAACAAGAGAGCTATTGAACATTAATATGCCGACAAACTTCTTTCCTGAGCATGATTCCTGGCTCTCTAACAATAGAATCAATTGAGAAGATTTTTTTTTCCTTTCAGAGAAGCTTGAGGCCATAAATTTTGTCTTGTGTAATGAGGTATCTATCAGAAAATAATATTGTTGTGTCGTTATAAAACACTGTGAGCAATTTATAAATCAATATTTGTCATATGGATATTGTATATGACAAAAGATAGTGTATATATGTTTCAGAGACATGTGTAGAGTACGATACTCACGGCTCTCCTAGCATGTGTCCACCATAGTGAAGAGGAGACTACTAGAATTGGGGAACGTAAATTTTAAAACCTCAAGACCCAACTTAAAAGTGTCCACATAGGAATTCAAGTCCCATGTGAGTAGACAGTTTAATGTTTCAAAAGAACTAGATGAAGGAAGAGAGCACCTGAATCCTCACGTGATCTAGACTTCTGTGTGAAATTTCTCAACTGAAAATTACATCAGTCACTTCAAAAGGCTTCCAAAGATGTTCAAAGCCAGAAAATAAATATATAAAATTAAAGTTTAAAAATATAAAAGGTATCTGTGCATCTCTGTGTCATATTTGGTCCACCGAGTGCCCTCAAGTGACCTCTGATCTACAAAACATCAGTCATTAATTGAGTTAGAGATGGAAATAAGTCACTGGAAATCCCCTCAGAATACTTCCTGTAATAGCTTAGGCTAAACGATATATTTGGTAATAGTTAATTATTTTTCATAGAGCACATCTTACCTGAGATGAACTCAACAAAACAGCAGAGATAATGAAAAGTAAAATCTTGAAACTCCGGTTATGATAAAATTAATATTCAGCTAGCAGACAAAGTTTGCTGAAATAGCATAGGTTGCCTCCGAGGGCCCTGAGATATGCCAACAAGCAGTTTCAAGATAAGAAATGATAAGGCATTATGGTATTTTCTGATAGAGACCCCTGTAGACATTGCAAAATTCCTGGCTACAAGCTTTTCTGAATAAAATAAAACAGTAGTATGGCATATGTAGAATTATTTTCACTTAGGGAAGACGTAAAAAGGCAACTCTATTAGGTCTTTCTTCATCTATGTTTAATAACACCAAGTCCCAGTATTTTCTTTAAGGAGTAATTTGAACGTAAAAAGCTAATTGAGGCATACTGGGTAAGCAAAGTAAGACAGCTCATGATTTCTTGACCACTGGGTAGTTTTCTTTAAAACCTCACAAAATTGCTTGTTAAAAACATTTGAGAAGCTGTTTGGATTATGAAAAGATCTCAGGAAAATCACAGCGGAACAGAAAAACACACAGCAAGCAGTGACAAAGTCAGAGAAGAGCCATGAAAGTTAAATTCTATATCTGAGTGAGAGAGAAGAGAACAGAAAAGTTATGAAAACTACTCATTACTCTGATGGAAGACAGTAAACAAGCAACGTTTCATAAAGGGCATGGGATGGCATGGAATAAAAATCTATTGACAACAAGAAGATGTTGAGCTTCCTAATCCTTCCTTGATTCTAGGATCAACCCATTAAAGATTGTCAGATATGACAGTAACATGAATAAGTCACACGGAACCATTAATTGATGTGTTTACATTTTTGTTTGCAAGCAACTACTAAGGCCAAATACTTTTGCGTTTTACTTCAAATTGATATCATCATTTCATTTTCTTTATATGAAAAGAAAGGAAAGAAAAAAACTAGCCTTAAATTTATTATTAGATACTTGTCTAATAACTGTCACGTTCTGTGTTTTGCAAAATCCTGGTCAGATAGGATGATGAATTACTGAATTTTATGGATCATTTCATTGAGAACCTATCTCATTTCTATAGAATATTTAATGTAAGCTGATATGCTCATCACACATGAATCATAATGAACACAAGTCCTACACAAGCCATTGTGACTGAACGATCCATTCTCTTTTGACACCAACTTCATATATTTAAAAAGGGCACCTGCTTTATCTCCTTGTTAACCATAAGCTCAGAACTATAGACAGGTATGTGGGAAGACCCAAGTAAGATAACTTTCTCCCCAGAGTTAACCATATTATACTGTCATTTTGAATACATATAGTAAAAAGTAAGTGTAATGCAAATTGCTCCAGTCAGTGGATGATTTTTATTTATATGATATACTAAAAAAAAAGATAGAAAGAGAGCGAGAGAAAGAAAATTCCATTACTATCCATTGGCTTCTTTATCATTATTATTATTATTATTATTATTATTATTATTATATTTTACTAATAAAATAAAAACAAAGAAATACATAACCAAACACCATTTTTTCTCTACCTCAAAATAGCACAAAACAAGGAGTTTATGTAAATAGAAAATTAAATACACTTAGGTTGCTTTAAAACACAAAAATATAATATATAGGCTGTGAATTCAAGGCCAGACTAAGCTATATACTGAGTGTGGGGCTAGCATAGATTACCTGGTGAGACCCAGACTCAAAAAAGAAAATCTAACTCGGTCATAGTATCCAATACGTATGTTCTAGAATCGTGCCACTTAAATGAAGCTTCTAAACGCAAATCACGAGTATAAACAACAACAACAACAAAAGGCCAGAAGCACAATAATGGGATACAATAAGTAACACCGTGTGCGTGGAAAACAGACTAGAGCGTGCCATAGTAATACCTTGTACTATTGGAGTAAAGAAAAATACTGTAGTATAGACATGGGAGAAAAGAACATGAAAAAATGAAGTTGAAACAGTAACAATAGTCAATAGCTACACAGTGGAGGAAGCTATATGCAAAGAGCTTGGGTTTTATTTGATGAGTAATAAGATCCCAATAAAATCTACAGGAGAATTACAGCCTGACTTACAGTTTTAAGTTTGAAAGATGAATCTAAGGTGGAAATTATAACAATTGGGAAAGAAATAGAGTCCTTGGGTGGTTAAGGTCTATGGGAGAGTAGACAGAATATTTAAAATCAGAATACACAAAGAGTGACAGGGAGGCTGTCAAGCGGTGGGGGCCTAAGCCCATCACAGTTACTTTCACCCCAAATCACAACCAAAATGGAGGCCTACGGGAGGAGCCGGGCTGCCTGGCATGCAATGTAGGAAAGTTGCCTTTTGGTTGGCAATAAAGACCCAAAAAGGTTCAATAATGTTATATGCGGCAGTGGAACACAGTTGGGTAGATAACAAAGCAGTGAGTATTGGATTTGGTGACTGTGACTCCATTAGGTAGTTTTACTGGACTATTAAGGAAGAGTGCCACACCGCTTCAGGCTGAGCAGTGTCTAAGCGGGAGAGAAACGACTGCAACAAATTTTCCAGACATCGCAAGCCCACACGACAGTGAGAGTTGCCCAAGGATCTTTGCTCTACATGGAACAGAAAACCCCTTTGTATTTAATCACTCATCGCTGAGGAAATCTATTAAGACGTCTTGAAAAATTAGAATCGTTTTTCTTCAAACTGAGTGGAAGCCTTAATCACATTTAGCACTCTTTGAGAATAATAGCTATCAAGCACCTTAATATGTCCCCCGTAGAGTGGAAGGATGAGGCGAGAACATTTAAGGAATGCAATGTAAAATATTATCCTAAATATACTTCAAGCATTCTAAACAATAGAGGAACTTTTGACTTCAGTTTAACACCAGCACCTTTTGCTTAGTGTTTAGAAGGCATGTCCTGAACAGAGGTTCTGTGAGTTATGACCTTCTTAACAGGGGTCATCTAAGACCATTGGAGGATATAAATATTTGTTTTATGATGTATAACAATAGAAGAATTATAGTTATGAAGTAGCAACAAACATAATTTTGTGGTTGGGGGTCACCACAAGATGAGGATCTATGTTAAAAGGGTCACAGCATTAAGAAGGTTGAGAGAATTTTTGTTCTAGGGAGTTTTCTGTGCTATCCCAACACTCACTCAAAGGGGAAGAGAGTCAAAAGAAAAGGGGCTAACCAACATGGCATAAGAAGGCTTCTTCTGAGTTCTTGGTACGGGTTGTTCAAAAGATTCCCCAAACATGCAGGCTATTGCTATTGCCTTCAATTGCTTTGCAGGGGAGGAAAGTAAGCTTATGTTTCTGAAGACAACATGCACTTCAGACAGAGGACCCAGAGGCTCTGAACTGAAACTGTCCTAAAAATTTCATCCCTGAGGACTACATGGTACCAGAAGGCATCACGCAGGCTTCCAAAGGAGAAAAGCCTTGCCAGCTATGATGCCTATGAACCACAACAACCACCATGGTACAATAACCCTATAGGGATGCAGGAATAGCATACATACCCTGGTGGAAACCAATAGCTCCCTAGTTAGACCTGCTCAACAAGAGGGAAACCATGCCTGGCACTAAAAACCTAGCCAACGACGAGGGTCAGTGAAGTCATGGATCTTGCAGAAGAACTTACAATTGCCAATCTACTAAAGCAGCATAATCTCTGAGAACATTATAAGTGTCTGCCCTTGTACCCACAGAGAAGTGCAGTCTTCATCCCTCGCCAAGGACAGAAAACTACAACCAATCAAAATTCAGAGTTGAGGAGCCCAGTTCCAATGGATACATCTATGAGAAACAAGTCCAATATCTAAGAACATGGCAGAAGAGGGGACAGAAAGATCATAAAAGCCAAAGGATCAGAGATTTACTGTGAGAGCATGTCTCCTAGTAATGTAAGAAACTGTATCTAAATTCTCAGCAATATGACTGCCTAAGAATGAGCTGACCAAGGACAGCAAAAATATACATGCCAAAGTGAACAGGATGGAAGCAGGGGAAACCAGAGGGTCTCAACAATATACAAAGAACTATAGGCAACAAAGGATACAGAGAGTAGAAGAAATAGTCAAAGAGGCGCACACCAACTGCTTATCCCAGACAAGATGATCAGCTTCAAAATATAGATACAAGTAGCATTATATAGACTAAGAAGATTAGCCAGGCAATGGTGGCGCACGCCTTTAATCCCAGCACTTGGGAGGCAGAGGCAGGCGGATCTCTGTGAGTTCGAGACCAGCCAAGTCTACAGAGCTAGTTCCAGGACAGGCTCCAAAGCCACAGAGAAACCCTGTCTCGAAAAACCAAAAATAAAATTAAAAAAAAATAGACTAAGAAGATTGTGTTTCAAAATATATATGTATGTAGACATAAGGATTTACATGTGACAATAATCACTAAAAAGAAAAGCCACGAATTTGAAAAAGAGCAAGAAAGGGCGTATGGGAGGGTTTGGGGGAAGAAGGGGAAGGGATTAATGATCTTAAAAGAAATTGAAATCACTTAGGTTGTTTTTGCTACAGGGTCTTCTTTTCATATCAAAACAGGAGTGGTCATTTTCATCCAAATTCACTTATTTATTATTATGCATTGCAAGGACTCCCACTGAGTTATTATTGTCCCGTTCTTTTTTCATTGGAGTATTAACTGTATTATCACCTGGATTCAAGGTTGCTAGGGATAAGACAGAGCAGGCATGTGATAAGTTTGATCTAACAAACTCAGCAGGAATGGACAAGCTTCTGAATCTCTAGGAATGAGAATGCTTGCTGTAATAGTGCTCCTCATCAATCTCACATCTGATATTCCTTATAGGATTCTTCCTGCTTCAGTAAGACAGAGGGACTTCGAGAGTTCTCTCCAGGAGAACTGAGAAGAAGCTGTACTCTAATCAGACTTCTAAGAGCACATCCTCTCCCTGTCCCGTTCCTATCTGTAAGCCTGACACCGGACTTCTGTGACACTGATGGACAGCCTCATCCAGAATGATCACTTCTCCAGGCTTCTGTGGAAAGAGCAAGTCAGTCACCTGGGGCAGAGAGGAATCAGAAAGAGTGAAGGGTTACTTGAAGATTTTCTTAGACTAATGTATTTGGTTTTAGCTAAATGAGTTGTCATTTTTCCTTGCAAATGACTTACTCAGCTTTCATTTCAAGCAGGAAGAATTTAGTCCCAGAGGTGAGCCACGTGTCATTTCAAAAGCATTAACCATAAAAACAAAATACAAAGACCTATCATAACATAGCCTGTTTTAATTGTAGTTACATTTTTTGAGGTGTAAATTTATAGAGCCACTTTGGAAATCAGTATGGAGGATTCTAAATGAAATCTGAAAATAGAATTATTGTATGAACCAAATACCCTGCTCCTAAGCATATACCCAAAAAATTTTATCTAGAGATGCTTGCACATCTACATCTTTTGGTGAGGTTCCCTTGTCCCCAAAAAACAAATGCTGTATAATATCTAACATATGTGGTGATTGCTTCAAAACTCGAGTTTTGTGTTCTTAGCCTGGCATTCACAGAGAAATCAGGAAAATAGCATCAGACTGGTCGGTACTTATGGAGGGGGGAGAATAAAAGGGAAGACATCACACATTTTATTGAGGGATAGTAGGCTTTAGGTGACAGGAAAATGGAGACAGGTAAGAAACGGTCTCACAGGCAGTAGAGCAGCAGAAATGAGGAAAGACGTAGGAAGATGACTAAGCAAAACGAAGTGTGAATGAAGAAGACACATGAAAGCCAAGTACCTTGTAACCCAAGTAAAAACTAAAATAAAAGGGAATAGAGTTATGTGTGAAGCAAAAATCCAACAAAAAAAGCAAAAAATAAAAATAAAAAATAACAAACAAAAACCTACAGCCTGAAGGGCAGGACTGTAGGGAAAATGAAATGGTAGAGTGAGTTTACCAAAACTAGATATATATGAAGAGGTTTTATGAAACCCCAGTGATTTGTAACCTAATTAAAGCATATTTTATAAAGGTATTAAAAGATAGACCTTGCACGGATGAATAATGCTGCTCCCAAAAGGCATGGGATTTTCAAGGAAAATCTGAGTGCAATACATAGATCACCTCCATATAACTTACTTATCCGAAAGGTCCCAGAGGCAAACCAAACAATACAGGCTACTGTCATAGCTTTGGATCACCCATCATAACTAGATGGTAAGATCTTCCTGCTGAATGCATCACACACTTTATTGAAGGATGAGTTGGCCAGGAAATCTCTCTACGTCTGTTGGCTAGCTTTTGTAATGGTGGAAGGTGCTATGCAGGCTGTTGAGGTAATAAGACACCAAGAGTCTTACCCAGTACTGGACCTTGCATGCTACTGACCTGCCAGACAAGGTGTGCCCTGTGGTGCAATAGTGGCAATACTGTACATGAGGGTAACCAACAGCTCTCTTGATTGAAATTGGGGCCTGTTCCACAGGAAGAAGCTCATGTCTAATACTATAACTATGATGATAACCATTGAATGAGATGACTTCATTGTACCTCTCCCCTAAGAGGTGAGGCGCTACACTAAAAAGGAGGAGGAAAAGCTGTAAGAACTGAGGGGGATGGATAACTCCCAGGAAACAGTGTCTTGCAGACAAAATAGGACTGATGTACATATGGATTCATAGAGACTGTGGCAACACACATAGCGCCTGCCCAGGTTCAAACCAAACAGGGTTCCAGTGCTGGGAACAGGAAGTGAACATGGGTTCCCATCCCTAATCAAAAAGCTCTCTGCAATTGACAACTGCCTGCAAAGGTACAATGAGTTTTCTCCAATGGAGTCTCATTGGGTATAGTAATCACACTTAAGGGTAGACCACATGTCCAGCAGTTGATGGCCACATAAAATGAATACCATTTTTGTAGATGTTTTGTCTCATGTTGCTTTTATTTGGGCATATTTTGTCTTGTTAGTCTTTTGCTTGCATATTACAGTTTTTTGATTTTCTGTTTGTGCGTCTGTGTGTGTGTGGGGGGGTGTGTTTCATGAGCTCCTTTGTTTATTTTCATTTTGGTTTATTATGCATTTGTTTGCTTGCTTTCTAAAAAAAGAGGGGGGAGGGTCTGAAGTTTTGTGGGTGGCAAGAATCTGGGAGAAGTTAAACTGTGATAAAAAATATATTACATGGAAAATACAAAAATATATGGCTAAGGAAGCCATAGGATATAAAAAAAATAATTGATGTTGCTTTGCTAAATTGTCATGTTGTCAAACTCATTTCTAAATACTTATGTTTACATCCATTAGACTTGTGCTATTCCCAACCTTGATCAGAGAAGTGTCATATTATAAAAGATAGTAGTTAATGCAGAAACACTAGTCTGGTTAAAATGGTAAGAATAAGAAATCATGAGTACTTAGCCATGGATGGAATGTCTTTCCAAATTACACACACACACACACACACACACACACACACACACACACACCAAAGGCTCATGGATCATCACAGAAGAGCAGACAGAGAGAAGGGAAGAGGCAGAGATGGGAAAGAGTATTGTTAAGTCTTATCTCTGAACATGATGTGGCTATTATATACATGAACTCACAGCACTGTGGTCGCATACACAGGACTTCCATAAGAGCTCCAGATACCCTAACCCTGACTGAGTGGAAAAGGGCAGTTGAAGCCTGCTGAAAGAAGGAAGAGCAGGCACAGATATGCTGCCCAAGCCCCAGAGGACAACCTCACATACATGTGCTAGGGCAGCACTCATTGGACTGAGTAGATTATTTCAAATCAAAACAAAACAAAAGTCAGGAAGTCAGGAGGGAAACGAGAATATGTAGGAGAGGAAAAGGGAATTGGAGGAAGTAGAGGATGAATACACCAAGACATGCTATATGCATGCATTTTCCAAAAAAAATAAAAACTTATGTTTAGTTAGAATAACACAAGTATAAAAGTAATTTGTTTGTAAAATCAAACAGAGATATATTTGTAAAATATGTATACTTATAATATGTGACCATTTATTGAAATGAATCTTCCAAGATTCCTATCATGACACAATTCCATAATAAATCAGGTAACAAACTGGAAGTGACAATATTAGTTTAGTGTTCCATTTATTGGACTAGCTTCTAATGAGTTATTCCATTTGGAATTCCTAGATAAAGCCTACAGAGATCTTGAAAAGAACAGACAGAAGGCGACAGTACTCTTACCCATATAAAATACTGCATACACAGCAGCTGGACTAGCAGAGTTGTGACTGAGGGGGGAAAACTAGGAAGCTAGAAACTGAAAGATGAACAAGCAATTGACATAGGAAGAATGAGAGGTTAGGTAGAAACACGATACTCAATTTGGTAGAGTGCGCATCCTCTGTCAAGAACTGTTCTAGGACTTGACTCATAATAATTTAATCCTCACAACAAGCCCAATGAGAAGGCAATTTGTCAAACTGCTACAGTGTTATATATAGAGGTTAATTAATAATGTGATATAGATAGCCAGTAAGAAGCATAAAAAAGAATCACATTCGAACAATCTGGTAAAGTCGGAGATACACTATAGTGTATCTGTCAAATATAAAGTGCTGTGAGTTAACTGACTAAGTCATTTTTAAAGATATTTCAAATATTTCAATGTCATAATGAAATTTTTGACTTGTATTTATTCAACCCAATTTGTTAAAGATTTATTCATTTATTTATTTTATGTATATGGAGGCTCTGCCTACATGAATGCCTACATGCCAAAAGAGGGCATCAGGTTCTATTATATGTGGTTATGAAATGCCATGCAGTTGCTGGGAATTGAACTCAGGGCCTCTGGAAGTGCAGCCAGAGCTCTTAACTGCTGAGCCATCTCTCCAGCCCTGATTCAATCCAGTATTATTAGTGAGTAAAAATGGAGATGGTTGGTGGTTGCATGTTAAAATATTGGCTTAATGTTGAAAGATATATGAGACTCACAACATTTCATGGCCATGACACTTAAAAGAGAATAAACTTTTGAAGTCAGAGAGCAGGAGAGGTAAAGGAAATTACACCTTGTCCTTCACAGGTTCAAGTTAGCTGAACTTGACAATAGAATAAATTCTAGAGGGCATGTGGGGCTTTTTCTTCTGGAACATTATTAGTGGGAGCATTTACACTTGCACCCAAGGGACCACACCCCCCCCTTGCTTAGGTCTGAGCTCATAAGAACCTTGTGATGGCCAACAGAAGGGGCAAGATTTAGTGAACTGAACAAAAACCATAATATTTTCTAGTAGCATTATAAATTAATCCCTGTGTATTAATTAGTGTAATGCTTTCTATAAAGAACACTTTAAAATTGTAATATACTTGAATTATGATCATCAAACCAGTCTAAAATCTATTAAGACAAAATGGAGGAAATGTATGATTAAATAAGTTAAACAAGCAAGTGAATATCAGGATTACAAATAAGTCTGGTCATACTCCACATCCTTATTAATGACCCTAGAAAAGCCCATAATGTATTAATTAAATGTATAAATGCAACTAAACTGGCATGGTATTTCCAAAGGTTAAGCTAGGACAAGAGTTAAAAAGATGCGTCCTCACCTTAAGGAAAATAATTTTCATAAGTGGAGATAGTGTCCCAAGCTCTCATCCAGAGCCCATCAATTATCACAGAGCAGAGATGCTCTTTAAAGAAAGGTCAGACTTCACATAATAGATCACTTGAGGATAGATGCATGGCCTTGGATTGAAGAAAGCCTTCATCATTTATATTTTCATTTAGTGTGAAAATAAAATAAGAAAACTCCCTCTTGTTTTATTGATGGGAGAGTGAATATGTGAGTAAGTGGGGAAAATGTTTTCACCTTTATTATTTATTCTCTTTTTGGCCTTTCCTACTTAATGAACCAGAAACTCTTGTCTGCCAGTAATAACATAACTATATCCTTGGGAACTGGTTTTATATTGCTGCTATTTATTCCTTTACCTACCAGGTCATTAGTTTACGGTTATATGTTTCTCTTGTAATGTTCGTAAGAAGAGAGTCTTACATTGCATTCCCCCAAAGAACTCTGAAAGAAATACCTGTTAATTACTCCATGAAGAGCAATTTCCAGGCAACATGGGATTAGGAAAAAAATGGATCAAGAGATGATATTAGTAAGTGTACCTACCCCTTGCTGCATTCCATTGCCAGCTGAATGTGGTGGCACACACCAGTAATTCCAGAACTTGAAGTTAGAGATTGTCACAAGATTGAAGCTAGGCTTGGCAAGATGGTACATATCATGCCAACCTAGGCTATAGAGTAAGATCCTGTATTTAAAACCCAAAGATAGGTAGGTGGATGGATGGATAGATATATGGATGGATGATTAATAGATGATGATGATAGATAGATAGATAGATGATAGATAGATAGATAGATAGATAGATAGATAGATAGATGATAGATAGATATAGATAGATAGATGATAGACAGAGAGATAGATAGATAGATGACCCATAGATGGATATATAAATGATAGATAGATGATATAGATAGATGATAGATAGATAGATAGATAGATAGATGAAAGACAAATAATTACATCATCAATAAAGTTCTAATTTCACAAACTTGCTTTAAAGAGTGTGATATGAGAGATTTAGCAAGACTTAAAATTAGTTCTGGGCTTATGAGAGTTATTGCTCTTTATGGGAGGCAGGGAAGACTTATATAGTTAGCCTTTGAAAGATATTAGTCTAAGTGATAACCAAACGATGCCTAAAGATATGTATATAGAAAACTTCACAAAAAACCTCACTATAGCAAAAATTAATTTAATAATAATAATAATGGTAATAATAATACATTTCTTTGCCCCTTTTTGTAAAGGCTCTTATTATGACTCCTTGACACATGTGTCCATTACCAAGGCTGGTCTTGAATTTGTGCTCCTTCTGCCTCAGCCTCTTGAGTGCTGGGACGTCAGACCTGTATCACCATGCCTTGTAAAACTCCCTTCTAATCAGCATTTCAAAACACTAGAAGTCATTCACATGGTTTCCAAAGACACATAAATATATGGCTTCAAGCCGGGCGGTGGTAGCGCACGCCTTTAATCCCAGCACTTGGGAGGCAGAGGCAGGCGGATCTCTGTGAGTTCGAGGCCAGCCTGGTCTACAAGAGCTAGTTCCAGGACAGGCTCCAAAACCACAGAGAAACCCTGTCTCGAAAAACCAAAAAAAAAAAAAAAAAAAAAAAAAAAAAAAAAAAAAAAAAAAATCAAAAAAAATATATGGCTTCAAGAAGAAAAATAAAGGATAAAATTGTTGTTAGCAGGTTTTTACCATTTTTATTTGTGTAGATTTTCAGGATTAATGTGGGGCATAAGCAGTCATTGAAATTACAGTATTTCAGCAGTGCATCTTTCTCACACTGAGAAATAAGCCTGTTAACTTCCTCTAGACAACGCCAGGCATCAGATAGCTTGAGATGGGTAAGTTTCTTATTGACAGCCTTAAGTGGTGCCTGTAGTGTCTGGTTTAGTTTGGTGTTCTTGCAATGCTGAGGCTCAAACCTAAAACCTTGAACACACTGGACACTTGCCCCAAGTCAAAATCCCACCCTGTAAGCAGTACTTTCATTGCACAGCAGATGCCTTCCAGTCCCGGCAGCCTCCTGAGAAGTCCTGCATGCAAGTGCATGGGTTTACTTTTAACATCATCAGTCAGCATTAAAAACAACACTCAAAAAGGAAAACCCTTTTTTTTAGATTGCTTAGTTAGCTTTCTATGGCTACGATTAATACATCTGGCAGAACAATTAAAACAAAACAAAATGAAACCTGTGTATTTTGACTCATGATTTAAGGATCTTCAGTCCATGGTCAGCTCAATCTGTTACTTTGGGTCTGGTGAAAGACTGAATATCATGGTTGTAGGAGCTTGTGATAGAAGCTGCTGCCTATAGCATTATAGAAGCAAATGGAGAGGATGCCTATGCTTCAAGCATTATCCTTGTCTCCCTTTTATTTCATCCACCCCAGCCTAAGGATGATGTTGCCCACATTCCAGTGTGATCTTTAGCCCTGGCTTAATTCCCTCTGGAAACACCATTGAAAACACCCAACAGTGTGCAGTAACAATTTTCAAGGTGCTTCTCAATCCAGTCATGCTGTCAGTCAAAATTAGATATCAAAGTAGTTCATGAATAAGGAATTAAGACTAAAAGTAAGTGAGTTAAGCAAGGTTACCCAATATAAATTCAACACATAAAAATCAAGCCTGTCTATACATTAGAAATGAATAACCCAAGTATCAAATTAAGAAAACCATTGTATCTACAGTGGCATAGAAGTTAAAATGTTTATGGATTAATTTAACAGAAGAGGTAAAAGACATATACACAGAAAACTACAAAACACTGTTGTGAACATTAGAGACATAAATCAACAGGAAGTCCATATGCATTAATCAAAGATTTAACATTAACTGTTTTCCTGATTTATCTTGAGATTCAAAGCATTCTTTGTCAAAATCTCAGATATTTTTTTAATAGAAATTAACAGGACATTTTAAAATCTATGTTAATTCAAGAGATCCAAACTAATCAAAACAACCCTTGAAAATAACAAATTTGGAATCCTAATACTTCATAGTTAAAGATATCAAGTCCATTTTGACACTTGAATAAGAATAAACTGGTAGAAGAACTGGACAAAATAGAAAAGCTAGAAAAGAAATCACAGTGCCAATTCATTTTGACAAGACGACCATTGCTATCCAGTGTGTACTAGTCTTTTCAACCATAGGTTCATTGATGTGGGAATGAATGACATCCACATGGGAAAAAAATGAAATTGATTCATTGCTTATACTCCCAACCATTTGTTACAACAAACTAAAATGAGACATAGTTATAAATATAAGTGGCAGCTCTTGGAAAGCGGATATAGTTCCCTCAGATTAGATAAAATATTCCTACTGAATACATAAAAAGTGGCAAACCCACAAAGTGTAAATTAGCGTTTTCCAAAATAAAATAAGATATTTTTGAAAACATGCTAACAAGAAGACAAGGAAGCAACCAAGAATGCATTTGTAAATCTTGTAAGGATATTTTCCAAAGGTAGATTGCACAAAATAGTCTAATGATTCAATAATAAAAAAAAACTCAATTTAAAACTGGTCAAAGATATGCAGACACTTCTCCGAACATAGAAATAGCCAATGAGTACATGAAAAGATGCTCTGCATAGTTAGTCATCAGGGAAATGCAAATCAAATCACAAAGACATTCCACCTCATAGCAAGCAGACAGTAAACAAGAGAATAGATAGTAACAAGTGCTTGTAAAGTGGCAGGAAATGTGGAACATTTAAAAACTACAGGTTGGGATGTGGAATGGCCAGGCCACTTTGGAAATCAGGCAAAATTTGAGAAAGTTAAATACTGAGTTAGCATATGACCTAGTAACTCCACGGTGAGACTTCGCCAAGAGAAATGAAAATGTATGTATACCAAGAATGTAAACATGAATATTCAGCAGAGACTTATTCATCACCGTCAAAGAATAGAAGCACCCAAATGTTGCTCACACGATGAATGAATAAGTCAAATGTGGTGAATTCATAGAGTGGAATTTCATGCAGCAAGAGAAGTGAATGAGCGAATACATGCAGCAAGTAGATGAACCCTGAAAACAAAGGGTAAGTAGAAGGCACAAAAATTCACATATTGTACTCTGCCAACTGGCCAGAACAGGTGAGTTCATACAGAGAGTAAATTAACAACTACCTCGCTGTATATACAGGGAACTTGAGGAAGATTGATATCATTTTTCAGATTGCAAAAATATTCTGAATATAACTGTGTTGGCAATTGTTGTGGTGGTCTAAGTGGACTATGCATAGCTTGGTCTACTTGTAGCACTCCTAGCAGTGGGAGCAGGGCCTGTCCCTGATGCTTTAGCAGGTTTGGGAGACCTATTCCACATATTGGGTTGCCTTACCAAGCCTTAGTCCCACCTCAACTTGATATTCCATGCTTTGTTGACACCCATGGGAGGCCTGTCCCTTTCTGAACAGAAATAGAGGAGTGGGTTTGGAGTGAGATTAGAGCAGAAGTAGGGGGAGGAAATGTGAGGAGAGGGGGGAGGGGATGTAAAAATAAATAAATAAATTTAATTAATAAAAAAGCATTGTATACATTAAGTGGATGACCAGCATAATATATGTATTATATGTAAGTTTGTAAATGTCTCTTGCAGCATCTACTCCTCCCTTCTAAGAGAAAAGAATTAAAAATAGAGCTGTTGAATTTTAAAGTTATATAGGTTATTCTATTAAAACTAATTTTAGCTTTATCAATAAAATGCTAGACTCGTGAGCCCCTTTAGTGCTGTATCCTAGAGCACAAAAGAATTTCAGCAAGTATGTAAATGCACACACATCCATGTACATGTAAACAGAGAGATATACATGGTATAAACATAAATACAGAATACATAGAAATACTTATACAACACACACTTATGTCCATAATGATTTCTATGTGATGAAAAATTATAAAATTCATGAGATATTGAATATACTCAAAGCTAAAGTATATATTATTTGTATCAAAACTACAAAGTAAACACATGTGTTCATATGTATTAATTGGAAATATCTCCTTGGTCTGGCTTATACTTCAGTTGTAGAACACTTGCTTATCACGCTACACCTTGAGCTCAATCCCCAGCATTGAAAATGTATCCTTAATTTCAAAGAGTTCATAAAAGTGTATATACATGGCAATAATATAAAATACACTACATTTAACAAACACTATTAAGGTACATATATATTCATGTATAATATGTGACTGTATTATATATGTGTGTAATATATAGACATATAAAGAAGGTTTATATTCATTTATGAGCTACTAATATAATACACAACATAAGATACAAAATATTTGTATAGCAATTTATTACTAGAAAAAAGATTCCATTTTACAGGGAAGCTTGTTATGCTCAGAAAGTAAACAATTCAACAAATTCAGAAAGTCTCTGAAACTGACCAGATGTACTAGACTCTCCCACTGCAAGCATACATAAGTTGTAAGGACTGCTGAGAGACACTGTCAGAGAAGTCAAGCTCTCTGGAAGGAACAGAGACAGTCTAGTTGCCTAGAAACACACACACACACACACACACACACACACACACACACAAACACTCCAGAACATCGAGCTCCCTGAAAGTTGTGCAGTGCACTCCAGGTTGCCAGTTTTCATAAACTGCCAACCATACTGCACTGGGCATTAGTGATGCGCTGCCTCTGAGTCATTTCTACCCCTGTAAATAACCCCTCACCCAAACTCATGCAGGTAACCCAAATAATGCCATCAGTGCACTGGGTTGAACTTTGGTGGCATTCTTTCTTTGTCTGTCGTTGGTCTCCTAACTGGACTGAATAGATAGTTGGCTCACTTCTCATAAGGTAAAGTGATATACAACATAATTGCACTGAGCAAGGATCAACAGAGGCAGAGGTGAATATAAAAGCACTGGTTTAATGGCCCTAGCTCTGAGTAGAAGGCATGCAGCTGAGCCCAGGCATTCTGAGGACAGAACAGTCATCAGAGGAATCCTAGTATGGTTACCTTTTTTATTAGGGCACAGTGTGTATTTTTGGTATGTCAGTGATTGCATGGATGTTGAGATATGTTGATCAACATTTCTCTATGCAGAAAGAAAGTCTGGATGGAGATTCAATAAAGAAACCCAGATGAGGATATATTCCTCTGTGAGGTGGAATGCCTATTTAGTAAGTGGAGTATCTGAATACAAGGTCACCAGTGGTTCTCAGCCTCTGGGTCATGATCCCTTCGGTAAACTTCTATCTCCAAAAATATTTCCATTATGATTCATAGCAACAGCAAGATTACACTTACAAAGTAGCAAAGAAAATAATTTATGGTAGGGGTCACTGCAACATGAAGAACTGTATTAAAGGGGGCACAGCGTTATGGAAGATGAGAACCACTAATCTACAGAGTGAGCAATAAGTGGTAAGATACCAGGATCTTGTATCCCACTGAGGTTAGAAGAGAAGAGTCAGACTTTTATGTTGCCCCCTGCAAAGCTCAAGGAGCATTTGGAAGAAGGATCAGAAAGAATGTTAAGAACCAGAAGAGGTGGAATTTTGTGAATCAAATTTCATCTTGGAGGGAAGCACTTAAGACACAGGATGTTCTAAGGAGAGGTGAGATGTTTCATTCTGTGGTGAAGGGTCTTATGCCTAGGAAGTAAATAGCTCAAAGGCTTCAGGAAGTTCCTAAAACTGACAAGATACACGAGAGCCCTCCCTCTTTCAGCATATATAGGCAGTAGGGACAGCTGAGAAACACTCTCAGATAAGACAAGCTGTTTGGTAGAGGCAGAAACGAACCAACTCTCCTAGAGGAAGCAGAGATCAGTAAAATTGTCTGAAAGATGCTAAGCCACACTGCCTGGAAAAGAAACTGTATCAAGGTTTTGCGAGCCTCAACCATAGTGAGGTAGGCTTTGGTGATGCCTCTGTCTTTCAGCCATTTCTGCTTCTGTAAGAGAGCCCTCTCCTGCTGGGCAGTGTTGGCACAAGCCTTTAATCCCAGCACTTGGGAGGCAGAGGCAGGTGGATCTCTTTGAGTTTGAGGTCAGCCTGGTCTATAAGAGCTAGTTCCAGGACAAGCTCCAAAGCAACATAGAGAAACCCTGTTTCAAGAAGAAGAAGAAAGAGGAGGGGGGAGGTCCTCTCCCACACCCCTGCAAGGCTGCAAGGATCCCCAATAAAAGCAATTGCTTCACCAAGATGGAGCTTGGTAGAGTACCTACTGCTGACTGTCCTTCATTCTTTATCTGCAGTAAACAGACGTTTGGTCACATCGCCACACAAATATTGTCACAAAATGTAACAGAACAACACAATGCAAATGGATTCAATCTTCCTAAGTGTAGGGGGTGATAATAATATAAACAAAATATCAACAGGATTTATTATGTCTGACTATCGAGATCACAGCTATGATTTACTTTTCCATAAGCTTTCTATGTCATCTGAGGTTTAATGATGAGGTAGATCTTTATAAAACAGGTCATTCAATCTACCCTAAAACTACTGGAGCTGTGATCTAAAAATATTCGTTCTTTTCAAGTCGTCTGTGTGGTTCCGATACAGCTAGTCTGGCACAGCTGTGATATTTATTATTTTATTAAATATAATTTATGATCTAATTAGAAAATTATCTCCACAGCATCTCAAATGTATGACAGTTCAGCCTAGGAGTAGACACTGAAGGAGAGCTCCAAGCTCAGACTATATACTATGGCATTATTAGGGAGTACCATCTGTCACCCTGTTCCCTTTATTTATCCACATCTATGAAAAGCTATTGCTTTGATGCTAGCTCTGTGTTCTTAATGACTTATCTGCAACACAACAGTAGTATAGGAACTCACTACCTTTTTCATAGCAACAACAAGATTACACTTATAAAGTAGCAGAGAAAATAATTTATGGTCTGGTGTCACTGCAACATGAAGAACTGTATTAAAGGGGCACAGCGTTATCTAGAGAGTAGGCAATAAGTGGCAAGACCCCAGGATCTAGTACCCCACTGGGGCTAGAAGAGAAGAGTCAGTCTTATATGTTGCTTGCCCCCTGCAAGGCTCAAGAAGCATTTGGAAGAGGAGTCAGAGGAGAGATGGCTCAGTGGTTAAGAGCATTGCCTGCTCTTCCAAAGGTCCTGAGTTCAATTCCCAGCAACCACATAATGGCTCACAACCATCTGTAATGAGATCTGGTGCCCTCTTCTGGCCTGCAGACATACACACAGGCAGAATATTGTATACATAACAAATAAATAAATAAATATTTAAAAAAAAGAGCCAGAAGAGGCGTTTAAGAGAGAGTGTGAAGCACCTGTGGAAAGGCACATTTGTGATAATTCCTACTACTATCAACACACACACACACACACACGCACACACACACACCAATACCAACAATACATGATCATACATATGTGCCAATATACAGATAGAAAGATCAGGCATTGAGAGGAGTGGAAGGTAGTAATCTTTCAGCATGGCATGTCCCATGGGTTGTACTAACAGGAAATCATTCTACACAGCATGACATGAAACGATGAATGGCTTACTTCTTTATGCAGAAGACTTAAAGGACAGGCTTTCTAGGCTTTGGTCTAAGGCAATGTTGGGGGAGAGGGGTCTAGAAATAACATAAGCAGAGAAGAACATAGAGTCTATAGCATGGCCACTTCTAGTTAAGGCACCATAGTACACGCACACACAGGCACACAGACACAGACACACACTCACACACACGAGAAAGAGAGAGAGACAGAGAGACACACAGAGAATAGGAGAGAGACAAAGTTTCAAAGTTTCTTTCCTCCAGGTGACACCTTTATTCTCTAGCTTAGGAGCTGGCAAGTTACAGGCTGTTCGGAAGTAAACCTGACAACATGCATTCATTTATAGTCTGTGGCTATAACAACTACAAAAACAGGACTGAGTCACTGTCACAGATGTCACTCAGTCCTCAAAGCCTTAAAACAGCACTGCTCTGGATGATAGAATTATCCAGAATGACTAAAGGCTCGCTTCTCATGTTCTGAGCTATCAGAGAAGCGGAACAATATACTTACGGCATCTGGCCACCAAGTGAAAATTATTAAGACAAAGTAGAATTAATTTCCTTTTTGCAGCTAAAGAGATCTGATAGTAATAAAATATGGGAGTAAAAACAAAAACATCACCTTAGATATTAGCAATAATTTTCTCTGAGGTTTACTAAAGGGTAATTTCTACCTCCTGACAGTTAATCCCCTTCCTGAGGAAAAAGAAGCCTCAAGAATGTAAGATTCATAAGAAATGTGCCTTTGAAATTACTGTTTTGTTGCTGCTGTATTTCCAGCATCTGAAACAAAACATCGTTGACCATATCATGATACTAAGTGGGTGATGAACTGTAGAGCTCATCTCTACACTTACTGCAAATTCTGAAGATCTGGAAATTGAGAACAGTAAAGCTACTGTCCCAAAGGCTACTGTTAAATTAACAAAGTTGGTATATGTAGATTGTTTCAAGAAGTGTCTGGAATAATGTAAAAATCTACTGTTATTACTTCTTAATTTTTCAATTACACTACACACAAAAACATTAAATGTTATTAGAAATTTTGAAAGTTTCACCTTAGGTTGTTTTTATAGGGAGTACGCTGTACAAGTTATATGCCTTTAGACTAGATAACAAGACATATTAGTCATCCTTGTGAAATCATTTTGACCCAATACCATCCTATAAAATTTTATTATCCTATCAAACGATGTAAAACATGTACACCAAAATGATTGCTTTCTCATTTAAGAAAATATATATTTGTTTAGGATATTTCTAATAACATGTCTTCATGTTCTTTAAAGCCAAAATATGCCTTGAATAAGAGAGATTCTGTATTATTTTGTAATTCTTGTAAATTATTTTGTATAAACAAATATTTGCATATACAAATCTGTATTATGTTGTATATTATGATGCATATGGGTTTGGTTTCTGTTTTGAGACTGTAAGACTCTTATAGCCTAGGCTGTACTTGAATACATTATGAAGTGAAGGATGACCTCGAACTCTGGATCTTCCTGCCTTCGGTTCCTAAGCGTTCAATTACTTGAGTAACTTGTAACTTAAGAAGTCTACCAACTGAGTAGCCCCAGTGACTGACATTCTGAAGCATGTAGTCCCTAACAGCACACACAAGCACACATGCCTTTAATTAATTAGCATTACCCTGCCACCATCGAGCTGTTCATCATGGGTGCCCAGTGTTTACAGGCATGGACAGTTGACGCCTTGTTTTTCCTTTGGGTTCTATGATCTCGTATCTTGTGAGAAGGCCTGACAGTTCAAGGGTGCTTTACTTTCCTCAGCAGAAATTTGCTATTTTATTGTTGCTGTCCTACCACAGCTGAGCTTAACCACAACACTGACAATGATATATTTGTCACAGACATATTGTTTAGAAGCAAGTACTGAAATATTAAATCTATTGATTGAATATCCTTTCATCAGTGATATGAGGCAGTAAAGGTTTTCCTTTGAACACATGTTGGAAAGAGAAAGAAGGGAAAAAAAACACTTCAAATTATTAAAGAAATTATTAGGGTTTAGAACAAGGAAAAATATAGTTTTTCTATTTATTTCCCATCTTTCTTTTAATGAAAAATTCTCTCAAGGGTTTTCTGTTAGTTGTCATGAAATGAGGATTTTAACTGAAGACAAATTACGGAAATGCGATTGATTGGATAACTTGAAATGAAATTGCTAAGCTAAATGGAGCCAGCATACATGGCACAGATGCTCTGCCTGGCAGTATCTTTCAGACTCGTCTATTTGTAAGAATTTTTAAACTCTGAATGTTCTACAGAATAGTCACCAAGCATAAAACAAAAATAAAAATTAGTAGTAACTACATCTTGTAGACATATTTAATTGGTAGTAGGCATATTGCATTAGCTGTTGAAATTGAATCAAGTAAAAAAAAAAGCCATTAGAGCTCTTAAAGAAAAGCGTTATGATTTTTGTTGGTAAACCAGGCAGTGGTAGCACACGTCTTTAATCCCAGCACTGGGGAGGCAGGAACAGGTGATCTCTGTGAGTTTGAGGCCAACCTGGTCTACAAGAGCTAGTTCCAGGACAGCAAAACTATAAAACAGAGAGACCTTTTCTTTTGAAATAACAAAAAGAAAAAAATGATTTTTGTTGGTGCTATGATTGCAAATCACACACAGGCTCTATGCCATTCTAATGACAAAAATGCAGTGTCTACAACTGTCAATATATCCTAAAGTAATGACAAAAACATACGACTAATCCTGCTTAAATTTTTCTTACCAGGGTAAATTATCTCACAGTATATCTTTATAAAGACTTTTTTTCTTTCTTCAGCTTATGTTTTATTTTAATTTTTAGGTAGTTATTCTAGGAGGATTACCCGACACCACGATAAAGGAATTATCTCCAGAATGAGAATCTAACACTTCTAAGAAATGCTAATTGAATGTCTATTAGGTACTACTTACTCAAGGATAAGACACAAGGATGGTAAATCTTAGTGTTTAGGTATACAAACATAACAAAATAACTGGGAATGATTAGTGATAAATATTTAATTAAATGAGTATAAGAAAATTTATGTTAGAAGAAAAGGAATTAAGCAAAGATAGAAAAGTCTTCAGAGATGAGCCAGCCATTGTGTCTAGCCATATATTGATTTTTATGGATGTTATAACAAACCTTCCATCCTGCATATTGTACCCCAAATTTAGTGCATTAAAGCAACACAAATAATACCAAAATTTCTACAGACTCGAGCCAACATGGATTCCCTAAGACTGAAAGCAAGCATTGGACGTACTGTGATCTGTGCTGAATGAAGAGGTGTAGGGAATTGAGCTGTGTACTTTAAAAAGAAAACAAAAGTCTGAACCCATACTACCTGTGAATGAGATCATATTTAAGATATATGATTTTTGTAGAAACAACCTACTTAGGATGAGGCGACTAAGGTGTGGCCTAATTCAATATGATTTTTAACTGTGTACAGAGAGGGATGAGACGCATAAAGACAGACACACACAGGGAGAGAGACTATTACAGACACAGCAACTGGAGAGATGCACTAGCAAATGAAGGACCACAGACTGTAGCACCACCCAAAGCTGGGTAGGAGCAGACACAGAATCTCTGCAGAGTCTCAGAGCAAGGGCAATACCTGCCATGTCAGGGTGTTTAACTAATAGCCTCCACATTGTCAATAGAAACCATGTCTGTTCTTGAGCTATCCAGCTACTGAGAAAGGCCAAAGATACCATGGGAAAACCCACATAATCAACTATCCTGGGCTCTTAGACGGCTATGAGAGAGTGAACTGTCAACCATAGAGCTTGCATGGGACTGATGTGGGCCCTCTGCTCGTATGTTGTATGTTGCAGTTGTGTGGCTTAATCTTCTAGTGGGAGTCCTGACAATGGGAACTGGGGCTGTCTCGGACTCTGTTGTCTGCTTTTGGGTTCATTTTCTCCTGCTAGGTTGTCTTGTCCATCCTTGATAGGAAGGAAGGTAGGTGCCTAGTTTTGTTGTTGTTGTTGTTGTTGTTGTTGTTGTTTTTTGGATTTTTCGAGACAGGGTTTCTCCGTAGCTTTTGGTTCCTGTCCTGGAACTAGCTCTTGTAGACCAGGCTGGCCTCGAACTCACAGAGATCCGCCTGTCTCTGCCTACCGAGTGCTGGGATTAAAGGCGTGCGCCACCACCGCCCGGCTTGGTGCCTAGTTTTGTTGCAACTTGATGTGTCGTGTCTGGCTGGTATATATGGGAGGCTTGCCCTTTTCTGAGGAGAGGGGAGGGATAATGGATTGGGGGGAAGAGGGAATGTTGGGGGGAGGAACGTGAAGGAGGGCAGGGAGGGAAAACTGTGATCAGGCTGAGAAAAATATTAATTACTTAATAAAAAATAAATTAAAATAACTTGTCTTAGTGTTCTATTGTTATGAAGAGACAGCATGGCAACAATAACTCTTGCAAAGGAAAGCATTTAATTGAGGCTAGCTTACAGTTTCAGAGGTTTAATCATCTGATGATCGAACCAAGTGATGAACAGACGCTTGAAAGAAATCCCACACTAGCTCAGAAATGAGAAGTAGATAGTTATTTATTTAGGGGTAAGCTCACAAATCAGAATTCTTTGCTTGAATGATGGACATAGATCAAATCCAGCAATCCTACAATCCAAACTAGCAGCCGGCGAAAAGGAGGGAAAAAAGGGCCGGATGCAGGCTCTGCATCCACATATATAGTATTAGAGGCCACACCACAATAGGTGAGTAACCACAGGCTGTAAGATTTCCTAAAGCACCTCCCCCTTTTGTTTAAATAAGGGAATTCTAAGCCTAATACAAAATTATATACAATAAGAACAAATATATTTAATAATTATCCTATCCTAACTAGTATAATAAATAACTTGGCCAAGTCAAGAGAGGAAAGTAACTACAACTATCTAGTCTTCAACCCCACTGAAGATACGAGAAGGGAAATAATATTACTTGAGTAAGCAGGAAGTGCAATCAAGCAAATTCCAAAATGTGCAATAAATGAGAGACAACTGGCTACTTGGGCAATCACCCAAAGTCTCATTTGCAACACTGAAGGGATGAACTTTGGCTAAGGCCTAGAATAACTAACAGACCATGTTTAAAGGCAGGGAATTTTTTTAAAACTTTCTTACCCTGTCTTGGCAAGATTTGTCAGTACTGATTATCCATTTTTGGATACTATGTATCTTGTCAGTGATTGATGCATGGGCATTTCTTTGCCCAAAGGCCAATTTTGCCAAGAAGAAAACAAGCTCCAAGTGGAGTGTTTTTGTTGCTCAACATTCTCTCAGAAAAGATCAGTGCTGCCAGGAGCAACTGTGTCTCGCTTCAACAGGTTATTTAAATGTCATATTCTACAGCTCTTTGAAGTGGTTGAAGATTACCTATCAATGCAGAATACAATACCTAGGTAACAAAAGAACCTGATTAGTCTAACTATAACTATGATAAACATAGATGACTACTGATCTATAATTCTTAATACCTACGTAACTTAAAGACTAAGACTTCATATTAGAATATTATGCAATAAACAAATGTGTAACAAGTAAGGACAATAACCTCAAACTGCAAACAATGTATAAGTATTTTGATCAGAGGTAGAAATGTACATAACAATATGATAAATATATATTAATATATAAAAATGTTTTAAGCATGCATACATACAACATTTAATGTAATTTAACTTGTGCCACGGATTCTACAAAAAAAAACTACTTAGGTTAAAACAAGCTAAACAGGCAGGGTTGGGAGACTGTCTGGGCCATGGACTGGCTAGGCCATTAGGCCATCCACCCAGTAGGCATGGAATCTGAATCCACATGAATGCCTAATATGGAAGGACACTTAGAAGAAATCCCACACTAGCTCAGAATTGAGAAATAGATGGTTATTTATTTAGGGGTAAACTCACAAATCAGAATACTCTGCTTGAATGGAGAACAGAAACCAAATCCATCAACCAGAAAAAGCGTGGATTCATGCTCTACATCGGCTTATATAGTATAAGAGGCCACACCCCAGTGGGCGGGTAACCAATGTAAGACTTCCTACTGCAACTCCCCAAACATTACAGTAATTGCTACTGCCTTTGGTTGCTCCCAGAGGGAAAAAGGTAAGTCTCTATTGTTGAACACATCATGCATTTCAGACATTCCAAGGCCCAGAGGTCTCTGAGCTAGAACTGACCTAAAAGTATCCCCGAGGATTAGCTTTCATGGTTTCAGAACATACCATGAAAATTTCCAAAGGAGAAAAGCAACCAACATCTTATCAGCTATGATACTTATGCACCACAACAATAACCACCGTGGCAAAATACCCTAAGTGTGCATGAATATCTTGGCAGTAACCAACTGTTCTCTAATTGCACGTAAGGCTCAGTCAGCAAGAAGAATGTCATCCCTAATACTCGAAACCTAGTCTACTTGATATTTATTGGTGTTTCTACTTTCGAAAAGTCTAGTGACTCTAAATGACACACTCAGTTGATGCTGGATAATCTCCACCATTTATAGGTTAATTTATTACAAGCTTTATACCACCAGAAACCATAACATCTCTTTACTACATAAACAGCATAGCCGTAAGATTCTAAAATAAGGTCGGAAAAGGAAATATTTGGGAGAACATTCTTCTGTGGGCTCTCATCTATAAAAGAGAAGATCTCACTATGTGGGTGACAAAGAATTTTTATCAGAATTACTGACTCAGTTTAAAAGGGGAATGCCTAGAACTCACTTTTCAATGTTCTAAGCAGAGAATCCACATTTTCTTAAAAGTTGAAGACCATTTTTGACTGATGTTCTCAAAAGGAAGAATACCTTTACGAGGAAGAACAGTTAGAATACACATGTAGAAAGGGATTAAATGATGTAACCATAGCGATGGAAATTAAGTAGTTTAACATCTGGGAAGAGTTGCAAATATAAATTGATTTGGACATGAGAGCAGGGTCAGATCCCAAAGAACTGGGCTTCTTTGTCTGTGTTGTGGTGTTAGAGTACCTAAGATGTAGTTGGCTGAGAAGAATAAAAGTTTATTGGCTCATATATCTGTGGCTGAGAAAGGATAAGAGCCATAGTGCAGGAAAACAAACCTTCAGGTTGAGCCATTTTTATACTCATGACACAGTTTATTTGCTTGTCCCTCCCAACTCATGCTGAAAGGAGACGTTTAAAGGTTAATAGGTCATAAGGGCTCTGACATCATGAAGGGGCCAGTGTCATTCTTGTGGTACTGGCTTTATCACCTTGGGAGTGGAGTGGGCTCTTTATAAAGGTTTCCCAATCTCAATAAAATTAGCATCACTCAGAAGGTCAGGAAACCAAACACACTAGAGAAATGGAGTCACACTCACTTTCTCTCAAAAAGAAATGTGTGCCAGAAGTAAAACAAAAATGTGCTGTAGTCTTTGAAGATATAATATTGAAATAATACAACTTTGTATTACTCAGTTATACGGCCATGAAAAATTGCTATTCCTATCTTAATCTTTTTCTGTTCAAGAATAAATCACTCTCTAGAACTGAAAAGATAGATTGTTAATCAAAATGTTTCAGTCGCTTGACATGGAATGTAACTAGAGCACAGTATCTTTTCTCTCACTGCTAATGAACATAGACTTGGAGAACTGCATGGGGAATGCAAAGATTAAATGGGAGAGTTGTAATAAATGTTGCCCCTTTCTTTCAACATGATGTTAAATACCAGTTAACAAGCTTTAAGCTCTCACTGTTGTTTAAAGGTTAACTCTAAAATTGAGAAAATTTTCATATTCTTGTAACTGTTTCTAGGAGCTAGAAAATCCCCCACTGAAAAGAAACTATTTCCACTGATAAAAATTTAATATAATATGAGAGATGAACAACAGCTTCAGAAAATTTAAAAACAATTGTTTCAGGATGAGAGACAATGAATCATTGGCGCTCTGAAAAATACACTAGCCTCTTTATAACAATAAATCTATGTCAATATTAGGGAATAAAGGTGGACATACATATCTATCTCCTCTGTACCATAAAATATTTGGCATTCTGGTTTACACAACATTTCTATTTAATAGAGTACTTCAGTGTATACGCATCACAGCTTTTACAAAAATATCCTAAAGCAATGGAGATTTTAAAACTCATAATCGAAGTGCCATTACTGCCATAAATGAGTCGAAGAAAACTCAAGTATATAACAAGAAATAACTTATAGGTTTTCTGAAATTTTTCTACTTTCCTCATTGTCCAGAAACAGCAGAAGTTAATCAATCAAACTAAGTGACCAAAAAATATCACAGTGTGGCAGATTGCATGTTCTAAAACTGCCCACAGCAATCTTTCTCATTGCCCGACATCTTGCACACCATGATTTTCCTGTTTCTCTCCTCCACAAACCTGAATTAGCTGCTGAGGCATGGTCCCCAGCAGAATGAAGTCAAACTAATGCAGTGTACAACAGAGACCTATCCGCTAGGAACATGTAGACCTGCCTTAGTCTCATCTAAAGTCCTTCCTCTTCACCTTTTTAGTTTGCTTTTCTGGTGCTATGTTAAAATAGTGACCAAAACCAGTTTGTGGGGGTTGGGGGTGGGGATTGACCTACATTTCTCTGCATCACAACCAAGGAGAACTCAAGGCAAGAACCTAGAGTCAGGAACGAAAGCAGAGACCACCAACTTGTTTTAAGGCTCTTGTTCAGCTCCTTTCTTATACAACCAAGAACTACCCCCTAAAGGATGACATAACACACGGTAGGTAATCCCTCTTCATCACTGGACAATCAAGAAAATGATCATCCGTCATCCACAAACCAATATGATGGTGGTAATTCCTCAATCAAGGTTCCTTTCTTCCAGAAGTTTCTGATTTGAGTCAAGTTGACAAAACTAGCACAATCTTGTCTCAGGCCATAATAGCTCATCATCAGTCACCATAGTCTGAGGCATATGACAAGGCCTTCTTCGTCATCAGTCACAGTTCCTAGTGACCAAGCTTCCGGCTATATGAATATGGAAACTTTAAGTGATGACTCGTCCATCTGAGAGTCATTTCCACACTGAAGATTTCCCAAAGCCTCAGAGCAGATACAAGTCTCACAAAAAAAAAATGAACATTTTTTTAAAAACAGTTTCAGGGTGCCAGAAAGATGGCTGAACAGATAAGTGGGCATGTCTGCAAGCATGGAACCTAAGTTTGAATCCTATGAAGCCTTATAAAAATTAGGCCATAGCTGCACTTGCTTGTTACCCTAATATTGGGAAGCCAGCCAATATTGGGGTCACATGAACCCACTAGTCAGTCTGCAAGCCTAGTGGAAACAGAGAGATACCCACTCAGCCAGTTCAGTGAGAGATCCTATCTCAAACTAATAGGGTGCAAAGGGTTAGAAGAAATTGCTGCCTGACATTGGTCTCCACATGAACTCACAGGCTCACATACGCACACATTCATGTGTATGTAACACACACACACACACACAGAGAGAGAGAGAGAGAGAGAGTTGATTATGATACCATTAACTCATAGTTGATGCCTCATGCTGTATCAAATAACTGGAAAGTCACCTTGGTTCTTATTGACAACAACTAGTCTAATTCTAATGTTAGCTAATAAAAAGATGAATCCAGTCCACAGGAACTACCCTTGGACGGCAGCATCATGCTAGAATAACTGAAACTCTATCCCCTACAGGCTCAGAATCATAGCCAGGCTTTAGATCAAACTTAATCACCTAGGATAAGCATAGGGCAGATTTTCCCACTAAAGACTGAGGTCCATTTGCCACATTTGATATTACGAAGGCAAAAGAAATCTCAGTATGTGTTAAATAACCTTCAGGATTCCTCTGTACCTTCTCTGAGGCCAGCCTGAGTAATCGATTCTATGTCCTCATCTCTGAAGGAAATGAATCCAGTTTTTTTTTTTTTTTAAACATGGCACTGCAGATTTGCCTAAGAGAATTAGTGCAGCTTCCAGGGAGTTATCAACACTTCTCTATCTATGTAACTTAATATCACTTCTAGAGCAAAGAATCATGGATGCTATCTTATAATCCTATCATCCAGACACACTGAGTGATACTGACTCAGATCAGAAAAGCCCTAAATCCCCTTGAAGCTGCTGATGTAAACAGCTTACACTTAACACTGAGGCAGTCTTTATTTCCCCAAGATTGCTTTCTTGGCTCCTTGCATTTGTCCCATTAAAACAGGAATCACTGCCAAGATGCAGGACCAAGAACACAGACATGAGCAGGCTAGACTGCCAAAGCTCTAAGTGAGCAGTCGTTAACTACATTCAACTTAATGTCAGGGCTAACCCTAGAGATATAAGGTGATATTTGCCTCCTGTCACCTCCCAAAACCTGAATCTACTCTTTTTACTTATAAATATTTCTCTTTGTGGCTGTGAGAGTTTTCTCTTCCTTTCTATCTATTTTAAATAATACACCTACACCCTTTCTTTTACTGATAAAAAATATCATTTTTATCCTTCAAAATAATCTTCACCTAATTCTGTGTCTTGTATTTATAATCCAGTTCATATAGGTAGATAACCCTCTTCTACAATAGTGTATGGCCTTGGGCAGCATGCTTGCCTTCTATGAAGTTCAATTGTCTTGTCTCCAAGCTGGAAAAAAAAAAGAAGAGTATCTGGGGCGGAATATAGCTCATGATTTGACTCTCCAAACTTCTTAGCAAATATCATACACTGTTCCCATGGTCACCCCTAGCCCTCCATCTCTCTCATCACCCTTGTGTCCGCATCCTTCACATCTTTAAAGGCTCATCCATGAACTTCCTAAAGAGACATCCTGATTTCTTTAAACATATATTAGAAGGTTAAAGTCTAACAAGGAGTCATTTTATATTTTTCTGTATCTGTATACTCCTCCTTAAGTCTTAGATCAAAACAACATTTTTTTCTTTAAGAAATTTGAATTGTGATGTGTTTACACAGATCCTCTCTGAGTAGCTCTTAGGTGGCATCTCTGTTTTGCCCTAGGTTTATATCCCTTTCTTTCATTTCATGATTTGGCATATTCCCGGACAGATTTGTCAAAATAGTAAGACTTCTACATAGTCTCAAAAATGAACTGTCTATCATTATTATTATTATCTGTAAGTTTCCTTGATAACTGTTTAAAAAGCATCAGAGCCTACTCTATAGGCTTCTCTTCTTTAGCACCAACATTCACAGGGCACAGCAATGCTTTCAGCGGCAAAAACAAAAGACAAAGTTCTATTATCGACTTGATCTCTGACTTAGCACAGGGTTTGAACAATGAAGCCTCTGAAATACTGCAACAATAATGTTTTCCAATTATGGGTGTGAGGATTAATGAGATGGTGCTTGAGAAGCACCTGAGATGAAAGTTGCTCGATTAGCGCCTTCATTTGGCCTCAAAAGATAGAGAAATCAACTCATCATTCTCAATGGAATGTCTTTTGAAAATCTATTTTACTAACTTTTTATGACTGAGGACAAAGGAATTGATATAGGAAACAGGTTCAGTTATTTTATAGTGTTTTTCGTCATCGGAAATGAAATCATATTAAATGTATTTGTATAAAAAATGGTAACTTCTAAATATCTTAGGCATGCATTTATTCTCCCGTGCATCACATGTTCCTCAATGATCCATGAAAATATTTACCTTCTATTCTGCCACTAAAATGCAATTTAGAAAGAGAAACCTTCAAGTAATGGAGACTTTGAGTTATGACCAAATAAATATGGAAATTAAAAATTACAACTGAAAACCATTCCTAACTTGTATTTGTATAATTCAAAAATTGAACAAAATACTGAGAATAGTTTTTGAAAGTACGACTCAGTACAAACGAGAATTATTTTATTTAAATATATTTATTATTATTATTAATAATAACAATAGTGGTATTTGCACATGAGTATTACCTGCATGTGTGCCTGTGCTTCGTGTGCAGTGCCTTAAGAGAATGGAAGAGGGCACAGGGTCCCTTGGGACTGGAATTACAGAGTGAGCTGCCATGCTGGTGCTGGGTATGGAACACAGGTCCTCTAGAAGAGCATCCAGTGCTCTTGACCACTGAACCATTGTTCCAACCCTTTATTTTATCATATTTTGTTAAAGAAATTTATATAGGGGTACTAGATTTACATTTCTATTTAATCTCTCTTCCATTCAACTCCTTCTATGTCTCCCTCAACTCTTTTTCTAATCCATGACTTCTTTGTTATTATTATACGTACCTTCTCCTATTCGTATAGAAATATAATCTGCTAAGCCCATTGTGGGTTGCTCTTATCTCTGTGTGTTTAAAACTGACCACTTGAGAAGGGATAACCCCATCAGGAAGCTCATCTCTGTAGAAAACTGTTTCTTTTTCTCTCAACAGTTATTAATTACTTGTAGCTAATCATCTGGGGTTAAATCCTTATAGGAGTTCCCTGTCCGTGTTAACATTTTTACTGATGTCACTGTACTAGTCTGGTTTAAGCAACTGCACTGCTGAGATTTCATGCATGTAGCTTCCCTGTCATAGAGAGATGCTATTACAACACCCAGGCCCTCTGTTTCTTACAGTATTTCCAATCCCTCTCCCACAATGCTCCCAAACATAATGTGTATGTGCCTTTTTGTAGATATATCATTTGGAGCTGATTACTCCATATTTGCTGTTCTCTGGGTTTTGAGCAGTTTTTTTTCTCTCTCTCTGAGGTGAAAGGAAGCTTCTTTGCATAAGGACAAGAATTGAAAATGCAGTTAGACATTATACTGGTTTAGGATGGAACAGTTCTAGATTCTCATCTAGGAACCATGACCATGCATTGGTAGTTGACCATAATCCATTCATAGGTATTTAGTTATGTGTACAGTAATGGACATGAGTTACCTTGTATTGAGCAAATCTTAAGTACAATTAGCTGTTAATTATTGCCAATATAAAAGTTCCACTACTGTAACTTTGGGGATATCTTGCCATGTTGGCCACTTTTGTAATTCACAGGTTTTACATCCAGGTAGAGCAATTGATTACATTTCTGCCCTGGCAGCTTGCATAGCACTTCCAGATACTTTCTCCTCAAGGAGAAAGTTTCCTCCAAGTCCTCTGTCTGAAGTAAGTGTATGGCATATTTATCAATAGGGTCTTACCTTCAAGTTCTTGGAGTCAAGCAAAGTCAACACACAATAGCATATGTTGTTTGGGAAGTCTATTAGACTCCTCTTACAAACAGCTAGATGTTTTTCTTATACCTGACACTGGAGTAGTTATTAGGTAATCTACAGCTCTCAAAGAAGAATGATCTGAGACTTACGCTTTAGAATAAGCCCTGAAATATCTATAATAGTAATGCTTAATATATCTGAAGATATATAGCGTCCTAGTTGAGGTTATGTTTCTACCTCTGATAGGGGTAGTACCTATTATATATGAATACCTTTGTACTTTGCTCGATAGAAAGTAATCTATAAGCACACAATACTAACTGTTTGTGTCCTCTTGAGTTAGCCTTTAGTCTGGATGTCATTCAAATGACTGACTGAGGAGGAACGCAAGAATCAGTGACCTTGAGTGCATAAAGGTCACCATCACCAGTATCCCTGCTGATGCCAGTTATAGAGAGAAGACAATGTAGGGATAAAAACATCAGCACCATAAGGCTAAACTTTGAAATGACTGATTGCCTTCCCCTATATATGTTTTCTGCTGTCTAAAAAGTAATATGTAAGACAAACTTTAGGAAGCTAAGTCTACTGTCTTCTTGGAATCCTGAATCTCTGACCAGAGCACAGCTAAAAAATTCAATTCCTAGGTTTTGCCCATGTGATGGGCAGCATCACTTCCAGGCAATTTGTACATATAAAATGCATACTTTCCTTCGAAATTTGATAAATAGTTAACATATGAATATAATTTGAATTTGGAATTGAAAATTATTAATGCCTCCCCAATAAGCTTAAAAGAAATAAAATATATCATTAATATTTATGGGTTCTGTCTCTAGGTCTATCTAACCATTCCCAATGATCTAAAAGTATAACAGCCTAAATTAGGTGATTATATGCCGGACAATTTGGGTTATCTAATGAATTTGGGAATCAAAGCAGGAAAACCGTATAAAACACATATGCTAAATTAAAAAGAAGCTACATCACAGTGCGTTTTAGAAAACAACTATGAAAATCTATCACAGAAACCCAATATAAATATAAATCAATGATGAACATGACTAAAGTCCTCCGCTCCAATACAAAATAATCATTATTATATAGGAAATTTATAGAATTAGTTTCTCACATTAACCCCAACATGCAAGGCACAGTTTCTTTGCAGAGGTTCAGAAATATCTTAATTTGTCCCAGATGCACAGAACATAAAAGAAAACCAGAGATATCAAATATACCAAAGTTAATGTGAAATTATATGCAATCTAATCATTTGTCTTCAGCAAGGCTGAACTTCCACCAATTCCCACGACATGACTGTTGAGAAAACACTCTTGAAACTCAAAGACTATCAAAATCATTTTCCAGCTTCATTGTCAGTTATAGGTTAGTGGCAAAACTAAAACAAATTAACAACTACATAGTAAGTTAATGAGCTATAGCAATGTGTTCACAAGTAAGAAGATGGGCATGGTGAGGCGGGATCGCATATAGGGATCTTGTTTGTATACTGTGCTATGAAAGAATGAAAATCTCCACCATGAAAATACTAAAACACAGACTCAGAAATAGCAAGCAACATGAGTCCTGCAACAGAGGCAGCTGCACACCCTTAGACCAGAGAAACGCAACTAAATTCAAATCTTTATTCACAACCTTTCCAATTGTGTGACTTTAGACAACTGATGTGAATTGTACTAGTCCGTCTCTACATTAAAAACAAATGTATATGAATTCTGCCTTCACAGGCTGTTATAATGATTAAGTGTTTTAATGTATGTAAAGAGATCAGTAGAGAGTAGTACATGAATAAATTATGTGCTCCCTCCCCCAACCTTTATCCCAGAAGATGCTAGACGGAGATTAAGAAATACATTCTTATTTCCCTACCAAAATGAACCACTATATATTAAGACTCAAGGGAGAGCAGTTGAACACCTAGCCATTCCTATTAGGTTAGCATACTGATTAGCTGTCTTATTGCCTAGATGCCGGTCCCTATTGTTTACATAACTGCAAATTAAGTCACTTTATTTGTGACCTCAACAAATTACCATACCCCTCTCTTAATTGTAGGCTTCAAGACAGAATGATTATTGAGAAACTCTTTTCTTTTTAAAATGTAATGTTTAAAACTAAAATCTATGTATATCTTTTAAACCTTTATTTCTATTTCCTTCTAATTCTTGTTTTCATTTTTTTTCTTTTTTTTATTAAAAATTTCCGCCTCCTCCCCGCCTCCCTTTTCCCTCCCCCTCCCCCTCCCCCCACTCCACTCCCCCTCCCTCTCCAGTCCAAAGAGCAGTCAGAGTTCCCTGCCCTGTGGGAAGTCCAAGGTCTATGCAGAAAGAGCACATCAGTAGCCAATAACTAATACTGGATTATTACTAATGCACATGGATACTATTGTCTTCTTATATTAGCCTTTCAAACTTATCAAGAAGTGCGTCTGGCCAGCTTTACTACTAACTACATTAAAAGAAAATCCTGAGTTTGCGTGTTAGTTCTGATTTGTTACAATCCTAATAGAAACTATATCATCATTCATGTCTTCCTGTAAAAACCACGAAAAGCAACACACCACAATGTAAAAATTACCACACCAAGCAGCATAATCATGTGTGTTATAGGAGATTGTTTGTTTGTTCCCGGATGTTCATCCCCAAAATTAACCACACAGAAATTATATTATTTACAGTACTGTTTGACCAATAGCTTAAGCATATTTCTGACTAACTCTTATATCCTAAACTAGCCCATCTCTTTTAATCTGCGTATTGCCACATGGCTGTGGCTAACCAGTAAAGTTCTGTCCTGAGAGACTGTCTGGCATCGGGTGGGGAGACTAAATGGTGTCTCTAAACTTCGCCTTCCTTCGCCCAGCATTCAGTTTAGTTTTCCCCTTCTAACTCTACTCTTTAGCCCTGTAACAGGCCAAGACAGTTTTCTTTATTAACCAATGGTATTCACAGCATACAGAAGGGAATCCCACATCACATGTGAAAGAACAGAGTTCCTCCCCAGGTCACACAGCTTGAACAACCTCTCACTATCTTTTTCAAGGGTTGCTTCCCCATTCAACCAGGTCGTTAGCAAAGTCATTGTCTTCTGAGTTCCAAATACACATATTTTACACTATGGTTTTTGAATTTTGCGCCAAACACTTTAAAAAATATCACACTTTCTTTCTGCCACCCCAGGTCTACCGACAGCAACTTGAAAGATTTTGATGAGCCAGACAGAATCATGTCACCTCTGAGCAGCAGCAACATTGCATCTTGTTTTCAATTTTCATAACTTTGTCTCCTTGCCTGCTTTATTGCTCTAAGCTGTCCGAGATGTTGAATGGCTATGGCAGACACCAGTCAGTATCACTACATCATGGATTCTCAACCAAAAGAGAATCGTTCAATGTTTAACCTTAAGACAATGTTTAACCTTAAGAGTCCTAGTGCACAGCTGGAAATATTTTTTTCCTATTAAAGGTGTTTATCTTTATCTTTATTAAGATATCTATATGAACTGGATGTTAGTTTCCACCAAATATTTCTTACACATATTGAAAGGATGTTTTCCCTTGTCTCGCTTGCATATTAGTGGTGGTTTGACTGATCTTCAATACCTAACTAATCTCACAACTTTGTCATGAACAATTTTTCAGTGTATTTTATAAAGTCTGCATTTGCAAAATTAGTTTCCTCACATGACTATTGCTGAATTTTCACCTTTTCTAGTTTCCATATAATAATTTAAAAGTTATTCTGACATGTAAAAAAATTGGAAAATTCCCCTTCTTTTCTATTCTCATTCAAAAATTTGTGCTAATGTCCTTAAAAGTTTGGTAGATATAATAGAATTAACAATGAAGCTACCTTTATAGTTTCCTTTGTAAAAATAACTGATGTATTCAAATTTTTGATAGATATAAACCAGGTAAAGAATTTCTTTCTCTATAAATCTGTGAGTTGTTTTATAATCTCTATTATTTGAGAATTTCATAAATTCATATAATTTTGGCTTTGTCAACATTATGCAATTGTATTTTAGGAATGTGTGCACTCTGCTAACATGTCTAAAGAACTGGCATAAAATATTGATGAAGTTGCCACACTCATCTCACATTGGAAATGCAGTGACTTTTAAAAATCCATTATCGTTTCCTTGTTATTATTTCAACTGATATTGATGAATTTTATTGCTTTTTCCTGAAAACCAGCTTTCAGCTTTGTGGCTATTTTTGGCTGCCATATAGTTCTTAAGCCTCTTTCTCTAAAATTCTAGGACTTTCTAATGCTTCATCTCAACTGTCTTCCTCCATGTGGGCATTATCATACTATTTACTGCTTATTAATTTCCACATACCTTTCAAGAGCTAATGTATTCTGGGTATTTTTTTTCTTTCACCACAATATTGACATCATCTTTGGACTCTATTGTGACTACAAAGATTTTTTTATCCGCAAGCATCTTTTAACTTCATAATTTGCATTGTGGTTTAACTATAATAAATTCAGATAGCTTCTTGGTACTAACCAGGATTTGTTGGGCACCTTGAATCCATACTGCTTTGCTTCGTGAACCTAAAGTTTTTCATCCTGGTGTGTTCTGCAATGTTTACCTAACTTCTCTCTCTTATTGTTTTGAAATTCCAATTAGGCATGTAAAAACATATATTAGGGTTGAGGCCTTCTGTACTTTCCTCCATGAACTTTGCAGTGTCTAATATTATTGTTATTCAGTTCATATTTAGTCAGGCTTGTAGGTGAGACTTTATGGGTGTCACTTCTAAAGCTACTAGGAAACACAATCTCATAGCAAACTCCCTGATCTTACAATGGCTCTTACAATCATTCTGTTTCCTCCTTGACAGTGTTTTATAAACCTTAAGCATGTGAGTTGTTTTGTAAATGTATCCTCAATAATAGACACAGAACTACAGGCAATTGATGTGACCTCAGAGGGGAAAAAAATGGTCTTCTCCAAGAAAGGGCTACTCATATTGGTTACACAGTACTGAGTGGGTGAACTTGAGATGATAAAAAAAATGATGCTATGTGTACTGAACAGATTATATTTATATACTTTGGAATATTATATTTATGTAGCTAGGAACACACACAATACATACATACATACATATATACATACACACATACATACACACATACATACATTTTGACGAGTTGTGAGTGTTTGCCATTTTGGGAGAGGGAAGTATGTATGCATATGTATGTGTGTGTTTTCTTAACTATATAAATATATATTTATATATATCTAAGAGTATATAATGAATATATAAAGAGGTCAGAAATTTAAGAGAGAGGACAGAGTACATGGGAGAGGTTTTAGAGGAAGAGAGAGAAGGGAAAGTGATATAATAATATTATAATTTAAAAAATAAAAAGTATAATTTAAAAAGTATATTTACCTGTTATGTAACATTTCTAGATGCTTTGCTCCAATGTGAAAGTTGATCTGAGTAAGAATAACAATATGCAATCTCTAAGAGTGATGATTCAACAAATCCCCAGAGGAGTCTCCATCTGTTCTCGCCTGTGTAGACCATGCCCAATAGTTGGAAAAGGCTCCCCATCCCTAGGCTTTTCCCAGCTTCAATATCACCAGCCAGGCATCAGATTTCAGTCTAATGCCTGCCTTGACTTTCTCACACATGAGTCCTTTCTGGCTTCCCACTATAGAAAACACAGTTTAAAATGTAAGATGTCTCGCTGAAATCATTTCTACCTGGATTTGAGGGGAGATAAGAGAACATCTCTCTCCCAAAAATCTTAAACGAAGACTCACAACTCGTCAAAATCTCTCTGAAGAGCAACTGTCCTGCAACTCATCCTCCCACTTCTTCCCAAGGCCTTGATCATGGGATAGCTTGGAATTCTGTAACTTCTGAGACACATCTGTCCTATCCTGCCCTTTGATTGATTGTTTGATGCCTTATTCAAGGAAAAGTTTATTCTGTACCCTTTGATGGCACTTGTCATATTCAAACAAATTAGGAAAGTTTTGTTAAACCATAACCTCTCCTTTATAATTAATATATGGCGAGAAAGTTTTAACCTACTTACACAATTGCATTAACAGAAAGTATTTAAAGATGCAGGAAAAATTATATGTTATAAATGCCAGCCTTTACAACATCCAAATTCTAGAAGTAAAATAAAGCCAATAATTATGTTGCTTGCAAAGAAATGCAGGTAGGAGGAGATTTATAAAGCTTCCTCAAAGATTAATATGTATCTCAAGGAGGCAACAAGAGGTTTCCTGCACTCACCAAGAACCATATGATTATATCTTCAACCAATCCCTAGTCAGGTAACTACCATCTATGAGAAAAACCCTATACCTCTAAAAGCCTTGCTCCTTTTACATGGGGAGAAGGCCAAATGTCTTCTTTGACCTCTTTTTAGAAGCAATGATACATCAAGCCCAAAGATTTCTCACTAGACCTTGCTGAACTGCCACGGGGAGTCTCAAGGGAAAGAATAATCTACTGATATTACGCAGAGGGCTATACAACATGCGCAGAGACCCCAATTCTCATAAATCAAAAGTTCTACTTGAGTGCAGTTGATCTATTTTAGAGAAGCCCAATCCTGCCCAGAATCAGATTTGTCACGGCACATTCCCTTAATCCTTAGCAGTATGAGCTCTGTAAACACGGTATTTGAAGTAATAACACATTATTTTATATAAAAGCCCCAGGGTCCTGCATCCCTGAGCGCGTTCTAGTATAACAGCCAAGTTATTTAAGCTGCTGTTTCAGCTGCTGCTTTTCGGTGAAGCCAGGTTGGGGGTATACAGGAGGTCAGTGGCAAAGGGTTAGTTCATATTAAAAGGCATTAGTGACTCAGAGAAAGAGCCCTTTTAATTCGCAAGTCCTACAAAGCCAGGGAAGAGTGGCATGAACTGAAACAGACACTGGCCATCTAGTCGATGCTCGCACCCCGGAACCTTGTGCTCTGGGACGGCTCTAGACATGTAATGATGCCAGCTTGCTTGTGAATCTAATCCACACAAAATGCTGTGTTTTCCTTTACACCAACCAAATATTCACCCTTCCTAAACCATCACAGAAAACTTTATGTGGACTGTTTAACTGATCTCCCTAAAAATCATTTTTGAATGATCCAAGTGGTAATTTATTTGTTTCCAATTTCACTTCTGTGATCAAAGAACTTTGGGAGCAGGCATTAAAGGGGCTTTGGAGAGAAGGGGAGAGGTTAAGAGGCTGGCAATGAGAAATATTTAACATAAGTGACAGCTTTGCCAAAAAGTATAATTAGGCATTAGCCAAGTATTGAAGACCAGAGACTGTAAAGTACACCAAACGAATTTATTCAAATCACAGTGTGCACTTACATCTGTGTATGTGTGTGTGTATACATGTGCATACTATATATACATACACGAGCAAAAAAAAAAAAACCTTTCTGAAGTATTATGTGATGGCATGTAATACTTGGGAAGCAAGAGCAGATCAATTAAACCACAATGAGCAAACATCTATTTGCATCCAGTCAGGTAGGGAGGGTTTCAGAGGAAAAGGAGAGAGTTTTAAACAAGGATAGCATTCCATCTAGTTCTAGGCTTATGGGTCTGGAATGGGGCTCCATTGAGGCAACTATGCAAAAAGAAGTGTTTTCAAGGAATATCTAGGTTTTCTCACAGTTGAAAACGAAGCACAATATTTAGGAAGGAAACTAAGGGCATCGGAGTATTTGCTATTAATACAAAGAGAATCACAAAAGGTAGAACAATGAATGAGCTTGCATTAGACTATGGATTATGTAGTGACATTTCATTTGTATTTTAATAAATAAAGCTTGCCTGAAGATCAGAAAAGTAAAACAGCCACACAGGCCAGCCTTATAGACCAAATAGCAATTAAATACACCTTTAATCCAAGTAGTCACAATGATACACACCTTTAATCCCAGTAGCCACACTAGCTTGCCATAGAAACCAGGTGATAGTGGTGCACGCTCTTAATCCCAGAACTAGAGAGAATTACAAAATAGGAGGAGACAGCTCTTAATCTATGTCTCATTCTGAGGTTTTCTGGAGGCAGAATCACCACTTTCGTACTGAGGTTGAGGTAGAAGCCAGTAGCAGGTTGCTTTGCTTTTCTGGCATGCAGTTTGTACCCCAATATCTGTCTCTGAGTTTTTATTAATCGTTCATCAAGATGATGTGTGTACATAAATGTATACGTTTCATTATTCGTAGATATATACATTACTGCATATAGTAAAAATGAGTGTGTGTACATGTATGTGTGCATCTATGTAATACATCTATGTGCATAAAAGTCTCTTAGTTAATGAGAGATGCCTTGCAAAGCTTGGGGTTGCAATGCTGAGCTGTTAGAACTGAACAAAGTTTATCATCTCTTGGGAGAACACTAATAAGTATAATTATGACTTTCATCTCTGTGCTAATCTCTTAGGCAAGTTTTTACTGTGTGGGGAGGTGAAGACAGTGAAAGCCATGCCAAGAATACTTGCTGTTTTCTGTATTTCCTTTAAATCCCACTGAAACTGGAATATTCAGAATCTGTTATCTAGACTACTAATCACGTTTCTCGGCATTTATAATTTGGGAAGTCAGGAAAATTCACCTTGTTCAATTTATGAGACCCTGTTGACTATTATCAGATTTAAATCAAGCACATTAAAGTAATCCTGATGATAATGTATTTTAGGGTCTACAAATAAATGCAATTCATTGTCTAAACTACATTTCTTAAGCTATTTGCTGAGCCCAGTGAAGGAAGAAATACCTGAGCTAGGTTTGCACCCTTGCTAATTATAAATTGATTTTTTTTTCTCTCTTGACAAGACATTTTCATAAGCAAATAATTATATAGATACATAGCCATTATTCCAGCAAAAAAGAATAAAAGACATGTTAATGGCAAGCTTTAGCATGACCAGGAGACACAATAACGACTTTGTGGTGTTTTTAGCACAGTTCACATCTGAGCTCAGCATGTTCAAGTTCCCTCGCTTCACTCGGTACAAAACAACGTGTCAACTCTAACACAGCTCTGAATCGATCAAAGAGCATCAACCTCCATCCAAGAAGGAGCGTCAGCGGATTTTCTCTCATGTGATCATTTATTTGTGGGTTTTCTTCATCTCAGTTCTTGGGTGACTGGTATGTTTGACAAAAGAAACACAAAATCTGACACAATAGAAACAGCCCTGCAATTTTGCCATTTGTGAGGCTTAAGACTATGACAGAGTTTGACATAAGCTGTGTGTTCTCTGAGACTGCTTACATTTTTGTCTCCCCCTCCCTTAAACTGTCTCCCCCACAGCTTCTCCTCAGAGTGCTATCAGTTGTATAGACCACTTTCCCAGGGCCCAGCTCTGATGTGGCCTATACATGGCCTTGGGAACTCAGAATATGGAGGGGAAAAACAATGAATAAATAAAAATAATATCTATTATTACTAGATATTGATCTGAGGAGTGAGTCCGGTTGCCTGATTAAATGTCTTTATGAGAAGTCATTATTCTCTACTTCCTTCCTTCTTAGCTTTATACACCATTAGAGGCTGTAGATAAAATGGATGTGTTCATTATATCAGAAAAAAATTAAGGTTTCAGACATTATTCAAGGAAGGTGAAAATGTAGAACAAATTATATGAGACAATCAAAATATAAGTCTTCGTGTGGCTGTGTAATACGGGAAGTGAGCATGTAATATAAAAAAATAAATATGTGCTATCATATGCAAATGTTTCCATGTAAAAATACAATACATTATAATAAACTATAGGTATTAATAACTTGACATATTCATACATAGTACGTAAAATATGTTACTACTAAAAATATTAATTTTATATTGTGCAAACTCTATGTTTACCATGTGTAAATGAGTAGCTCCAATAAAAAGGAAAATGCAGCAGTTATGTATGACACCCACTTCAGTTTACTTCTGAACTAGATAGAAAATAAGTCAATAATGAGGCCTTTGAGGGATTTTAATTTTTGTACTGAACTGAACTTATGGAGTAATTCAGGGTTCAGTGAACTACAGCCCATGGGCCAGATCCAGCCAGCTGTCTGCTTTTGTAAATAAAATTTTATTGGAACACAGCCACACTGGTTCATTTATGTGTTATCTGAGGCAGTTTCCTTGTTACAATAAACAGTTCAAGAGCTGGAACTGAGTTAGTACAGTCCCCAAAGCTGAGACTCTTCCCTATCTGACCCTTTACAAAGGAAGTATGATGACTGCTACACTATTACCTATGGAGTATTCTCTTGATGATTAAAAACCTCTCTAGTTACATGTTAATGACTTGCGAAGAAGGTTGGTACAGAGTAACCTATACTTAATATAGGTTATTATTATATATTATATATTATTATATAGGTATGTCAATTTTTTTTTCTTTAAAGGATCAAAGTAATTGGGATAAAATAGAATTACGTGACAAAGGCCTGAATAATTTGTGTGGTTGCTGCAGTACTTTGGCCTTATTCTCATTGAAACCAAACAAACTGTACAGAAAAATGACCCAAGCTCAAATATGTGTGCAGTGACTTGAGCTGCGAGAACAAAGCACTGAAGATGGGGTCAGTTAACCAGACTGTATTTTCTCACAGTTCTGGAAGCTACAAGTCCATACTGTCGACAGCATGGTGACATCTTTTCCTGCCTTATGATGACCATTCCCTAGTGTCTTCACATGTCAGAGAGGGAAAGAATGGCCCCTTATTAGCTCCCCTCTCTCCCTCACTGTTTTTACAAATCTACTAATCCTATCAGACTGGAAGCACACTAAGATTACCTTATTTACCCTAATTAACCCAACTGCCTTTAATCACTGTGTGTGCTGACCACGGTTGCCCTGAGAGTTAGAACTCCAGAACACTAACTTTGTGGGGGACATTAGGTGGGAAATAAGAAATTATATATGTTTGCTATAGTATTGGTTTTGCCCACTAACAGAATTTGTCTCATCAAGTCTCGTGCCAGTTACCAGGTAGCTTTATTAATATGAATAAAAATTGACAGGGTGTATCTTAAGGCAAATGATCCTAAACATTACCAACTACCAATTATTTCACACTTCGGTGAACACTTTTCAGTCTGTAAAATAGAAAGAGTTACTAGACAATTTAAAATCTACAAAAGCATTCTGTACTATTTAGGACACACTCTAGGTCACTCATGAGTAGTCCCTTGTATGAAGACAGAACCTACAAGAGGAAAAAATAAAGGCAATAAAGAATGAATCTCAGTAATAAACCATTAAAATTCTTCCAACTGAAAAATGGCATTTGGGACTCTCCTTCTCACTCAAAATTACCCTTCGAAACACTTCTGGGATGCCCTGAAGGCTTCATTTATAGCCACCAAGTTGGATATATTCTGCCTATATGTTAGAACTTCTCTGACAAGCTAACGTTTGTTTTATTCTTCGGTATGTTTTACATTTAAAAGTATGTAAGCAACACATGAAAGTTCCCAAAGACAGCAATAAACATTTCTTAATATTAAAACATCGATCAAGAGTAGGACATTTCCAGTTTAACTCTCTCAGGAACTTTCTGCAGAACTCACGGATCTTCTGCTGCAATGGTGAATTGAGTCGCAAGTTCAAAACTTTTAAAAGCAGCAGATTATATTTTTTCAAAAATTCATACTCCAAATGATCACAAAATATCAGAAAATGATATCATTTTTCAGCTGGAATTATTCCAGATATGGGGTCTTTCTTTTTATTTCTGGCAATCACTCACAAACCTAAAGCCAAGTTGGATATACATAGTTTGATGAGGATTCATCTTCTTCAGTAAACAAATGATAATATGAGCAGTTGTCATTCAGGATACCAAAGCTCCTCCCCTCTATGATTTTAAGCATAAATTCTATCGTATAAACTGGGCACAGCAGTGTGGTTCAGTAGTCCTGGCCCTCACATGACTAAAACTGGAGGATTGTAGGTTCCAGGACAGCTTACATAGTGAGCTCCTGTCTCAAAAATAACGGCAACAAAAAATACAACTAAACACACAAAAACAAAACAAAACCTTGCTGGGCTTATAGCATAGTGCTACAGTATTTTTTTAATACACAAAATGTCCTCAATTTGATCCCTAACAGGAGAAGGTAAAGAAACAAACAAATTAGTTAGTTAATTTCCCATCAACCTTTAATAAGATCATAAGACCTTAGTGCAAAAACTAAAGGGATGGTGTCCTGACTGTGGTAAGCCCTGCAGCCCCTAAACCTGGAAAATCAGCAATTCCTGTGTTTGTTTACAATGTGAACATCTGTTTATTATGGTCCTGCCACAACAACAGTGAGGAAAGGAACTGAAAAAAAAATGTATTTTGACTGTGTTTCTCTAACAGAGCATTTTGCTATGATTGACTTTTTGACGGTTAACCCTAATTTACATAACAACCTCCCAGTCTCAGTCCCTTGAAATGAAACTAATTAGAAAAACCTCCCGATCTCAATATAAGCTGTTTTGGCTCTAAAGTTTATGGGAATGGTCAACTTCCTTTGAAAATTGCCACTGTCAGCAATAATCCCCATCGAGACTTTAATGAAATGCTTCTGCCTTTCTCCAGGGCTTCACATTCCAGTTTGACTATAATTGACTCCAGATTGACCAATGGGCAGTGAAGGAAGCAATTCACTTCAAGAAGAGGATTATTACAGCCATTATTTTGTTCCAAGTGTTTCTATTTAGAAAATACAGATTATAGGGGCTGAAGAGATGGCTCAGCAGCTAAAAGCATGTGCTGCTCTCGTGGAAGATGGTGTGTGATTCCTAGCGCCTTAGTCCAGTGGTCTACAATCAACTGGCATTCCAGTTCTCAGGGATTTGACACCTCCACCTCTGCAGGCACCCACACTCACATACCCACATACATACACATAATTTTAAAGATAAAATCAATCTTTCTAAAACCTGAAAGAAAATATAAGTTATTTAACACACTATACTCATTTTACAGAGCCAAGGAAGAGAAAGTGAAGCATAAAAAGACATAGCCCTCCCTGTAACATCATGAAAATTATATATCCACATATATCCATACATCATTATTGTTCAAGTAGCTTATCAAAGTCTTCAGAACGATAGTTTGGGAGGAACCAATATCACGATCTCATTAGAAGTCCCATTGTAATACAGAAACTTGTGTTGGTTCTCCTTTCAAAATATATAGAGAATCTGCTTGCTTCTTATTACTTACATAGCTGCTAGTATGATTCAAACAGGGTTTTTTCTTGGTTGAATACCTCAGATTCACTCTGGCCTGGGCTTCTGTTGTTCTAACGACAGTCTTTTCTACATGGGGGAGTCAAGGGGATTGGCAAGCAATGTTACAATGGATTATACCTAACAGACTGCCCTATCCTGGGTGTGTGTACATGAGCCCCTATCACAACCCAATGTTGAATGCCTGGGCACATGTGATGCTATTAAGAAGTGGGTCTGAGAAGAGCATAACACTTAGATGAGATCTTGAAAGTAGGACCCACGTCATGACAGTCAGAATATTTGCTTTCTCTTGGCCATGTAAAAGCATCAAAAAGAAGCAGGCCATTAGTGAGTCAGAGAGGAAGCCCCAAGCACTGCATAGCCACACAGGCTACCTGTTTTGAAAGTTTCATTTTATAGAAACACTTGAAAGTATATTTCTATTAATTGAGCCATCTAATCTATGGTGTTTTGTTATGACCTCCCAAGGACAAAACATTTGCTCAATATGAAAGTGCGCATCTTCCAACGGTTGTTCAACAAGATCCTTCATCTTCTTGATGGTTACCTCAAAGATCTCATCCTATGTTAGCTTTAGCCACTGTGATTCACTCACACTTATCTTCTTGCTTCTTCTCAAGTAAGCCATACTCCACTCTTCTTAAGTTGTCTCTTTTTCCTATGCTTACACAAGCATTATTATTTCATCAAGATTTCCCTTGTCATCCTCCTACATAAAACTGAAAACACTTCTACCAAAACATTACTTTCTTTTCTTGTTTTTTCCTCTGTGAGTTATTAATTTCTAGTCATAACTATAAAAATAAGTGTGTACACATCTGCTTTTATCCCACTAATATGTATCCAATTAAAAACTGCTCTCTCCCACATTAACTACTAATAGTAACTTTCTTGTACCAAGTAGAATGGTGCTTATGATATAATAGGCACTCAATGAATATTCATCAAATTCATGGATAAGTACTATTTTCATTTGAAAGAACAATGAGGAAAAGTTGATGGATGAATACATGGTTATGCTATTTTAGATGACAAAACATTCTCAACTCAAAGCTCAGCTTTTTAATAATCTCTCCATCAGAATATCATCATAAAAGCAAATGGTAATTAGTCATTCAGGAATGAACTCGCCCATTTTGGGATAACATTTAATTTATTAGTATAGTTCCTTAATTTAGGAAACAAGGCAACAACTAAAACTAAGCCATATTGCATCCTTTCTATTTTTATTTATGAAATTGGGATATTTATAGGGTATATTACTTATATTTTTGTTTAATAAGCTAAAAGTCATAATGACATTTACATTATGAGACAAAGAATTCCCTTTTGTTTCTTCCTATTCTCCATGGGAAGGATGGTTAAAATGGAAAGAAGTTGGCATCCACACATTCAATTATAAGCCTTGATTTGTTGCCTACTTTAAACAAAGTATAGTTTTAGGAAAATGAACAATACACTAAAAAAAAATATCTGTTCTCATAAAGACTTTATTCCAGGAGAAAGGGAAGGAAGAGATTAGATACAATAAGTAAAGAAAATAAATTATACACAAATAAAATACATGCTAGGTGAAGTTAGGATGTGTTAGTGAAAAAGGTAAAGAGTAGAAGGGAGATGGGAAGGGGTCCCCACGGTTATATTTAAGCAGAGGATCAGATCTCATGGCAAAAGAAGGTACTTTAGCTGTGGACATATCTGCAAGACAGATTTTAAAATCCAAAAGAACAGGGACAAAAACCTTTGGTTGGAGAAAAAAACAAGGATAGATTAGTAAAAACAGAGACAGTAAGCTACAGAGAAAGAGGAGATGAACCTTGAGCATCAGGGAGGGACCAGAGTAAAGAGTCTATTCCAGGCCATAGGAGCCCTGGGTTCTACTCTTTGAGCAAGGCGAGTCATTAGGATGTTGATCAGTCAAGTGGCATTACCAGAAAACTCTAACACTCATTGTAGGAAGTCTGCAGAAATGCTCTCTTGTTTAAGGTGGCAAAATAACCCAGTTAGCCTATCATAGATGGAAGGGGCATTTAATACTGCTAACCTACAGAACATGGGAACAGCAGCTGTTTGCTCTCATGATTACTTGGCTGACCGGGCTGTGTCTCAAAGCTGCTTTCCAGACAGTCAAGAAATCAAATCAACTGGGTGGTAGTGCATGCCTTTAATATCATTGCTTGGGAGGCAGGGGCAGGCAGATTTCTGGGAGTTCAAGGCCAGCCTGGTCTACAGAGTGAGTTCCAGTTCAGGTTACAAAGCTACACAGAGAAACCTTGTCTCAAAAAACAAACAATAACGACATCTCGAATTTTTAAGGAAATGGATGGAGCTAGAAAATATCATTTTGAGTGAGGTAACCCAGACACGGAAAGACAATTATCACATTTACTCTCTCATAGGTGACTTTTAAACATAAAGCAAAGAAAACCAGCCTACAAACCACAATCCCAGAGAACTTAGACAACAACGAGGACATTAAGAGAGACTTACATAGATCTAAACTACATGGGGAGTAGAAAAAGACAAGATCTCCTGAGTACATTGGGAGCATGAGGACCTTTGGGGAGAATTGAAGGGGGGATGGGAGAGGAAGGGAGGGGAGCAGAAAATGTAGAGCTCAATAAAAATCAATAAAAAAAACCAAAATAAAACAAAAAGAATATCGAACAGGTTGGGGAAGTGGCAACAAAGTTACCTGTGTTGATCATCTGTGAAAGCAGAAGGAAAACAACACTTTACCTGGGCTCAGGTTTCTTCCCTGTGTCTTTTGGTGCAAATGCCAGGTAGAAAGTAAAGATAAACTTAAGAGCAAGTCTGAGATGTATATCTACAAGTCATCAACATCAGCAAATCATATTTGGTGTGTAGAAGACTGGATGGGAGCACAAAAGATATTCCACCAGTGTCAGTAATAAAGAAAAGAGATTTCAAAACTGATTCCTGAAGCACATAAGCATTAAAGAACTAAAAAAAAAAATTAAAGTGGAAAGGAGTAGAAAAAGAAAAGAATAAAGAAAAATGTGCTGTCCTAAAAGTGAGACAAAAATGAAAAAGTGAAGTTGCATCTCAAGGAGTTGGAAAGAACAATTGTGTCAGAATCTGCTGAAGATAAAAACTGATGGTGGAATTTACAGTGTAAAAACATTAGTGAACTTGGGAAGTGTTAGCACAAGAGTGAGGGCAAAAACTGATACAGAGAACATTCAAGAAAGACAACAAAAAGAGAAATGGAGCCTGGGCTCATAGACAATCCTTTCAACACAGTTTAGCTGTAAAATGAAAGAACGAAATGGATCTGAGCCGGAGTAAGTGGACATGTAGTTAGTGGACTTGAGAAAACTGCAACATACTTTTAGTGCTGATAGATAAGGAACCAGGAAAGAGGGCCAGCTGAACTTTAGGAAGAACTAAAGAACTGATGTCTTTGAGCAGGTGTCTTTGAGAATACAGAATGATACAGATACACAAAAGGAGGGCCCATCTCTTCCAGACCAATGCCTGGTACTCTTGGTCATCAGGGTGGGAGAGTAGAGTATACGGCAGAAGTCTCATGTAATAATCAAATGTGTAACCACTGGATAGTCATCTCCTAACCTAAGAGCCAAACAGCTGGGCTCAGATAAGTAAAACAATGTGTTGGAGGCCTTGTCATAGATACACCTTAAGTTAGACTCTGGTTGAATTAGTAAAAACACGCTTAGAAAAAAATCTCAATGTTGTGAATGTCTGAAATTCTTAAAACTAAGGAAGAAGTGGAGAAGACATCGAGCAAATATGTATATTCAGCAAAATAATGTTGAGAACTTTGAAAATCTGACTTGTTGTGTTTAGTGGAAGATGTGCCAACTTGTTACCATTGTGGAGAACAATGCTTATAGTAACTACTCAGTAAATGCCTGCTGAATTAATTAGTTAATTCAGTCCTACAGTTAGTTTGCATTGCATTAAATCCTCCTACTACTATTATGGTTTGCTTGTTTATAGTGTGATGGCCTTATGCATCATTCCCACCGAAATTCATTGATTTCTTCCATCTTCAGTGTTTCATTTATTTTTTATTGGTGGATAAATATCATAAATAGTGAATATCACATATAAGTTCTGTTTGTTAGTGTAGCCCTGAAAGTACAGCATGTAATAGCTACAAAATAGCTTAACAAGAGCATTTAAATGGCCATATTATAGAATAATTAATGAAGGAATAAAATGCCTTGTTAAATTGTGCTAAAGTAACTGTTAAATGTTAGAATAACTGTGTCTATTTTAATAGGATTTGGTGTGCTCTCACACAAATGGTTGTCAGAATGGGGCTTAGGAACCTATAAAACATTTCTTAATGAAAGAAATTATAACTATCCTTTTGGTTTATAAGAAAAAAATCATTAGATCAAGGGCTTTTCCAAAATAAACTACCTTCATAAAATATAGACAATATTTCTTATGTTTAAAAGAGGGTGGCTGCTGGAAGTGTAAAAATCAAGGCTCTGTTACACCACATTCCCTAAGAGGGCACTAATCACCATAGCCCACAATAGATCCCACCCAGATAACAGAACTGAGCAGTTACAATACACCATCTATCCCAATGTAGAAAATCTATTGATTCCATCAGTGTAATGCATAGAGACCTAGGTATATGTAGAGCTCCTTTCCTACACAATTCTCTAAATAATCTCTCTTTCCCACCTTTAATTAAACTCCTATCTCTTTTGACAAAATTCTTTGAGAAACTATGACTGAAGGAAGCTTTTTTAGAGTAAATTCATCTTCCACACAAAGAAGCCTAAGATTTCATCTTAAAAAGCAATATTACATAAGGACTTCAACCAAATATACACGTCCTACTAATTATTTACTTTCTTAAAAGGTAAGGAAAGAAAAGTCATGATTTAAAAAAAATCAAACATAAATCTTTTTTAACTATTTGACTTAAAGTTAGCGTGAAATGGTATTATAGTGTTATAATATCAAATTAAACACAACTATATTCATCACTTACAAATGGCACATGAGGTAAAATGCTTGGTAGCCTATACAAATAATGAAAATTTAATAACATATACTGTTAACATATTTCAAATTACCTAAGTGTATATATATATGTTTCAGTATATCATGAAATATTTCATGAGGTTTTATTCCTTGCAAGAAACAAATCATCATTGAAGCTCTCATCCACACTGTAATAAAAAAAGATATGTCAGGACTGGAGAGGTAACTCAGTGGGTAAAATAACGGCTGTTGTCAAACACCAAGATCTAAACAAGAAACCTAGAAGCCTTGAAAGCCAACTCTGGTAATGACTTTGTGCTCAGAGTGCTGGAGAGGTGGAGATCCCTGGAGCTCACTGAATGGCCTAGTTGAACTGGTGAGCCTCAAGTTCCTGATTGAACAAAATACTAGGGATGAAATAAATTAATAAAAACGTTTTAATAGGAATGAACAATTAGGTTAGCCCTTTGTCTTAAAATCAAAGTGCACAGTTACTGAGAAATAATATTTGAGCTTGATCTCTGTGTATTACCACAGTGTGCGTGCACACACACACACACACACACACATACACACACACGCAAGCACACACATGCACATACTCATACACATACATAGAAAAGCCAGATATGTCCATTATTGCTTAAACAAATCTATCATCCAGACCAACATCTTTATTCCCAAATTCTAATATGAAAATTTATCCTTCTACTTATCTATTCCATTCTATAAAAACACAGACTCGTTCATGTGGTTCATAGAGTCCCAGGTATGGATGGGTTCCTGCCTTATGCAATCCTCAGGATGCGCTCTCCCCCTTCTTTCCTGCCACTCTTCTTGGGATTCAGGAAAAGATGAGGGTTCTCTGTAAGTATGTCTCATGTCTATACTGCAGAACTCACACTCCGTTTAATGTGGTATTCAACATTACCCTATAAGACTAAAGTGTCCGGCTTTTATATTTTGTGGGTATCAAATTCATTCATTCCTATAAATACTGTATTCTTTCCTCAACATACCCACAATCTCCTTGAGGACAGAAATTCCTGTGACATAACACCTGTGCCCCCTCTACGATCGCAATACCATGCCAGGCGGGTAATGAATTCCCCATAAAAGCTAACGCGCTGAGTCTTGAAAAGAAGCAATCAAGCAAACTCTTTTACAAAACATCAATTTACAAATTACAGTGCATCAGGAAAAAGAAACTGAAAACTATCTGCCATAATTAATTGAAACCTAAAAGGGATGAGTAACAAAATGTTGTGTCCATTATTTTATCTGCCACCTCATTAATTTATAAACAGTTATAGTGAGAACACATGGGCAAGAGTTAGGTATGTTTTCACAATGATGCCGTTATGATTTCTCAGATTTGTTTCTTTGTAACTTTCCTTTCCACTTGTTCTACAATGGCCCTAAAAGTATTACTACTTTTAACTAGTAAGAAACTAACAAAAATAACTAATCTGTTATTCCACTAAGTCAGAGAATCATCTTTATTAAAGTGACACATGCTTTCGTCGATGAGTTGTCAAAATTTTTAAAATGGTTTTTAACAAAACTCTGAATTTGAATCCCTAACTCACTATTTATATATCTATGATTTACTCATATTATTTGCCTCCCAAATCCCTAGAATTCTTCATCTGGAAAATTAGAAAGTGGTGGATCCTACTTCAAAAGACTGTGGTGATGAATAAATGGGTAAAGATGTACAAAGTTGTAAGAATCACTTACATTTCATTAACAAACATGGTTGCCATTTTGCTTCTGTTAATGTGTTTTGTTTTTAATATGAATGGTAACTCAATTCTATATATGTCTACAATGTGCTTTATAGAACATACAGCACAGCACTACAAATGCTTTGACATAGAATGTCTTTTTGTATTATCACAGCATACTCTCCTCTATTGTATCGTTTAATACCAAGAAGTAGAAACTCTGCACATTATACAAATGGTTTTATTACCCAATTTAGAGGTCTTAAAATAAATCATGCTGTGTACACTCTCAGCTTATGTAGACTTAAAATGATAAAGAAATAGCTGTGTTGATCAAAGATAGGAAATTTGTCACCTAACCAAATAAGAATCACTAGAATTCCTCTCACAAAACTCTTGCCATAAGCTACGTGGCATGAAAACTTAGCTAGAAGCTAGCATGAGGCGAGCCATATTCATTGAAACTAAGCTGTTCAGCACTATAAATAAAATTAAACTTAAGAGGAAAGTTCAGAAGTAATATATTTCGGGAAGTCAAACAGAGAAAAATGGCTTCTTATCAAAGAAGATCCAAACCTGCTGTGGTGACCTATGCCTGCATCCCTAGGGCTTGGGATATTGAGGAAGAGGATAGCTATGAGTTTGGGGACTACTCTCCTGGGGACATGGTGTGTTCTCGGTCTGCTTGGACGCTCAGAGAGCAGGGGGTGTGTCCTTCTGGTTCTGCATATTATATTTGTCCCCCTTACACCCATCCCAGAGTGCCCACCCCTTTACTCCTTCTCTTCCAGGCATGTTTGCGTCTTTGCCATTCTTCAAACACACCATGAAGATCTGCGTTCAAACTCCAGGCACTGTGATCTCTTTGGTAATAACTCACGCCCCATGATTTCAACTGGGCTCACTTTTTTTTCATTTTCTTGAGTTGATATCTAAACTCTTCCAGATAAACACTTCCATGTTAAAAACTCTAATTAATGAACTAATTAATTAAAAAAATGTTTCATCCTCTCACACACGCCACATCTAGCCCTCACATACTTCCTAGCCTGCTATTATAGTTACTTGTAAATATTGATTGATTGGTTAATTAAATCAGGTCTCACAACAGAGCGCAGCTAACCTCAAACTTGCCATCCTCCTGCTTCAACCTCTTTAGTGGTAGGATCACTGCCACAACTATTTGAATAATGATCTCCAACTGGTAAAACTGTACGTGTTACTAATTGGCCTACTGTCTGTTTTCACCTGGTAGAATGAAAACTCTAGAAAAAAAAAGGATTTTTCCCTATTTTGGTCACGAAACACTTTTCCTCATATAAAAAAAAAATGACATGGCAAACTCTTAATAAATGCTCATAGAACGGATAGGGGAAGAAAAGAAGGGTAGAATGAGCCTTGGAAACAATTTTTGTTAAACCTGAAGGATCAAAGCCATCTCGGTTTAAATCTAGACTAGATCTACAGGCATCATTAACAAAGGCTAAGCTCCTGAATATAAAGTTTATTTAAAGTGTAATTCATAATATATGATGGAAGGTGAGGATTTATCAAAAAATGATTCTGCAATTAGGGATTTTTATGCAAGGTATATTTAGAGAGCATACTTACAAATCCATTAGCATACACATCTACAGTCATATGGAATAAGTAGACCTTTACAAGAAATTTCAGAAAGCCCCCTGAGCTCTGGTAACTCCCCTAGATATAGAAAGAGGAGTGTGCTGGGGGAAGTCAAATCATACAATTATATACACCATAAGGTAGCTTAACAAGTCATAGTAACAGTGAATGAAGCTTTTCTTCCAGCAGATGAAAGCCTGCATGGTTCAATTGTGAGTGAAACAGAGGAACGGGAATGAATCCGTTGCAAGCTGACAGTTACATGGAACCCCCTGAAGTTAGAAATTGAGTTCCTCTGCTAATTACTGGTGTGAAGGGGACAGGAAAAAAAGATCCACATTTTACTTCTCTTGCTGAACATGCAACATAAGCACTTGTGAATTTTACATTAGGGTCAAGCTGGGAAGTTCCCAGGTACCTGGTATGGATAACAGCAGCAGCACCCACGCAAATAAGGTCAGGCAGTCTTTTCGGCCTTGGGTGACCACCAGGGAGATTTCAATGAAACGGACTCTAAAAATGAAGTAGATGTAACAAGGAAGGGGTACAGAGCCGATGTGAAATAAAATTTTGTTTATAAATACTGGGTGAATATTTCCAAAAGACCTTACGGTTTTGGAATACAATTCATTAAAATGGAACATCATGCCCATAGATGACAATGTCAGCTATTCTACTTTCTCAATAACTCATTGTATGACCAATAAAGCTACACAGCAGGCAGGTACGTTAATAAAATAGGCCCAGTTCTCCAGGGAGGTGAACCTGTGGTTCAAACTAACATTTTTGATCAAATAAATACTTTATTCTTCCCAACCAAAAAAATTGCATCGTATGTGACTTCTGACAAAAGGAAAATACACTTGGGAAGAAAATTGACAAGAGAGGGGTGAGCGGGGAACAAAGGACTGTGGCGATGTCGCGTCTAAAACAACAGCTCTGTAAAGGGAAAGTAACTTCTACATTTCCAACGCATATATGTGCCCTTTAGAATATCCTGGAATATTCGAGCTCACTTCCTGCCAAAAGCACAGCCTCATACAAATTAGAATAATACATTAATGCAGTTATTCACAGGACCCACAATTACGGAACACATTCGCTCTGTAAAAGGAATACGTACAAGAACATTCCATTATTATAACAATTTCCATTATTACCAAGTTTCTCTTCTGTCACTTCTTTATTAGCTTAACTGTGTACTACAAATACAGTCTTACAAAATCATCTAGAGGAAAGTCAATCCATTAAGATCTGACATATAGCAATTTGGAGAGAGCGCGGCTATCTATGTCAGGTCTTTGTGCAATATTGACTAGTATGGAGGGTCAAAACGACTTGCCTGACTTGATACTAAGAAACACCCTAGTTCCCTTATATGGAAGATGCTCAAATTGCATCTATCCGCATGGTCGTTGTAGTTGATTAAGCTTGAATTTTGGCAAGCTCCCTTCCATAGGATGTATTTAACAAACTGTAGCTATTTCGGTGATTTTTTGAGATTCCGACTCACATAACGCCTTCCTAATTCCCATGTGCACTTACTGGCAAGACTCCAGGACATTAATCATATTTTACCTCTTCAGAAGAAATTATTTTTGTGTTCCCCATCTCTAAAAATATAAACGATTGAATTCTTATGCTGCTGGATGCTTTAACTAATGATGAAGAAATTCCATCTTCCAGGAGTCCTTCCAATAAAATAACCAAGAAATCTTACCTAGTTTTGGCAAAGAATAGGGCACTTTAAAGTAGTCTTCATAAAATTCTATTAATCTCTTTGTAATGTGGAGAGCATAGTCCCCGGATCCTCTTCTGATAGCATCGGGTCTTGCATATAATCGGACCTAATTAAAAATATATATAAAAGTTACTTTAGCCTTTTGGTACTTGAGTTTTATTTTCTCTGCACATATGAATCTGCACAAATCACTTTTGATAGTAGAGAAATTAAAAAAGGTTCTTGTTTACATATCCAAACACACTATGGAGAGAAAGCCAAATTTAAACAGATGAAGGTAGCCAAGTTAAGCAAGTCACAATTTCCTCACTATCCAGGATGACATAGAGAGGATTTATACACCTTGTGTCAAAATAAATATTCTAAGTTATCACTTACATGTGCCTGCCAGAGATATGAAGGCATGGTGGATTAGTATAATGGATCCCTTGCGCCGCAAGAGGGAAAACTCATGGTCTGTTAAGACATGCTGCATCAAGCTTTGAAAGAATTACCAGATTGGAAAAGTATGTGTTTGCATGTGTGTGTGTGTGTGTGTGTGTGTGTGTTTGTGTGTGTGTACTTATATCTTACTTATGCTTCCTTTTTCTCATTTTTTGTTCTTTTGAAATCAACTGGTTATTCCAAATATACAGCATAAGAACAGAAAACTTTTCTTGTACATAAGCAACCACCGTTCTGAAAAGCTGTCTGCACCTGCTCCTAGATTCAAAACTAGCTGATGAGATTCATATTTTTAAGACTATCTAGGCATTTATTATTGATTCTTAAAACAAGCATCATAAATTATCTAGTCCTTGGCCAAAACAAGCAAACAAAAAAAGAGTCCCAGAGTGAGAAACATAAAACTGAACAAAGCTAACAATCACACAGAAAAGGTTCAAATGAGGTTAGTTTTCATAAAGCTCCCCAGCATCTTTCCTTCCAAAGGCTAAATCTATTTCTCACAGATGTGGTCCCTAATCCTCACATCAATTCTGTGAATAAGAAGCATGCATTTCATTTGGAAGTAGAAAGGATGGCAGCAGGGGAGTTGAATTTTAGTGTTGCTCTGCCACTAACCAAGCTGAGGGGGATACTGAACAAATCATTTAACCTCTTTGGGTCTAATTTAGAAAGTGATGGTGTCGGCCACCAGCTACTTCCTGGTGTGCTTTTCAGTTCTAAAACACATCACTCCCAATTCCATTTTACAAATAAGGGAGTCTGTGTCCCTTTTAAATCACTACAAAAAGTAAGTGGTTTACTCAATATACCAAAGTGGATATTTGTTTTCAACATGAAAACAAAAAAAAAAAAAAGCTGTATTCGGTTAAAGTGTAAAAATTGATTAGACAATTAATTCTTTCTTATTCCTACCTAAGAGGGAAGAGAGATGTATAGTTAGAAAGTATAGGGTTGATACAAAGAAAATACATCCCGGCTTAATGTTAGAAAGACATGTTATTCAATAAGATATCTGCTAAATTCCATAACAGCTGTTTACCCAAACTGTAAACTACTTCCTCGCTGACAGCAAAATCAAATGAAAAATTTAATTGATCATCATAAACAGCCTTGACCTGAATGGTATAAAACCAAAAGCTATCAGGACAGACCATCTACAAACAGCGGCAGTAGAACCAGCCACTCTGAGAGGCAATAATTTTACCAAGCAATTCCTTATAAAAAATTTTAAAAAAAAGTCTTCAAAGAGGATGAGTAAGCATTTGATTTAGAAATAAAGTTCCTTCCCCCTAAAGAGAATCAATGTCCTTTTGACTTCACAGAAGTTATGGTTGCTTATACAAGATTAAACCAAGCAACATTCCAGCATGGAATGTGAAGGGGTTCATGAGGAGCTATGGACAGATGGGTTGTTAAATTGAGAAAAAAAGAGGACATGAAGTTGCAGGGATATAGAAATGGGGTTAGGTCATGGGGAATTTCAGGAAGGAGTTTGGGTGAATACAATCAAAATATGTTATAAGGAACTCCCAAAAACTACTAAGCCAACAATAAATTTGAAAACTAAGTAAATAACTGCATACTAACTTTAAAGGCACACATAGGCAGAGATGCAAGGGAAGCAGGATAAGGAGATAAAAGGAAAGCAAGGAAAGAGATGGGCACTGAACACACCCAATGAGAAAGAAGATGCAGCCTGTGCACTGGCCACGACCACCAGAGACCACTGGTAATCAAATAGCCTGCAATAATTCAACTACAAATCTGTTTATTTGGTACTTTTTTAAGTACCAGATCTAAGATCGAGTATTTTTCATTTCATACTTTAGAACACATTCTGTCTACCTTCCCAGAGCCATAAAATATAAGATAAAAAGCAATGCATGTGTAATGACCATCCTCAAAGAACTTCTCAGGAATTTGGTGAAGTGAATGACAGCTAGTGATATGTGCTGTATGAACAATAAACTGCAAACAGCAGATGGACACCGAGGAAAGGTGAGGTTTTCAGAAGGTCCCTGGTACGTAAGTGGTAAATTGATACTGAATCTATACCAGCGCAACTGCAATGTGACATAACAAGGGTCACTGACTTAACATTTAGGCAGCACAGCTGATTTGGGTAGGAACACAGTCATGCCTGTCAATCAACTTTTCCAGTTACTCGAGCATTCTGTAGAGTCAAGCAAGAAAAACACAATTAAATCAATCTGGTTGTCAAGATTTGATGGCAATAATCCGACTTGAATGAGATGACAAAACGGACACATGCTTAACACAATGTCTTCATTTTCTAGTTCAGACATTTATTGCATGCCTGCTGTGTGTCAGACATTGTACAAGGGAATAGAAAGAGAACAATAAAACCCCTACTACAAAATGAACAAGACATTTATACTTACTGCTCTTAAGAGGTTCACAGTGTGTGGAAAACAAACAAATAAATCACCCACAAAAATACCACCCAAGAAACAGAGCCCTGCACATTCTGCCTTTCCACCCCACAGATACACAAAGCTTACTCCTCTGTACCTTATCCCTTCATCTTTTCAAAGACATCATTCCCAAATACCCCTTTTATTTCCATATCATCAACTTTTGCTTGCACAGTGCAAACAAAATACTCTGTAGTCTTTCTTATGATATTTGTGGCTGTTATTTGTTTGGCTTTATTGTTTTATAGACAAGGACTCTATATGAGAAAGGCTGGCTCTAGCACCTGGTCTTTCCTGCCCAAGTCTCCAAAGTGGTGGGATCGAAGATATGTGCCACCATGCTTGCTTGCTTGGTTTTGAATTTTGGATATATCTTCCAGATAGAATTCTCATAGAAAGGATAGGTGAGTTAACATCCAAGTCATAACACTTTCAAGAATAAAGAGCACACCGCTGCCCAAGATACAATGGGTTTAAGCAAGGCATTCGCTTTCTACATTCCCTGTTTCTTTTCTTCCTCACACACGGGGGAAAAAACAGTTTTTGTCCATGTTTTTTTCTAATCTAGAACTAATCTCAATAAGATCAGTAATAACACATGGTGGCAAGTCGAACCTCCAACACAGTGCTCCAACCCACCAGCAGAATTCAGGTTTAGCTGATTATTTAATGTCAGTTTCCTCCTATGGACCAGTAACTTCTCAGTGTTGAAGGGTTCCTTCTTGGAACCACAGAGCTCTTTTCTTCTCTGTTTACATTCAGTCCTTTAATTATAGCATTTTGCTGTGTGGTTTTAAGTATGACTTCCAAATCGATGACTTGCCAAATAACTTTGAACTTCCAGAATCATTAACCAGCTATCCATCTGACGTCTCCACTTGGAATCTCAAACTTCAGATTCTCTAAGGAAACTCCTGCTGATCCAAGCCCACAGGTGCTTCTCCCAAAACCTTCCTCATCTCGGCTAATCGCACTTCTACCCAGCTGCCTGGCATATAGGGTCATCCTCGTTTTCCTCTCTCGCTCACCTCCCAGCCCCTGACTTAAAAGGATACGCAGAACCCAGCTGTTCTCGCCACTCCACTGCTACCACACTGGTCCCAGTTATTTCTTTTTTATCGTTCTCCACACAATAATCAAAATCTCTTGGATAATCAAATCATGTTATCCATCTGCCTTTCACCAACTTTCCATCTCATTCACGGTAATCCCAATGGTTCTGTTTTTCCTTTGTTTGTTTTGTTTTGTTTTGCTTTTTTAAGATCTAAAAACCCTACACACATTTGATTTTTTTTTTTTTTTTTAGCTCTCTGGCTTTTATTTCTCCTGCTTTGATGCTGCTCATAACAAACTCCAGGCTTTTGGGTTCTCCCTTCTTATTGCCACAACCCATCCCTTTGCCATTTTCAGATAGCTACCCCAGTATTTCACTCTCCGAGAAACCCTGCTGCCCTAGGACTATCTAACCCTTTCTAAGATTTATTAATCCTGAGATACTACCATTCAACAGAGCATGTGTTTGGATTATCCATTTTACTTCTCTTCCTGCTTTCTTTTAATGAATATAATTTGAATGGGGCAAAAAATTTGGTCTACTATATCTAATCATGTGAAAGTGTTATGTTTTTAGATAAAAATCTTGCATATGAAGTGTAAGATATGTAAGCTTTGATAAATGAGTGAACCAAAGAATTTAATTTTATAGGTATATACAGATTCTAGGAAATAGGACCTATGTCTCAGAAGAGCAAATGTTTTAACTGAATCTTAAAAAATAAACCTGGGACAGACATTAGAGAGATGAATAAACAGATGCTGTTCATACAGAGGACCCAGGTTTGTTTTCCAGGATATATATGGAAACTTACATTCATCTATAACTCCGGTCCCAGGAAATTCAATGCCTTCTTCTGCCCTTCCTAGGTATCATGAATGGACATGGTACACATGTATCCATGAAGATAAACATTCATACACTCAAAGTAAAGCAAAAAAATCTTTTATTTAAAAGAGAAAAAACATTAAAACAAGATGCAGTGAGAGCTCTTATCCACTGAGTCATGTTAAGAATATGAACACAAGCTCAGGCAACCATGCTCTCCTAGGGCTGATATATCATTCCATAAGTGTGCCTCTATTTGATCATCTTTGGTTCTATTTGATCTTCTGTAGCAGGCAGGATAATTCCCCAGGTAACAGTGTTTGAGTCCTAATCCTTGCCTGCAAAACTGACTTTGCAGGTGTAATTTATTAATCCATGGATTTGAGGATGAAAAAAAAAGCGAGATGTAGTAAGCTACAAAATGGGTTTGTGTGTAATATCCCAGACCGAAGTATTGTTTATTTTTCTGTTTACTTACTTATTTGTTGGGACAGCACCTGGTCACAGTATGTGTGTGGATTTGAGAGGATTTCTGCTGAGAGTCTGTTCTCTCTTTCCACTATACAGGTCCTGGGGACCGAGTTCAAGTCATCAGACCTAGGGGCAACCTCCTTCATTCACTGAGCCATCTTGTGAACCCACCAGACCAAAGCATCATAAGACAATAACAGTGATCTCAAAGGGACTTCTAAATACAGTTGTTTTATTATACCAGACAAGGAGATACACAGGAGAATATTAAGCAAAGAAGTGAAAAATCTAGTTCTGAAAAAGATCACAAGGCAAATAGACTGAGTTATTATATAGCAGACTACTTAAAACTGCGTGTAGAGAGGCAGATTTAAAAAGTGAAGAGATGTACAAGGATAAATTGGACAAGAGAAATTGCAAGCCTTGGTACAGAAGTGCCCATAAGCCATGTTGCAAACTAAGAATGCAATACTGTGGATGCAGGCCAGTCATTTCAAGATTTGAGCTCTGGAATGCCATGACCAGAATTAGCTTTGAGAGTAACTGCATTGATATCAGCGAAGGCGATAGATCAGAAGAGAATGGAGGTGTAAGAAAATATGTTACAGTACTGTACAGTCCAGGAGAAAGACGGTAGAAGTTAGAAGTGAAAAGAGGCGGTGGTGGTTCAAAGAGATGGATGGATGCATTCAATTGATCCTAACGCCGTTGAACAAGTCCTTTAGTTACCAAGTAAAGCCAATTGTTGTCACTTTCTCACTTAAAAGCAATTATTCACCTAATCTGTATTCTGGTTGCTTACTCCAGGGCCCTGCAGAAACCAGTGAGATCCAGCTGAAGGATCAGGGGAAACAGCCAAAGTAGTTCATAAACTGAGTGATTCCTGTGTGGTTAATGAAGTGAATTTGGAGATAATTCCCTTTGTAGTGGGGAGAGAAGATCATATTTGTTGCCTCTTTAAAAGTGACTAGGTTCAACTTAACCATGACATGGAAACGAAATCTTCATGAAAACACAGTTATCACGTAAAAGCAATGAAATATGATTTGATTGCACCTGCATATTTGCATTTTCTGACATTCTCTGATAAGAGTCCGTCTCTGGAAATATAAATTGCTTTCCAGGCTTTATCTGTCCACTCTAGAGCTTCTACCCACAACAAATTTAAGATCCCAAGGAAGGACATGATGCTAAGATTGACACAGGAGAGTTAGAGCTTCCGGTTTATCACTGTCAACTTCTGCCAACTTGGGAGAGTCAGTGGGTCTCTGTTCAAAGAGCCTGGCCGAGGGAACAGTTTATCATAACCTGTTTATTATAGTATGCCTGAGAGATTGCTGTGTCATATTAATTTGCCTGAATTTGTCACATCTAGTCCTCATTTAATTTGTGAAAAATGAAAGAGTGATTTTCTCTGTACAATCTTATTCCTTTACATTTTTCTTGTCCTTGGAAAATACATCCTAACTGTTCAGTAACGTTCCTCTATGATTTACTCTTGAACACTGCTCTATTACTCTCTAAACTGTCTGTGAACTTAGTAGTGATTTACAAAAATCACTGGGGTTACCAGGATAAAGAAGAAAAATACACTGATTCCAGAAATTTATTCTGATAGCCCCGCCCTTACGACCGTATTCCGGAATAAAAAGGAAGCGATGCGCAAACATACATTTTGTCATTAAAAATAAAACGATGATGCCCAATGGACCCAGTGGCCTTCATATAGGTTTATGGACTATCAGTACTTAAAATGCTCGTTCAGGGTCTTTTTTCGGGCTCTTTATAATAGTTTAAATATTTTAATCATCAGAAACAACAAAAAATCTATAGGCAAATCTCTTAAATCTCCTTCATGCATTATTATCTCATACATACAAACAAACATATAAAAAGGAGTGGTAATGAAATACCAGCTATCCTGAAAACTAGATTGTCTGCTTAGAAAGCATGTTGGGGAGGATGCTGCCACGACATGTGGATTTGACAGGAAAGAATGTTATCTAGTTAAGAATGGCCCTAGCAACAGACAGATGACATTATGATGGTTGCTCTTCTTTGGAGCAGAACCACATGGTTAGTACTTCAAATATAGTGTTCAAACTGTGTCCCTGCTAGCTGTGCAGTTTGCAATAAGCATTGGAGACTGTTTAAGGACATCATGGTAGGGCTATTCAAATGTGACTCAAATATTTGAATAATATTTAATAAGCACCCATTGACTGTCAGGCAACTCTTCAGGTGATGAGTGCCAATATGTAAGTAAAGAAGACAAGGCCTCTCCTCTCAGGGGACTTGTGTCACAGTGGGGAGATATGGCAATGAGGTCTGATGGCATCAGGTCACAATGGGCTTCTGATTTACACCGTCTCATCAGAGAAACCCTCTTCAAAGAACAGGTGATTCAGTTAACCTCAGACTATGTAGCCCAGAAGTGAAGATGGGCAATCAATTATTTAGACACTTACATAAAAATTCCACATTTTATTATATTAGAGAGGTCCTAAGAAAGTAAATATATGCCCACAACAGAAATATACAGCAAAAAAATGTAAGAAAGCACACATAGTTGTCAGAAACACTCTGACATCTTCCACAAAATAAATTTAGACACTGTCTCCTGATAATTTACAAAACTTTCCTGACTTTTTTAAAAATTTATCTTCACAAAGTTCACCTGTGGAATGAGTACAGTGTTAGCAATAAATTCCGACTTTGTGGGTAAAGAGTTTGGAAGGGTTCTGTGCTGCTGAGTTGTTTTAGAAGACAGTGAAACTAAATCTCTGTCTACGGATTGTTTTTTTAGCCTGTTTAATTATTTGTTGTATTAAAAAGTTGAATCGTGGTACTTGCTGTATAATTAGGAAGATGCCTGTATCATTACATCCAACACCAAGAGAAAGAAATCCCATTCTCAATAGTACTGCACCTGTTTAAGAACTAAATAGCATTTTCTCTGATTTGACATTTGTAATTTGGTATTTTAAGTTAAATAAAGCTTCTAGCTCACCACATTTATTTGCAATACATAGGTGTACTGCAAGAGTACACTGGGGATTTTGCAAGGCCTGGCAATTATTTCACAGCCTTAAAGCAGCGTGATAATAAAAAAACAAATTTACCTTCTTTCACTTAACTAAAGAAACAGTACCTTTCACTAGTAATTACAAAACAATGATATGTTGTTCCTAAATTCCTAGCCAATAAAGCTGAGTGCATTTATGTATATGAATTCAGTTTCACACAGTGGTTCTTCCTATGAATCAGAAAAATAGAGCCAACCCCAGGGAAATGTCAGTAATTGGGCTCTAAGAAGATAGAGAGATAGATAGATAGATAGATAGATGATAGATAGATAGATAGATAGATAGATAGATAGATACAAAGAGATGCTGAGAACAAAAAAATTAAATGTCTGTAACCTTAGTGCTACTTAAAATTCAAAAGATAATGTTTATTTCTAGAAAAAGGAAAAAAATACACACAGAACTCTGCCAAAAGTGGAAAACCAGTGCAAAGATGTGAAAGCCAGCAAACATGAAGCTGGGGGTGTGAAGAAGAGAATAAGAACCCACCGGAGTGCAGAAGGTCCTTGAGGCTCTGAGGAGAGAAAACTGAGTCCGTCCATGACGTGAAGTATAGCGCCAGAACTGGCCTGCTTTGGGAAGCTGAAAGTTACTTTAGAATCTTAGCTGGCACCGTGATGGGAAACCACTAGAGGAGATTATTCCACCAATGGAAAAATTAGGGTTCCTCAGATGCAGAGGCCGTTGAACAGAAATTTTAATATTACAGTAGAAATTTTATTCTGTGGCATTTATAGTGACAGAGCTGGCAGCATCCTGCCTCCATCGCTGAGTCCCCTCCCTAGGCATGGAACATATTCTGAGAACAGGGAGAATTTGGAAATCAGGATTGATAAGGAGTAAATTCACAATACTTAGAAAGAGATACATGCTACTATCAAAATCACAACTGCCTTAAGCCTATTAATTGAAAGGGAAAATTAGAAAAAAAAAACAAGAATCTCTCAATGAGTGTCTGTCATCCATGCCACAGAGTCATAGAGTACAAAAATAATCACAAAAACATCTTTGATAAAATTGAAGAGCATCCTCATACTAAATTGCACCACAGATCAAATGTAGTTTTAAAAAGAACCAAGGGTATTATAGCTGATCATATGGTTCTAGTAACTTATTCCTACCTATATTTCTTAGTTTTCTCTTTTGTAGAATTTTATTAAAGATTCGGGAGGAAAACACTTACTGAGAATCCCGACACTGGCTTGTTACCCACCGTGGGGCTCCTTTTCGGTCCAGTGGCCCTATAGACTGTAGGTGAATATAGGTGAATAGGCTATCTATATTTAACGCATGTCACTTTGTCCTTCTGTCAGACGTTAAGCTTTATAAGCCTCTGGCCGATGCTTTCACTCCTTTCTGCGTCTGCCACAATAGTGTACCCCGCGTAGGGAGTGGAGGCATATTGCTGATTGACACGGTATGGCAAAAAGCTCTGGAGGTCCTTGTCCATTTTTTGCGCTAAAACACAGCTATAACAAAGTCATTGCACTTCCCAACTACACTTTGCTTCAGGCAAGAAGATTAGCACTGTACTGTGGCGAGCTCTAGTCTCTGCTTGCAACTCACTTTGCATTTATCCACTAAGGATGGAATCTTCCAGTTGACTGTGGAACTTAAGTCACTTATGGGTACTTCAAGGAAAGAGCAGTGTTTTCCTTTTAATAGTTATACTTCTCTTGGTATTCACTTCTAAATATATGTGGTAGACTGAAAACAACTCCCAGAGCTAGCAACATCCCATGGAACTTTAGAGAAATATCTTATGTGAGAAAGGTCTTGCAGATGTGATTAATTTATGAATCCATAAAATGAATTATGATCTAGGTTACCCATGCAGGTTCCTAAGAGGGAGTCAGGGGATGCTGAGCAGGTAACAGGCAACAAAGTAGAAAAGAAATGTAAAGATTCAAAGACAGACAAAAGAGTTATGAACATTGTGTGCCAGGAATGCAGCTGGGAAGACAGGAGATCAGATCATCCTCAAAACCTCCAAAGAAACCAGCCCTTTGGATTACTTTGGGATCACTACCATACAGAAGAGGGAGAGAATCCATTGGTCTTACATGGAAGCCACTGAATTTGTGGCAATTGATGACAGCTGCAATAGGACACTAATCAATTATAACGTTGTGTCTTCATGGCAGTTAATACGCCACCATGTATTGAATTTTCTGCATCTTCTGGGAGTACACTTTATGTTTATGTGCTACTGTCCCGTGGACATAATTCTTCACAGCTTTCAATCTGCCAGCTTTGACACACCCGCATTATTCAGCTCTGTGGCTTCCAAGCATATTGTTCCAAAAAACGAGTACACACATGAACGGAAAGATAAGTGAAGAGAAGACAATGTTATCTACACGGCTTTTACCCGAAGTGTTGTTTCACCATATATGACCCAGAACTGTATGGGATATTTGCTGAAATTTAGAGCCCTTCTAAACACATATATACCATTTCTGGCTCTGAAAGACATGTGTGTGTGCATGTATGTATGAATATATGCAAAGCATATGCATACATATAGAATAAAAATAAAGCATTAAAGACACACATATATGTTCATATGTAGTACTACTATTTCTTACACATTTTGATATGTATTATATATCATGTGATAACACTGTCATAAAAGCCTGAGACACTAGAAAAATCTCTGATTGATACAGTTATTTCTTAAATCACTTCCAACGTCAGTCTGCAATGAAGATACATTCGACTAGACTGTTTTTATTTTTAGCTTTCGGCGCTGGTCTTTCTTTCCCCTAAGCAGTAAACAAACACCAACAAGAGTCAGATCCAATGTTTGGGAATCAGCAAAAGTCATTTGCTTCTGTCACATTCCATAGATAGCACAGAAGTGTTTAACCCTCCCTGAGACAGGGTATGTTTGTCGTATACTGAATTGGATGCTTTGCTTTTGTTTTGTTTTTAAAGCACGAGAGAAAAGACTTAGGAAATTTCTTTATTAAGTTCTATAACCTTCTCAAACTTCTTGAGTAGAAACAACAGCCAAATAAATCTATTTGTGAATATAAGACTTCATGCTTGGTTGAATTCAGTTTCTCTTTAGTCTAGTCCATCTGTCCATTCATCCCCAATCCCAGTCTCCTGCTGGTGCCTCTGAGGCATACTGTCTTCTCCTCTAGCTCTGTGCATCTAGTGAGAACTTTGTGCCCTGTCTACTCCACCATCTCCTCTGCATCTTCTTGAGATGCTGGCCTCCTTTTTCCTCTCAGGATCCTAATTTCAGAAATATTTCACTAATGTATTAAACAAATACTTACAGAACGGCTACTCTGTGTCAGGCTTTCCTCTAGGTGATGTGGATACAGACAGGATGAACCAAACAGAATTTCTGCCATGAAGAGTTTGTGTTCTAATGGGGAAAAATGGGTAACACAGAAAGATAATGCAAGCACCCAGAAACAGTGGTAAGTTGCTCTCAACAGAAATCCAGTTCAGGGAGTGGATTAGAAATGTCAAAAACTAGAGCAAGCTACATTAAGGAAGTGATTTTTTTTTTTTTGAGAGAGAGAGAGAGAGAACACGAAGTAAAAGTGAACCAAGTGGACACAGCTCTCTGAGGGCAATGAATTCCAGGGATAGTCACATATCAAAGTCCTGAAAAACTTTCATCACTTCTAGCCCCATGATTCTCCATTCTTCTCTCTTAAAAAAACATAAAGCATTAAAGACTTCCAAATATATAGATTCCAAACACATAGAAAACTCAGAGACAAAAAAAAAAAAGAAAGAAAACTCAGAGATACATACAACATTGTCATTATGATGCAAGTAGTTCTTTCAAATGCTATCTGCCACATTTCTTTCAGGTTTTCTAGGAAATGTGGAATGCATCACAAATCTTGGAGGTGACATTTCTCGCTTGCCTGATTCCTACCTCCTGAGCTCTGAAACAAGTCGGGACCTTAGAGCATTAATTGACATGATTGATTTGCATATTTCAATTCATGGTATATCTGTTCTTCATTATTGCTTAGTATTTTACTCATTATAATAGACAACAGCTTGTCCAACCTACAAACCACCACCCTGTGACAGTTATTCTTCCCCTGCCAAATTTTGAGTTTAGAAATTTTCTTATTTTATTTCTGTCTCATTTTTGCATTTTTATATTTTTATTGAAAATAGATTCTTGTCTCATAAAATAGATCCTGGTTACAGTTTCTGCTCTGTCTACTACTGCCAGTTCCTTCCCACTTCCCCTCTCCTACAGATCTACTCTCTTTCTGTCTCTCATTAGAAAATAACAGGTTTCTAAGCATTAACAACCAAAAGTGACAAAATAAAATGTAAGAGAAAGCAAACACTTTCATATCAAAGTTGGACACAGCAATCCAATAGGACAAAAAGAGTCCCAACAACAGACATAAGCGTCAGAGACCCACTCATTCTCAGTCAAGAGTCACATAAAAAATACCAATCTAAAAGCTGCAATATATTCCTAGAGGGAATGGTGCAGATCTATGTAGGCCCTGTGCTTCCTGCTTCAGCCTCTGTGAGCTCAAATGTTCTTGATTAGATGATGCAGAGGTCCTTATTCTCCTGGCATCCTCCATCCCCTCTGGCTCTTACAATAGCCAATTAATTCCCTGAGCTCTGGGGGAGGGATTTTATGGAGACCTCCCATTTAGACTCTCGCTCCATGAAATGTCTAGCTGTTGTAGTGGCTCTAAAACCGACTTCCTTGTTAGAAGTGATTTGTATATTCCTAGTCACACACAGTGAAAATGAATGTGGCAGCTTTAAGTCATTAGCTCTTAACTTTTTCCCCTTCTGCAAACCGCCCTTGGCCCTTCCCACTCTTCCGCTGGATCGCTTACTGTCTTCACATTATTTGCTATGGTTCCCATATATGCCAGAGGGCAACATTTATCCGTGCGTAATGGGCAAGAATCTCCCAATCTGTGCTGATTTCATATGGTATGTCCTTGACCAAATAGAATGCTTTATTTTGAATGCAGTCAAATATCAAATGTTCTTTTTATGGTGTGTGTTTTCTGTTTCTTTTTGAGAAGAAATTCTTTTCTTTCAGTATCCATGCGTTCACAAAGGTATTTTCCCCTGAAAGTCTTATTTTTTTTCCCCTGAAAGTTTTATTTTTTTCTTTTTGAAGGAAGGGTCTGTTACCTGGAACATGGACTATGTAGAGTGAGTAGGGGCCTTGTTCTACTCTTTCATCCCTGAATAGGGGATGGTACTGCTTATAATAGAGTTTCACCTCCATATGACCTTCAATGCTCTTCTTCACATGCCAGGTTCTCCTCTAGGCTTGGATCCTGGGCGATTTCTCTTGGTCCTTTAGGTGACAATGTTTCAATAACTCATTCTGTAATCTTTAAAACTAAATAATAAATCCTAAAGACTAGTGATACCAGTACCTTCTTCTTCTGCTTTTTAGAACTTCTGTATAAATTTTAGTATCGCTTTCCATACTTACACATGAAATGTTACTGTGGATTTTTCTGGAATGTCACTAGGATTTCTTTATTTTAATTCAATCCCTTCAAAATAATTGAATTTTAACACTGATGAACATACAGTTATTTCCATCCTTGCCAAACTTTATCTTTGAAACATTACTAATATCTAATATATGAAAATACTCAAACCACAAAATGTTTGAAATTAGAATCTAAGAAAGCATTCTTTGATAATAAATATGATTGCTAAAATAGTAGGTAATAATATACATTTTCAAATAAGCATCCAAATGGAAAAATTAGAAATGAAAGTAGAAAACAAAAGTAAAAAGATATCTATTAATTATAAAATCTGATAATAAAAGTTCTGAAACTGAAAGGAACTACAAATAAAGCCATCATAAAATTAATGCAAGAATTGTAACAGTCAAAGGCATGAATCTTTAAAGACAAAGATGCATGAATTAAGTAAAATCTTCGTCATATAAGTTTTGGAATTTCAAAATTCCAGAGAGACAGGCTTAACATATTGACAAGAAACAGGAAGTGAATGGCTATGTATCAAGAAAGCAAAGTTGTCTTAATTTTATCTGTCATTTTATGCTCTAAATATTACTTATATAGTACCAAAGTTCTAGGAAGAAAACTAATCATTGGTTTTCATTTTATACCCAGCAAAAATATCAGTTAATGTGAGCATGAAGGCACAGAGGTTTTGCACCATTTCTATGCTTTACAATTTCTTCCATCGGAGACTTGGACATCTTTGATTATATCTACTTCCGGATATCTTGTGGGGTTTTGGTCCTGGGTATGGGATTAAGAAAAATCATATTTGTAGTCTGATATCAGTTTCTGATCTCAGGTACCTATTGTACCTGACTTTGAAACAAGTACATTTTTTTTCTGATTTAATTCCATTTCCCAGTGTGGTTTTGAACCCACTTGTCTCACGTGGGAGTCCTAAGCAATGGTACAATGGAAAGATGAAGGGAAACACCTTGTCTTGTTTCTGGCTGCATCCGCAATGCTGCTATTGTCTCACAATCAATGATGACTTTTTAAATGTGCATTGGTGTTCGACCATGGGTGTCGGGTCCCTGGAACTGAAATTTCAGACAGGTGTGGACAGCCATATGGGTGCTGGGAATTTTACCTGGGTCCTCTGGAAAAGCAGCCAGTGCTTTTAATCAGTGAGCCATCTCTCCAGTCCCCATCACTGAGGATTCTTGCCACAAAGTAAAATGCATTTTTCCACTCACTCTGTCAAGAATGATAGCATGCATGGCACTGGACCTCTCTAAAGCATCCTTCACAATTTAAATACTATATGTCTCCCTTTTACCCTGCGATCTAGTAAGTAATCAATTACAATAATATGTTCTCTAGAGAGAAATCATTAACTGTATTCACATGGGGGCAAAATGGTGGTGAATCCACTCATCTATACAGATTTTTTTTTCTTTTGCTTAAGGTATAATTTAATCTTTCCAGAGACTTGGGAAAGCATGACTATAAAACTGTGAGCCTGATGGTTTAGAGCTTTCCAATTTTGACTACTTTTTAATAACTTTGAGGTTATTGATAATTTCATCCAAAAATATTATTCCTCTTGTTGTCTTAAAAGTATGATCATAAATTCCTATTTTTTTCATTTCTCTTCCTATATATATTTATTCTTAATTGGCCATTTACCTTTATTTTTATTAAAATGGTAAAAATCTGCTTGGTCTTTAAACTTTTTTGTATTTTTATGATTTAATTACATCATTTCCTGTTCCCTTTCTTCCCTCTGAACCTTCCAGTGTGGGCTCTTCGTTTAAAAGAACTCTCTTTGGGTTTGGTTGGGTCTATCATTTATTTTTATTTCATTAATACTATCATGCCTTTCTTCTTTTTTCACTTATTATAGCCAGTTGTTTCTCTAAACTCTTCAATAAAATGATCATATGATCATTTTTAATTCAATTGTATCTTTACATTTTTATCTTATGTCACAGCTATAAGTTCTAGGAACTAATTTAGTTGCATTTCATAAAGTCTAAAGAGACTAATCTTACCGTTTCATTAATTTCTACCCATTTCATAACCCTCTACATGACCAGTAGGTTATGTTGAAAAAAACTTTTAGGTTCCTAGTAATGTAGTTATTAATTTATCTTTGTATTATCACTATCTAATTAAATTCCAAGCAAGTGATTTAATATTAGTTTTTAGTATTTGCTTTGGTGTGTGCTGCCATCATCCATGGACATCAGACCCCAGCTTCTTCAGCCTCCAAATATGGATTCTCATCAGCAACACTCCAGGGATCTTACAGCTTTCAGCCTGAGCCTGGGTCTGGATCTTCTATCTTCCTTGTTCTAAATCTTTCATCTTCTTGGACTGGGCAGCTTGTTACCAGGTTCTCTGGCTCCTCAGCCCAAAGATGACTACAGTTGGAATAGCCAATCTCCAGTCAGATAAATGAATCTACTTTCTGTTCAATGCCCAATTTTAATTCTTTTACTCTTTTTCTCTCTCCTTTTCTCTCTCTCTTAGAGTCATAGAGAAGGAGAGAGAGAAAATATCTATTGGTTTTGTTCCTTTAGACTATCCACTATCATTTATTATAACTATTATCCTTTTGATCAATTACTTTCTTGTATAAGTTGCTCCTTTTTAATATCAACCATGTCCTTCAACATTTCCTTCCATTCCTTTGATTCAGAATGACTTTCTTGAATATTCTTGCTATCAGCCACTTACAGTGTTTTTAAATGATTGAATGTTGAGATTAAATATGACAGTTTTGACATCAAGTACAACATCAACATTTGACATCAAATATTAACTAGTTCTTCTCCTTGTCTTTCTAGCTCATTCTGATGAACAAAAGTTGAATCTCAATGTATTTCTAATGTGGCCAATATATGTTAAATAAAATTGAATTAATGTTCCATTTCCTATGCCAATAACTTATAACATCCATAGTCATAGGAGAGAAATCTTAGCTCCATACTGAAAAAAATAAACAATTATATTTTAAAATATTATTAAGTATTCTTTATTGTAGAAAGTTAGTAAACAGAGATATAAATCATATCAAACCTAAAACAAGGAATTTGGCTAAATTTTAAGCTCATTGTTCAACTAGACCAGTCCCTGGAATGGGCTGCCCCCGCAATAAAATTCCCCACAAGATTATCACAGGAAGTACTTATTACCATTAAAAGATGACATTTAATACACTTATTTCAAAGGGAGTCTACATAGAAGACTCTAGAGTTTCTGAATAGTTTCCTAGTGCCAACATAGAAATAGATAAGACGGGAATGTGTAAATTTCTTGGCATAGTCTATTTAAGAAGAATATGGTTACTGGATTATATTTTAATCACATGCAGGAAAGGAGAAATTATCTCTATCTTGGAAGGAAATCAATACATGAAAACTGAAGGAAATCCACCACAGATAATTTGGTGTATCCCATGAATAGGGGGAAGGACAGGCTGTAGGAGCCAGAGAGGTGAAGGATGCCCCCAAGAACATGGCCCACAGAATCAACAAAGCAGGGCTCACAGGTGCTCACAGACTGCAGTGACAATCACAAAGCATGCATGGGTCTGAGCTAGATCCTCTGCATATATCTTATGATTGTGTATCTTGGTATCCTTCTGGGACTCCTAACAGTGGGAGTAGGGGGTGTTGCTGACTCTTTTGCCTGCTCTTGAGACCCTTTTCCTCCTAGTGGGTTTCCTCATCCAGCCTTAATATTAGGGAATGTGCCTAGTCTCATGTAACTTGTTACTTCGTGTTTGGTTGGCATGAATCAATGACCACCACTCCTTTCACTCAGTGCTCATTCCCAACGTGACTGTGATATGTGGGGTTGTTTGACCCTTTTCATTAGCAGAGAACATGGCTAGGTGAAAAATAAGGTGTCCCTAGCAGCAACAACAGGTAAAAATACACAGATTCTTTTCCAACAAATTCTAAAGCTAATAAGCAGATTCATTCAACCTGTCAACTATGTATAGTTAGAAAACTACTGAATTCTGGAGTAACAACAGTGGGCCAAATTTTATAACAACTTTAATGATTATGACTTAGCAATGTTAACAAATGAAATCACGCAGAAGTAAAACTACTCAAAAGAATAGATTTATGGTCAATATCATTATGAAGGTTAAATACATACATACATACATAAATACGTGTGTGTGTGTGTGTGTGTGTGTGTGTGTGTGTGTGTGCTGACCTAGTACAGTCAGAGAAAGCTTCCTGAGCAAGTATCTATAGGAAAAGAATGAGTTCAAATACCAAACAAATAAAACAAGAGAACAGTGTGTTCAGGACTCAAAACTGCAAGTAAATCCACACGTATGGGGATAGTGAAGAATAAAAAGGAAGCAAGATAAAACCCCGGAGAAAGACTGGTGTCCAGATGTGCCTGGCTATTTAGCTGCCTTCGATGTTTGTTCTTTACACGCAATGGAAAGCTATTGATGGACTTAAGAAGGAAAGGCCCAATTTAGAGAATGAATTGGAAAGGCAGCAAGAATAGAAACCAATTATAAAGATGCTGCAATAGTTCAGTCTGGAGATGCCCAACACTAGCTTGGACCGAGGTGGTACAGACAGGGATCGAGAGAGGTGCAGCCTCTAGAGATACTAAAGAGGCAAAATCAATAGGACCGAACAGGAGAAGAGAAATGCCACAATAGCCTCTTTATAATTTCTCTATGAAGCTTTCTAGGTATTGTGCCACTTTCTATATAAAGACCGCCGGGTGGTCATATCCCTGCAGGTTTAAAAGGAGCTGCTCTCTTTGTAACTGTTTGGACACTTGGGCTCAATTTTTGTATACACCTATAAAGGAAATAGCTTTAGGACAATTTACAATAAAGAATGCCAGTAGTTAGTTGTAGATATTCCGTAATGGACACTTCGGAAAGAGCAGAACTAATTTTGAAGACAAACGTGGGATCCTCGTTAGCCCTGTGGGACGTGGGTTATTTCTATTGTTCACCTCATTTGCTTTTTCAGCACATCTGATTATCACACACAGGATGCCTGCTTCCCGGGGTCTCATCCTATTCTGTGGATTTGTTACATTCCTTGAGGCATTTTATCGGTACAACTTGTAGAAATTTAGAGAAAAATACTAATTTCTTCCTCTGAATCTTCCACTAGCTGACCATAGTGTACGTGACCGAGACGCAAGTGTTTAAAGAACGTGTGGTGGTCCCCCTTTCAAGTTTACAGTCAACCACCCGCAAATGAATAACCTCTTCAGAAGAGTTGGTTGGATTCTTTTTAATAAACTGCCTTGACCACGAGACCCTGACTTTCAGAACAATTTCATCTCTGTGTGATTTTTTTTTTTTGAGGGGTGGCATTACAGATTTGAACTTGGGACTTGGCACAAGGTAATACTTATCCACTGAGGTGCGGCCACAACGCATCTTCATGGGGTTTTTACAAAAAACGTTTATTGCCTCTTAATTTAAAACCACCAGGAAAGTTGGAATTGTTGCCATGTTTATTGCTCAGTGGCAATAACAGATTTGTTTATAGTTATCCATTCATGGATTATAAAAAATATCCCCACTTGGATACTTAGGGTACAGTTACACTTGCATTTGTTCACCATCAAACGTCATTTCATGAAGGCACTCCCCTGTATAGGAGGTCGGCGCTTGGAAGACGATAGCCTAGTGGAGCTGGAGTCATCCCAAACTCCCTCTGGAATCCTGGGACTGTGCATCACTACAACCGGGCAAAATGTTGAATCTGATCTCATTTACCATTTACCCGCTAGATATGTCTTTGCACTTATGTAACCTACGCCAGCCTCAGTTTTCTATGGGAAAAACTGAAATGTTGCACATTCTATGATCTACATCGAGCCATGCGGTGCATACAGGGTTAGCAACAGAGTCATGCAGAAGCTATGGCCACAGTCACTGCTGTCAGCATTCCGCAGACACAACCATACACAAAGGGAGGGCTACGCTAAGCAGGGAAGGTTGTATCCGTGGTCTTCCGGCTCTTGATGTATCACAATAGTCAAGACTGGATCGATCTTGGAGTGATTTACACTAAAGTTAAACAATTGAATTTCAGCAAGCATAAGAAGATAGGGAGGAATAAAGTGATATTTGCCAGGGGACTGGGCCAAATGGGAGAAGGTAGAATTCAAAAGGAAAGGGTAGAAGGGATGTGTAAATCAGTAGACTGAATTATTCATTCCTCCAGTGACGAACAAGAATGATCCCGCAGACCTGATTCCAGTTTCTCTGCTCTTTTTAAGACTTATGTGAGAATGGGCCTGTTCTGGATCATAACTAGTAGCCCTGCATGAGAAACATAGGTATAAAATCCCATTTCACAGATGAGAAATTTAAGCCTGAAGTTAGTCTCAATAACTGACATATATTTTCGAAGTTATCCAGCAAAATTTAATCAGATTTTCTTACTTCAAAGTTCATGCTCATTTACTGTACCAAAGTTTGCCCAGGCTTGACCTTCGCTAGCATTAATAGATGCTAGACATAGTAGTATCTGCCTCTCAGAACAATTGTGCATATTTTTCAATAAGCCAAAAAGAGGCAACAGGACTAAAAAGCTTGCCAATTACCTTTTAAGGAAATTTTCTTATTAAAAGCAAATCAGAAAAAAAATTTGAGACATGTTTGCATTCCCCGTTTCCAGGCATCAAAGTCACTCCAACCACAGCTGGTGATATTCCTTTCTAAGTCAGCCACACAATGCTTCAAAATTTTAGAAGCGTAAAGAACACATATTTGTCTAAGATTGGCAATATGAAAAAGTCAGTCAGATTAAAACCAAACTATGCATTTCCATTATATTCCAGAATACTTGTACAAGAAAATAAAATTTTGATGTAGTTAGTGTTTTTAGAAATGTAAAGATATTCATAGGCAAAAATGGTAGCTAAACTCCAGCTTAATATGTGAGAAGTTATAACTGTGGTATAAAATCCATAGCAGAAATGAAACGGGATTACATCACAGGCAATTGCTAATATTAATGGACCAGAGGGGACTATGTTCCCTGAAGCTAGAAACATGTCAGAGGGGAAAGACATACATTTCAGCTCGAGAAAGAAAAATCCATTAACCATGAAATAGGGAAACAAAACAATCAAACTTTCCATATACCATATCTTACTGGGAAAAAAATCTATTAGTAAAAAAGACTTCTAAATAAAATGTCCTCTCTCTCTCTCTCTCTCTCTCTCTCTCTCTCTGTGTGTGTGTGTGTGTGTGTGTGTGTCTCATATATATATGTGTGTGTGTGTGTGATATATATATATATATACACATATACATATATATATACTTAAAGTCAAGAAAAATTCCAGATAATTCACATAGCTGTTATTTTGGCTGAATGTGGCCATCAAAACACAGACACCGTGTCTCCATGAGCAAATACCAAAAGAATGCTGTAGACTGGAGAATATAAAAATCCATCCTAGTTTCAGGTTTAAGGCAGCATCATATCAACTACTCCAAATTTGGTAGGAATCATCCCAAGTTTTTGTTTCCACTATGAAATTAATCCTAGCAACAGTTAACCTGATATCCTAGTCCCTGTAGTAGGTAAAAAAAAAAAAATAGAGAGAGGGCAGATAAGAGAGATTTGACCTGCCTTGCCATATTTAAATCATGTGAAGACTTATACAGACGACTAGAATAATCTTCCTTTAAAATTTCATAAGCACATACATAGATACTCACACACACTTGTGGAGTGGAAAAGAGGACAGCCCTATGGCCTGAGTCAAGTAGAAAGCCCTCAAATAGCAAGACTCCAAGATGAGAAAGATCAATGCCACTCTCAGGGAATAAAGCAATTAACTCACTGGTGGTTCAGGTTGACACAAAGAGATGGGGTGTGGACTCCACCCCACCCCACCACCCCGAGAACGAAACCAGCACACTGAGATTTTCTGCTGCCTTAGCAGGATTAATGAAACGCGTCCCAAGACGATTGACGTGCACCTATAAATGTATTTTACAATTGCTGATAGAGTAAATTTGTTTCCACAATAAAGTTAATTAGATAAGACACCAGCTGAATAACTGAATTTTTTTATCAAAACACAAAGAACACAATGCACATATACAGCTTGAATTTGTCAAGTAAAATCCCTTTTCAAAACTGAGTGTCTATAGGAGTGTAACGTTTTGCCTACACTGCAAGTACCTGCAGACACTTTTCTAGGAGCACTCCAAAGGTTCTGTGCTTGCTGTTGTTCATGCTTCCTGCCTCTGGATGCTGGCTACATTCGGTGACCTTCTTCTTCTCATGGACTGAACGTCGCTAATGTGGGAAGTCAGTTCTCAATCTGATACCTTAGAGTTTACTTTCTATCCTGCATTCTATATGCTTCCTGCTTGCTCATCCTCACGAATCCAGCTGTCCTATTGGAAACTGTTCTATGGAGACAAAGAATGGAGAGGCACTAATGCAAGCAGCTAATGTTCTCAGCGCTATGCTCTCGAGGAAATGAATCCCTACCGACAGCCTCAGGAGTTTTCTGAACATCACCCACCTCCCAGCGGAGTGTGAGATGACTTCAATTGTTATCAATGCCTTAATAACAGCTCCATAAGCAACTCCTAGGCCCGGCTACTCAGTGTTCAGAAAGCTGACCTATGTGTATTAAAGTGCCAGATAGTAAGTGTTGTTTAGACCCACTAGATTTTGAAGTAACTTACAATAATAACAACACACAATAAAAAATAGCCTAGTTAAAGATCCCATCTGTGAATAAAATATACCATTATTTAAAAAAGAAAATCCTTATCTTTATCCCAATACTAATTATGTAATTGCATAGCCTCCTATCTCAGCTCTTTAACTTCTAGTTTTTCCTCTTCTAAGACTATTTGGGATAGGAATAGGTCTGCTGAAATGTTATATGATCAAGTCCTAATCCCCAGCCGTTATTGGAAATAAAGATATTACAGGGGTAATTCTTTAAAACGAAATCCTCCTGAAAATGGATGGACCCTTTTCAGTATAACTGATATCCCTATTAAAACGTTCTTGTGGCCCTGGATTGTGTGTAAGAAGAATATCCATTGAGACTGTAGTTATAACAGCATATACCAAAATACCACTAAAAGACAGGCAGGATATCTGGATCAGATCTTTCCCTGGCATCTTCACAGTGAATACGGTCTTCCCAACATCTGGGTCTAGAACTCCTAACCTTCAAAACTGCTAGACAATCAGATCCTGCTGTTTAAAACATGGACGACAGCATTTCGTTACAGCAGCTGTGCAAACCAATACATCATCTACTACTGGCTGTAAGAGTTCTAGTCGAAGTAGGAATCTTTTGTCAGTGTAGCCATTTACCTACATATCAATTCAACAAATGAAAATCCTTTACATATCAGGCACTAAGCTTAGCACTAGGCACTCAGCGGAAAACATGAACCGCAACAGAAGGCCACAGCACACCAGCGCATAGTGTGACTTAAGAGGGCCATCTCTAAGTAGACAAATTATAAAATGGCGCCCCCTTGTGGGAGATGAGTGGACAAAAGAGATACTCCTCTGAAAGGAACAATTGGATAAAACCAACTTACATTGCTCGTGCTCTCTCTCCTTCTGCTCCTGATTTGTACCTTGGGATTTCAGTCCGGTGCTCCAATGTGGGTCTCTGTCTCTGGTGCACCCACACACTGAGACAATGGGGATGTTCTATCAGGAACTCACCAAGGCCAGCTGGCCTGGGTCTGAAAAAGTCTGGGATAAAACCGGACTCGCTGAACATAGTGGACAATGAGGACTACTGAGAACTCAAGAACAATGGCAATGGGTTTTGATCCTACTGCATGTACTGGCTTTGTGGGAGCCTAGGCAGTTTGAATGCTCACCTTACTAGACCTGGATGGAGGTGGGTGGTCCTTGGACTTCCCACAGGGCAGGGAACCCTGATTGCTCTTCGGGCTGAGGAGGGAGGGGGACTTGTTTGGGGGAGGGGGAGGGAAATGGGAGGCAGTGGTGGGGAGGAGGCAGAAATCTTTAATAAATAAATAAGCTTAAAAAAAAATCAACTTACATGAACCGGCAAACCCCATGGTTCTGGCCAAGCAAAGTTGATGAAAACAAACCTGCTTCTGCCTGTATTTCCACCACAGATGTTCAGGGGGGAAGACAACACACAGAGCTAATAATGATCTGAGAAAGGTCCCCATGGGTCCCTTGACACTTAATTTCTTCCTCAGCTCCCATTAACATTTTGTTGAAAATGCAGAAAATCTGAGAACCCTTTGTTCAAAGACAAGGGCAGTGATTGGCTCCAGCAGACCACACAGAAAGTCTTGATGGCCACTGAATGCTCCATCGTGACAAGGAAGAATGATAGACTTTTCCAGAGTGTTCAGAAAGACCACCTTCGCTGTGTCAAACTGACAATAAAAGCTAACTGGGACAATTAGTCATATTGATCCTCTCATCTAAGGAACGTTTGAAAAGATACACTGTGATTGGGCCTCAGACTGGAAACCCTGTCCTGACCTTGCTCTGGCTCATTCTTCAGCTGCACCCAAACCCCAGTCGTAAAGAACAGTGATAGCCAAGAAAATATATCCCTGCAGGTCATACTTTTTTTTTCACCCTCTTAGACACTGCTCTCGACACCCAGGAGCCTGAATGTTATGAGAAAATGGCCCAGACAGAGGGATCACTACTAACTTGCAGAAGTCCACCATTCGTATTCCAGGAACTTTGGAAGCTGGAGGTTAAATGTGGTCCTTATTAAAATTCAATTACATCAACTAAGTTACATTCAAACAGCAGTAATCACTGCATAATTATTGCCCCGCAATTTGTGTGTTTGCCATCCATGGATTACATCTGTATCATCTAAAACATTTCTGCCCAACTCATATCCAGTGGTATTGCGTTAGTAACCTTATCATAGCCACTGTGAAATAATCTTTACTCATAGCCAATTTTATACGTTGAAGCTTTATTCATTAACTTCTGACTACCCAGGAAGGAGAGCATGAGGTAAAATATTCTAATAATACCGCTTAAATTTTGAAACACATCCTGTCTATAGTCATTGCATGTACTCAAAAAAATGAGAATAAATTCCATTAATATTCAGAAACCATTATATAGTTTGGCAAAGAAGATGCTCACACCATTGGCAAACACGTAAAGGTCTGTTTAGTTTCCCTTAGTCATAATGAGGACCGCTGAGAAGTCAAGAATAATGGCACTGGGTTTTGATCCTACTGCACGTACTGGCTTTGTGGGAGCCTAGGCTGTTTGGATGCTCACCTTACTAGACCTGGAAGGAGGTGGGAGGTCCTTGGACTTCCCACAGGGCAGAAAACCCTGACTGCTCTTCGGGCTGATGAGGGAGGGGGAGTTGATTGGGGGAGGGGAAGGGAAATGGGAGGCGGTGGCGGGAGGAGGCAGAAATCTTAAATAAATAAATAAATAAATAAATAAATAAATAAATAAATAATAAAAATATAAAGGAAAGTGTTTGTCTCTATGTGTGGAGACACTGTACTCAGAGACCGAGTACTAATCAAAGAATATGAGGAGCCCCCGAGGCCACTCATAGGGCCAATAGGGGCCTCTTCTTTAACCTTTCCTAAGAGTGAACCATATTACCCAGAATATTACTGTTATGGGATAGATGATGGCCATAGATATTTACCTACCCACAAAGTGTGCCACATGATGCTTGGGCAAGCCAAAATAGGAAGATAAAGTGTGTGGGTAGCGAACTAGCTCTCAGGGATGAGAAGCTAGAAATACCCTGCTCTTGTTTCCCACATGGTCATGCTAGCATGAGGGCCACTTCAGACTCCATGCCTCTCTCTTCTTGCCTCGCCTTTTGCCTTTTCACACTAATGGCGCCAGATCCCGTGGAACTTTCCCCACTCTCCACACCACACTGTTCCCAGCACAGTTTGCTCTCGTCGCCCACATTCCTGACATCCCATTTGACTTCCATCTCTCTGGCCCTAGAACCCAGTCTGGAACCTGGCACCCAGTGACGCATGGCAGCTTTAGCTCAATTGCAAACGAACAGATTTTAAGGATGTCAGAATTGATCCACTGACAACAACATGGCCTTAGACAAGAAATTTAAGCCCTCCGGCATTTTTTATTATTTGGTAATAAATGAGGATAAATGTGTCATCATCGTTGCAGAAATGAGTATTACATGTGATCATTATAGTAGCTTCCTCTATTAGGCACTCACTTGCAGGACACTAGGATTGCTCATGCAGAGTATCTCATTTAATCCGCTCACGCACTAGCTCTTGAACACAGTCACTACGGTTAAGTTCATTCCAGGAATGATGAAGCCGAGGCTCTAAAAATGCACATCCGTGAAATCCAGCATGAGAACAAGAATAATTCTTCCTCTGCCCCGACCAGAAATAATATCTTTTTCTCTGTGTGTAATTTGAAAATAAATTCTAATAGGGTAACTGTTGAAATATTAGTTAATAGGTAAATAAACAGCTTATTACTAGCTTGTCTGTGTGTCTCTTAATAATTAGTGACCCCCAAAAAATTAATTATAAATAATCCATTTACAATTATTAGAATAATTAGAAATAAATAGATGGATTTTAATATGATTATTCTGTAAAGCTTAGATTCCCAGACTAGAATAATAGTCACAAGGTAAGTCTTTTTCCACACCCTGCTCCTCTTTCTCTTTCTTCCTCCACCTCCTGTCACTAAGGACTGAACTAGGATCTCACGAATCCTGGGCACTCTTGCTCTGAGTTCCTATGCCCACAACAAGAATCGACGTTTCACAATCAATGTACTAAAAGATGATGAATTTTCAACCCATTTTTCATATTTTTATATCTCTCAGTACCTTTTTTTTATTCATATGCCATCATTTCTTGTCCTATAAAACACAAAGAATATCCATAAAGAAGAGTGCGCATTATTATTACAAACAGAAAATATCTCTGGTGAATCAAGCTTGTCACCATAATTAGAATGCAATTCATAAAAGTACTCTTAGAGGAGCAGATCATAAGGTTAATAATTACACCTGACCCAGGATTTTTTTTTTTTTGATGCAGACCACTGTGGACCATACTAGGAAACATGAAAGTTTATTGACATTTAACTTTTTAACTCAATATTTCTAAGAAGTGCTTTCTCTTGTTTCTTCTTCCTCAACTTGACAGCTCCAATATAATCTATAAAGCATAACAATTAAGAGCATATACTTTGATGTTTAACTGCCTGGATTGGAATCCTAATTCCACAGATCAGTAACTTTGAGCAAGTTGTGTAACATCTTTGTTTCCTTAGTCTCGCTTTGATATGGGGTATTGGAACATCCTACCCCCAGGTTGTTAGAGTTATTATATTCATAATACTTGGAACAGTGCCTGGGACATAGTAATGCTATATATTGGCTCTGATTATTGACATTGTCATGGAAATTCATTAATATTACAAAGCCTACTCTTAAAATGGCTAAGGTCCAAAAACTGAAAGAAACAAAAACTCTATCTGAGAATCGCGTGTATAAATTTATATTACCTGTAGCATAAAGAAGGCAGAAAATAATGCCTGCTCTCCAGTTCCTATACGCAAACTTCACCTTTTTTTAACATTAAGAAAGATAATAGGAAAAAATAAAAAAGGATAATAGGAATAATTATTCCTTGGAGATGCTAGTTGACTCTGGCGTGTAAATAAATAAATTCTTCTCTGCTGGCTTACTACTTATGCATTCATTGTTTGCCCAATTCGTCTGTGAATTTTTTTAAAGAAGTAATTCATTCAAGTTTGCATCTCAGTTACTGAGGTTAACTACATTTTTATCATTTTATTTTCCTTCAGAAACAAAGTATATTCAGAGATACTACTTGAAAATGAATATATACAGAGAGTCTCCTTCCTCTTGAGAACATATTTTGTACTTCAAGAGTTCAAGGCATTGAACGTTTATGTGCATCTGAAAAGGAATGATTAGTTAAGAATAAAATCAAATCTTTAGATAAGGTAGCTCTAGCTGGTTTCCGTACACCACACATTCCAGGTACCTGTTCATCTAACAAAAGGCTGGTGGCTATAGTTTTCTTTAAATTATTATACAGTGATAAAATAAGTGAATAGAATCAAAATATAACAATAATATATATGAACAATATGGGAAGAGAGATGTTCATATAAGCAATTCATTTTCTATATGAGCTGTGAGTTGAGTTCAAATTGCCCCACAGAAATCTGAGAGGCTTTAAGGTCTTTTCTTTGTCCTTATATTTGCATTTTTAGCACAGATTTTGAATTGTGTTCCTACCCTATAGAGCACCCACTTTCTGTTCCTTTGCTTTTGTAGAAATTTTTTCAAAATCATTCTTCACGTATCTTCTTCATCTGAATACATCCCCATAGCTTATCAGTCCAAAATTTTAACAGGTATTGCTTGTCATTCATTTTAAATATAACTTTTTAAAAATTATTATGTTTCTGAGATAACATAATTACATTATTTCTTCCTTTCCTTTCCTCTCTCCAAACCTTTCCATTACGCCTCTTTAATCATTCAAATGCATGGTCTCCCTTTTTTCACTAATTATTTTGATTATTACACACATAAACATATATGTATGTATATATGTATATGGATGTGTGTTGTTTATATATATAATTACAAGTTGGTCAATCTATCCCAGGAGGCCTCGGGCCTACAATCACAAAGAACTAGAATCAACTAAGGCACACTGAGAGCAGGAGAAATAGTCAATAGTCTTCCCCAGAGAAAATCACACCAATTGTTTACCCGATACCAAATGGTCACCTCTGAAAATGTACATACAAGTAATTTTTTTATTTTTGCATTTGCAGACACATGCATGTGGGTGCCTGTGGAAATCAGAAAAGTATATAAGATCCCCTGGACACGGAGTAGTGGATAGCTATGAACTGCCTGATGTTAGTGCCAGGAACTGAATACCTGTCTTCCATAAGAACAACAAGTACCCTGGGAAACTGGACTGTCTCTCTAGTGCCCCCATTCAGTTTTTTAAATCCTTTTATGGTAGGGTTCTTGTCCATCATGTCTGAAGCTCTGGATTTGATCCTCAACACTACATAAAACTGGACATGGTGGTACACAACTACAGTCCCAGCCCTTGGTTGGTGAAAAGAGGAGGATCAGAAGCTGAGGGTCAACCTCAGCTACATAGTGAGTCTGAGACCAGCCTGAGCTACACGCAAGATGCTGTATCAAAAATTCAAAGTCTTTTAGATGTGTCTTTATATACATCAGTTTAGTTTTTCTAATTAAATATTATTAGTCCATAAATGTACAAATTGTTAAACCTGTTGACTCTTTCTCCTAAATATCTTTCAAATACTGCCCTTCACTCCTACCCTTAGCACTACTATATAATTTAATTATGTACTATATATAATTTCAAAACTCTTACTACTTTCAAAATCACTTTCATCCAATTCTCAATTTTAAAGATTAGGAGCAAAAAAGTGGATATGATTCAAATATATTGTATATGAGAAATTACCAAATAATAAATAAGAGAATTTGTCTTTCCTGGATCTCTTTGTATCAGACAGCCATTTATTCTTTCTCTACCTCCTACATTACGAGAAATGTCCCTGTGACTAAGGACAGTTACTAAGGCGGGACTTAAATGTGAGCCTTTAATAGGAAACACACCCAGCATACTGGGGAGGCATGGAGTGGGGAGTATTACTATATACAGGACAGTCACAGGAAAAATCTTGTTCATTTCAAAATATATAATACCTCTTTAAAAAGAAACTGTTGTGTCTTGGTGACTGTGATAAAACACAACAAAACCAATGAATAACAATATCTGCTTTTAGACACAGGCGAGAAATAGAAAACAACAGGGAAAGAGAGGTATAGAAACAAAGAGATACCAGAAAAAGAAAGGAGAGGCTGAAGCACCAAGTCAGCACTTCACGAGCATCCCATAGAGATGGGCCAATGAAAACCATCCCCAGAAGGTCAAATAGCTTCATTATACATGTCCACTCCAATTAAGAAAAAGTACAGCCAGTAAGTCAGTAGATATAAGAGCTGAGACACATGCAAAGGAAAATGGTCCTGGGGCAATGACTCGCCAAGTGTTGAGACAATTGTAGATGATGAAATGATGCTCATGTTGATCCAGGGGAAAATATGTTGAGAAGGGAAGGAGGGATATAAATATAGATGGGTCAACATTTAAAGAGTCAGAAATACTATCAGGAGTTAAGTTGAAGTGCATTAAAACTCTTGGAGAGTAAAATGTATAGTGCATGCATATGTATGTAATATATATAATATATATAATATATATAAACATATTATATCATGAATATATATATACATATATATATATATAATAGGAACATTCTAAAAATTGAAGCAAGGAGCATATAGACTTTTAGATATCTCAAATGTGATAGAACTTCAGATGAGGGGAAATGGCAGTTATTTATCATACACTTGGTCACAAAATTCCAAGTTTAAAACACAAACTTACTTCTAGAATTTTCATCTTAAAATTACTCTCGTACCAAAGCAACATAGACTAAACACATTTACTTCACTTTTTAATATATTTTGAAGAACTTCCTATATAAATTATACTGTTTATCTATCATTCCTTCCATCCTTCCTGCTCTCCCCTCCTCTAACTCCTCCTTCTTTTCTCATTTCCTCTCAGGTTCATAACCTCTTCTGTGAATATATATGAAAATATATGTACAAAATCTATGATTATATTATGTAGACAAAGGCTCCTTGTTCTTTCCTGGCTGGCCAGATCTTAAATAGTCACACTGAAACCATATCAATTGCAATACTGTTTGGCCAATAGCTTAAGCATATTTCTAGCTAGTTCTTACATCTTAAATTAATCTATTTCTATTATTTTATATTTTTCCACGAGGCTCACGGTTTACCAGTAAGATTCTGGCTGACAGCTCATGTCTTTCTCCTCCAGTGGCTACATGGTGTCTCCCTGACTCCACCTACTCTCTCTACATATCTCTTCCAGCCTGGCTATATTCTTCCCTGCTATAGGCTGAAGCAGCTTCTTTTATTAACCAATAGTAATAAAACATATTCACAGCATACAAAGGGGAATCCCACATCAATATTAGATCCTATATTGAAAAATAATGGATTATAGTGAAATAACAAGAATGTCTTCAGTAGGAAGGCTGTTTTTTCCTCCCTCCGCAGCCATTGACTGCTCAAACTTTTTCATCTAGGGGTGGGACTTTGGGAACTTTCTTCCATCCTCCTTTGTATTTGACTGGCATTGTGCAGGCTTTGTTTAGACAACAATGCTTTGAGATTTTGTGTGTAGACTTGATTCTCTATCTTGTCTGGATGACGCTATCCTGTAGCAGATGTCCTGTTCCTCTGTCTCTTTCAATGTTGCCATCACTTCATCCACAATGTCTCCAGAACCTTGTAGGCAGAGGTCATGTTTAGAAGTACCGATAGGGCGGGACACCCCATGGCCAGTTGTGTATCTCTGTAACAGAATCCTTAAACTTGAGGACCTAAAACAACCACAAAAGTTAAGAAAGTAGAAAGGTAAGGTGTGGGAGGTGGGAGAAAAGAGTTCTAGAGAGGAAGAGAGCAGTACACAAGTGGTATGAGAAAGAAAAAGGGGAGATGGAGGGGTTGCTTAAGCGAGGGTGGGAAGGAAGACTAATAAGGAGGAAAAATAATTAAAGGGAACTAAATAACACTAGGGGTTCTTTAAAAAGATATAGGTAAATATTGTTTTACAAGCTGACTTAAAATACATAAATAATGTGTGTGTGTCTGTGTGTGTGTGTGTGTGTGTGTGTACAAAGAAGGGGAGCAATTAATTTGAATAATGCCACATGGGGTAGTATGCTCACCCCAGGAGCCATAGACCATTTGACCAATTCTCCAGTGTCAGTCAAGGGAAACCTCACTTCAAGGTGTTGATCAACAGAGTCCAAGAGACTCCAAATAATATAGGCTATTGTAATTGCCCTCTGTTCCCTCCTGCAATAAATAAAAGTAAGACTCTGTGGCTGAAGTTACCATATACTTCAGACTCAGGTCTTGGAAGAATCGAGATGGAACTGACCCGGCAGCCTCCACCCAGAGGTCTAATTTGCAGGTATCAGAAAGTGCTTATTTTGAGCTCCAGATAGCCATCAAAGCAAAGTTTTTACCTTGGTGGCTCTGGTCTCTTGATAATCACAGGCAATTCTTTGGACTTTTTGAACAGGACAAAGTCTTAATTCACTATATCACATAAACACCCCCACAAAGTCTTTGCTTCCATCTGAAATTTTGAGGTCCAGGCCTCCCCCATTCACACTGCTCTCAGCATTATTTTCCAAGTTCACACCACAACCTATCAAGCTCTGGACACTCAGTGGCTTTTCTAGCCCAAAGTTCTCATTTCTTCCTGCAATCCTCCCCCAAAACTGAACAGTCATGTCTGTCACAGTGATTCCCCATAATCCTAATAGAAATGGACCAATTTCTATTCTAGCTAAGAACGTGCCTCATAGGCTTGCCTATAAACCAATATTATAGATATTTACTCAGCTCTGGTTTCCTCTTAGATAATATAAGTTTGTGACAGGTTGAAAAAAAAAGATGGAATAAGTAGGTAGGTAGATAGACAGACAGACAGACAGACAGATAGATAGATGATTGATAGATAGATGATATAGTAGATTAAATAGATGATAGATAGATAGATAGATAGATAGATAGATAGATAGATAGATAGATAGAATAAACAGAACACCTACCTTCTGTAAAGCCACAGAATGAACCACAATGACCAAACAGCCTGATATCCAGTGGTGTACTTCTGGTATTTATATCTTGGGGTGATCAACAGTTGTCTAATGGTTCTTAAGGACTACTCAATACAAGATAACTCAAGCCTGGTCCTGTAAACCTTGTCATAAACTCTAGAGGAGAACTACTACTACCAGCTTTTTTCCTTAATAAATTTACATCTTAACTGTATTCTAGACACTTATCCTTATGCCCACATATAAGAATAAATTCTCACACTCATCAAAGAAGCTTCATTTTACAGGAGACAGAGGCTACTACAAAGATCCATGATTGGGAAAAATACAGACAATAAATTTGTTGACTTTATTATGATCCTTTCATCCTACATAAGGTAAATTTTAAAATAGAAAAGTGTTTAAAGGTATTTTCTCTTTAAAAAAAAAAGCAAACCACATGGATCAAGAGATCTTGGAATTCTTAGGGAAGGTGCCATATATTAAGTCAGCTTTTGTTAGTTCTCTTTCTAAAAACACGTTGTAGGCATGCAGAATTCAAAAGAATATGTTTTCCTCATAGGACAGATGCTACATCACCATAAGCAACAATATTAGCATCTTCATCATCACCTTCTATTTGATATATTTTCAGCTCATCGTTGCACACACGGACGTTACATGGATCAACCTGGACCCTCCCTCTACCCTTGTGAAAGAGGAGAAACCCCCAGAATTAGCAAGTGTCAGGAAAGACCATAAGATACAACACTTTAGACTGAGAGGTAGAACCTATATACTCTAGCTCCTCTGACCAGGAATTTCTGTCCCTTTCTGCTCTCAGGCTAATACTAAGTACATTCTCTTCATTGCTATCAATTAAATTATGTTTCTTCATCTTCCTTGAATTACTTAATATCTACCAAGTAAGTGCTGTGATTAGGAAACACACAAATGAAAGGGGTACATTGCATGGCTGTGACCAACCCAGACCATTGTCCTAACAACTGCCAACCAGAGAAAAACAATCACTACCACAATCCCCTCCTTAGAAAACAACTGAATTTTTGCCTGAGGTAGGATGGTAGAATTATGCACTCATCTGGCAATAAAAAGCTTGGCATGAAATTCTTGGCACCCATCTAATAAATAAACATAGCCAAGAAAAAGAAAACTCATCTCTTTCCAACATTCTGTGTGAAAACATAACACAGGCAGAAAGACATTTGCTCAAAAAGTCATCCGAAACATATTTTTAAGTTCCGATTAGCAGAAAATTGCTACAGAAGCTATTTTTTAAAAGCAAGGTACTTATCTTACTGGATCTTCTTGAGGATTAGCTGGATTCTGTTGGTCAGTTTTTTTCACAGACCCCCCAAGGTCTGAAAGGGTCTGCCTAAAAGGGTCACCTGGATCATGCCTGACGACAGCCACGTTCATACAGCAGGAAAGCGAAGGATTTATCCACTCTACTGAGTTTAAACATTTGCACTGGACTGACAATACAAATAAATATAATCTCGGTGCATCTTTCAGATATGCATATTAGAAACAGCATGTACGGCCAGGGAAACAGCAGTGAATCTAAACCAGCCAAAGGCCAAACGCAGGGGCTCTTCTAACTCCAGCAGTTAAGGAGTAAGGCCGATAAATCACAGAGCCAGCAAAGGGGAATATAATGCATTTCAGGCCGGCTCAGAGGGAAAGACATATGAGACACACTCAGGGCAACTAAATTTATACAGTCGGGAGAATGAACTTCAAGGAGGGAACCTGATCATAATCTATAAATACTGCCAAGGTAACACCATAAATAATTAAGGAAAGGAACTATTTGCTGTCTCCGAACTAGGTGTAAAAATGGAGCTTGAGATTTACTTCTCCCTTCCTTTCGTTTTGGCATCAAAGCATGTTTGTATTGAAGAGTCCTTTGCTCCTGCTTGGAATCTATTGTGCCAGAGCCCCAGACGGGTAGTTCCTGTAGTTACTCTGTCCTCAATGGAGAACACTATAATAAACTCCTCTCTCCTCTCAGCCTCGCAGCTCAGAGTGGCCTGAATAGAACATCGCTGTGACAGAAGGGTGAGACCTCGTCTAATGACTCTCCTATGACCAGGCTCTGCCACTCCCAGAAGCCAAAGCATCCCCAGGCTTCTACCACACAAACAGGGAACTGGGCTACATGCTCTTATTTACTGTTGTGTCTCTTTCCTCAAGCACATGGCTAGTACAGGTTAGGACAGTGCTTCTTAATGCGTGTGAATGGAAATCGCCTAAGAACTTCCTAAACCCGTAGACTCCAATTTAATAGGCTTGAGGTAATAGGGGGGAAAAAACTCAGATTCTATAGCTTCAACATGCACACAGATGATCCTGAGGATGCCAACCTTCAGACCACACTTTGAAGAGCAAGGAAGCAGCGCTGGGAAGAGAGAGTTGAAGGGAAAGATGACTAGCCTATACCACCTTGGCAAACTCTGTCCAGGTTGATGGACACAGAGAAAGCTAGCTCCTTCAAGAGACCAGTTCTTGAGCTGGAAAAAGACAACCGAATACCAGGAGGAAGTCTCGGGGTACTCCTTCAGTGTTTTCACTACAGACACTTGATATGGATGGCTTCAAGAGTGCATGAGATCCTGCACTCTAACGATTTCCTTCAATTGGTCTATTGTTTCAGAACTGTTTTTAAAGATACCTAAGACATGTAGAAGCAAGTACTAGGCCAGCCAGTGCCACAAAACGTTCCTCAGACCAATAACCAAAACTCAACAAATAACAACAACAAAATAATGGGGGGGGGGCAAAATAGCATAAAATGAACTTTGAAATGAACCTCTGAACTCCTTCAGTTTCTGGTTGTAATGGGATATCATTCTTTAAACTGGATTTGGCATGTAAAATGAGAAGGGATAGTCTTTTAAAATAAAATAAATTTTTATACATATATATATATATATATATATATATATATATATATGCTACAACTGTGGTAGGAACAAAAAATATACATTTTAGACAAATATTACAAGTCTTTTCCTGAGCCAAAATCAAGTGCCTCTCCCTTCCCACAGTAAATGCTTTTCTTTCTCTTGTGTGCATCCACAACCATCCCTGACTACTTCGTTGTGCTTATGTCTAAGAAAAATCACAATGAAATTACAAACTTAGCTTCTCTTCTGATAATGTGTTAAAACTATTATCCCACTTACTCACGGAGCATCTTAAAAATAGCGACTCACAAACCTATTCTTAACAAACACGACGATGGGAAACAGACACCCAGAGCTTTTCCAAGACAGTTCTGATTTCAAATATTCTGCCCACTCATCAAACAACTGTCTCCAATCTTTGGCTGAAAAATATGGTCACCCGAGGAATAAATTAGAACATTCAAAGTTGCCAACGATGTTTCACTAAATCTTTTACTCAATAAATTCAACTGTTTACTTTTAAAAACCTGGATCATGGGGCAAGCGCACATGACTATGATGTTGCCCTTCTCTGGACCTCTTGTTTTAGCAGGTCGTTATGTGTGATGAAAGAGGCGATTGATAGACATTAAGAGAGGGTCTACAAACCACCCTCTATAGTACTGGGTGCCAAATCTTTTGTTTTAAGTCCTATCTTCCATATGTCTGTAGCCCATGACAGGGAAAACAGAAATACAAGACGCCTGAATGCTAAAGAAATTTGTAATATCACATATGTGTGCTCACCGACTCATTTGATCTCAATGTCTATAGCACAAACACTGAATCGTCCTAAACTAGATACGAAATGGCAGTTTTAGGCTACAAAGTGTAATGGGCTATGTACCCTGAGGTGTCCCTCTAGAATGTAGCACTCACCCCTGCAAGAGAACATAAAGAAAATGCTATATGACTGGTCAGGAAAATGCACTCACCATAAGCTAGGCCTAGAGTGGGAGAGGATTTGGAAAATAATGCTGTTCTTGTCCCTGTTCTGTTGTGAAGGATAGAATTGAACCCCATAGCTACTCTTTAAATCATTTTTACTGAAGGAAAATTCTGGCAAGAAAGGGAAAAATCTACAAATGAGTAAAGTGTCAACCATGGCAATTACAATGATGAATGATTTGCTGAAGAATGTATTACACAGAGATTTGGACTCTCTGTGAGCGCAGTTATGTTATTACTTTATGCAGTCCCCTTTGAAATGCGGCCCTGGTAGTGGAAACCACACTTTCGCTTCTCTCTCCACTTCAAAATGATTTTGAAGAAGAGGGTAATTAGGAAGGCCATTCAGAAGATCCTCAGCAAACCTGAAGTGATACCCATTTGGCAAGGAAGAGAAAGTCAAAAGATGACTTAATTCCCAAACAATTGAACCATAAAACATCATTTCTCTCCATGCAATATCACTTAAACTTGAATTATCTATTGTAATAACACTTTTCTAAAAAAAAAAAAACTGTTTCTTAAGTAGCACGATTTTCAGTGGGATGTCTGCATACCCTTAGAAAGAAAATAGTATTGATGTTGATTATAAGATGATCAATGCTCAAATTGATTATCCCCACATTGTTTCAATATCTGTGGTGGATGATTATAGTCACAGCTATGATAAAATTAGTTTATAAATGAGATTCACAAAAGTAACACACTATAGATCTTAATAATTTCAACATGAATTTTTTTCCTTACAAAGCCAATAATTTTCTTCCTTTTCTGTTTTTATTCATCATAGATATTTTACAAATTCTCTCTATTTTTTGTTTATTTTTTGAGCTCTGTAGGCTTTGGACCCTGTCCTGGAACTAGCTCTTGTAGACCAGGCTGGCCTCAAACTAACAGAGATCCTCCTGCTTCTGCCTACCAAGTGCTGGGATTAAAGGTGTGTGTGATCAATGCCCACTACAAATTCTCTTTAGTAAATCTGAATTGCAATTACCCCTTGCCTTGCATTCTGGGGTCAATACTTAGTAAATAATAGTTACCTAAACACAGCTCTATGGTTCTGCAGCAGTTGATCTGGTCACTGAGCAGATAGCTGTCACTGAGAAGGTATAAGATACATCACATGTATTATGTGCATAAAGGGGTTACTTGTGTGTCTAACAGGACAGAATGAGGACAAAAGACTTTATCACACTCCTTAGTACAGCATGCAATTTAAAATTCATAGCCTCTTTTGTTTGCTTTTCATTTAGACTTTCAGACTATAGCTGACCTTGAATACCTGGGGATTCAGAAAGCAAAAGAGCAGGTTGGTAAGTGTGGGGAGAAACGCCTCCACTCAGGGCCAGGGCTGACAACTGATTTAGTCTGGATGTATGGAGATGCTGTCTCCTGTTGCTCCTTCAGAGCATGTTCAGACTCCATAGGATAAAACATATTTCCTACCAGCACAGACTAGACAGATTCCTGTCTATCCACTTAATCGATGCGATGTGTGAGCTGACATACGCTACGCCCCTCCAGTACACATCCATCCACTTTCATTACACAGAACAAGAAGTTGTGTAAAGCACAGAGAAGCCTCGCTTAACCCCCTTATGGCCACCCCCTTCATAGCTCCTTGAAGCCCTCTTTTGTAAAACTTGACTTCTGTCAAAAGCACCACTCCGACTCCAAAGGCCTATCTTTCAACATACCTCATGTTCCAAGTCTCCTCAGTATGTTTCCTTAAGCACTTCCAACCAAGCTATAAATCTTATATTAAAACATCAGCATGTTGCAGTAAACTATCAGAAACTATATTGACTGATTTAATTTGTCCTTATCAGTCTTCACTGAACACCACCGAAATACCTTGCCATGATTTAGAAGCTAGAGAAAGGAGGTGAAATCGAAAAATAAGCAGACTTCCCATTACTGGAGGCATTCAGTCAAGAACCTGACAGCCAGTATGTATTTTTATTTCCATTTCATCCTCACAAGTTTCGATTTATTTGGTAATTCTGAGAAATTTATTTCAGAATATCCTTTACAGACAATGATAATTTCAGAGGGTAGCATAGTAAAAATGGAATTATCTATTGGTTCTCAAATGTAAGTGGACTTACAGATTGCTTTGGAATGTCGCTTACATGCAGATCCTACTGCAGGTGGTCTTGGGTGTGCCTGAGATTCTATATTTCTAACAAGCTTCCAGATAATGCATAAAACTGATACTGCTGACCACTGAATGAACAGAAATAGTTTGTAAAGTCTCTGGTCTTTTGTATTTCTTCCTTGTGCTGAGCCACTGGAGTTGGCATCCGCACTACTTAGTTAGTAGTAAATGTTCAATAAATGTTTGTAATGGAGTGAACAAGATAGCTTAGTGAAGAAGGCACTGGCTGGCTGTTTGCCGACCTGAGTTTGATCGTGGAACTCACGTAAAAGCGGATAGATAGAACCAACTCCACAAAAGCTACACACACACATGCATGCGTGCATGCACGCACACACACACACACACACGCATGCATGCATGCACGCACACACACATGCACACACACACTTTTAAATCCGCAGTAGAGGTGTGTAAATCATTTTCAAAGAAGTAAAAAAGCACAGAGAAGAAATATGTTCACTCTCACTCCCTAACCAAGAAATATCTAACCCTAACTTCCCACTCTATCAATCTGATCAATATAACAGACAACAGCCTCATATCGCTGCTCATCCACATGTCCCTTCCTCTCAGGTTGGGCCATTTTTCTCAATGCATATATGCTAACTCCCAGAAGAACATCCTACAGATCCTTCCTTTGCTGTCGTAGGTCAAGATTTACCTATCGTCGTGGTTCAAGACCCAACTCATCCATGAAGTCCTGTCTAGTTTTATCGTCTATCCTTGATACTACTTTCCCTTTGAAGTCTCGGTCTCACACTCATTTCTGAGTATTTGAAATAAAGGAAAATGACAAGTGAGGAGCTGTATAGTGAAGATAATTAGCTCACCAGTGGCATGATAATAAAACATCTTTCTGTCAAGGTAGAATTCACTGGGAGGGTTCATTGTCTTGTATTTGCACTCTCTTTGCTACTGAAATAACCAAACCTATTTCAAAGCTTCGCCCACTCATTCCTTGATATTTTCACAAGGACAGGAGTCAAGTTTTATGAAAAGACTGGCATCGGGAAACAGTGTGGTTCTGCGGTCAGAACATGGCTTTGAGAGATTAGCATTTAAGTTCTACCCCTGGTTCTATCCCTTGTCTTATCTATGGCTTTGGGTGGGTCATTTATTTACTTTGCAGGAACCCAGATCTCTGCACTAAAGAGAATCCATGACATTCTCAATAGAACTGTGTGAAGAATAAAGGAGGTAAGAGATGTGAGCTATTTATCAGTGCCTGGTGTGCATCTGATGTTCAGAGCCTACATCGCTAGGATTACCGGAGATAGCTCAGGGTGAGCCATGCTTCTCAACCTACTGTCTTCGGAGTGACAGTGGCAACATCACCTAGAAGTTTGCTAGAAACATGCATTCCAGGCCTCATCCCAAACTTCTCCAATGTATCCTGAAGATCTGTGTTTACACACGCCTTCCCATGAACTCTGATGTGTGCTAACCTTTGAAGAGTGCGGTTCTAGTTATTAAAGGGTCAGCGCATGTAAGTCCTGTGATCTTTGTGTCCAGCACAGAAGGGCACATCTACTGAGCAGTTCTTAAATTAAATGCCATATATTTTTATTCTAAAAGTGTTTCCTTCCTAGGTCTGAACACTAAAATCCCTGGCTGTGGGTATTGAACATTCTAATTTCTTCAGTCGCAAAACTGCCTAATGTCAGCCTCTGAGGATGCCCCAAACTGGTCTCAGAAAGTATTTAATTGCTTATCCAATGACCTAACTAAAAGAACCCAGAAGTCTAATTATGAGCCACTGACCCCTGGCAGCAGAAGCCTGACCTTGAAGCCCTCACTGTCCCCGAGAGCAGCATCCTAGACTGAGCACGGCTCTGGGGCTCCAATGCTGACTATTCTGAGCACAGTTAACTCCACCGCAGTCACTCCAGACAGCTACACACCCTCATTCCAAATTGCTTTGGCTTTCCTGAGCTTTGATTTTGGGCTTTTGATTTTTCTTCGCTTTTATTTTTTGAGGCTGGAAAGTGGGGGGTGGGGAAGAGTTGCTTTTGTTTCCTTAACGACAGGACCAGTAAAACTTTTCCATAAAAACCGTGTATTGCTCAAGGCCAGACCGTTAAGCAGCTGGGGCATTTTGGGCACTGCCTGTTACTGATTTTATTTCCTTTTCACTGCACTTGCAAGCAAGTAATTTATCTTTAAGTTAGCAAGCAAGAAATGGGAAATAAAAGAAATATGTTTTATTTAAAGCAGCGTTTGGTCTGGGTATGATGAGGGAAATGGACACAACCTAGGCTGGTTTCATGTTCATTACTTCGAATTGACAACAGAGCCATTTATCTTCCTGGGCATTCAGCTTTCATCTCTCATCTCTCGGCCTCCCTTATGTTTCTCTTGGTCCCTCCTCCTCCCCTCCCCACCTCCTGTCATCTCAGTGTGCTTGGATTCAGAGAACAAACTGTTGGAAGACAGGACAAATGTTTCTTTGGGGTCTCAGGAGCCAGGACCTCAGTGTTTTCTCTGGGGAGCTGGTACAAGATGATTCTGCCATGAATTCATGGCAAAAACCAGAGAGCTTTTTTTCCCCGTACAAATGTAATAGGAAACAATCAAAGAGCAAGTCCACTCTGTGCTGAGCCTTCTTAGGGCACACAGACAACGACTCTGCCTTATGTCAAAACCAACCATGAAGTCATCAAACAACATTGGAAATATAAATTTCACCCCTGAACCAAAGATATCAATGTTTTTAATAAGATCTGTTTCTGGCTTTTAAAATACTACCTACCACCAACTTCATACACTTGGTAGGAAAAAGTATTACTTTACCAACATAAAGATTCAATTGGTTCATTTGTTATCATTATATTATTGCTCTGATTTCCAAAAGTCACTGAGATCTTCTTGCAGCCTATTTTTTTTACTTGCTGAACAAGATTTTGGTTATGTAAATATTTAAGAACGGGTTTGTTTGAAGTAAAGTGGATGAACTCTATACCAACTACTCTGTATTTAAAAAGTAAAAGTACTCCTAACTCTGACATAAATCCCTCCATTTTATAGTAAATAAATAAATAATAAGCACTGATTTCTTTGTTTGAGAGCCCAGGTTAGCCTCAAACTTACTAGGTAGCCAAGGATGGCCTTGAACTCCTGTTCCTCCTGCTTCAACCACCTGTGCGTGTGTTAGCCTACCAGGCCTCTGCAGTGCTGAGGATTGAAATGAGGGCTTGGTGCACACCAGGCAAACACACTATCCACTGAGCTATATCCCTAACCCAAGAACCATTCATTTTCTTACCTTTCTCCATGCATCCTCCTAGAAGCTGGAAAACGCTAACTGAAACCCCAAATTCAGAGCAAAAGACCTGAATAGAGCTGTTTATATGCAAATGTTTTGTGATAGAATTAATAACAGCGTTATAAAACTTTAATGTTATTCTTGCCTTTTATGCAGATGTGTACATCAGAGGAACCAGAGACAGGTGAATTATTATCCAGAGACCACACAGAGGAGCACTATTAGACAGAAGTTTGTCTGATTTACCTGCTAAAGGAAGGCCGATGAGATGTATAAACAATAAATCAACTATTTACTTGAATTTGATTATACCAATTTTGCCTTCAAAATTGTGTGAGCTGAAAACCAACACTACAGCAAGCAAGTTAAGAGAAAAGAAACTTTTCTTCTCCATAATTACTTCACAAAACAAAAAAATTAAACCATCTCAGCAAAACTTTGGGGCTCAACCCACTTGGGATGCATGTACATTAGAGTATTTTTTATCCTCTAAAACAAACCATTGTGGAAATGTACTAGAAGATCAACATTGTCTTGAATAACAATGCCCTGTACTTCCACTAGGCTCTCAAACCCTGCACGCACTCATTGCTCTCCTATTTTATTTTCCTGGGTTCATGGAGAATTGAATCACTGGCGTAGGCTTAGCAACACTATTGCAAAGGGCAACAGACCACACTTCTCTGTCTCCTGGCTCAGATCAAGTGTAAACAGGACAATTGTAAGGTGCATGCTGTTTGTGTAAATCCTGTGCAACTCACACATTCGAACCACTGAGTTTTTGTCAAGTGACTCACTAGAGAAAGATTTGGAGCCCAAATTAGGCGACTAGTTAGAAGGTGTCTGGGACACTTGACATCTAATTTAACTGACCTTGAATGCCCAGTCTGCCCTCTCCATGACAACCTTTGCAGAATATAATTTCAGCATGTGTCGATACATAGCAATAGGCAGGCCCAACAAACTAGTATCAAATTGGTAAAGGATTCTTGGGGTCTCCGATTTGTGTGCTTTAACTTAGGTCAATGTAATTCATAACCTAACATGGCTTAAACCTCCTACCCCAGGGTTCTTGCACTGGGGAGTTGTACGAAGCCTGCCAATGTGCACAATTCTGAGTGACAGACGCGGATTAGACAAGGGCCAAGCAAAGGACAATTAGTAAAACCGAGCCACCTGCCCTGCACATGTTTCTAGCAAGATAATTGAGGATAAAACGTATGAGAGGCCAATGACCAAAAGAAGCCTGAGAAGAACAAATTCCCGCAACAGTCTTTGAACATCAAAGCTGTGTTCTCTTTCATTGACAACCAGATATGTAATCAAACAGCTCAGGTGATAACTTCACGCCGCATCTCTGTTTTCTGCTTTCAGAAGCAATCCCTCAAAAGAGAGCAACTGCTCAGAACTAGTTTCATCCGGGATTTAAGGTGTGTCAAAGAATTTTTTTTTTTAATGTTCAAGCAGAAAAACATTTCCCTGAAATGACATGTGACCTCTTTTCATTGTGATCTCAGATCAGTTTTATCTATTGGTAAGGTCATTATGAATACACTATTGACCTCTGAATAGAAATCACTATGGATACCCGGGTGAGTCAGTGTGTTCTGCTAGATGACCCTCGAGGGCAATGGGTTTGTGACCTAGGCACTCTAATATAATGCCAGCAACCGAGAGGCAGAGGCAGGTGGATCTTTGTGAGTTCGAGGCCAGTCTGGTCTACAAGAACTAGTTTCAGGACAGGCTCCAAAGCTACAGAGAAATCCTGTCTCGAAAAACCAAACCTCAGGGCTCTCTCTTCCACCTTTCTTGGAAGTCCTGATGTTTAGTAAGGGAAAAGTAAGGAAGACTGATTTAACTGGGCTTCATTCCCACTGACTGCAGATCCTGGTCTGAGATTCCAACCTTTGTGCCTGTGTTCTTTCAGGATATGTCAGTGCAAAACATTTTCTGAAAATGTGTGATTTTCGTGAAATAAAGAAATCCTAAAAGTAAAAAATACTCCACAAGGACTTTTAAAGTATTTTAATAATACATATGATTTCTTTCTCTGCCACGTAAGATGTCCCTTAACGCAAGGAGAGAAACTTAGAATCTTGCAATTTAGGAACTTTAGAACTTAAAAAGATAGATATAAATAGATACAGAAATGGTTGTATAATCATCCAACCTCGAAGCTCCTGAACAGCTATCTGAAGATGGCTGCCACTGGCTCTCAACCTCCTCATTATTTGAACCAAAATGAGAAACTTCAGGACAAAGAAGTGAATTCTGGCAGAGCTCAGTTTGGTCACTGTGAGGAATTACCTGCATTCTGAGAACGCACTTGCTAATTTTTACTATCAAAGTACATCTTTTTGGGGGAATTTGGTGAGGGCAATGATGGTGGTGGTATGATGAGGGAAATTATTTCTCATCTCAACAAATTAAGTTATCAAATCTGTTTTACAATAATTTTGTGGGTTTTTTGTATAAATTTTCTAAACTTGGAAATTCTATTCAATCCAAACTGTTTTTTTTTTACTTTATTGTTAACAACTCAATGTATTCTGGGTTTGCTTCATATAAGCATTCTTTAAAATATAATGTTAGGCTAGTAGTTTACGAACATAGAGCAGCCAGAGGTTAAGTGCAGCCCCTACAATGTCTGACTGTTCTAGTGGTCTGTATGCAGTTTATTAATAAATGTCACCTACGTGAAGAGTGACATTGACAACTTTTTGAGTGGTCTACATTTCATTCCTCCAACAAATTGGCTAGTTATTTGACTGGATTTGATGCACTAAATGTTTGCTTTACAATTCTGTATACCAAGAATTAAATTTTACAGACAAGTAAATTGAACAAATAAACATCTGGCTGATAATTTCAACAAACATCTTAAATCTATTACTTATAAGAAAACCGGCTTTACTCTGTCAACTTCACCAAATAGTTCCACATTTTAAAGGAATTAAACTTGTAATAAGGGCGTTTCCCATGTTTCTCCACATAGATAGACTGTGACTAATAATTTTGGGTGGAAAACGTACAGCCATGGTTGAGCTATGAAGAAAATGTGCTATCATAGACCACAGAATACTCGTCAGCTAAGAAAAAAAAATTTAAACAGAATGGAATGCTGCCATTTGCAACAACGTGATGCTCAGCAAAGTAAGTTAAATAAGACAAGCCCCTTATGATGTCACTCATTTGGAGACTCTAAAGAAGCTGATCTCACAGACATAGAGTCCGGGAGTATACCAGAGACTAGGGTGAGGGAGAGAAAGGTGAGGTATGTTGTAGAGACAGGGAAAATAGTACAGAGGTATCCTAACGTAGGAGATGCAACGCCCAGTATTCTGTTGTAAAGTGAAATGATTGCCGTGAACAGGATTGTATTGCATATGTTTTTGCTATTTGAAAGAAAAGATAAATGAAGTGAAGGATAAATGCTAAAACCCTAGTTTAATCATATATATATCATATATATATATATGTATCATATATAAAGACATCATACTCAGCACTGAAATTTGTATCGATTAAGAGAACATTAAAAAAGATTTCCAATAGGCTGAAAATAAATGATGTACACAAAAATTATGAATATATTTTGAAAATACTTCTGATCACAGACAATGCTCTTGTTTTTCCTGACTCTACTTTTTTCTAGAAAATAAAACAATCTTTTATTTCATTGTTATTCTTATTTTTTCCTAATTGCACAGCTTTTATTTCTTACTTACAAAGCATCAAATTAATCACCTCTAATTTTTCTTCAAATGATGCTATTTGGTGTCCAGCATTGTTCATTTGTTTTGCTGAATTTCTTTCCCTAGAATTTTTACCCATCATAGATTGAATGTACACATAAAATATATAAATATTTAAGAATGAAATACAACCTCTATAGTGGGTAGCATTATAGAATGCATGAAACATGTAGAATCATGACACAGATTAAAACTGGAGAATGCAGGCTTAAAATGAAAATTGGACTTAATTTAGAATTAAGTCTTTTTGGACAAAATTACCACATCTACCTATGAAATATATAAATAACAATACTATATCTACATATGAAATACATAAGGGTTTTTGGGTTTCAAAAATGGAGGAAATAGCTACAGCCAGTGTTTTATGTCAAAAGAGTTCTCTGAGAGTTTTGTTTTCTTTTTTGAATTATTTTCATTTTGTTCCAATTTGTTCATTTCTTGTGTTATCCTTGAGAGAAACAATTCAACTCAAAATCTCCCAACTGGAAATCAGCTCCTCAGAAATACAACTTGCTGTACAGTCACAATTTTTATCAACACCGTACTCAAAACTCAAGCCATACTCAAAGCCCAGAGCAACTTCCGTGACAAATGAGGGAATAACATTTAAGAACATTCACCTATCACTTTGAATGTGCTCAGCAAGAGCTCAGGAGCTAGAACTTGGTCTTTCAATTCACACATGATGGTAGTTGAAGGTGGTACCTTTTGGACATGATTAGGGTCAGAAGATGTCATGAGGATGTCCCCCATGATAATATCAGTGGTTTTACTAGAAAAAAAAGAGATAAAGGATTATTAACTCCTACTTCATTGACTTACCCTTTTCACCATGATCCAGCACAGGAACGAAGCTCTCCCCAAACATCTACACCTTGATCATAAACTAATAGCCTTCATAACTGTAAAAGCTTTCTTTTAGTTATAAATCCTCCAGTCTCTGTAGACAGAAGTTTCTGTCCCACCCAGTCTTGTACTCGTTAAGTCCCAAAGAAATACACAGAGGCCTACGTTAATCACAAACTGTTTGGCATATTAGCTCAGGCTTATTATTAACTAACTCTTACAATTTAAATTAACTCATTAAGTTTTGACTATATTTAGTCACGGGACTTAGCGCCTTTTCTCAGTAAAGCATTCTCATCTTGCTTCCCCTGCATCTAATTGGTGACTGACTCTCTACCTCCCGTGGATGTCAACAAAGCATGGAAAATCAAGTTGCAGGAAGACTAAGCACCTCCCCTTGTATTTAGACTGAGCAAAGCAGTTCAGGATGAGGACTCGTTTCCTAAGAGACAGACAAAGCATTAGGGACAGTTGCTACTCCCTTTGTTAGGAGAGCCCTGCGATACAGCTGTCACATACATGCAGAGGGCCCAAGATGGGCCCATGCAGCCTGTGAGTAAGGTCCTCTGAGCCAGGTTAGTTGTTTCTGTCAGCTTTTTTGTGATGTTCTTAACCCCTTTAGCTCCTGTAATCTTTCATCCTTCTCTTCAGCATGATTCCCAATCTCTGCCTAATATTTAGCTGTGTGTTCCTTCATCTGTTTCTATTTAGACATCGAATGATGTCACAGGTACCAAGTTGGTTTCTTGTATCCATTGTTGTCTGAGTTTCCCACCCTAAATCCTCATTCTTTTTATAGTAATTCCTCTACTTCAAATTTAATAATAGGTCATGTTTCATTTTTTATCTACTACTCCCAACCCTGATTTCTCATTCTCTCAATTCCTCTATTAAGCCTTTTCACAGTCAAGACACTGGACAGCCTCTCGTCCTGTTTATGTGAGTCCACTAAATTTAAGACATATTACGCATGAATGAACACTGAAGTATAATCAACAGCATTGCAACTTATGGCTAAACAAAGTTTACTACAAGCACACATACACACACACACACACACACACACACACACGTACTCACATGCACACTAAAACATATAATAGATAGCTTTCTTACACTTAAAATACTAGACAAAAATTCAGCACTACACTAAGTGTCACGCTAAATATGAAATCCTTAACAGAAAGCCCCAAATACAAGAAAATGCAGCACCTACTACACCACAGTGGAAACTCTTTACAATATAGACATTCAAGCAAGGAGGCAGTGTGTTCTCTTCTTTGACCTAAACTGGGTACATTCACATCAGGTGACTCAAGTTTTTCATTGTTTTTTTTTTCATGCATATCTAGAAGTGACCAAAAAATGTTGCAAGAATTGATTTTGAAATTACCAACAAACTTTAGCAAGCAGAAGTATTTCAAAAATTGGGAATTTGTAAATAATGAAGATTCATTAGTAACAAAGAAGATTAACATAAAGTCTGGATGATTAAATTTTTTCCTATTTGGGGATCTCCTACCCATAAGAACCACAATGACAAAATGAACACTCAAGACATTCGTTGATCTTAGTGGAATTCGGTCCAAAAAACTATGAGGATTTTATCTTTTGTTTTTGATTTTTCTATCATTATGTTATCTGCTGTCAGGCAGACTGCGGCAACAGTCAGTAAATTTGTACATTAATTACAAATCTCTATTTATAAATTGGATACTTTTTACTTTATACCTACATTAACCTTTTATTTTAAAGACATACTTGCTCAATGCATTCATAGTAAAGGGTTTCTTTTCTAAAGAAAACTGAATCTATTTAGAACACAATGCAAACATTTAATGATACTCACCCAGAAATGTGACTTCCTAACACTTGGTAAAATAGATGCGCATTTACACTCTAAAACAGCTTTAAAATGCATTTTCCTTAGATCTAAAATTACATCAAACACAGAGTTTTGAAAACAGAAGATGAATAAAGACACCATAGGTCGAAAATCCTGTTCAACTTAACCTAAACAATTTTATCTCACTACCTATCATATCCATCAAGCCCATGAGTCATATGTGCTGAGAACAGCGTGAATGAAGCTCAACACATAATAATTAACTTAAACCTATTTTTTAAGTTCTTTGACCCACATAAGGTACAAATTTTAGTCACTGTCAGTCTCTGTTGCCCTTTTGTCTTGCTCCTTCTCCCACTTCCACACTTCCCCCACCCAAGTTCCACTCCACCTTTTGTGTCTCCTTCCTACATGTGAACTGCTGAATTTAATGTGAAGGGGATTGTTTACTGCAGCATGGCTAGCTTGAACATGGAAGGAGGTTATCTACAGCATAACTAACATAAGCATGGGAGGGCGCATATCTACTACAGCATGGACAGGGGTTATCTACTACAGTGTAGTTAACAGGGGCACGGGAAGAGGGTATTTACTGCACCATAGCTAACTTCAGTTAGTTTCAACCATGGTACACGTATCAAGTTTTCACTTGCTAACCCACAAATGTATATCATTTTTATATCTTGGCTTCCACTAATGATAAATACAATATAGGACTGAGACACATCTTGCATATGAGGAGACAGAAAACCTCTAAGAGCCAGAGGAGGGAGATAGGTTCATAGAAAGAATGTTTTCCAGACTTAATGGGACAGATACAGACATGGACGTATAGTGATTGTGACAGAATACACAAGTCTGCACAATCTCCAGCTAGACAAACTCCAAACCAGAGGGATACTAGCTGGGGAGCTGTTAGCACTTGATAGCTATTGGGAGAAAGAGGGTCGGATTGTGTTAATGATATGACCTCATGTAGGCTGACGACACAACAGAGCAGGGCCCAGTAATAACTAAGCAACACAAACTGGATCAAATCGTAAAAAGATGGGAAAAGGGAAGCAATTACAGTGTTGGGTAAAAAGGAATGGAATGGTTGAGAGTGTGGTAAGATAGGCTGAGGTAGATAAATATGCCCAAAATATATTGTCTTAGTCACCCTTCTCTTGCTGTGAAGAGGTACCATGAGCAAGGCAACTCTTGTAAAAACATCATTTAGTTGGGGGCTTGCTCACAACTATGGAGAATAAGTCCATTATCATCATGGCAGGAAGAATAGCAGCAGGCAGGTGGGCATGAGGCTGAAAGCTTATATCATGATTCACAGGCAGGCACAGAAAGAGGCATACGCAGCCTGGCATGGAATTATGAAACCGTGAAGCCCACTCCCAGGTACTCATCTTCTTCAACAAGGACACACCTCTTCCAACTAGGCCATGCCTCCTAATCCTTTCCAAACAGTTCATCAACTGAGGACTAAGCACACAAATAGAGAAGCCATTTTCGTTTTTTTTGTTGTTGTTGTTGTTGTTTTTTTTTAATTTTTTTTTAATTTTTCTGCCTCCTCCCAGCCTCCCACTCCTCCCCCCTCCCCCCACTCCTCTTACCCTCCCCCCACTCCTCTTACCCTCCCCCCACTCCTCTCCCCCTCCTTTTCAAGTCTGAAGAGCAGTCAGGGTTCCCTGCCCTGTGGAAAGTCCAAAGATCTATTGGGAGCTCACCAAGGCCAGCTGGACTGTGACTGAAAAAGCAGGGGATAAAACCGGACTCTCTGAATATGGCGGACAATGAGGGCTGCTAAGAAGCCATTTTCATTTAAACCATCACCTTTCACTCCCTGGTCCCCGTAAGCTTGTAGCCATATCATAATGTAAAATGCATTTGCAACTTCAATAGTTCCTAAAGTATTTCCAAGACTTAAATGCTATGTTTAAAAGTTCAAAGCCCAAAGTGTTTTCTGATACTTAAGATAATATAACTGTTATCCACTATAAAATCAAAGTTTAAAAAAAGCAGATCACATGTTTCCTACATACAATGACACAGAATGTTTATGATCATCACAAACAAGAGGAAAGACAGCATAGTGAGGAAATTCTGAGCCAAAGCAAGTCAGAAACTCAGGAGAGAAAACTCCAAAATTGCACCTACACATCTGATATCCAAGTGTTCTTCAGACATCCAACTCCTATCATCTCTGTGGATTGCAATCCACTTCTTTCTCTTAGTCTGGTTCCACACCCTGTCTTCAGCTCTCCTTGCTAGGTATCCTAGGGCTCTGGCATCTACAACATCTTGGGATCTCCAAGGCAATTCAGACTTCACCTATGCAACATCATACAACAGCGTCTCCAAGCCTCAATGATGGAATTGCCCTTCCAAATGCTTGGCCTCAGCTGTTTTCCTTAACCACAGAGGATGATTTTATAACCTGTTTCCTATGGTCCTTGACTCTTAAGCAAAAATTACAACCATGTGGTTAGAGCTGCCAAGTTCTGCTATCTGCTTGGGCTGATACCGGGTTCCTTGGATGACTTGCAATTGCATAGGCTTTAACTTGTTGATAATTTCTAGACCAAGGAAATACCTCTGTCTTATTCATTTCGCAGGCTGCAAGCTTAGCTGGGAGGTATCTTGCTCTGAGAATATCACGTCCTTTATTCCATTCAATGCAGGTCTTCCTCAAATTTTTTATCTAATAAAACACAGGACTTGTCCTCAACATTACACCTGCTGCTGCTGCTGCTTTTCGCCTCAAACTGTGTGTGTTATGTTTCTTTTTGCTCAGTTTGCTCTTTTTCATTAAAGACCTTCATGAGACTGATCACTACTGATCGTGTGACACTGTCAATACTAGGCCATCTTGAAATCTCCTCTGCCAGGACTATTAATAACAAAACTTTTCAGTTTAGCCTCCAGCAGACTTTTTTAGAATAAGGGCAGAAAACAGTCACAATCTTTGCCAAAATATCACAAAAATTGTCTTTAGGACACTTGCTAATATTCTTACTCTCTGAAACCTCTTCAGCTGGGACCCTACAATCCAATTGCTCTCAGCACCAATGTCGATCTTGTTCCTACCAGGACGGTTCATTAAGCCCTACTTAAAATGTTCAACTGCTTTCCTGGTTCAATGCTCCAAGCTTTTCCATATTCCTCCAATAAGCGACAATATGAATTTCTTATCTTTGTTACTATTCTGTTGCTGCAAAGAGACACCATGACCAAGGAAACTCTTATTATGAAAGAATTTAATCGAAGACTTGCTTATAGTTTCAGAAGATTAGTTCATAATGGCGGTAGGTGGTGGTAGTCAGGCAGGCATGGAGCTGAATGTTTATGCCATTATCCACTTGCAAGCAAGCAGAGAGAGAGACTGCACCTGGTATAGGCTTTTGAAATTTCAAAGCCATTTTCCATGACACACATCCTCCAACAAGGACACACTTCCTAATCTTTTCCAAATAGTTTGTCAAGTAGGAACTAAGCTTGCAAATATATGACCCTATGGAGATCATGCGTATCCAAACCACCATGTGCATTGTATGAAATTCTTAAAGAATTTATCAAAATATTTTAAGTAAATATAATTTGAATTTTTAAATAATATAAAATGGATATTCTGACCCCTCTGTGTGAGTGTGCACCCTCATGCAGGTTTATATATAGGTACTCCTCATACAGTAAAAACTGAAACAAGTTAACAATGACAAGACTAAAATAATTTATTGAATTAAATGCACAGGGAAATAAAAGCAGAGAAGATAATATAAAGCTAGAGACATCATCTGTACCATTATTGTATGCTTCAGTCATTAGTTGCTTCAACAAAAGCCATGTGTACTTCCCATGCCTCCTAGTCATCTATGCAAAAAAGAATATCAGCCATTCAGTTCAGCATGTCCAAACCAAAAAAAAAGCCATCAATATCTGAGAAAAAAATATTCTAAGTGTCCTCATAAAGTAACCTTTGTGTCATATAAAAACAGATTTTCATAGTATCAAAATATTAAATCAAATAATATACCATGATTGTTACATACCTCAATGAGAACTGACAGAATAATGTCAGATCATGACTCAGGAAAAGCATTCTACTGAAATCCAACAGAGTATAATCCAGCTACTTAGCAGATCTGATAGTGCGATTAGCAAAATTGATAGATGAGAGTAATAGACTAACAGAAGACAGATATAAGTGTAGATGGTAAATACATAGATACAGAGATAGCAGATGATAGGTAAATTGACTAATTAGATAGATAGATAGATAGATAGATAGATAGATAGATAGATAGATAGAAAATTATAGAAATTACAGATAACCAATCGATAGAGATGATAGTTACTGAAAGACAATTATAAATGATGGATACATAGTAGATTGATAGGTGATCAGTAGACTAGACAACTGATAGATCATCATTGTGTAAATATTTGATTGACAGATGATAGCTACATAGATACACAATAGACTGATGATAGATGATAAATAAAAATGTAGTATCATCATCTAAGAAAATCTCTAAGCGGCACAATTTTCAGACATTTTATACATATCATTTTTTCCATCCAAGTACAGATTAATACCTGTATATAAAAGACTGCAAGGTTAAAAATCCCCGACAATATCTTAGCATGAAAATCTTTTATGTTGATCGTTAAAGCAAATTTAACTTCTGACAGTGAGCTGAGGTAGACCTAGGTTTTTTTGTTTTGGGTTTTTTCTTTTTATGAGCTTGGTTGCTTAATCATTTGTTTAAAAATACATAAGATGTTTGTTTATGTTCTTTCCCTCCCAAATTCTTTCCCCAAATCTGGTAAGGAAAAGAAATAAATTAACAGGGAAATTAAATGAGATATATTTTTAAATCTAGCCAAACCCTATATTCAAATTATAACACTTGAATTATTCACTTTTTTCTCCTGATGTGACAGTACCTAAGAAAGAGTGGATGCTCTTGTGTAGTCCTAAAGAGTGGGTCCAAGAGAAGACCAGAGGACAATATCAGTGGCATTCCTTCCTCACCTAGACAGTAGGCCCCTCTCTGAGGAGTAGGAAAGTGACAGAGGTTACAACACTTGTCCACTCCCAGGAGCCACATGCTTGTGTTATCAACGGGATGCTCAACATTTCCATCTGGCCACATCTGCCAATAACTACATTTCTCTATTCCTATATTCCCAGTCCTCAGTGATGTGTCCTACCCAGGACATAGGGCAGAACATCCTGCTGCCTGTCCTTGCCTTAGCACTCCGAGACTATGCTTTCTCTTCATGTCTTGTCCCACCTCTTGTCTACTTTACAGAATCACCCTTCCAAAAACTGATCTGCCTTTTCTTCTATATACCTACTCCTTCATTCTAATAAATACCCTGAAAGAATGGCAATAATGATTATAGCATCTATGGATTGAACATCTACCAACGCTATTCCGTTGTATGTCTTACATTTTTTCTCATATTGTCCTCACAACCCTTTGGAATACTTCTAATTCCAATAAGAAAATTAAGGCACAGAAGAAAATTTTCAAGTATCACTCAGGTATGATATAATGGAAACAGTCTGTGGAAAGACTCCTACGTGGCACATCTAACCACTATCAAAGAGAGCAACAACCTCTGATATCAGTGAGCTGGAATGTCACAGATGGCTGGGCAGTGCTATTCTCTTATTGGGAGAAACAATCTCAGTGAATATCTGCATTATCCAAGGTCACTGAGGCAGTGACAAAGCAAAGTCAATACCAAGACATCTTCCTCATTTGGTCTAAGCATTCAAACAAATTCATTGCTTAACATGCAAATGATAGAAATACCAAATATCTCATCGTCCCTTATCCTTGTTCATCTCTACGTTAACAGTTAAAGGCTAGCATTCACTTTGGTCCTTCTTCCTTCAAGGAATGAAATTATCTTCACTCATCTTCAGATGATGGAATTAACCCTATTCCTTGATACATCTTAATGTAGAGTAAGCCTCCATACAGTAAGTCCTTCCTCTTACCCTCTGACCAGGATACCCCCTCACTGCCCACAGCTATGGATACTTCCTTCATTGACTCAAGCACTCGCTCCAACTCAATCCATTAAAGATGTGTGGCTAGTGGCTTTTCTTTGAAGGATATTCACAATACTTGTTCGGATTACCACCAACACAATTTGTTCATAAAGAAAATGTTGACTGTTGCAAATATCTACTTAAAAAGTGCCCAACTCATTGACTGGAAAGCCAAGAACTCTGATGTTCTTGCCCGTGAGTCCTTCTCAAGCCTTCTTCTTTAAAAAAAAAAAAAATACTTCATTGGTTTTTTTTTTTCCTTTACAGTTTTTTTCTCCCCTCCCTGCTTCTCTCCTCCCCCTTCAACTCTCTCCCAAGGTCCCCATATCTAATTTACTCAGGAGATCTTGTCTTTTTCTAGTACTCATGTAAATTAGATCTATGTATGTCTCTCTTAGGGTCCTCATTATTGTCTAGGTTCTCTGAGATTGTGATTTGTGGGCTGGTTTTCTCTTCTTTGTGTTTTAAAGAACATGTGAGTACAAGTGATAATTGTCTTTCTGGGTCTGGGTTACCTCACTCTAAATGATGATACCTTCTTCCTTCGACTACTCCATCATGCCACCCACCTCAAATATTTTACTTTGGCAGTGTGCCCCTGGTACACACCTTATTCTTCCTATTGTTCTTCCTTGAGTTTGCTCTACCTGTTCTATCTAGTTAGTACTCTTCCATACTCTGTATGCTGGCACTGATATCCATCTCTATAATACACGTTCAATCCTCCTACATTTTGTTACCATTTGATTGGCTGTAACCTTCCCGAATTTGTATTGAATGTTAATACTACTGCAAGAGCATTAAGAAAAGAGCCATTTAGCAGGGGGCAAGGGCAGCAGCCCTTATGAATCAGTTTAGTGACCTCATAAGAGAGTTTGAAAAAGTTGCTTTAGCTCTTTTAACACTTCCACCACATTTAACACAGCATTTGGCCTTTCTGCAATGTGAGGTAAAAGCAGCAAGCTGCCATGTTGGAAGAGGAAAGTGGGCCCTCACCAGACACTGAATCTGCCCAGTACCTACACCTTTGACTTCAAGCCTGCAACTCCTGAGACAGCAAGTCTAGTGTCTTATTACAGTGGGAGAAGCACAGAAAGATGCCTAGAGTGAAATTTCTATTCACCATCCCAAAATTCTCATTGAATTTGCCTGCTTGGCCTATTCATATCTCCAGACCCCACCAGCCTTCAAGCCCCAGATTATCGGCAATGAAACTTAATCATCAGCAAGGGGGAAACTTTGAATTTTAATTGATTGCACCACTTCGATGTTTTATAAAAATAGGCAACTAAGTTTACTTTTCTGTCTCACAAGTTGAGAAAAAAATAGTGATTTTTTTGTAGCACCTCAAGTTGTCAAGAGAACTAGAAGTGGTCAAGACAGCATCTGTTGCTTAGAATATGCTTAATAACTGTGATATTTCAGGGCATGGCAAGGTACACACATGCATCTTCAGAAACCCATCTTCATATTAAAAGGCTGCTACAACCTACTTCCTCTAGAAATCAAGATGCTACTAAACATGAGCTACCACAAGATTGGTAACTAATACATCAAAGCTCGTTTTACTAATCAGTCTGGCCAAGAATAGACTAAAAAAGTGGTTTTTAACCTTCCTGAGGCTGCAACCCTTGAATGGAATTCCTCACATTTCGGTGACCACCAACCACAAAATTATTTTCAGTACTACTTCCTAACTGTGATTTTGCTACTGTTATGAATCATAATGTAACCATCTGATATTTCCAATGGTTTTCGGTGACCCCTATGACAGGATCCTATGAGCCCAAAGGGTCGTGGCCCACAGGTTGAAAACCCCTGGACTACAAGGACTCTTAAATAGTTAAGTAGGTAAATCAAGAGACCATCAGAGAAGGTGGAATTGCTTTCACACCCACCAACATGAATGAACTTTACACACAGGTGAGTGAGGGAGATATGTCAGAAGCATTGGCACAAGAGCAAAAAACACAGGAAAGAGCCAGGCAGTGGTGACGCACACCTTTAATCCCAGCACTCGGGAGGCAGAGGCAGGTGGATCTCTGTGAGTTCGAGGTCAACCTAGTCTACAAGAGCTAGTTCCAGAACACGCTCCAAAGCTACACAGAAAAACCCTGTCTCAATAAACAAAACAAACAAACAACAACAAATAAAAAAACACAGGAAAGTTTAAGGTGTTAAAAGGTAGAGAGCATTTCTTTTAGGGAAGGATATGAGTTCAGTGACTGGAGGAGGACCTGGGTGGGTGTCAGTGATGTTCAGTTTTTTGTTTGTTATTTTTGTTTGTTTGTTTGTTTGTTTGTTTTTTGAGTAGCAGCTTTTTTGGGCAATTCAGCCTTGCAAAAATTCCCTGAGAAAATAAGTGTATGCGTTGAGCACTTTTCTGGGTGTATATTTTAGTATAAACATTTCTTATTACAAAAAAAATGACACCCGCAAACATTATCCATATGCATAGAAGCTGCTAGGCTCCAATGGTATCTGCTCATGGGTAATATGCTCACTTTTAAAATGAGAAGGATGCGGCCGCATAAGTAACTACCCCAAAGTCATATAACAAATCCATGACTCAGAACTAAAACCTGCAAGTGCTGATCTCTGTGCCAGAGCTCCTGATCTATGTGTATATAATGCTATTCCAAGTAAATACATCAGTGTCTTCTCAAGGAAGAGAGTTCCCTGGATTTGTGCACTCGGAAGCCGGAATGGAATATATTCAATGAAAAGCTGCTCTTTGGCCGTAGCCCAGCTATTACACTGCTGTTGGCAGAACATCCTTTGAATTTGCAAAAATTTGCAAATCAAGGCCAAGCCTCAATCTGCAGCTGGAGCAACATATTTCTGCTTGAAATGAAATTTAGTTGCATTTCTCCCCCCTCCCCATGAAACTACACATAAAGGGGGTAAAATTGTTGAATATCCATTTAATGTAACCATCATTCCGGGGCCATGCAACACAATTAAAATACCGCAGAAAAATCAGGCGACACGGCAATAATGCTACGCTGCCAACTCTCTTTTTATCTCCAGACTGCGGGGCTGTCAAAGCAAGGTAGGGTAGATGGGGTGGCAAGCTGCCTTCCTTAGGGAGAGGATGCAAGGCTGAACCAAAAGGAAGTGAGGCCCCCTGGCAGGCTCCAACAGTAGTCCTGGACTCCTGGTGCCAGCCGCAGGCATTTCCAGTACAGATGTGCTACTGGGCGTCTTTGATTTACGAATCAGCACGGTACGGGGAGAAACTGCACGCCATAACTTTGGGTGTTTTAATCTGCCGCAGCACTTCACTGTCTTCAGTGTTTAGACTGCAGGAAGGGGCTGCAGCTACGCAAAACTAGGTTCTGATTAAAATGCACAAGAAATCATGAGTTATGGCACAGATGGCTGCTTGGGAGAAAAAAATCTTAAGTAGGTACGGACTTTACAAAAATTAAAGCTTCTTGTTCCATAAAATATCACCATCTCGAGGAACTTACATAACACCTGTTTGTTCTTTTTTTTTTTTTTTTTTTTTTTGGTTTTTCGAGACAGGGTTTCTCTTTTTTTAACCGCGAAAAAATAAAAAATTAATAGAAAGCAACTCAACCTAGACTTTGAGATACTTTCTAATATCACCGAAGTCTAAGGTAAACATTTGTCTTGCTCATATAAGCCATGCAAATGAAAGGCCTTCAAAATGGCAAGGCCTTCGAACAAATCAGCATTTGCAGAATACCTGTTATGTGACCCTCGTGAAAGGGTCATTCCACTCCCAAAGGGACTGCAACCCGCAGGTTGAGAATCGCTGATCTGGAGTAAATTCTCCTACAGTGGATACTGGTTTATCAGACAAGTATTACATATGGTTATTTTTCATTGTATTTGGCAAAATCTGCCAGAAACTCAGAGTAACAGAGTACAAGTATCCAGTTAATTAGGTGTTTTTATTTCTCCTTTAAAAGGAAAGGAAGGTCTGGTGCTTGGGTGAATACTCTTTAGCACGTATGTAATAACACAGCTTTTGCCAAGAACTATAAAGAACCTGGATGCTTTTTTTTTTTTTTTTTTTGCTTTCCAGTGGACAGCTTAGCCTGACACAGTTCCTCCAGGGGCAAAATAGCAAAGTCCCAGAGAAAAACATTACCCACCTGGACAATGAAGCAGTAAGAACTTGCTGTGCACAGGGTCCCTTGTGCTGCCCTCCCCACTGGGTGCTACTGAATGGGGCTGAGAAATCCCAAGCTGGGAAATCCTCACATTCATAGAGACCTACAAACAAATTCTCCTAACCTAAGGATACAAATCTGCCCTCTTCTCCAAAGTAAGAAACTCCTTCCATCTTCCAGTCTGTTGGGTAGGATATTCCAGGACAGATACTGTCAAAGAACTGACAGAAACTGGTTCCCACAAAAGCTTTGCGCCATACCTTTGAATTTCATTCAAACCGTTGCTCCTAAATATGTCTGTGCTTTACCAAAACTAAAGGGGTACCTAGTTCAAGGCGGATACTTTTTCGATAATAAAACTGTTGCAATTGACAAACAAATAAATCTTGAAGCTATAACTACTTTAAATACAATAAGCATACTACATTAAATTCGTAAAACAGCCTTTAATAATAAACATTCACTTGAGTATTTATCAAGGTTTGTTTTTATTGATTGGGGTCTGAAGATGTGGCTCAATTAAGCACACACAACACAGAAAAAAGATAGCATTTGGTATGTTCTGTTTGCACAACATGTTCAAGGCTCTGGCTCCAGTCCAAAGCATCAGCCAAAACATGGTGCATTCCCAGCTCAATAATGCCAATAAAATCTATGTAAATGGTTAACAGTAAATAGAAGGTATGGTATATTCTATTCTTCATTAAAATCTAGCCATACTTTATTAAAACATAGACAAATGTATCAAATTTTAGAAAGGAACACAGAAACTCTATCCCAGTTGCTTGAAACTATAATGACGGAATAATAAGCTAGAAGAAATTTTCATATTCCTAGCTGAATCATAGATATTCTTAAAGCAGTGGTTCTCAGCCTTCCTAAAGCTGTGACCCTTTAATACAGTCCCTCATGCTGTGGTGACCCCAACCAAAAAAAAAAAATATTTTGTTCCTACTGCATAACTGTAATTTTGCTACTGTCATGAATCATAATGTAAATCTCTGTGTTTTCTGGTGAACTTAGGTGACCCCTGGGAAAGGGTTGCTCCACCCCAAATTGCAACCCACAGGTTGAAAACAGATGGCCTAAGAGCTTATATTGAAAGGTCAAATAATGGTGGAAGCAAGGGGTGAGATGGATGAAAAGGCATGGGATCTCAGGGGGAGGCAGAAGAGGCCAGGGAGATCATAACAAATGAAAGCTACTAAAGAAAACTTTCGCTTAAGACCCTCAAAATCCAGATGGTGTTTCTTCCACATGCTGACAGATCAGGAGGAAATGGAGAATGGAGGTTTAACTGCTTTATCATTTATACAATCTTGAACCAACTATTTTTTTCATTGTCTATAAGCTGATCTTTGCCACATTTTTTTTTAAAAAGTGGCATAACCTTAAAAAGTTCACAGAATCCTGACCTTCGGGACTTTTTTGTTTGTGTTTGAAAAAGATAATAATGAAATCTGGTAAATGCGGCCTACCGGAAAATGTGTTCATCTTCTCTGTGAGTGGAGTGACGGGAAACCCTTGTAGGCCACCAATATTGCCTTTTTAACACCCACCACAGCGTTACATAATAACCAAAGCATCATTTGCTGTGTTATTTATTATTTTTTATTATTTTTAAAACAATGGCTGAGTGCTCTTGAACCATAATTAATAGCAGGCTGGAGAAGGGCCGGCCGTTACTTTACAGGAAATGTCTGACCTAAAGGTCACCATATTTATTATAAATTGTTCTAACCTCCTAAATATAGAAAATGAATAGCAATTCCTGTTATTTGCTAGACAATTGTACATAATCACAACATTGAAATACCGTGAGCCATGTCAATACATTTACCCAGAAACCAAATGGAGCATTAGTAATGACCCTGGAAACTTGTCACTCAGCAAAATAAACAGCAGTATAAATGGTAAGTCAGGTGACGAACAGTGGCTGTAGCTTTGACTATCCCCAGCTACATGTTCCTGCACAGGCCAATGCTCTGAAATGGAAAAAGCAATATTTGCTTTTCATAAGGCTTGTAAGGATTAAGCCAGATGTGCTGAACATCTGAGTCTCAGATGTGGCAGAAATCCAACAAGTGTTGGTCCACTGAGTCACACATGCACCCTTATCCATGCTAATGCTAAGGTCCAAAGATTGAGATCTATAAAAAGCCCTGAATAGGAAAGGAAGGGGGAAATAATTTAGGGAAAGAAACCTTTCTGAAAGGAAGTAGCCATGCTATTAAAGCGATCACAGATGATAGTGAAATGAGTTTCCTTTGCTTTCATAAGTTGTGGGAAGAATTCGCCTTCTCCCTCAATTTCTCATTTGCAGACAATTTGGTTTTCTCTGGTTTCTGTATTACTCAACATCTACTTGAATATACTAACTCATCCTTGGCACTCCAAACTGGACGGTGTGATGGATGAAATGGGATTGCTAGTCTTATTATCGCCATTTTTATCATGTGAACTAACTGAGCTTCCCTCTGGATGTAGGTGAAGCTATTTAGTTACGACTCCATGAAAGCATCACCTCTTTGACAGTCAGCAATATTTACCAAGTGGCAATGGAGAAAGATGGTCTTTTATTTTTGCCAGATTTTCAACTATATTCATATGCCGATTCCGTCTAGGAAGACCACAGCACTAGCCTTAGGTGTCTTAAGTTATGAATGGAGCCTGCGTTTGTGAGCTCATTAGTAGCCCAAAGCCATCCACAAGTACAGATGCATTCATGAGTTCACATATTCACACATGGATGAATAAATTTAATGTCATTAATGATTAGATCAAGTAATTAATTTTCAGAACGTCTTTTTTTTTTAAGAAAAATCTCTCTTGGGCATAATAACAGCATTTGGGGAAGGAATATATATTAATAGCTGTCCAGGCTTGGGAATCAGAAGGAGAATAAAAGCATGAAGGAACATGTGGGAATAAAGAAAATGTTCTCTAACTTAACTGCAGTAGTTTGTGAATATATATATATTCACAAACTATATATATATATATATTCGTTAGGGTCTCTATTGTTGTGAAGAGACACATGACCACGGCAACTCTTAAAAAGGAAAACCTTTAATTGAGTCTGACACTGTTCCTCCAACAAGGTCACACCTCCTAATAGTGACACTCCCTATAGGTCAAGCATTCAAACACAAGAGTCTATGGGGGCTGTATCTATTCAAACCACCACATTCAACTCCTTGACACCCATAGGCTTATAGCCATAACATAATGAAAAATGCATTTAGTCCAACTTCAAAGGTCCCCACAATCTATCACAGTGTCAACAATGTTGAAAAGTCCAAAGTTCATAGTCTCTTCTGAGATTCATGCAGTCTCTTAACTCTAATTCCTATAACATCAAAATTAAAAAAAAAACATTGCATACTTCTAACATATAATGGCACAAGATATATTACTGTTGTTCCAAAATGGAGGAAAAGAAGGATAGCAAGGAAATACTGGACCAAAGCAAGACCAAAGCCAGGTGGGAAAACTCCAAACTCTCCATCCCATGTCTGATGTCAAATTGTTCTTTATATCTCCAACTTCTTTCAGCTTTGATGAATGCAATACACTTTGTTTGGGGCTGGTTCCACTCCCTGTTAGCAGATTTCCATGACCAATATTACATGACTCTGGCATCTCCAACATCTTGGGATCTCAAAGAAATCCAAGCTTCAACTTCACAATGGCCTCTCTAGACCTCCATGCAGGGACATCCCTGCCACATACCTGGCCTCAGGGAATATTGTTGATCATGGAGGGAAGAGATTCCATAACCCCTATCTTCTATCCCTGATTCTAAAGCCAGAACCACATAACTTAAGCTGTCAAGTTCTGTTGCTTGCTAGGGCTGTTACATGGTCTCTTTGTTCAATCACGTCTTCACACGCTTTCTGTTTGGGATGGTTTCCTTCACTGCCTAAATTTGGCTGTTCTGGAACCTTCTCTGTAAACCAGGCTTCCCTTGAACTCAGAGATCTGCATGCTTCTGTTTCCTGAGTGCTTGGATTAAAGACATGCACTAACACACCTAGACTTAAATTGTTCTTTATTTCTTTTTCACAAGATAGAAGTTTAGCTTGGTGGAATATTACCCTGAGACCATCAGTCCCTTTATTTCAATTCTTAATCTGTTCATCTCCTTGATCACAGGACTCAGCTCCATTCCACTATCTGGTGCCACTTTCCTCCTCAAACTGTCCATTTTGTATTTTTCCTTGCTCAGCTTATTCATTTTCATTGTAGATCTTCTTAAGAGTGAATGTTAATAACCATACAACAGTCAATACTAGGCTGCTTTGTGGTTTTCTTTGCCAAAGGAATAAATAAAAATCTTTTCACTTTAGCTTCAGGCAGACTCTTTTAACGACACATTCTTCACCAAAATATCACAAGAACAAGGTCCAGGCCTCACATTAATATTTTTCTTCTCCGAAACATCTTGAACCAGGCCCCCACAGTTCAAATCCCTGTCAGCACCGCTGTCTTCCACGTTCCTTCTAGAATGGCCCATTAAGCAACACTCAAATCATTCCACTGCTTTCCTAACCCAAATTTCCAAAGTCTAAATTCCTCAAAAAAAAAAAAAAAGCATGGTCAGGTCTATCATAACAATACCATAGTCCCTGATACCAATTTTGGTCTTAGAGTTGGGGTTTCTATTGCTGAGAAGAGACACCATGACCACAGTAACTTTTATCAATGAAAACTTTTATTTGGGGCTGGTTTACCTTCCATGGAGATGCACCATGCTTCTTCCCACCATTGTGGGAAGCATGACAGCGTACAGGCAGACATGATGCTGGAGGAGCTAAGAGTTCAACATCTTGATCTGCAGGCAACAGGAAGTGAACTGTGCCCCACACTGGGCATTAGCTAGAGCATATGAGACCTCAGAGCCCACTTCGACAGTGACACACTTTCTCCAATAAGGCCACACCTACTCCAACAAGGTCACACCTCTTAATAGTGCCACTCCCTCTAGGTCAAACATTCAGACGTGTGAGTCTATGGGGGCTGTACCTATTTAAACCACAACATACAACACCTATGCAACTACACACCTACACAAAATGAATAACATGTATAAAATTTACATATCTATGGTTATATATTGATTTTAAAAGACTGTGTAATTGGGAAAGAGTACAAAGAAAGTAGAGAGTCTCATTGTGAATAACGAATGCTATAATTATTCCTACAAAAAAATGTTTCATGAAGCTAAAATATATACTTGTCACAAATCTTTAAAAGAAATTTGCAACATTCTGTACGTGAATCTGTTCTTGGGCTCAACAGCATTAGAGGTCAGAAATTGGTATTGACTACAAACTATCCAATATTAACCCTGCATGCTAAGGCAAAGAAAGGAAATGGGGTCACAAGGAAAGCAAAAAATTCATTTTAATTATGATTTAAAATTGCTGACTTCCTGAAAATAACGCTTTCCTTTACAGCTTCAGGTTAACAACATAGTTATATGAATATGTGATCAAAATTATTCCATTAGAAGAAATAAATATTTCCCGGGCTCAGCACTGATCCCAGTTTGTGGCAACATTTCGAATGTCGGAGTGTTTCTACCCACATTCATGACTTTCTGTAACATCTGTGTAAGGAGTATGTAATAATACAGTATCATGTGTATAATAAAACATTCATTCAGAGTGACAGAGCACTTTTATGTACACTGTCTCCTTCAATTGCTGTTACAAAATGTGCAGCCAAAGTCATTAAACCTGTTTTACACATAGGGTAAATGAAAAGCAATCGGTAAAGGCTAACTAGTTTGGGCAGAGTGGCCAAGCCTAGGTCTCAAATTAAGGCTGTAAGACTATTATAAATTGTGGCTAGTCTTAACTAGGAGCATCTATTAAAGTACTTCATTCCTACCACACACCATGAGGTGAACAGTATTATTGTCATCATTTAACAGAAATTGAGTTAGGAAACAGAAATGGAGTGATTTATCCAAGGACACATAGCAAGGAAATAAAATAAAAATCCCAGAGAGCCAATGCAGGCAATTAGGAGGTTCCCTACATCAGGGTACCCTCCGTTATCCCTTGACTGGCATAAGACTGACTGGAATCAATGTATACCCCTCTATCTATTTTGAATGAAATCACTGTGTAGATAATTAACAATTTAGAATGGTCAGTTTTACCTTTTTTAATAGGGCTGCAGATTTAGTTGGGCAAATGCACCATTCTTCACTGAGTCTAACTGGTCTCTTACTTAGTTTAGATGTCAGGGTGCCCACCTATGTTAGGAAGTAATCAAACTCCTACTTCTTCTGATCTTCATTATATACTCTGGGTTGCAAGTTTTACCCAACTTTAGGTTTCTTTGCAACTATACCCTGGACACAAAAGGTAGAACTGGCAGGGAGGTTTGTGGGTGGGTGGGACCCACCATGTCATTGATCCCTTCACAAATTCTAGACTCCCAGCATCAACCAAGGCATTAATACTGTTTAATAATTCTTGTCAGAAGCTCAACACCTGCCCCCATTTCCCCATGGCTGCTATCATAAAGCCTGCTGGTTTTCTTTAGGCACTCAATCATAACTCTCAACAGATGAACTTTTCTTGCACTTGAGTGAGGAAAGTGAACTATCGGAAAGGAACTCTCTCGCTGTCTCCAAGCACAGTAACCTGCCTGTCATCACGTCATCTTGAACGAGTGCTGTGGTTTGTCCTTCTGCTTCCGGTGTATTCCTGCAGTGCTTCTTTGCCCCTCCTCTCCTCATATCCTTTCACCATTGATTACCAATCATCTTTCTAGCCACTTTAAATTCTCCTATGCTACTTTTCTGGACACTTATGCACGTGCTAAAATCTCCTATCAGTTTCCAAAATACTACTACTATAACTTATTTGACTAGCTCTATTATGCACATATATTCTTGCAGAGTAAAGGTTCACTGTCTCCCCCTCCTTTCAAACAGAAACATTTGTCTTCTATCGAAAAAAAAAAAAGACTTTGTAAAAGCATGCAAAATTACACTCAGTGCAGTAGTTGCCTGGGACTAAAGATAAAGGGAGGGGCATAGGAAACTTTGGGGTGATGGAAATAGTCTCTGTCTTAATTATAGTGGTGATTTCCTATCTGTCAAAACCCAGTGAATTGAACATTTTAAAAGGGCACCAATTACTGCACATAAATTACACCTCAATAAAGTTGATTAAAAAAATAAAGTCAATACGACAAGAGTTCTAACAGTTGTAAAAGAACAAAGAAAGTAAGTAAAAGAAAGGACACTGGAGTTATTTAAAGATGAAATATGATTAATTACACTTCTGGATGCTGAAGTGAACTGTGAGTTTCTCCTCAACCAAGTCAAAAGGGAAATAATACTGGATTAGAGAAAAATTTTCTTGGTACAGGAGTTCAATAAAGAATGTATCACCTAGTCTTTACAGATAAGATTTTTAGGTAATGGGCATCTTTGAAGAATGCAGAAAGAGTATTTGATTGGCTATTTCATATATCATCTTCTATTTAAAATGAATGTGTAATGGTTATTACTCAACAAAAGCATTTCTACAGTCACTGCTTTACCCTGGATTGGGCTTGTTACTTTCTGACAATATAACACACTGCAGGAATAGATTAGTGCTAACGAAAAATGGTCTTCCGCAGGCCAGGTACTTTATCTATGTAATCTCATTTCGTCTAACATGCATAATAAAAGCTTCTTAGACGAAATGAGATTACTTGTGTAAAGTGGTTACTTAACACAGCTAATACATAATGGGACCAGAACAAGCTCCAGGATCTGTCAATCTTTAACATCTATCCACTATGCCACTGATGTTAAGGAGCATATTGTCTCAAAGCCTAGCAAATGATTTCTCACAGATGCCAATTATCTGAAGAAGTCTTTGGCAAATGCTGGGTCACAGGCAATCTGTACTTACAGTCTCCAGTGTGTACATGGAGAACCAATAGTCTGTAATACTATGGGGAAATAAATCCACTTTTGATATCGAGCTACACAGGAGGTTCTGTAGGCAACTTGGATTCTCTTCTGCTCCCATCTCTAATGGCCCAAATAGGAAGAAAGACTACAAGAAGACATTAGTGTGGATTCTACTCTTTTGACCATTATTGGTTGACCAATAATTCTCATCACTGTATTATATGCATGACAACATTTCTTAACCAAAATTACCTGAATTAATAAAAACTAACTTTATAGGTATACAGAATATGTGTTGCTGCAAAATACACTCTCAAAAGCTCAATTCTTTGCTGAATGTAGTTACTTAGTATTACCTATTTAAACAATGGAAAGATTTCCATTTTAGCTTTAGCTAAGCCAATTTAGAACTGTTCTCTGACAGCAAAGAGCAACTAGCTCTGCTATTCCCTATATAACCTCAAAATTGTAAATATCATATTAGCGTAAAACAAAATTAGAGGGTTCCTTGAATTTTCTCATTTTCTCACAACCATAAATTTCCTGGATTCTAGCATCTCTACCTTCAAATTGTATTCCAAACCCTATTACTGCTCCAAACTGCACCCTGTCTACAGTTAGTAGTAATTTCTTAACTTGTCTCTCTGCCTTCACCCTTACCTTCACTGAAATACAAATCTGAACCATTTCAAGTCTTCTCATAGGTCTCAGATGTAAAACAAAAGACCTCCTAATCACCACTAAGACCTCCTATGCACATGTACACATGTATGTAAACATATCTGAATGCATCATCTACCATCCTCCTTCTCTCCCCTTGTAATATACTTGTAATGCTTATAATACTCCACTCTCCTGCTTGGAACCCTTGGTACTGCCTGTTTCTTCTACCTGGAAACTACTTGTTCAACATATTCTATGACTCACCCATTCCATTCCAGCTTGACTCGACAGCTACTTTTGAGAAAGTTCCTAGAACATGAAGCTTAAAGTATTTGCTGAGTGAACGTCATTACATGACTAAAAGAGAGAAATGACTTCAGTGCACACAAGAATGAGAATCTTCCATCTGTCTTTCATCTATATATGTAAATACCTCACACAGGTGAAGGATTTATATATGTGTCCTTTGGTACTGTTGATCAGTTGTTCAGTGTAATGACAAAATAAACAATAAATTAAACCAAAGTTCAAAGTGGTTGGGTAGTGAGATATGTATGTCATAAAACTATTCCTGCTGTCCTTGACTTAACAGTATTTATATTATGCAAGTTTTCAAACGGCACTTAATAGCCTGTGATGCACAGAGAGATTATACATAGTCTGTAATTACTTTTTGACATGGAATCAAACACTGATGGGAAAATTAATGAACATTATTCTCAAGCTTGTTTTCGCTGAAAACCACAAATATGGGAAATATTCACAAAGAATAAGATGAGCTTAAATCTTTCCTTCTCCCATAAAATAGTCCATTAAGTTTTCTAATTTCAAATTAAAAGGGAAAAAAACTTAAAAAGTCTCAGCTGGATGCCCACCAACAGAATACAGTCTCAGCCATGAAGCAAGAAGGGCGAAAGGGAGATGGCAGATAATTCAAGCTATATGAAACCTGCCTGTCAGCTAGTTTATGTCCCTAATTATAAATCCTACAAGGTGGGGTGCAAGTCAAATGAATGAAATGCCAATATTAGCAAAATCATAAGAAGATAGACTACAAAGAGAGAAATGCTGGAGAGTCCCCTAAGATTTGGAATGTCCTTGGGGAAGGCGTGTAATACAGGCATGGAAGAAGAAAAGAGCATTAGGCACAGAGTAAGTGAAATCAATAAAATTACTTGCAAAAAAAAAGATCTACTTTTGTCTGATTATACCTACTTATTTAGATAAATCTTTCATCTTGAACAGTAGCTGTTAGGGCTTCTTTTTTTTTTTTTAGCTGCCTTGAAAATGCCTTTCTCCTATATATTACATAGAAAGAAAAATGCACTTTCTCTAGCTACTGACAATTCCTGATACAACTGTCCTCACAGAATCCCACTGAATCCCACTGAATATGTTAGGGGCTATCACTGAGTAGGCAAATAATTCTTGTAGCCAAGAGTTCTTCTAGATTCATACTCAGCATTAGGTGAGTAGTTATTGGAGTTGTCATTAATGCTGATATATGGCCATACAGTTTATTTGTGGAAATCAAACCATGAGCAGCAGCAATGTTCTGTCTTCACCTGGCTTTGTTGTCCATTATTACCCAGTCCAGAGACCTCCAAAGGCATTCAGTCACGAAAGATAAATAATTAAAACAATTGAACCCAATTACAGACTAGCGTTTATTATTTTCTGCTGAGCATATGACATATCCTCTTCTTTGTCATAGTTGTTTGGTTGACATTGCTATGATAATGATATTATTCAGTAGCGTGCTGGTCTGTGTGTGTCTCTGTATATGAACACTGAATGATCTAATATTCATGTAGCTATTATCCAGAATAAAGAACGTTTACAGTTGTTGGAATTTACGAGGATCTTTGTGGTATTCTTTTCTTTAAAATATTTATTTATTTGTTATGTATACAATATTCTATCTGTGTGTATGCCTGCAGGCCAGAAGAGGGCACCAGACCTAATTACAGATGGCTATGAGCCACCACGTGGTTGCTGGGAATTGAACTCAGGACCTTTGGAAAAGCAGGCAATGCTCTTAACCGCTGAGCCATCTCTCCAGCCCTGTGGTATTCTTTAGATTGAAGGCAAAGTATTCTAACCAAAAATTCAACCCACTGCCACCTCTCTTTCCCTCCTCCTTTCCCTCTCTCCACCACTCTCCCTCCTCTGTTCCTTTCTCTCCCAATCGTCATCCAAACACGAGACAAAATGACAGACACATGGGACAATATGACTGATTTTATGCTTATCATCTTCAATCTCATACAATCTATTCAGAAAAAAAATACCTCCCTAAGGAGATGAGTGTACTGTTGATTGCTTATTATAGGAAAGCCTTAGAGAAATGGATTCCATCACACTTCCTGTTCATTTGTATAGACTCGGACTCAGTGACTCTGGGAGTCAAGCTTATAGAAAGACTTAAATGAGCGTGATCCCCTCTGAAGCACCTACCCATAAAAATCTTGTTACTAACGTTCCTCTTGATTAGAAATGTGTGGCCCAACAACTTCCGAGACGCTGTCATTTGACTCTGTCATTTCAAGATGATAAATAAGTGTAACTGCATACATTTCTTCTTGTTTCATAAAGGAGCTACCATGGAGAAAGGCCTGTATATTCACAGACAGGCAAACAGATTTTCTGTGAATCGCAGTCTAACGAGATCAGTGTAGCTCACAAACTTCCTTAGAATGTGTGTAAGACTCTGGATTGTTGGTCACTGTAAACTCAAAATGCTGGAAAAGTTACTTTCTCCAACTGCCTGAGCTTTTGATCGCCTCTTTTTTACCCACTTAGATCTAAGAAAACAAAGAATCTTTTAAGTTTAAAGTACAGAAGATTAAAATTCTAATAAAGTCTGAAGTGTAAAGTACTGCTTGACATTCCCATTATCAATAAGAGAGTCATATATTTTCTATGTAATTCTAAAATCTCATAAAATATTTACAGCTAGTAAGCCACTTGAGGAAACCAAGGTACTCAACTGAGTGCCTCATGGAAGGTACAGTAGCAATGTATAAAATCCATCAACCCTTTATTCTAGCATCAAATATGAGACAATATTCCATTCTCCTTCTATGAAATAGAAATAATAAGAACAGTAACAACACAGCTTTGCTTATGTTCTACCGTGGCACACACTTGGTGTTCAGTACAGAGCTGATACTGACATTGTGTTTTTAAAGCTGCCCCCAACAAAGACTGCCGCTAATCACTATCCAAATCATTCTCCTGTTCCCCTCACCTTTAGCTTCTGTCTTGACCTTACAAAATAAAGACTATATTTACCAACATCCCTTGCATCGAAGTAGAGCATGTATGAGAGTTATAGCAAATGGAAACTCAAACGAAATGCTTTGTATGTGACCTCCAAGACATGGACTTCAAAGGAGAAGGCAGGATTACAGGAAATCACCTCTGCTAGGAAGCATGGGATGAATGGCTTCTACCCAGGTTTCACATCCAGAGATATACTTAAGAGTGTCAGTACTGTCTCAGATCTCTGCCCATATCTGAAGGTTCAGATGCAATGAGTCTAGTATAGACTCTTACACGTGAATTATTAAAACACATACACATACCCAGTGTTTCTAAAATGCAATATAATTTAGAGCCACTGTACCAAGTCTCATTCATCTAGAATATAAAGGGTAAATCAACATTAAATACTACATTGGAAGAACTGCAAAATGAACAACCCTCAGGCTATCCCTAAAACACCCAAGCAATCTTTGAACATATAACACAAAGAACTTATTTTCTGTTAGACATGAGATGAATATAAAAAGATTTCTGTTTTCTTTCCTTCCTGCATGATGAGCTATTTTTCCATTTACAATAATTATCACAGATATATGTTGTCTCTTCTTCTGTTTCCCATTCTTAAACTCTCTCTAGGTAAATTCTAGATTATTCCTAATTGCCTAAGTACCACAGTTATCAGCAGCAGCAAGAAGGCATCCGTAAATAACAGGACCCTTAACAAGACCGCTGTAGTTTCTTGGAAATCTCCGTATTTGTGACTCATATCCAGATGGTGCAAACTCTATGCCATCATTGCATAGACACCAAAGACTGAAGATAATTCTCTGAGTAGAGGTTCTCCACCGAGGTGCTTCTCCTCTGAGATGTTTCTGTCAGTACACATCTGGAATGCCTGGATATTTTCAGGAGTCATAGCTGTGTGTGCTATTGCTAATAAATAGCCTGTAACATACAAGGCAGACGACCCCCAATAAAAGTGTCACCTAGCGCAAAATGTGACCATATAGAAACTGAGTGGCTTGGTTCCAGAGAATTCTCAGGAGGCCTCGCTATTGATAGTTCCCTAAATATACATTCTCAAAGAAGCATCTCACATCTAGCAGAAAACAAGTTCTCTGATGACAGAGTACCTGTTTCTCAATTCTATTCCTAAACCTGTCTTTAGGCATTCACCCTTCACTTCTGTGAGCCAGCGCAGTGAAGCGGGAACAGAACTCTGCAGTCAGATTCCTTGAGCCAGAGCCACTGATTCAGCATTGACAACAGGCAGGCTGGGCCACCTCTACCGACGTTTCCTCGTCTGCACACTGTAGTGATTAGGGTTGTAGAGAGATTCCTAATACAGCTACAAATACTAAAGAAGCTAATCCGTATAGTCGCAGGACACAACCTGATACATAATAAGTAATTAATAAGGTAATAATGGTATTTTTATAAAAATTCAGTGGTTGAATGCTTTATGGCATTCAGCCATTATAAAAGATCTCTTCTTGTCCACATTTTCACTTGTTAAGCCCTTTTCTTTCACCCCACTTTTAATCACTGTGACAGCTGACAGGGCGCTACTGTTTTTAATCTGTGGACGCAGATAACAACTGTCAGAGGCACCTGTGTGTCACGGGCTTAATCCCTATTGTTCTTCAAAGAGCTCACCTACCCTGGTATTTTTCCCTGGGAGCAGTTTTTCCATGAGCATCCAAACGCTCCATCTTTTCACATAGCACAGAACCATAGAGAAGCATACCTCACTTCCTCTAATAATTACATTATTAGTTTGCACAATGTTCGTAATCCCAAGAAAAATAAATGCTGCAAATTTCTGTAAGGCTCTGCGCGGTGACACGGTGCTGGAAGGGTTAGATAAAATGCCAGTGGCTCCTGGCTCCTCATCCTAAGCTATGCTTCCTTGCTTTCTCTGCAAACTAACTTTGTAAAGCCATTCACATGAATGTTCCCATTTTAAGCATCTATGCCCATTCTCCATCAGCCATTCTTCAGTCCTGCCTGCCTACCTCCAACACATAAATTGGCTACCTTTTATCTGTATGCTGCCAAGCACTGAGAGTCCTTATGAGACTGGCACTTTGATGGGCACTTCACTTCCATTGTCTCTTAAGTCCTTGGCAACACACATGGTTAGCCCCATTTCATAAACGAGACCGTGGCTCCAGTCAAGAGACTTACTCACCCTTAATAAAAGATGGAATCCAAAGCCCTAGCTCCGTCTGCTGAAGAGCCATCCCACTTCCACTAATGCTCCCTGCCCAGCCTGTGCTTGACACCTCTATAGCACCTGACAAAACAAAGCACTTGATAGGAGCCCTATGCCCTCAGCTGATCTTTCCCTCTTCCACTGCTCCCATTGCCTTGAGTGAAAGTGTTCCCTCCACCATGATTACCTCTTATAACCCCACTGAGGCGGTTCTGATGGAATTCCTCACTGTGTAATGAAGTACTGAAAAAGAAGAGAGAAGCCCAAATTCTCACTCAGACAAAGGGAGCATGTTTCATTTAATTATTCTCCCTTATCTGAAGTGCTGCGAGACACTTCTGCATTAATTCCGGGCATGTGTGGAGATAACCTACCCTTCAGCCTGACTTCCCATTTTAAAAATCCACATTTCATCCAAGAGACACATATAATAAATCTGCTGTATTAAAAAAAAAGAGCTCCTTATTTCCTCATTTTCTCTTACTGGCATGACAAGATTATGGAGCATTAAGTTTCAGAAGAAAAAGGCACAGAAGAAAAAGGAAGTGAAATGGCTCATTCTGGCTTCTCTTCTTCCGCCTGGACCAGGAGCTCCGCAGAGGACAGTAAGGGAGAATGGGGGAGAGGAAGTCAGAGCAAACTGCTAGTAACAACCATCATTCAGGTAAGCAACAGGGAACTGGAAAGTTTCCCTTTGACTTCCTTGTATTCTTCCGTACCATGTCAATGCACTCATAAATACCTATTGATTTCCTTCAAAACATGTCTTAAATCACCATGCTTTCAACATTCACTAAATTACTGCCATGGGCAAGCAACTATGCTATGTACCATGGTGTCATGTGTGTATGTGTGTGATTCAATAAGCTACATACACATATATAGTGCATATATGTTTACTTAACTAGAGACAGTTCTCCCCCTGAAAGTCCTGCAGTCTAGTAACTGAGAACAGATGTACACAATACAACGTAAGCTTATGAGACAATCACAATGGAAGGCCTAGTACAATTCACAAAGGTTTGGTGCAGAAGACGAAACCTAAAACTGCCTCGAAGAAGAATATGCTTGGAGGAGAGGATGTTTCATCCTCGTAGTACAAATATTCTTTCACATTTAAATTCAGTAATTTAATCACGACTTCTGTGACAGCTATGTGTGAGAAAGGCAAATGGGCAGTTATGGAATTGCCATTGCAGGATTGAAATTTTCACTTTTCATGTTCATCCATGACCCTCTGGTGGGGTTCCAAGACCCCAGCATTCTTCCAAATTATTTGGCATACTTCTTTGTAACATGTAAACCTCACTCTAGATATTTCATTTCCTGTTAGGGTCATTGCTTTTTCTTTCTTATCTACACTTATCATCTAAGCCTTCTCTGTTGAATCTGCCTCGTTTCTTGCCATTTCACCCAGCATCTTCTTCTGGGTCCCATGTGCTTAAGCAGATGAGCACTGGAGCAGGCATTTGCCTAGAGATAAATGCTAGCTCTGCCACTAGTGAGCTACAGAACCATGGCAAAGACAGATATTTTTACCTCATTTTCCTCTCATTTGAAATCCAGATACAGTCATTACCATTCTCATCATTACTGCGACAAAATTCTAGACAGATGAACATAGAAGAAGGATTACTGATTCGGGCCCATAGCACCAGAGCTTCGGAGGGTTTAGTTCACCGTGGCTTGATCCTGTACACCTGGAGAGAATGTCTCAGAGGTTGGGCTGGTAGAGCTGGGGTTTCAGAAAGGAAAAGTGGAAAGAGAATACAAAAAGGAACTTAAGCAGCAAACGCCCCCCCAAGAACAGGCTCCCAGGGACCTACTTCCTCCAAAGGGTCCCTCCTCCTACTTTGCACTTCATCACACTTACCTATCATATTATGAACCTATTAAAGGATTAATCCATTTACTATGTCAGAGCCTTCATAATTTGGTTGGATCTAGAAATAATTAATAGATATACCATAGGTATGTTTCACTTATCTCTTAGGTGTTTCCTAAACTAATGAAGTTAATAAGATTAGCCATCACACGGATAAATGAGTCGATGCCCCAAACTGTCAAATTAAGTAATAAACAAAGAGATGCTTAGAATGATGCCTTGCAACTAATGAGTGATAAATAAATGATAGCTGTATATATTAGAGACTATTTCTTTGCAAGACATGTTTTCCTCTGTCTTAATAATATTCTGTTATTTTTCTGCCAGGGAAGCCATCTCTCCTGAAGTCTGTCTGCAGTGTTAGGTGATAATAAAAAAAAATCCAATATTTACATGAAAGCATTCATTCTCCCTCCCTGGAACCACAAGATTGCAGTTCAAAGCATCTGGTGATGTTGCCTGTGAAGACTTGAATTGGTACCCGCTCTTGGGACCTCAAAGCACTCATCCCTAAGACTTGATGGTCTAATTCTTCATGTATGTGAGCTTCTCCAGATTCTACCACTGAATTTCTCTTCTGCTTAAATTTTGGTCAAGTTGCTATCAAATATTTGCAATGAACTAGTTTATATATCAGTCACTTTATTCTAAGGAAAACCCTAGTCTGTTCCTTTCCCCCCAGCGCCCCACCTCTCACAAAGAGGGCTCTTTAATTACCTTCTATTTGCCTGTTACCTCCCACCCTTCAAAGCCAATGCTTTCTGAGCTATTATCCATCTTCTTGCTGTTACCCTCTCCTGTTCTGCTCCAGGATCTCCCCTGCCACTGATTTTCCCGTCCTTTATGCAACAGTGTGTTGTACCTTTATATTCAGATGGATCAGGCTGAACATTCAGGAGAAGAAGGTACATCAAAAGTACTAACAGTACCGTCTGGGCTCAGTCACTGCCACCTACCAATGTTTCTTGACTCTTTATCAGACCAGATGGCTTCCCGTTTAGAAATTCTGCCTTGTACCTTCAAGGGCGTAGCAGGGTTTTTTATCTGCTATGGGATACTAAACCTCTTTTAAAAAGAAAGCAAAGCCTTTCCCACCAAAGACCCTGCATATTAACTACCTGGCCAGAGTCAACAGAAAAATTTTAGGATACTGCCCGACCTATCACTCAAAGCCCTAAATCTGCGTAAGCCTCTCAGGCATCTGCATGAACTGTTGATTTCTCTTTGATCTTCTTAATTATGACAGATTTTTTAAATGTAGCCCTCCCCTATTTAATAGAGCAGTGTTGTCTTTAAAATGAAGAAAAGAGTGGCTTTCTATAATTTTAAGAGACATAGCAGAACAATCTTCTGTGCATATGGGTAGTGATTGGTTTCCGACATTCGCCAGTTCCTCCAGAAATTAAACCTAATCAGGAAAACAGCAGCATGGAACAGACCTAGTGAGTTTCTCTCCTGCCATCTGGTCTGATAAGGAAGTCAAACATTAGTAGGTGGCGGTGGCTAAGGACAGATAGTACTAATAGTACATTTGATATTGCCTCCTTCCACTCTGAATATTGAGCATGATCCATCTGAATACAAGGGCCTCCCAGCAATCTTCAGAAGATAATTTTTTTCTATTTGTTAGCCGTAAGTTCAGTCCCTGACATATCAATGTATCTCAACAGTATATTGTGGTATTTCTGAAATTTAACAGTAAGTCCTGTAAGAGTCATTTAGATTTGCCTGACAACAATCTTCAAGTATGATTACATTCCTCATCATTTGTGAAAGATCAAGGTTACTGTAATAGCTCATTGTGGTTGTCAACAAGACACACCTGGAGAGGGAGAACCTTGGTGGAAGAATTGCCTCTATCAGATTTCCCCGTGGGCATTAACCAGGTGCAGTCACTCTAAGTCTTTCTAGAAAAAAGTGCAGGAAGAAGAACGCCAACCAGAATCCTCCCCTATCTCTCTACAGAGAGAGAAACAGACCTGGTTGAGCACCAGATGCCCTATCACACACTTTATCAGGCATGACTCTGTTGCAACGCCACCCACATTATCTGTGCCAGCGTTAGTGGGCTCTTTCCTTGACTTTCCCTTCGCTTCTACTGGCCTCCTTAATATATAGATTCTTAAGCCTCAGGGCATTTGATAAATAGTGGATTGTATAACAAAACCCATTAACATCCATCACTGAATTCACCATCAGCCCAAGCCAGTCACCAGGGAATGGAGCTTTGCTGAGGCACACTCCATTACGCTGAGATCCAGTAGAAACCTTGGGGCTGGAGAGTCCTAAAAACCTCTCCATTAACTAGATTTGGCTTGTATAGTCTTCCTGTTCTTTTACTAATACATCCCTCCAGCCTGCCATGCTGTCTGCCATGCAAACATACCTTATATTTCAACAGCTCACATTTCTTTGAGCAAATCTCTGGTCTGCTCCATATTTCCTCTATTTTCATGGAAATACTGTAAAAGTTTTAAATTGTTTTTTAAGTTATCATACAAGAAAATGTATTTCATTGAGGTATTCATACATAATTTGTTCTATTTGTTCTTTTTCTTATTCATTCTCTTTTCCATCTCCCCTCTAAGTTTCCCTTGACCTCTCTTGCTGGCACCCTTCCTCCACACAATATTCTTCCTTCTGCTCTTATGTCATATACATCTTATTACCTTCTCTGTTTATCCCATCCCTACCTTAAGTCTCTTCTTCCCTTGCTATGGCTTCCTTTCTAGTTTCAACACACACACACAGAGAATATAGAACACTTATAGAGAGAAAACACGGTGACTGTCTTTCTGAGCCTGGCTGACAATGCTTACCCTGATGATTCTCACTGTTATGTGTTGTCCTGCAAATGTCAAGAATTCATTCTTTATAGTTAAGTTAATTCACATTATGTATACATACATTTTCTTTTTCCATTCATATGTTGATGGGCATCTAGGCTTGTTTAATTTCTGAGGTATTGTGACTAGTATAGCAATAACCATGAATAGGCAAGTATTTCTGTAACAAGACCTGGAATCCTTCAGATCCATACTCAGGATTGGTATAACTGGGTCATATGGTAAGTTATTTTTAGTTTTGGGAGAAACCTCCATACTGATGTCCAGGGTGCATTTCCACCAACTGTGAATAGGGTTTCTCTTTATCAATATTATTCACTTGTTTTCTTGCTGGCAGTCATTTCAACTAGGGTGGGATGGAATCTCCACATGGTTCTATGTGCACACTGCATCCACTTTTTTTCACTGTATGTTCCTTTCTTAATAGATGCTCCTGGCTGTGCTTCTTCCACACCAATGAAATTTCTGCAAGTTCACCAGTGCAGTCTTTTTACCTTTTAAGTGTTCAAAATCCTAACCTAGCTATAAATCCTGCTCATGGCCCTGCAGAACTGACTGGGTGTCCCAAACCTGGATCAAGCATCTCTCTCATCTAGTCCTAAAACAAATACTCACATGTCTTTGCACCACTCAGCCCATGCTCACTCAGTTACCTCCCAGCTCTCACCGGCTGACCAACACTTTGACTTAGCTTCCCCAGTAAAGACAGCAATGATTTCTGACCTTCGGTTTGTTATGATCTGCCTCCTTCCTTATCCCTCATACCAGTTTCTTCAGAATCGAGAGTCTGTATTTGATTCCCTGCCTTTTTTGCCACTCAATTGTCTCTGCTCACACCCTTGGCTGACATTTCCCTGCAGAGTTCCCTGCAGGTGACACACCTGCCACTCATCGTTTGCTCTTTACATTTCAATATTTATAACAATTACTCCTTGTGCGTTTTCAGTTCCTACACATTAACCTAATAGAAAGATTTTGGAACCCCTTGGCCTTGTGACATCTCTCAAAAAATTCATCATTTAGGTGTCCAGTAGAATTCTACCAAGCCCATGCCATTTTCCACATATAGTGGGAACTGCTGATCTACAAAGGTGAGTGAAATATCTTCTAGAGAAACAACACAACAAGCAAGATAAAACAATGAATGTCAGAACAGTGGCTATAAGACATGAGCAAACAAATTATTCTAAGAGTACAGAAGAAGAGGAGGATTAGCTCTCCTGGGGTGTGCAGAAGGCTTTGCCTTATATTCCTGAATAGGTTGTATTTCAATTCCTTTGTTACAATTTCTTTTTCTTTCTCTGTGGAACATTGCTACATTTGTAATACAATATAACCAAAATGTCTAATGACAGAGGAGCTTCTATTATTATCATATTTTAAATAAACTACAATACATGCTTACACTGCATTAACTTACATATCTCTAATTCACTTATGAACATGAAATCCAATTTTGTTTTCACTAGAAAACTACACAGAATGATAGGCCCATATTTGAGGTATATACATGGAATCCCATCTGCAGAAAAATGAGTATCAGAAAGGTGCATTTTTGTACATGCATATCTCTATATGAATGTACACATGTATGCAAACATGTTGTATATACTTCCTGCTGTTGACAATCTAAAAAAATAAAATTTATATTTTGGGTAAGTATAATACATTGGTTGCCCAACACCCCTCCTCCAGAAAATCTCTTTCTTGCAGCAGAGGATAGCAATGTTCCTATTTGCCCTATGGGCACTTTAGGCTTGGCATCTGCAGTTGGTTATCTGATGCAGGCAAAGGCATGTGATGTACTCCCATGAGCTTTAGACTTGATAGGGGTCACTGTAATGACACAGCGATATGCAAAACACACTATTATGGAGCAAATGAATTCAAGATTCAAGGGAGCCCATTCCCTGAAAAAGATAAAAATAGCAGGTCAGAGTGTGCAGGCTTGAAATCCTAGCACTCAGGAATATAGAGAGTTCAAGGTTAAATTCAGATGTATATTCTAGGCCAGGCTGGGCAACACTTGACACCCTACCTCAAAACAAGAGAGGCAGAGGCAGAGACAGAGACACACAGAGAGAGGGAGCCAGGTACATAGAGTGAGAGAGTATTCGCCAATCTACTTCTGATATATTTCCCTTCTTACTTGATCTTAATTGTTTTATTGCTTGATGATAACACACACACAAAACCTCTACATAGTCATTTTTAATACAATAAATGGATCACTTTAGCCATATATGGCATGTTTCTAAAAGGTTAGTTATGGAAAATGAAAACTATCATTGGCTACAGTGGTGCTCTTCCCCAATTGAAGAGCATGCCAATTGGTTCTCCAGTACCAAATAATCACCCGTGAAAACATCTAAACAAACAACATAATACACACTGAATATGTTACACTTATGATTATATATGTATATATATACACCTGTACATGAAATAAAAACTAATGAAAAGGAAGCCATTACTTTGAATGGGAAAAGGAAGAGGAATATTAAAGAGTCTGTATGAAGGAAAGGAAATGGAAAAATATTATAATTGTATTATAATCTCAAAAATAAAAATACACAGTGAATCTGCATCACAGAACTGTACAGGTCTTCTACCCTATCATTAGAATCATTCTTGATTATTAAATCCATGTCTTTTCCAAGGTCTCATTTTGCTATTTCATATATCTCACCAAAATCCTACGATTTTCTCCCTTCAAATGTCTTCCACATCTATATTGTCTTATCCATTTCAACTGTAACTGCTGCTCTACTCCAATTTGTCTTAGTTTAATGAACTTCCAATTGCAAGCTCCTCCTAGTTACATATATTACATGTTGTGTACAAATAGATGATCAAATAATATGTATCATGTCCCAAACTTTTAACTTTCTAATGGTTCTTACTGTAGACTAAGTGATATTAAAGTTTAACCAGCATCAAATCATTCTGCAATCTAGTAGCAATATGCTGTTTAAACTTAAGAATCACTTCTCCCTTGTAGAATATTGGAATGTCATCTATTTAAATGGGATTACAAGAATGAGTACTATGATAATCACTCAAAATTATGATTTTATATTTTATATACTTATTCTTTTATAATATTAATAACTGTGATAGTTTTTAAAGGGAGCTTCAAATTCTATGACACCATTCCCATTGAAAGATACTGTTTATGTGTTAGTGTTCCCAGATTTCTAGGGTCTAAAAAAATAAAACAAATGATTAATAGCTCACATAATTCACCAAAAGCAACACTGTTCAAATTCTCAGAATGAATCAGAAAGAGCACTCAGGCCCTGTCTTGCAAAAGGGGAGGAAGATTTTTTTTAAAAAAAAAGGCAGTGGTGCATGTGATCAATATAATCATTAATAATGGAACAAACAGATCATGTAACCTCTTGGGGAAGGTGGAATCACTATTAACAAGTTCACCAATATGCGACCACCTGCTGCACAGGGGCTCTAGTGTCTTGGAGAAACTAATTGTTGGTGGCTCATAGGTGAGCGCTAATTGAGATCCCATGTGACAGCCAATAGTAAGTAGATACACTTAGTAAAGATGCTCTCACTCTTGTCCCATCTATTCAACTGTACCCAGAAAGTCAGCTTCTCAAGCTAAGATCCTAGATACTGTGACGTTAAGTCATTATGGGATCAACATTTTTCAAACTCTTGACGTCCACAATCCATAAGCATAATTGCTTTACTGTTAACACTTAGAATGACATCTAATTCAGCAGTATAAACTTGAATCAAGTGTTGGAAGTAAAGCCTTGTCATAAAATTTAGCATTGTGTAGCTTTAGCTTTGGGACCAGACTGTGCGCAACAACTGGAAAAGCCATGAAGATAGCAGGAGTTAGCAGAAACTTGAAGGCCTTAAGAGGTAGGTAGTGAGGACTTGAAAGATAATATTGTAAATATTATTAAAAGCTGAGTGAGAAGCTGGGAGATAGTTCATTGGGTAAGATGCTTTCTATTCTAGCATGAAGACCTTAGTTCACATCCCCAACAGCCACCACATGCATGTATCATACATGTCTGGTTAGCAGAGACAAGTAGATCCCAAAGGCTCACTGGCCAAGCATTCTAGGTGACATGCTAATATCAAAGTACTGGGAGAGTTCTTGTCTCAAAAGATGAAGAACGCTAGAGGAATACATACAACAATCTCAGACCTCTGCACTGGCGTGTGTGGATGAGCAAGGCTGTACATCCACTTACACATACATGCACACAGCATACAGAAAAAACTAAGCAGAATAAGAGGAAGTTTTTGTTATATAATATAACAAAGGGTTGCCACTTGATTACCTTAGGTACCAAGAAAAATAAGGAATGGAACTACAGAACTAAATTTGTGCAGCCAAAGAGATTTCTAGGCAAAAATTTGAAAGGGACAGCTGATTCTTCTCACCGACTGTGGATTTTTTTACAAAGAGAAAATATGAGCGAAAGAATGAACTATCTACTCACAACCAAACTTTACAAGGAGTGTAAAATAGCTAAGATTCTTTGAATTTGAAATGTAAATTATTTATCCCCTTTAGCCTCATTAGATGGAGGAAGGTTATTGAAGAACAGCTTCAAGAAAATAATAGTACAGATCACCATCATGAAACACGGCCTGAAGCCAAAAGCAAGAGCCCCTGTTCTTTAAACCCTCAGATTCTATTGAAGTAGCACCCCAAGGCTTTTTCAAAAGATAAGTATCTTTCCAAAAATTTTAAAAAGTTGTCTCATGAAGCCTCTCTGTTAAACAATGAGTATATGAGAACCTTTATTCCACAAAGCCTCAACATAGACAAAGATTTATCCAAAAGACATCTATGAGTCTAGTGTTGTCTGAGAGTGGTTATAGCCTAATAGCTTAAAAATCTTGATTTTTAGTAAGTGTACTTGCTTAACTGTAAAGTTACAGAGCCTGTGGAACCCAACTTTGCACATATAAGAATGGAGCTGAAGTTACCCACTTGTAGACACAAACTATTTTGCATTTGGAAAAGAATTTCTTCAGAGGCAAAATTAAAAGGCTGAAGAATGAGTTCAAGTGCCAAGAAAACCACCCACAGGGAACAGCAATGGACCATGGCTAAGGAACTGGCAAGACTGACCAGTTGGATTTTATAATTGCTACAGGCCATTGACTATTGGATCGTCACATTACTTTCTATTCTGGAATACAGATGACTATCACAAACACATTCGAACTTCGCCATTGCCTCTGCATTGTGGGGCTGTGAAAGAAAGTCATTTACTTGGTGGTCTTTATAACGGGTCTTCTGAGTGATTAGGAGATATTACCAAGAAACCAAAACGGAGTCACCTCGTCTACACCTGGTTTCCTCTGGCTTGTAAGATTGCAGACCTCAAATGTCAGCATATGTTATTAACAGGCTGATTCCCATTAGAGAGTATATATTCTATGTGTATTGAATGTAAGTAGTTTGTGAACAGAGAACAGACTGTTAATTTTAAAACAAGACCACAAATTCTTTGGCATTCTTTTATTAAGATCTGGCGAGGATGTAGTCTTCTGTTGAGTCTAGACTATTGTTGGTAACTAATGTAAGGAGAAAAAAAAAAACAACCTCATAGAAATAATAAAGTGTGATATCAGAAACAGGCCCAGAGAGCTATCTTATAGCTTTTTAGGGCACTTACCTTTGCTGTTTATGCTGGTTAATTTTATGTCAACTTGAAACAGGCTAGAGTCATCTGAGATAGGGGAACCCCAGGTGAGAAAATCTCTCCATCAGATCAAGCTATAAGCAAGCCCGTAGAACATTATTTTAATTAGTGATTGTTATGGAAAGGCCCAACCTATTGCAAATGGTATCATTCCTGGGATGGTGATCCAGAGTTCTGTGAGAAAGCAGGATATGAGGAGCAAATATGAGGTGTAAGTCAGTAGGCAATAGACCACCATGACCTCTGCCTCAGTTCCTGCCTGTGGGTTTCTTCCCAATTTGAGTTCCTGCCTTGCCTTCCCTCAATGGATTGCAACTAATACATAAGCAAAATAAACATAAAGGATACGTAAGCCAAGTAAACCTCCCCAAGTTGCTTTGGTCATGGTGTTTCATCACAGCAATAGAAACCCTGACTAAGACACTATTCTTCTAAACTACCATGTAATAAACCACAGAAAGCAAATCTCCCTGGTGTTACCATATTTTAAGCAAGCCTGGGTCATGCAAACACTACACACAAATGCTATGACACACAGCCCCAGCTGATATCTCAGGAGACTAAAAATAAACCACCAAACAAATATATTCCAGGTGATTCTGGCCCTGCTTGTAAGAGGCCAGTCATCACATCACCCCATCTGAGATGCAGACAATACCAAGCAGAGACAAGTTATTTCCACTGCGCGGTTCAATTTCATACCGCAGAGGCTCTAGACATAATACACAGGATGCATCATGCACATCCTTTTTAGAGTAGTTTGTTTTGCAAGGACAGGAACCAGAAGAGAAAAGTAAGAGACTTCATACTTTTGGTTTTCAAACAAGAAAACTAGAAAAGGAAGAGGCTAAGTAATGAACCAAGGTCACAGAAAAGGAAGGCACGAACTCGGAAACAGATGTATCTGATGATAAAACCTCATCTGTAGTCATCCTACCACACCAGTTTCCATGCAGACTTTCCCACAGCTCTGTCTCTTCCTGATAATATTTCCCCAACCAAGCACTCTGTGCACACAGCATCTGCTTCCCTGGGACCAAATCATCATTCAAGGTCTAACTGACTCCACTCTCCTCCATGAAAGACATGCCTGCGCAGCAACTGTTAGCAATTTCTTCATCTTCTAGAGGTCTTTGGGATTGTATCGTCCAACTGGACAATTGATGAATACTAAATGATGCTAGTTCATAACTGGTGAATCTGTTGTTTTCCTTGTGTGCAGTCCCCAATTGTCCTCCTGAGCTGTGTTCCCAGAATAAGGCTAAAATCTAATTTTATGCAGTATTGCAGCAGGTAATGTATAACTGTGAGGTGAACTGAGCACAAAAGAATAAAGCGGATCCGGAGAATGTTGCCGTGAGAAGTAGATGTCAAATGTAAACAAACTGGTCACCACCTAACTTCAGTCCACTGACTTTCTTCAAGGCATAAATCACCACCTTGCATGTTACATGCATGAATGATTATTTCCTTTCATTGGAACACTAGATCTCCAGAAGAAACGAAGCTTCGCTGTTTGCGGCCGTATTCCCAGAGTCTATCCAGTATCTGTGGTAGCATCCAATCGACAAATGTCCGTTGAACGAATCGATGAATGAGGAAATATTACAGAATACAGATGTGAGTCACATGATATAAGACCTTGCTGTGGGATAACCGTGAATATATGTTGCTGCCATTGGTTGATAATAAAAGTTCCTTTAGCCTATAGCAAGGCAGAATATAGCTAGGTGGGATAAAGACAGAGGAAAAATACAGGAGTCGATGGAGAGACCAGCCAGCCGCCCCAAAAGAAAGATGTCAGGAGACTGGTAAAGTCTTGCCCGCATGGCAATATATAGATGAATAGAAATGGGCTAATTTAGATGTGAGAGCTAGTTAGTAAAAAGCATGAACTATAGGTCAAGCAGTTTGCAATTACTGTTAAGGCTCTGAGTGGTCATGAAGCAACTCCAGGATGGGGTAGGACAGAGAAACCTCCATTTACATTTTTGGGTTTCATATGCAATCTGTCAATTTGTAAATATTAACACCATTTAAGAAAAAATGACAAGTTTTTTAAGGGATGGATAAACTCAATGTATGGCAGATTAGGATTAAATACCTAATTTGCGTTTGCAACCCCGTATCCGGGGTATCTTAGACTCTTCACCTTTGTAATTATTTTGGAGAGTGTTTTGCAAAGTATAGGCAGTTTGCAAAGCAGAAGACGAGGGTCATGATGATGGCTCTAGTACTCACACCTAGGGCACTGTGAGATTCAGCTTCATATTTTTAATATGCTACTCAAGCTCCTGCCTCATAGCTCAAACACCATTGCTGCAACATGTGCTCTAAAATGACCACCTGGACCTCACACGACAATCCCACAGCCAGGACTCTGAAGCCGACTCTCTTCTCCTCCCATCTGCTAAGGGCTGAGAAATGTCATTCCCAGGTGCCCCCAGTAATAAAGGGGAAAGCCAGCGAGAAGGAAATAGTGCATCTCAAAGGGGTGAGAGAGAAAGAGAGTGGAGTTTCAAGCTATGTTTCCACAGCTGATAAACAGGAGCTCCCAATGGCCATTCTGCTTTTTTTTTTTTTAACTGACTTGGGGATTTTTAGATTATACAATCTGAAGTTTTCTTTCAGCTGACCTTTCAATTTTTTTGCTACTATGTTTTTAGCATTTCTACACTAAAATTACTAAGCATAAATGATAAAATGCTTCCTGATTACTTAGAGATCTCTAACAATAAAAAGTCACATCGAAAGAACTAGAGTGGTTTTACAAGCAGGTCTTAGCAGCAAGCATAATTATGTAGAACTGAGGACACTTTCACGGTCCTGTAAAGAAAATACACCAGGCTCAAGCACTTCCAGTATACTTCATGCTAGCTGAGCCGCTGTAAGTCAGTCATCAGCTTTGGAAGACACAAAAGGAAATGAGATATTTTCCTGTTCCTTTTCTGCATATGGTCCAGTGAGTGCAGACTTGAAATGTCCACAGAAGACATCGATGAGCATTTGAGCAGTTCAACATTTCAACTTATTGTAAGTTCAAAGAATAAAATAGCTGCTGGCCCTCTACACTCAGCATTTAGGGTATTACTTTAATGATTACACAGATGAACTCACTCCGGAGTTTTTCAATAATGGCATTAATTTTGCAAGCAGTTTTTTAAAAAGCAGGTTCCATGGGGGTTAAAATTAAAATTAAGTGAGAAAAAGATCTTTTGCCAACACTATTTTTCAAAATGCATGTTATTATAGAGCTGTGAATCCCAACCGATTAAAAACATAACTTTCTAATCAATTATTCTGTTATGAGCAAGGAAAATGGAATATAGGAGCTATGTAGTGAGAAAGATCACAAGATAAATTCCCTCAAAAGCATGCAGGTGAAGTGGCAAAAAGAGAGTCCCTGGGCACAGGAGAGAAAGGCCAAACCTTGGAGACAAACAAACAGATTTGACTTGTGATTTTTGACTCTTAGAAGGCTACTTAATCTACTTAAACCCCAATTACTCATGTGGGGAAAGGAGAACCATAATAGCCTTTATAATTAATATGAAACCTAAAATAAATGCTTAGTTATTGTGGAAGAAATTGAAATGATGAAGAAATTGCTCATTCATCATGGCTTAGCCTAGCATGATACAATACAATAGAAAAGTGTCTAGAAAACCTTAATGTCACTAAGGAGGGCTATCAAAGATAAGCCACTTGGTCTTTACCATGAATTTAATGCAGACAATGCCTGAACGACCTCACACTACCTACGAAAAGTAGATGGAATAATTATACAATGGAGGGTGTTATCTCTTCTATAAAGTATCTTGGATTTTGGAGTATACTGAGTATTATAAGTGCATATAAACATATATTGTAAATGTACAATAAAATGCAATGGAAAGGAGAAATGCAAAGTTGAAGTTAGGGTTCCCAGTGGCGAGGATATCAGGGAGCAAGTTCTGCTAGAGAGCTTCGATTCTATCCAATATGGTTTACTTCTCAGAGCTGGCTAATAGGTAAGTGGAGGTCATTGTATCATTTGGTACATTTTCGATAATTTGAAAAAATTCATAATAGAAAGATGCACCAGGAACCAAGAAGTTTTTCAGAAAAGTCAAGTGCTGTTCTAGGCATGCCCAGGCTTGGGGCGGAGAGGAGGAAAGCCAGGGCCCATGAAAACAGGGAACGGAGATGGTTGAAAGAATAGAAAATTGGGTGTAGCAGGAGAAAAGTTTCTGTCTCACTTTGAAACAAGGATTACGTTTAACTTCCAATAACTAAAGACTCTGGCTGTGTCAGATGTGAAAGCATTACAAGTGACGCCTGTGAACCTAGAAATCAGATTACTTTAGAGACTACACAGTATCCAAAGCAACATTAGGCTGATAATACTTACGACAACCCCACTCTTGGTAGTAGTTTCTCGATAAGTGAAGTTGCAAATTGCCCAGGCTAAATAATACGTGGACATGAGAGGGGTCTGTGAAAAGTGGTCTGTCACCCATCCGTCTTCCTCGAACACAGACGTCTCCAGGGGCATATTGGATAAAGACAAGTAGGTGGCTTGATGCTTGATACTGATTTTGAAAGTGGCCTTGTAGATTGGCTCATCGAAACATGGGAACGCCTTCCTGGCATGTGTAGGTGAGAACTGAGTAACACCAAGGAATCTGGGGAGAAGAAGAAGGAGAAGAAAATGAAATGCTGATTGCATGTATTGCTTCAATTAAAGTAATGACTCCATTTCGTATCTCAGATAGCATATTTTGATAAATCTGAAAATACACATTTTTTCTAAACTATGCTTATATCCATGAATAACATAAAAGTACAGTTCATGTATAATATACTGCCCCAACAATAAGAGTTCTTCAGGGAAGTTTTTGTCTCGATTAAAGTAAACTCTCTAAACCCACAGCAATGCTTGCTGGATGAAACACTACACTCTACAGAGAAACAACTCATGGGCACATTGGCAAACACTGAGAAATAATGGCTCTTTTATTGTGCATATCACGTTCTTCCTCAAGCTAGGGCATCTAGTATATAGAGATAATGAGATGGAAATCCAAACACGGTCATTAAATGGGGGGAGGGGGCTCATAGACCTTCACTGGGAAATATCTATAGCCTCAAATTTGAAAGCATGCAATCTACTTATGTTAAAATAAATGACTTTAATATCTATTAAATCTTGGTCTGAATTCTGCCTCTCAAACTTCCTTTAGCCACAGCAACTTTGATAATTCTAAAACCTCTCTCAAAAGAGAAACTACACAATTCTAATCCCAAAATTATTGTAAAGCTCAGATGGAGGAAAGCGGGGAGGGGGGGTTATAAAGTCCCCAACATTATGAATAGCTGCAGCAGGCAAGCAAAGACCAGTCATGCCTGGTTCATAAGAGCTTTATCTTTTCTTATCACTAGAATTGACATTTATACTGCATAGTCCAGAGAGCCCTGATTTTTAGGAAAATGGCTCACCCTATACATGGCTTCATTTTTTTTGTGTGTGTGCTTAAGTTACCCACAGTCAGCTGAGGTCCAGAAATATTTCTATAGTGTGATGGAACTTGAAATATGTGGTGAGGTGAGACCATATTTATACAGCTTTATTACAGCATAATATTAGAGTGTTTTATTTTATTACTAGCTGTTAACCTCTTGGTATTTCTAACTTATAAATTAATTTTTATCATCTGTATGTACACACTGGAACAAATATTGTGTATTTATAGTGCTCATGACTTCAGACATTCATTGAAGGTCTTAAAATGTGTTTCCCATATAAAATTGGAACTTCTATGATTACACACACACATACATACATACATACGCACACATACACACACATAAATATACAGATTATCTGTACAATATATAAAATAAACATGTATATATATCAAATACATATATAGTTGATACATATAGATACTTTCTGATAAATTTTGTTAAAATTAATCAGAAGTTACTACACATCTTCATAGTCTATAGTTACAAATGAAGACACTCAATCCCTTTAAGGACACTCTTATAATTAAAAAATAGTTTATAATAAAAGCTGAAGTTTTCAGCTACAAAATCTTCTGTAAGGCAAGTCAATATCAGACCCTTCAAAAGATATTAATAAGTTCTCAAGTCATTGCTTAAAAGGCTGCTTCATCCATGAGTAGCTCTCTTCCACACCACTCTCTATTGTTCAGGGTATACGTGGTCAATACCACAGAATACACTTCCATAGAGAACTTAAGCTTGACTTCATAGTTATTTTCAGCCTAGGATACAGGAAGATGCTACCAATCACAACAAGTAGGCATGCATCTTGAATTTTGCTTTGCTAGCCAATCCCTATAGGTTGTGGTGTGTACCGGATCTCATTGGCTCTCTCTAGGTAAATGCGGTGTGACTATTTACACCACTTTTTTTAAAGTATGGAGTTTATATTTATCACTAGGGGTGTAAATTTTAAAGTTTCATTTTTGAAATAAAGGGGGAAAAAGCTTTTACAAATTGATTGTTCAGGCAGGGCAGAGAATATCTTAGAGGCAGATCTAGGCTCTTACATACCAGACCTGTTTAAGTCACTTAGCTGCCTGAACTTGCTTTTTCTTTTTCATTTGTAAAAAGAAAATATTGTTTACTTGACCTTTCTCACAAAACTGCCAAGATGATAAAATATAATAATATCTTGTAAAGAAGTTTTAGTAATAAATCTTCATAAAGGTATAAGAAGTATTAAAAATGAATTATCCCACTCCTATAAATTTCTAGAATAAAAATGTATACCCAGAAAGATCTGCCCATAGACACACAAGCCTTTGGCCCAAAGCTTGGCATAGAACTCACATGTTCTTGATCCAAATAAAAGATAAATACAATACAAAAGCAATAAAATTAATTTTTAGTAAAAACATGAACATGGTTTAACTCAACTCTAGGTAATAATGAATAGTCTTTCCATTTTTATGGGAATCACGATATTCCTCTGACTATTTTCTGCTGATAGCAATACAGTTTTGCATAATGAAATGTCAGTACCTTTATGCCAAAATGCATGCACTTACACTTACAGCTTTCTCTTTTTGCACCTTTGTATCACATAATGCGTGAAAATCTTATCTTTCAACTTCGTAATTAAAAAAAAAACTACAGAGCTTGGTATTCCTCTCTCAGGACTATTTAAAAGATACCATGAATTGTACATATGAGGAAAAGAATTTCTTCTTAGCATCCAAGTATCTGAGCCCTCCAGTTCCAGTCTTTGAACAAACAGAAGTGTGTTACTGTATTAGGTACTTGAATTATTTTTTAAAAAATACAGCAGTTGTTCCTAAAATCTTCATAATCAAATTACACATGTGTGCATGTGTGTGTGTGGAGAGAGAGAGAGAGAGAGAGAGAGAGAGAGAAACAACTAAAAACAGAAAAAAAACAGTTCTGTAAGCGTTTATCATCAAAGGCATTGTAATTAAAATGTTTTCATTTTTAAGTATAAAAATAAAAGATGTCTTTGACATTTAGTAAATAAGGGGTAGGAATTTATTAGAAGTAAAGACTAAATATGTCTGGGTCCATGAGAAGTTAATAAACTGAATGTTTATGCATAGGAAATACACTGTGCCGTGTCTTTTTACCCTATGTAGTAAATAAATACGACAGGAAAGGTAGCAGTTTAATTCAGGGCTTGAAAGAGCTATCAAGATCATCCCATGACTTTTTCTGCAATTAACATTCTTAATGAATTCATACACACAGTTTATATCTATGCGAAGAGGGCTACCATATATTCTGATAATGTCTAAATGAGGAAATACCAATTTCACAGTCTGGCACCTGAGAATGATTGCAATTGAATTTCAATTCAGTATTTCGAAAAATCAAAAGAGGTCCCTTGGTAAAGAAAAACAGCCAGACTGGATTACATTTAAAGTCTTTTCCAAGTTCAAGATCTTATAACTAGACAATTAGAAATAAAATTTCCCTCGAATCTGGTGCGTTTCCTCTGAAAAAGCATTAAGTTACTCTAGCAATAAATAGATGTCTCGTGTTCTTCAATATATTTACTTCTCTTGATCAATTCAGTTTTGAGTGTTCTAAGTTTGGGATAAAAACATGAATATATATATGCTTCCTTCCTATAAGGAGGTCAATAAATACAAGCTTAAACACGTATTATTCCAGAAGCCACGACAAACAAGGAAAATGTATAAAGAAACTGAATTTGCTTAGGCGGGGCTTCTCAACCTTGACATTATTGGCATTTTAGGCTGGAATAATCATTCATCCATCCTGTGGGATGTGAAGCAATCTGACTAGCCAGTGGAGCCAGCAGAATCTTTCCTCCCCAGTTCAAACCTCTCTCTGAACATTGTTACTTTTCTCCTGGCATCAAGGTGGCTCAACTGGGAACCTATAGCCCAAATAACTCAAAGACTTTCCGAACAGGGAGCGTAAGAACTAGTCTGAGAATCTGGATGAAAGTTAAAGGCTCACAAGTAAGTAGAGTGGGAACCAACTCTCTGGAACACAGAAAAGCCCTTCTGGAAATCGCTTATACACACATGTGAAGCTACTACACTGCAGCTGTTTTGCAGGTTCTGGCTCTATCCAGTTTCAGTATCTCTCTCTCTCTCTCTCTCTCTCTCTCTCTCTCTCTCTCTCTCACACACACACACACACACACACACACACACACACACCTCCTTCACCCTGATAACTCTATTCTCCAAAGACAGGACCAGCTTCAGGCTGATGCCCTCCACAGAGAGCAGTACCTGTAAGAGTTTAGAAACATAATTTCACCACCACTGCATATATTTCGTGATCATCTCCAGTTGAGAGAGAAAAAAAAAGACTTCTTCCCTGTTTCCTGTTATTTAAAACATCAAAGAAGCTTCTAGAAAGAGTGGTTGAAAGAAGAAAATAATGATTTCGATGCCTGAGTTAATTTGAGGTGAGTTTGAGGTAGTGGCAGGATGCCAAGAATGAGAAACACAAGAAATTAATTAACAGATGAAACCAGTTTAAAGAACAGCGTAAATAGAAGACACAACACAGACACATACACACATAACACACAAACAAAGACACAGAAATACACAATACACACATAAACACAAACACACACACAGTCACACACACACACATACATATACACACCTACACACTCACACACACAAATGCTCATGTGCAGAAAAACAGCAGAAAGAAATGCAAAACGGAAGGTAACAGGGTCAAGTGTCTCATTGTCTAGTCTTCTCCTGCTTTCTTTAAAAAAAAAAATAATGTCATCTTTAAAAGAATCTGCTGATTAGCATAAAAAATCCACTCTCCAAAGTGATATTCTGGAAGTGTCATTCCAAGAATGTCACTGTAGCATAACTAGAAAAAAATGTGAGCAACATGCATACATTTTAATTCTCTTCTACCTAAATCAAATTATTTGATTTTCCTAACAATTTGTCTGTTTGACATTTTGGTTGAGCTAAGAGGGAGGGCTCGAATCTCTGTGTTGCCTCTGAAGGGTACAAAGAATTGATTTCTTCTTATTTCTGCGGAAGTTCACCAGGCAAGTTCCTTGTGTCAAAGTCATTATGCTAACATTTAGCAGAAGTAATCCATTAACGTTGGCTGATATTGCCAACACATTACAGTATGTGTGTGATATAAAATTTCTGCTCCATTATTTTCAGTTTTGCCTTTTCAGGAAGGTAAACTATGCAGAGGAAGGAAACATTTGCATAACACTCAGCATGAAGATTGATCCATGCCTTTTCAGTTGGAGTCCAGCAAAACACAAAGACGCTCACACATGGCAGGACACATTTACCAGGCTTTCCTTTGGGCCTCGTCTATGTACACAGTGAAAAAAGTAACTTTTAAACTTAATTCTATGGCCTTACTACTGCTAATGCTGGTTCAGTGTCACAATAGCTCAAGGTCAGTCTTAAGTGCCACCAACCCAAAGAAAGTTCTGTACCTCTAACTGCGGTGGTTAGCTTGTTACAAAGTCCTAGAAGCCACACGCACTTTTAAAGTCCACCAAGTGACAAGGTCATAGAAGTTACACACATCCCATTTCAAGTTTAGGTTGTTAATCAAAATGCAAATTGTTACTCAATGACAAAACATTTTAAGCCAAAATGGGTCTTTGTTTAGACTGTGTGTTTTTATGTACTTCAATGAGTCATTAAACCTCTGCCATTTCAGAGGAGAAGCACTCCTGCTGAATATTCAACGCTCGAAGCAAGTGTGTAGTCTATTTTTTAAATAACCATTTTAGTAAACTAAAAACATAATGCAATAATGCCAGCAATATGTATGTAGGAAGTGGTGCATATGCGAATAATCGCGTTATAAAAACAAAGCAGAATACTCATAATTGCTTTTCATTTGTGTAACACTAAATACTCTTATCAAAAGTGTGTGCTGAGTAATGGATCACCCTTGATAAAGCGTACTATAATGCACTAAAATTACTTTCCCAGGTCATAATTATTGTTTTTTATAAGAATAAATAAAGTTAGTGTCTGAGATTCATTTGTTTTAGATTGGAAACAGGCAAAGCATTATGTGAGTATCATAGAGCACTACTGCTGTCAAAATCCACATGATGTGTTGGAAGCAATCTGTAAAACGAAGTGAGACCCATTCCTTGGAAACACAGCATTTTTTTCTGCCTGGTGTAAGGGCACCATAAGGAGCCTTGTGTGCTCGGTGGCTGCTGGCGGGCTGTAGTGCCATAATAAAAGCATTTTGCTTTTCTTCTGTTGAGTCACCTTTTTCTCCCTCAGTCTCCTCTCGTTCATAACATTTGATCTCAGCCTGAGTTTCTGTGGTTGGAAAACACCACAGCTTTTCTTGATTCTTTTCTCTCATGGTGGCACGGCTTTGCTTCTCCTTCCTCTTGCTTCCTTGAACTCTGCTTGGGGAGCAGAACAAACCAGTGGCCAGAGGAAGGAGCGCTGTGACTATTCCTTTACTGTGACCTTTCCCCCAATACCCACAGCATGGAAAACCACCAAAGCAGAAGCATCAGTTGTAGATCACCTGTACCAGCCTGCACAGCAGATCGCTCACCATGAAAAGGTTCAAGAACATTTAATAGCCACGGGCGTTCTTACAAACTATCAGACATGATTCTTGTTGTTCATGAAGTCATCACAACAACCCTAAAAAAACAGTGTCATTATCCCTGTTTTCCAGAGGGGGACCCCAAACAAGAAACAGTGGGAAACTGACCAAGATCACCAAAGCAGTCAGTAGCAGAATTAAGACACAGAGTCAAGTAAGCAAGTTAAAGAGTCCCCTACCTGAGGAGAATAACCACACTAAATATACATATGAGCATACATACATACATACATACATACATACTTCTCTCCAGAAGAACAACAAAATATAACAATAATATAATAATGCAAAGAAAAGGTAACTAATGATATTTTTAACTTCTTCTGATTGGTGCTCATTTATTTATTTATTCATTCATTCATTCATTCATTCACTTTTGATGAGTAAAGGTCTATACTATTACAATAAAACATTATCCTGGATATATATATGCACAGAGAGGACTCACTCACACCCTTCCTGCACTCTGAGAACAGAGCACCCTGTAAGTCAGAACTTCCCAGGCATACCAAGGCCTGGAGAAGGGGAGAGCAAGAAGCCTGGGCCCTGTACCCCACCCGGGCCCTTTCAACACCCTACCATCATTTATCTGTGCTGGTTCAGTAATCTTCTAAGACTGTCTGGAATAGCAAGAAGGGTAATTTTCACCCATTTATGCCTAGCAAAACTCTGTCAGTGGAAGGGAGCATCTACTCTCCAGAGATGAAAAGATGGCAGAGAGCTCTGAAGAACTAACAAAAATAAAATAAAATAAAAGCGGGCATTGCTGTAGATATGGAAATATTAAAGAACATATAAGAAATCAAAGGACGAATAACTCTATGATAGTGGCAAGAGAATAGCAGTAATGAGTATATTGATAGCAATGAGGATAATTGTTTCTGGGGGTGGCATAAACACAGGGACAAGGAGGGATGGCCTTCCTTACAGACTGTGGAGCATTTACGTTTAAAAGTGAGTATTTGTTCATTATTGTTTTGCATTATTCTTTGAAACCATACTGGAAGTGGTGAGCCCTGTTCTTATAGCCATATTGAGCAATCCTCAGTAAAACTAGACCTTTGCGTGTACAATTGCCTCAAGCCCATCCACGTATACGTTAGGAAAAGTTAGTTTAAGGAAACAATCCATCATACAAACCTACTCTATACTGGGAAAGTCAATAACAGATTCCTTTTCATTTGAGAGACATCCATAGTCGATAGGATCTGTCCCAAGATGCATTGAATCCATAAAGACGCACTCCAATTAATGTAACCTTTTCAAAGGAACTGGGTAACCTCTCACTGTCCGAGGGGATCAAATGAGATGGTAATATAAGATAATAAATAAGTGAAAGTAAATGCCACAAGATGAGCACCCATCATGAGAATTTTTCTGCTAAAATGAATCATTATTTAATGACCAGGACTTTTGTTATTATTGTTATTGCCTAATGGGCAGTACTTTGAATGATGACCAAAATCCAGTATTGGACTCAGTTTAACCAAATGGCTATGTGTGTTTGATAGGAAAACATTGAGCCAAATCTATTAAGAAAGTATATACAAGTGGTTTCTCAGCAAATAAATAAACATTCTCTGGATTTTTTTTAGCTCACAGCCTTCTAGAGAGGAAGAAAGGGTCATATATACTTCCATTCATTCACGTGAAACTCACTAAAGTAAGGGGGAGAAATGAGGCTTCTTCGACATCAAAATAATGTCCTGGGATTTCTGGCATTTGCTAATTATCATAATTTATTGTTAATTCAAAAACTATCAAGCATCAAACCGGGTACAGTGCAACCACAAAGGAGTATATGCCACCAAGAAAGAAAACCCATCATATTCCACAGATTTTGGCAAAAAGAACGGCCCCCGATTCCCTGTGATTACACAGGAGTTATTTCCTCATCTTTTCAGAGATCATGACTTCTCCCTGAACAATCCTTTATAGGAAAAAGAAGGTCTGTTTTTATTCCGTCTTCTGTCACTTTGGCATGTTACAGACCCAATCAAAGTTTGTCAAAGAAAAATAGTCTCCTTCTCAAAAGTGAATAAAATGTTCATTTACTTTGGGTAAATTTCCGTCTTCAATCCGACCATCTGGATCTAAATTAAGGTACCCTACTTTGAACATGGGTGTGCACGCCATCTGGCTACCCAAAAGCGGCAATTACTTCAGGTAAATGAACATTTCGCCTAATTCTAAGCAAGTGTGTTCTCCTATAGGAGACGATGACATAAATACATGCCCCTTTTTATCTGCATGCTGCAAATCTACTTGGAAAAGAGTAAGTATATGTTCTGACTAAAGGTGATAATTTATCGTATGTGTGAAAACACCTTAATTTTAGGGTAACTTGCTATTTTTCAGTATTCAACAAGTGACAGGCTTTCTCCTAGCTGACTTTATAAGTAAGAATGGAAGATATACCCATGATTAAGGAATCTTGGGTTTCATTGAGAAGTTTGTCTACTGTGTGGGTAACTCAATCTTCACTGTAGAACAGACTGCAGCGCTTTTCAACATGTAGTGGAGGATAAAATTTTCTGGGTCAAAGGTACACAGCACAGCACACAGGCTAATCCTCCCTCGCCGAAGATCTTTCTTACAGCTGGGTCAGACTCATCACTTAGGAGTGTAAGGCGGGAGGACTAGGAGCTGCAAGCCAGTCTTGCCTTTGTCTTAAAACTCTTCCTTAAGAAAACCAATGAAAAGGAAATTCCTTCTCCTGAGTCTCTGAAAAAGGAGGAAACATGTAAGACTGATCAGATAGTTATGGGCTACTGCTTCCACCAGGCTAAGTGAAGTAAGGAAGCTGTGGGGTGGTTCTCCTAAGTATTTCGAGTTACTCAGTGTAACTCCTGTTGACAGATTAACTATTTGTTTTCATTACAGAAATTATCCTATCATTAAATGGGCAAAAATGATGATTAACTAAAGATCAAGATATACAATCATTAATCAAATAAAAATTCTAAGTTTGCATCTGTGTCCTTTTAGAAACTGGGCTTTTAATTACCAATTTACATCGCATTTTTTTTAGTACAAAATCATTATCAATAAAAGGCCATCCTTGGCTGAGTTCCTAATATTGGTCAGCTTTAAATCCTCTAGGTAGCTATAGTAACAAGAACAACAAAAACTAATGTATGGAATGTCGGTATACCCATAAAATTATTAAATTACTTTTGCCTTATCTACTCCAGACATAAATGCCAGGAAATTATAATATTCACTTTGCTGTTGGAGGTGGAAAGCAAAAACTTTCTCTAAGATCGTATCTAGAAATAAATCCATGCTGGGGTTTCCCAAACATTGAATCCCACGTTTCTATTGGAAAACATGTGGTACCAGGTTAAACTTCCAGCCAAAGTATTTACAGCTCCAGGGGAAACCGAAGGAGGGAGTCTGAATACAAACATGGACTGTGGGTACAAGAAATCCGGTGCAGGGCAAGTGGAAACATCTGGTCGTTTTGGGAGTCCTCTTAATTTGAAAGCACTGACCAAAACAAGCTGAGTTCTGCCAAATACATCTTGGCATGGCTTAAGAAAAAATACAGAATTTAGGAGGGAGCAATTTTTTTTTTCACCACAGTAAGATGCATTCGTGAGGATGTGCAACTCTAGGGACATGATGAGCGTATTTCCAAACATAACATGCAACATCTGCCTTCTATGTCTTTATTGCATATTTCATATCATTGTGGGCTTAGACATATTCTTAATCTGGACTCTGTTCTAGAGGACGTGGTGGTGAAGGGTTTGAACTACCCATGCCAGATCTTGGGTGTTAGAAACTGATTAACACTAATGATGATGTATTGACTTACCGGAAGTTGTAACCATCACCTGCCTGCTAACACGTGGAATATTCTATGTGGATTTACTTCGCAGCAATCTATAAATGATAAAACTTTTGTGCACTTCCACACTGCAAGGAAAGTTTCCCAGCCTCTCCCACCTTAACTGTTTCTGATAGTTCTCAAGCCCCTTGGTTCAGGGCTGGGCAAACCCAAGTTCAAGTTAGGGTTCTCTGATGGCAGCCTGTTTGACCTCAGGTGCCCTGTGCTGCTCTGAGTCCCTGGGTCCCAATGTTAGGAGACTCCCTGGGGGAAAGAGGAGGCTCTGCCTCATTGCTTACTCATGATGGGTCAACTAGAGGTAATGATTTCATTTATTAGTTCACTCTGATTGTTCATCTGCCCTATAGTCATTTAACTAATTGAAGTTATTTTAAACACAGTGAAAACAAGAGCCATTCATACATTCATTCAACAGGATCTGTGAAAGCTGACTACCTCAGGACACTCATTTGAACTCTGAAGGACTATATATGGCAGGCCTGACCTTGGGTGAAGCGCTTTTCAAGGCCATATTGATCAAGCCTGTCGTGGAGAGTGGGACTATTATTATCACCAAGTTAGGATTTAAAATGGGAGCTCTGGGGCCGAATTATCTGGGTCTCATTTTGTGATCTAAGTCAAACTACCACTTCGCTGAGCCTCCGTTTGCCCACCTGTAACACAGAGAGCGGGGACAGCAGCATGCACCCGGTAAGGATCTCATAAAACAGTTCCCCGGGAGAGTTTGGTGCAGCTGTCAGTCACTGCCAAGCACTGTCAACTTCGATTCTCTCCCCCAGACTTTCACCACAGCTATTAGAACTATGAAGATCTGGACACAGAAGCTGTTGGTTCTAGCGAAATCCGCCCCCCCCCACCCCCTACACACACACCTCACAAAAAACTAAGAAAATGTAATCCAGATCTAAAGTCAGCAAAGGCACTGGAGACTGGCTGCTGGCTTTCCCTCCCTTTCTGGGTGCAGTCATTTCCATTGGCAGCAGCTGAGGAACCAAATGGAGGCAGAAGCCCCTGGGGACACCACAATGCCTTAGAGGTCCCTCTCTCTGATTTTGACCATGACAACTGCAGTCCCACAGGCCAGCCCCAGTCCTGCCTTTCCCTTGAACTTCTCTTTGTGATCAAATCTCAACTTTCAATTTGGAAAAACTTTACAAAGCCAAAACTTAGGCTATGTTCTGAGTCTTCCAGGGGTACCGAGGTACTACTCATAACCAAGGCAGGTGCGCAAGGGGAGGGGGTGTGTCTGCCCTGACCTGATAGCTGGGTTGAGCTGCTACCTGCTCGAAGTTGTTGTTTTGTTTTGGTGGTAGTGGTGGTGGTTTTTTGTTTTCTTTTGTTAGCTTGTCACTTAGATAACCAGTCAGGAGGCACAAGGTCCGAACTAGAGGAAGGGGCAGCAATCATCACCTTTCGGGTATTGCTGAGTTTGTGGACTTGGCAACAGACCCCTATGGTTCCAAAGGACCATCCCATCTAACCTTGGCTCCCTTCCCCCAACCCCGGGGTTTTTGGATTTTGGAAGCCAACGGGGACCCCAGGTCACCTGCGCTCGCTCAGCAGTGCGAGCAGCCCGGCGGGGTGGGGCAGAGCGGGGCACCGCCTCCCTCCATACCTTCTCTCCCCGTGGAGCACGTAGGAGCTACGGAAGAAGCCCAGGAGTTCGTTCTCTATCAGGGCATTGTAGATAATCTTTAGGTTGTAATTCCTCTGCGCGTCCAGGGTTCTATTCAGCACCACCACCAAGACCTGGGTTGGTGGGTAGAGGAAAAAGCCTGCTACCGGGACAGCTCCGAACGCCCGGTCCTCAGCTACTTGCACCTTCTCCACCGCTACCCGGGAGGCGTGCAGCACCACGTAGCGGGTGGCGTTCCGGCACGCGATCTCCACGTTGACCTCCCCGGAGAAGGTGAAGTTCTCCATAAAGGCGGTGAGCATCAAATTGTAGTGCAGTGGTTTGAGGTGGCCGGATAGGCGCAACTGTGTCCAAGGCTGCCACTGTTCAGACTCTTCCTCCGACGGCGGCAGGGCAGACGGGGTCCCTGGGGTGTCCACCTCGCCGGTCTCGCGCTGCGAGGATTCCCCACCAGAGTGGTGGTTGCGCCGGGCGGATCCTGGGTGGCTGCCGTTGCCGCCGCCGCGCTCCGGGAAGCCCCCGGGGCCACCGTCGGAGCCCGGCACCGCCGCGCTGGCTCCACACTCGTCGAAGCGCAGGCTGAGCAGCACCGCCAGCATGGTGACCGCCAGTAGTGCCACGATGGACACGGCAAAAGCCAGCACGAGCCGCTTGTGTACCGCGATGTGGCGCTCCGTGGTGCGGGGTCTCACTCCCACCGAGTCAGCCCACGGGTCCGAGAGCCCCCTGCCGCTTGCCCGGAGCGCAGCGTCGTCTTCTCCCATGGTAGCTGCAAAGGGTGAGCAGCTCTTCTCGGCCCCCTCCTCCTCCTTCTTCTTCCTCTTCTTTTTCTTCTTCTTCTTTTTCTTCTCCTCCTCTTGCTCCCCCCTCTCGCCGTCCAGGGCCATCATCACACCGCCTCCTCCTCTTCCCCCGCCCCCTCCGACACCCCCAGCGGGCGGGCCACCCGGGCCACCGCCAGCGCAGTCATCGGAGAGCGCACGCGGGCGGAGGGCGCAACGCCGGCTGGGACCCTAGGGAGGCCAGCCCGGGTTCTCTAGAGACAAGCTCTGGTGGCTGGCGATGGCCGCGACGACCCCCAGCAGCCCCGCCTCTCTCCGGACACCAGCTGCGAACCGCGGGGCAACCAGCTCTGGGACGCGCCCAACTTGGGGAGCTTGTCGCTCGCAGGGTGCGCGCTACTCGTCGGGCTGGCACTGGGCGCTCGGGCACAGGCTGCCCCCGCCCCTGTGCGCCTGCGGCTCGTGCGTCCTCCCGGGCGCCGCACTCTCCCAGGCTGGTTGCGGCAGCTCTCGCACCCGTCCTCGGCCCGGAGGACGGAGAGTCTTAGGGAGAGCGGCCGAGCAGGCAGGCAAGTTGGGGTTTCGCCCAGCTCCGGGCACTCCGGCAGTGTTCGATCTTCTGGGTGGGATGTGCTCGCAAAGACAGTTGCGGCGGTTGCAGCCCAGGAGGAGCCTGAGCCTTCCACCCCGCAGCGGGAGAGAAGAGGATGGAACAGAGGACCGAGGGAAAGACTGGAGTGAGCCAGCTGGAGGAAGTCCCACGGCCGCGGAGCATCCGTCCTGGAGAAGCCTTCTCCACCCTGGACACTTTAAGCGGCGGCGGCGGTAAAAGGCGTGAGGTTGCAGACTGGACAGAGAGCCTCCCGCGTTCCGATATGCCTGTGCCCTCTGGAGAAGACAAGTGAAGAAGTGTCCCGCCGGGGCATCCACTTCAGGTAGATAAAGGTCTCGGCTGCGTCCCCGGGGGGAGAACCGAAGTGCGTGTGTGCCAGCGCGTGTGCATGTGTGCGCGCGTGTGTGCGCGCGTGTACGTGTATGTGTGTGTACACGGGTTCCGGGTCTAGATTGCCAAGGCTACTCCAGCTGCATTCAGGGACTGAAACTCTCTGAGAAAGGAGAGAGCGACTGAGGGAACAAGCGAGAAGGCTGGGAAAGAGGGAGGGAGGGGAGAGGTTGAGCGGCAGAGGCAGGCGCTGGGAGATTAGAGAGCTTTTCTCCGCTCTGTCACACCAGACACCCACAGCCACAGACAGGGCTGCTGAGCTGCCTGCAAGAGTACATTGTAAATCTTCAGCGCAACAAGCCCAGCAGTCACCCCTCTTCCGACTCCTTAGCCCCACTGTGGCTCCCCAGAGGTACCGCTGGAGCCTTGGGCTATTAGCATCAAGAGCCTGCCTGAGAGACTAGGCAGTGTCAGATCACACATCAAGCTCGCCAGAGGATTTGGGGGTTTGTATGTAAATTGAAATAAATTCTCCAAAGCCTGGCTGCATATATTATAATGGTGTAGTGTGGCCAGGTGTGAAGTACTGACATAATGGCTAGCGATTATACATAAGTATAAGTAAAAGCGATTATACATAAGTAAAAGACCAAAGAAAGGATACAGAGTCCCCGTGGGATACATTTTATTTTTAGATTGGGAAAAGGATTTTTAAAAAAAATTAATGCCTACAATACAACATTCAAAAAACAAGTGTAAGGAAAACTGGGGGTGGAGGCTCCATGACTGGATTTTACTAGAACAGTGGGTAAATGTATTTCCATGATGGGTCAGTTTGTCACTTCACCTCGCCACGATTACTTTATGCAACTCCCCTGTATTATCGTGAAAATTGTTTAAACTTCATTAAGGCAGTTACGAATCCCGGTGTGTACTGACAGCAAGCATTATCGTCAAAGTTCGTAGCTTGCTGACTGGCTTCGGACTCTCGTGAGTTTGTTGGAGTTCTGCATTATAGTGGAGTAGTGTGCTATGCAAACTTCAAAATGTGTCTAAAAAGTTGTAACACCAACAATGCTCAGAAGACCGCCACCTCGAAGGTGACAGAGTTAGTCCTCTCTGATTTTTAACAAAGTATATGGCTCAGTCAATAGAAAATGAAGAAATTCCTCTTTAAACGTTTCTTTTGTCTCTTTAAACCCATTATTTTACACACACACACACACACACACACACACACACACACACATATATATATATATATATATAGAGAGAGAGAGAGAGAGAGAGAGAGAGAGAGAGAGAGATGTTATTGGCTTTGGGTACTGGAAAAAAGTTAAAATATTATTTCAAAACATATTCAGTAAAAGGAGCCCAATTATACAACAATGAACTTTAATCTGGCAGCCACAGAGAGTACAGCCTTGCTTGAGGAAGCTCTTTTCCCTCTATCCCTAGATGGAGTGCTTGCTGAATACCCCCGTATTCTAAGTGTCCACTTGCATCATCATAACTGATGGTGGAAATAGGTGCCAGGGTGGGTATTTTTAAGCATGTTGTATGTGGGCCGTCAGTAACAGACCAAGGGAAATGCCACATTCTGTTCCAGTTTCTTTTTTCTGCTGTTTCTAAGCATCTTTGTTCTTGCTTTTTTCATTTGTATCTGGCTATTGTGCAGTTTAGGAGTTGGGGCTTTAGGGGTTAGATTGTTTCCTCAGAAGTAGGAAATACAGTTTAGCAAGCCAAAAAAGCACCTGACCCTCAAAGAGGTCACCATATTCCTCTGCCCTTCGGGAATCTAATCTAGTCACTCAGGATTACCTGCCTAAGGGACAGAGATCACAAACAGTTTCTAGAATGTCCCCTGGGAGTCTAAGAACCACCGCCTCAGAAAGAGTCAACTGTCCAAGGGGTCTCCCTAATATGATGCTAGTCTTGAATACTCCAAAAAGGTTATTACTATTCATGTACCTTATCAATGTCTATGTACTTGTGAAAAATTACTGCAAGGTAACTCTCAAACACTTTGCAATTAAAAGAAATTGCTTACCAATTAGAAAAAGTTTCTTCTGACTGATTAAATTAGCAAATGGATTGTTTCTGAGATACAAGTGAAGCAAATTCAAGTTTATTAACATAAAGTGGGCACAACTTATTAGCTCATTGATTCCTGTTTAATGCAGTGTTTTTTTTATTCAATAAACTCGGTATCAAAGATCGAACAAGTAAATACTTCTTCCTCTTTTGTTAAAGCAATGGCAATTGTCTTTCTTTTGTAATTTATGAAAGTTTATGGAATCTGAGAAATAAGGATTGACAGGTTACATTCTTGGATTATTTCACTTCTACTTCACACCAAAAACAAAAAGGAAGAGGCAAAGTTTCAGGCTGTGTACCTAAGGGGAATATTGAAGGAATCAACCACTAATACTTGGTTTAAACGTTGCCCTTAGTGTTTAAGTCCCTTGATTAGAGAAAGGTTTGAATCCCACATGCTATAACCTTGTACACTCAGCTCCTGAAAGGGTGGTTAGTGCCTTCATGTCCCAACACTGTTTGGCTCAGAAGAAACATCTAAGTCCCTACTCAACCTTCCCCACTTTGTATTATCCTAGCCCACTTACTTCATCAGCTCCGTTTCTTGATGTGTTAATAACACCACAGAACGTGAGGAGGTGGCCTTGGACATCTCATGGATCTCAAATTGTCTAGAGGTTTTGAGTATCCTCCATTAAAAAAAAAAATTGAGCTGGGGAGACAAGCTCAAACAATAAAGTGCCTACTTTGCAATTATGAAGACCTGAAGTGGGCTCCCAGGACTATGTTAGCTCGGCATATAGTAGTGCCTACTTGTAATTAAAATGCTAAAACAGACAGCAGAGATGAGGGCATCCAGGGCCTCTCTTGCCTACTTGGCAAGTTTTTGGGGTAATGAGAGATACTGTCTTACAAAACAAAACAAACAAATAAAAAAGAGCATACCAACAGATGAACTCTGTCTGAAGAACAACACCGGAAGTTAACCTCTGGTCTACACACTCACATACACACACACACACACACACACACACACACACACACACGAAAACAACATAAAATTCTATCCAAAACCTTAGGGAGTAAAATGACTTTATAAAAACACCGTACTTGCTAAAATGTAGGAGACAGTACACAAACCAAATGGTTATTCAGGCAAATAAAAGGACTGGTGGGCTTAGGACAAAAGAAGTTTCTGGAGGCTTTACACAGCTGAAGACCCTTGCTGACAATGGAAGTCAGATATCTCTGCGGATCAGCTGAAGTGGTGCCTCCAGGTGGCAACAGAAAAACAGCATTTTTGAAATCCAAAATGTGATAATTTGATGAAAAGTTAAAAGTGTGCAAATCCATACAGTATCAAAGCTGGTCACAATTTTACATCACACAATTTAAAATTTTCATAACATCTGACCTCAGTCTTTTCTAGAGAGTTTCATACCAAAAAAGTCACCTTTTCTAATAGAACATTCCTCAAGATCTTGAAGATAAAAGCTAGAACTTTTCAAAAACATAGTGATATTTCACGAAGCATACAGTTTGCCAACTAAAATTAAAACCTTAATTTAACTGCCAGTGGTTTGACTTCGATATTTAAAGGGATTAGCCAGAATGAAAATGGCATTCGAGTCTGCATATGGTATTTTAACCACCTGAGAATTGCTGAAGCTTTTTAAAAAACAAAAAACAAACAAAAAAAAACCGAATACCTAAAGTACCAATATATTAGCACACATTATAAGTCCTAGGGAAGTCTTCCACTTATGCTGAAGGGAAAACAGAATAACTCTCAGCACAAAAGGAACCCTTCTCGATGGCAAATATAAGAAAAAGGATGGCTGTAATCTATGATGAAATTCCCAGTTCCAGAATTCAGTGTTATATGCAGAGACGAGAGTACGAAGAATTCAAAGAAGTTCTATTTTTCTTTGGGGGTTTCTGCTGCTAGGTTTAAACTCTTCAGTGTTCTCTCCGGGCTTTTTGGTTTATGATCTCTATAAGAAAGCTCCATAAAAACCAAAGTATGTATCATGGAAATGTTTATAGTGTATTCATGAGAGCTGCAAAGATAATATATACCCAAGTCTACAAACAGAATAGAAATTGGTTGACTTTCTAGAGATTTTTTCCGTTGAGCTACTCAATTTGTCCAGTGGATGAAGAAATAGACTAGCAAATTGACAAATGCAGTAGACACTCAGGATATAAGTTTCTCAAATGTTTGCTTTTCGGTACATATGGGAGGCAAAGTAATAATAATAATAACAATCACAGTAATATAGCTATTAATAGCTTTGTTCCTTGTTACCTGTTAAAGCGCTTTATCCTAGCTCATGTAATCATGAAAACAGACACCACAGAGACAATGTTGTTGCTTCTTCCATTTGGAAAATAAGGAAACTGAGGCTCAGACCGACTAAACATCTGAGGACAGAAGCATTAATTAGTAAATGTCAGAGTTGGAATTCAAAACCAAGCAGTGTTCCACCATTACCTGCACGATTAACATGGTGGCATTCTGTTTCGGTAAGGTAAGCCAATGTAAAGTATCCAGTTGTGTAACTGATATTTGTTAATTTGCTACATAAATTATGAGGTTACTGTTAGGCCCCATAGTAGAGACCTTAGAACAGGACCAGTCAATCTTGGTCTCTAGGCCTATGGACGCAGACTGTTTCTGCTTATGACTTATGTTATTAGAGTGCTTGCTAAATGAAATGAAATAGATAAATTATTATACAACGTTACCCTGAGCAACGTAGTCATTTTATGACTTAACGAGAGAAAGGGGTTGGGGGCGGGAAGACAAAGCGGTGGAGGTGTTGACTAGAATTTGTTTTCGCAACAAGCAAGCGGTTTATATCTTCGAAATCTTGACATTTGAATGTATCAAATATATATATAGCCTTAACCTAGATTTACAGTCCAGCTCAAAGTCGTGGGACTCAAGTGGTGTCTGACTTCTTTCAAACCCAACAGTATCTGCTTTAAAGACACGCTTCCATGGGTAATAATGCAAAGTCACATAAAGATATCAAATGGCCTGATTCATCTCTCCCACCTGTACCTTCTATGTCACACATGCAGCCCTTTAAATAATTTATTCCCTCTTCTTTAATTTAATCAGACATCTTATTTATCTGTTTAAATCCTTCCCTGATCACAGACTGACCCTCACCAGGTATTTAACTCTTTATCTGTATAGCTCTTTAAGCAAGGTGAACACCTTGTCTTTTCAAACTGAGTAGCAAGTCTTCACTGTAAAGGAGTTGATAGAGAGGACTTAGAATGTGATCATGGTTTTCTCCATATGCAATCTCCATATGTAAATATCACTGGTGTTTGAGTCATATACCTGTGTTTGAGTTTTTTAAGCTAACTTTTAACTCTTAACTACAGCGATTTCCTACATTAAATAGCATAAACTATAGTATATAGGTTTGTTGAATCAAAGTTCTGGCCAAAGGTCGTGTGTGTGTGTGTGTGTGTGTGTGTACATATATAATAGTGATGAAAATTAACATCGCTTAATTTTCAAACCTCCCAGAACTTCTTCGAAATTAGGGGGAGAGATGTATCATGACATATATGATTGTTATCCTGTGCATCTTTTTAGCATGAAGTGAAGACAGCACACTTTCCTGGCCCAATATTTTCCCATGAATTCAAAGATACAAGCTAGAAAACACCCAGTCTTGCCCATCCCACAGATGGCAATCCCACTACATGGATTCTCGATTCTTTAACTTTACCATTACATACGAAGACTATGCCAGTGTAAAGCCTTCTTTTCTCTCTCTCTGTGTGCAGGTTGTTCCCAGAGCACCTTGTCTAAACCCCCACAGAGGCTCAGGGATGCTCTCACGGTGCCCTGAAGTGAAAGGAAGGATGTATCTGTACCTATAGATCCTAAGTCTAGAACTTACTCTTGAACTTCAAACAACTGCACTTTGACTAGAATACCTTTTTTCTTGGTCTTTAAAAAGAAGTTATTTGGGGCAAAGAGTGTGGCTTTTTAAGTAAAGGTGCTTGCCATGAAAGCATGGTAATCTGAATGTGATCCCTGGGACTCTTATAGAGGTGGAAGTTGAGGCTGACTCTGTAAAAGTTGTCCTCTGACCTTTGTGAACATGTCATGGCATATATACACCATGCACACACACACAACACACACACACACACACACACACACACACACAATATATATACATAAATTAAAAACACCTTAAAAGCCCAAATACAGCATTCTACTAGAAATTCTTTAAGGTTAACATGTTGAATTTTTTAAAACTTAATACCAAGAACATTAAATGTTCTATACAATGTTCTATACAAGATTGGGAAGGGGGGAGGGAGGGAGGGAGGGAGAGAGAGAGAGAGAGAGAGAGAGAGAGAAGAAAGCTGGAGAACTAGACATGGTTTAGGATCAAACAACACTTGTGGAAACTTGGAATCTCTGCCTGGGGTGGGAGTGAATAGAATAAAAATTTCCAAAGAATAACTATATACAAAGCACCAACCAAATTAGTGTTTGACAGGAGTTCTCAACCTTAAAATACAGTTCCTCACATTGTGGTGAGTCCAGCCATAAATTTATTTTCAATGCAACTTTATAACTGTAATTTCCCTAGTGTTATGAATCATAATGTAAATATTTTTGGAGAGAGAGATTTGCCAAGGGAATTGCCACCCACAGCTTGAGAACTGCTGCTTTTGAAAATGACAAGCTCTGACCTTAGACCACGCAGCCCTTATGGGATGTCTCCATCAAATCCTTTTTTTCTCAGGGCTTAGGGAACTCCTCCGAAGCGGAGGCAAAAGACTGTAAGAGCCAGAAGGTTCAAAGGACACCTTGTGAGAGACAACCAGCTGAGGATAGACACTTAGAGTTACTACCATACTAAAATGTGGGTGATTGTTTTATCGAATAGGATTAATTCTCTTAACAGAATAGAATGGATTTAGTAACTTGCCTGGGATCTTCATTTTTGTCACTTTTTTCTTTACTGCCACCTTGTGGGTTAGATAGTAACATATTTACTATAGAGGTGTGAGTTTGGGGTTGGCTTCTCTTTCTCTCTCTCTCTCTCTCTCTCCTCTTTGATGCTTTAAAGCTGGTGTTAGAAAATAGCATAGTAAATGATGTGAAACAACTTCTTTCTCTTTTTTTTTCTAAAAGAAACAGCTATTTCACCAAAAGATATTTTCCATAATTTTGCAACTGTCCATTCAGGACACCAGAATAATTTCTCAGAGATTGAAAATATTGGAATCTACACAAAAATCGATGTTCATTTACAGGATAATCACCAAACTTATCTAGGATAGCATAAGTGGCAAGATCTAACTTGTGGGCTTTTTTTCCCCTGTAAGAAAAAGAATGTTTTTCTTAACTCAGTATCATCGTTTCTACAACGGTGTCCTATGGGGATTGATTCTAGGTGATTTGAAATGCTGCTTAATCCTGTTTTTTAAAACCTCCCATATCTGACTCAGGCAATATGCACTTACTTCTGGCATCAGACTGGATGAATTTTCATTGAGTTACCCTACTCAATTTCTTTTAAAATTATGCTGCAGCTATAAAGGGAATAAGGAAAAAAAGGCATTATATAGTACATTGCAATGTCTTTTTTTTTTTAATTGAGAAACACGGGGAATGTGTTATGTTCACTAACATCCCTTATGTATTAGAGATAGCATAATAATCTTTTATCTAGCCAGACAAACAGGAATGGTTCCACCTGAACACACTGCTTTTATTGCTAACAACGTGTGTGTGTATTTGTGTGTGTGTGTGTGTGTGTGTGTGTGTGTGCAGTGTGGTAGAGAAACACATTTTGAAAGTCCTTTTATGAAGTCATTTCAAAACAAGGGAACCTAGTATGTAATCTAGTCACCTTGACCCTTTGAATAGGTGAAGCACGATTAATAAAAATTCAGAAACAGATATTGGGGTTCAACCTGAAAACCAGATAAGCAAAGCAGCCAGTCACTGGCTCTTATCTCGACCTCAGTACAAAAATGGCGATTTTGACTCCAGGAAACCTCAGTATGAGATGAGACTGAGAGCTGTCTCCTCCCATTTTATAATCCTCTCTAGCTCTGGGATTAAGAGAGTGCACTGCTACTGCCTGGTTTCTTTGGCAAGATAGTGTGGCTACTGGAATTATAGATGTGTGTCATTGTGGCTACTGGGATTAAATGTGTGCGTCACTACTGCCTGGTCTGTAAGGCTGGCCAGGATGGCTATTTTACTTCTCTGATTTTCAGGTAAGCTTTATTTATCAAAATACAAGTGAAATTCCACTACAAGTAGGAAATATTGTATTTAAACTCATGCCTTTTCTAAGAGTTGAAGGTTGTAAAGTGTTCTTCAAAAAGTAATTTTCCCTTGATCTGACTATAAGGCCTCAGATTTGATCTATAACTGTCATAAAATATGCCAGAGACACATAAGTAACAACAAAAACTAAGAATTAGTATAAACTTACTAAAATCCAATTATCAAATTAGAGTAGTCAAATTCTACCAGTAATTATTGAAAAACCCTCAGATTTTAACTCGCTGTTTATTTTTACCATAGAGAACTTTCAAATTCCGTCTTTGTAAGTGATGTCGTGTTATTTACAACTCAGGAAAGGTATGTTTCAATTTTTAATCTTTAAGTCTTTTGATAGTCGAATCTATCCCTGCCACTCAAATTTGTTTCCAGTGGATTTGGTTCAAAAACAACTCAAAAGATGCCTTAGAATGTGGCTAATCTGTCTTCCACCTAACATTTGAACACCTAATCTTTGAATGACTTCCACTGTGTTTTACTTGGAGTTTCATCTGAACAAATACACCAGCGAAGGGATGCTCGGGGCCATACAGATATGCTGCCCATTTTCCTCTCATGCTTCAATTTCAGCCTGACTAATAAAAATATGTCTGCCTTCAGCATAAACTGAAGGAACTCCCATATAGTCACCTCTAGAACATTCCTTGGTCCTAAGCACAGTTGTTGGAGGAACAACAGGCACAGTGAACACAAATAAGACACCTCCATCTACCATGCTGCCTTATTCCAATAACAAATTCATCCCCTTTATACTTTTATAACATTCTTATTATACATGAAGCCTTTAAAATAAATTGCAGGAGGCAAAGCTGTATTACATCTTACTCCATTACAGATCCCAGATTAAGCAGATCCAAATTAATTGGCTTATGTTAGACGCCAACAGCCATTTCCTTTAATGTCAAAGGCTCATATGATCCCCCTTTCAGTCCTTCTTAAAACGAGACTGCATCAAATATTTTTCTTGACATTTCTTGAGGATTCCATTTTTGGTTTTGAAGGGTCATTTACTCCTTTAATCTTCCAATGTAGGGAAGTAATGAATATCGATCCATATTTAGAAGTACTAACATTCAGCTAGGTAAACTTAGATGGCTATTCATGATCTATTTTGTCTTCTAGACACAAAATCAAACCTATTTAAACAAATGATGTGTTTTAAGTCAGTGTGTGTCCACTGAATGCTGAAGACAACCCCTTTTTATGATAATTGTGTCATGTTTGGGTGTTGGGAGCTGTGGACCCCCAGAACCTGAATTTCTTGTAAACAATTTGTTATGCTTGCAGCTTCTCTGAGCAAAACAACTTGTTTTCCTGTGTTTGCAGCTGCTCTGAGCACAAGAATCTCAGAAGTTCTTGACGGCAGGGGAATGGTTTCTGGTGGGTTTGGCTGGGGCATGAGTATCAGTTAAGGGTCCCTATATAAGCTGCCCTGGAACACAATAAAGGGGGTATTCTTGTTTCAAGGATGACCCATGCCTCTGTCTGTCTGTCTCTATGTATATTTGTGTGTTCCAATCTCCAGCCCCTTTTCCAGCTCACAAAAGGTCCCAGTATGCTACAGGCTTAGTACCATAGTATGCATAGTACAGGCGCTACAGGACCATAGTACACATAGTAGTGTGGACGCAACAAGTGGAGGCTTCAGTGAGATCAGTAATCAGGGATTCACCCAGGGAACACCCTCGGGTATGATGAGGGTGGATTGAAGATGGGTATCTGTCTCTGTGTGTTTTTTTATCCCCAGATTCTTGCCTGATAGTAGTTCACGGTGATGCAGGCACCATAGCAGGAGGACCACTGAGATGGAAAACTAAAGGCCCTCTGAGGGACACGCTCTGGAAAACTGGCCAGCAGAAAAGTAATAAGAGGAAAGCAATAAAGAGGAGGTGGGAGGGTGAATTGAGGACCTCGAAAAGATAGAATGTGTTCAGATATGTACTGTTGCGTTTTCTTTTTTTTTTTTTTTTTTTTTTGACTAGAGAGACATTTATGCACCAAGACCCCCTGAAATGTCACTGTGAATACCCCCAAAGAAACTTTGGCAGTAAACAGCAGGAAGTAATATCAAGAATGACCACCAAATTCCCAAAATTGTTTACTAGAAGTTGTGAGGCTGATGGGGACGCCACTGCCAGTGCCAGGAGCATTGGCAACCATGGCAGCAAGTGCTGTAGCCAAGGCAAACCGGAGCTGCTCAGACCCCGCTGGGCTGCCCTGCCCACCTGTGTGCAGCATATGGAAAAGGCGGTGGCCTGGGCAAGGAGAAGGCAGTGATGGTTTCTGGCTGTGACCCCAGAGTTTGTGGTGTGAGCAGCAGGCTTACCTGAGGAACCCACGCAGTAGCTGCAGAAGGTCTCTGAGCCTACCTACCGCCCTGGCTGGTTGTGGTGGCACATGCTGGTAGGATTTGCTGAAGGAGTCAGAGGCAGGAGGATCTGGAGTTCTAGGAAGACTGCTGAGTCATCCCAGCGGGGACTTCCGGATCAGCATTGGTGGCCGCTATTGTTGCTGCTGTGGCCTCCTTCACAGCAGCCAGCCGGAATTGTGATCAGCCAGACGGCTGCTGTGACTATCTTGTAGCTGGCAGGGACTAGCATTTAATATCATTCATGTGGAATGTAGAATAAGTATGTTCACTAGGGAATTTTCCAACTTATTGCTATCATATTTGTGCTACTCCCATGCACGCCCAGAACCTTGGTCTAATTATATAGAAAAGAGGGAGCGGTTGGGGGCTGTGGACCCCCAGACCCTGAATTTCCTGTAAACAACTTTTTATGCTTGCAGCTGCTCTGAGCAAAACAACTTGTTTTCCTGTTTGCAGCTGATCTTAGTTCCTGATGGCAGGGAAGTGGTTTCTGGTGGGTTTGGCTTCAGTTAAGGATCCCTATATAAGCTGCCCTGGAACACAGTAAAGGTATTCTTGTTTCAAGGATGACCCGTGTCTCTGTCTGTCTGTCTGTGTGTGTGTATGTTTCAATCTCCAGCCCCATGCTTATCTAGAGAACAGTCTCGCTGTCAGTTAAGGATCCCTATATAAGCTGCCCTGGAACACAGTAAAGGGGGTATTCTTGTTTCAAGGATGACCCGTGTCTCTGTCTGTCTGTCTCTGTATGTGTATGTTTCAATCTCCAGCCCCATGCTTATCTCGAGAACAGTCTGTAGTGTAGGCAGTACGCTACAGGCGTAGTGCCATAGTATGCATAATACGGGCACTACAGAACCGTAGAACACGTGGTAGCACAGATGTTACATTTGGGGATGTATGTGTCTTACTGTCTGGATCTATCTATTGACGATGCAGACATAAGTAGATGACAGTGGGAGGCATGTGTACTTCCTATGTTTGACATAAGTGCTTTACCAGTCCCTGTCTACTCTGCACTATAATAAAATGCACACGTAGCTCTTTGTGCTCCTCTCGTTTTCAGTGCTTGCCAGCATGGTCCAATGATGCTGCTGATATGATAATCACCCAAATAGATAGCTCTAATACTGCAATTATAGGATCGTTTCTTTATTTTGGTGAGATTTACCTATAGTAGTTCCCTGTTTAATGTTCAATGTTCTGTAGCCATTCTCTTTTAAATGTTCCGTGCAGGAGCTATGCCTTCCAGGGTGTACAAATAATCAAGTCTTAGCAATATTATAAAACCTAATCCACCTTATGAATTGAAGAGAAGGAGCCCTCAGATCTGATTGCCTAAGGCTCAAACGCTAATGCTGCCGATATACCTTGTATGTATCAGCTAGTTGAATGAAATTACATTAAAACTAGAGAATGAATTGTGGTCTGGACCTCAGTCACACTCCATCAGTCTCGGCCTGCTTTGCCTGCCTGTAAGGGAGCTTCAGCATTGCTGATCCTCACCTCCTCTCTATTTCCAGACTTTCAAAGAGGACCAGGCCTGGGTGCCCAGTGGTGAACTGACTTCAGTCCATTTTTTTTTTTTCCAGAACTGTCATCTCCATCATTTCTTTCTCAGGAGTCCAAGTTAAAGAGGCACACAATACCAAGGCTAAGAGAAATGAAAATTTACAAAAAAAAAAAAAAATAGTCCCAACAATAGCACCAGGAAAACGCACATTGACATTTTCAAGACACAAGTAATCAGCAGTGAAAAAGAATATTACTCTGCATTCATCTCATGGTTCTTACCAAGGAATTACTTGTGAAGGGAACATATAGATCATCTGAAGGGCTTCCTGTTCTCCTAGCACTCATTGGCCAAAAACTGTACAGAACCAAAAGTATGTCAATCGCTATGAAGGTCCATGAAATGGGACCCTTACTAATCACGGGCTCACCAATAAAAACTAAGGTATCTAAATATAAAGAGAAGACAGCTCTCTCCCCAAAGGCAATATACTACAAAATGTAAGTATTACAGGTTTCATTGCTTATCTCTTTCCCATTATAAACAATTACCAGAACTTTTTTACTTGTTTTTTTATATTTTTATTACTTCTTTAAAAATGTCATACTGCATGCTCTGACCACATCCAACTTGCTCCCTCACACTTAGGGAAAACTGATATGTTCCTTCCAGGGGCTAACAGTTGCCAATAGCTTCTGAGCCGGGGGGGAGGGGGAGGTTCGCTACTTGAGAACAATTAATCATTTCTTTCAAATTCTCAAAGCAAAGTATCTTCCCGATAGCCAGGTAATCTGCTGAGAAGGTTGTTATGAATTGAGTGTCTGACTGTGTGAAGTTCAGATGATTGTCTATGATTCTAAACAATTGTCATTTGCCTCACAATCTTCTACAATTAATGAGACCTAAACAGAAGTGCTAATGAATAACACTTCACTGTTTGCCATGCCCTTAGAGTGCATCAATATCTAGAAAAATCTAAATAGTAGGCACTTAGATTTTTCTCAAAAAATTAGTGTCCACTTCCTTGTTAGTTAACAATCAAATGAGGGGCAAAAATGATGAAAAATATCCTAAGTAAATTCAATTCTTATATAAATATTTCTTAAATTGTGCCTTTCAAATATGTAATATATTATTGGGAAGGGAGTCTTAAAATAACATGCTTCTCAATTCTATAAACTGATATAAACCTAATAGTATGTAATTTAGCACTGGCTATAGGGAGACTTTTGAGTCAGTCTGGGCTGTCACTGTTGGTATGGCTCTTATGTTTACAATAAAAGCCACTTAAGAACAGGAACATGTGGATTCATTTATATGTCTGCAGAAGATGCAAGTCCTGACTATACACATAGGTCCTCATGGACAGATTCAACCTCAATGGCTCAAACGATACAAAGCAAAATGCATCTGTCTGTACTGAATATATGTAGGCTTCCTCATGTCATTATTTCCTATGAAATACAGTGTTGGCAACTATTTACATAGGGACTTATCACAATACGAATCATAAGCAAACTGCAGATGATTTCAAATATGTGAAGGATATTCATAGATTCTATGCAAATACTACATTTTATATAAACATTATATTTTGATCCTTTTATGTGGAGCATCGAGTCAACATTTCTGTAGACTGTTTATACTGTGGGTCCTAGAATTGAAAACAGTCCCCCACAGATACACAGGGATGTCTGCATCAAGTCTTTTCTGAGGATATGTTGAATGAATGCTCTATTCAATAGCTTTGTTGGCTTTCCTGTAGCAGGTTTTCTTTTGGGCCACCAACCAGCTCCCAAATCATGACGCAGAGACTTACTATTAATTATGAATGTTCAACCTTATCTTATGCTTCTCCCACTAGCTCTTATATAACTTAACCTGTTTCTTCTCATCTACCTTTTGCATCAGGGCTTTTTCCTTTCTTTCTTTTAATCTATATGTCTGGATGGCTGGCAGTTGCCTAGCTAGCTGGTCTAAGACATCTTCCTCTATTTCTTCCTCATTCTCTATTCTCTCCTCTCCTCTTTCTTGACCCTAGATTCCTCCTCAAGTGTAGATTCCTCCTCCTACATACTTTCTCTGCCTGCAAGTCCTGCCTATGCCTCTATGCCTCGCTATTAGCCATTCAGCTTTTTCTTAGACCAGTCAGATGCCTTAGGCAGATGAGATGAAACAAATGTAACACATCTTGACATAGTTGAAGTAATATTCTGCAACAAACAAATGCAACACATCTCTACATTGTTGAGGTAATATTCCACAACTCTTTCCCTTCTCTGATCTAAGACCCTATCTTCCTCTCAGCCCAGCATGTTTGGGTCTATATTCCTTGTAAGCATGTTCGTTGCCTTGGCTCTCCTGCAAATTGTTAGTAAAACATTTATTTTTACTTGTCCAGAACCAGGCTTTACCGCTCTGGGTCCTGGCCTAAAAACTTTGCACCACAGTGTTAACTGAAAGCATCTTTGCCCCTGTAAAAGATACAGATTTTTTTTTTAAATTACCTCATTTGTCCTTGAATACACTGGTTAAGTTTTAGAATCAGGGTCTGATCCTTTCAATTTCAATTCTGGAAACCAAAATAACGTGTTCTTCTGGAAGGATAATTTGACTAGATGTTGAATCAATTTAGACATTCCTTAGAGCCATATTTCATAGAAAGGTTGGATTCTGACGTGCGCGTGTAAAAGCAGCAGAACATATGGTCAAATCCGCCCTAAAATATACCCAAGCGTGCTCACAGAATGCAGTAAGTCACAGCTTTGTGTATTCCTTTCCACACAGCGATGTGTATATGCCGACACAGGTATAAAGTGGGTACAGCAAAGACAATATTTTCAGTATTCTAAGCTGAAGTTGAATAAATAAAATCCTCATGCATTATGACTTGGCTGTTTTAATAACACTGCCTCGAATTTCTATGTCTCTGTGAAGCCTACGTAGACAGTCAGCATTCGTGGTGCAGTTTTAAAATGATGGCAATTCCTGCCTTATTCTCTATAATAGTCCATGGAGACAGGGCTGATGGAGGGAAAGCTCCCAATCAAGTTAGAAGCTGAGAAAGTTGGCAGTTGGGGGGGGCGGGGGCAACCCAGTATTTTGTGCTGGAAAAAGTTGAAATATGGGAAGGGATGGGTTCATATGAACTGTATGGAATTGGAAGACTAAGTATAGAACTATTGCTAGATCTATGATAAATAGAAAGAAGACAGACATATGATGGATAGCTGATAAAAGATAATAGATGATTGGTTGATAGACATTAATAATATATGAAATAAATGATAATGGTGAAGATAGATTATAGATAGATAGATAGATAGATAGATAGATAGATAGATAGATAGATGCCATTAGTAGATAGGTGACAGATAGGCCCCCACTTACTATGATCAAACATCAGATTTTTTTTCAATTTTATAATGCTACAAAAGCAGGATCTATTTAGTAGAAACTGTTTTTCTAGTTCTGATCTTTTCTCAGACTAGCACTATGTGTTACAAGACTCTCTTGTGATACTCAACATCAGCAATGAGCTGAAGCTCCCAGTCAACCACACACTCATAAGACAACTGACACCCTATCAGAGGGTCATACTAAGGAGGTTTGGTAGTTTAAGTTTAGGAAATGCATTTTTAACTTATTTTCCACTTACAGTGAATTTATCAAGAAATACCCCTACTGTAAATTGAGTAGCACATTTGTATGTTTGTTTCTTTGTATGCATACACAAATATATAACATGCAAATAAATCTGAATGTCTATCGGTAAGCATGTATGTACAAGTATACGTAGATTGGGACAACCAGCAACGATGATACATAAGCAGCAATGATCCAATTTACTGTCCAAGTCTTGTTCTCTACTTAAGTATATCTCTCCACCAGAAGAAACCATAGCCCTACAAAGATTTCAAAAGGTGAGCAGGAAAAGGACAAAATGAGCTTTAAATGTATTCATCTGACAAGAGAATAAGAATGTTGTCAAAAGATAATGAGAACCTGAAAGAGGGCACAGGAAAGTATCTTGAAAAGCCTCCAACTAATCAACCCTGAAGCAGTGTGAGCATCACTGTTGACAAGTGAGGGGTCAGGGAAATGGCTCATCCAGGCAACACTTGTTGCGCAGGTGTGAAGACTTGAGTTCAATCCCCAGAACCCATAGCAAATGCCACATATGCTGGCACCTGCTTGTAATCTCAGCGTGGGGAAGAAGCAGACATGGGGATCCCTGTGGGTTGCTGGCCAGCGCGTCTAACCTAATTTGTGAAGCCTAGGACTGTCCTGTCTCAAAAAAACAACCACAAAAAAAAACTGGTGGGTGGTTCTGAAAATAGACAATACCTAAAGTGGTCTTCTGACCTCCACATATATGCACACACCTGTTAACCTGCACCAGTACATCCAAATGTACATGCACACCTGCACATATGCACAAAATGGAAAAGAAATAATGAGAATAATGGTTGATAAACCACCTAATAAATAGGAACTACTATGAACTACTGGTGATAAATAAGTAGATAAATAGACAGCAGAAAATGTACATTCTTAAATAATGACAATAAATTCAGGTAAGACATCAAGGATTCTAAAATCACTCGCTTAGTGGAAGACAGAGATTAGCACTTTATACTCTCAAGTTATCCTACAAATATTTTCATTAATTATGAAGCAAAAGAAAATTTAAAGTTATAAAGGAGACACCTAATGGATACCATCTGAATCAAAAGATCACTGATACCACTTCTAGTGAGTGAAGAGCAATCAGTATTATAGACCACCTGATGGAGAAGAGAATTCCACATCAGTTCTCCATTAGCCAGATTAAAATTTAAAGCTTGATTACAATTAGGAGAAAGAATCAGGTAACAGAAATTTAGTAAACTTCAGTGAAATGAGTGACCTTCCAGATCATAAAGGTTATGAAGCTAAGTAAAATGTGATGATCTCTACCAGGATAAAGGAGGATAGGAAACCTTGGCAATGTGTGGTTCTGAATCAGCATTTTTCCCCTTACAAAATTAATTATAGGATGAATAAGAAGCATATGTACTCAGCTGACTTTTCCAGACTGCACAGTATTTAAGAAGAAAGATCACCCTTTGAGGTGGATCGGAACAGGGCCATGGGATACAAGCCAATGGTTCTTTACTTTAGAACCAAGCCCTGCTGTGGTTCCCACTGCACTTCTGCAAGGTTGTAGTAAGTTCTGCATCACTAAGAATGTCACTGAGGACAGTCGTGGGCCTTTTCGCCATGCGGAATGTCACTAGAACAACAGGCGAAACTTGAATCATGAATCTGGGAGAAGGGCACTCGGCAGCTCACCATCCCACTCAGACAATTCTTCTCTATGTTTGAAATTATGTGAAAATGAAACTTGGAAAAAAATATCAATTTCATGCTCGTTATTACTTTTTTAAGCTGCCGATGTCCAAGGTTAATCAAGCAGGAAAAGGAACATTCACTGAAATTAATAATAGTGGCATCAACAGTGGAAGATAAAATGAACTAATTAAATGATGTCAATCATTCATGGGGTGGAGTAGTCCTGGGAGGAGTGGGGAGGAAAGAGTGTGATCAAAACACCTGGTACAAAATTCTCAGAGAACCAATAAAAATGCATGATGGTGGCAGGGGTGGAGAATAGTTGTGGTCTCCTGATACTCTATACCCAGAGAGTAGCCATTAGCTCTTCGCCTCTCATGAGACCCATGTGCCCATTTTACACAGACTATAAACAATGAATGAGATTTTATACAGCAAACACATTCATTTTTGATTTACATTTCTTTTCTTTCTCTCTTCTTTTCCATGGCTCATTTTTGGAAATGCCATCTGCCCTAACGTGAGAACTTATTCAGAACATAAACTATCTCCCAATGTTCTGCTTAGCCCCATGACAGGTAATTAAAGCAATGTCCGATGAGACAGAGACAGGGAGAATAATTACCTGCTTACGGTCCTTTATCATCCATCCAGCAGTCTCTCCTCTCTCTTCCTCTTGATCATGCCTGTCTTCCGTTCTCTGGACTAGAAATGTAAACCCTGCTCTTGAAACAAAGGTCTAAGGGACCTCCTCTCCTAATCTCAAGATGGAAAACCCTACTTCACGCATGAAAAGTAAGGGAAGCAGGAGGTAAGATTCTCACTTTAAAAATGTTTCTATTTGGTTTCTAGCCATAAATAAAGGACATTGAGCCTATAATTCATGTTCCTAGAGAAGCTAAATAAGGTGAATCCAAAGACAAACACATAGGCATCCTCAGGAATATTAACCTTCATCAGGCGATGAAAGGAGACAGAGACAGAGACCCACACGGGAGCACCGGACAGAAATCTCAAGGTCCAAATCAGGAGCAGAAGGAGAGGGAGCACGAGCAAGGAACTCAGGACCACGAGGGGTGCACCCACACACTAAGACAATGGGGATGTTCTATTGGGATCTCACCAAGGTCAGCTGGCCTAGGTCTGAAAAAGCATGGGATAAATCTGGACTAGCTGAACATAGCGGACAATGAGGAATACTGAGAATTCAAGAACAATTGCAGTGGGTTTTTTATCCTACTGCACGTACTGGCTTTGTGGGAGCCTAGGCAGTTTGAATGCTCACCTTACGAGACCTGGATAGAGGTAGGCAGTCCTTGGGCTTCCCACAGGTCAGGGAACCCTGATTGCTCTTCGAGCAGATGGGGGGGGGGACTTGATCGGGGGAGGGGGAGGGAAATGGGAAGCGGTTGTGGGGATGAGGCAGAAATCCTTAATAAATAAATAAATTTAATAAAAAAAATGTTTCTATTTTCTAAACTGTCTTCCTCTACGTGAAGTCGGGACGATGAACAGTCTGCCACTCTAAACAGCACTTGTCAGGGATGTGAGACATTGTTCAAGAAATAGAAGCTTCAAAAAGATCTAAATTCAGATTACCATTGCTCCAGTTAAAATAGCCACCTTTGCTGAGGAATGGCAAGTGAAATGGAAAAACATCAAACGATTATCTAAAATCCTCAGAAATAATCCCGATAGAAATGGCTGAGAAATATTGGCCCTGCCTTGTACCTGAAAATGCAGTTTCCCCCTTTTGCTTGAATGTGGCTCTTTAAAACTTGGTAAATATACAAAATAGTCTTTGCTTACCGCCTTCATCTCACTCCAATGAAGATGACGAACACGACAAGGACAACAACGGCAGCAGCAAAGATACGGTAGGGGGACAAAGCAACTAGTCAGTGCTGTATGTGGTTTCAAGAGAACCCCCATTGGTTGACGTTTCCTTCTAGACTACCATGTTCAGGAGTTGCTGCAGCCTAAACCGCACACCACAGTTATTGACCATTTCACGTGGCACCGTATTAAATGCCAGTGATATGAGCGATGAGATCAGTTCATGCAGTGAAGCTGCTCCCCGTAATTCATGCCTCTGTGTTGACAAGAGCTCCAAAATGCTCTGCCCCTGAATCTGCTCCATACCTTTCAACAGACCCCAGTTTCCCCAAAAAGGAGCTGCGATGTGTTTCCCAAATCATATGATCTCTTTCCAACAGATATACAAACGCAAGCATTTGCGTACACAGTGTCCTGCCTGATATGTGCCCTGCAGTGGTCACTTCAAACTTTTATCACTCATTAAGCAACAGCTGGTGCAAGGTATTGCCACTGGCATCGTGAACAAAACATTAAAGCACCTGACCTATGGAACTTATTGGTCAAATAGAACCAATAACAGATTTAAATAAAGAAAAGAAATCAGAACCAGGGAGTCCTGAGCGAAGGATCAGGGGTTACCATATTAAACATAATAACTGGATGATGGTAAGGAGTCACATTTGAACAAAGAACTGCATGAATGGTGTGTGTAGATACCTTAAAAGGAGAGCACAGAGCAACAGCCCTGATCTAGACGTGTGCATGATGTCTGAGAAACAGAAATAGATCTGTGTGGCTAGGGTAAGCCGGGGAGGGAGACAATGAAGTAGAGTAGAAAAATGATAGGTAGCTAAATGTGGGGGATAGTTTTGTAGCCTCTTGATAGGCTTTTCTAAAACTTTTTTTTAAATTACTTATTTGGCATGGTAGAAAGCCATTGGAACATTTTAGGCCAAGGAACATTGTAATATGTTGAGTTTCAGGTCTTCTGATGATTTTGATGAGGATGTATTAAAAGATAAAATCTAGAAAGAAAATGGTGGATGGGAGGGACCGTTCGATGGCTCAGTGGGTCAAAGAGCCTGTTGCCAAAGCTGATACTAAAGTTCACTTCTCAGGGAGTCACACAGTGGAGGGTGAGACTCAGCTCTTGCAAGCTGTCTTCTGGTCCACCCCTGTCACAGCATCCATTGTCCCCATCCCAATGTCAATTCCATCCTTGTAGCTACTCAGTGCTAACATCCTGGTATCAATCCTGAGACTTTTCCAACATAGCCACGTTTAATCCTTCAGCAAAACAAGATCACTTCTTATCACCTCCTTGGCTACCATGTTATTTCAAAAATCTCCTATATGGATTATTTAAATCATCTCAAAATTCTTCTTTCACCTTTTAAATGGCATTTATTCAGTGTCTGGAATGCTGTTTTCTAAAAGTACGTGCATCTTCAAGAATAACTGACTTTGAGTTAAATAATTTGGGATGTCACAAAGACATTTAAAATGCAAGAGACATGCAGGTTTTCTTTTACTGTATTTTTTTTTATTATCCTACGAACAGAAAACTTTTGGTTCACGAGAGATGTCTCAACACTTAAGAGTACTGGTTGCTCTGTCAGAACACCTGGATTTGATTCCCAGCACCCACATGCAGCTCAAAACCATCCTTATCTCCACTATCAGGGGATGTGACATTTGATGCCCTCTTCTGGCCTCCATGAATATCAGGCATGCCTGTGGTGCACAGATATACATGTAAAAAGAATACTTAAAATAAAAATAACTCTTTGAACATTTTAGATCAAAATAATCAACACAATTTTGTTTGATCTATCAACTTATCAATGAAATATTGAACACTTTTCTGTGGTATGTACCGGAAATGCAACAGTGCTTTAGGAGCAGCTGCGTGCAGAGGGCCAGCTTTGATCCTTTCCCTTCTAGGGAATGTAACATCTTAGGAAGGGGAGAGAATTCCTAGCATAGCCTGGGCGTCATTCCAGTCTCTTAGGGCCTTCAAAGGACCACCCAGGGAGCTACATTGCACTTGGGTTTCTAACCCAGCACAAACTGCCTTCCCAGGCCCTACAGCTGTGGCAGAAGTGAGACCTGTGACTGAGATTTCATTAGCCCGAGTCTTGACCTTTGGTAGCCCAGCTACAATGAATCCTAGGCTTCTTTTGTTCTTTGCTGCCTATCGGTAAATAATAAACTCAATTTCTGTAACACGTGAGCATAATTTGTGCCACAGCACTCAAGTCCTGGTGATGCTTCAGCCTAGAATAGGTGTAAGGCGATAGGAACTGGATCTAAAGAGTGGGTTTTGGATGCCCGGTGGTAGTAGCACATGCCTTTAATCCCAGCACTTGGGATATAGAGGCAGGTGGATCTTTGTGAGTTCAAGGCCAGCCTGGTCTACAAGAGCAGGTGCCAAGACAGGCAAGTGGGTCTTGGTCTGAAGACAAACAACCTGTCCATGAGCACTCGTGTTAGTGGGTAATGTGAATACTCTTGCACTTTCTCAGTGAACTAAGAAGCAAGGTCATCTACTGAGTAAAAGCTGGGGGAAATGTTTGAAGATTTGAGGAAAAGGGGGAAAGATAAGCTATTATGGCCTAATTAGATCAATAGATAGAAAATAAAAATATTGGACCATAGGATCATTAAGCCTAGGTGTGTGTCCTTTCAATATTAGGAGCTCAGAATTAGCTTTACTCTGGCACCACCGTCTCCCAGGTGAGTGTAGGCCTGGAGTAACCGGAGATAGATTTAATGGGATTGAAGTAATTGTGAGAGTAGAAGAATATGGCAAAGGAGATACAGGATTCGGGGAAGGTATCAATTATTTAATTGAACCAAAGTAAAAAAAAAAATGATAGATAAGCAAATAAGGATGTGAAAGAGTGGAGTAGAAAAAAATGAGTGTGAAAAATAGTCTCCCCAGGGAGGAGCACACCAAGTGGTTGTGCAATACCGAATGGTCAGCCCTGAAAACATACACCCAAGAACTTATGGACTGATCAGGTTGTAGATATGTGTTCAGGGATATACATATGTGTGCATGTATTCGTTTACATATATGCATGTAACAACAATTTAAAAAGAGATCATGAACTTTAAAAAGAGCAAAGAGGTATATGTGAGAGCTCGGAAGGAGCAAAGGGGGAAGAAAAGTAATTAAAGCATAACCTTCAAAAAAAGTAATTTTAAAAAACAAAACAGTGAAAATAAAGAGTAACGAACTGATTATATGTCCTAGTAAAGGTGATGAAGTATCAGTGCCTACTGTTAGTTTGAAAATGAGATCAGGACACACAAAGTACAGTGAGACCTAAAAAAGTAGAGGCTTTTGTATCTCCATAAACAATCTTTGTTCTGTCACCTAAGTGTACATGTAATCTCTTCTGTGTTAGTCTTTATAATTAAGAATTCATATTTGATACTACCGACTCCCACTCCTTTGAACTTTATTTTCTCAAAATCCTCTATGACCGACACTGGGCTTTCCACTAGAACCCGGTCTATTTGCATGGCAGACTTTCTCATACTAGGCCCCCAGATTCCAGACAAAGGAAGGAAGACTCTCAGGCTAAAGAAAATGGACATATCAATTAACATATACAAAACATTTAATAAAGTTTAATACCCATGCATAATTAAGCCTCTCAGCAAGTCAGAAATATGCAAGAACTATCTCAGTTTTATAAATGGTACTCGTAAAACTCCAAATTATATTAATCATTTATAGCAAGTCTGCCACTCTGGCAGGAGTTGCTGATTGCTGGAGAGAAGATGCATTTGTGGGAAAAGCTGTTATATGGGAAAACGTGTTTTCCACTTTATTTTTCTGTGAGCCTAAAACTGCTCTACCACAAAGGCCATTGTGTAAAAGACCACAGTTACCATTCTTTTTCCCTGTTTTTGTTTTTTTTTATTTATTCTTTGGTAATTGTGTACATTTATACAGTGTATGCTTTTAAATTAATCATTTAAGAAATATGCATATTACTATAGAATATAATGTTCTAGCTTTTGATATTACATAATTTAGAAGAAAAGATGTATAACAGGTACTTACTATTTTGGTTTTGAGATTATACTAATGAGAAATCTCAGAATCTCAGATAATAAGTGATATGGTTCTCTGTGCCTACTCCAACATTGTACTCAAATTTCTAACCACTGAAATAAGGGAAGAAAAAGTAATAAATATGTTGATACATATATTGCTCCAGAGGAAAAGATAAAAACTGCCCCCTTTTTTAAGTGATATAACTCTAATTAGAGAATCTCAGATTCTGAATATATAGAACCTAAAAAGTGATTTTAGTAAGGTCACAAAATACAAGATAAGCACAAAAAATCAATCTCATAGAAGGTAGACAGATGATAGATAGATAGGTAGATAGATAGATAGATAGATAGATAGATAGATAGATATTTTGACCTGTCCCAGGGTCACCTTGAAGTTCAGCTCCTCTTGACTCTACCTCCTTAGTGCTGTTAACTACAGGTATAAGATACCATGCTCAGTTTTTTGCATACTGGGGATTGGATCCAGTGCTTTCGAAATACTATGGCATTTCTATATATTAACACTGAACTCAAAGAAATCAAAATTAAAACACATTTACAATCCATCCAAGGAAAGCAAGGTGCTTGGGTATGTGTTTACAAAGCTTATTTATACACCGCCTGAATGCTGAGAATTGCAAATTCTGCTGAAAGAGGTCAATGGTGACCAAAATATAAGCAGAAGTAGCACGTTTATAGGTTTGAAAACTCCACAGAGCTAAGATTTCAATTCTCCACAAATTAATTTACTGGCTTAAAGCAATTCCTATCAAAGCTGAAGCATGATTTTTTTTAAAGCATTGGCAAGCTTAGTCCCAAAGATACATCAAAAGCACAAATAGAACAATTAAGAAAATCCAAACAGAAATACAAAGTAAGAGAGATTGCTATGGTGATATTAATTCCTCCTCATTTTTTGTCCTAACATAAATCACTTTATAATATTAATATTGTATTAATTCTTGGAGAATTTCATACAACACAGTTTGATCATATTAACTCGCCGATTCCTCCTAGAGCCAATGCACCCTATCTACCTTCATCGCACTATCCAACTCCAACTTGGAGTTTTCTCCTTTTTATTTTTAAACACAAGTCCTGTTTATGCTGCTCTTGGGAGCAAGGCCTGCACTCAAGTGTGATTCACCTACCAGGATCACACCACTAAAGAAAACAGCAGCTTTGCCAATAGCTTTCTCTCAGCTGCTAATGCCAATAGCTCTTTAGTTAGTTATGAAATTTATTACCACCCCACACCCAACTTCATCCTGAGATTTTTGTCTGGTTGGAGCTTACACCTGTGAATGCTGTCATAATCACTGCAAGTTGATACATGTATCCACTCTACGCTGTCCAGAAAACACTATGTCCTTGCAGTTATCCACCACCTCTGGCTCGGACAATCTTTCTAACCCCTCTCCCACATATCCTTGAGCCTGACACAGAACTGTGATGTGTACATCCCACTTAGGGATGAGCACTTTACAATCTTTCTGGCAGTTTGGACCAGTAGAGGGTCTCTGTATTAATTGCTGTTTACCGCAAAGAAGCTAATCTGAGAGCAGCAGAGAGATAATCTTATTTATGAGTGAAGAAATAAGTCATTGGAAGTCATGTTAGTGTGGTGTCCACTTAGCAGCATGGTAGTGTTAGGCTTTGTGTCCCTCTTAACAGTCTGTATGGGTTCTGGTTCACGGAGTTGGCTTTAGACCCAATCAGAAAGTACTTGGTTATTCTTGTAATGTTTATGGCAACATTGTACCACTGGGCATGTCTTGTCAGGCCAGTCCTTACTGTAGTTCATGGGGTTCACAGCTGGGTGAGACTTTCGATTCCTTTTTCTTCCTAGTAATGTATGGCACCTCCCAGCACTGTGGAAGCTAGTCAGTAGAAATGAGCTTCCAGGTGAGTACCAACTTTAGTTTTTTCATGTTCTTTTTTTTCTCTTTTTATTTTTTAATTTTTTTATTCACTTTACATACCAATCACAGTTCCTCCTCCTTCCCTCCTTCCCTCCCTCCCTCCCACTCCCTCCCACTTCTCCTCCACCCAGCCCTTCAGCCACTCTTCGGAAAGGATAAGGTCTCCCATGGGGAGTCAACAAAACCTGGCACATTAAGTTGAGGCAAACTCCACCTCCACCCCAAATCAAGGTTGAGCAAGGTGTCCACCATATAGAATTGGCTCCATAATGCCTGCTCATATACCAGGGATAGATCCTGGTCCCACTACCAGGGTCTCCTGGAACAGACCAAGCTATACAAATGTCACCCACCTACAGAGGTCCTAGTTAGGTCTCATGTAGGTGCCCCAGCTTTCTGTCTATAGTCTGTGAACTCCCATGAGTTCAAGTCAGCTGTCTCTGTGGATTTTACTATCATGATCTGGACATAAACACCCTGACCCCCATGCTCATATAATCCCTTCCCTCTCTTCAACTGAATTCAGGAGCTCGACCTGGTGCTTGGCTGTAGATCTCTGCATCTGCTTCCATCAGTTACTGGATGAAGGTTCTGTGATGACGGGGTATTCACTAATCTGATTACAGGGGAAAACCAGCTCAGGCACCCTCTCCATTATTGCTAGGAATTTTAGGTGGGCTTATTCTTGTGGATTCCTGGGAGAGCTATGAAAAAGATAGAGGGAGACATTATGATATTAGAAAGCCATTATGGGGTTAGGGAGAAATCTGATACTAGGGAATTTTTTCATATTCTATGATGTAAGTTGTGTGTATGTTGCATCTTTTGCAAAACCCTAGCACCAGGAACATGTTATCCTTTGTTGAATTGTTGGCTGAATTAGTTATAGTTTCTATTGCTATGAAGAGACACCACGACCACAGCAATGCTTATAAAACAAAACATTTAATCAGAGTGCCTTACAGTTCAGAGGTTCAGTCCATTATCACCATGGTGGGACTTGGCGGCATGTAGGTAGACATGGTGCTAGAGAAGGAGCTGAGAGTTCTACATCTTGATCCACAGGCAACAGAAAGAGTCTGTGACAAGACTGGGTGTAACTTGAGCATAGGAGACCTCAAAGCATGCCCTCACAGTGATTACTTCCTTCAACCAGGCCACACCTACTCTAACAAGAATACACCTCATAATAGTGCCACTTCCTATGAGCTTATGGGAGCATCTGCATCTATACTACCACACTGGCCAATCAGTCCCATAGACCTCTAATATTAAAGGTTATTTTCAGTGTCCCTGGTTGTTGTAGGAGGGCTGCTAGTTAGTTTCCAGCTGCTCATCCCCAAAATAATCAAAAAGAAACCATATTATTCGCAATATTTTGGGCCAATAGCATAAGCATATTTCTGGCTAACTCATATTTTAAAATAACCTATCCCCATTAATCTGCGTATCACCACGAGGCTATGGCTTATTGGGTAAAGTTCTGGCATCTGACTCCAGTGGGGTTATACAGCTTCTCTATCTCTGCCTTCTTTCTCCTAGCATTCAGTTTAGTTTTCCCCACCTAGCTCTTTTCTGCCCTGTCAACAGGCCAAGGCAGTTTCTTTATTAACCAATGGTATTCACAGCATACAGAGGGGAATCCCACATCACCTCCACTTTTCTATTTTAATAAAAAGGAAGGTTTTAACTTTAACATAGCAAAATTACATATAACAAAATAGGTATCAAGTAAGAATTATAGTTACAATATTTATATCTTTATCTTTTACCATAACTAAGGAAAACTACAACTATATATTCTTCAACTCTATCAAAAAATCCAGAAGGATATAATACCACCTAAGTAAACAGAAAGTGCATTGTAAGAAACTTCCAAAACTCTAGAATTGACAGAGCCATCTCACTGCCTGGACAATCACCCAAAGTTCTTCTGTATTATTGGGGCACCCATCTTCAGCCTACTGGCCCATAATATCTGGCAGACTTTTCCATGAAGCAGGTAATTTCAAAGACAGTTCTACCTATATTGGCAGTTTGTTGATCACTTTCTTCTGTGTCCTGCAGAATATCTGGCAGACTCTTTCACGAAGCAGGAACCACGAAGGACATTTTCACCTTTAGAGAAGTTCAGCAGTCATTTTTCTGTGGGTACTGCATGTCCAGTTCATCAAGCAGTCCAAACAAGAGCAGCTTCTTGCCCAAATGGCTAACCAACACCATAAGGAGACTCTTTGGTGCCCATCATCCTCTTGTAGTAGCTTGGTGCTACCAGGAGCAGATGTGTCTCACTGTCATGAAAAATCCTAAGTTCTTAAACATTTTAAATGCCATATTCTGTAGTCTTTGAAATGTTTGAGGAATGCCTATCCATCTGAAATATATCTCTGTACATCTAAAAAATCTAACTAATATAACTATAAGCTTAACTATTATAGATGATTATCTATTGACCTATATTTATTAATTATACATTACATTTTAAATGAGCTAGACAAACACAATATTAATCAAAATCAGAAATACAAATACACAGTATAACAAAATTGACCTTAAATTTGTATCAATAAACCAAGAGTCATACCAATGCAAATCTCTATAGTATATCTCCATTTGAATGTAAACAAACATTTATAAACAATCATTTAGGGAATTTGGGTACAATTCTCCCCAAACTGCTTCCTGATTTTTGTTGGGTGTGCATGACAACCTATCAGGGGTCTTGGTCCATCAAATTACATTAGTGTGGAAGGATTCCACAGGTTATAATCCTTTGTGAAAACAAAAGAAGGACTTCTTTTCCAAAGCAACATATCCTTAGACCCAAATTTTGAAGACAAGATACCTTTAAAGTATATATGCTATATCTATATCTATATCTATATCAACACCACTTAGTAGAATGATATTGATGGAGGGAGAGACTCAAAGATCAATCAAATAGAACAGAAAACCTAGAAATAGACCCACATAAATATTTACATCTGATTGCTTTCTAGTTGAGTTTTTGAATAAGTAATTACATGAAGCAGAGAATAGCTTTTTCAACAAATAATGATAGAATGGTGGATATTCATAAGCAAAAGGAAAACCAAAGAAAATATTAATCTAATATTTTATAGAAAAAAATTACAGTAGTCATAATCATAAATAAAAACATAAAAGCATGACTTTTAGAAAATGCCTTTAGATCTAGTACTAAACAAAGAATTTTTGCACTTCATATCAAACCATACTGTTAAGCAGAATAAATCAAACTCACAAAGACAAATTATGCATAATTTCTCATAAATGAGATACTTAGGTATAAAAACTGTGTATGTGCATGTATATGTGTATTTATGTGTGTATATGTGTGTTTGTATATGTATGTGTGTGAATGTGTGTATGTGTGTATGTGTATGCATCTGTGTGTATGTGTCTGTGTGTATTTGTGTGTATATATGTGTGTATGCATGTATATGTGTATATGTGTATGTATGCATGTATATGTCTATATATATATGTGTATGTGTGTGAATGTGTGTCATCTGTGTATATGTGTGTATGTATCTGTGTGTATGTATGTGTATGTATGTATGTGTGTATATGTATATATGCATGTGTATGTGTGTATGTGTTTGTATGTATATATGTGTGTATGTGTGTGTATGTATATATATGTGTATATGTGTGTATGCGTCTGTGTGTATATATATGTGTATGTGTGTATGTGTCTGTGTGTATATATATGTGTATGTGTGTGTATGTATGTATGTATGTGTGTGTTGAAACTTGAAGAGGAATTACAAAGAGGAGAAAAAAATTGTAAAGAAAGTAGGCATTAGAGAGGGAGTACCAGTGCACATGATAAGGAAGCAAAAGAATGGACTGAGAAATCAAAGAGAGGAAGGGCTACATGGGAGGGTGGTATAGAAGAAGGGGTTGAATAAAAAATAGAGAGGGACAGATGTTCATGAAAGTGCCATGATGAAAGCCATTGGTTTGTATGCTAACCTAAAATTTTAATTAAAATCAAAAGTGTTATGGGGTTAGTGAGAAAACTGGCACTAGGGAAATTCCCAGAAATCCACAAGGATGACTCCAGCTAAGAATCTAAGCCATAGTGGAGACAGTAACACAACCATTTTTTATATGTAAGTAGACTGATGACTACTCCAATTATCATCACAGCATCTTCACTCAACAACTGAGGGAAGCAGATACAGAGAAAGAGATCCACAGCTAAGCACTGGGTCAAGCTCCTGGAGTCCAGTCCTAGAAAAGGTGGAGCAATAATATGAGCAAAGGGGCCAAGATCAGGTTGGGGGATACCCACAGAAACAGCTGACCTGAGCTAGTAGGAGATCACTGACTCTGGAATGACAACTAGAAAAACCTCATAGGACTGAAGTAGGTCCTCTAAATGTGGATTAGGCACTTCGTAGGGTCACTGGCCATATAACCAATATTTTTCCCTAGTGCATGAACTGGTTTTTTGAGCTTATAGAGAGACAACTTGTTCAGCCTAAATATAGGAAGGAGGACCTTGGTCCTGCCTCAAGTGTTGTGACAGACTTTGTTGACTCTCCATGGAGTCATGGCCTCACCCTCTTTGAGGAATGGATGGGGAGTGGGGTTGGGGGACTAAGAGAGCAGGAAGAAGGGAGGGAGAAGGAACTGAAATTGGTATGTAAAATTTTTTTAAAAGATTGTTTTTTAAAAAATTTTAAAAATTAAAAAAAAGACCTTGTGGAAACAACCTGTATCTTGAGCCTGTTGTTGATCGTATAAATATGTATGCAATAAGACTAAATTATCTATTACTAGCTAACACTCAAATACACTCAAATAACTGCATCCAAAACTGCAGAAATCTAAATAAACATAATAAATTCTTTTCCTGGTTTATGTAGAATGAAAACATTGTTGGGAAACCCAGCTATGATTATTTATACAAGACCTTTCTATATTATTTATTAAAACTGCATGAGTCTCAATTGTCTTCAAATAAAAGGCTGAGTACCTAAGAGAGAGCAAAAAATGAAGCAAGTGCTTTCCTGTGGGAGATCTCAAATAATTTGAGCAATCCTAGCTTTGAACAGGGAAGTTATAGGATAAAAACCAGATAATACCTCAAATGTGTAATTGTATAAAATTAAACATCTGAATTACATTAAGAGCTATGTTGTAAGGAGGCCACTTGTTGGTCCCCGGCTGCTCAGCCCCAAAATAATCACACAGAAACTATATTAGTTAAATCACTGCTTGGCCAATTAGCTCTAGCTTATTATTTGCTAACTCTTACGTCTTAATTTAACCCACCTCCATTATCTGTGCATCACCATGAGGCCGTGGCCTACTAGCAAAGTTTTAGAACGTCTATCTCCAGCGGCTGCTCCATGGCTTCTCTTTTACTCTGCCCTTCTTTCTCCCATCATTCAGTTTAGTCTTCCCTGCCTAGCTCTGTTCTACCCTATCAGGTCAAGCCAGTTTTCTTTATTTATTAATAGTAATCACAGCATACAGAGGGAAATCCCACATCAGAGCCATACATCATCTTTTGGCAAAAGTCAAAGAAGTCCAAGCATTAGTTCCTGCTTTGGATTTTAACATGCATCTTTTAGACTTCCTCCAGCCCTTTTTCTGACCAAGAGGAAAATAGTCTTCAGACCCACTCTGGGGTTTCAGATGAGGAGTCTCTGATGGCTTTCCAATAGAGTTCCCTTCCAGACATTTCTCAAGCACCCACTGAAGTCTTCGCAGCTTCAAAGAAAGATTTTTTGTCTTTATAAGTTGTTTTCCGATAACACGCAAAAAATTCTCTTTTTATCCAATTTCTAACCACTCTCTGACCTTTAGCATGACAGAGAAACATCTTTTAGTGTCTTACAATCTATAATAAAATTTTAATGAGACGAGTTTTCTCAAAGCTGGATTATCTGACCTCTCAGAACAGTGGGATCATCACACGTTCTCAACTGCTTTTCATAACATTCTGCCAGAACTGACATTGTATGTTTTCAACCACCTGCTTTTAATGCACTTTCTTGGCTCTAAATCCCTACAACCTGTAATAATGTGTTCAAGTTGATGCATTCTTATGCAATAAAGAGTATTCGTTTTAAAGGTAAGTTTAATACATGTTGACAATAAATTCACCTCTGTGTGGCCATCATCAATAGTGATAGAAAACAAACATTCGTTTCCTCGGGCTGGGAACTGGGGAACGCTATCACTGCCAAGAAATTCCCCTGAGTCACAATTCCCTAGCTCCCAGTCTGAGGAAGCTAATGTTTGTTGCTTTTTGTTTTTTTTTTTTATCAGTGCTGATTCTGAATGTTCTATAATTCCATTTTAATGGAAACATGAAAGGAATATTCTTTGGGGTGTAGGTTCTGTGATTCAGCATACTGCTTTTTAAATTTATCCATGCAGTTTTATTAGTCATTATTTAGATTATCAAGCCATTTTACCTCATTAAATAAATTTGGCAGTTTGAAAATATCAAAGAAGCTACCATGGGGGTTGTGGTAGATGGCTCAGTGGTTAACTATACAATCACCATGGCCTGAGTTTGGATCCTTAAAACCCAAAGGAGAGATGACTTCATCATTAAGAACACTGGATGCTCTTCCAGAAGACCCAGGTTCAATTCCCAGCAACCACATGGCAGCTCACAACTACCTCAAATTCCATTTCCAGGGGATCCAACACCTTCACATGGACATACATGCAGGCAAAAGACCAATGCACATGAGATAGATAGATAGATAGATAGATAGATAGATAGATAGATAGAATCTTTTCTAAAAAGAAATTGGGTCTGTCTGGGAATGGTGACAAACACTCAGAAGGCAAGTTGATCTCTATAAACTCAAGACCAGTCTACACTCATAGTAAGTTCCAGACCAGTCAGGGATAACCAGTAAGACCCAGTATAAAAACTTTAAAAATAAAATTAAAAAAACTCTCAACCTTGGGAGGTAGAAGTAGAAGGATTATGGCGGCATACTGGCCAGTGAATCAATACTTTGTAAGAGACTCTGTCTCAAAACTAAGTTTGAGAGCAATTCAGGAACAAATTCCGCATCAACCTCCTACTTCCTCATGTGATCAAAGGGTTGTGTGCCCACCAAAAACTAATAAATTACTCTGAACCCCCATGTATGTGCATTTGTATAGAATCATACATTCATTTCTGATAGCTGCATGAGGTTGATTTTTTATGTAGTGAAAACACACGAATATTAGTGTTTGGTTTTAATATTTGGTTCTATTAATAGGATACACATATGTGTATATATACATACAGATATATCTATACATATATAGACATTTCTATATATATGTATATATGTATATATACACAGACAGATGATAAGTAGATAGACAGACAATACATGAGAGAAAGATAGATACATAGATAATAGCTTAACTGGTGTTCTAAACATAATGAAAATGAAGTTCTAAAACATCATTCTCACGTCTATAATTATGATGAATAAATTCTTGAAACTGGTCTGTCTGGCTCAGTTTTCATATAAAAAAACTCCAATGTACACAGCACAGCCTAATATTATGAAACATGATTCTATTACATTTTAAATGCTTTGTTTTCACATCAGTTCAGCGCAATCCCAAAACAGACCCATCTTCCTCAAAGTTGTTTAATCAGCCTCTCTGAAACTGGGGAATCCCATGATTCTTCTGTACAAACAGATGAAAACAAATTTCTAAGTTAGCAGTCTTCAAGGTGTGGTTCATTGATCATCAAAGGTCCCTGAAAATGTTACTGGAATGTACATTGACAAAACTCAACTTACAATTCCCACATAATTGTAGATGGAATTTTAAACGAGAACTTTTGTGCTTTATAAACTTGAATTAAGTTCAGCCTGATCTCATTTTCATCTAATTCAAGGGAGAGCTCTTCAACAGGATACCCTGTGCCAGAGAATAAAATAACCTGACTGAAGAAAACAAATATTCCCGCACCTTTAATTTTACTCAAAGGTTTGGAAGGGGGAAAGCAGATCATTATTCACAAATTCACTCTCCTCTGCTTGGCAATTTGATGAGAAAAGTTTCAAAAGGACAACCTTCATATAGAGAAGAAAACAACTTTTCAACACACGATAACAGAGTGCCAGAAATTCAGCCAAAGCAAGTGGAATCGAAGGTGAGGTGATTATTATTCCTTCAGCCTTCAGGGAGTGTCTCCGGCTTGTGTTCTTGCCAGAAGCAATATCCAGCTACTTACATTAAACGGATCAACAACTGAAGGTGAGGAGGCAAGCCTCGAGACCTCACGATTCAGTTTCTCAAGAAATACAAAGACAAAAATAGAAAAGAGGGAATGATCCAGAGGAAAACTGAAAACATGGATTTTAGGAGTCGAAGAGGAATCAAAGCATATCCCAACAATACTAAGAATAAAAGATAGCCTAAAGGTGAAGAAAGTAGTATAGCATTGGGACAACTCAGCTACGTGTGTGCCACAACGTCCCAGAGGTCAGAGGCTGCAAAGTTCACAAGAAACAACCTACTTGATAGACAAAATTAATTATTTGCCTTTCTTTATGGAGGCACAAGGAAACATGCATTTCTTCTATCTTTATTGGAACGTGAAATGCATATTGGTAGATATTATCAATGAAAAGTAAAAGTGTGTATTTGATGATTGAGAGGTATCACCTACATGATCTATCCTTAAGAAATAATAAACCACGAGCAGAAAAATATAATTGCAAGTATGCCATACCTATAATGGCTGACAACAATGACACAAAACACTGGAAACCTCTGTGGCCATGATATTGAAATGGTTAAATATGGCATAAGTAAGGTTAACTCTGCCATGGCCACCAACATAAGTAACGTTAACTACGCCATGGTACTTTGTACTTTGTGGCAGTTAATTTTAATGGCATGAAACAACAGAATATATACCTTGTTCTCAGTTGTACAAAAAGACATCAACCAAATAGATATTTTGTGTATCTATTTAAATACATAGAGAACATTTTGTAATAATTTCTTCAGTAGAAGAAGATGAAATGGATTAAGAGATAGAATATGTACAGTCATACATCCATTCATACACGTATTCATATGCATGCCTCTTCAATCCCTCTATCTATATGTGCCTATATCGAGAACATTTATAAATTTGAAAATTCAATTATACACTTACATTTGACATCCTCATGAATCAGATTAGACCTTTTGAAAAATCAATATACTATTATAGCTAGTTGGAATCAAAGACTTGAATGTGACTAAAGTCAGGACCTGGGAAAGTTCCAGCAGAAGTGAAATCGCAGGCAGATAATTGAAAGACTGGGGCCTTGTAGGACTGCGGGATAGTGAAGGGCTTTAATTTATTTGTTCATTTGTTTTCCCTCTGAACAGTGATGGTTGACATTTCGAAGAGAAAAGTAATATGCATGAAGTAGGTGGTTGGAGAACAGAAGGAAGACAGGAACAACAGAAAGGAGGGCAAAGGGGAGGGAGGGGGAGGATGCCAATGGATGAAATTTGGACTTCTAAACCATGAATGCGGTAAATTAGGAATGTATTTTTATCACACACCTGTTCCATTAACCTGCAAAATATCTGTCTTCTTTTTAAAATATATGCATCTATTATTATGGTATATGTGTGTGTGCGTGATAGAGGGGGCACTTGTCATGGCACATCATGGAGGTCAAGACACTTTGTGTGGGGTTGTTTCTCTCTTTCCAGTATTCTGTAGGTTCTAGGACTGGCTCTCCTGCTAGCTCATATCTGGCTTCCTTAAAATAAAACTTACATTGAATTAAATGTGCTAGATAGAAAATAAAATTAGGCAATTTTTATTCTAAGGCAAATAATTTTCTATCTCCTAAAAACATTTGAAAATTATTGATACTTCTTTCATATTCTTGGATTAACAGATACATATTTTAATATCAGTATTAATGTCACAAGTGATCTTGTTTTTATATATTTTAAATAATGATTTTATATAGAATTCTAATGTGTTTAATGTGAGAAAAATGAATCCAAATGCCATAAAAATTTGAAGAAGGCATATATAAGCTCTTATTGGAAGCTGGTGATTCACAAGTTCCTTTTCTTATCCGAACTCATAGCTTTATTTTTCAGTCTTCAAAGAATTTGTTCTTAATGTTATACATTTTTATTCATGAAGTTTATTGATCAGTATTCATGTTGATTTTAATAAATATGCATACAAATTTAATTTTTAATATATGACACAGTTAAGTATAGCAAGATCCTTCTGAACTGAGTTGTCATTAAAATAATCAAAATATAAATATGGTTATAAAGTATTATAATTAGGGGCCAAAACTAAAATTTTCATTGGGAATTCATTTCTTATTGAAACTAAAAAGGACCATGCTTCCAGGGTTATTTGTGCCCCAGTTTGAAGATCACTATTATGGAATACCAGGATGACCTAAAACAATGGTGGGTGTACAGTGGGCCACATGAGTAAATCATGAGAAGGAGGTGAGTAAGATTATAGCCTTAGTAGCTATATACCAATGTGCACATAATGAATAACAACAGATCCAAAATCATAGGTGATTTGTATAGCTTTGAACAGAACAGCATGTCTAACAAAATGAGATAACAGAAAGCTGAATCTTTCAATGGAGAGAGCTATTTGAGATAAGGAAGAGTAGGGACATCTGCCACACATGTCCTACATACCTGGTCACAGAGTGACTGATAAAACCACAGACCCCGGATTCCACTGACCACCTACCTAGTCAGATTCTCTGAGGACGGGCTTGAAAAACGTTCATACTGATTCCAGACTTATGGTCTTTCATGCTTTTAATTTTTAATTTACTTTTGAGATTATTATTATTATATCATTTCCCCCTTTGCTTTCCTCCCCCAAACCTCTATCTACCTACCTCTTCATGTTTTCTATCATTTCCATGGCCTCTTTTCTCCTAATTGTTGCTACACACATGTATGCATGTGATATACATATGTATTACTAAATGCACTCAGCTCTGTCTGCGTGTTACTTGTATGTATGTTCTCATGGCTTTCCCCAGGGTTGAGAATTCAGTCTCTTGTGCTGTAAACCACCCAGCACTTAGAAGAGAGATCTCTATCATTCCAAAGGAAAACTTTCGCAGAGCTTTAAAGCTGAGCATAAGATGAGGATGATCAAGAAATTACTGAACTAAATCCAATAATGCAATTCCAATGAACATGAAAAGGGCAAGTTATAAAAACCAGCATTGCTCAGTGAAAGTTCAATGGGAGCTTCATATGTCACTGAAAGTTTCACAACCGCATTTTTAGAGTTATAAGAAACAAGTTTTATTTAACACAATAATTATTAACCAATATTTCTGAAATTTCATCTTAGCATGGAATAAATATAAAATAATAACAAAAAATTACCTCTGTTTTAAGTCAACCTTCCAAGCCCAGTATATAGTTTTCACACTGTACACATTTCAGTTCAGAATAACTATATTTTAAGTGTACAGTAAGCCATCATGCTTACTTGGGGATGGATAGCACAGGTGTAAAGAAAAGATATTCCCATAGAAAGAACACTCTGAAGTTCAGAGTCAAAGAAAAAACTTGTGGAAAATATAAAAAGAAGAGGGCTGCACTTTAAGACACAGCAATCAAAAGCCTCAAACACCAAACTGCAAAAGGTTTAAAGGAGAAAGCAGGTACCGTCGTTGAAATAGAGCAGACTCACTCACGTCATCAAAGAACAGGTTGCTTTCATGTTTTTCCTCTTGCCATCTGTGTGTTGCCTTTATCCCAAGACGAACGTCTGGGCAGCAGCAGTCCCAGCTGTCACACTTTGATGCAAGAGCAATCCAAAGGAGAAGAAATAAAGCATCACAGCTTGTGCCTCTTCCCGTGAGAAAACTCTTCAGCGATGGCCCCTACAGGACTCCTTTCCTAGCTCACTGGCCTGAACTGAGATTAATGCTGAGCCTTATCAGCAAGACATGATCTGGTATCTAAGAACTGGGTGATACCAAAATGGCACTCGGAGTCCTGTCTCTCTCCCTGATGCAGTATTAAAATTTGGAAAAACTTTATTAAACTAAACTCAAGTGTCTACTTGATGATTCTTAAATGTCTCCTATAAATGACTGAGAAACTTTAACTATGAGGTTACAACAATTTGACTGTCTAAACAAGACTTGAACGAGGATTATAGCATTATACATGCTATCATGGAATGGCTCCACCTCTAAACAAACCAAAAAAAAAAAAAGCTTCAGGCTACCCAAATATGCTAAGAGTGGGAGATTCTTTCCCAGGGATGAGAATGCTAACTGGTTATACCAAAACAGGTGTTGGCACCAAATTATGTGCATGCAAGCAACAGTGAATAGAATCATCAGGTTGTATTTATATATTTATAGATAGGTAGGCAGGTAGACAGACAGACAGATAGATGAGATGATACAACAAAAACAAGAAAGAGAAGGCTAGAAATTTGAACGGGGAGCCAAGGAAGAGGTGGGTGGAAGGATAGGAGGAATTGGAAGAAGGAAAGGGAATGGAAGAAAATAATGTAGTTATATTTTAAATTTAAAAAAATGTAAAAAGTACACTAGGGCTGGGAGATTGCTCAGTGTTCAAAGTGCCCACCACACAGGCATACAAACTAGAGTGTGATCTCCAGAACCCACATAAATGCCAGGTGGATGCAACTCCCTGTCTATAATGCCAACTTACCCAGGAGGTAAGGGGATCCCTAGAACTTGTCAGACTAGACTTACTAGCAAACCACAGGTTCATCTGAGAGACCTTGCCTCAGTGAATAAGGGAGAGAGAGGGAGAGATAGAGAGGGAGAGAGAGAGAAAGAGAGAGAGAGAGAGAGAGAGAGAGAGAGAGAGAGAAAGAGAGAGAGAGAGAACTGCTGGCCATCAGCATTGGGCATCTTCATGCACGCACACTCTAAACACATGTGCTTCCATATATATGTGCATACTACCCACACAGTTTAAAAAGAAAGGAAGGAAAGAAGGGGGGAAAAGTGAACATAAGCAGAATTGCTTAGGCACATGGATGGTGGTCTATGAGGAGCAGACAGCAATTATTAAACAAAAATGAATCTTTCAATAAGGAAGGGAGACTGGGTGTACAGTATACAGCCAGAAATGACCACTATGAGCATGAAATAAAGTACAAATGAAGGTCAGCAAATCACTTAGACCTGCCAGCAATCGTGGCAATGGCTGAACTTCTAGATTGAATTGAGATGTACCAAAAATAATGTTCCCCCCAAATGGATTTTTTTTAGTTACTTGGAGCTGACACAAAGAAGAAATAGCCCTCTGCTAAGGGCAGATGGTATAAGGTTAACAGATGACAGACGTAACGTGGAACAATCACACTGTTATTATGCTTCCTATGCTTCCGTTAATCTGTCCAGATGACCTTAAATGAGCGAAAATGGTGAGTCACCAAAATAAAATGTGCAACATAATTTCACTTAAGTGAGAACTGTGTATATGTGCTATGAGCTTCGCATACCCCAAAATATAAGCAGTTTATATTTTGCTGAAAGATTCTCATCTTGCAGTACATATGTACTCCCTGAATAGGCTGCAATTCACACATATTATTTTTGAAATAAAAGAGAACAAATAAGTCAACTTTTAAATGACAAAAAAGGTAAGAAAATGTTAAGAAACAAGAAAGTCTAAATGGAGCAACTTTAGCAGAACATCTAGAGTTTTATGGGTTGCAACTAGATACGCCCCCAGAGCACTGAAGAAACTCTGGGAGGATGGATCACATGCATCGGCGACTTCAATCTTCAAAAATGACATCAAGTCAGATGCTGAAAGATATAGCAGAAATCTATGCTTAATTACTTAAAGAACGCATTTGGAGAGCACAGGAAAGATGAAGCATTAGGGCCCAAGCTTGGGCTTCTGGTATAGTCAAGATAAGAAGAGGTGGTCTAAACCAAAAATTGGTCTTGATTGCTAAACCTCGTTTCCTTTTGAGCCATGGCTGCTGTGCTCTCGGACATCCCATCTTCAACATCTCCACTCTCAGTGCTCACAGAACATCAGTTTTACTTGGAAGTACATATTGATTACTTTATAGACTCCTTGTACCTATAAACACATCTTTGCACATCCTGTAGTTAATTCAACGCTTCAGAGAAAGTCCTGCTCAGACCAGTATCTTTATCATCACAGGAAATGGCAGTTACATCCTTGTGTTGTACCGCTCAAGCATCCTGAGTCATTCTCCATCCTCCTCTCTCACACACCTGTGAGAATCCATCAACAAATGTCTAGCTGCCCTTTATCTGGCCCTTCTTTCCATGGGTGTTGCTCTAACCCACTCAAGCTTTTCTCATCCGACTTTCTACAAAAAGCCTCTGCAGGAAATCCCTGCTTCTTGTCTAGGCCACCCACCCTCATGATCCTTTCAAATAATGTCCCTCCTCTGATAAAACCCCCCAATGACCCCTCATTCATTCAGACTCAGAGTCCTTAGCTCAGCCTTCAGGTCATGAGAGTTCTGACATTCTTTTCAGTCTCCAGGCACACTAGCTCACCGATTCTAGCACAGTGGCTTTGCCTGCTTGTGCCAGCGAGGTACACTGCTGCCCGTGGCCTGTTCTCTGTCCTCTGCCTAGAGCAGGTCTTCCAGACCCTTCATATCAAGGCTGACCATAAGACATCTTCGTTTACCTGATACATGTGTTTTCCCCAAATACAAAGCACGGTCCGTTAAGCGCCCCACTTGAGATGTTATTAGATGACCAGGCTACTCATGTTTCACTGCCTTGTCTCTATCAAGTCTGCCCAGTCTCACCATCCCCAAAAGTTGTAAAAACAGACCCAGCCAGCACCACCATCTTCCTTCCCCATGCCACATTTTCTGTGCTAGTCGTATTTCCCATCTCCAGTTAAGCTCCATTTCTGTATTTTCATTGCATTTTACTTCCCATATTCTGTCACAAAAACATAAATGCCCCAAAGATAGATGCTTTGCATATTTCGTTCTCAGCACTGTATGCCAGCACCTGGAACAGTACCTAGCATGGGGAAGACCATCTCTCCTTACCTGTACCTAGCAACCACTGTGGTTAGAATCCTGGTTCGTGCCACATGAATGAGAGGAGGTATAGCATGAATTCTACTTGGTCTTAATAATAAAAACCCCAAGTCAGATATAGGAGTAAATGCTGAAAGATCAGAGAAGCAGAGAAGTCAGCCACTAGTTCTCACCTCTACAGAATCCTCCTACCAAGTGGGTAATCCTGTCTCTAGGAATCCTCAGACTGAATGCCTTCTCTACAAAACCTCATACTGAATCTGAGCGCCTGTCTCCTTCCACCTTATATTCCTCTCCCCACAGAGCCATATCATTTCCCATTTTCACCACCTTAGTCCTGGGATTACAGGTGTGAGTCACCACTGCTTGGCTCTGTTTCTTTTAGATTGATTCAATCTCGTGTATCCCAGGATGGCCTTGAACTCACAGAGATCCATCTGCTTCTGTCTCCTGAGTGTTTGCCACCACTGCCTGGCTTCTATGGCTAACTACTGTGGCTAGCTACAAAATTTTATCTTCAGGCAAACTTCCTTTGTTACAGCATCTCAAAGAAAATATCACCACAGGGTAGAGTGACATAGTCTTCAAAATAAGCCAAGTTCTTCTCCTAAAATAAGAGGTGCTAAGAAAAAAAGAAAGGAGAAAATATTTCCAACCATATATATATACATATATATATGGTTGGAAATATAGATAGTGTATGTATATATAATACATCTATAAATATATAAAAGCAAACATAAATAAAATATTACACCATGCTGTCATTATCGAAAGCATTTTTACCCCAATACATTGTTCACTGCAAATGTCCAATTTTCTACACGTTGAGACTCTGTTTCAACATGTTGAGAAGCTCTTTGCAATCTTCCCACCCAGTAATCGATTTGCCTTGCTTTAATAATACCTATTACTAAAATACTATAAACCCCTTAACCATAAACGCTGCTTTCTTCTCCTTTGCTATGTTACGTAATGCCCTATATCTTCCCTTTATCTATGGTGAGGGTTAGGCTGGGACAGCTGGATTTGTTGTGCACGTCGGAGGTGAATGATAATGTCTCACAAGCTGATTTCTTCCTTTCTTTCTACCCACAGTGATGTCACTATCTCAGCTGGAAAATATGAATATTGAGACCACAGCTGCTTTAACTCCAGACAGCGTTCTGCCCCATCAACCAGTAGTTTTACTCAAAAGATAAAAAAGTAGAAGATAAATAAATAAATAAATTTCTCAGAGCCATTAAAGTCAAATAAAAAAAAAAGCTCTAATTCCTGAATACAACATCAGGTGTGAAGCCATTGCAAAACAGATGGTTTTTGTTAAGGTACAAGACACGGGCACTCTCACGAAATTAAATCAGTTAAAGCAAGAATTCTCATGGAGTTGTCACTACAATTATGTTATTGACACAAAAAAAATGGTTCACCCACATTCTCAAATTTGGATAGCTTGCATAAGGAAAATATAAATTGAACTAAAATGTTTTGGGTGGAGGATGATATAATCGTTTGGGGGCGGTGTTTTGTTTTGTTCTGTTTTGTGGGTGCTTCACTTTAGTGGGACCAAGATTTTATCTCCCTTAAAAAAAAACATGCATGCTAAGCCTGAAGCAGTGATTTATGCTGCAATATAATATGCTTTTGACACAAAAATTACTTGTCAAAATGCTAGCTACAAAAGCAGCTCTTCTGAGTGTTCTAAAGAGAATGGGGAATACCTGGCTCTCATTAGTCAATTACATATTTGACATAAATAATGTCATAAAATCTGACATAAATAATGATTGAAAACTGACAACTACATGATGTGATTTAGATGCTTCAGGATCCAACAAATGAAAAGGCAAGAGGTATCAATTTTGCATTTAATAGAAATTTTTATGTAATGTAATTCAACTTGTATTCACTGCAACAAACCTTATAATAATTGTATTAGTAATTGGTGAGTCATGTCATGATTAACACCTTTATTTGAGTACTTATTTTCCTAGTATAGCTGCAACTCTGCCTCTAAATTGGGTTCGATTTGACACTAGAGGAGAATAGATTTACTCTTCCCTCTTCTGTCTTTTATGAGTAATTGTATATTTTAAATGGGCAAAGAGAAAAGGAAGAGAACATGAGGTAATGGATGGTGGAAAATTTTAGCTGGTTATGGCCCATGGGAATGGTGAACACTAATTTTGGAAGATGTGAATTTTCTGAAAGCATGAAGACAAACAGTATACTTTCACACAAAATGGTTAGAAATGTACCTCCCTCCCGCCCCCCGGAAAACCAAAGCAGCACAAAATCATTTTCAGAAGATGCCCTTTGATTTGGAACTGAACATGTTCTTATCTGTACAATTAACTGCCTGACTCTAGTGCAAATTATGGTCTTTCCCACTCCAAGTTTATTTCTGCAGGTTGAAATCTGTGTCAGAATCCGTATGGATGGTTTCTTGCACCCAATGGCTGACAACAGACTTCAAAGCATCTCCAAAGCTAACAGTTTAGAGGATCAAGTACGGTAAGCTTGTGACTTCATGCCAAGATTAGTTTTATTTTTTTTTATTTTAATCTTCATTTCAGAGATAAACTAAAACTACCATCTTCCTAATTTGGGCTATCCTTCTTTCAGCAAAACACATGTTGTTTTGTATCTATTTGAATGCCTTACTTTTTTTTCTAAAGTACTTTTGCTACCCATTTTAAGAATAGGCAATATGCTCTCATTGAATCTTGCTTGCATCTTTCCCACCCCTCTTAATTTGAAGTGGCCTTGTGAGAGTGACACGCAATAGGAGTAATGAATGTCATTTCCTGACTTGGCCCATAAGAACGCTCCTTTTTCACCTCCCACCCTCATTTTGCATCTGTGGCTAGGATGGAGCAGTAAGGCCCTAAAGTAAGTAGAAGGATACTAGGATCTAGTTGAGTCCATGAATGGATATATAAAAGTGATGCCCAGATTCCATGACTATAAGTAATGCTAATAAATTCTTATCATGCAAAACTGTTGAGAATTGACGATTTCTCCACTCCAGCAGCTAGAGTTACCTTCCATAATACATGTTCCCTGCTCCTAAATCTCATTTGATAGTGTCAAAACCAAAGTCAGATAAAGTTGGGAAAAACATGAAGCTTGTTGTCATGTAAAAAATTACAAGTTGGGATGGAGAGATGGCTCCCTGCTTAAAGTGATTTCACTGAGTGCAGCAAACATCAGGATCGAATTAGATCACCAGAACTCATGTAAGTGCCCAAGTATGAGCGGTGAACTGCCTGTAATTCCAACACTAGGGAGGCAGAGAGAGGGATGATGAGATCAAGCAGGTTCACTAGACTAACCAGTCAGTGAGTTACAGGTCCAATAGAGAGATTCTGTCTTAATGAAAAAGGTGGAATCATCAAAGAAGCATCCCATATTAACCTTGGGCCTCTTCAAGCATGTGCGTGCACACATACACACATGAATATGCATATACACATGCATGTCCTTCATACACAAATATACATGAAAAAGAAAAATTATGTATCGCAATATTGGAGACCTCCAAATGAAAGTAATGAGAGACTCACTTGGTTTATAGGCACATGGTTTGTAGAACAGAAATGAGGATATCTGTTTTTGCAATGATTAACTATTACAGTAGGGGTTTCTAAACAGCACGAGATTGGTTAAAAGTGATTGTCTTAAGCCATTTCAGAGAAATAGCTTAAATTTTATGATTGTTTTTTCTTGTGGATATGAGAGGCATTTATAAGAAATCACCTAAAATCACTTATATTCCACTATTCAGCCATAAAGAAGAGCTCAATTGTTTTCTTTGCAAGAAAATGGATACGATCAGAGATTATCATATTAAGTAAAATAAGTCACACTTAGAAAGACAAATATTGCATGTTTTCTCTTATTTCTAGATCCTAGCTTTTTCATAAAATTCTGTGTACAACATGAAAGTAGAAGTTAAATTGCCTAGGAGACCGAGGGCTCTAAGGGAGTGGGGGGGGCTAACAAAGGGAAGTGGGTGGGAAAGATGAAGACGATCAATGTCCATTATGTACTGTGTAAAACTGCCCCCTGAGACCCAGTATTGTGTCCAATAAATATACACCAATAAAAAAAAACCTGCATTCCAAACAAACCTAGGTGATTTTCCTTTATGGAAACTAGCTAGTTTTGTGTGCTTGGAGAATTCTCATAATTTGTCTTTGTCTTATTTCTTCATTTTATTTTTATTTTATTTTGTGATGATTGCCAGGGATTTAAAAATGACAGTTTGAATGACTGTTCGGGAGACATTGCCTAACTTCTTCCTACAACCACGAGGAGACCATACCAACTGATGTTGTACATTAGTCTGTTTTCCTTTACAAACCATTTGAAGATCAAATGAGCGTTTCTGAAGATTCCATAATGTGCCAGCACAGCTCAGCTATGGAGAGGACCTCATAGCATGAAGCATCATAACAGCAGACCAAAAAGAATGGAGAGATCACAGGTCATCATAAGGAGTCAGAGATCATGCTCACTCTTCTAGCAACTCATTCCCATAGGGTGTCAGTGTCACCCTCCAAATGACACAGGGACGTCTCATCAGGACCCACCTCTTAAAAGTCTCACTTCTCAACAACAACACACTAAGGACCAAGCTCTGAAAGACAAGAAGGTTAAGGACAACTGCATATAACATATAGGGTCCAGCTTGCTTTGTCCAATGGTAGGTCATTTAAAAGCCTATATTAAGAACATCATTGTTTGACTCCAGAGACAATCACCTGTGAAATGAGAGCCAGTGTTATACGTCTGTGTTTGGTTTTGTTGTTTAGTTCTTTTTTTTAAGGCAGAGATCTTTATTGAACTTGATCACATTGCATTTCTAACAATAAGTACAGCCCCGATGGCCCCATATGTAGGTAAGGTTTTTTATAGCTATGCAGACACAGTCAAGAGAGGACTCTAAACACACACTGCCTGGGTTCAAATATCTACTTCTTATCTATCATCTACTAACTACCTGAATGGGTTGAACTGGTTTTGGTTGTACAGGGAAGAAAGATATCACATAATAGTTTTGAAGAGTTTTTGAGGCTAACTAAATATGATAACTAATAAACACCAGTTTTGGTTGTTAGCTTGTAGTAAGGGGCTATGTTTAACATATCTTTTTATCCCAGTTTGGTTTCCCTTTTATTTTCTTTTAAAAAAATTATTAGATTTTTTAAAAATTACCAATTCAAGTTTCCACTCCCTTCCCTTTTCTCATTCCCTCCACACATTCTCCCACCCCAACCTCGTCTAATCCTCAGAGAGGGTAAGGCACATTCCTTGTGGAAGGTCCAAGGCCCTCCCTACAATATCTAGGCTGAGCAAGGTATACATTCAAAGAGACTAGGATCCCCAAAAGCCAGTACATGCAGTAGAAATGAATCCTGGTGCCACTGCCAGTGGCCCCTCAGTCTGTCCCAAGCATGCAACTGTCAACCCCATTCAGAAGGACTAGTTTGGTCCTATGCTTGTTCCTTCCCAGTCCGGCTGGAGCTGGTAAGCTTTTATTAGCTCAGGTAAACTGTTTCAGTGGGTGAACCCATCACAGTCTTGACCTCTTTGTTCATATTCTCATTCCTTCCACTCTTTAACTGGACTTTGGGAGCTCAGTCCAGTGCTCTGATGTGGGTCTCTGCCTCTGTTTCCATCAGTTGCTGGATGAAGGTTCTATAGTGATATTGAAGATAATCATTAGTCTGATTACAGGTCAAGTTAAGATCAGACCCCCTTTCCTCTATTGCTTAGGTCTTAGGCAGGGTCATCTTTGTGGATTCCTGGGAATTTCTCTAGAGCCAGGTTTCTGCTAACATTATAGTGGCTCCATCAGTTAAGATATCTTTTTCCTTGCTTTCATCTCTGTCCTTCTTCCATTTGGACTATCCCATTCCCTCAAGTTCTCCTCAACCCTCCTCTTCTGCCCTCCTTTTCCTCTTTTCCCCTCCTTTCTTCCCCAACCCCCCCTGCTCCCAATTTTTTCAAGTGATCTTGTCTGTTTGCAATTTCCAGGTGGGTCTACATATGTGTTTCTTTGGATTCACCTTATTACTTAGCTTCTCTAGGATCATGAACTATAGGTTCAATGTCCTTGTTTATAGCTAGTATCCACTTATGAGTGAGTACATATCATATTCATCTTTTTGGGTCTGGGTTACCTCACTCAGGAAAGTGTTTTCTAATTTCATCCATTTACATGCAAAGTTCAAGATGTCATTGTTTTTTACTGCTGAATAGTACTCTAATGTGTAAATGTGCCACATTTTTTTATCCATTCTTTGGTCGAGGGGCATATAGGTAGTTTCCAGGTTCCAGCTATCACAAATAATGCTACTATGAACATAGTTGAACAAATGCTTGGTGTGGGAGAATTGTCTGTATTCTGTGAATCATGCTTTAAATAAATGCTGATTGTCCAGTATAGGTGGGTCAACCAGACAGAAAGTAGAGGCAGGGCAATGAGAACAGGAGTATTCTAAGAAGCAGGAAGTTGCTCCGCAGTCCAGTCCAGACCACTGAAGAAGCAACATGTGACCTACCCTGCTGTGAAAGGTACTGAGCCATGTGGCTAACATAGATTAAAAATAATGGGTTAATATAAGCTACAAGAGCTAATAAGTAGCCTGAGCTAATGAGCCAATTTGTTTTATAACTATTTGATTGTTTTTTCTTAGGTTTCTTTGAGGGGTTTATTAATTTCTTCCAATTTTTTGGTTGTCTTCTTCATTTCTTTAAGGGAGTTTTTTATTTCCTTTTTAAAGGTCTCTGTCATTTTCATAAAGTTACGTTTAAAGTAGTTTTCTTCTACTTCTTCTGGGTTAGGATGATCAAGTATTCCTGTTGTGTGACCACTGGGTTCTGATGTTACCATGTTGCTTTTTAGGCCATTAGAGGAATTCTTTAATTGGCACCTACACATCTCTTCCTTCAAATGAGGCTAGCATTATCTTTGCGTCTTCGCCCAATCTTTGTAGTGGCTTTCTAAGTGTTTGGAAGTTTTTCTTGACCTGCTCTGTACTGTCAATGTCTGTCTCAGAAAGCCTCTGAGGTCTCTATAAGCCTGCTCTCCTAGTCTTCTCTCCTCGTTTGCTCTCTTGGGGCTCTCTCTTAATCCCCTTAGTGTTGTTGCAACCTCTTGATCCCTTCAGTATTACAGCAAGCTCTCAGCACTTAGTAGTTTGGAGGGTCTAGTGGATGGGTTTGGGTTTGGGGGGATCCTAGTCACAAAAAAGTCCCTGCTGGCTGGCTAGAAAAGCCGAGGGAGCTGGGGGAGAGTCCTGGGGTTTTATCCCACTGTGGAGGTCCTAGAGAGTGGGGCATCACACCTTGTCCACTCACCTCTTAAGTCCCCTCATTATTGGAGCAAGCTGTGAGGTTGCAGGAGCACTTTAATATATCTTTAACTTGATTTTATTATAATATGTTATTTCAAGGAAAATGTAAGAATTGCCTTTAAGACTTTGCCTTCAAATAGATCCTCCTGCTGTTTTCTCCTCTCATGGAGCAAATTCAGGTAAATTTTTAAATAGTTCTTATTTTTATCATTAAAATATAATTGCATTATTTATATCTTTCCTTTCTTGCTTCCAAATGCCTCTCCCACTTACCTTCTTGCTCTCTTTCAAATTCTTGACTCTATTTCATTGTTATTTATGCTATTGTTGTTGTGTTTTTAAATATATAAATACAAACTGCTGAATACAAATAATATGACTTGTATATATATAATTTCAGGACTGACTACTTGCTATTGGATAACAAATTGTGGGTCCATTCTTTGGGGTAGACTATTTCTCCTTCTCTCAGCAGTTCTTAGCTGCCTGTAGTTCTTTGTCTAAAGTTGGGGCCCTGTTGGTATTCCCCCTTCCAGCTTAGCATGTCTATTGGTCCTGTCTTCTTTGTTCAGATGTTGTTTAGGCAGCCATGTTGATGAGACTCCATGAGAGTAGTTCTGCTTACATTTCTAGGAAATACAATCAAACTGCAGTCTTCCTGGTCCCGGGTCTCTTAGAGTCTTTCTGCTTTTCTTCTATAATGCTCCCTGAGCTTAAGTACAGTTGTTGTAAAATTGTCTGTCTGTGTGTGTGTGTGTGTGTGTGTGTGTGTGTGTGTGTGTGTATCAGTTGGTGTTGGGTGCCACACCATCACTTGTTCTCCGCATTTTTATCAGTTGTAGTTTTCTGCAGTAGTCTCCGTCTGTTGCAAAAAGCAATTTCTTTGATAAGAGGTGAGAGCTACACTTCTCTGTTGGCATAAAGAAAGTATTTGGAATGCAGTAGAAATAAAGCAGGCTTAGTAAAATGATAGTTGTAGGTTATCAAGACTTCAGTAGCCCTGGGTAGTTGGCTAGGTTTCCAGTACCAGGCATGGTTTCCCTTGTATTGAGAAGAGCCTACAATTATTGAGCTGTGAGTTACAGCCAACACTATATGTGCCTTCATCCTTAGAGCTAATGTACCCTACTGGATTTTGTTGTTGGGTAGGACTATGAGTTACCCTCTTCCTTGGAGGGGCTTGCGTGGCACCTTCTAGTACCGTGAAAGCTAGTAACTTAGGGAAGAGCCTTTCAGCTCATATCTGGGTCCTGTGTCAAAAGCATATGCTGTCTTTGGCCGTGGGGACTTACCTTCCATTACAGGGAGACAATGAAAAGCAACAACAGTAGTTTATAACCTTTGGAAGTCTGCATATACACACATATCGTTTAAGCATTTTCCCCACCTGTGCTACAGTGGTTCTGAAGAGCCATAGATCCCGAACAGAAGCCCCAATAACAAGCACGAGAAGTCCCCTTTTGGGGCTATGCTACATCATGTTGAAGATCCTACTGTGAAAACATCCAATGAGTGGTGTAATGTGGGCTTCCATTTTGTTGCAGTATATAAGCTTCTGCCCAGTACTTTGTTTCAAAGTCCTCAGCCATATCCACAGATGATGTCAGAGTCTGGTGCTATAGTTATTAGTATTACAGTGAGTTTCTTTCTGGTGGACATTTTTATATTTAGTAAGTGTCTGTTGTTCTTAATTTTTGCAATTTTAGAAACTTTAAGGTCACTTTTCCCTTGTAAATAAAACAGAATCTTTAACTTCAAAGTATTGTTTACCAAAATTAAATAAAACGAATTTTTAACTTCAATATATTGTTTACCTAATTTCCCCAAAAGGCCACCTTTTCTGTTTAAGGAAATGAATTGTTTAAAAGAAAATAGAAGAACGAGAATACCTAAAACTGATGCCATCAGTGGTGGTGCACGGCTTAAATGCCAGCACTCAGGAGCTAGAAGCAGGTGGATCTCTGAGTTCAAGGACATCCTGGTTTACAGAGTGAGTGCTAGGACAGCCAGAACTACACAGAGAAACCCCGTCTTGAAAAAACAAAAACAAACAAACAAAAGGAAATTTAAAAAAAGAAAATAAAAAGAATACTTAAAACCAACAAAAAAAAAAGCATTTCTCTCTTCTGTTCTCATGAATCTCCTGAACTTTTGTTCTTACCTTATCTTTGTAATACGAGTCATAAAACCCATACGAATGATTCCCTTCTTATGCCTGTGTTTTCTACTTCTATTTTATGTAAATGATTTTGCCTCTCCTTTCCATTTACTAACAATATTTCTGTTATTAATCAGAATGAGCCCTCAGATCATGTTCAGCATCAATTTAATTTAAAAGGCAAGAGATAAAGATGATGAGAATTGTTAAGCCACCATGTGTATATCTCTTACATAAAAATACCCTTAATTTCTCTGCTTGACTAGGAAAGAAATAAAAAGGATGATTGCTATAAATCAAGAAAAAAATTTGTAACTCGCTGGAGGTATAGCAGCTGCTGATTTAAGGTTCACATCCCTGATAACATGATATTGCTGGGATTAACATCTTTGGACAAAGCTGTGAACATAAAAATTACAGGGCTTACTCAACATTTAACTATTTTCTCTGTATCACTTACAGAACGAAATATTTCCGTTGCCTAGTTTTGCTAAACTGTGTTTGAAATATATAGTATCTAATCAGCAAGTTTTACATAAAATTTGTGTTTTCTTGCATCAAAGGGCCACAGTAAGCTTGTCACAACACAAACAGAACCAATGAATTAGACTCACTCTAGAGCAATGGTCGACATTATTATGCACCAGGAGTTCTCACCATTCATAACACACAGACACTTGGATACACAAACACTAAGGATACTATTCATTTCTTTTATTATCAGTTACAAGTAAGTTATTGAAAAAATCAGGTGGCAAACAAAGCAAATACTGCATTAACTAGAAAGAAAATAAAAGCTATCTCTAAAGTGGAATCTTGAAGATGTGCAAAATAAGTTAAGTTTGCTGGTACGTTAAAACTCCAGAGGTGCTTTTATTTATGCAAAGCTGGTATGTTGTCATGCATATTTTTGCACTGCTGACTCACAGACTATACTGCATTATGCTTAGGTTATGTGTTTCTTATTTATCAGGAAAATAGACAGAGTCATCAATTAAATACCAAGAACAGGGCCAAATAGTAGCCTTGTCTCTGCTCTTCAACAAAATTGAACCTGTTTCCTTCCTCCTGTGAGGTCTTTTAACCTTAGAAATAGACAGCCAGAGTTTGTTCTTGTTATTCAAATTTTCCTCTTTAAATGATTCTGTCACTTATGTGAAGCTAGTCTACAATATCACTGCACCCCCATATTTCCCTGGTCCCTTAACATTTCAAGCTACTTTTTCTTTGAATGCTCAGCCAAAATGATTTGCTTCCCCATGCCCCATAATAGAGGAAAATCCAAACCCCTCTATGTTCTTTTGAAAAGTAGCAAAGAGTTGTCTCCTATCCTGAAGCCCTCTCATTTTTTAGTTTTACTCAGACTTCCTGTTCTGGCCTAATTCTTGAACCCGAACAGGAGTTTTTCCTTCCAGCTATCACCTTCTCTCAGCACCATTTCATTCCCAATTGTGCGCCACAAATGGTTAGTTGCCATCAAGAGTCGCTGTCAAAGGTTTTGTAAACAGCAGAGTCATGGAAAACCGAAAGTGGCTTTAGGCTGAAAATTGAATATCACTTCTGTGGTAGTTTTAATAGGTCTGGTTTCCATGGACCTATTAATGCTTGGCTAACAGGAAGTGGCACTATGAAGAGGCGTGGTCTTATTGGAGTAGGCATGGCCTTGTTGGGGGGAGTGTGTCACTGTGGGGACGAGCCTTGAGGTCTCATATATGCCCAAGGTATCCCCAGGACATAGTTGCTTCTGCTGCCGGTGAATCAAAATGTAGAACTCTTAGCTCCTTCTTCAACATCATGTCTGCCTGCATGCCGCCATGACGATAATGGACTGAACCTCTACAACTGTAAGCCAGCCCTAGTTAAATGGTTTCCTTTATGGGAGTTGCCCTGGTCATGATGTCTCTCCGCAGCAATAGAACCGTAGGTCAACTTCTTTACTCATTCATGCATTCCACGGATATCTGATGCACTTTCCATGTGCAGAAGTTGCTCAAGAGCAAAATAATACAGTAGTGGACAAGATAGAATAAGCATCTTTCTCTTCATAGTGCTTACAATCCAATTATGTTAGAGAGGCAACAAGAAAAGCGGGTAACCAACCACTTTTTTACTGTATTTAAGGCCTTACTTTGTGATATGGGATCCATATATGACCCTGCTAAACTGGTCAAGAACCTGAGACTAGATAGGTTATTGGCCAACAAGAAATTTGCTACTATTATTCTGCTAATGGAACTTAGCAATGAACTGACTCTTAATGACACGTGACTAGGCACATAGATCACTGCCTTGCTTAACCCTCATCAGAGAAGTTTTTTCTTGCAGTAGATGGAGATTAACACGGAGACCCTCTGCTGTACAGTGTGCAGAGGGAGAGAGTTAACGCTCAATCCTAAGTGGGATTTCTCCTTCCAACCTCTCCCCTTGAGAGCCTTGAGGCTCATCTGCTCAGAAGAGATGAAAAGATTACCATGGTGACAGATGATCCAAGAAAATCTTGTCTTCCAGGTTCACAGTACGGATGCACACATGAACTCACAGAGACTGGCAGCTTGTACAAGGCCTACATGGAGCCAAGCAGACAGGGTGCCAGCACTGACAAAGGGAAGGAGGCACAGGCTCCCACACCTATCCAAGAAGCTATATGCAACTGATACCACTGGCAAAAGAAAACATCAGTTTTCTACAATGGAGTGTCACCAAGTATAGCAACCACACTCCAGGGTAACCCCAGGCTTGGGAGGAGTTTCCCAATACAACCCAAAACTCCACAGGGTTTTTTTTTGGGGGGGGGGGGGTATTTTGTTTTATATGCCTTTGTTTTATTTTTTTGTCTTATTGGTTTGATTGCTTTGATTTCACTTTTGATGTGTGTGTGTGTGTGCATGTGTGTGTGTGTGTGTTGAGATGAAATAGTGAAACAAAGAACATAAAGTTGAGTATGTGAGAAGGTGGGGAGGATCTAGGAGGATTTGGAGTATGGGAAAACATGATCAAAATATACTGTGTGAAAAAATTTAATTTTAAAAAGAAAGAAATGAGACAAATATGTGGGTTGGAAGGGAATGGTTAAGAAAAATTAGGCAGTGACAGCAAAGGGACTCTGTGGGGGAAAGGTCAACTTCAAGTAGGTGAACAGGTGGCAGGGGAATGGGTGGCTTATTGTTATTAAGGATTCAAAGCACAAAGAAATCCAAGGAAGAAAGCCAAGAGACACATCGGGAATTAGTGATATTGGCAGTGGTACGGTCAACACACAGGCCAAAGATGAGAGCCTGCCTGGAATGTCGGTTGTCATGAGATAGATATGAGGCTCAGCTCTTCAATTCTCAACCACCCAGTATTTCTGTAGTTGCTATAGTCTTGGTACTTCATTATAAGGACCACACTGAGTATAAAGAGACTGCCCACCACCCCCCGGGTCTAATCAGTTCTTAAATAGATCAAGGACTATAGACCATAATGATCTGGTTTTCTTGGAGTTTCTAATGCTCTACATTGTCCCAACTCCAAGAAACTTTGCTGTCTGCTTTGATTGGAGAGAAGACAGAAGAAGCTAAGAAACAAACAGTTTCATGAACTACCCTTAACTCAGGCAGCAAATGTAATAAATAACTCACCTACAAGAGACTAATCTCTAAGAGAGCATTCATCAAAACAAGGCAGGATGATGAGTGCCTATGAACCCAGCATTTTGGAGGTGGAAGCAGGAGGATCAGAACTTCGAGACTATCCCCAGCTATATTGCAACTCTGAAGTGAGTCAAAGTGGCATGGAATTCTGCCTCAAAAATAAAAAACACTTTCTCACTAAAGTTGCATATTTCCACCACAAGTGGGTGGGATGGGGGACTTTTTTGAGATATATATATATATATATATCCTCAGGTGGAAAAATAAGAATTGAGATGAATCATGGTGATGATTGCTGGTACCAGGGACACCTTATAAAACCACTCCCTTCATGAGGAGGACTTATATGTACCTTGAAAATTGACAATTATATACAATAAGTACAATGACTATATACAATAAATACAGGCAATAAATGTGTCAACAATGTCTAGTCCATTTGCATTTGACAAATTCAAAGAAAATACTCCATATCTATCCTATCTTGGTTAATCCAAAATCTTGTACCTAACTTACTTTCTATCATAAGTTGCTTGCTGCATCAGGTAAATAAGGAAAACTGTAACTATAACTATCTAGTCTTCAGCTCCATCAGAGACCCAAGAAGGAAATAATGTTAATTGAGTAAGCAAGAAGTGTGAGCAAGCAACTTCCAAAAAAATGTGAGACATGATAGAAAAATATGGCTGCCTGGACAGTCACCCAAAGTTCCTCTGCAACATTGGGGCATCTATCTTCAGCGTACAGGCCTAGAATATCTGACATACTTTTTTGTGAAGCAGGATATTCTGAAGGTCTGTTCCTCCTTGTCTTGACAATGTTTGGAAGTTACTTCCTTTATGTCCTGCTTGTCCAATTAGGACAGCATACTGTCAGCTGTTGAGGCAAGGAAACTTTCTTAGCCAGTGGTTTACTTTTGCCACAAAGAAAGTAAACTCCATGTGGAGTCAGTCTCTTTGATGCCCACTATCTTCTCTGAAGTAGATTGGCACTGCCAGGGGCAAATATGTCTCATTGTCATAAAGAAGAGCCCATGTTATTAAAACATCTCAAATGTCACATTCTGTAGATCTCTGAAGTGTTTGGAGAGGACCTGTCTATCTAAAATATATCTTTGTTTGACCTTGAAAACATACCCATGTGACTACAAATTCAATTATAATAGGTGACTAATTACTAACCTGCATTTCCTTATTATCCTAAATAGTTGTCAATAATAACTTTTGAAGACTAGAAATTTGCATTACACTGTTAAATGAGCTTATAGGTACAATACCTTGAACAATATTAGAAAGATATGTACAGTATGTTTTAACAAAATTAATCTCAATTTTGTATCAATATACAAAATTTGTATACAATATACAAAAGTCCAATTCAAGGCAAAACATTTAGAACTAGTAGTTGCCTTTTAAAAGTAGATTCAATAATCTACATTTTTATCTCATCATATCTATAGCCTCCTTTTTTTCAGATTAGATTTAATAATCTACCTTTTATCCCATCATATTTATAGCCTCCCTTTTTTCTTCTCAGAGTTACACAGGAACAGCAAAAGAATTTTGTGCTACCAGAGGGGAAAGACTACAGAGTGGTTAGTCTACTACCATATTTTCTGGTTTACAAAATTTGGCATTTTATAAGATACAGCCAAGTTTTATGAGCATGTTAAGTGAAGATGTAGAATTTCACAATATGGAGAATAAAGAGAAAATGTATTGGTGCGTCCTTCCTTTGAGGAAATCCTGAGATACATGGCAAGCAGCCACTCTAAAAGGCTTTTAGACATCTAAGGAGAAAGGCTCTGTATTTGTGTTAGTATTGGCATGCCACAGCATCGTAAGATCACACCATTTACAGACTCTGTAGCTATTTTCCCTGAATGAGATATATTTTGAGCATGCAGCTAAACAATTCAGTCCCAACTACGGCTTTTATTTAACAGCATGAATTTCCATATTGCAAACTGGATATGATGGGAATGATAAATTAGAAAATATGTTTTGCAAAACACAGATTATTGGTTATATCAGGATCAGGTCTAGTTGCCAACGCACTCATGTAGGAAATGAATGGAAGCAACTGTTGCAACAGCTGCTTTCCTTATCATAACCGAAGTAATAAGGATGAGAAGAAGCCACGAAAGCACTAGGCTAATGGCAGAGTCAATGGTGATGAGAAAACAAAGATCAGTATTAATGACAAAAATGGAAAGAGGATCTTAGACGATACTTTCTACCGAAGTAGAATTTTATTTCCACAATTTTTAACTTGATGTTCATTGCTGTTTTTTTTTTTTTTTTTTTTTTTTTTGGTTTTTCAAGACAGGGTTTCTCTGTGGTTTTGGAGCCTGTCCTGGAACTAGCTCTTGTAGACCAGGCTGGTCTCGAACTCACAGAGATCTGCCTGCCTCTGCCTCCCGAGTGCTGGGATTAAAGGCGTGTGCCACCACCGCCCGGCTAGCTGTTGTTTTTAAATAAAGCTCACAGACACCAAAGTTTTTGTTTTTTATTTTATAACATCTCCAAATAACTTAAGGATTTTCTCTGGAACTCTATCAATGTTTCTGCAACCAGTAAAGTTAGCCTTTGGTTACAGACCAGACTTTGTTAGCACAGCTACAAATTGACAAGAATGTTGCAATATAATTTCTTTTCCATGGCTCTTAAAATGAATACTGAGCCTTAATATTAGAGAGTGGATTGTATTCTACAACACATCCTAATATCTCACACACAGTCCTTTAGCAGTAACACCCTCAGAGGACAGCTATGCCCCCAGCACCCACTCAGTTTTTCTCTTCCCTTTCACTCACTCAGCTCATACGTTGTGACTAAGCCTTGTCTTTGCCTTTTTTTAATTTTTTAAGCTTATTTCAGCCTACGTGCTGGTGTAAATAGTTAAGCCCCATTTAATTAAAATATTAAGTAAGCTTCCGGAAGGCATAAAGGAAATGATTTAGTAAAGTCCAGATATATTACGTCTACCAATTTCCCTCCACCCACTTGGTACTGTGGTCAGAGGAATGCAAGAGCATGTGCCTAACATGATTTGTTCTTTATAAACTCACACGGTTCGTCGCCAGGCTCTCCTGTGCCCTTGATGCACACATAATACCTTTTCTCTTCTTTTCCACTCTGTTATTTGACTAAGAACATAAGATGATAATGGGCAGGAGGGCTGCCTCTTTATAAAGTATTTTTAACTTTATTGTTCCCATTGTTTTTGAAATGCCTTGGTTATTCCAATCCCAAGAAATATTTCCCAGTAGGAACATAAACTCAGTGGGTAATTTCCCCAGTAACTGAAGGTGCTTTATTTAAACCAAATGTGCTTAATTGCTGCGCTCCATGCATTCATTTTTAGCTGAAGTTCAAATAGTTTATTGACATTGTCATTAATCTTAGGTACTATTCTCATCTTTCCCGTTAATTACTCTCTGATAGAATCATAAGAAAAATCTGCAATTCTGAGTCACGCCAGTTCGATCTGAGGTTAGGTTTGTCTGTCATCCATTGTTGAGTACTTTTAAATACTTTATATTAACTCCAGGACATCTTCAATTATGCTAGCTTTAGCATATTTAAGCGATGATTCTGTTTGCCACTTTAGAACACCCCATGACAGGAAGTCAAATAATTACTAGTCAACCTCTGGAAACTCACAAGTCAGCAATGAGTGTCACAATTTGTTTATTTTATATGATGAGCTAAAGACCATGACTTGAATTTGGACTAATCAAAAGTAAATTTTGTTGTATTGATAAAACATACTTACTAAGATAATTATTTGTCAACTCAGATATACTGCAGTTAATATTAATTGGCCCTATTTTAATGAGTTTCCACAAAATAAAGAGTTAAGTCCTCATTTTTAGAACTAGAGGAGTTGAAAAGGAGTGAGGCTGTAAGCAGGGAAACAGTGAGACTAATTCCTTTAGAATCTGCAGGAAGGAAACTGGGAAGGTGTGCTTGCTGCTGTGTTCAGTTTCTATTCAGAAGAAAGAAAGAAAGAAAAAAGAACACAAGAAAGAAAGAAAGAAAGAAAGAAAGAAAGAAAGAAAGAAAGAAAGAAAGAAAGACATCTCAGGAATGCTACTTGTTGCCTCAAATTAAGTTCACCTCTGCACTTCCCACTAACTGTGTTCAGCCAGGTCAGTGTTTTCAATGGCTCCTTCCTATTCTTAGAGCTTAGGAAGACCCTGAAGCTCACAAAATCCTAAAGACGTCAAGGAGTTATGCTGACCACAGTTGTGATGTTCATCACAGCCAGCACCCACTTCATAGATCCATATCATGGTCATTTCATCTGTGGTCAGGGCCACAATATAAAATGATTTTTCCCTTTATTGAAAATAAATTCTTTTCTCATACAATATATCCTGATTATGGTTCCCCACCATATTTGCTCCCTTTCTGTCTCTCATTAGGAAAAAAAAAAACTCACAGAGTTTCTAAGAGATAACAACCAAACATGGCAAAATAAAATATAATAACAAAAAAATCCACCCTGTCAAAGTTGGACATGGCAAACCAACAGGAGGAAAAGGGTCCTAAGAGCAGGCCCAGGAGTCAGGGACCTACTTGGTCTCTCACTCAGGAGTCCCATAAAAATACTTCCATCTCTGGGAGCTCATATGCATCTTGCTTAGCTGATGCAGAGGGCCTTGTTCTCTTGGTGTCCTCCATCTCCTCTGTCTCTTACACTCTTTCCACCATCTCTTCTGTGTGAAGGAGTTTAGACTCTCTTTCCTTGAATGTCTGGCACTGGGTCTCTACATTGGTTGCTGTCAGATGCCACAGGAAGCTTCTCTGACAGTGAATGAATAAAGCTCTGATCTATGAGGAGAGAAGACTATCAGTAGGAGTCATTTTTATCAATACTTTCTTTTTTTTAGACCAGCAGTGTTTGGTTTTAATCTAGAGTTCTGGGCTATCTAGTCTCTGGTTCTTGGTCCCCCAAGCAGTGAAGTACAGATTCAGTCTTGAGGAGTGGGCCTTTAGACAAACCAGACATTGGCTGGTTACTTCCACAAGTTCTATGCCATTATTGCTCTCGAACAGTCTCTTGTTTCTTTAGGGACTTCACCTTCTCTAGGATTCTTTAAGAATCTTCCATCTTCCATGGAGAATGGTATTTGTTATAAATAGAAGAAAATAAACAATACAGTTAAGTTTGTTAACAACTCACATTTTACACAAGTCTGTTTGTTTTCCAAACTAGCCTAAAAAGTAAATAAAAATAAATAAATAAACCTTTTTGGATGAATTTCAGAGTCTGTGTAAAAGTTGAGCTGTCTCATTACCCATTTCTCTTCCTTTCCTTTCTTCTCTTTTCTCTCACTTTTGTCTAACTCAAGAACAGTTGACGTGAATTAATGATATGCAGAAAACAGATGGCATCAGACTTTGAATGAACAATAGACTCTAGTATGTAAGAACTCACTTGCTTATGCTGCTCCAGAGACTCTGACCCATCAGATGCCTGCCATGTCCAGTCCCCCACACAAAGAGCAAAAAACTTCTCAGATTTTATAAAAAAAAAAAAAAAAAGACTCCAGGGTGGCCCCTCCCTTGTGGAAAACAATACATTTCAATTTTAATCTCTCTGAGGCTATGTTGCAAGAGCATTCATTATCTGGGCCAATTGACTTCACAGAGAGAAAAATAACTCTACAAAACTGTATCTCTAATGATAGTCAACAGAGTAATTCAGCTTGATCACCAGAAAAATTTCCAGCGACTGTTTCTGGACAGTTGGTCAATTGCATCATTTCTGTCTGATAGACAGCATGCTATTTATACTATAATTTGCCATGAAGCTGTTTATCTGCAGAACATGCTACTGGATTTACGGGAGCTTTGCCTGTAAGAGAGTGACTTCAGTTCAGATCAAAGTTGTACTATGCATATCAACACCATTCAAAAGTTACTTGTACCAGTTATAATAAATAAGACGATTATAATAAGGTATTTTATAAGGCTTGAAAGTAAAATAAAAAATGTTGAATGTGAAAAGGATTTTCAAGAGAAAGAACAATGGTTAAAATTCATAATATATGATTAATCTACTAGAAAATGGGATAAGGTAATGAAACCACTGATAATGTTCAAAACTCTAATATTTTAGATGAATTATAGGTATACGTATACTTCAAGTACTCTGAGTATAAATCCATATCCTATAAATTCATTCAAGTAGTTTTTATTTATATTAATTTATATTAATTGTTTATTTGTTTATATATTAATAATTTTTATATTAATTATTTGTATCTTGTCAAGCTCATGATAGCAAATTATAAAAATTAGGAAGATACTATATTTTTATAAGGATCCATTTTCTAAAGACTTAGCACACATTAACTGTACCCACAGAGCAATCTTTCCCACATCATTGAGGATAATATTGGCAATTCTCTCACAGTCAAATTTCATGCAATAACCAACATTCTGAAGTTACCAAAACCCAGCCAGTTGGTGATGTGGAGCAAACTACTACAGAGATGAATTGAGATGATCATAGGATGAGATACCATGTCATGTGAGATCAACCTGACCCGCTAGGCTTCCCATCATAGCATGACTGTTATTTTTGGTTCCATTTCCCATGATCCACTCTTGGTTAAATCCATCTGAAAACATTTAGGACTTGCCAGTGTCTTTGCCTCTTTACAGTTTCTAGTCTCACGAAAGGATCCTTTTAGTCTTAATTAACTCAGTGGAGGGTTTACATTTTTAGAGAAAATTATACCACGCATTTGGTGATAACATCTAACTGGTAAATAGCAACCTATTTAGTACCATCAGGGAAAAAATATTTTAAAAAACACTTTGCGTTTATACATTTACAAATAGAAAACCAATGAGGAGAAAGGCTAGCACCTATGGATCATGATGTTAATGCATGCAAAGCTTTCTGTGCCACTTCATCAACTTGCTGGACAGAGGTCAGAACTTCAATGACACTTTGTGAGCCTATCAGAAAGAAGGCAACATGAGGAGAGACATGGCCAATGGTAGCACTCAGAGAAACTAGAGCTTCCAATATCAACTCTGAAATAAATATATCCTATGAGTTTATATTAAACGATGTGTGAACAGTGTCTTCCATATTACATTTGTAGAAAATGCAGTATTAAGTTTTCAGAAAAGCTAACAATATGCTAATTCAGCATTCTCCCTGGAATGCACAGTCTGACTTAATAACTTTAAAAAAAAACATCAAAATTAGAATGTGCTGCTGTCCACAAGGGACGAGCCACCACGCATAGTGTTTTAGAAATTCTGAGGGGTATTATTTCTCTCTATGTGGACACTGAATACATACACTGGGTATGATAGGCATTGGGTGGAAATGAGCCCAGAAGCCTGTTATCCATCGGTACACAAGTGTCCTGCTCATGAAGAGTTGCTACAGCCCTGTGACTGACACCTTTGCAAGACTTCAAATACTGGGACCATGCTTTGACATTCTATGCTTTATTTCCAAACAGATATGTTTATATCACTTGCCCAGCCCGTGACTTCAGACACTATTTTCATATTATGCTGACGGGAGAAACAAGCTTATTTACTAATGCATCAAATTTTCCATATTGACAATTTGTGTTTGTTAGTGGTATGTTTTCCTGACATATGCAGGCTTCTGATCACTACACATACTCCAAGGAAATAAAATTTACCATTGCTCTCATTTAAAGTACAGCCTATTTGTACTTTGCCTTTAATTTCCTGTCCTATGTATAGGAGAGTGTCTAGCTCACTTACCCCAAATCTAGGTAACCATAAGCACCTATTTCTCTGTTATCTAATTAATCATTGATGAGCACATGCATAGTCAAATTTATTATATAACCCTTTATTGTGAAAGTCATTGTTTTTTTATACTTCTAACATTTATTTTTAAAATCATGTGGATTAGGAGATTAACACTGGTTCTTGTATGATTTTTTTTATTATCTCTGTGTGTGCACTTCCTAAAGAAGGAGGCAAATACAATTATGTATCATCAGACAAGGATGGTGACAAGAACAGAGCCAAAGGCCATTCATATGGATAGGAGCACTTTATAAAGAAAATGAACCAGTTTCTCCTTTTTCTCAGTAGATATACACTTACATAGCGTGTTAGTGGCTCTACATCTGTGTTGAGGTAGACAGAGTGAAATTAATGGCAGGAGAGAGGGGCCAATGGGTGTCTAATCTGACAAAATCTAGAATCATACTGGAAATTACTTGAGTATGCCAATCTGGATATCTTGATTACATTAATTCATGTGAAAAGATCTACCTCAACTGTCAGTAAACCCATTACCAAAGATGGCTGAAATGTTTCTGCAGTCTGTCTAGGTGTGGTTTATTTTTACCAAAATGTATGTGGAGATTTAATTGCCAGTGTAAAGATATTAAAAAATCATGGGTCCTTTAAGAGCTTTTGGGTTATGAGGGTTCTGCCCTTCTTTCCTGAGGCTGAGCCATTAGAAATCTCCCACCCTCATTTATACCTCTTACTATTTGCATACCCCTCTTTGCCCTTCCATTTTCTGCATGTTAAGCAGCACAAGGCCTTTGTCAGGCGTGGCTACCCAACCTTGAACTTTTCAGCTTTCATAACCATCAGTCAAAGCACAGTATTTTGTAAGTTACCTACTCTCTGCTATTGTTAAGCAGCAGAAAGCAAACTAAGCCAAATAGCTTCTCTCATCCCATGTTCATCTTACGATGTTAATGATGACGGGGCATAAGGAAAATGGGTCTGTGTCCCTTGCCTTTGTATCTAGACGGACATGTATTTCTGCACATGGCAGAAGTTATCCTATGCCCAAAGCTGAGGCATGGAAGGAATTTAGCTTCTGTTTTGCTGGCTGAAATACTGGCTTTTAAAGCTCTCAGACTTCATATAAGAAATGTGAGACACTGAGGACCCCACAACAGGAGGGAGCCCTGACGAGGCCATGGGTGGAACCCGCTAAAGATGCCAAGGGATCCCGCAGATCAGAGCCAGCTGCTCTGGTGTCCTGTATTCTCTGCTATAGCCACCAGCATTTGATTGCAACTGTGTGAGGGAGAGTGAGCCAGACCCAACCATCTGGGTCCCTCACAAATTCCTCACAGAGATGGAGAGATAATAAAATGGGAACTGCAGGTTTTGCCGCGAACAGTAGAAAACACAACATATGGTGTTCTGGTAACCATCTTTAAAAAAAAAAATCCTCATCCTACTACCATTTGAGAAATAATCAACCCTTGCTTTGCCCTTTCAACCGTGAGGCTCTGTTAAATAATTTTTCTGTTTTCTGGTCTCTTTCTCCACACTCCCCTCTTTCATTTCACTTGGTCTACCTCAATACAGATGTGGTCCCCTATCCCTACCCCTTAACTGCATCATTGTAAAGAAGGCCGAGCAATGCATTGTTGCAGTGATCAGGGCTTTCCCCACCCTGAATAATATTTTTATCAGTGTGCCTCTTGTCTCCTCTAGGAAATTCATATCTGCTTTTAAGGTTTAAAATGAGAAAAGTAAGCACCAAACTTTTATTTGCAGTTCTCCTAAAATTACCATATTTAAAAATATTAAGCTATCTCAAGAGGCTTGATACATGTTTTTCCACATATTTAAGCTTTCTGTCACAATTTTTAGGTAATTTTCTAGTTTATTTCTTTATATAACTCTGGGAATTCCTTGGCAAATTTATTCTCAAGCATTTTCTATTTCTGTTGCTAGTGTTATTAAATTTTATTATCCTTTCCCCAATCACACACACACACACACACACACACACACACACACACACACACACTGCTTTCTTTCTCTAAGAGGCATATTAGAAAATATTGTAGAAGTATTGTCTACTTATCATGACCTTAGAAGATTCTCCAGTTGTAATAGTTCTTCAGTTTGTTTTCACAAATAAACTACGAATAGATATTTTTTTGTTTCCAAGTAAACAATAATATCTTCTGCAAATAATTACAATTTGTTGCCCACTGTGCCATAGTGCCATATTTATACTTCCTTTCACTGTCCTGTTTCGCTATATTGGTTCAAGATTTCAGAAAAAATTAATCCATGGTTTTACATTTTAAAAATAAAATACAGGAGCTGCCATACTCCTGTAAGACATTTGTAAGGATGACCTTACCCATCAGCAACTTTTACAATAAAGTTTCTAGGAGACCCACACGAAAAAAATATCCCACAGATAGAGATCCAGCTGTTTCACTCCTGAGCATCCACCAAGAAGGAACCAAAACTGGTGTACAATGGTGAGTCCTACATACCCACACCCACTGTCACTGCTCACAATACCCACGTTACAGGACCAGCCCAGGTGCCCATCAACTGATGAATGAAGAATATAGGAAAGGTACACACAAAAGAGTGATTCAGGACTAAAAAATGAAAGCATGTCATATACCAGCAAAATGAATAGCACTAGAGATTATTGTTTGAAGCAAAATAAAACCTTACTCGGAAATAAAAGTATTTCATATTTTTCTCTTACATAGGGAATTTAGATTTTTTTTAAAGACATACGAAAATGGGGACTGTTGGGGAAAAGGATATGGGGCAAGGAGCAAAGTGAGCTGTGGAGGTTAATTTGACTAAAGCATGTTACTTTTGTGTTTTAAGATATCGCAGTGAAAGTCATTATTTTGTATAGCTAATTGCATAGCGGACAATGAGGACTACTGAGAACTCAAGAACAATGGCAATGGGTTTCTTTTTTTTTTTTTTTTTTGGTTTTTTCGTGGCAATGGGTTTCTGATCCTACTGCACGCACTGGCTTTGTGGGAGCCTAGGCAGTTTGGATGCTCAACTTACTAGACCTGGATGGAGGTGGGGGTTCCTTGGACTTCCCACAGGACAGGGAACCCTGATTGCTTTTCGGGCTGGGGGGGGGACTTAATTGGGGGAGGGGGAGGGAAATGGGAGGCGGTGGCGGGGAAGAGACAGAAATCTTTAATAAATAAATAAATTAAAAAAAAATAACTTCCAAAAAACAAAGCTAAAAACTTCAAGAAGTGATTAGGCCAACAGGGTTCCCTCTTTGTTATTGGGACCCTTGGGAAAGGCTTTCACACAGAGTTCAGGAACTGATTTCAATATTCTGCTGAGGAAGGACAAACAAAGAGACCCCGTGAGCCAGAAGCCAAAACCCTGACTTTGGATTCCCACCCTTCAGAATCGTGAGGAATAGCTGCCTGTTCTGTCTAAGCAAGCCAGTCAGAACTAATTTGAAACAGAGTAGATTAAACGAGCATCCAGTTACAAACCACAAAATCTACCAATAAGATATATATATATATAAACCTCTTACTTAGAAAATTTTACTGCTGGTATCTAAGTTACCTACATTTCAACTCTACCAGTGACTTCTAATTTTCTCATGTTATACCAAAGACCAATAAACTTTTTTATGAAAACCCAACTGTCATAAACATCAAAGATTAAAAAGATAAGCATTTTCATTTCAAGCAGAGTTTTAATATATTTAGCAAGCTGTAATAAGCTATCCTGGTTGTGTTCGTATGTAAGGAGCATCCAATAGCACTCTTACTGGAGAGAAAGTCAGACTAAAAGACAACACAGTGCAGATAGTTAGTGTGAAGCTCAGAGTGGCGTGTAGCTCAGTGATAGCATACTTGCTCAGCCTTTACAAGGCTCTGTGTCCAACACTCAGCACCACCCCTCAGTCAGTACTCAGCACCACCACCAGCATATCAATGATATAGCTGACAGAACAACTTAGGGTGTGGCGTGCAATAATTAACTATAGTTAATATATATGAGTCCATAGTAGACAGTATCAAACGAGTTTGAGCAAAATGTCATGAGAAGAATTCATAAGTAAGCTCAGGAGAGCTAGGGGTAACCTCAGAGTGGGAGTTTGAAGTGTGGGCAGAATTGCAATCAATGAAATACTGTAAGTCAGGAAGTTGAGTTGCAGTGCAGAAAGCAGAAAAAGCATGGATGATGTACTATGCACAGAACAAGAGAAATTAGAATGAAAAGGAACTTTCCGTGTCGACTTAGTTAGGGTTCTATTGATGTGAAGAGACACCATAACCACAGCAAATCTTATAAAAGAAAACATTTAGTTGGGGTGGCCTCCAGTTCAGAGGTTCAGTCCATTAACTTCAAGGCAGGACACGGTGGCATTCAGACAGACATGGTATTGAAGAAGGAGCTGAGAATGTTATACCTTGATCAAAGGGAACAGTAAGTATATTAAGGTACTGGTCATGGCTTGAGCACACATTCAAACTACCACACCCATATCCTACTCTGTCTTCAGGACCTTTTTTGTAGAATTCACAAGGGATAACAGCAATAAGCACAAACAATAAGTTTGTGTTATGGACATCTATGTCTGATTTTCAACAGGAAGATGACATGTTCAAGCAAAACCTTTAAGAAGAAAACCTTGATAACAGCATTCAAAACTGAGAAAGAAATACCCAGAAACTACAGAAGTTTGGGAAAGGCTTGCTGGAAAATATAACCCATGGTATGTAAGGCTTCCACACTGCAGCCTTCTGCCTGCCTCAAGGAATATGCTCCCTATTACACATCTTAAATTGATCAAACTACCTTAAAGCAATCTGGAAAATTATAGTGCCCCTTCAAACTGCTATGTCACTTTTACTGGTGCCTGCAAGAGTCACTCAGCACTTCTTGAGTTTATGAATCTTAACCTATTCCAGGCTTGATTAGTTATTTCATCTCAACAACACTTTTTTCTCAGACTTCAATGAGCATAGCTATCATGTCCTATTTAAATTAAATGTTTAAAGTTGTTAGTTCCTGAAACTTATAAAATATTTGTGGGTAGAGCTTGTGTGCTATTTATCTTTTCAACATCGGGCAAAGCATCTCAACAGGCCCACAATGAACAAATGAGCTCAATATCAAGATGGAAAAAGGACCATGGTCTAACAGGGAAACCCTGAGACTGAAATCCATGAAATGCAAGGAAAGACAGCTCTGAGACAACCTCCATCAGTGCTCAGCCACATAAAATCATCTACGGTTGGTGGTCTTGGCAGAGCTTGTCTTGTTTGTTTTGTTTCTGTTTTTGTTTGGCTTGTTTATCTGTGCCCCTTCATAGCAATAGGTCTGTCTAGTAATATTGTATGGGTCTCATAACTGGCCATGCGACCGTTAGAAAGGTGGTCCTTTCTAGGGCACAAGACATGTCACTCAGGCTGTGCCCACAGAAAGCCTTCCCTAAAAATGATTCTCCTTGTAGCTATGGAAAAGATTCTGTTTCACTTGGTAGTAAGGTTGAAAAAAAATTAATCACTATATCTGAGCTTCAAGAAAACAAAGGTATTTACAATTTTATTTATAGTGGAACAATGATGGGTGCAAAATAAAAACTGATAAAAATATTGTAATACAGATATGTCCATAGGTTTCAGTAGTTATGTTTGAGCTACAGCTGGGGTTTAAGTCACTAGTAAATAGGAGATATAATCAATTGATAAGGAAATCAAATTGAAGACCTCATTACATTTGTACAGATTTTACCAAAATAACCTGAGAAAAATTAAAACATATAAAAACAATGCTACAAAAAAAAACAATGCTACATTTTCTAATGCCATTTGATCTCAACTGGTAAAAAGTAAGATGGATTCATCTCAAAAAGAAAAGGTCATTTTTCTAATATTTAGTTCTTCTGGCTATACAAAGACTTCCTTTGCTACCTATGAGAAATATTTCATGCAAGTAGGACATGCAACAGTATTTTGGGTTGAATACTGGGTCCACAAGACAATATGCCCCAGTCTCAGTGTTTGTGAACATAAGCTTACTTGGAAAAGTTATATTGCATATATAATTATGCTAAAGATCTCAAAACAAAATCTATATTTTAAGTGTACCAGGTATTCATTCAAGAAAATAAAGAGGGAGATTTTTTTGACCAGTGTGAAACCTAATTATCAACTTGCTGGATAAGGAAATAATTATGAGACTCATAAAGCACACTTCCACATGTCCTGGAGGGTGTTGCCAGAGATTATTAAAATATTGGACAGCAACTGAGGTGGGAAAAATCATTCCTAAGTATAAGAAACACTATCCAATAGACTCTTAGTCCTCATGGACAAAAGCAAAGGGTGAAGGCCTCAGCACGTTAACATCCAACTGCTCTTGGAGTGAGTTTATATCTTCTGGTAATTGTCACCAATGACTTCTGCCACATGCTCAGCTTTGGGGTCCACAGTATAGGAGCACTCCTGCACGATCTAGTTGCATGGACTGTTTCAGGTCCAACCTTTGTTCCTCATGGGTGACAGAGAAAGTCTTTGAATGGTCAGAAGAATTAAATAATAGAGAAATGATCTCTTTTGAGATTAATTTTTCTTAACTTTTCCTTGCGAAGATGCAATGGCATTAGCAACTTGGCACAAACAAAACAAAAAAGCAAGAACAGAAACAATGTCAGGCTCCAGTTTCTTCGGCTTTACTCTGTGGACCAACACCAGAAACTCTCCTGAGTACATCTAAGCCTACAACTCCCTATTGGACCCCTTGGGTCATTGGTCCCTCTTATTTTAAGGCTTCTATCTTTTTAGTCTGAGCAATTGAGGAATTATAGACTAACCTGGCTCTTCGGCCTACAGATATCTATTATGTGAGGATATAGCCTCAGATACTGTAATCCAATTAATAACTCCCCTTCCCGAATATATGCATATAGAACCCTGACGAATACAGATGTTACTACTAGGACTAGAGAATCATTGCTGTTATTCTACTTGACTGTTATTCTACTTGCTATTCCTCTCAACCATGTGATTCAGAAGCCTTGGAAGTGGCGTATGGGAGGAATTTGGAAAGAGTCTAGAGAAACAGGGTAGAGAGAGCCTAGAGACCAGTAAACAGAGCTTAATAGACATTTAGGTGCAAGCTCAGAGAACAGAATGCTGATAGAAAAGTGGACACTAAACACTAGGCTCCAGGAGTTTCATATGGGAATGAGCACTCTCTTGAGAACCCAACTCGAGGCAATTCGTGTTGTAGTCTAGCAAATAACTTGCCTTTGCAGGGACTTCGTCCATGCCCCGAAACTGTGTGAGGCTGAGTTTCAAAGCACCAAACTAATTGATACAGTGGGAAAAATTTCAAGACAGCCCAGCATCCGAGCTGCAGTACAAAATTAATAACTGCTTTTCATCTGTTTTATTGGGAGAAGCACAAATAAAAAAGCAGGACAAACCTGCATTTTTGCGAGCATAAACTTATGATTAACATTAGGGCAAAGGAAAACAGAGTTGTTGAAGATATTTGGTGCTGTCGTAATACCAGATACTTCACACAAAATCAATAGGAAAAGTTCCTGGAGGGCATCTCAGGAATTGGCTGGATCTCACCCACAGCAAGTCCAGGGGTGTAAATAGCTTAACTTATTTGAAAAGCTTCCCTTTGAGAAGAGAGCTCTAAGATACCCTGTTTGCCCAGGGATGCCTAGTAATATGGCTTCCCAATGTTTAGCCAGCCATCAAGAGACAAATGCAAAAGGTAAAACAGCTATGATTTAAGTGACTTGGGCAGAACGTAGCATTGTCCACATCTGGGAGATGAGAAAGTGTGTGATAAGTCAGAGACCTTGTGGGAAGTCCTGACAAGGCAATGCAAGAACCTGGAGAATGAAGCTGCAGTTACAGAGGAGATACAGGAAGTTAATGCCTACCAAGAACAAAAAATATTTGTCCAGAAAAGCTAGAGCCAGCAAGCAGAGTCAGCCCAGGAATGGAGTCATGTGGAATGCAGCTAGCATAGCAACAAGGGAAGGACTTCCCAAGCCCTACAAATCTCACAACATACCCCATCTCCAGCCACTGGACATAGAAACACAAGACATATGTTTGCTCTACTGGGTTTTGATCCTAGCCTTCTGTTAAAGACCTTGGTTGTTCTATTTAGAATTGAAGTGTTTATCCTGTGTCTTAGCCTACTCAAAGTCTCTAGCTTGCCTTTCAAAGGGCACAGCTACAGGTCTGGTTGTGTCTCAGAGGAGGTTTTGAACTTGGACTTTTGAACAATGTTGGCACTGTCATGGCTGGATAGATATGAGCCCTTGAGGGACAGAAGCAATTTGTTTTGGTTTGGATGTAAGGAGCCCCCCTCAAAAGTGCATATATGCAATTATTCCATCAATGAACTCATAGCTAAATGGACTCTAATGAGGTAGAACCCATTTGTAGGAAGTACAAAGGGACTTGCTCATTATACGTAAGCTCCTATCCCCGGCTTCTAGCTCTGGCTTCCTGTTTCCTGCCTGTCATGTATTCAGCAGATTTCCTCCACCAAGGCTTTCTGCCATCACATTCTGCCTTGCCATGGACCTAAAACCAAAGGAGCTAGATTACCATGGACTGGAACCTGCAAAGCAATAAGCCAAAATAAGCTCTCCCTGCTGTGAGGTGTTTAGGTTACAGCAGTGTGAAGCTGGCTTGCACAAGTGAGGGGTCTTGAGAGGACAGAAGCAGGATGAGAGTTATGCAGCCATAAGCCAAGGAACACCAAAGATTGCCAGAAAGCTGCCAGAAAGCAGAAGAGAGGGTCAGATGCAATTTCCTCTTAAGAGCATTCAGAGGAGCCCAACCATGCCTGTGCCTTGCTATTGTCTATCAGCAATGCCGATAGACAGTTACATTTCTATTGATCCATCCAGTTAATAACATTTCTTTATAACAGTTGCCAAGAAACTTACACAAGAGGTGGGGGTATTCACCCTAAAAACTGACCTTCCCCCCAAAATATCATAACAATGTAAAAGTTAAATAAATCTATATTCCGAGGAAAAACCATGACACAATGTATTCCGTACTAAAAGAGTATCAGTTATAATGATTCCAACCTTCTATTTCCTGTAGCTGAGCTCCAGCAATCGTATATAGCCATAAGCAATATTTTAATCAAGCTCATTTAACCAGATTTATCCCTGATCCCAAAGCCTCAGCGATAAAAATGTTTATTGCTTGCTGTTCAGATCTTATTGATATAAAACCATGATCTTATACAAAATGGCTCCCAGTTTTTCCTGTCCCTAGATCATCAATAATTCACGTTAGTTTGCTCGTTTGAGGGGCTTTGTAATAACATTATAAATCTACTTAAATGACCTATGTGTGAAAATAAAATTGAGAGATACTGATGTAGCTACATATTTTCCCCCATTGCTACATGCGCTGAGCATCTAGTGGTTCATACTCACACACACATTCTTCGTTGGAGAGAAAAGAACTAAAATTTGAAACTGATTTTAAAGTTTATTTTAATAATATGCATGGGGGAAACAAGTGTGTCTAACTTTGAGTTTCGACAAGAAAATCCCAATATTTTGCTTTAACATTTTCCATCAAACATAGTAAAATGTTGGCTTGCTGCTGTTCGGCAATCTGACATTTTAGGCTTATGCTTTTAAAAAAAATTTTATGTTTCTCATGTTTCTGATTCATTATGTTGTGCACGGAAAGCATTTCTGTCTCACTTAGTATTCTGTTGAATCTGCAGAGATCTTACTACTTCAAATGTATGTGTTCTGTTCTTCTAGCCTAAAATTCAGCCTTTCAAGTTGGAATGATGGGAGCAGCAATTTCTGGGTTTCATAGAGATTACGGAGGTTTTCTTCCTCCTACAGAGACCATCTAGCTGACATCTCACACATTGATGACCAAATAAAAGATTGACAAATGTAAAGAAGTTGTGTGTCTGGTCAGACATCCATTGACTTTTTCCAAATAGAGTAAATGATTTTGGGCTTTGTTAGAAGCCAGTGGGAAATGCTGCCGTCCTTTAGTTAGGAAAAGTCTCTAGCTAAGTTCTACATAGATACTAATTTAGACAACCAAAGGCTAGAAAGAAAGCTACTTTGTACCAGTGGGGTTAGAGAGGAACTGATATATGATGGTTCTAGCTGAAACTAACTACAACAATCATAGATCATTGCTAGGTCTGATTTCCCTGGCAGAAAATGGTGGAGATGCTGTATATATGAATGTCTTCCTGAGCCTTCATTTTTTAAAACATATCTTTAAAGCTCCATGTGTGTATGTATATGTGAAGCTTTGCGTATATGTATAGATATACATATATAAAATAATATATAATATATACACATATATCACACTAGCAGATTTTCTAAAATTATTTATGGTCTGTATAATAATATTCAAATGCAATAATTTATCACCTAAATAATACTTTTAGTATACTATTACCTTTTAAGAATTCTACAAAAGGGGAAAGATCTTCACCAACCCCACATCAGATAGAGGTCTGATCTCCAAAATAATCAGAGAACTCAAGAAAGTGGTCATCAAGAGAACAAATAATCCAATTAAAAACTGGAATATAGACCTAAACAGAGAACTCTCAACAGAGGAATCTAAAATGGCTGAAAGACACCTAAGGAAATGTTCAGCATCCTTAGCCATCAGAGAAATGCAAATCAAAACAACTCTGAGATTCCATCATACATCTGTCAGAATGGTCAAGGTCAAAACACTGATGACAACTTAGGCTGGAGAGGTTGTGGGGTCAAAGAAACACTCCTCCATTGCTGGTGGAAGTGCAAAGTGCTACAGCTGCTTTAGGTTTCAGTATGGTGATTTCTCAGAAAATTAGGAGACAACCTTCCTCAAGACCTAGCAATACCACTTTTGGGTATATACCCAAAGATGCTCAATTGTACCACAAAGACATGTGTTCAACTGTGTTCATGGCACCATTATTTGTCATAGTCAGAACCTGGAAACAATCTAAATGCCCCTCAACTAAAGAATGGATAAAGAAGATGTGGTACATTTACACAATAGAGTACTACACAGCAGAGAAAAATAACGACATCTTGAAATTTGTGGGCAAATGGATGGAGCTAGAAAACATCATATTGAGTGAGGTAACCCAGACCAAGAAAGACAAATATCATTTTTTACTCACTCATAAGTGGTTTTTAGACATACACCTCACACAGGAAAGGTACTCAGTTATTGTGTGAGTGGGATTAAAAAGCAGGGGAAAAAAACCATCATTTTTCTCTAAAGATTGCAAATTCTCTCTCTCTGTGTCTCTCTGTCTCTCTCTCTCTCTGTCTCTCTCTCTCCCTCTGTGTGCGTGTGCGTGTGTGTTCTCTTTGGTCTTGGCTAGGATGAAGAGGAGAAAATCATACAGTTAAATATAAACCTCAGTCACGAAATTTAAGACCCAGATAATGTTCTTTGGAAAAGTCCAGGGGCCTCTGAGATGACTCAGTGGGTACCAGTGATTTCTGTGGAGCTTGACAGCCTGCATTAGAACTTAGGTGCCCCACAGTGGAAGGAAGGAATTGCCCTCTGACCTCCACAAGTGTGCTAAGACATCCCGTCCCTCAAAATAATTAAGATGTAGGTCTAGAGAGATTGCTCACTGGTTAAGAACACTAGCTGCTTTCCAGAGGACACAGGTTCAATTCCCAGCACCCACACAGCCCCTCACACAACTGTCTCCTACTCCAGGAGACAGTTCCATCTCCTGCTTCATCATACATACATGCAAGCAGAACACCAATATACATAAAATACAAATAATTATTTAAAAATAAATAAGTAAGATGTAATGAAATCATGTTTGGCACTAGGCAAATACTATGTCATTTTTTGTTTTATTTTATTTGTTTGTTTTCTTTGGGGAGGTTTTTCTATATTATAGATTTGGGATAATTTATTGTCAAGTACTGTCTGAAGACCCAGCTAAAGAGTAAAGCCCAAAGTACTTTATTATGAAGTCACCGAAGCTGTATCATTAGCTCTGCTTGTTACTAAGCAATTGAGGAAGACAGCACTTCAAAACATCTAGAAAACCGAATTCATGACCTCAGGGAAAAAAAAAGCAATAATTGTATTGTAAATGAAAATCCTTTTCTCACTCCAGCCAGTAACTTAATCTTGAGATGCAAATGGGCTGTGTAAAGCCAGGACAAGGAGAAAGCAGAAAGCACGGAGCAGCCGTTTACCTCAGCGCTGGCAGAATATGTCTGCTTGACAGCTATTAATTTCTAGGCAAATTATCCTGGAAGAGGGTCAAAGAGAACTAATGGTTTTACTTTACATTCCAGAAAGTGCTGTGTCTCAGTGCTCAGAATGAAGTGTTCTATAAAGAGAGGAAGCCTGTGTGCCCCCTCCAAAACACCGTCGCCAGATTCATAAGCGCATTAACACTTCACTATGTCTCCAGCACCCTCTACCAACAAAACTCTCAGGATGTTTGTTTGTTCTTGATCTAAAAATACAAATTCCTGGATATAGACACTAAGGACTGATAATTTAAAGATCAGTTACTCCTCTCATTCTTTTTCGTTGTTATTCTTTGAATTTGGAATTTTTAATATGCTTTTCTTTACCTATTCTTTAAAAATGTGCATGTGCCTTCCCAAGGCCCGACCTCCTTCCCTTCTAACTTTTCTCTCCCCATCTCCACTTACCCCCAACCCACCCCACCCCAAGATCCCAATTTTCTCCACGGCAATTTTGTCTACTTCCCTTAGCCAAGAGGATAACTATATGTTTTTCCTTGGGTTCCCCTTCTTACTTAGCTTCTTTAGATTCACCTATTGTAGACTCCGTGACCCTTATTTATGGTTAGAAACCAATTATGAGTGAGTACATCCCATGTTCATCTTTTTGGGTCTGGGATACCTCACTCAGGATAGTGTTTTCTATTTCCATCCATTTGCATGCAAAATTCGAGAAGTCATTGTTTTTTACCGCAGCGTAGTACTCTAGCGTGTATATATTCCATACTTTCTTCATCCATTCTTCCACTGAAGGGCATCTAGGTTGTTTCCAGGTTCTGGCTATTACAAATAATACTGCTATGAACATAGTTGAACAAATGCTTTTGTCATATGATAGGGCATCTCTTGGGTATATTCCCAAGAGTGGTATTGCTGGGTCCAGGGGTAGGTTGATCCCGAATTTCCTAAGAAACCGAAACACTGACTTCCATAGTGGTTGCACAAGATTGCATTCCCACCAGCAATGGATGAGGGTACCCCTTCCTCCACAACCTCTCCAGCAAAGGTTATCGTTGGTGTTTTTGACTTTAGCCATTCTCACAGGTGTAAGATGATATCTCAAAGTTGTTTTGATTTGCATTTCCCTGATTGCTAAGGAAGTTGAGCATGACCTTAAGTGTCTTTTGGCCATTTGAACTTCTTCTGTTGAGAATTCTCTGTTCAGATCAGTGCCCCATTTTTTAATTGGGTTAATTAGCATTTTAAAGTCTAGTTTCTTGAGTTCTCTATATATTTTGGAGATCAGACCTTTGTCTGTTGAGGGGTTGGACGGGGGAGCACGGAGCCACGATTCTTAGTTAAGGGAACCACTTTAGGGTTGGCAAGAGACCTGACCCTAGAGGGGCTCCCAGGTGCCCAGGCTGAGGTCCCCAGTTGGTTCCTTGGGCAGTTGAGAATAGGGAACCTGAAATGACCCTATCCTTGAGCAATACTGACGAATATCTTGCATATCATCATGGAACCTTCATCTGGTGATGGATGGAGATGGAGACAGGGACCCACACTGGAGCACTGGACTGAGCTCCCAAGGTCCCGGTAAGGAGCAGAAGGAGGGAGAACATGAGCAGAGAGGTCGGGACCACGAGGGATGCGCCCACCCACTGAGACAGTGGAGCTGATCTATTGAGAGCTCACCAAGACCGGCTGGACTGTGACTGAAAAAGCATGGGATAAAACTGGACTCTCTGAACATGGCGAACAATGAGGGCTGATGAGACGCAAAGGACAATGGCACGGGGGTTTGATCCTACGTAATGTGATGGCTTTGTGGGAGCCCAGCCAGTTTGGATGTTCACCTTCCTAGATATGGACAGAGGTGGGAGGTCCTAGGTCTTACCACAGGGCAGAAAACCCTGACTGCTCTTTGGACTGGAGAGGGAGGGGGAAAGGAGTGGGGGGAGGGGGAGAGGGGTGGGAGGAGGGGGCGTAGGGGGGGAGGAGGGGGAGGGAGATCGGAGGCTGGGAGGAGGTGGAAACTTGTTTTTTTTTTCTCCTTTTCTCAATAAAAAAAGAAAAAAAAAGAAAAAAATGTGCATGTGTATACAATATATATTGGTCATCTCTACCCTTTATCTACTCTTTGAACCTTTCCCAGACCCTACCACCATATCCTCCTCCCAGCTCCATGTCCTGTTATTTTGTTGCTTGTAACACACTGAGTCTAATTAGCTACAGCTACTGTGAGCTCGTATGTATAATGGTCATGTCAGATCCGGAAGACACTGTTGCACAGAAATACTCCCCAACCTCTGGCTCTGCAGTCTTTCTGATCCCTCTTCCTCACTGTTCTGTAAACCTAGCAATAAGATGGTGCAGACAATAGTGACTATGACATGCTTAGCTATAAATGGATAGCTATATAAAACTTCCCTCAAGGCTCAGAGAACAACATGAATATAGAATTTTAGCATACTATAAACATGGAGAAGGAAAGGCAATTTATACTATTAGTTACACCAAGCATATTTATCCTAATTCCCAGTTAGATATTCCTTGCAGTTTAGGTTATATCATAAGAACATAGTTCATGCCAATTTTTTTTGTTTGTTTTTTTCAGTTGGCTTGCAAAATTTTAACAAACTCTATTATATATTGTGGCGTGGATCTAATGCCAAGCAACTCACTTTGGGCTTTTAAGAATTTATGGGACCCACACACAGTGCACATCAACGAGGCAAGTGTAACAACATAGGTGTTTAAGAGAGGCAATGTAAAGTGAATGAGACTTCAGCTCAAAGGGCATTACCATCCGAGGAGCTTGCTAGTGCACCCTTGAGCAAGTCTCTGTCTCTCTTTGAACCTCAGTTGCATCTCTAAAAAAAATAAAATGGGTTGAAAGCAACATCTATTATTATGGAATTGCAACAAAAATTATTGTGACGTTTGAGAGAAATATGTAGTTTTCTTCAAAAGTAGTAATCTGTATCTTTCAGAGTTCATGGGAATTTTCTCCACATGTTAGAATTAATATTTAGCAACAAACTCTAAATATTTTAGCAATAGATTGTCTTATGCACTGAAAATAAGTATTGCTGAATCTAGATGAAATGTCCATGTTCTTGGCTCCATCTCTCTCTCTCTCTCTCTCTCTCTCTCTCTTCCCTCCCCCCCCCCAAACACACACATTTCACACTTCTTAAGTGTTTATTTCTCCATTTGTTATGTCCTCAGGACAATTTCTAGGGACTAGTTGTTTTTCAGGGTTTTGGTTTTTTGAATACATTTTCAATTGAAATAGAATTGTACCACTTCCCCCACTCCCTTTCCTCCCTACAATCCCTTCCAGCTACCCTACCTCAAATCCTTCCCATGCCCCCTCCTCAAGAAGAGTCGATAGCTTCTTTTTATCGAATATTATTATTATATATTACATATATGTATCTATGTATTTGTTTATACGTACATATATGTTTATATATAAACATAACTTGCTGAGCCTGTTTTTGTTGTTTGTGGTTGTATGGATTCAAGGCTAACCACTCTGCACTGGACATAATAAGGGAGCACAAATTTCAACAGTTCAATTATCTTAGGTCTCTTCTTCTCCTTACTCTTCTATTCCATCTGATTATTCTTTTGACCTCCTGAGGCTGAGAAGCTTCTGTAAAGCAAAGGACACTGTCTCTAAGACAAAAAGGCAACCCACTTACTGGGAGAAGATTTTCACCAACCCCGCAACTGACAAAGGTCTGATCTCCAAAATATATAAAGAAATCAAGAAACTAGACCTTAAAAGGCTAATCAACCCAATTATAAAATGGGGCATTGAGCTGAACAGAGAATTCTCAACAGAAGAACTTCAAATGGCCAAAAGACACTTAAGGTCATGCTCAACTTCCTTAGCGATCAGGGAAATGCAAATCAAGACAACTTTAAGATACCATCTTACACCTGTCAGAATGGCTAAAATAAAAAACACCAATGATAGCCTTTGCTGGAGAGGTTGTGGAGAAAGGGGTACACTCACCCATTGCTGGTGGGAATGCAAACTTGTGCAACCACTCTGGAAAGCAGTGTTTCGGTTTCTCAGGAAATTCGGGATCAACCTACCCCTGGATCCAGCAATACCACTCTTGGGAATATACCCAAGAGAGGCCCTATCATACAACAAAAGTATATGCTCAACTATGTTCATGGCAGCATTGTTTGTAATAGCCAGAACCTGGAAACAACCTAGATGCCCTTCAACGGAAGAATGGATGAAGAAAGTATGGAATATATACATATTAGAGTACTACTCAGCAGAAAAAAACAAGGACTTCTTGACTTTTGCATACAAATGGATGGAAATAGAAAACACTATCCTGAGTGAGGTAAGCCAGACCCAAAAAGAGGAACATGGGATGTACTCACTCATATTTGGTTTCTAGCCACAAATAAAGGACATTGAGCTTATAATTCATGTTCCTAGAGAAGCTAAATAAGAAGGTGAATCCAAAGACAAACACATTGGCATCCTTATGAATATTAACCTTCATCAGGCGATGAAAGGAGACAGAGACACAGACCCACATGGGAGCACTGGACAGAAATCTCAAGGTCCAAATCAGGAGCAGAAGGAGACGGAGCACGAGCAAGGAACTCAGGACCACGAGGGGTGCGCCCACACACTGAGACAATGGGGATGTTCTATCGGGAACTCACCAAGGCCAGCTGGCCTAGGTATGAAAAAGCATAGGATAAATCCGGACTAGCTGAACATAGCGGACAATGAGGAATACTGAGAACTCAAGAACAATCGCAGTGGGTTTTTGATCCTACTGCACATACTGGCTTTGTGGGAGCCTAGGCAGTTTGGATGCTCACCTTAAGAAACCTGGATAGAGGTGGGCGTTCCTTGGGCTTCCCACAGGTCAGGGAACCCTGATTGCTCTTTGAGCAGATGAGGGAGGGGGACTTGATCGGGGGAGGGGGAGGGAAATGGGAGGCGGTTGCAAATCCTAAATAAATAAATAAATAAATAAATAAATAAAATAAAAAAAGAACTACTGAAATATGTGTCAGTCAAGGCATTCAGGGTAAATATAATTATAAACTCAAAAACATCTCCTCATACAATTCTGGGATCCTTGTTTTATAGAGAAAGGAGTTGAAAAGACAAAGAAAAAACCTGGAGGCAAATGCCTAAGGATGCTGATGCTTTAGGACAGACATCCAAAGTCAGGTTATGGAGATGAGCTGTGGATTATACTGATACTAAATTCTCAGGACTTGTGATGAACGGTTTCCTGAGAGAAGACCAAGTTCAGATTTGGTTCTGAAGTGAATTTTCAGGCTTCAAGGGATGGTGAGTTGCATGACACCAACAAGCTTCTGATTGCTGCCTTTCTTTTTTTTTTTTTCTTACAGCAAAAGTCAGGACAAGAGACTGCTGTGATAAATACACAGAGGGACAGGATACACTTTTGGAAGGACAATAGGCTGGAAGGTGAAGGAGAAATTGGAAGAAAATAGAAGAAGCTGATCTTGGGCTGCCAAACAAAGTTGTCTCTTCAATTAGGAAAGAGAAAAGATTTCATCATCCATTGTATTCACTGAAACCATTATGTCCTAGACATGAAAAGGGGGGGGGATATTTTGTAATATATGTAATATGCATATCACAGTAGGATTTACAGATTGTGCATATATGGGTCAGAAAAAAATGTGAGTGAATTTAAAATGGCAAAAAAAGGAAAGAAAAAAGAGGGAGGAGAGGGAAGCAAGTTGACCCCAAGCCTCCATTAGAGTGATTTCTAACTTTCTTTGTCTTTTTCTACACTAGACAGAAGACATTCAGTAATGGAAAAGTTTGTTGCCCACAGTGGTACAAATGATACCTGAGCATACAAGCAAAAATAGTCCTCCCCCACCAGTGAAAAAAATCTCTGAAAGTTTAGCTCTCTTCCAGCAAGTAGAATTCCATTCTGGCACCCCTGTTACTGTTAAGTTAAAGGAAATCTTTGACATGTGTTAGCTTTACATTTATAGAAGGGTCATGATTTTCCTCTTTAAAAAAATATTATCCTTGGCCTGTGTACATAGCTCACTTTCAAAACATTTTCCTGAATGCACAAGGCTATAGGTTCATTTCCCAGAATCACCCTAAAATAAAAAAATCCTAATTAAATCTGATGGTCCACACCACAGTGGGAGGCGAAGGCATCAGGATTCTGAGTTAGAGGCCAGACCTACACATTTATATAGTGAAAGCATGTCTCAAACAAACAAACAAACAAAAAAAAACATTTTTCTTTAAAACAAATGCTGAATATTATTTGAACAATATTATTTCTCTTTTTATCTCTCACTCCCTTTCCTGCTCTTTCTTATCTTTCCACTCTACTTAATCTCTAGAGTTAAAAACAAAAACATTAGAACACACTTTGCAGAGTTGATACCCATGACAAACAAAGGGGACCACCGCAGAATTAGGTCATTTTATGTCACAACTACCAGAAACTGTATTACTAAGAAGAATGCTTCAAAAATCTTTATCAGAGACTAAGGATACATGCACCCTCCAAATTTATAATCCATATTGTTGCAGATTTTATTAAATTTATATTAAAATTTTTAGTTAAAATTTTATATAATTTAAAAATTGTTCAATTGATTGAAAAAAACACCCTTTGTACACATTATAAATGTCTTTTTAAAATTCATATTATTTTGTTTTAAAAGATTCAGACATGTTGCTAGGCGTGATGTTACCTGCCTTTAATCTAAGCATTTGGGACATGGAGCTCTGTGAATTTCAGGGCAGCCTGGTCTATACAGTGAGTTCCAGGACAGCAAGGGTTGCATAGTTAAACCCTGTCTCAAGAGAGGAGAAAAGAAGAAAGGGGGAGGGAGGAAGAGAGGGAGGGGAGGGAAGAAGAGGAAGTAAGTAGAAAGGACGTCACCATGCCTGTGTCATGGTCTTGTACATTTTCTTTTCTGAATTTCTTCAACAATTTAGTGGCAATGAACATCCAAGCCACACTGAGGATTTCATCCATGCTCGTATAAGAGCACCAGACATCACAATGTACAAGGTGAGATAACTTTCAGCAAATATGCACTGTCCTTATAAGCCAGAATTAATTGGAACGTCAGCTAGTTTCAAAATACAGTGGAAAGTAGTGGCTTTAACCTTTGAAAAAAGTAACTTGCCTCCTCGTCTCACCAAGGTGAATCTCTGCCCAATATGTCTTAGCAGGACAGATATGTTTGGCCCTTTAAAAAAATATAGCAAGATGCAAAGGGAAATCCGATAGAAGTGGATAACCTAATACATCCGATGACCCAAAGTCATCTTTGTTTTTTTTTTCCAACAGTAAAAGACAAATTAATTTTCTCTCTCAACTTGGCATTTATGAATTCTAATTTAATCACAAAAATTTAGACTTCCTGTGAGAGAATTCAAAGCCACATTATGAACATGATTTTCACATAAGGTTTGTGCCTTTCTCTAAAATTAGAAAGTAAAATAATAAAAAATAAAATCCCATGCTTGTATCAGACCTTGGGCAAAATTAGCATAGTCCTGCCGTCTCCTGTTATTTGATTCAGGAGTCTGGGGAATCATGTCGCCATCTGGACTGGAGTGCATATGGTCAGAGGGAGGCCTGGGAGAGTGTCCTCAAAAAGACCCCAGCTGACTGGGCCACCTGTTACCAAGGTAAGTGAGGGCGGAATACTGTTAGGTCACATCCCCCCAGGAATCTATCCCTCATCTGCAGAAAGCTGATCCTTTCACATCAAAACACAGCTTTATGCGCAGAAGACTGACTCGGTGGGGCTGAGATCATGAGCCTGCTCTACAGAACGCGATAGAAGACAGCTTATTATGAGCAGCGAGCAGATGAAGCGGTCAATCTGAGGTTGTCAGGGAGGTAGAGGTTGCTGGCTGGGAAAAGCAAGAAGGCGGGATTTATTCAGACAGCAGAAACTCCGAACAACCACAAGAGCAGAGGTTGTAAACAAGGTCAGGGATGCAGTATCTAGGCCGAGAGGCTTATTTGTGACCCATGGGACAAAATGTAGATCAAAAAAAGGACAGCAGAAGGGATCTTGGTGGTCATGCCAGCATCGACACCAGTGTCTGCTGAGAGGTGATTGTCCTCCACGCCTCCTAAGGAGCGGACAGCAAAGAGTCAAAAATTAATGACTGTCCCAAGATCTCAGGAGACCCTCCTCAGAGGTACTTACAAATAAACAGATAGGATCTGAAGGGGAAGCAGGGATAGTTGAGGCCCTGCTATTGTGGAGGTGAGCACTTTAAGTAGCAGAACATGGGTTTTGGCATTGAGGTGAAACTGCAGAATTCCAATCTGATATTGTACTCGGTGCATCAGGCTCTGACACCCAAACCCCTTCCAAGAGCTGTTGTTCACACCAGGCATAACTTCTTTTCAGGAATTTTTGTTCACAAGGGTATCGTAAACATTTTACCAGAATAAATTAGTCTCTGTTGTCACCTTTATATTGAGGTTTACCGTCATAATCACTTTCAGAAATGTTGAATCTTTACTCTATTAAAATGGTCGTTCTTCTTCCTTTCATCCCTACAGCTATAGTCGGGGTCTTGGATTGACTCACTCTCTAAATTGAATGTCCCCAAATTGCCACACTCAATACCCTAAATCCAGACAGAAGAAGTCAGGCCAGGGATCACCACAAACCCATTCAGGCAGTTAGGGGTTATGTCTCCAGAGAGAGATAGGATGATAAGAACAGGAGGCAGAAATTCACTGGGCAATTTACGGTAAAGACCCCATCACCAATAATAATAATAATAATAATAATAATAATAATAATAATAATAAATATTAAAAACCACCAATTTCTTTCTTGACCAATAGTCAGAGATGTCCTTGAGACTCTCAGCATCTCCATCTTTTCTTGAGGCTAAATATTCCAAAAGTGCTTTGGAAACTCAGATCTCTGATCTGGTTCCTAAATGATTCTAGAATCTTTAGGAAGGCAAAGTGTTGGAGTAGTAATAAGGGCTTGTTCAGAGAAATGAAAGCTCCTCCTGATAAGAGATTATAGTCTCTGCCCTGGGAGCAGAACTCATCTTTCAATGGAGACAGGTCAGTCTCCTGGCCTAGGACCCATCCCTAGGAAAGTAGACTTATCTTAAACCACTCTAATGAAATAAACGGAATAATTAGCTCCTTGTACTCAGGGCCTAACTCAGGTATATTAAGGCAACTATTACTGAACAGGTATGCCTACTGTAGTTTCTTACTCCAAAATAGGATAGAAAGAGAATTTGGGGGGAAATGCTGTTTCAAAATAAGAGAAGGAGCCGGGCGGTGGTGGCGCACGCCTTTAATCCCAGCACTCGGGAGGCAGAGGCAGGCGGATCTCTGGGAGTTCGAGGCCAGCCTGGTCTACAAGAGCTAGTTCCAGGACAGGAACCAAAAGCTACGGAGAAACCCTGTCTCGAAAAATCAAAAAAAAAAAATAAGAGAAGGAGTTTGTAAGAAATAGTAAATATGGATCTTTTCTATCAAAAATTATACTATACTATACTCTATTATACATGGTAGATTGATAGATTGGTAGATATGTATAGAAAGATATGATTGTTCTTTTTGCTACAGAAGTCAGCCTCATGCATTTAGAAATTTTTATGAATTTCTCCCACTAGTATTGACAATTGTTCTCTAGGCTTGACCCTCTAGACCTAGTTCAATTTAAGTCCTAACCAAGTGTAGCCTTTTGCTTGCCTGTGAGAGCTTTGTGTTTATTCAGTCTGCCTGAAGTCATATTCAAGTATCAGGTGACACAGGACTGAAAAACAGAAGGAGCACTTTTGATCTGAGCTAATGCGCCTGTCCTTTTCCCATTCTCTGCTGTGCATACGGTCTTTGGCTATCATGGGCAATCTTATGAGGGAGACAGCCTTTAAGACATTCTCAAAAGGATCAACTAAAAGCAAATGTCCAAGAGAGAGATAAAATATCACCACAAGTAAAATGCAGAGATTTATTGACGTGCTTTAGCAAGCTGTAATAGAAAATGCAGAGAACCTGAGAGTACATCACTGAAAGAGACAGGGGAAGAAGTCCTCTTTCTAGTCCGTTGTGCTCAATAAATCAAGTAACTCCAACTGCCTTCAGCAAGTTTCCTCACCTGCCATGAGCTGTTCGTTATCAAGATCAGTCTGTCACATATAAAATAGTTTCTTATAGATATATTTGCTCTATGTAAACATACTAGGTAAACATTGACATATTAAGTTATAGTCTGTAATACCTTTCTGTGGTTGTGGGAATTGAACCCAGGGCCTAAGGAATGCTTTTATTGGACTGACTTACAGGCTGCAGGTCAGCTAATATTCAGTTCAATGGCTGAATATGATTAGAAGGTCCAAGATTCTAGAAGTTGCTCAGTTCCACAAGAGTCAATGTCTCAGCTGGTCTTCAGTATACACTGGAATCCCAAAGAAGTAGGCTCCAATGACAGTGAAGGAACCAATGTGCTAGCAAGGTGAGGGCAAGCAGCAAAGAGCAAAAGCTTCCTTCCTTATCCAGGCTTCCAGCAGAAAATGTGCCCCAGATTAAAGGTGTGTCTTCCAGCTTCAAGAACTGGATCAAAGGCTACCTACCTCAAAGGTTCAGACTAAAAGTGAATTCACTCACTTCAAGCAGAAAACCTCTCACAGGTATGCTCTCCAGTTCAGAATTGTAGTTCATTCTAGATATAGTGAAGTTGACAACCGAGAATAGCCATCACACATAACAAAGAACTATAGAGCTCCTACTACAAACTAGGTACTAGACAGTTCCTGTACTATAGTTATTTAGCAAAAGAAAGAAATAAAAACCAGAGACACAAACAACTAGCTAAAATGCAAGTCAGAGTTAACATTTTTGGCATATTGATAGATAAGTCATACTCATATCAATAATTAGGAAGTTATAGTTTCTAGCAAAGATATGGGAAAATAAGAAACCATGTATTATTGGTAGAATTATAGATGGTTCAGCCACTATTAAAAACTAACAAAAAAGATTCACTCCAAAAATTAGAACTACCCTATGATTGACTCAGCAACTTCTTTTCTAAGTATAGTTCCAAACCCTTGAAAATAGCCCGGAAGAGATATTTACCCACCATGTGTACCACAGTACAGCTCTCAGAGGTTAAATTGTGAAGGTTATAGAACATCCCACTGGGGGGGAGGGGGGAGGGATGGATGGCTTTACTATGTTTAATTCCACGAAGCACCCAGCCTTTTGAAAAGGAAAGCCCATCATGCTTTCCCATCACACATAAGGAATTTGAGACCTCCCTCGAAATGAAATAATATATAAGCCAACCACACAATGACAAACACTGTTCAATTTCATCTTTGTATGGTAGCTAAGGCAATGACACTAATAAAAGCAGCTAGTAGAATAGCGCCTGTCAGGGCCCAAGAGGAAAAAAAAATGAAGAGTTGCTGTCTAGCAGATGTAGAGGTTCAGACATGCAAGTCAAACATGAGGAATCTTTCCTTGTGTGACTGTCTTAACACTGTAATGTGCACTGGAGAACATTAAAAATAGCAAATTATGTTATATATTTTTACCATAACAGAAAATAATCCTAAGTGAAAAGACAATGCTTTAGTAGTACAAAAAGGGTAATTAATTATAATTCAGGATAATAGCTTCAGAAGGGTGGCAGCATTTGACCTGAATTTTGAATGTGAGTAAAATTTTGGTTTACAACAGGTTATGAAAAAGCATGAACAAAAACCCAAAGGAGTCAAAAGTGGGAGTGGAAGGCCCAAACAAACTGGGTAGCTGAAACTACAGAGGTGTTGGCTCAGATCATGTATCAAGCCAGTCCCTTTAAAGGACAATAGTGTTCCCTCTATTACCTGTAACAGTTTGCAGCCATTTCGCCAGGATCAAATGTTATTTCATGTTTCCATTGTAAACTTCTGGCCATCCGCTTATGCAGCATCCCACCTAAAATGTATGAGATGAATGCAGCTTGTGATTGCACTTGGTGCTACCGTTTTTACCTTTATATTTTAAACAAGTCTTTTTCATGATCTGACATGGATCCAGGCAATTCAACTACGCTCAAGAAAGGCAAGCATTGAAAATGCTGATGGGGGTGGGGGTGGGAAACACACAGATACACAAGCTCATTATTCTGTTTATAATTCTGATGCATCAAAGGGTACATTCTGGTGTTGTCAAGGTCTTTTATTTTCTAAGACAGCTTCCAACATTAAAGGCCAAATCTTATTCCTGTCTAACTTGACAATGACGCTGCTGAGAATAAAGTTTTCAGAATGAGGAGGAGCTGGGAGCAAAGTAATGAATTTGGACTTGGACATACTTGAGGTGCCTACAAGATGTCAGCAGGGAATGGTGAGCAATCAATTAGAATAGTGGAACTCAGGAAAGTTAACTTACAGTGGCTGGGAGGCATCATGGGCTGATGTAATCACCCAAGGAGATTATGTAAAGGAAGAGAGAAAAATGGTTCTGGGAAGCACAGCAATTGGGAATTAGATAGAAGATGCAGAGAACGTGTGAGGCTAAACCGAATCCAGAGTGAGAGACAAAGCAGAGGTAGGGTCTAAGCTAATTAATAATAATGATGATGATAACCATAATAGAGTACTAAATGCCACAGCAAGTTAGGTAGAATAGGCAAAAGAAAAATTAAAACATGACTATGATGTGGTTAATCTACCAGACAAGTTTGAGCACAAGGGATAATAGATTCAAGAGTGAGCAATGGTTCTAAATGTATAATGATATGTATAATATAACTATATTTATACTTATATATGTATATCTACACACACACACACACACACACACACACACATATATATATATATATATATATATATATATATATATATATAAAACCTGAAATCCTCCCACCACAAATTGTAGAATAAATAAGTAAATAAATAAATGGCTATGATTTACCTTTCTTCAGATGCATTGTGAAACATAAAAAAGTTTCCAGTAAAATATTAAACATTCCAGTAAAATGACAAATGTGACATTTCCAAAGCCTCATGTAATCACAACAATGTTTGCTTTGATTGAGAAGGAGGGGTTGAGAATGAGAGCAGTGAGTATTTTAAAAGTAGTTTTGGATGAGAGGAGGGGGAATAGAGAAAGAAGGAGAGGAAGGGAGAGGAGGAACGAGGAGGGGAGAGGAGGGAAAGAGCAAGAGACAGAAGAGAAATGTGTCTAGCTTGTTAAAGATGGAAGTTGTAACAGATCCTCTGCTGAGCCCTCCAGTAGCTTCAAACCCTACTAACCACACAGTGGACTAGATAAACTCCACCCACCAACACAGGCATGAGGTGATAATTTGTTTGACTGCAGCGGAACACGAAGCGGAACCTGGTCAGCCTTTAGAAATATTAAAACAGACTGCATATAGTCTCAAATGCTACAAGTCAGCATCAAGTTAAATCAACATTTTCCTCAACTCCTGAAATATATGACTACAGAGATTCTCCTGCAGTTTTCACAGGACTCCTCTCTTTCTAGCTCCCTTCCCTTCTCTCTCTTTTGTTCTCACTCATAACAAAATATTATGTGACAATAAAATGGTTAAGGTATAGAAGTATTTTAAATTGTATCATTAGAACTTCAAAAGACTTTTAAGAACTTTAAAAGAAGTTAACTATGAAAAGCATACCCACCTTGTTTAAGTTATTAAAGAAAGAAATTCAAGATAAAAGGTTGAACACTGTAAAAAACAGAAACATCAAAAAGAAGCAAATGGCATAGCAATTCAGAAATTCAGTTACAGAAATAGTGTATAAATATTATTATTTTATTATAATAATATTTTCTAGAAGATCAATTTGGTAAATCCAATCTAATAGACTCACACAAACTGTAAGCATACTGAACACAGAGCTGGAGAAATGGCCCAGCAGGTAAGGGCACACACTGCTCTTGCAGAGGACCCAAGATCAGTTCCCAGTGCTCATACTGGGTGACTCAAAACTGTCTGTAAACTCAGTTCATATGGCTGTAGCGCCTTCTTCTGGACTCTATGAGCACCTGAATTCATGTGTGAGCATGAATGCACACACACATTCACACACACACACACACACACACACACACACACAATAATAAATCTTTAAAAAAAAAAAAGAACTGCACGTACAGGTTCAAACAACAGCAGTTCAAAAACAGATGCCATTGGTTTCAAGTATCGAATAGCCTCAAGGAAGCAGATGGCATGCCTACAACAGAACAATTCTAAGACTGTTTACAGAGGAAATCTTTTTAACAATTAGAGTGGACACAGTGACTCGGAGACAAGTAGACGAAGATGCAAAAACTTCTAACTAGAAGCAGGGAAGCTAAAATCAAATTTATCCACATGGCAAAACCGCCTTTCATAGTAACATGGGGAAATACTATTTAACCTCATAAACTGTATGAATTATTTTCCTAAAAACAAACAAAAAAATCAAAAGCGAATTTGTTGAGAACTTACATATGCCAAGACTGTGCTAAAGTTTTAGTATTCATACATTCTAATAATTCCCTGATTAGAATCCCTGAGGAATCCATTGAATAAATGGCACGATCTTCCCCCCTTGTCTCAGGACTCTTGGCTCTCTAGACTGGAATCAGAAAACCAGAAGACGGATCATCACATTAAGAGAACAAGGAGAGTCATTGTACCCAACCAAGAACATAGCTACACCCAAGACCTAGGTTTACCATGAAGTAAGAAGCAAATAAAAATAAACATCCGATATCAGGCATCCCACCAAGCCATCACGATTAAACAGCGTCCTATATAGATTAGGGACTTATGGAAAGAGAACATACTGCTGAGGTCAGGGAAAATATCTGGTGCAATTAGCATTTTCCTTTCTCACTGAAAATTAGTAAGATAATATTCTGGAGTTGTTAAAAATGGAATCTTTATAAACTAGTGGTTATTATTTTAGTGAGAAACTGATAATAGCTTTCATAGTTTTATGACTCCAATTCTATAAATAAGAGGAGGTAGCTACGATATCAGCAAAAGTCAAGGCCAGAGGAAATTCTCACCAGTTTCCAGTATTTGAAAAGGCAGATTTGATAGACCAAGGCAAGGTTACCTGGCAAAGCCCAGCCAGAGCTGCGAAGTTGCTGCCTCCCCTAAGGGAGCGTCAATATGTTTCATCTCCGCACAGCTTGTATCACTGCCCTCCCAGCATGCTTTTCTCCGTCCCCAGCATGCTTCACTGCACCAACAAATCTACCTCCCTCCCTCTCACAAGCTGTAATCTGTCTGGAACACATCTCAAAGGGCTGGCGAGCCTTTGGGGATCCTAGAGCTTTTCTTGTGTCTCCAAGTCTTCTACCATTAGAAGGAGTGCATGGAATTAGTTGTAAGTCTAGCAGAGTCTATCTCATTAGGAGGAAATGTAGCTTCAACATTTTAGCCGAAGTACCGACTATCTTTTTGATCCTTCCCTCTTACCTTAAAACTGTTTACTTTAAACACACACCGCCCTGACCCAGTCTCTCTCCTGCTCCCTTTCACTCTCCCTCTATCTCTATAAAGGAATGCTTCAGGAGGCATGTAGCAGGGACCTTGTAGGCGGCCTCAATTCTTTCTGTCATGGGGATCCTGGCATAGAACTTGGTGTCAATCATCTTTACCTGATGAACCAGCTGCCTACTGGCCGCATAGAACTGCTTTCTAAAAACTTATGAGTACAAGCGGTTAAACTGATTTGGATTTTCAACTATTTTGTGTTGTTGTCTTGAGATGTATCACTTCTTTCTTCTCTTTAGTTATTGCCATTTCAGTGACAAAAACAGCAAACCTTTCAATATGCTTTATGACAGCCTTACAATGTGTTTCCTATCTAAGTTCCAACAATATTTATTTCTAGTCTTCCCTGTTTCCCCTCTGATCATCTGGAGATATCAAAGGAATCTCCAGGAATATATAACTAACAGTACGGCTAGAGGTATATAATATTCTATGACCACATCCTTTCCTGTTAGAAGCAGTCAGACAGGAAATGTTATATATTGGATTCCATTTATATGAAATGCTAACAGATAAGGAGCTTCTTTAAGGGACTTAAAATATTTTAGAATTAGTGGTGAAGATTGCACAACTTCGTGGACATTAGCAACCATTGAATATTTGTATGAATGTATATTTATATATAAATACGTATATTTAGCTCAAGGTTGGATTTTTTAAAAACATGAATTTGTGGTTTTGTGAGCCACATTTGACTTTTAAAAGAACAAAATATAATAAGAACCCATAGACATAAATGAGCAATGAGGCACAGTGATACAGAATAACAGAAAAAAAGGAAAATACGGAGGTTAAAAAGATGTTTCCCTGAGACTCAGGAAATAGTAAATTCTAAACTTAATATATGAGTGTGATCTAGATATGCAAGGAGTGGGAACAGTGTTCCTGGACTGGGGCAAAACTAGAGGAAACAAAAAAGAAAAGAGTACAAGACATTAAAGAGAAAAGAATGAGCTGTTCCCACAGGATATACAGACCCTGGTGAGCATTTTTTATTGTCGTAAATTCACTGGTGAGTCACCAAAATGTTCCAAGAAATGAGTGACCAGATATGAATTTGTTTATAGTCCTACATCCCAGCCACTGCCCTAGGATAAAAGACACGACCACAAACATCTTCAGCTGTTATTCCAATAGAAAGGACAGTTTTGGGTGGTGTAGAGATATAAATAAATAAATAAATAAAGGGTGTGCCACTGTCCGTGGCCATTTTAAGTATGATAGAATAGAAAACTTCAAGGAACTATAATTCCTTGAATTATGCATTTGAGCAAAGACTGGGAAGAAGTGAGGAGGCAAGGCATGAGTGACAATGAGGAAATTCTGGCAGGGCTGCCAGTGTGGAAACCCAGGAAGTCGTTATGGCCCAGAAGCCTCCTAAAGAGAGCTAAAGAGAACATTCCAGAAACATAAGACTTCTTCGTTGTACCAGTGCTAGCAGCAGCTCATTGTTAAGGAGGGAAAAGAAATGGTCATTGAATTTTGCAATGTGGAGGTCACTGGCCAACTTTGATAAAATAGGAAGTGGCTCTTGGCCTGACTGAGGTTGGTCCAGAACAGGAGACCCGAATAACTCTGTTAAAAATGCTATTTGTATCAAATTTCTGTGAGAGGGAAAAAAGAAAAGGGGTGTTATCAGGGGGAGGTTTGGGCACAAAATTTAATGGAGAGGGAGACAAAATGATGCTTCCAAAAAGTGCAAGATAATGCCTAGAGTGTGGTATCCATTGGGAAGCAGGAGATGGCCCATCACCCACTATAGAGCAGCCAGCCTTAGTGCTAGAATAGAATTAAGGGGTTATTTCTGACAGTTTCAAGGTCAACCAGCAAGAAAGAAAGAAAGAAAGAAAGGAAGGAAAGAAGGAAGGAAGGAAGGAAGGAAGGGGAAGGAAGGAAGGAAGGAAGGAAGGAAGAAAGAAAGAAAGAAAGAAAGAAAGAAAGAAAGAAAGAGGGAGGGAGGGAGGGAGGGAGGGAGGAAGGAAGGAAGGAAGGAAGGAAGAAAGAAAGGAAGGAAGGAGAAAGGAAGGCAGAAGGAAGACAATATTCCAGTAACAATGGTGCGGGTGAGCGGTCCTGGTGTCCCAGATCAAGATGGTGACAAAGGCGAATAAAAAGCATCTATGTTAGTGTCCCATATGTGCAGCAATACCCATGAACTTTCATCATGGATTTTTGAATGTATGTCTTGGAATAGTTATGAAGTAAATTTTGTTTCTATCAGATATGTAACTAGAAAATAGCTTTTATATTCTTCAGGGTTTAGCAACTTAACAGATTTCAAAACAATATTCTGAGATCATAAAAAAAAATACAGTGTAGGGGACACGATTTCTCATTTTCTTCTCTCCCTCATTTGTTCGTCAATCTCCACAATAATTGGATTGGGGTATAAATAGTTCCTGTGCTTCTCAAGAGCTCTGACTGTGTGTTGCTAAAATAGCTAGCTAATTGATGAGAGAATTATGGAACCTATTCACAAGTCTTAAAATAAGTTATACAAAATAGATAATTTCCATTCAGTTGAAACCTGGAAAATATACCTCGTATGTGTTAAACATTTTTTTTCACTGGGCCATAGTATGCATTTATGCTTCAGAGCTTCATCAGCAAATGTATTGGTAGCATTTTGCTTTTTTTATTTGGTCACCGGATGTGAAAATCTAATATACACGCAATACAGAATTCAACCCCACACTCCCTGGTGAGATTTGAAACACAACTAGGCTCTTTGGTAGAAAATAGGTAATTCCCACTGAGGGGAAATGCTATGCGGTAAATAGCTGTCTCCTTTATTAATCCACAGCCTTTACTATTTGCTCAATTTTCTTTTATAAGATTAACATTTAAAAGCCTCTTTGTCACAGACTGAAATTGAATTGTAAAATGTGCTCCTGAATAAATAATTTCTTCCTGAATGTTAATTACATAGGCAATTATACTGAAGTGTAATTTTACATAAATACAGTGTTAGGGATTTTACAGATGTGAACAAAAGCTTCCTCAATTAGAAAAAAAAATGTGTGGTTGAAATGGAAGTGTCTAACAGGCTGGATAAATACAGAACTTTGGTGCATTGTATATTAATCTGAATGGTCATGAAATTTATTGCAAGGCTGTTGAGAAACTGTACTACAAAATATCCACAAAGTCAAAATGTACACTGTATTTTCTATACATCCCTAAAAATGCCAAAATAAGTATATTTATACTAAAAACATTTTTAAATGAGGTGGTTCTCAATTTTAAGCACCTGAAAACAAAATTTACTCAATTTTGATATTCTCAATTTTTCAGGCAAGGTACTTTGAACATTCAATTATTGGTTTCTTAATTAATAATGGTATAATGAAAGTGTTGGTGTCAGAGTCATTTGCACATAGCCACGTTATTAAATTGTTATGGCTAATAATTTGCTTCTTAGACTAATAAGAGTCACAATCAAATAGATCTATATATATTTGCTTGTTGAAGTTAATGACCAATAAGAAAGGTAGAATATGACACTACAGTGTACCAGGGCTTTAACAAACCCTTGATCCTTATTGTCCCTGTTAACTTCACAGCAGCCAAGTCTGTGATATTCAGAAGAGAAAAAATATGAGAGCTAGAAAGTATTGACTTTGTTCATCCCAAATATCTAAGTTAACATGCAAGGGGGACGATTTCATGGGGTCCCACTCCTAGACAGAGAACTTCAGGCAACGAATAACTGTTGTAAGATGACAATTAGCTTCTCCCAGTTGTCCAGTTCAGAGTGGTCATCTCTGAAGACATAGACCCACAAACAACATAAATAAACTCAATGGATCGCAAGGATGTATGTCACGTATATCAAAGAAAAATAGGCTATCAATTTACTAGAGGCGTAGGAGGTGGTTCAAGAAAGAGTAGCTGGGAGGGGCTGAAGGGAAGAAAGGGAGGGTGAAAATGATGTAATTCTTTTTCAACTAAAAACATACTTTTAAAGAACAATCCAGAAAAGCTTTGATTTAGAGACTGCAGCCAAGAACTTTACTACTGTTTATACTAGCTTCCCACTTCAGTGGGAGGACACTGTTCTCAGAGAGTATTTCAGTCACTGATTAGAGAAAGATAATAAAAAGATATGATTTTCACGTCCTATTTAAGAAACATGTATACTTCAGCAGAACACTTTCATGAGTCACCAAACACTACATAGATATCTTCAATACTTTTATTAACACGTTTTAGAGAACAGATTGTTATTCTAAGTTCACAAACTATTCAATGACGTGTCTACATCGTTACATAATCAGCAAATGTTTTTATAGTTCTCCTTTCACGGCTCTCAATACTAATACAGAAAAGAAATATTTCAGGGTAGAACCAGAGACTTCCCAAGTGTTTTTAAATGTCCACATGTGAGAAGGCACAGAATCTGTGCTGGGAAAGCTGCTCAGTGGTTAAGGCCACGCTGCAAAGGAACTGAGTTCAGTTTCCACAGCTCGGGTCTAGGAGCATACAACCACCTGTAACTCCAGCTGGTAAAGGGGAGCCCATGGCTGTAATGCAGTCCATGTACTTTGCCCTCTCCTTTCTGTAAGTGGACCGAAACACCAACTCATATGTAACTACCAGATGGACGACCACATCTGTCCAGCCATCCACAGGACGTTGTGTGAGTGTCAAAGGGAAGAAGAAGGAGAGTGAACAATGTCATGGAGATACTAAGAGAAATCGTGAGATAGGATGTGATAGCCCCTCTGGCATTGTGAACATCTGCACTCATGTGCATAACCCCACCACTCACACACATCCATACATACAGAAACATATTTCAATGATAAATCCTTTAAAGGCACAGATTCAAATTCCCTTTATCCATTTGTGAAGTAAACAATCACTACTATCATTTTAGAAATTTAACATAGATTTTTTTTTTCCAGTCTCTGACTGACACAGCTTGGAAATCACAATCAGGCAATAGATGACTTCTTTAGGAGGGAAGAGAAGCATGAAATGTCTCCCAAGGCCACATCCCAGAACGTATACACAAGGTAGACACAAGGCAGTCAGGAGACTATTGAGTGAAGAAGCGCTTGAGCCAGAAGCCCTACGACTACAGCTACACGAATCCCGATGACAGGCCTACTGAGATTCACACAAGTCAGTCATCAACCGGTCTCAGCAAGTATCCCATAAAGCCACGTACCTTTCTTGGACTAACAGTGTGCTCTATGCAATCCCAATCACTGACTTTTTATACCACAAAATAAACTACTGACTCTGATTCTACTGATGAATACAGATAGCACAGCAAAAGTGAAGGCGTGCAAACAGCCCCTAGGTTACAATGCCTTGAGACATGCGGCCAACTGGGGAAGCAACGCGAAATTCAGACCAAGTAAATATTCCAGTAGGAACAGGTTGCGCTGCTTCTCTCTCACGAGAAGGACCTATCTAATGAACCTGCTGCTAGGTGACTTTCAGAATTCAATTAAGGAAAATACAGGTTGATCAAACCGTCAGCACGCTGGCCGGAGGGAAACAGAGTCCATACGTCATTTCCATCCCTGACACCATGGTCCGTTGTTCGTTAAGCTCTTAGTCTGGCTAGAGAAAAAGGTATAAGTGACAGCAGCTCCAGGGACCGTAATTTTGTTCTCATAGTTGTTGAAAATCTCCTGCAAAGGGAGTGGTTTTCAGATTCACACAGAACTCAAACAGTTCTGCAGTCCAGCATTCTCCTTAGCAGACTCTCCGCACAAAATCAACACCAACCCCCGAATCATGATTTTCCCCAAATTCCTGGATCAATATCGCCAAGCTGTTAGCTTCTACTACAAATTTATACAGATCCATGTTTGTCACTATCTTTTCTAGAAACTTAGAAACAGAAAACCCATTTATACCATTCAAATTTATGCCCACTGGAAGTCTCCTTTGCTATTGGCCTCCTGGTCCACCTCTCAATGGAGTCAAAATGCTCCAGCATGGAACTTGTATAACGTCGTGCTCCTGGCTAGAGTCAGGCAAACTAAATTGGGGCATTTTTCTTCTCCAGCTGGCCAGAGAATCATTATATCAGGGCCACACCCAGGGCAATGGGAAGGCGGTACTAGAGCAGGAGTAAATATCTGGGAAATATGAATCACCCATTCTTATAACTTATTATTACACATGACACCTACTTAAGCCTGATCTCATATATGCCATTCCTATATGATGAATTGCCAAATAATTCAGCAACTATATTAGTTGTTAAACAGCATGAAAATAAAATGGCATCATTGCCTAGTGGGGCAGAAAATTTCCAAGTCATCATGGAAGTCTGGGTTCACATGTCAGACACTCAATGTCTGACAGGGCACAATAGCAATTTAAGAGCTGTTTTTCAAGAGTATGTTTCCAAAGTGCACAACCTTGTTCTGATGCTCCTCACAGTTTTCTTTGTTCTGTGCAAGCGTGTGTGTGCATGCAGGAGTGTGTTTTCTATAGACGTCTTCTGGAAGCTACTTACATCATCATAAATTGAAGTGACTATCTCCAGCACGAGTGGGCCTGTTGAGTCACAGGGACAAAATTGCAAAGCCTTCCATACATTGTGGAAGAGTCACCATGCCTTCCTTTATACTTGGTCCTGCTAAGCCCTAGAAACTCCATGACTTCCCTCAGTAAATGACTCAGAGCAGATTCCCCCAAAAGACCCTCTCCACAGTGTGCCCCCCCCCCAGTGAACAATTTGGAAAGATAATCCTTTCATTCTGTATTTACTGGTCTTCTAGAAACTTTAGCAGAGTGGCTAGCCCTGGACTTATATGAGATTTTTTCTTCTATTCTTAAATCAATGTGGGTTTTTTGTTTTTTTGTTTTGTATTGTTTTTTTAAGATTTATTTATTTATGTATTACATATACAGTGTTCTGCTTGCATGTACACCTGCATGCCAGAATAGGGCGCCATATCTCATTACAGATAGTTGTGAGCCATCATGTGGTTGCTGGGAATTGAACTCAGGACCTCTGGAAGAACAGTCAATGCTCTTACCCTCTGAGCCATCTCTCCATCCCTTTATTTTGTTTTTTTAGCAGAGTATCTCGGGTATCTGCACCACCTGTTTACCAAATCCTGCCATACGCTGAAATTGGTGATCACATTTTCCTTTGGAATGGTGAGTAACTCGGACTATGAACACGCTGGAGATCCTGTATCATGTTACTATACCGTCACACTGAGGAAGCTGTCTTAGAATAGAAAAGATTCATTTTCAACCATTCTTCATTCAAGATAGACATCTTCTAGGTCTCTGGGATATCCCACCTCTGGGTCCTGACCCTCAGGAATGAGCTCCCTCTCAGAGTATGAGTCTCCAACTAGGCCAGTCACTAGTTGGTCACTCCCACAATTGCTATATCATCTTTACCCCAGCACATTTTGGAGGAAGAACAATTGTAGGCTGAAGGGGCTGTGGCTGGGTGGATGATAGAATCAAATATGAATGAGGAAAAAATGTCAATGAAAGTATTCTGCTATACTCATAGATTGATGCCTCAACAACCTGTCATCAGAGAGTCTTCACCCAACAACTGATGGAAACAGAAGCAGAGACTTGCAGCCTAACAGTGAGGGTAGAGGCTGTCTCTGACTGTGTTGCCTGCTTTAGGGACCCATTCTTCCTACCAAATTGCCTCAACCAGCCTTAATAGAGGAGGTTCCTAGTTTCATGGCAACTTGATATACCATGGCTGATTTAAATCCATGAAAAGACTACCAGTATCTGAAGGGACACAGTGGAGGAGGAGCGGGTGGAGTGAAAGGATGCTGGGCAGAGGGGAGGAAGGAGAAACTTTAGTTGGAACGAAAAAAAAATATGTATTTTCTTTTAAATTGCAAAATACTATTAAAACTCAAGTGCATACTTGAATGTGATTGTTGGCTAGCCTAGAAATGAGTATAGGATTAAGGGGCTATTTATACCTATGTATAATGCAGCTGGTTATATCTCTTTATAGTAGTTATTGGAAATCATTTGCACTAAAGAAGAATCACTCCACTGAAGTAAAGAATTTCCTTGATATTCCAGACATAGAATTATAGATAGATAGATAGATAGATAGATAGATAGATAGATAGATAGATAGATAATATATAATATATATACATGCAGATTATATATATAAAGGATACATATATATATATATATATATATATGTATCCTTTATCTCTACATACTGAGTTTTAACAAAGTTAAGGTTTCATAGCCCTCATAACATTGAAGAGAGGAAATGAGTAGCAATACAACTGCTTTTGTAAGTAGGACTTTTTCTTGACCTTCATGGGATGAGCCTCTAAATAGAGAAGAACTCTGCAGCTAGTGGCACAGCCAAAGGAAGCTGGCTCTGTGTGAGTTGGATGGATTGATACCAAGGATATGGGGAAAGAGGATGAAGTTCGCTAGCTCCAACTGTCAGCTTGTAAGCTAAAGTCATCCGTGAGCATCCTCCTCCCAAATTATTTTTCTCCAGTTTAAGAAGCAAAGATCCGGGGGTCTAGACTAGCTCAGAAGTTAAGAGCATTGACTGCCCTTCCAGAGGTCCTGAGTTCAATTGGCAGCTCATAACCATCTATAATGAGATCCAATGCCCTCTTCTGGCATTCAAACAAACACACAGACAGAACACTGTCTACATAATAAATAATAAATACATCTTTCTTAAAAAATTTAAGTAAAGATTTGATATTCTTTCTAATTCTTGAGATATCAAACGATGCTGCAGCGCTGAGCCCACATTGTCACAGGACAACGTCACAGGATAACGTCACCAGCTGCTAGTTTGCATGGGTTCACTCTAACTCCACAGTGCCTAGCAGTCACTATTTCTGGCCCATCTTCCCCACTTAAGGAGTCTACAGTGCTCTTGAAATCATATGAAGTTACTATTATTACCCCAGCTCTACTTAGCTTACAATGGGGGAAAGGAGAGAATAGGGGATAAGTAGTTCATTCTAAGACATTTCGTGGGGCTGAGATGAAGAAGTCCCATCTTTCCAATTTGGTACCAGTTGTTTTAGGGATCCATTCTCACGATGGTTTTGGATTCTTAAGGAGTTGAAAAGCCGTCCAGTTTTATTTAAATGTCAGTACAACAGAATGAGTTTATATGTAACTATAATGGCTCCATTTGCTCTAGACAGTGAACTACCAACTACTGAACCCTTTTTCTCCAAATCATAATAGCTCTAATTTGCACAATCTCCGCATTTGTTCTGACAATTCTTCTGACTCCCATATGCAACAATGTAAGTCGTCGCTGCCTAATTTCTTCATATTCTTGCTTTCTGGAAGAGCAGTGTCAGGAGGCATCACTGTTAATCAAGTTTGTCAAACATTAGGACATCTGTTCCTTTTGCCACAGTTTCATTCTGTTGGTCTTCATTATCCCTCCATTTTGTATTATTTACTTTCTATTACAACCTTAATTTCCTTAATTTTCTATGGATGGTATATCCCTATATTTTTACCTTTTAATATTTTAAATTGTACTATTCAAATTTGAGAATAAGTTCTTATAGACAATATTAACTACATTTCTAATAGTAAAACAGTCCATAGCAGATAGGAGCATTTTACACAGTTAATTTTGACATAAATGCTAGTTCCACATTTCATAAGCTGCCTGTGATGGCTAGTTTGTGGAGCCATCGTCTGAACTAAGGGATAGCTTGGGAAATATCATTTCTGTTTGTATCTGTGAAAGTGTTTCCAGAAGATATTAGTATTTAATACAGTAAACCAGGAAGAAATGGACAGCGGAAGGGGAAATCTTACTCATTCTTCCCTTCTGCTGTTTCTCACCCCCGCTTCCCTGCCACTATCTCTTTACTAGATTTTTGTCCATCTTGTCCTCTCCTCATCTCTTCACACCCTAATTCTTGGGGTCCAAACGTAGGTAGGTAGCTGTTCACACTCTTACACATACGCCTCACCTTCTCAAGCTTCCATTAGAGTGAATCACACGGTTGGCTTTCTTGCTTCTTCAATTTACCATCTCATCAGCCAATTCCTAGAACATATTGCGAGGTAGAGAGAACCTGCAGGGGTGGGGGAGGGAAGGGGGAGACAGAAAGGAGTTCTATTCTATTGATTCTGCTGTCCCTCTGAAGACTCCACACTAATTCTGTATGACTTGACCAACTTATTTCTAAGCTCTAATTGTCTGCACATGGGCATAACAGCATATGCCTCACACTGTGAGCACAAAAGTCAAGGAAGATAACAAAAAGCAAAACACATTGCAAAGTATTATGAATTAGTCCTACGTGACTTTTTTTAAATTTATTTATTAAAGATTTCTGCCTCCTCCCTGCCACCGCCTCCCATTTCCCTCCCCCTCCCCCGATCAAATCCCCCTCCCTCATCAGCTTGAAGAGCAATCAGGGTTCCCTGACCTTTGGGAAGTCCAAGGACCACCCACCTTTATCCAGGTCTAGTAAGGTGAGCATCCAAACTGCCTAGGCTCCCCCAAAGCCAGTACGTGCATACTGAGAACTCAAGAACAATGGCAATGGGTTTTTGATCCTACGTGACTTTTAAAACGTCTCATACTGAATAAGAGAATTCTGTTTTCCAGCTAGTGGGTGACTTACGGCAGACTGCACAGACATCTGGAAAGGGATTAATCCACCAAGATACTGAGCTTTCTGAGAGTTAGTCCTATGCCTTGTTTCTCTTTTTTATCACCATGCCTAGTACTGTTTCTGCCACTTAATTGGTCAGATAAACTGAAAACACCACTCTCTAGCCTACTTTTATCTGCCAGAAGATTTAGAATCTCGTGGAATCTAATTGGAGCTGGTTCTGGGTGGAAAGGACAGTCACTTATCACCTCAATAGTGATATGTATGCTTTCAGAAGCCAGAGAACAGCCAACATATTTTTAGTGAAATAATTCTTCCCTTAATTTTGCTATTGTTACAATGGCCAAGGTCAAGTAAAATCTTTTACTCATTGTAGATAAATACTCACTGCTTGTAAAATTTTAATTCTTACCTCAGTTCTTAGATAAAATTAATAAGTAGATCTACTACAACACCTGCTAGATTTGAGTAAACCGAACCAGAAAGGGAAAATCTTACTTTCTCCCCTGTGCACAGGATAAACCATCCAGCCTGGGTAGCTCCAGATTGGATTTAACCATGAGACCCTCATGGCACACCAAGGATTTGGGGTAGGAAGTCCTACTTGAAAAGGAAGGAACTTACATGATTGCCACTGTTCTTGGTTGTCACCAAAACTTCACAGGTTTTGCCTCAGACGGCAAACACTTGGTCACGGGACTTGGAGAAATCAACTTGGTACTGACTCGAGGACTTGCCCCCTGCTAGCTGACATCCCTAGCACTGAAAGGCACTGTGACACCAACAGTCTCACCCAGCTGTGAACCCTGTAAATTAGAACAGTGGACAGATAGGCCAAGAAACGCCCATGCGTGCAATAGTACCACTCGTGCTATGGGAGTAACCAACCGCTTTCGGATTTAAGGCTCACCCCCCAGGAGAAAATGCATACCCATTACTGTCAATCTAGCCAAGAACCCATAGTCGGGATGCACACAGGTCCCAGGGGCTCAGCCTACTATTATTTCTGCTAAATGCACACAATATCCAAAGCCCTCTATGTTCGTGTTTCTACACACATAGATTAGGTTTGCTTTTTCTCTCAACAAATGTCAATAAAATGAGGGGAGGGATTTATCATCTTTCCACTGACCTAAGAGGTGAACTCAACGTCTTAAAGTTGGTGCTTTTTTTTTTTTTTTTTATTTTTTTTTTATTTTGGAGACAGGGTTTCTCCGTAGCTCTTTTTTGGTTCCTGTCCTGGAACTAGCTCTTCTAGACCAGGCTGGCCTCGAGCTCACAGAGATCTGCGAGCCTCTGCCTCCTGAGTGCTGGGACTAAAGGTGAACGCCACCACCACCCGGCAAGCTGGTGCTTTTTAAGTCATCATTGTTGCTGCCAATGACTGGACTTCTCTCAATTGAGCCCCTTTTTTATAGTCGGTGACCCAACATCTCTCTTCTCCACCCCTTTCTCTCTGCCCTTTAATAAGAAGGACCCGCATGCCACAAACTATAATTATGCACTTCACTGAATTCAGATCCTGAGAGGAAGCACATTGTGCAGGACCACCAGGCGAGAAGCCATTCATTCCTGCTCTTCCTCTGCCTGCTTGGCATTTGTTAACAATGTCAGACGTTCCTTCATGTCCCTTCATGTGGGACTGTCCCTAATATTTGCCAGGTTATGGACATTCCTATTTAATAAGAGTCAGATAACTGTCACAATAAGTAAAGTCAAATAGCAAGTTCTACCACAGCTATGAGTTTCTAGTTCACACAACAACTCCTGGGAGACAACAGTTGGCAGAGCAGCTCTCAGAAAATCGGGATCCTCTAAGGACCCACAATGTTCCCTTCTGCTTTGTGGCTGTGAGGCTTATTTGCAGGTCCCAAGGAGGAGAAGACAACGGAGAAGGGCTATACGGATAGCGTGGGCAGAGGAGAAACTAAGATATACATATTACTTCCAATGCACTCAGGATCCGCTACTCTCCGCTTCTTGGAAAGGCGAGAAATAATAGTCACATTCTATACTCAGGACAAAGTAAATGAGCTTAATGAATGGGCTGAGTTGCTGCCACATCTCATTTCAGAAAGAGCTTTAAAATACGGATAATTTTAACAGCTTAAAATGACCAGCTAAAGAATGCAAATGAATGGAAAGGGCCTAGTAGGACCATTCAAATCCAGAGCAAGCTATGTCTTAAGGACACCGTGCTATTCCAAGATGACAGATAGTCATTCTGAGAAAGAAAAATATAGTCATTATCAGATCTGATTTTTAAGAGAATCGAGAAACCAAGTTTTGTTTTTACTCTGAATATTCTCAATATTAAAGTGCTACTAATTGTTTAATTTTTTAAAACAACAACACACAGGCCAGACAAATATTTCTTCAGGCTTCATTTGGCTCAAATTATTTAAAGAATGGAGTGCTTTAAAACCTTAACTAGGCACTAAAAACACAATTAGTTTATATTTTAAAGGACACAACTTAGTGCCCAAATACTCATGTACAAAGACTGAGCTAATAGAGAGATAAACTTCAGACTAGAAGCATGGGTCTTAATTAGCATCTTTAATTAATATTACCTAATTAAGCATAATAGCAATTAATAACTGAGTTGTACTCATTAGCTACCATGTGATACGTGGAACTCACAACTGTGATAAAGCTACAAAGGTCAGGGACTGATTATGTCTTTTTACACCCTGTGAATAACTAAAGGAATCTTGAAGTAATCTCAATCATATTTCCTAGTTTATTAACTATTTGGAAATGAAGCTGCAATTCTTTGACTCCTTTAGCAAATGCTTACTGTATGTACAAGACTGCGTTAGTTGTTTGACTTTGATTAAATCTTTCCCTTGAGAAAATTATTTTATTACCAAAAAATGTAAGTACATAATAAGATGGGGCAGGGGGAGCAACACAAAAGAGCCACAGTGAGTTACTACCACAGAGATCAGCAGAGCAAAAGATGCTCTCCGGATGAGATGGTCAGAAACAGCTTCCTGGAGAACAGAGAAGGCCGATGGAAGTAAAAACAACCTGCTTCTTTCAGTAACTTGAAAAACCCTGGCAAACATTTAGTGGAGATATTTTGTAGTGCAAATCTTCTAATAATGTTACCAACAGTTTATAGAACGTGGGTAAAATGTGACCGATACAAAATTTAGTGACTTCAAAATATTGTTAATTAGGGTTGCTACTTGTTTTCACGTGCTATTAGGTTAGCTAGCCTTCTGATTTATTGCAAGTGGTCCTGCAGTCACCAGGTCTGCGCAAGTCGGAGTCTAAGCTTCCTGGCTGCAGGCCGCCTCTATTACATCAGTCACCTCCTGTTCAGACTTCCGCTAGGTGACATATGCCTGGTGCCATCTGTCTGATTTGTCTCTTCGTAAGACCATATTGCTGCAGTGACATTTGAGAACCTTTGGAATTGTTGCTTCCTTACTCCTTCAACGACAGAATTTACTTCTGCAGCCAATTTCTTAGGAGACGCAGTCCCACAATTATTTCTTTGTTGACTTTACATAAATATTTTGATATCTCTTGCCAGGGACTTTAATTTTTATTTGTTTTCACAAGTTCAGATAAATTTGTTCTCGAGTCAGTTTAACAGTGCCGGCCAGAGACATTACAGTTTTCATCAGAGTTAGAAACGTCCTGATGTATGGGAAGCAGCAGAAGGCAGTAACTTTTTAACTGATGTCAAGTGTGATGGATTCTCCAACTCTGTAACATCCCCATTAGCCATTCTGAAACTACTTTATTCAGCTCTGGAATGACTCCTACTTTGATATTCCCCCACTTCCATCTCTCATCAAGTTTATATCAAACCCACGGGCTACACTAATTTTGTTCCCCTCTGTTATTGAGATATTTCTATTTAGTGGGATACTTACCGGCTTCTGCTCCTTTATCTTAATAGTTTGGGAATAAAATGTCTGGTCTATGAGGCAAAATTTTTAATCTGATTTTATAGTTCTAAACCATTCTATTTATCGTCATTCTTTCTATAAGAATTTTAAATTTTAGTCCTAATATTGCTGATGCTGTTATCATCATTGTTATTATGAGTATCATTATTTATGGCTGTGATGTAGTGTCTGCTGATTCAGTAGCTGGACCCAATTTTCCTAATCTGCAGCACCATGCTGATAAACTAAGTCAGAGCACACATGCTCACCTATGTGCTTTTCAACTTAGAAACGGAGCTGGTTTAATCAGAAGAGCTTGTGGATCAAGGCAGTGAGGGAAATTTATCAAAGCAAAGGGACCCACAATTCCAATTAATGGTGCTTGACATCATACAAATCGCTCATTTTCTAAAAATGATCTGCAAAAGAAATGCTTGCAAGCCCCTTTCATTTATGTGTTTCTCAATTATAGCCCCAGATTTGTCTGCCAATGGCATCTTTGTGTTGTCCTCTCAAAACAAGGCTCCGGGACCACACTCCCCTGAAACAATATGGTACATACTTTAGTTCCCTATGGCAAAATATAATATAAACTTAGGTGAGAACATGGTTGCAAACACTCAGATTTATTTTATCTTCTTCTTAGGCTTGATCATTACTTTTGTAAGTAATATTGTTAGCTGATATCAATATATAAGCTCTTATGACAGTATCTCATTTTATACCCTTTTGGGACAGTTAAGTCGCTATCTAAAGTTTAGAATGATTTTTTTTTTTGAGCAAGGAAAAAAAATTATTGTCCATATCGCATAACGTCCTGTAAACCCAGTTTTCCTGGGGTAAAATACCATGTGCAGAATTTGTCATGTAGATAATGCACACAGAAGGTGCTATCCATAAAGGTTTGTAATTTGGGGCTTATTGGCCATCGTGTCCTGGACTCTGCTTTGGGGTGTTCTCACTGTGGCTATTTATTTCTGCCTCGGGATGTGTTTCGTGTACATCCCTAGATAAATACCACTGAGTGGCCTGAATTGATTAGGCTTTGGCGGATAAGTTTTCAAGGTATAATGTACATTTGCCAAACTCTATTTATAAAATCAAGTCTGAAAAGCACCTCATTCTCCTATTTTTTGAGGTAACACACAATATTGTAGATTTGTTGCAAACGGAAGCCTTCCGTGTTCGGTACTTTTGAAAGAACTATAAATATAAGCAATCCAATTTAGCAATGATAAATGCTGCCTTCCAAATTCCAATCATATCTGTCCTTAGTTATAGCAATTTCAAATAAAAAAAAAAAAACCTCTGGTGATGCTCGGGCACATATCATTTTTAAGACCTAGAAATAAAGACCTGGACTTGGGCCAGTCGTTTGAATTGTGGGCATAGCCATTCCAAGAATATCTTTTATAGTTACTACCACTCACTTGTCGCTGTGATCTATTAGGCCACCCCAGCTCCCTTACCATTGGGGGGAGAAATCTTTTTATTTCCCGTTATTTATCTTATTCTTGTTGCATGCATCCTGCCTTGCTATAAGATATTATCCAACCCATTCTTAAAGGTAAGTCCATACAACCTTAGAATCAAAATATCAAAGTGACCATTGCGGGTTTAGTACGAGTATTTATATTAAACAGCTAACTCTTTCAGAAGTCTGAAACTTAAATAAGTAACTCGTCAACCCAGGAAGTGATGCAAGGAGAAAGGAATTTTCATGCAAGTTAAGGACCACTTTTGTTTAACAACTCACTCTCCCTTGCTTCTTTTTGTCTTAAAATGACATCCATCAGCTGTACAAGCATCACAAATGCAATAACAGCTTTTTTTGAAAAGACCACTATATACACCACACACACACACACACACACACACACACACACACTTTGTTTTAGCTAATGGAGAACAGAAGTCACTAAGCACGTTTGCTCACAGAAATATATATTTATCACTTACACTGGGCGTACTGGTGGACACAACATGGACCGCCTAGACACAGAGAGCATCGACAGACTTCAGTTTGCTGTCAACTACACCAGGGATCTGCCTCAGAGGCAGGGAGCCACTTTGTCTGGTCTCACACCTGAAGCGTGATTCTAGTTGGTCTGAAAAATTAAAACCCACAGTCAGATACTGGGGTAAAATCTGAAAGATAAGAGAAGTAAAGGAGCCAGCCACAATCACCTCTTACCTCTCTGACTTCTCAGAACGAGGAGGGCTGAGCTCCTGTCTCCGCCCCACCTTGCCCCTTCTTCTCTGTCTGTATAGACCTCCAGACCTCTATGGTTAACTATTGGCTAGCTCCACCCTCTGATCTCCCAGCAAACTTTGTCAGAACACAAACGAAATGTCACAACCCACACTGATCGCAAACCAAACATCTCTAAGACTGAGCAGATTACCCATCTGGACACAAGACACTGCCTGGCAAAGTGGCTTTGGTAGGCCTGCTTCAGATTTTTCCCTTGGCTCGATTCTTCTCTTTTCCTTTCATAGGCATTAATCCCTACTAAGCATCCATCTGGAACTCCAAACTTAAAATCACCACTTGCTTCTAAAAAGCTCTGCCTTTGGGGCTGAAGAGATTGCTCAGCAGTTAATAGCACTGGCTGCTTTTCCAGAGGACCACGGTTCAATTCCCAGCATCCACATGGAAGCTCACAACTGTCTGTAACTCCAGTTCCAGGGGATCTGACACCTTCACACAGACATGCATGCAGGCAAATCACTAATGCACATAAAATAATACATACATACAGAAACAAATAAATAGATAAATAAATAAAACTCTGCCTTCAGACCCGAAGTGGTCCTTCATCATATTAAGACTCTACAATTGCTTGTTCAGGTTGAAGCTGTTTACAATACCAGAGGAGCATGCCATGCTCATCCTCGTCACTGCAAACCATTCATAATCTTGCACACTGTTGTGGTTTTGGTTTTGGTTTTGTTTTTTTACTCTCTTGGCTCTTTGAGAGGCCCGCCACCCAGCTCCCAGATAAATACATACACTGAGTCTTTTTCTTATTGATGAAACCCGGCCTTAGCTTGAATTATTTCTAGCCAGCTTTTCTTAAATTATCACCTCCATCTTTTGCATCTGGGCTTTTATCTTTCTCTAGCTCTGTATCCCTTTGTTTGTTTCTTACTCCATGGCTTGCTGTGCAGCGTGGTGGCTGTCTGTAATATCAACCTCTTCTTTTTTTCTTGCTCCTCTATTTTTCCTCCCATATTTCTCCTCTTATTTATTTTTTCTGCCTGCCAGCCCTGCCTTCCTTTCCCCTGCCTTTGTGTTGGCCGTTCAGCTCTTTATTAGACCAACCAGGTGTTTTAGACAGGCAAAGTAACTCAGCTTCACAGAGTTAAACAAATGCAACAGAAAAGAATGCAACACATCTTTGCATCATTAAACAAGTATTCCACAGCATAAATGAATGGAACACATCTTAAAATAATATTCCATAATAGTACACATTAGTGATAATTAGGTTGACATGGTGATATGTGTCTTATTGTCAACTATAGGTTGTGTATTAGGAATAGAATTTGAATTCTTTTCTAAATAAATAACAGAAATCCATCCCTATAGCATAACTGAGACCTCACGGCAGAAAGGGCAGGAATGAGCTGAGACTTAAAGACACAGTGGTTCTGTCCTTCTTCACTGCTGACTGCCGTGCCCAGGAGAGTGGTCTGTCCAGCAGTTTCACTACATGCTCTCACTGACATCTCGGCTAACAGATTCATGCATAACCCAGAGTCACTGACTACTGCATGTGCTATACGGAAACTTTGGCAAACATTGTACGAAAAACTTTCCCACTGAGCAAAGGAAATCCTGAAATATGAGACAACATGGATGAACCTGAGAATGCTATGCTAAATAAAACACCGGGAGAAAACTACAAAATACCATGCAACAGAATTAGCTGAAATCAAGGCATAGAAGCTCCAGGAATCTAATCGAAGAGAGAGAGGAGTGAACATATAAGCAAGGGAGGTCAAGATCATGATGGAGAAATCTACAGAGACAGCTGAACCAAGCTCGTGGAAACTCATGAACTCTAGACTGACAACTGTGGAGCCTCCATGGGACCAAACTAGGCTGTCCATATATGGGAGATAGTGGTGAAGCCTGGACTATCTGAGGGGCCCCTGGCAGTACGACCAGGATCTGTCCCTGGTGTGTGACTTAGCTTGTTGGAGTCTATTCCCTGTGGTGGGATGTCATGCTCAACCTTAATGCAGGGAGGAAGGGCGTGGTCCTGCCCCAACTTAATGTGTCAGACATTGTTGACGCCCCATGGGAGCCCTTGCCTGTTAGGGAAAAAAAGGTGGGGTGGGCTGGGGGAAGGGGAGGGGCCAGGAGGAAGGGTGGGAGATAGAATTGTGGTTGGAATGTACAATAAAGAAAAAACCGAAAGAAAAAAGTGTATCCACTTGCTTTTGTACAAAGCTGAGCTGATACATTTACAAGACAATGCCTTAGGCTTTATCCCTTCATTAATGTCAAATAGCCCTCATTTCACTGATGATAGATAGATAGATAGATAGATAGATAGATAGATAGATAATGTATATAAATTAATATATATATATCAATGTATATATGTGTGTAAACATTTATCAATGTGTATATATCGATGTATATATTAATGGACACTTGGGTCTTTTTTTCACCTCAAGATTCCTCCCTTTGTTACCTTGTCTTTCCTTTAAAAAAGAATCTGTCCTTGGTGATTTAGAAGTAGACAGGGAGATGGGAGCAGTCATACATTAATTTCCACTAAATAATCCTGCTAGCATGCACTCTGAGAAGTGCCTGTGAACTCTCCCAAGGGCTGCGCTGTTGTGGCGGACAGGCTTCTTTTGCCCTCTCTAGCTTCAGGGAGAAGTAATAACTTCTCAGTTAAGTGTTATCGGAAGGATTATTGCGTTCGCTTTTCCCAGAGGACTTCAGAGTAGATTAGCTTCTGGGGTGGCTGCATAGCACCCTATACTTCCATTTGCTAAGGTGTTTTCTTACCCTTTGTTAGTTTTTTACTGAAATTCTTGTTGAGAGAGAAAGTTACAGAAACACACACACACAGTCCTCAATCTTCCATTGTAAGGCATCCACACATAAACTGGCTACTGTCGGTGCAGAGGATTCACAATTATAGTCACCAGCAGCATTATGGGTAAACCTGTTACTGGTTCAAACTCTTGAACCACTCTGCAGTCAGGAATGTTTGAAGAAGGGTCAAACAATCAATTCCTGCTGAGTGACTCTAGGTGACCCTGACATTCATTAGAGATAAAATGGTAATTCTAAATTGTAGACCAGGGTGAGCCATGTAAAAACTAATCCTCCCCTCCAGCTCTGATGAGACTGGGCAGTCAGATAGTACCACTTTCATGACCTATGGAGATAATTTTCAGGTTCTGCTCAGTCTCGAAATCTCCGTGAATGGCTCAGTATGCTCTTGAAACCTCAAGACTGACTTTTTTGGTTTGCACATAAAGTCAACAGTGGTTTCCTAAAAGATATTTTAGGGCACATCACATCCATTTCCTGCTGGTCCTGGCTCTGAAGTTTGACCTTGAATCTTATACTCCCATTATGTACTTCGGGGTATGTGACTTTAAGAGTGCCAGGCTTTAACATGCCTCAGAGTCATTGTCTTGGGAAACGATGCCTCCAACATGATATGCCAGCTTGAAATGAATTGGGTCTGAATTCTACCCAAATGCGGTACTCTCTCTGACTGCATCCCGCTCTCCTCCCCATCCCCCACTGCATACCCTCCCCCTCTTTAATATCAGTTCACTCCGTTCCACCTGGCAGGTTGCCACATACTCTAAACGTGGCGACTGGTCTGCCTTTCCTAAAAATCCAGATACAAATCCAAATAGAAATCTATTAAAGCAAAGGTTATCAAGAACCATTATTACGGAATTAATGGTGCCTCCACCCAAGAAAACCTCATATAGTGCCTTCTAATAAATAATTGAGGTTAAATTAGGCCATTAGAGGAAGACCTATTTGGACCTGGACAGAATTCACAAAGAAAGAAGAGTTACCCAAAAGTACTTTCTGTCTACACTACCGCAGAAGGAAGGCCTCATGAGAATAGAGTCAGGTGAGGGGAACAATTGACAAGCCCGAATGAGAAGCTGAAGCCAACCCCCACAGCACGGTGGTCTTAGATTTCTTCCTCTAGAACTGTGAGCAGTGGTGATTCACGGTTCCTTAGGACACCCCATCTGTGACATTTTGTCACAGCAACCTGAAAAGACTGCTGCATCATTTTGACCCGGAATCATTAGGGAAGCTTTTTTGAAAATACCAGCCTCTCGGATGATTCACTTCGCCTGAGGTGTGACTCTTCCATTAACACTTAACCAAAGCTCTTTGGATTAATCTGTGTGGAGCCAAGGGTTGGAAGCAGGGCAACTGTTTCTGATTTGGAAGATTCAGTCCCTGCTTTCTATTCACTGGTATATCTTCAGAGAGAATCTTTAAATTTAGACGAATCTATTTTCCTATTCCAAGGAATCCCCAAATAGAGAAAGAAGACATGATTATAGCTTGCCAACTTGAGCAACAGAATATAAACTGCACTTTAAATTAAAATAACCCAAGAATAAATCAGTTCCACATTTTAAGGTAATGCTTTATTAAAGACATCTTTGTTTTTCTGTGAAAAAAAGTAACTTTCTAAGAAAGAAACAACGCTATTGAAGAAAGTATTATCAGTCCTATGATTATAAAATAAGACAAAGTCCAAACCTTAGAGTACATTTGAGATATTATGTCTAAATTTAGGCAGAATTAAAAGGAGTTGGAAATGGGCTATGTAATTCAGCGTCTCAAGGAAAAAGCGCAGAGTAGTTAGAAGTAAGTGGGAATTTTGTGGAGAAAGCATGCCACTAATATCCCCAAATTGGATGAAAGGTATATTGGACAGGGATCAATTGCAGAAAATAAGATCCACCCAGGTGTTAGTCAAAGCAGAACAAGATCTAATGTAGGAAATTACGTGCTCACAAAATTGCTGGAAGGCCAGGAAGGGCAGGATAGAATCGGAACAGCTCCCGGAGACACGTAGCCTCTTCTAAGCCACGAAGGGCAGAATAGAAGCTGAAAAGCTCCGGGAGACCCATTGCCTCTTCTAGCACTAGGGAAGCCAGTTCTACATGCACCTGCTGAAGTGTGGAGCCACATTCTAAACACACAGCAGATACACCCAGCACCACACAGCCTTGATAAGCTTGCTAGTTGGCTCACTCCCTTAAAACTACCCGTGTGACTTAATTACTAATCAAATAATAACAAACCCTTTCCAATTGGTGTACTCTCCACCATGTCCAGACCCCTAGCTACAGGGGAATCTGGAAGCTGTGGTCTAAATTGGTTTTTGTTTGTTTGTTTGTTTGTTTGTTTCAGCCTTTCATTCTAGAAAAGATAAAAAAAAAATCTCTTCTATCTATTGAAATCCATCCACAGTTTTCCATGAAACAAAACAGTCTCCAAGATGAACAAATCTGTTTCATTCTTCTACTGGCAGGCAGTCTGAAACATCCAGAGTTAACAGTGTCTCAAGAGCATCCTTATTTCATTTTCTTGTCATATTTAGGATTAATTTTCCCATCAATACAGGATTGATCTTCTTTGCCTAACATGACCATCGGGTAGTCTTATATTGGTGTTGTATGAGTATGTGATACTGAGTCTGGACCTCACTCGTGTTGGCAAGTACTGTATTGCTCTCCTTCCTACTAAAGTTTTTATCCCCTGGAGAATGTAATCTTCTCTTAGAATCTTAAACCCTGGAAGCAGCAGAGCCTGTAATTTCAGCAAGAGGAGGCAAGATTTTGTAAGTAGACTATTTGCCATGATAATGAGATGCCACTCCCAAGCCGCTCACTTTGGTTTCAGGCTCCATGAATTCCAGCTATGGGAAAAATATGTTGGAAAATGGTTCCGAGTAAATACCATATCTGCAATCCAGGACCCCAGTCTCACAAGGTGTTTCTTATGTGCTGTTCTATCTGAGTCTTCAATAGGCCGTTCCATCATTGGGCATGGGCAATTGCTTCTAGAAGGATATTACCAGTGAATCCCGTAAGTACCAACCTAATGCCTCGTTTCTTCTGCTATAAAATCAGCTTCTCTGGTCAAAAAAAAGTATTGTGTGGGATACTGTTTTAGAAGTCCTCAGACGTTCTTTGGCAAAGGCACTGCATGTAGGGTAAGCAAATCCAAAACTAGATCGGTTGAGCCATTTCTAGTAAGGAAGATGGCTGTATTCTCCATGATAGAAGTGAGTTCATAAACTCTATCTGCCACTCAGCCATTTCGTATCATTTCAGACATTTTGAGCACTTGACTGATATGTGACTATATTGAATATGATAGGAGAAAAATCCACATTATTTAATCAGCCTAAACTCTCCACCTGTTCTACCAAATAAATAGTGTCATACCACATATGTGTTCTACCATATGCATGGTGTTCTACTGCATGCATGTTGTCCTACCACATGCATGGTGTTATACTACATGCATGGTATCCACCACATGCAAAATGTTCTACTGTATGCATGGTGTTCTACCATACCCCTGGTGGTCTACCACACACATGGTGCTCTATCGTGCATGATGTTCTACCGCATGCATGGTGTTTTTCTGCATGCATGGTATTCTACTGCATGCATGATGTTATGCCACATGCATGGTGTTATACTGCATACATGTTATCCTCCCAGATACATGGTGTTCTACTCCATACTCGGTGTTACACCACATGCATGGTGTTCTACTGCATGCATGGTGTTCTGTAGTATGCACTGTGTCCATTAACAATGAAAAGACATACAGAGTCAGTTTTCTTCCTTGACCACCAAGTTATGTTCATTGGATTTTGAGACACCCATCTCAGAATAGGACTTTTTGAGTAACAGTGGGAAAAGATACATGACTCAGCCTCAGAGCCCATCAAAAAGCCTCTTCCTCAAACCTGTCTGCCGTCATTCCTCAGAATTCATATATTCCAACCCACTAACTACCAGCTGTTGCTGGCATCTATGTATATATGTATGCATGTGAAATATATATGTATATGTGTGTATGTACTAATCTGTCTTTGAGTCTATTAAAAGGAGGCTATTAAGCACAGCATTGTTTGTTCTACTCAACAAGGGGCTTTTCCTTTTCCCCTTTAACCAATACCCTTGAGCAGAGCTACAAAGCGTTGGCGGTAGATACACCTCCAGTTTGCATCATGTATCAAGCAGAGCCATCAATACATAGATATGTATTTTGTTTGTTTGTTTTTCATGTTATATGCAACTTCCCATCTTTTTTTGGGATAAGCTAAGGAACGAGTTCAGCGCACTGGAACATAATGAGCCTTATGACGTGTGCTCTAGTTCTACTTAAGAATGAAGTGCTATGGAGATCCCTGAATATATGTCCCGATGAAACAAACACCACCTGCTCCATGTGAAATAGGTCAGATTGCTGGGGGTTCTGTTATTAACTACTTAGTGTCTTCAAGGGTCTAGAACTATTTATGTGTCTTCCAGGATCTAGAGCAGCCCACTCAAAGCAGGATTTCAAAGGGAAAATCATTATATCATTATAGATGACAGAATAAGGCATGTGTACATTCTGTTAGTCCCTGATACTCAAAAATTGCAGGAATTGTAAGGTGTGTGTGTGTGTCCTTAAAAAGATACTAAGAGTACTCACTCATAAGTGGTTTTTAAACATAAAACAAAGAAAACCAGCCAACAAATCACAATCTCAGCTAACCTAGGCAACAATGAGGACACTAAGAGAGACATACATGGATCTAATTTACATGGAAAGTAGAAAAAGACAAGATCTCCTGAGTAAATTGGGACCAGGAGGACCATGGGAAAGGTTTGAAGGGGAGGGAAGGGGAAAGCAGGGGAGCAGAGAAAAAAAATGTATAGCTCAATAAAATCAAATATATAATATTCAAGGTCCTAAACTGCATGTATCACCATAGCTCTAATAACACACACACACGCATGCACACACACACACACACACACACACACAAATATAGGCTAGACCACAGTAGCAACTCAGTCTCCATGGATTAGTGTTAACTTCAGAACCATTATCAGTAATTAATGAAGAAGCCTAAATATGTTTTGTAACCCCATGCATTCTCTTCTTGTCAGAAATGCAAGCGCAGTCTGCATGTGTGATATTTGGCGGAGTCTTTCTTCAAGAATCACTAATTGAATGAAAAGTTAATTGGTATAATGAAGAAAGAACTCATTATCACGGAGAGAGGGAGCAACGATTCTTAGAGGCCCTGGGCTGTGCATCGCTGTAAGCTTGGAGCTGGTAGTAAAGTCAGGATGATCTGTAGGCCTTGGGGTGTTAGTAAAGGTTCATCTGTGCCACCCCACGAGCCTCATGATCCATAAGCCGCCACTAAGCATTCTTGCTGTTGTTTTTTCCCCAGAAACAACTGTGCAGTCTTTGTGCTGATATTAGTGCCCCCGCTTGGCCTTACTACATAGTTTCATCATTCCCACAGAAGCTTTAGTGTTACCTTGAGAGCATCACATTCTGCTTTCTCTTCCAGTCTGGACCAGACACCCATGCATGCCCACCAAAATAAGCACCTTAGCCAATGTGCTCACCAAAGGCTTTGAGTGCTCTCGTGAGACATAAATAAAGGACAGCTGAGTTGATCTGCATGCCAAACCTCTTCTGGCATTTTTAATTCCCTAAAACTGGTGATTCTCATTTTGCAAAACACTACAGAATTTCTAGTATACCAACTTCTTCTAGCTCAAGCCAACATTATGTCTGGCAACCAACCAGCCAGCAAATCAAACTCGGGTGTTAAAATGATACATGGACTGCCAAATCATTGCTATCTCTGTGACTCCGGCCCTACCTTTGTTCTAGTATCTTCGAACTCATTTCTCATGTTTAATTTCCCACTTTCTCCTATGATAAATTTGTTAACAAAGGCATTTTTAGCTCCTTTCATTATAGACCTTCTCCTCCGAGCTTGGACATTATGAAAGTTTCCTGAAATATGCAAGGACCATGGTATGGTATGGGAGCAGTAAGAGTGGCACATTTGCAAGTATATGTTTCAGGCACGCTAAGTTGTTTTTGTGTCTTCAACTACTACATCAGACACATGAAACTGCTTCAGCTGGAGAGGGAGGCTTGGCTAGGTTCGGAAGTGCATGGTATGTCACCTTTATCCAAATTCTGCTTAGTGGCACTGTCCCTGATGAAGGTCTAGCTCTTTGCAAAGCAATACTTTTGATTTTTTTAAAAAAAAATGACAAAACTATAAATTCAGCATTCTGCAGCATCATACTTTGCTACTGACTTCCATCTAAAATGATTCTTGAAGCTACAAAAGAGAGGAGACTCTTCAAGGATTGCAGAAGAAATTATTGGTTCTCAGGCAGTTCCTACAACTGAAACTAAAATTATTGATTTTTCTTTCTTACTAAAAGTGCAACCCAATTTGGCAGCCTCTTCTTCCTTCTCCAGGAGGGTCTATCTTAGTCATTTTCTTTTCCAAACTCTTGTCCCAATAGGTGTAATATTTCTGGTGGTCAGAGACAAAATTTTAAGTTATTGCTTCCTTCATGTCATAAGAATCCTAAAATACCATAGTTTTATCATTTTTATATTCCATTAACAGAAAACACTTCTGGTACTAATTATTTTTATTACTCAGAGCTCAGTTTCACATAACAGAACCCACTTCAGCTAGTTTAAACAGAAAGGATTTTATGTAGAAAACCATCTTCTTTCATACATTCCAGGGGTTGAAGAAGCAGGCTCCAGGCTAAATTTCCAGACCAGACCAACTCTCAGGCCTCAGACACATTCAAACCGCTGTGACTGAGAAAGCAGCCATCGCTACTGCAGAAAGAGAAGCAGTCACACAGGCATCGCTGAGTACAAAGGCATAGAAACTCTGGCCTATCTAGAGCACCGCCGTCACTGAGACAGGAAGCTGTGGATCAGAAAGACATCACCATGCTACAATCTCAGCATTTCACATACTGGCTCCAGACCTACAACACCTGCCCCAAAACCCGTGCGCTGACACTTCATCTCTCTCCCCGAGGATCTTTTATGTAATCAAACTCTAATGCAACATATCCTATTGATGAAGGCTAAAACATATCTGAAAATGTCTCACGTCTAAGAAAGTATTTTAGTTTTCCACAATTAGCCTACCCGAGATGGTTATTAACTTAATCCACATCAACCATAGTCCCCCTTTTCTTGTTCATCAGACATACTTCTAAGTGATAGGCCTAGAAAAGCTATCATGGGAACTATGAATTCATACCCACAAATCTTGCCATAAACAAACTGCATTGACACACTTACAGAAACGAGAATTACTCCAGAGAGTCTAAATCAAGATTTTTAGGAAGGAAGCCCAAGAATTTGCCATGGAAACAATATTGATACACTGTTGAATGCAAAAATTTAAATGAGATATGCAAAACAATGAATTTCGCATGAAGATAGTAAACCTAGTCCTTAGCCTCTGAGGAAAATTGAGAAAAGAAGGGACAGGAGGGACAGAGAGGCTGAGAGTTAATAAGAACAAAATATAGTGGTATGTAAAATTTAAAAGTGCCCCCACTGAAGCTCTTTTTTTGCATGCTAATCCACAAAAAAGCAAAATTTTTCCAAAATTCCTTTGCAATAAACCTAATAGGTATTCTTTTTAATTTGACATCATTTCATATTAGCAACTCCTTCTCAAACAGTAGAGCAAACTAAACTTCCCTCTTCCTATGCCCCAGCCCCCAAAAATATCAACTTATTTATATTTAGTACAAAAACACCAAGTCATCCATACCTAGAAAGTCTCACTCATGCTGGTGTAGATCCTTAGTTCTCGTCCCACTGACCACAAAAATCAATATGACTAGACACACAGTATAAAACTTTGGCTCTTAAATGTGTATAACAGCATCCTCGTGTATAGCTAACACCACATATGTCCCAGAAAATGCAAATCAATATGAAACAACTTCATTTGCTACAACTGATAACACGTACTATTTGTGTTTATACCAATCAGCAACTGAGATGAGCAAGTCATATAATATAGGTGCAATTTGCAGCCAATGAGATGGGAAAGGAACCGCAAATTGAGGGGAGAGAAACTAAAAAGAATTTTGTGTCCAGTAAAACAAACCAGAATATTTTCTATATTATGTATAAGAGAAAGATACCAGGACAGTAGATGGTTCTGTTTGGACAGCATGATAACACTAAACACTACCAAGGGATAGGGACAAGAGCAATAAGTATCAAATGCATTGCCCCAGAACTCTAGTGTTCAGAAATGTGACATAAACATAAACAGGAAAACTGCTGGGGAAGAGAACACATTTAACCAGTGGTTCTCATACTTCGTGTGCTTCAGAATTACCTGGAAAACTTAAGATACAGAACACCTCCAAGATTTTGAATCAAGATATTTAGGTAGAGCAACCAGGTTAGGGGGTGGAAAATTGCATTTCCAATATGTTTCCAGAAAACATGTGGATCTCAGTGACAAACAGAAGCTTCCAGAGAAAGAACACTCAAAAGGGAGACGTCAAAGCGGAAGGAAGCAGCCAGCCAGCCTTCTTTTAATAATCTAGACATGAGATACAGCCAGGGAGAACTTTCAATCACAGAGTAAACAACAAAGAAAAGCAAACGGGACAAAAGCATGAATCTTATGTAAAAAAAAATTATCTCTTAAGGAATAAAAACATTAAGTATTATATAAATTAATAGAACATAGATAAAGATAATTCAGACAAGAAAATACTTAAGAAAATAACTGTCGTGGCTTTGATTTATTCTATTAAGTTGGGTGTCCTTCCATTTGGAGAATGAATGTTTAGAATTGTGCAATATCCTCTTGACTGATTCTTCCTTTAATGAGCATCTAGTATTCTTTCTTATATCTTCTTATTGATTTTGATTTGAAGCCTACTTTTTATCACATCTTAAAATAGCTACACCTACATATTTTTCCATTTCATTTACTTTCAGTATTTTGTTTTGTTTTTCCCATCCTTTTGCCTAAGGTGGTGGCTGACCTGGATGGTGAGATGTGTTTGTTGGAGGCAACAGAAAGATGGATCCTCTTTTCTAATCCATTCAAACTTGCCTATTTATTAAAAGACGATTAATATTGGGCGTTATTATTTACAAAGTGTATTATTTCCTGTTGTTTTGCCATGGTGGTTTCATGTTTTGTTGTGTTTAGACCTCTTTTCATAGTGTTTCTTTTTTATGTGCTTCGGTATGGTTAACTTTTTTTTTTTATGGTTAACTTTTTTAGACCTCAGTTTTTCCTCTAGTGTTTTCCACGGAGCAGAATTGGTGCGTGGAAATTAGAGAAATCAAGCGCCATAAATCAAAACTGCTTTCCTTTGAAAACTAAAAAAGTAAGGTGTGTAAGGAGATCGTTGAACAAGGTAAAGGTTGGTTGTCAAAGGAGAGACAAGTTGTGTTAGAAATGAAACATCATTGGAGGACTTAACACATATTTTAAGCAGTGAGAAGAGAAAAACCAAAATAATAACATGAAGGACAGAGTTGGAAAATCACACACTGGAGAGAAAAGGGATAATAAGCACAAATAAAGGCAAAATCATGGCTATGAAGTCAAAGCCATTCACATGAGTCATTTCCATTCTTCTGCTTTCAGGTCTGAGGCCAAATTCTGAGAAAGCTTGGAGACCTTCAGGATCACTACCGCTGCATTCCAGTTAATTGCCCTCTGGAAACTGTAGTTGCTTTATGAAAGTGAAAGTTCTTTAACTGTCAAAATCACATTCTGCTGTAACTTCAATCTATAATGTCCCACTAGAGGTTAAGATGCTCGGAGGAATCATTTTGCCTTGCTGACTCTTCTGCGATGATTGACACACACAGTCTATAAATGCTGAATAAATTAATAGAGATACAGTTCTTGTAATTAAGGCCACATATTAGACTTGCATAGAAAAAGCAGCATGATTTAATATTAGGCCAAGGAATATACAAGAGTTTTGAACATATTAAAATAGCTGTAAAATACACGAAAGGTACCCAGCATCCAATCTCGCACAGGAGTGGCTTTTGAGGGGGCCAAATGATGGAAAACAAGCTGGCATAGAACAAAAAGACAAGATAGAGAATATCAGATGTGCTTGAAGTCAAGTTGAGGGTGGTGGGAATGCAGAAAGTGTTAAGGGATGTCAACCACCAGAAGTTTGCTTAGACCTTTAAGAAAGACTCCCATGACATGGAAACAAATGTTTTTCAGGTCTCACTGAGTTCAGAATAGAGCTAATATATGGGTTAAATAAATAACGGGAGCATTGAAGCAAGAACATAAAGAAAGATGAATAGTTTTAATATCCAATTGAAGACTCTTGTAAGACCAATAATACCAGTGGTAAGAGGTTTGAGAGGGAGGCTGGGGTAGTGGGTATAGACTGAGGGTGATAAATATGAGTGGAACCCCAAAGAGAAACCCATCAACATGTATGCTTCATGTGCATTAATAATTACACCTTTAATTTTAAAAATTAAAAAAAAGGTTAGGTCCTTTCACAGAAACATGAGATCGGGCAACTAAAACCTGATTTCTACCATAAAAACAATGTAAAACTATAGCATTGCTTCCCAAAACAGGTGTCCACATGGATAATATTACCTTTCCAGTTAATGTGAAAAATCACTTTTTTCATAGACCAAATTTTCTGGTTTTAGAACCATTGCTCACTTTGCTTCTGAGCCATTTGTTTAATTCTGTCTCATTTTAACCCAAGTGAAAAGTTGTCACTGATTTGGTAAATGAGTGTTGTTTTTTACATACAAAATAATGCTCATGAATCAGAGCTGGGAAGCACTATAGGACACGAAGATAATCACAAACATCATAACGAATAACTCCGCTCTCCCACATATATTATATATGTAATCACAGACATGAAACATTTTGAAACTGTGCTTTTACCCATCAGATTGGCAAGAGTAAAAAGACAATACCTAGAGTTTCCCAGAGCAACAGGAATCTCAAATACTGGTCGATGGCGCGTTTAGAAATGCATGTCATAAAGTAATGCTTTGATCTGACAATTTAATGTTAAAGAATTTCCCCTGAAAAGGTAGCATGTAATTGCGATCTCAAACTAAGCATGTCAAAACCAAAATTACTGTATCTAAAAAGGGGCCTCATTTATCTCCCCATTTTTTTTCCTATTTTACTAAATTATGTCACCAGACACCCAATTGTCCCAGAGAGAAATTTGGTCAACTTTGCAATCATTTTCCCTTTGTCTGTACTTTCCCCCTCAACTCTATTTCTAAATCTATTTTGAATTTATTCTCTTTTCTCTCCACAGTTCACAGTACTATCCAAACTACTATATTAGATTTTTCTATGTATTCCTACAATAGCTCCTTAAATTAATCTGGTTCCCACAGTCATTCCGTGAGAACTGCTCGCAGCGACAAAGTCAAAACTAAGATCTTTAATCACCGAGTTTTATGTTTTAAAATGAATGCCTAAATGGGCTCTCAAAAAAAATCCCTATAACGGATTGTATGATGGCTATTCTTAGCTGTCAACTTGACTATATCTGGAATGAACTACAATCCAGAAATGGAGGGCTCACCTGTGGGAGATTTTCTGCTTGATTTGAAGTGGGTGAATCCCCTTCTAGTCTGAAACTTTGAGGTATGAAGAAACACCTGTGACCTGGATCTTACGGAGCGTGAGGAAGAATCTTTAATCTGGGACACACCTTTGGCTGGAAGTCTATATAAGGACATGAAAGGAGGGAGGTTCTGTTCTTTGCCTGACTGCCCTCACCTTGCTAGCACACCCATTCCTTCACTGGCATTGAAGCTTACATTTGGGGGATTCTAGCATATACGGAAGATGATCTGAGACATCTGGTGGGGGGGGGGATATTCATTCCATAAACTCAGTGACTCTGAGATCCCTGACTAATACAGATTTACTTCTTTATTCGGGTTCTATTGCTGTGAAGAGACACCATGACCACAGCAGTTCTTCTAAAGGAAAACATTTAACTGTGGCTAGCTTACAGTTTCAGAAGTTTAGTTCATTATCATCGTAGCAGGAAGCATGGCAGCATGCAGCAAACATGGTACTGGAGAAGGAGCTAAGAGTTCTGTAGCTGGATTTGCAAGCTGCAGGAAGGAAAACCATACTGGACATGACTTGAGCATCTCAGACCTAAAAGCCCACCCACTGTGATTTCCCTAACAAAGCCACACCTACTCCAATAAGGCCACACCTCCTAATAGTGTCAGTCCCAAAGGACCTATGGGGACCCATTTTTATTCAAACTACCACAAACAGCAAGAAAAGAAAGTAAAGACACTTGCTGCCAAGCTTGTTGACTTGAGTTCAATCACTGGAACCCATGTAGTAGAAGAAAACTGTGTTCTACAAATTGTCCTCTGACTTCTAAATATGCATTGTAGCACAGGCATGCATGTGCATGCATGCATGCATGGATAAATAAATGGAGAAATCAATTTTTAAAAAGCTTGGCCACTGGGAATGGAGAGAAGACTCAGCAGTTAAGAGCGTGGGCTGCTCTTGCAGAGGACCTGGATTCCGGTTCAGGGTTCCCAGCAGTTATATGGTGGTTCACAACAATCTTGTAACTCCAGTTCCAAAGAATTCTATGTCCTCACCATAGTCACCAAGCATGTTTGTGTTGTACTGATGCATGCAAGCACTCAAACATAAATAGATGCATGATTTATTTAACTGATTATCAAACAAATAATAAACCTTTCATGATTCTATATCCCATACTACTGTGGCATACGCCTCATGAGTCTTGATCCATTGCGGTTCTTCCATTGCAAATGTTAAACAGTTAAGTTTTAAAATAATAAAGCCTATTGTTTATAACCTCTTTATATTGCCTCCTTTTAAGCCAAATCTCATTAGGCTTTCATCCACATTTCCTACCAAACTTGTTCTCATGGATAATGTGGGATGTCCTTCTGTATCTGTGTAGCTTTCATTGGCTAATGAATAAAGCTGTCTCAGCCAATGGCTTAGCAGAGTAAATCCAGGTGGGAAATCTGAACAGAGATATAGAGAGTAGGCGGAGTCAGAGAGACACCATATAGTTGCCAAAGGAGGCATATGTCACATAGCTGTCAAAGGAGACAGGCACCAAAACACTTACCTGTAGGACACAGCCTTGTGGTGATACACAGATTAATAAAAATGTGTTAATTTAAGATGTAAGAGGTAGCTAGGCATATGCCTAAGCTATCAACCAAGCAGTTTTGTAATTAATATAGTTTCTATGTGATTATTCAGGTCTAGGCAGCCAGGAGCAAAAGGGTAGTCTCTGCCTATACACATAGACATCATAAAATTTACATTTTGGAATCCAGTAACTGATTCTTAGTTCTCTTCCTCCTTGAGTCCCACAGAATTTCAAATATCTTCTCCATTTGGCCTTTGAGATGTCACAGATTCCTGAACTACACCTGTCCCTGAGCATCCCTGCAGTAGATCTCTGAATGTGAAGTTCTCTGGCTGCTCTCTTGGGCAGCAGCTCTTCTCTACGCTCACTCCATACCTGGTGTCATCTACCTCTGCTTCTAACCATCCTCTAAATACTCCCATCTCTAAATGTCTCCCCATCTTCACAAAGAATGGTGGAAATACACAGCTTAATACGCTCTAAGCAAAATTTCTGCTTCCCCTATTATACTCTCTCCTTCCTCCCATAGCTCCTCCATATCTAAGGAATATTGTCACCATGTACCAGATACATAAGTCAAACTTCAGGAATCAATCAAGACTTCTTTATTTCCCTAAGACTCCATACCCAGCGATTTAGTACAACCTAACCACTCTTCTTTCTCAGTATCTTCAGATTCTGTCAATGGTTTATTATTTCTCCATCATCATCCAGTGAAAGCCACCATTTCTTGCTTAGCCTAGTATTAAAGTCTCCTACCAGTCCTCACTACTTCCATCATTTGGTTAACCACACAGCTGCCAAAGTGATCTGAAAACATAGGAGGACAGGCTACTCCCCTGATCAAAACCCTCTACTCTCTGCCTGTTGTACTTACAACTTTGAAATATTTCCATACCTGGCACACATCCTACCCACCAATTTGTCATTAGGTATTCTAGCACTGATTTTGATCCTCTGTTCTAAGTGCCTGGGATTCTAAGAGCCAACAGTTTGATCATTATGTACACTTTGCTTGCCATTTCCTCTGCTTCAAATAATCATCTCCAAGATGTTAGCTTGTAATATTTGTTCACTGGTTATAAATGTTAGCTGAGGTTAGACTATCTCAAGGCCTTCCAGACTACCCTACCTAAAATAAAACATGGCATAGGGCCTGGAATGATGGGTCACTGGTTAGGAGAACATATTGCTCTTGCAAAGGATCAGGGTTGGGATCCCTCCTATATTGTGAATGAAAGCCCGCTGTATCTCCAGCTTCAGGCAGTTCTCCTCCAGTCTCGGGAGGCAATGCATGAACATTTTCATAAAACAGGCAGTACACATAAAATAAAAATAAATTTAAAGTAATAAAATCAAATAGCATATGTGTATGCCCCATGCTTTGATTTAGGTTCCACATACATTTTCCCGGACATTCTATTACATGAACTAAGAATGGAAGCTTGAAAAGGGTGAGGACTTCCAGCGTTTGGGAAACTACTGAATCCTTAGTATTTCACATATTCTAAGGCATAAAATATGGTTAACATGAGACTATTGTGCCATAAATATCTGGTGAACTGCACATTTAATAAGCAAGTGTTTCCCCTTGAGTCTTCATCCAAAATCAATACCTCTACACCTTTATACATCTAGTTTGCTTTCTAATGCTGGAATAAAATACTGAGCAAAAGCTCCTATGTGGGGGTAAGGGGTGGATTTGGTTTCCAGGCTACACCGTCCGTCATTGTGGGAAGCCAAGACAGGAACCTGGAGGTAGGAACTGAAGCAACAACCATCCGTGGAGGAAAGCTGCTGCTGGCTTGTTCTCCATGGCTTTTTTTTAACCTCCTTTCTTATTCAGCCCAGTTTAGCCTGCCCAGGGCTTGCATTCCCAACACTGGACTCCTTCTACATCAGTCATTCAAGAATATGCCCCACAAGAGCATGGGTCAGTCTGATAGGAACTGAGGTCCCCTCTTGCCAGGTGACCCAAAATTGTGTGAAACCGACAAAAAAAAAATCTACCCAGCACAACATGTAAATTGCTCAGACAGCATTTAGAACATGAGAAAAATATTCCCCTTAGAATAAAATCTAGCTGTTCCTCATGAATCCATGAATCTCCACAGAATCAAACGCTGCATACCTCTTCATAATTTATTTCATCCTTCTATACCCTTCCCTGTACCACCCTCAAGCAACACCCTCCATCCTGCCCCTTCTTCAACATGACAAAATCACCCCAAGGCCATTTGGAGAAGACTACTTGGAATATTCTCTTCTTAGCTCCTTTAGATCACATTTCTGTTGAAATCCCTTTTCCTGAGAAAGGCCTTTTGAAGGTGTTTCTTGACTATGGGGAAAAGTGAACAAATTTCCTTCCACCTCAGATAAAAAATACCAACCTCAGACCACAGAAACAATTCTTCCCAAGTCGAGCTTGATACACCAATGAGTTTATTCAGGCCTTGGTGACTTTAGGGCCACTGCATGCATCTCCAAAATTCCTGTGTCCTACGTCTGGACCCTGCCCAAAATGCAGGGAGCACCTCCGGAGAGCTTCCTCTCTCCCAGCAATTGCTTGTACTTGTATAGAACCTTGAAAAGAAGTCTTGTGGTTTTCTAGGATTTCTGAGTTTCAGGTGTATTAGTCAGGGTTCTCTAGAGTCACAGAAATTATGGAATGAATCTCTTCCCCTGCCCCACTCTCTAGATATCTTCTCAGCTGCTCTTCTGTATATGATGGAATCCCAAAAAGGTAGGCTCCAGTGCCAGTGAAGGAATGGGTGTGCTAACAAGGTGAGGGCAATCAGGCAAATTTCACAAATTTCTTGGGTGGTATAAGCTACCCTCCATGAATAAATGTTTCTTAGTTTTTTTCTTGATACTGTAAATAAAATACCCTGGATAAAGCAACTTAAAGAAGATGGACTTACTTTACATCACAATCCAAGGGTAAATTCCGTCATGGTAGGAAAGTCAAGGCCCTGTAAATTGAAAGCAGCTGGTCATTCCAGAGCCATAATCAGGAGCAGAGCATGATTGCATGCTGATTCTCAGTGCCCTTTTTCTGCTTCTATAGTTTGAGATCCCAACCGGGAAATGATGTCATCCTCCGAAGAAGAGTTTTCCCACCTCAATTATTAATCAGCCAAGACAATTGTCCACAGGCATATAAAATGGCCTAGCTACCATTGCCTTTCAGACCAAGCAGCAATGACATCCCAGAAGCCACACTAATTAGTCAATCCCAGCAGCCACAATGACATGCACCTTTAATCCCAGTAGCCACACTAGTTTGCCATAGAAACTGAATGGTGTACACCTTTAATCCCAGCCCTAGAGAGGACTATAAAAGGGGAGGAGAGCCATCATTGGGCACAGAGATCTGATCTCGGCACCAGGAGAGCAATCATTGGGGTGAGTTTTGGACCCATGGCAGCAGAACGGGACAGGGAACTCAGACTTTCCTCATCCTCCCTATACTTCCTCCCCCTTCTGCCTCCCTTCCCCCTCTGGCACTGGGGCCGAATCCCAAGGGCAACCTAGCAGGTGGGAGTTACTTTGTTTCAATAGCCTGCCTCCAGCAAGCACGGTAGGCGCTTTGTCTACGAGCTACCCAACCAGCACGGAGATCTGATCTCCGCAGCAGGAGAGACATCACTCTATCAACAGGAGAGCCATCACTGGGGAGTGCCATCACTGGGAAGATACATCAGTAGGCAAAGAGACCTGATCCTGTAAAAGAAGAACCATAGGGAAACATTCGGAGGAAGAGATGGGCAGGCGCCAATGCAAGAATTCACCCAACAATCTGAAAAACAACATGAAACCACCAGAACCCAGCGACCTCACAACAGGAGGACAAGAACACCTTAATCAAGAAGAAGTAGAAAAAATTGACTTTATGAAAGTGATTGACGCCCTTAAACAGCATGCAAAAAAATATCCTTAAAGAAATGGATGAGAAGTATAACAGAAAGTTTGAAGAATTGAATAAATCAGTGAATGATACCCTAGGAAACCAAGGAAAAACAATCAAACAGATAATGGAAACAGTTCAAGAATTGAAAACTGAAATGGAGGCAAAGAAGAAAACACAAACAGAGGGCTGGATGGACATGGAAAATCTAGGTAAACGAATAGAGACTACAGAAACAAGCATAACCAGCAGAATACAAGAGATAGAAGAAAGAATCTCAGAGTCTGAAGATAACATAGAGAAAATAAACGCACTGATCAAAGAAAACAACAAGTCCAACAAACTCTCATCACAAAACATTCAGGAAATATTGGACACAATAAAAAGACCAAACCTAAGAATAATTGGAGTAGAAGAAGGAGAAGACGTACAGCTCAACGGTCCAGAAAATATATTTAATAAAATTATAGAAGAAAACTTTCCCAACCTAAAGAAAGATGTACCTATGAAGGTTCAAGAAGCATACAGAACACCGAATAGGCTGGATAAAAAAAAAAAAAAATCCCCTCGCCATATAATAACCAAAAAAAAAAAGCATACAGAATAAGGAAAGAATATTAAGAACTGCAAAGGAAAAAGGCCAAATCACTTATAAAGGTAAACCTATCAGACTTACACCTGACTTCTCTATGGAAACCATGAAAGCCAGAAGGTCCTGGATAGATGTACTGCAAAAACTAAGAGACCATGGATGCAAGCCCAGACTACTATACCCAGCCAAGCTTTCGTTCACTATAAATGGAGAAAATAAAATTTTCCAGGATAAAAACAAATTTAAACAATACATAGCCACAAATCCAGCCTTACAGAAAATAATAGAAGAAAAATCACTAACCAAGGAGTCCAACAATGACCACAATAACTCAGACATCTAGAGACCCTTCACCAGCGCAACTCAAAGAAGGGAAAACACACAAACTCTACTACTAAAAAAGTGACCGGAGTTAACAACCACTGGTCATTAATATCACTTAATGTCAATGGGCTCAACTCACCTATAAAAAGGCACAGGCTAAGAGATTGGATAGGAAAACAGGATCCAACATTCTGCTGTTTACAAGAAACACACCTCAACCACAAAGACAAGCACCTACTCAGAGTAAAGGGCTGGGAAAAGGCTTATCAAGCAAATGGACCTAAGAAACAAGCAGGTGTGGCCATACTAATTTCTAACAAAGTTGACTTCAAACTTAAATCAATCAGAAGAGATGGAGAGGGACATTTTATACTCATAACAGGAACAATTCATCAGGATGAAGTCTCAATCCTGAATATCTATGCCCCTAATATAAAAGCACCCAAGTACGTAAAAGAAATATTACTAAAACTCAAGGCAGCCATCAAACCGCACACACTAATAGTAGGAGACTTCAACACTCCTCTCTCACCAATGGACAGGTCAATCAGACAGAAACCTAACAGAGAAATTAGAGAATTAATGGAGGTAATAAATCAATTGGACTTAACAGACATCTATAGAATATTCCACCCAAATAGGAAAGAATATACCTTCTTCTCTGCAGCTCATGGAACCTTCTCGAAAATTGACCACATACTCGGAAACAAAGCAAACTTCCACAGTTACAAAAAAATATTAGTAACCACCTGTGTCTTATCAGATCACCACGGATTAAAGTTAGAATTCAACAACAATGCTACCCACAGAAAGCCTACAAACTCATGGAAACTGAACAGTCAACTACTAAACCATACCTGGATTAAGGAAGAAATAAAGAAAGAAATTAAAGTCTTCCTTGAATTCAATGAAAATAAAGAAACAACATACTCAAACTTAAGGGACACTATGAAAGCAGTCCTAAGAGGAAAGTTCATAGCACTAAGTGCCCACTTAAAGAAAACAGAGAACGCACACATTGGAGACTTAACAGCCCACCTGAACGCTCTAGAAAAAAAAGAAGCAGACTCACCTAGGAGGAGTAGAAGACTGGAAATAATCAAACTGAGGGCAGAAATCAACAAAATAGAAACGCAGAAAACAGTCCAAAGAATCAATGAAACAAAAAGCTGGTTCCTGGAGAAAATCAACAGGATTGACAAACCCCTATCCAAACTAATCAAACGGCAGAGAGAGGATATGCAAATTAATAAGATCAGAAATGAAAAGGGGGACATAACCACAGACACAGAGGAAATTCAGAGAATCATTAGATCTTACTACAAAAGCCTGTATGCCGCAAAACTAGAAAATTTAAAAGAAATGGACACTTTTTTAGATAAATACCATATACCAAAGTTAAACCAGGACCAGGTGAACAATCTAAATAGACCTGTTAGTCGCGAAGAATTAGAAGCTGTTACCAAGAACCTCCCTACCAAAAAAAGCCCAGGAACAGATGGTTTCAATGCGGAATTCTACCCGAACTTCCAAGACGACCTGATACATATACTCCTTAATGTATTTCACAATATAGAAACAGAAGAGTCATTACCAAATACCTTTTATGAAGCTACAGTTACTCTGATACCAAAACCACACAAAGACTCAACCAGGAAAGAGAATTACAGGCCAATCTCACTCATGAACATCGATGCAAAAATCCTCAACAAAATACTGGCAAACCGAATCCAAGAACACATTAGAAAAATTATCCATTATGATCAAGTAGGCTTCATCCCAGAGATGCAGGGCTGGTTCAACATATGAAAATCTATCAATGTAATCCATCATATAAATAAACTGAAAGAAATAAACCATATGATCATTTCATTAGATGCTGAAAAAGCATGTGACAAAATTCAACATCCCTTTATGGTAAACGTTTTAGAGAGATTAGGGATACAAGGGTCATACCTAAATATAATAAAAGCTATTTACAGCAAGCCGACAGCTAACATCAAAGTAAACGGAGAGAAACTCAAAGCCATCCCACTAAACTCAGGAACACGACAAGGCTGTCCACTCTCTCCATACCTCTTCAATATAATGCTTGAAGTTCTAGCAATAGCAAGAAGACAACATAAGGGGATCAAGGGGATTCGAATTGGAAAGGAAGAAGTTAAACTTTCGTTATTTGCAGATGATATGATAGTGTACATAAGCGACCCCCAAAACTCCACCAAAGAACTTTTACAGCTGATAAACACCTTTAGTAATGTGGCAGGATACAAGATCGACTCCAAAAAATCAGTCGCCCTCTTATACACAAAGGATATTGAATCAGAGAGGGAAATCAGAGAAGCTTCACCTTTCAGGATAGCCACAAACAGCATAAAATATCTTGGGGTAACTCTAACCAAGGAAGTGAAAGATCTATTTGACAAAAACTTTAAGGCATTGAAGAAAGAAATTGAAGAGGATACCAGAAAATGGAAGGACCTCCCTTGCTCTTGGATTGGGAGGATCAACATGGTAAAAATGGCAATTCTACCAAAGGCAATTTATAGATTCAATGCAATCCCCATCAAGGTCCCATCAAAATTCTTCACAGATCTTGAGAGAACAATAATCAACTTTATATGGAAAAACAAAAAACCCAGGATAGCCAAAACAATCTTATACAATAAAGGATCTTCTGGAGGCATTACCATCCCTGACTTCAAACTCTATTACAGAGCTACAGTAATGAAAACAGTGTGGTACTGGCATAAAAACAGAGAAGTCGATCATGGAATCTTATAGAAGACCCGGATTTTAACCCACAAACCTATGAACACCTCATTTTCAATAAAGGAGCTAAAAGTATACAATGGAAGAAAGAAAGCATCTTCAACAAATGGTGCTGGCACAACTGGATGTCAACCTGTAGAAGAATGAAAATAGACCCATATCTATCACCATGCACAAAACTCAAGTCCAAATGGATTAAAGACCTCAATATCAGTCCGAACACACTGAACCTGATAGAAGAGTAAGTGGGAAGTACCCTACGACAGACGGGTACAGGAGACTGCTTCCTATGTATAACCCCAGCAGCACAGACCTTAAGGGCAACACTGAATAAATGGAACCTACTAAAACTGAGAAGCTTCTGTAAAGCAAAGGAGACTGTCACTAAGACAGTGGAATATATACGCATTAGAGTACTATGCTGCCGTAAAAAACAATGACTTCTCGAATTTTGCATGCAAATGGATGGAAATAGAAAACACTATCCTGAGTGAGGTAACCCAGACCCCAAAAGATGAACATGGGATGTACTCACTCATTATTGGTTTCTAGCCTTAAATAAAGGTCACGGAGTCTATAATTGGTGATCCTAAAGAAGCTAAATAAGAAGGTGAACCCAAAGAAAAACATACAGTTATCCTCCTGGCTATGGGAAGTAGACAAAATTGCCTGGGAAAAAATTGGGATCTTGGGGGTGGGGTGGGATGGGGGTAAGGGGAGATGGGGAGAGAAAAGTGAGAAGAGGAGGATGGGGGGAACTTGGGGAAACAGGATGATTGGGATAAAGGAAGGTTGGATAGGAGAGCAGGGAAGCACAAATCTTAGTTAAGGGAGCCACCTTAGGGTTGGCAAGAGACTTGAACCTAGAGTGGCTATCAGGAGCCCATGGCGATGTCCCCAGTTAGTTCTTTGGGCAGCTGAGGATAGGGAACCTGAAATGACCCTATTCTACAGCAATACTGATGAATATCTTACATATCACCTTAGAACTTTCATCTGGTGGTGGATGGAGATAGGGACAGAGACCCACACTGGAGCACTGGACTGAGCTCCCAAGGTCCCAATGAGGAGCAGAAGGAGGAAAACATGAGCAAGGAAGTCAGGACCACGAGGGGTGCATCCACCCACTGAGACAGTGGGGCTGATCTATTGGGAGCTCACCAAGGCCAGCTGGACTGTGACTGAAAAAGCATGGGATAAAACCGGACTCTCTGAACACGGCGAACAATGAGGGCTGATGAGAAGCCAGGGACAATGGCACTGGTTTTTGATCCTACTTAATGTGCTGGCTTTGTGGGAGCCTAGCCAGTTTGGATGTTCACCTTCCTAGACAAGGACGGGGAGGGGAGGACCTTGGACTTTCCACAGGGCAGGGAACCCTGACTGCTCTTTGGACTGGAGAGGGAGGGGGAGAAAAATAGGGGGAGAAGGGTGGGAGGAGGGGGAGGGAAATGGGAGGCTGGGAGGAGGCGGAAACTTTTTTTTTTCTCTTTTTCTCAATAAAAAAAATTAAAAATAAATAAAAATAAATAAATCATTACAAAAAGGGGAGGAAACAGCTCTCATATACAGTCTCACTCTGAGATTACTGGAGACAGGATCATTGTCACAGACTGAGGTAAAGGTAAGAACCAGTGGCTGACTGTTTTGCTTTTCTGGTCTTTAGGTTAAACCCCAATTTCAGTCTCTGAGTTTTAATAATCCTGCTTCATTATTCCAGATTCTACTAAACTGACAATTCACAGTATTACAATTATACAACATAAGACTAACAGCTAATGTTACCTCATGGTCTCGTTCAGTTACCATCATATTTACTTCCTTTGTCTTTTTCAAGCACATAATATTTTGCTACTAGCTAGGTTATTTATTTGGCTTCTAAAGAAGTTAAGGTTGGGGCTAAAAAGATGGTTCAGTGGTTGAGAGCACTGGCTGCTCTCCCAGATGATCCATGTTCGACACCCAGCACCCACATAGTGACTGACAACTCTATGTAACTCCAACCACAGTCTCCAATGCTTTCTTTGTGACTCCATGGGCAAGGTGCATAGACAGACTTGTAAACAAATCACCCATATACGTTAAATAAGTACCCAATCATTGTAAAGAACATAAAGTCCATAAAACAAAGGCCTCAATGTCTCATTCACTGCTATGTCAACAGTTCCTGAAATAATGTCTCACACACAGAAAATATAAAGTTGTTGGCTAAAATACTCATATGTTTTGTCTATGAAACTATGTTATTCATAAAGGCTTAAAATGGAAAATAATTGAAATTTCATTAATGTAGTTATGGAGTAGCTATATATCAAAATAGTTTGAACCTGTACAGTAATACAAAAATCTGTATTTATTAATACAGAACAATGTCTACAATATTTTAATGAGTAAAACAGGATTACATATACTTTAATCCAATTTTATTAAATATCCTTGAGAATGTATAATTAGATGTCTGGTAAAAATATTTGCTGAAATCGTATCAATTGTTCTCATTGGTGGGTTACATAAATATAGTTTGAGATCATTGGTTATTTATGATAAATTGATATCATTTATAACTAGTTGTTGTTATTCTGCAGGGAAAAAACATGGCCATTCTTTTTCGCGTATGGTCAAAACAACTTTAAACTTCAAACTTTGTAGTTTGAAATAACTTACAAATACCAGGCTAGTTAACTTTGACTAAATTTTAAAACATGCACCATTTTCTATTTTAAATTACATTGACTTCTAAATTAAATAATTATTGAAAACCATGTGTAATTCCTTTTTTCTAACTTATTTTGAATGCAGCATGGAAATCTTCATCATAACAGTCTTTTGTCTTGGTCTTGCTATATAAAGAAAATAAGAACTGTGAAGACTTCTCACTGGCTTTAAGTGTTTTTTCCTACGACACATCTTACCATAGAGAGTACCTAGAAGACTCAAAATGACTTTGGGGACAAATATTGTCCATTAGTCTCCTTCAGCCAAGACTACAGTCAAGTAACACGTCAAAGGAGTTATCTGTTTGATTTATGATTTTCAAACAAGTTTTTCAAAACTGCATGTCCAAAAAAGAGCACTAAGGAATCCAATGCTCCTTCTGCTCAAACACTCAAAAACAGCCATGCAATTATGAAAGCGTTTAGAAAACTCGGGAAATCTGAGTGAGACTACTCCCGTGCAAAGGCATTTGCACACGCACACTGGAGTATATAGAGCTGTCTAGGCAACGCAGCAGTCACGGCAATCCCTATAAATCATACTGACACACTTTGTTCCCGTCCGGCTCGCCAGATAGCTGCCTTCACAACATCCCCAAATCACAAAATGAGATGCAGCATGTAGTCAAATTACTTTTCCGACAAACCAAACAGCATCAAAAAAAAAAAAAAATACCCGCAAGGACGAATTCATGAGAGATTAAAACGTGCTTAGCAGATCAAGAACGGAGAGGCCACTGTGATTCCAGAGGGGCACCGGAATATGCCAAAATTGTTTTATGACACTTAGCCATAATTACAGCTAACCATACTGTTGGGGCTCTTTTCTTGGCAGGATCAGAGGCAATGAATACGCATGTGTATTTGTGTGTATATATAAATTAATTTCCATCTGAAGATATGATTGCTCCACCTGTTATAGTCTGTCTCCATCCTAAATTCTCATCCAATATTGCCAATTAGTTCACAAAACAGAACTGAAGGGTGAAAACTAAGGTGCAAAATGTCTGATTTATGGATAAAATTGGCTATGCCCAATTATGTTTGTTGCTGCTTTAAATATTCTGTTATCAAATCGATTAAATAATTAAGGCTGTTACAAACATGTCATATGGAATTTCACATCTAATTTCAACGAGTCCTTTCGAAATGTCACATAGTTTCTGGTACTGTGGGATTCTTTCCTTCTCTGGAAGGTCACCTGGGGTGCTCACCTTCATTCAGGAAACAGTTGGAGCAGGATGAAAGAGTTATAAGAGATAGATGTCTTGGGTTTTGTAATTTATAAGCCCCATGATCCTGAACAAGTAGCTCACCTAAGAGGTTTTCTCTCTTTTTTTTTTTTTTTTTTTTTGCCACATCAAAGACATGGAAATAGGATTTGGACTGCCCACCTTCTAAGATATTTTAAACATGAACTAAAGTGAGTCATGTCATTTGGGATGCAGCTTGTATGAAACAAATTTAATACCATTATTACTTGAGAGGAGCCTAGAAAGTCAGTCTGCATGCTCGGTATGATCCGATGTCTGCTGAGCCGTTCAGATGCTCTACTGTAAAGTGTCTGTTCAAGGACAGCCATAACAGTGTCTTCCTCCAGCACACTTGTCCTCTGATGAAGACCGCACACCCAAACTAAAACTAAAACAGCAGTAATACTACCAGTAATAATAATGATTATTATTATTATTACCCATGGGCACCGATGGGTAGCCTGGGAGACAGATTTCACCATGACCTTCAAGGGTCACAAAAGTCTTGAGCCTAATTGGACAGAAATTTTACTTTTTTTTCTTTTTGTTGCTTTTGTAAGTTTGGAATTTATGTTTTAGAGTGATGAACACATTTTCCCTTAAGCTATGTTGAAAACTAACAAGTAGATGTTGTGTTTAAAGACATGTAGATTTCAGATGAGTTTTATTGAAAATAAAGTAAAATTTGACAACAAAGCAGAGCTTATTGCCACCACCATATTCGACTGAGTAAAGTTAGCATTCGACCATGATAAATATGAACAACTGTGTCACCCTGCCCATTTACTTCTTACATGAAGAATGACATGAGTAAATGCCACAGCACACATGTGGCGCTCACAGGACACTATTCAAGAGTCACTGCTCTCCTTCCACTGTGTGGTTCCCAGAGATTGAGTTCAAGTCCTCAAGCTTGGTAGCAAGCACTTGTACCTGCTGAGCTGTGAGATAAGGGATTTTTTTTTCTTTTGGTTTTTGGAGACAGGGTTTCTCTGTGGTTTTGGATCCTGTCCTGGAACTAGCTCTTGTAGACCAGGTTGGTCTCGAACTCACAGAGATCCGCCTGCCACTGCCTCCCAAGTGCTGGGATTAAAGGCGTGCACCACCACGAGAAACTCTGAAGCCCATAGACTAAGGAGGCCTGATGAATTGCTGTCGAAACTTAGAACCTTTGCTACTCAAATGACCTTCCCGGCTAAAAGACTCCTTGAGGAGGGCCATGGAAGAAAATGGATCATACAGAAGAAAGAGCCCGACTCTTTGAGCTGAATAAAGTAGATACAGAACTAAACATTTATGCAGAGCTGGTTTCATGAAAATGGAATTTGAGAAAGATGATATTTTAGCCCTAGACCCTTATAGAATAAGCCCTTAGTGAAAATCCAGCCAAGCAATAAGTGAGAGTCATCTAGCCACAAAATAGAAATCATGTACAAAAAAAAAAAAGCATATCTCTGGCAAGTATTTTAGGATATGTAAAAGCGAGTGGCACTGGTGACAGGTGTAGCAAATTTATAGGGTTGTAGAAACTAAGATTCTCACAATGAAAACAAAGACGGAACTACGCTCAGCTTGAAGTTGGAGTCTATGACATGCATTCTTTTAATGAAATACTGCCCAGTGGTAGTATACAGATCTCTGTGGACTCTTTCTCCAGCAAAACAACCATCACTAGGGAATATTACATTTCTAGCGATCACAATAACAACAGTTTAAAGTCACCGGGAAATTCCTAAAGGCATCTAGAAGACAGAGGAACATTTATTCAAGGAAATGTTTAAGAACAGCTTGGTGTGATGGATGCTCTACTCCAAGCAGGTGCAGCAAGGTGATAGAACCCATCTCTTCTCTAGCTCCTGGGCCAGGATGATGGCTTCTCCCTGGCAGGAGTCCACCGGCCCTGCTCATCATGCCTCACCTACTGTTGCGGAATCTCTCTTCCAACCAAGATTCCAACGCATTTGAGGTCCCCCATCTTCCACTAGCCTACAGTCCAGCTGACTGAGAACGCTGAATCTAGTCACACTGTCCTGGGCGCTCTCATTAGACAAACACCAAACTCCAGAAGGAAAAGCTGAGAAGACATGGCCATATATGTATCCATAACACCTCTCATAAAACATGATGGGCACACTATCACCTGCTGACCCTGAACTCATTTCTATAAAAGCAAATGGGATGCTCTAATCAGGAAGAGAAGACGCTGATTGGAGTTAAGAGTTCTGCATCTCTCTCTAAAAGAACTTCAGCAACAGCAACAAATGTTCTAGCTCAGAGTTGTTATTATTGAAAACAAGAGAAATCCCAGACAGTGAGCAATGCAAAGGAGAGTAGCAAGGCTGCAATAGATACAAGTGAAAGACTGGCCACTCCACCTCAAAAGGTGAACCCAAGAGAAATGAGGAGAAAGCGTAATAGAGCCCTGCTGGGCTGAGAGAAGCCTCAGAGCTGACCTGGGCAAAAAGATCTCAGTAGAATCAGGCGTTTGAGAAATATGTTTCCTCAAGGCATTGTCAAAAGCGATAGAACTGTCAGCCAGCAGTAAGTACAAGTTCACAGCTGGGGCTGACCAAGTAATGGCAGATGGGACAAAGCCTTAAAGAAAAAAGGAAGCCAAGGAAAGCTCAAAGGAGCCTGGTAAAACAAAACAAAACAAAACATCATCCTTCTCACTACATGCACCATGCCTAGAAGTAATAAATATGTCCTCTTTTTACTGTTTCTCCCCTATAATTCCAGAAACTCATCTTTAAGGCATGACAAAAATGCCATGGGTAAAGATTTCAAAGAAGAAGGAAACACTAAATTACATAAGACCAGTCCTGGCATCCTGCAAAGACTGGGTCCTTAAAAGAGTGGTTAATCTTTGCAATCTCTAGAAAACTTAAATCTTCATCATTTACTATCAGTAACAAAGATGTTCTAACCATCAAACATGATAGCACAAAGTAACCTTGAAAAGCATGTAAAAGATATTTGGAGCGTGGTATTGAGTTCTTAAGACTATGTTGTTTCTGGACCCAATTCAGTAATTCAAGAAATAAGCTCTAACACACATATAACCTTCCACGTGCAGACACACCCATGTCATCAGTGTGCATTCTTCGGGACCTAGAAGAGACTAGATACAAACAAGTAGGATGATATGGAACTCCTGCATAGCAGAAAAAAAGAAAAATTATTACAACCATCAACTCCCATGAAGATGCCCAGGAATGTGAGTGGGGAAAGTAAGACAGAGGCCAAGTTGGTCAACTGAATATCGGGAATGCAGATGAACTCCCAGCATGCAGCAGGTGTTCCTCTGGTGTGCCCCCCCCCTCCCCGCTCATCTAACCAATTCCAAGAATAACAGCAACTCTGTTGTTTTAGGCTTTCTCATCTCTGTAATTCCTCCTTCCTATCTTCTATCTGGTTTGAGGGTTCATCTCCCACAGACCCACAGTATCCATGCCCTACATGTATGCAGCCCTGCATTATAGCAGAGTGATCTGATATCTCTCTAACGATAAAGACCTTAAGGAACCAATAAGGTATTTGGCACAGTGCCAGGCATAGAGGAGCTCAACAAGTGTGGCGAGGAAAATAAGTGAACCTAAGCATGGAACTGTTCAGAAGAAACTGAGCTTCCTCCAAAATTAAGACTATGACCTCAAAGAGTACAAAGCCTCTATTGGTCATTCTGAGCCATTGGCTATATTTCCCTCATGGCTAGAACTAGATAATGAAGGACAGAGCCTTCAGGTTACAAACGACACTATGTGTAGCTACCAAGGACTGTAGAATAGTAAGGGCACAGAATATGGGTCTCTGGTAAACTAAGATGAAATAAGATGATAATATATGGTATGGCATCTGTGCACTTAAACAAAGATCCCTTAGACATCATGATTTAAATTAATGACACAGTTTAACAGTGGATTAGCAGTTGAGAACACATGCCTGCTTTTGTAACCTGATCCAGAGCCTGTGACTGGAAATGTCATAGGGCCTAGCCCGTTGCTTTGGACTACTGTTTTGCTAAACGGTCACACTGTTAAACTGCCTTCTGAATGTTTATGTTTATGCCCATACATTACTGCTGCATAATGTCCATAACAGAAAGTCTCTGACTCTAGTAGATGACAATTAGTGGGGAAGCCCTAGCTGACCACAGTGCTAAGAATAAGGGATAGTGCAGTACTTGGTCTTCAGTGGGACATCTATACAACCCCTTCCAAGGCTTGGAAAACATCAATGATCCAAAAGAGCAAATGTCAGAGCCAGAGTAGGAAGAATGTGCAGCACAAAGGCATCTTCTGAACACAGCATCGCTGTTGTCCTCATGAACTCCCTGTAGCTGTGCTTTTCTTCACAAGATCGGACACAAGGCATGGTGAGAAGAGAGCCTGAGAGGCCGTACCTCTCCCTGAGGGGCCGTTACTGGTTCCTGGTCTCTGGGAGAGGAGAATCATTTTCTTCAGTGGCCCAGGCCTTGATCTATCACTCTTGCTCCAGAAAAAAAAAAAAAACACCCATTCTTGTTCAAGAAACATAAGTAAACTCTGGATCACACACAAAAAAGAAGGCGTGAAGGAAGAAGAGAGATTTCTTGAGAAGAGGTGTTCCAACAAGAAAGGAAAAACAGCAGTGAATAAGAGAGAGACATGGGGAATTCAGACAACTAAAATTCATTTTATATATACTTCAAGCTGTCTAACATTTGATGGAAAGAAAAAAAGAACAGTAGCTTACTATGCAAGAGAGAAGCCAAGGGAGGGAGAGAGTCACACACTGGGTCCGGGTTTGTTGGCACTGTTTGGGGAGGTTGTGGACCCTTTAAGAGGCAATCCTTTGCTGGGGGAAGTATGTTCTGAGAGCAGGTTTTGGGATTCCTAGCCTGGTTCTTACTTCCAGTCTCTGTGCTCTGCTTGGGTTTACAGTTGAAGATGCGATCGCACAGAATTCTACCTGACCTCCTGCTACCAAGCTTTCCCCTAACAATGATGGCCTCTCCCTCTGGAACCCTAAGCCAAAATCAACTCTTTATCCCATAAGTCACTTGTCCCTGTGGTGTTGGTCACAGCCACAGAAAAACGACTAATACAGATTACCAGAGGAAATACAGGCTCGTATGAGTTTCTTCCAAGCGCTGAATGAGGTATGCTCTCAGAAGATTGTTTACCTGAAACAGTTGCTCTTCCTGTAGGAGTCTAGATTATCATGAAATCCTGTGCTCTAATTGGAGGAGGGAGAAAACCTTCTGAAAAGAACATTACATACTAATACATTGTAAGAATTTGCTGATTGATTTGGGCTTAGCTCCCTATATGAGCAGTTAATTCTTCACTTTTCCTGGCTGGTTTTGTTTGCTTGAGAGCAGACTTACACCCCTTTTTTATCGGCTATTCTGTCAAAACCCCATGACAAGCACTGAAATACCACCTCAGCATATCACTGAGGAAGCTGAAGCCCGAGGAAGGTAGGCAGCAAAGGTAATGCCAGAGCCAGCCAGCTCCTTGACACACTCAGTCATTTGCATTATAGCTGTGACTAGTCACAATAAAAATAATTATATTCTCATTAAATAAGACCATTTCTCATAATAGCATAATTTGATTCAAATAAGGAACTGATCCAGCAGGGTCTTGGAAGACCTGGTGCTGTTTCTCTCAATGGCAGCTAATTTGGCAGAAGGTACACAGGAATTTATTTTTGTGTTCCAAGCGTAATCACCACCTGTGACATTCCTAAGATCTCTTTTGGTAAAAATTAAATCTCCTGTACTGGCTGGAAACATTTCTACTCACAATGGCTACATATGGACACGGAGGTGGATTCAATAATCTCCAATTTTTCCCCTAGTTAGCTTTTCTGTCTTTCTTTAGACATATTTTGTATGAGACACACACCTTGGTGGGTTCTTTGTTCATTTAATTAACATTGCAATCATGCAAGCATGACTATTATGATCTTTCTAAGCTTTCCATCATTATAAATTTTTAGAAACCTGAATGTTGTCTGAGAAAAGAAGTATTTTAATTTATATATAAAAGCCATTTTAACACATTAATTTTTTAAAAAAAATCAATTCTGCCATTTAAAATTGGTAGTAAAAGTTGTGTGTATCTTTATTTGTATTTTTCCTTTAACATTTAAGTCTACTAATTATAATTTTAAGTGCTCACTTTATTTAAGGAAACAATACCTCAATCTCACCAAACTGGAGAGCTAAAGCCTAATGTATACTCAGGTACTTCAAGCATCGTTTAAAACAGTCTCCATGGTAATCTCTTGTTAGAAGAGGCTGTGCACACACAATTCATCTTCTTTGTAAAATCAGTGCCCACCACGGAATTTTTTTTTTTTTAGCTAAACCTTCTTCATATGAAAAAGGAATGATTTCCAAAGGAATCAAGTGTCCTCTGTCTCCCGCCAAGCTCAGATGTTCCATTTTGTGAAACATTGTACTTCAAGATGTGAAGGGCACTTTCCCATGTTTGATGGCCACTGAAAAGGGCAATGTCCACTAGGGCAGTTTGAGCGAGATCCTGCCCTGTCCTGGCACAGATCTCCTCCATTTTCACTCTTGGGTTCTGGATGACATACAAGACCAGGGTTATGTAATGTCCTCCCCCCAGAGAATGGGAAATATGGCCTTCGTAAGTCCTCAGAATCACACAAACAAATGATGATGTCATCAGCCTCAACTCTTTCACAGCTACTTATGGCTGACATCTGAAACAAGAAACAGCCTCTTCATGAGGAATACCCGGATCGTTTTTATCCTAATCCTAACCTCGGTCTCCACACACATGCCTCTTGCTTCCCACATCTAAATGGTCTTGAGTTTTCTCACTTGTGGTTTTCCCAATCTTCTGTGCCCATCAGGAAAGTCAAGGAGTTTTGTTGGCTTGATTAGAGTCTCATTTGTTTAGTTTTAAGAGCTGGTACCCAGTAACCTGCCTCCTGAAGTCTGCTTTCCTTGGCCAGGAGTGGAGTCTGGGTACGTGCATTTCCACAGCTCCCCGGTGTGAGTCTACTGTGGAGCTGGAATTCAGAAACAAAGCCACTTTCATTTCTTGCCTAGAACTCTGGCTCTGGTTAAATCCAGCTCAAATCATCCAAGTCCTCTGTCATAAGTATGTGGTACCTTCAGCAATAGGGGCTAACCACAAACCCTTGAGAGGTAACCAAGGGCCACATCAATCGTCTATGTCATTCCCAGTCACTGGACTAATGTGCTAACCATTTAAAACAGGGTTTCTTGTGCCTGTGGGTCACATTGTCAGACCAAGTATCATAACTCTGTGTGTGTGTGTGTGTGTGTGTGTGTGTGTGTGTGTGTTTGCAAGCATTCACATGCTTATATGTACATATATACTTGTAAGTATCATCTATAATTTTAGGCAAATATAAAACAATATGATTCCTTGAGGCTTTATCAAACAATGTTATTTGTCCCATGTCCCTCCTTCTCTTTTTCTATTGGCCACCTTCCATCCTCCCCAGCTGAAGCCCTCTCCGTGTTTTTCAGTTTCTCACTTCATATCACCTATATTCCTCTGCTCCCCTCTCAGGCCCCACTGATGGCCCCTTTATGTTTTCCTGGTTTCTGTGGTTACTCCATGTTACATATTCACAACTGAAGGTTTGGGGCTGGGAGCCACAGATAAGAGAGAACTCCCAACATTTGTCTTTCTGGGTCTGGGTTACCTCACTCAATATCTTTTCTGGTCTACCCATTTACCCACGAATTTCATTTTTTCTCTACAGCTTCATAGTGCTCCATTGTGAATATGGACCATATGTTCATTATCAGTTCAACACTAGAAAGATAATTAGGTTAGCCTTTCCCTGGGATGAGCCCCTTACTTGGTATCCAATGCAAAGTGGTCAAGCCTGATGCCATATGCACACAAGCACCAAAAACAAACTCAGCAGACTGTGTTTCTATATTTATGCACACATATATATGTGTAACAATACTAATCAAAGAAAAAAGAGGCTATCAACTTGAGGGTAGGGAGATGGAGTGTGAGGGTTTGTAGAGGGAATACCTGGGAGGGACTGAAGGAAGGTAGGGAGTGGGAAATAATGTTGCTCTATTTAAATTAAAATGTATTAAATTTTAAATAATATGACATGCAAACATCTTTTATTTTATTTTTTTTAAAAAGAAAACAAACTATCTTTTTTCATTTTACATACCAATCCCAGTTCCCATCCCCTCCCCTCCTCCCATTTCATTTACTTCCCCCCCCCACCCCACTCCCCAGCCACTCCTCAGAGAGGGTAAGGTGCATTGCTTTGAGGAAAGTCCAAGGCCCTCCCTACTATATCTAGGCTGAGCAAGGTATCCATCCAAATAGAATGGATTCCAAAAAGCCAAGACAAACAGTAGAGATAAATTCTGGTGCCACTTCCAGTGGCCCTGCATCTGTCCTAACTATGCAACTGTCAACCACATTAAGAGGATCTAGTTTGGACCTATGCTGGTTCCTTCCTTGTCCATCCAGAGTTGGTGAGCTCCCATTAGCTCAAGTAAACTGTTTCAGTGGGTATCCCCATCATCGTCTTGACCTCTTAGCTCATATTCTCACTCCTCCCACTCTTCGACTGGACTTTGGGAGCTCAGTCCAGTGTTCCACTGTGGGTCTCTGCCTCTGTTTCCATTAGTTGCTGGATGAAGATTCTATGATGACATTTAAGATAGTCATCAATCTGGCTACAGAACAAGGTCAGTGAGGGTACCCTCTCCACTATTGCTTGGGGTCTTAGCTGGGGTCATTCTTGTGGATTCCTGTGAATTTCTCTAATGCCACGTTTTTGGCTAGCCCCATAATGGCTCCCTCAATCAAAATATCTCTTTCCTTGCTCTCCATCTCTGTCTTTTCTCCATCTCAACTATTCTATTCCCTCAAGTTCTTCTCCATCTTTTTCTACCCTCCAAGAGTGATATTGCTGAGTCCTGAGGCAGGTTGATTCTCCGTTTTCTGAGAAATCACCATACTGATTTCCAGAATGGTTGTACAAATTTGCATTCACACCAGCAATGGAAGAGTGTTCCTCTTACTCCACATCCTCTCCAGCATAAGCTATTATCAGTGTTTTTGATCTTAGTCATTCTGAGGGTTTGCAGGGAAAATATCTGGGAGGGACCAAAAGAAGGTAGAGAGGGGGGAAAGCAATGTCACTTATTTTAATTAAAATGTATTTTTTTAAAAAATTAAAAATAAAACACATGAGAGTTGTTTCCTTACTATAAGGTCACAGAGAAGAGCACTATGGTCAGAATCAGGAGACACTTGGTACTTCACGTACCTCAGACACTCCCACAGACTCATCTGGACTCCCACAGACTCAGAGAAGGCACTGGGCCATCCTCAGGAATAAACAGAGGTGCTCTCTGAACAGTGTCAGTTCCTCCTTGGCTGGCATTCAGCAGAGGAAAACTCAACAACACTAGTAATGACATGCACCCCAAATCAGCTTTAAGAGGTCTGGCTTCACCAAAGGCCTCCTGGTCTTTACCTGAATAATGGCCCCAACCCCTGAGCCACTGCTACCGATCTCCCTCTGGCAGCCATTCTCCATGTTTGCCCCAGAATGACACTTGGAGTAACAGGAGCTCAGCAAAGAACCGTTACAAACATCTGTTTGGTTTCACAAGGGCCACACTAGTAAATTGTCCACAGCTATTATCTCACTGTGTGTCACATTAATGATCCCACAAAATGAGGAATGAGGAGAAGGAGTGATCTTGCTCAACCCCTTTATAAGGCAGGAAATTGGAGCTAGGGACTCTGTACAAGTGGATGAAAACTCGCTAAACTAAATGTCATCCCTCATCTAAATACAGAACTTCCCATCTGTAAGGACATTTTCCTTCACAGGGACATCCCCTCACAGTAGAATGTGGAGCTGCCAAAACTCTTGCTGCTATAACCAAGCTCTGCGTGGCTAGAGGACACCGAATGTTAACCTGTGAAACGTTCCGCCGGCCTCAACTGTGACTAACAGGATTTGTACCATAACCGACTGGTCGTGTGCCAGGAGCCCCATCCATGACATCATTCATCTTTCTTTCTTCTCAGTTTTCATCCTCCTGGGGCCAGGAGGGCAGTAGAATCGCTCTCTTCATTCTGTGACTCCGGATGTGCCTACCTCTACTTCTTGTCCTTCCAAAGGAGCCTGTTTCATGGTAAATTACGGGTTCCATGCAGGAAGCTGTATTGCTTTTCCCATTTGCAGTTGTTTACACTTTGCTATCAATATTTTCCCACCAATATGCCATTCAGGGGCTGTTACGCTGACACTAATGTTAATGGTTATATTATACTTCTGTTTCACTACAGTGCATGTTTTTTAAAAAGCATAAAGAGCCCATTTTGCAGATGTTCATATAGCCTCACGGCACACAGTTACTTATATCCGGTGTGGAGAAGAAGCCTAGACATCCTTGTCTCCTGAAGCCAGTTGCAATTCCAAATTATCTGAATTAATTGAAGCCCGACACCATCCATACAGATTCATGACCCAGATGAAAGATGAACTCTGGTAAAAACAAGCAGCGTGCTTAGAGCATCGCCAAACCAAGGAGCCGAAGGAGAAGAGCAGATGTCTCCAGAAGGAATGAGCCCCAAGATCACCATTACTGAACTGCCCAGTGTCGGGATGTCAGCAGTGATCACAATGGAAGGGCTGTAAAATGTCACAGCCACAGGGGCTGCACATCTGTCCCAGTAGCATAACTCAGCCTGCGACCTGGATGGGAGCGTGACAGCTTGCTCCTAAAGGGAGAAGAATCCTCAGTGGAGGCGGAGCCAACTTAATCTCCTTGGAGTTCAGCACTAAGTCTAGAGAACACTACTTATTGATCTCATCCCACAGCAAGGCACCTGTATTTTATCACCAGTAAATAGCCCTTGTGGGTCTTTTCAGGATTCGAGGCAGCTAAGATAAGAACACATTTTCCTCGGTTCTTTTTATTTAAAAAAAAAAAAATCGTGGTGGAAAAAATACACATAGTGAGGAAATCACAAAAACCTAGTATCTGGAAAGCCAGGAGCAGGGCTGGCGAGTCTGCCAACCATGGCTGAGCCTTAACCCTGGCATTGATGGAATATGAGACCCGAGGCCAGCTTTATCTCCTCTCTGTCAGTGTCACCGACAGAGAGAGCAGGCTGAGGAAGGTGACATCATGCCTCACGGGGGTCCTGCAGAACTCAGAATGAACGGAAGTGTGCTTCAAACAAGAGGACTGTGCCGACACACTGGAAACAACATGACAATTTAATAATAAAGCGAGGAGAATCAACAAAGCTGAAGAGCCTACAGAGACCTGGCCTCTCTGATTATGCCTCTGGAAAATGACACTCGAGTGCCAATTTCAAGTGGCTGGAGTATGGTCCAAAACCCCACAAGCCTTGGGCATTCTGCCAGTGTTCCTTTTTTATAAGAAGCTTTGTGTGCTTTGTATTCATACTCAGATCCTTAATTTCTTTTTCTTTTCCTTTTTAGGCTGTTTTGCACACTGTGGTGACTAATTTTAAATCTCACATATATATCCAAAATAGAGCAAGCCTAGCCATCTAGCGTCAAATGACATATCACTGTTTTGCTGGCTTCAAATAATTAAGGCAGCATCACAATAACTATTAGGCATTGTTTTCCTCGTTTGTTTATCCGGAATCACGCACATCACGGGATGGAACTGGCCAGCTGAAACCAGTCTCCCACCCTCTCCTCTACACCCAGCCCCGCAAACTTCCCTGCTTTGAAGACAGCTGAATTTAGAATTGCAGGGTGTCAATGAGCCAGATAAAAACCAACGCTGAGCAGAAAGGGAACACAAAAATCTTCATATTTTTAGGGTTTTTCTTTCCCTTCTATTTTATGAACGTAAGAGTAGAACCGGGATTTGTGGAGTCTATAGCTTATACAATTTTGGAGCCCTTTCAATAATAAAAGTAGACACACTTTTCCCAGCATATACATTCATGGCATCATTCTGCTAGGTAGAACCCCTTCCAGAATTTAGGTGGAGCCTTTGAAAGAAGCCATGACACTTAAGGAAAATCTACCCTTCTGCCTGTATGACGGGGCTGCCATGATTGTTTGTTCCCATCTCTTCTTTCTCCTCATAGGGCCCTCAGTCTATTTCCCACAATCCTCTAATTCTTTGCACCCACGATCTTTTCCGTCTACTACTTTTTTCTTCAGCATGGACAGTACGTAAACTCAGGAAGTATCTCAGGACACACGAACACATTTAATGGGAAATAGTCTTCTCCAGAAAATTCTCAGATACACACTTCAGAGCAAGGAGGAAAAAAGACCAAAGACAATGAACTATTTCCTTAGAGTAAATTCTCAGATTAGCCTTACTCTTCCAAACCTATAGGGAGTAAAATCACAGATCAGCAGGCCCAGTAACAGCTAGAGAAAGTTGTCAGACCCATCACGAGAGAGTCACGCCTATACCTAAGCAAATCCTGACCAAGGACCTAACAAACTTGAGTTTTTATTAGAGCAAGAAGTGTGTTAACAACTTCAGCTGCCAAGACAAACAAAGGCCACACGAGCCTGGTTCATCCTCCCGGTCAGCGGCATCGCCTACCTCCAGCGTGCGCGCTCTCTCTCTCTCTCTGCCTACAGAGCCAGCCGACACCCAGGCAAAGTGGAGGTCAATATGGAGGAAGGCGCAGGACCGGTCAGGAAAAGGATGTGGCGGTGTTTGAAATCAGAGCAGCTACCCTAGGCCAGGGCCAACCATAACAGGAAGGTACTTCAGTATTCCATTAAAAAAATAATAATAATAAATCAACACTCATAAGTTTCTGGCCAAACAATAAGTAAATAAAAGAGGCTACAGTCATTACAGAATAGGTGAGGCGATACCAGCTTTAGGAATGCAGCAAGGTGCACCAGTGACTAAGCTCTGGACTTCTCTGCAACAGCATCCACATCACAGGCTCAGCATAAATCCTATGATGTCAATATAATTTTAGTTCACATTAAAATTCAAACAACAGATGCTAAAATAACCTGGTATAATGGGAAACTTGGGGGTTGTTTGATGTTTTAGCCCAAGTAGCCTGAATTATCTCTCCTGGGATCCCATTGCCTTCCTCAGCTTCCTCCCTCTTTTCGGAACCTGCTACCCAATACCACTCCCAGCCATAATTGATTCCTGCTTACCCACAATGCCCAAGTCGCAAGCCATGTCAGTTCTGCCTCTGAAATTACCCTAAATGTGCCCCCTCCTTCCTACTTATATCAGGACTCTCCAGAGAATGTCATTAGCCTTCCGCTAGCTTCCCAATGTCCACATTTGCTTCTCCAGTTCCTCTTCAAATTGTCAATATCTATTTCCTGAAGTACTGATCTCGTTTCTTTGCTACTCTATATACATTATAAAACCTTTCATAATCTCTCTATTCCATCTTTATCATGGTCCCAGTATCCCATGGAGACGCATCTTATACCACCCCATCTTTGGTACCCTATTCTCCAACCACATGAGGCTCTTTGCTGTTTGTCTCAGACCCTTGCCCATGCGTTCTCTGCTTGGGACTATTTCCTTGTCATCAAGATCAAATTCAAGAGGTTGGAGATGTAGCTCAGTTGGTCAAATGCTTGTCTGGCATGCACCACACATACTGAGGATGCTGGTGCACACCTATATGCCCAGCACTAGAGAGTTAGAGGAGGGAAGATCAGAAGTTCAAGACAAACCTCAGTTGGATGAATCTGAGGCCAACCAGGGATATAGTGAGGCCCTATCTCAAAAAAGGAAAGAAAGGAGGAGGAAAGGAGTGAGGAAGGAAAAGAAGGTGGAAAGTAGTGAAGGAAGGAAGGAAAGAAAAGGGATCCAGTTCAAATACCACTTTTCCTATAAAACTTCCTCTGACTCACCCTCCTCCAGGCTGAATGGCTACATCCTTCTTCTGGGCTCTCAATCTCCTTAAAATAAAATTATCTATGGCCTCATCTCAGCTCATTAGGTTCTATTCATCTCGATATCTCCAGCACCCAGCAGCGATCCAACATGCCAATGCATTTGACTAAAACTGGAAAGAAATAATCCCCCTAACATGAACTATTGGAGCAAGAGTAGACTTACAGCTGAGACTTGTTACTCATTTATTTTCCCGGGCCACGCCTACTTTTAAAATACTGACTGGCTTGCAAGGGTACTGTGGGAAGGTCAGATTCACACAGAAACTTTCCAGAGCCCTAGAGAAAGGAAATGCTTGTCTCCAGAGACCATAGTTATTTTGTTTGTTAGGGATTGGGAGGTTGTTTTAATTCTGATTGTGCCTGTCTTTACTTCCTGTGTTGTTCCTGCTGTTCATCCAAAATTTCTAAAACGCATTGTCTCCTAGGGTACAGAGGATGCTGTCGTCTCTCAAAGATGGTTGATGTGTTTAGCCTTCAGACCCCCTGGTTGGCTGTGCCATGCCAGCTCTTTCCTTCGGGTATTATTAATTACCAGGACTGCTACAAACAGGCAGCTAGCTGCCCCAGTCCCCAGCAGGCAAACCAGCAGGTTTATCAGATTTCCCCTTTCAATTAAAGAATCCTACTTAGCTGCAGACTGGAAGCTCCAAAAGTTAACACAGAATACTTTCCCAAGGATTATTCTTATTGTTAAACTGTGCTTCCCCAAGACACTGATTCTATTGCTAATATTATCACAGGGCAAGAAAAACAGGCTTTATACCTAAAGGATCTGTAAATAAGCCCTGCGGTAGGCTGGACTACTGTTCTTGATCACCCATGACTGTGTTCCCAGACAGGATTATCCATTCCCACCCACTGACATCTTACTTGTTGAGCATCCACGCAGGGATTGGGTATTATCCCACTTTGCTTTGCTAACAATATGTGAGAAACTTTAAAAGTCATTATATAGTTCCGCCAGACCTCCTGACTTTTACCATTCACACACACACACACACACACACACACACACACACACAAATAGCATGTCCTGGAGGGCTGCTCCCTGGATTGGAGTCCTGGAATAATCAGAATAAAATATAGCAAGTTCCAGGAAAGCCATTACCAACAGCCAACTTACAACTGATATTTGAAGGTCATTTGGCACTATAGCACACACAATTGATGCTCTCAGGATCTAATGCAAATGTATGAAAAACACTTTTTATGTGTAAAATGATCTGAATCTGTATGGAGAAAAGGCTATGTTCCCGCAAGATATATGGGCAAAAGGGAATAACTTACAAAGGAAGACATCTAGCAGCTAATAAGTTATAAAAAATATTCAATTTGGCTATCAATTTAAACATTAAATGAGTATAATATAATTTAGCAAATATAAAACATATATATATTAAGTGGTAGAAAGGATAGTACATAAAACACTGTATTTTTAAGAAAACAATTTGGTGGTGAGTATTTAAAAAAAGCTATAGATTGTGTGTGGTGCATCTGTCTGTCTCTGTTGTCTACTTGTCTGTCTGTGTGTTGCAGGCATGGGAGTAGAAAATATATTCATCCATGCACATGTATGTTGAATCCAAAAGAGAACACCAAGGGACTTCCGGCATTCTTGACCTCATTGATCTGAGACAGGGGTCTCTCGATGAATTGAAAGCTAACCATTTCAGCTAGACTGGATGGCCAGCAAGTTCTCAGGATCTGCCTGTCTCTCATCCCAAAACTGGGTGCTAGGAAATCAAGCTCAGGTCCTCCTGTGATGGAGGAAGGTCATTGGTTAAGTAATAAAGAAACTGCTTGGCCTCATAGGTTAAAACATAGGTGGGAGGAGTAAACAGAACAGAATGCTGGGAGGAAGAGGAAGTGAGCTCAGACTCGACAGCTCTGCTCTCTGGAGCAGAGACGCCATGCTCCTCTCTCCCGGGCAGAGATGCGATAGCTCTACTCTCTGAGACAGACGCAATTCAGCTCCGACCCAGGATGGACGTAGGCTAGAATCTTCCCGGTAAGTGCACCTTGGGGTGCTACAACACATGATTGGAAATGGGTTAGTCCAGGTGTGAGAGTTAGCTGAGAAGAGGCTAGATATAATGGACCAAGTAGTGTTTAAAAGAATACAGTGTCCGTGTAATTATTTCGGGGTATAAGCTAGCCAGGCAGCCGGGGTGCTGGGGACGCAGCCCCGCCGCTCGTATTACAACAGAATGGTGCCCAACGTGGGGCTCGAACCCACAACCCTGAGATTAAGAGTCTCATGCTCTACCGACTGAGCTAGCCAGGCAGCCGGGGTGCTGGGGATGCAGCCCCGCCGCTCGTATTACAACACTCATGCTTACACAGCAAGCTCACTTACTCTTAGACATCTCCCCAACACCCTGGAGAATCTTATTTTGCCATAGTACTTTCCAAAATGACTCTGCAATTTATGATCCCCAAGCAGAATATAAAGGCTCTGCTTTCTCCTCACCTTTTGCAGCAACTGGTTTTGGTCTCACTAGTTTTTGTCTAGTGGCATTAAAATGTTCTCATATGAATTTACTTTTCAGTTCATAGGGACACTGAAATAGTTTATATACTTACTGATAAATGCTCTGTTCATTTGGCCATAGCATTTCTCAAGCTTTGTATGTTATTTTCTTCCAGTCTGTCACCAGCTATAAACTTTTTGGTGCTGTTCAATAGATGGAGCACCGATTTCGATGTAGAGAAAGCTATTGGGACTCCTTTTCACGTTTCTGTTTGTTTGTTTTTGTTTTGTCTCATTTAGCAAATCCAGATTCCAAGGATACAACAATATTTTCCTACAGAATACGTGTTTTTGTTGTTTGTTTTTCTTTGTCTGTTTCATCTACCTGAAAATTTTATGTTAAATAATCATCATTTTCCCTTTTAATATTAGCCGATTTGTTGATCTCAATGTCAGTGCCACACTACAGCTGTAAATATGACTTTGCAGTATGGGTTGCTATTCAACAGTATCTACTATACCTACTATTTTTCAGAACAATCATTGGATTCTTAATTTGAAATAAAACTTACTCTTTAATATGACTTTTTGCTCCAACCATGACTATGACACATCTCTTCCCAACACTTGTCATTATTTCAATTCCCTTAATAAAAATTTTAAGACATTTCTCCACTAAAGCTGCATGTTCACTTTATTTACAATTTATTAAGTGCTCTTAATCTTTGTTCCATTGTGAATGATATCTATTTTAATTGATTCTTATGGATATACATGGTGATACTATTGAATTTTTATTACAGTCTCACAGACCTCTCTGGATTATGTATAAAATAACTATTTTGTCTGTAGATAATAAAAAACATATTCACCACTTACTAATTTCCAATATATAGAACCTATGATACTTTATTGAACATTAGCTGTCACGGTGGTCTTTCATGTCTTAACTCAAAGAAGAATGTACTCAAAGTATCTTTCTGCAATAATATAGTATATAATGTTTATCACATATATATATATATTATGTATATATAGTATATTGTAATCTTGGGAAAGGTTTTGTCATACAGAAATGTTCTTTCAATGCCAGTTTGACAATAAGTATCTACCCTTGGGAAATATTGCACAGACGCACAAAAGGACTCGAAGGGGGTTTCCCCAGTTTCCATTGTTGGAAGCATGCTGGAGATCATATAGCAGCACATCACTTCTTAGTATTAGCATGGCTCAATGGCGTTTAGTAGTGATGCTCATATCGGCCAGGCCACGCCCCTCGGTGCTCTTCCTTTCTTCTCTGTATCCATATTCTGCTGCCATTTCCTTCTGCCTAAACAAATTCTTTCGATATCTTACTTACTGCAGGCGTGCTAGTGGATAAGTCTTTTCAGGTTTGTCTGTCTGCAATAGGCATCTGTTTGTTTTGAAGAGTCCTATTTGCTGGATATAGAGTTCTAAGTGGACATCTTCGGTTCAGTACTTTAAAGGTGTTTCTAGAGACAAATCTGCCGTCGTACTTATCTTTGTCCCTCCATATATGCTAAAACATTTTCTCTGCCTGCTTTTAATATCTCCTCTTTAGCACTTGTTTGGGGCAATAGGAATGGGTTGCACCTTGAAGTTGTTTTTCTTTCCCGTCCCATCTTAGGTGTTCTTTGAATGTCTGTGGATAGATACATTGAGTCTGGAAATTCTTTGCCCATTATTTCTTCAGATAGTTCTTCTGCTTCTCACTGTGGTACTGATTCCAATTACATGCTTTTTGGGTTACTTGAAAGTGTCCTGCAGATAACCGATGCTGTTTTCATTTTTAATCCCCTTTCTTCTATATTCTTTTGTAGTTTCTATGGCAATGCTTTCAAATTCACTAGTTGTTTTTTTTTTCCTTTGCAGTATCTCATCTAGTATTAATTCCATGCAGGGAAATTTTTATCTTGTATATTTTAGAGTTTCAAATTCCAAATTTTCAATATAATCCATACTCTGGTTTCTCTGAAGATCATGTCAATCTTTTTCCTTTAAAAATATTATCTACATCTCTACTTAACTTTAACTTTTAAAACATATGTCATAATTTTAGTAGCTGCTTTAAAGTCCCAATGTGGACATTTTAAAATCTATGTCAGGTCTTGTCGAGATGTAATGGAATAACTGTCGATCAAATCATCATGCTTCTATGAAAGCCTGGTCATCTTTGATTGGATGCCAGCTATTTCATTCACCTTGTTGGATCTTCTGTATTCCTATAAATGGTGCATTTGTTCTGGCACGCAGCAAAGTCACACTTCAGTCATTTCCACCAATGTGGTGGTAAAACCACTAACATTGTTAGAAAACCACAGGACAGCAGTGTTTCCAGGGCTACCATTCTCCACTACGAGCAGAAGACATTCCTCTGTGGTCTTCTTGGCATGCTATGGATTACAACATTTGCTGGGTGGGTTGGTAGGAGATGCTGCTCCCAGGCAAGAACGAGTACAAAGCACCCATCAGTTTTCCTTATCTTTGACAGGTCTTTCTCTGAACCCAGCTAGTCTCTCACACTCACGTACTCAGTACCACTCTGCTGCACACCATGGACCTTGCTCCTCTCCAGTTGCTTTCCCTGGCTTTTCTTTTCCAGCTCCTAAAACACAGCACAGTGCTTCTACATGGGTTCCTATTGCCTTGTACCCTGGAAAGCTGAGGAAATGATAGGGATCATCTCGTTTGCTTCATTTGTTTCTTGTCTCTCTATAGTCAACCTAGTATTTTTGTTGTTGTGTTTTTGGTTTTTTGTTTGTTTGTTTTTCAAGACAAGGTTTTTCTGTGTAATAGCCCTATAAAGTCATAGACAAGACTATCCTCGAACTCACAGAGATTCACCTGCTTTTACCTCCCGAGTGCTGAGATTGAAGGGCTACAACACCACCATCCTGCTTAGTCAGCCTTTTCTTATCTGACGTTGTAAGCCATTGGCTAAGTATTTTATCTATATTGACTTGTTTGTTTCAGCCCATTACTTATGGAATATTTCTTTACACTATGTGAATAGCTATCACTGTGATTGTTAATGAAGATTAATTGTTAATTATTAATAATGAAAATGACTGGCCAATAATAGCTAGACAGGTAGAGGTTAGGCAGGATCGGCAAAGAGAGTGTGAAGAAGAAGAGGGGTCTCCCGAGTCCTGAGGACATGCAGAGGAAGCAAGAGATGAACTTGCTGTACTGAGAAAAGGTACCGAGCCGCGTAGCAGAGCATAGATAAGAAATATGGGTTAAAGTGTAAGAGTTAGCGAGTAACAAGCCTGAGCATTTATAATTAATACATCTCTATGTGATTATTTGGGAGCAGCTGTTTGGGCAGAGATAAACTCTGTCTACAACTTTTCTTGAAACTCTATCCAGCTCCAGAAGCAATATATATATATATATATATATATATATATATATATATATATATTAAAGTACATAACAGCTACATAGACTCTAAGAAGAAAACCTTAGTTACATGTTATTTAATAGCAGAGATGTATTTATCATGTGACTAGCAGAGGGTTGTTGCATGAGCCAAAATGACTATGACATCAGTAGGCAATAAAAATTTTCATAGTTAGCATCATATCCATCACCCATCCCTGACTGAAATGTAGCTATGAGGTGCCTGATTGCACACAGATCCATGGACAGTGAGTGCAAGATCATATAATAAACGCATAGGAACAGATGACAGATGGGGAGAGATGATTGGAGACAGTGTATGAAGACCAACTGATTCTCTGGGTGAAGTCCTTCCTTGAAAACACTGGCTTGTTTTGATCCCAAGAATCTGATCAGCTCTATGGTGGGCTCCTGGTGTCCAGTTTTTTATGAGATAAGCATTTAACTCAAGTAATTAGAAAAGAACTGTAAAAAGTTATAAGTGAAAAATAATAAATGTAAGTAATCTGAGAGAACTCTCTTCTGTCATAATGAGTTGGAAAACAAGGCATTCGTAGAAAAAAAAATGTTTTCATATTTTTAAAGGAATAAAACTATTCCAGAAAACATAAAAATAAAATAAGCTATTCATGAATTCTATAGTGAGGGAGTAAATATAATTTCAGTGATAAAAAATGAAGAACTAGGGGCTGGAGAGATGGCTCAGTGGTTAAGAGCATTGTCTGCTCTTCCAAAGGTCCTGAGTTCAATTCCCAGCAACCACATGGTGGCTCACAACAATCTGTAAAGAGGTCTGGCGCCCTCTTCTGGCCTTCAGGCATACAGACAGAATATTGTATACATAATAAATAAATAAATATTTTTTAAAAAATGAAGAACTAGTAAGTAAATTATATCATTTTTAAGATATATGTAAAGTTCTAAATAAAATATTAACAAATTGAATAGCAGTATTTTAGGAAAAATAATGTATCTAAGGAAGATTTATATTAAGCATACCATCATGATTCAATACACGAAAACCTTAAAAACATAAAAATGATTATCCTTATTAAGATAATTTTGCTTTTTAATATCTAGCCTATGTGGGTGGGTATAGTGGCATACTTCTGTAATGCCAACACTTGGAAGGTAGATGTAGGAAGATCATGAGGTTGAGTTCAGCCTGAACTACATATATTAAAACCCTACTTACACCCCTCTAAAAATATAATCCTAAGTAAACGTGAGACAATTCAATGTCTTTCTTTATAATAGTCATGGCACTGCTATAAATAGCATAATTAGAATTTGGCTAAACATTTCATGATAGTGCTAATAAGAAAAATATGTATCATTTCTCAGTCGGACGTGTTATAGACACATGAGGTGTCTATAACAATGATAATTTACATTGAAAATGCTATGATAAATAAATCCATGTCCCGTTCCGATTTTAAATCCCAAGGAGGTCTAACCTGGTGACTCTATTTAACCTCTATGCCTATGTACATATACTCCTCTTTCTTGATCTCTCTTACTCAGATCTAGTCTTTCCTTTTATGTATATCTCTAACAGGACCAATAACCTATGTGTTCATGTTCACTGCTCATCACAAACAAAATCTCCTATCTTCTCTTTACACTACGATCTAAAGACGAAATGTATAGTTTAGAGTTATATCTCAATTACCGTGAACAGACCCTAGAAACTATTTTATGTTTCATATAAATGAGTGAACATTAGCGGTTCTGATTATTCGTAAATAACCTCCACAATACAGACCCAGTTATGTGTGGTAGCAGGTTGATTCGCAGGCATTACATATATCAGATGTACTAAAGGCTAATCCACTGACGATCCTTGCCATATGAATATCAGTGGTTTGTTATTCTCTGCATGTTTATGAATAGCATTACATGCTCTACAGTAGCACACTTCTCTGTGATAAAAAAGGAACAAACCACTGATACGAGTAGCATCTTGATGAGTCGCAAATGCATTATGATTCCAGAATGAGGCCAGACAGAAAGAAGTGTGTGGGAGTGTGTGTGTATGTGTGTGTGTGTGTGTGTGTGTGTGTGTGTGTGTGTGCGTGTGTGTGTGTGTGTTTCTATTATATAAAACTAAATCAGTGGCTGCTTGGGAAAGACTGATTTATCAAGACACTAAACTATGGTGGTGGTAAAAAAAATGTTCACTATCTTGATTTTAATAGCAATTCTACTGGTATATATGCTTATCTCATCAAATGTTCCACCTGATAGATGATAAATACATCATAAATAAAATCACAAAAAGCAATATCTAAGTACTCTTATGAGCTATAAGTTCTGCTTCTGGGATTAGGTCTGAAGTACACAGGACCAGTAGTTCAAAATACGACTCAGAACTTCTGAGAATAAAATGAAGGACAAACTGGAACCCCAACTTCTCCCATCATTTCCTTGTTTTGGGTGTGTGGATGACATTCACAATATATGTATTCTTCACTATAAAAGCAAAGTTAAGGTCTAGAGACTCTACAGAAGGGTAAGGCCCTGAAATGGGGAAAGAGGCTTGGTGCCAACTTGGATCATATCCCACACCAGCCAGGTCAGCTGGCAAGTCATGAAACAGCATCTGTCTTTTTTACTAACATCTGGCTACTGCCACACTTCTACTTTGAAGATCAGGTTAATTTCTTTTGTATTAGCCCTAACACTGCAGAAGCATATCACCAAAATAGTTCAAAGAAACATAGCACACCTTCATTAGACTGTCAGGAAACGTGAGCATAGATGTAGACACCTGAACCCATTTTCCTTTGGGGCTGCTTACATTCCTTACTCTCTCCATATATTGCACTACTTAAAGATCTCAAATTTCACCTATACACATTTAGAATCTTCTGGATGTGCCCACGAAGTATTTGGTAGAAAACTTAGTGTTGGAATCCAGAAAAATACACATGGACAAAAAGTTGGAAGCCTCAATATTTATGAGATCATTCTCTGTGGAACTAACAAGGAGCTCTCTGAAGAAGGACGTGCACTGGAGGAAAGACCATTGACTCTTAGAGAATACCCTTGTGAGATGCACAGAGACAGGAAAATAAAATTTATATCTCTACTTGGGAGCTCACTAATAAGTGTGCTCCGGCAGTTGGACCTCATGACATTTCCATACGGTGAACAAAAAACATTTTCTACATTTAACAAAGATTTGCAGTGTAGGTGAGTGCCTGTGGATATGACTCCCCATCCCACCGCCAACACTTAGTTCTTTTAAGATTGTAGTTGGGGGTAGTCCCAATTGGGGGGGGGGGGGGTAAGATCAACAGCATTAGTGATACAATAGTCTCCTTTGTTTGTTCTTTGTCCTACAAAACAGTAGGTCCAGAAGTGCCTGTAATAAACCTGGGAAGAGAACAACATTCTTGGCTTCTAACTTCTCCAAACACAAGAGCTCCAGCTCATCCTGGTATAATAAGCTAACCATGGAAACTGGGAAAGTCAGCGGAGATCCTGGCCCCAAACCTCAAAGGCAGACCTTCACAAACAACAATCTGCTTTGTAATATAAACTTTTAAAGCTCCAAGAATCTGCTGTAAATCATATTCTGAGCAGCAACAAAGCACGGGAATGACTCAGAATCAGCCCAGGTCTCTAGAAAAATCGATGCTACCTTTCAATGAAACACCATGACATCGATCATTTAATACCATGATATAATTAAAAAATAAGTATTTGATCTTACTCCCGGAATCACAGCATAGTTTAAATTATAAGAGAAGGTCATTCACAATAACTGGATTCAAATGTAACTGTGTTAATTTGGGTGACTCTTGATTGACCTCTAAATAGCTTCACGATGGGACAGTTTGTCAAAGGAACCAACTTATAAGTCAAAGGACTTAACCCTTGTCTTAGCCTCTGGGAATGGGGCAGCGGGAACTAGAGAGTGAGTTAATCATTAGTGGTCATTCCTACCTATAAAATGGAACCTATACAATCCACTAACCAATGATATCATGGAAGCTTCTGGGTTGTCAAACACTTGCCCTGATGCACATCCCCCATACCAGGTGGGTGGAGCATACCAACTCCACAGGTTCCTGTGGCTGGAACCATTTGAGTTATCAGCACCGTCCTCCACGTGCGTCTTCATCGAGCTGTTCATTTGTAACCTCCACAGTATCGGTATTGGGTTTCTGAAATTATTCTAGCAGGTTATTGGACAAGAAAGGGGTGGGGATTACAGTCATACAGAAGTGTAGGTATTTTGGCTGCTTCGTATTTGTGACTGGAGCCTGAATTGAGGGCAGTCTGTGGGGTCAAACCTTTGAACCTATAGTGTTTGATACAACAGTGTTGGAGTTCAGTTGATTTCAAGGACAGACACTAGGTATCTAGAAAGTTGAAGAGATGGAGCGTTGGTGTTGAAAGACACTTGTTGTCAGAATGTTAAAGTACTTAGGATTGCCACCAACCTACCAGGAAGAGGGACACAAGCTTGCCCCCTCTAGGTCCCTAGATCACTCTGCTTTTATAAGCAAACATCTCTTTTGACTTCTTTGAATCATAAAGGGCAAGAACTCCTTTAAGGCAGGCCCAAAATACATGCAGATGGCAAAAGGGGTGGTCATTGTGATACTCCCTCTCCATCTTTCCTAGAGATGCTCTACCCTTACCAGATGGGCGCACTGTCTCAGCTTCACCACAGGGGTGAGGGGAGGCAGTCGTCATTGAACTCTTTTCTGACCCACAATTATTTGAACCTGATTTTGACTCACTATAGCCAACATTTAACTTACATTCTCTTTTTCATCTCCATTTCCCTAATAGCTGGAAATTCTCCCCCACATTCATTTTGCTCATTGTTTTTTTTTTTTTTTTTTTTTTTGCATGTAGCTACAACAGTACCTGTGTAGCGGTCAGAGGATAACGCGCTGGAGTCTGTTCTCTGCTACCACATGGGTCTCAGGGACCAAACTCAGGTTGTGAGGCTCAGTGGCAAACACTTTAATCCACTAAGATACTCGGCCAGGGCTCTCCCCCACATCTCTGCCTTTCATTTCTGCTTTTGTTCTCTGTTGTGTTATTTTGAGACTGGCTTTTGCTCTGTGTCCCAGGCTGCCCTGGAACTCAGCATGTAGCCCTCAACTCACAGCAATGCTCAGACATCCTTAGTGCTGGGATTCCAGGCATGAGCCATGATGACCAGCGTAACTTCAAAACCTACCTGATTCAACTTCTCTTTGGAACAAACAAGGGAGCCCTACATTCGTGGCTTTTTGTACCACAGTAACCAACAGGTGTTACTGCTTCTCTTGAGGTCATGTAGATCAGAAAGCTGATTCAGCGTGCAGCAAAGTGGGAAGAGAGCATAGAGTTTAGTTAAAGCAGAGCTACACAAGGAACAGGGTCTCCTGAGCAAGCAGCATCCATACAACACAGTGTGTGCAGAACAGCCTTGAGTGTGAGGGCCACTTTGCCTAAGAGGAATGAAAACATACTCATTACAATGAACTTCTTACCTTGGATTCTTCCAACATGAGCAACATCAAATTAAGTCTGATATAATACGAATGAGATTTTTTTTAAATATCTGTGAGAGACCATTGCAAGGCATATGGAACCATAGAAACCATGAGGGCTGCTAGCAGGAAGTCAAAGCCTTGTTTTTTCTCCTGTAATTGTCCCTACTGTGTGCCAAGCACTGTATTACTTGGGGAAGGCAGTCACCCTTTGAAAATTCCATTTATCCCAATGCTGTGATGCACATATCTTTTTAAAGCAATTAAATAATTCCATTTCCTTGTGAATGAAGCCTGAATGCCTAATCACAGTTGCTTATCAGCTCCTAAAACTTAAATAGCAGACACGGCCAGTCCTTGTATGGGGCCTCTATGGAAAGCAGCCCGCCACGTAAGGCATATCGCCAATGCAATGAAGTGGTTTACACTGCGTTACATCCTTCTTGAATGGATGCCCCAATACAGCATCAGGAAGCCTGGCTGCTGACAGCAATGTATTTCAAAAGACGTTTCGAGACTGAGTTTCCAATCCTCTCCTGTCTCGAAAAACTCTGTATATTAGAAGCAGGAGTAGGTAGAAGCCGAGCAAATGCGCTGGTATACACACACATTCATGCCTCCTGGATTTTTCCGAGCGCATACACACAGGGTTTTCATTCCTTACTTTTTTTTTAATGTTATACTCCGCTCCCCAACACAGTACAAGATTATGCTGAACAGCTGTGGTGTACTTCCCAGTGGGGTTACTGAAACGACTCTGGGTAGGCACATATTCACACATGTGGAGATAGGAAAAATGGTTTAAGAGCCAGGGGACTCGCCGGAATGAAAGACACTGGCGAAGTGCTAAACATGATTATTTCATCCAAGAGACGAAAGGGGCCGAGAGAAATAATGTCTGGTAAGGCCAAAAATGCCTCAGAAGGACTATGTTAATTGTTATCTCAAAAGTTCATCAAGAGCCTCCAAGCTCAGCAAACTTGACCAGAAATCCATTTCCCTTCTGACAACCTTGCAGCCAGGACTCGCATCCTTGCTTCTAATTACTTAATTAAAAGGGTTTCGTAATAAAATGTTGTCATTCCTCTTCTGCAGACTCTAGAAAGATGGAGATAATTGTCAAATGTTCTTTCATGCTCCCAAATGACAATCCCTTCCCAGTACAGTAAGCTCTATCATTCTGCTCTCTACTTAGAAGAAAATACATGTAGAGCATCTCTGAATACTGAAGAGTGATTTTTTTTTTGTATGTTTCCTTTCTCATTAAACAGTAAGAGAAACTGAGCAGAGACCATCACTACACAGCAGACTCCCCTTCGGCTTGCTTGCTTTCTGTCCCCTATCTGAGAAAGCCATGTGCACAATCGTGTGTCTATCATAAGCTGTCAGAGCGTGGAAACTGCATTATCAATAGAAGCAGTCGCCCTGTTCTCTGAGATAGGCTACTTGTTCCAATCACAACTGTAACGCGCGCGTTAACGTTCAACACCCAGAAAACAATTGTTGCCTGGAAAAGGGACTCTGATAACTGGGTTGTGCTGCGGATTCCTCGCTGAGGACAGAGAAAAGCTGGTAATGACAGACACTGACTGGCGACGTTGACTTGGTCAATTACCCTCTGCTCTACTGAGGTCAGCACAAGGCATCCCACAGAAGCACATTGCTCGGGAGTGATGGAGAAAGAGACATACTGAACTCACCAGCAAAATAGGACACAGTCTCATTTGAGCAAATTGGGATTTCAGCCTATCCTCGACCATAGCCCCTGCTTAAAACAGTGACATAAATCTTTACTGGCCATTTGGGCTCATGTGTAGGACATCGGGTTCTACTACAGATAGAGATCACTATTTCTTCCCTCTTTGCATGTGCAAATCATTAACACGCAATTTATATAAAATTACTATTCTATAACAACAGTGATAGCATCCCCTAGAGCCCAAATGGTTATTGCTTATCAAAGAACCCAAGTTATTTAATTAATTATATTTGATAGACGGGATTTTCAACTTCTCTTCCAGTGACAGTACTCATGCCATAGTAGAGATACGCTATACAGAACTTACCATTTAATAACAACTACATTCAAAGCCCATAGAAAACCCCTGACAGCCTCCTCCTCAGATCCAAGTGCTCTGAATCTGAAAGTAAATGGAAGACAGTGAAAATGAAGATCAGACAGAACCAGAGTCTAGGTTGCTAGGAAAATCTGGAGCAGCTACACCAGCAAAGAAAATTGCTGGTTACACCATTAAGACACATACAAACATGCGTGCATGTGTTAGTGAGTGCATGTATATGTGTGTGTGCGTGCCCGCGTGTATATGACTATGTATGTATGTGTGTGTGCATACACACACATGTGCATGCATCAGGTATTTTCAGGTATTATGTTATTTACAAGCCAAGCATTTGCTTGTTTATAGGTACTATAATTTTTGATTATCCCTAGAATCCACAAAATGAAATCGCCAAAACAGAAACAAAGTCTAAAGGTTTAAAAAAAAAAACTAAATTAGTGGGCTCAGGAGATAGCTGAGGAAGAGTGCTGCTTTCTAAGTCACTGATAAAGCCTGAGTTCAAATCCCCAGCACCTATCTGTAAGCCAGGCAGATCTGCACATGATCTTAGCATTTAAAATGGGGAGTAGAAACAGATAGACCCCAAGCGCTTGCTGAACATCCAGGCTGCTTGAGGCAGAGTGTTGCAGGTTCTGTGAGAATCCATCTGAAAACAAATAAGGCAGAGCACTTTAAATACTCTAGACACTAACCCTCCATCAGGTGGACAGCTCTACAGGCCTTTTCCAACACGGAGGCAGAGCCTTACTCAAGGAATAGTGTACTGTACTATGCCGAAACCTCAGATTCATGAGGCCCCGTTTACCAATCATTTGTCTCTGTGCTTGCTGCAATGGGACACTATTCATAAAATCCCTCCCCATGCCCACAAGTTCAAGCACATCCTCAGTTTTCTTTTTTTTTTAAATATTTATTTATTATGTATACAATATTCTTTCTGCATGTATGCCTGAAGGCCAGAAGAGGGCACCAGACCTCATTACAGATGGTTGTGAGCCACCATGTGGTTGCTGGGAATTGAACTCAGGACCTTTGGAAGAGCAGGCAATGCTCTTAACCGCTGAGCCATCTCTCCAGCACATCCTCGGTTTTCTATCTGACTCACGATATCACATTTCAAGTTGAGGTCCTTGATCTATTTGAATTTTGCACCAGGGGAGAGATGAAGATCTAGCTTCATTCTTCCAAACATTAATTGATTAATTAATTAATTAATTAATTAATCAGCACCATTCTTTGAAGATCTTGTCATTTCTAAAATATGGATTCAATATGTATAAATAAGCTTTTAGTTGAAAATCATATAGCTGAAGGAATGGAGGATTATATGTGAGTCATCAATTCTATTCATTGGTCTTTGAATCTGTTCTGTCTCTGTGCTAATAGCATATTGCTTTTTTGATTATAGCTCTGTAGTATAACTGGAAATCTGGGATGGCAATATCTCTAGCCGTATTTCATTATTTAGGAATAGCTTAGCTATCTTTGGTCTTATATAAAAGTTAAGATTGTTCTTCAATTTTTTGAAGAATTATATTCAAATTTCCATGACTATTGCATTGAATCTGTGTATTACTTCTGGTAGGATAGCCATTTTTACACTATAAATACGTATTACTAATCCATGAGCATGGGGATCTTCCCAACTACAGGTGTCTTCTCAATCTCCTTTTTCACTATCTTTGGGTTTTCATTGAACAAGTCTTTAACTTCCTTAGTGAGGTTACTTCCAAGATTTTTAGGCTATTGTAGATGGAATTATTTCCCTGATTTCTGTTTCCATAAGTCTGCCATTTGGACATAGGAATGCTACTGGTTTTTGTGTGCTGATTCTGTGTCTTCCTACTTTGCTCAATGTGGTTGCCAAATGTAAAAGTTACCTAGTAGAGTCTTGGGTGTCTTTTATGTATGTAGAGTATCAACTGCACATAAGAATGCTATGGCTCCTTCCTTCCTACTTGGATCCCCTTTTTTCCCTTCCCTTGTTTTTTGTCTTAACTGAGACTTCAAGCATTCAAGACTGAATGGAGAGGAGAGAATGAACATTCTTGCAATGGAACAAACAAGTCAGTTTTAAAATGGGGCATGCATCGACACAGAGGGTTCTCAAAAGACAAAATCCAACTAGCTGAGAACTACTTTTAAAGTAGTTTGACCTCCTTAGTCGAACTAAGGAAATGTAAATTAGAACTAATTTGGGATTTCAACTCACCCCAGTCAGATGGCCAAGACCAAAACCACAAATGGCAGCAGATGCTGGGGTGGATGTGGGGAAAGGGGAACACCTGTTCATTGCTGGTGAGATATAAATTGGTACAGCCATGGTGGAAATCAGTGTGGCAGCCCCTCACAAAGTCAGAAATATATCTACCTTCTGATTCCAGCTATACCATTCTTAGCCATAGACCCAAAACACGCTATATGCTATTGCAGAGACACTTGCTTGCTTATCCATGTTCATTGTTCTTCCATTCAAAATAAGAGACAGAAACAACCTGGATGTCCATCAAATGATAAGTCAGCAAGAAAAATAATGTTCACAAAGGAATGTTAAACCAGCTTTTAAAAAAAACTAGTGACTGTGGAATCCTCGACTTTCAATAGGACATCTGCATCACATCCCCACCTCTCAAGGCTCAGGAATCATTGCAGAAGAGGGGGCAGAAAGACTGTTAAGAACCAGAAGCAGTGAGTGGCTGTAAAGAAACATGGAATTTTTTTGGCTACAACAGGGCAGTTTCACATATGAACCCACAGCACTTTGGACAACGTGAACAAGACCTGTAAAATTTAAGACTGACCAACTGCCAGCATCAAGGGGAGGAGGAGGCATAAAAAAGTCCCACCCCTACCTGAGTAAGCTATTGGTAATGCATAATTGCCAGAAGATGGAAAGCTAGTTTTCTTTAAATGTGTGGCCCCTCATAGGATTAACAGGGTCCAGTGAATGGCCCCAGGCCCATGGGCATAGAGACAACAATAATTGGATTTGATGGGCTTCAGAAAAAGCGAAGTAGGACACAAAGTTCAGTGGGTAAAGGATGGGGAGACAGATCTGGCAGAAGGTAGCATAGGGGTGAAGAGGATCAAAAGAAGTGTATGAAGTTCTCAAAGACAATAAAAAAATGTCATAAAATAAGATACAGAGCAATAAAGCAAAACATCCAACATCTTCTGACTTCCGCATGTGGGTACATACAGCAAGGACACGAGCACACACACACACACACACACTATACACAAAGTGTTGAACTAGTACTTTGAACTCTTCCAGGAAGAGGGGAGCGAAAAGGTGCAACCTCTCTATGCACGTAAGACTCAGAGGCTATGCCATGCACCGTGCCCCCATGTCTGCGCTCTGCCTAGCACCCAGTTCGCAAGCTTGGGGCAAGGGGGCTGGTGGTTAAAATACACAGACACACACAGAAAGACAGCAAAATGGATCATCCTTGAATTCCCCAAGAATGCCCCCTTTATTGTGTTCAGGGGCAGATTATATAGAGATAGCCACGCTCCAGCCAAACCCACCAGAAACCACTCTCCTGCCATCAGGAACTCCTGAAGGTCTCGTGCTCAGAGCAGCTGTAGGCACTCAGATCAGGGGATTACAAGAAATTCAAGATCTGGGGTCTCACTGCTCCCAGCAAGGCTATTGCAGAAGAAATATCAGAAAGAAGAAAGATCGGGGAGTTTTCCAGGGGACTGTGTCTCCTAATAAAGTCAGAAGCTTTACCCATGAAGTCTCACCAACATGGCTGCCTAAACATGACCTGAACAAAACTGACATTAGCAGACATGCTAACACAGGAGTAGGGAAGCTCAGGAGGCCTCAACCTGAGACTAAATCAGCAGACAATTAAGGAATGTTGAGAACAGAAGAAGTAGTCTTCCCCAAGGGAGGGCACGTCCATTGCTCATCTAATATCAAATGGTCAGGCCTGTATACACATACATACATTCATATACACACATACAACATTTGTGTGTGTGTGTGTGTGTGTGTGTGTGTGTGACAACAAATTTAAGAAAAAGCGGCTATGAATTTAAAAAACAACAAGGTTGAGGATACATGGGAGAGTTTGGAGGGAGAAAAGAGAAGGGAGAAATGAAGTGATTCTATTATAATAGCAAAAACTTAGGAAATACATTAATAGAGGTTCCAAGGAAAAATATATATTAATTACAAAAGATAGGACCAAATAGATCTCGAGTCGTACCCTCAACTGAAGCATCCCTGAGAGGATATGAACTTTATCTTACTTAGATTTCCAGCACATGGCAATCCAGCTTACTCGTGATGGGCACAGTCTACAAGCGTTTGTTGAATGGCTACATGAACACTGTGCAATGATTCATCTCGTGTTTGTCGTAGCTTTTCCAATTCTTTGTATTCGGAGGGCCCACAGACCTCCCTGCAACTGTTTGATGTGGAAATAAAGCCGGAAGTAAGAAAGGCTTTCTATGCTGCACCATTTCCTGCAAAAGGCTCTACACTGTGGGCCTGCAACGTAAATGCTCGGCCTCCCCCACCATCCCAAACAAAGCTAATTTTCCACTGCCTCTCTAGTTTTGAAAAGCTGAATGTGTTTGTATTTCTTTCTGTTGACTGTTGGTTTTGATGTTGTTGCCAGTTCCCTTCTCACACTGTCAAATTTTGTTTTATATTCCCTCCTTCTTTCAACCATTTTGAGGAGGGGGATGCTAATTAGCACGGGCCTAATAGCAGTTCTGAGCTGCACCGGAACACGGGGGTCTCACGAATACCTGTCAGTGCAGAAGTTTCAATTACCATAATTCCATTCCTAATTCAAATTACCATAATTGCCCTCCATTAATGCAACTTTCTTAAAGCCCAAACATCAAAGAAGCTGGCACTCACATTAGCTTAGTTGACTACTTGCAAAAATAAACAGTGTCTGTCCATTTCGCAAATGGGATGAAGGTAGCCTGGGGGAAATCTGTGTATCGGTGCTCTGAGCTCATAAGAGTTATCACATTATATAATGATTATTCTGTAAACACCTGTGCAAATGGAAAGCTAGCCGTAACTTCCTTCCTCTCTCTTCTATTCTGGATAAAGCCTATGATTAATTCTTCCGATTGCCACAGCAGTTAGCACAATAAGAACAGCCAATGTATGAGATCCTTACCTGATTTTACCACTGCAAGTCCATCTGTTCAGATAAAAAATATTTCTCTCAATCTGCAAACAACTCTGCTCTTAAATCGATCGATTCATTTGTGTTTTAATCAGCATCCAAGGTATTACATATCAGTACAGCATTTTCAAGCAAAGTGCGTTTTTTTTGTAGAGTGCCTTCCTTCCAGGGTCCTTCCTACTATCATGTTACATGTGATCTCTAGCCTTCCCACTTCCTCGGTGCTTCTTTTTCCCTTCTCTTGGTCTGTGGTACGGGCTTTTAGCCCTTCTCCTCATTTATATCCACATATAAATAGATGCAGATATGGACAAACGTAGACATATTAGGAATGGAATTATGGTAATTGCAACTTCTGCACTGACAGGTATTCATGAGACCCCAGTGTTCCGGTGCAGTTCAAAACAGCTATTAAGCCCGTGGTAATTAGCATTTCCCCCTAAAATGGTTGAAAGGATGATAGGATATAAGACAAAATTTGACAGTATGGGAAGGGAAGTGGCAACAATACTGACAGAAAGAAACACAAACATACATTCGGTCTTGGGCTTTTCAATAACAGAGGTGTGTGTGTGTGTGTGTGTGTGTGTGTGTGTGTCTTGGCTATGCTTATAAGAGAGAACATGCAGTTTCTGTCTTTCTCAGTTTGGCCACATTGCTTAATATTACACTTCCTAGTTCCATCTATTTTCCTGAAAATTTTGTAATTTCATTTTTCTTTACAGATGAATAAAATTCTATTGTGTATATGTACCCCCATTTTCATTATCCATTCATCTACTCCTGGACATATAAACCAGTTCCAATTCCTTGCTGTTGTGAACAGAACAGCAATAAAGATGGATGTGGAAGTATCTCCGTGGTGGGGCTTGAGGTCTTTGGGTTATACATCCAGGAGTGATAGAGCTAGATCATGTGATAGTTTGAAGAAACCCCCTCAGTAATTTCAGATTTGACTGTGCTAGTCATCAAAAAAAAAACTGAAAATCAATTCCATTTGTAATGACGTTTGTTCTCCTGAACAAATCAGACTTGTTTTTCTGTTGCTGGCATGGGACAAGACATCTTGCCTGAGTCAGATAAACTGAACATTAGTGCCATGCCTTCTGTGAACTATGGCTGGCATTTCACCTGGAAGCCATAATCTTACGATTTGGAATACTGGCACTTCCTTCTACTTGAACTCTGAGACACTGCCCAAGGAGAGCAGCCAAAACAAAAACAAAAAAAAAATGCCATGTTATTAGTTGAACTATTAAAGTACTTGGTTCCAGAGAGGTGAGTGGATAGTTTTTCAAATTAACAAATCAGCAGTACAGTTTTCAATAAGTTTAAGTCAATTCCTAAAATAGGTTTCCAAAAAAAAATGTTTAAATAGACTTGCAACAATACGTTCGTTTTAGCTTCCTCAAGTATGATCAAAGTCATTGGCACGCCTTAGCCCTGCAGAGTCTCTCTGTGGTGTGCAATACTTCAGTCAGTCCGTCAAGAGCTCCGGTGGCTTTGAAGGTTGAAAATTTGGCATTTTCAAATGCCACAGGCACCTTTAGGATTTAGCTCCAGGCAAAACCAATATAGAAGATCGGAAACAGGGGTGGTACAATTTGTTGCCTCTGGAGGCGTCCGCGAGAGAGCCTTCATCTAACTCCCTACTTTTAATCAAAAAGATCTACTCCAGTGAATGAAGACACAGTTACAGCAATACCCTGGGGCCTCTCGCAATTTCTATACTCCCCAGTTGCGTAGCTATTTCCTCTGAACTGAAGCATTCCCTCTTGGAAGGAGGATAAAGGTTCATAAGACTCAGAAATCGCCTGAAACGAGACTTGGGACACCCCTCCCCAAGGTGATCAAGGCACTAATCAATTGTTGGTCAGGGGAAGATTATCTGATGAAACTGTCGGCAGGTTGGGCAGGGTGCATTAGGGAATCCACGTTGGGATGGATTTGTTGATGGGACACTTAACTCATAGTCCCACATGTTCCTCTCAACAAGACCTGACCCCGCTCCTTTATAAGGAGCCCAGCCCCATAAGCCCCTTAGCTCATCAACCTGGACTTGGCTGGAACCATTTCTTGGTCTGTTGTCAGTGAGTGCCCTGTTTGGGCTAACTAAACAATTACTCACATCTCCCTGGGAAATCCTGCAAAACCCAAGCACTTCAGTATATATTTAGATTGCTTACTTTTGCTTCTCAAATAGAAGTTTAACTCCACAGGCACCAGAAATTCCATGGCTAAAACAGACTTTTATCAGCAATAAGTTGGGTCCAGATAATTGCAAATTATCTTACCAGTTTAAGATCAGTTTCAGTTACACAGGAAATCCCTATCTAAAAACAGTAAGTTAAAACATAGTCTAGGTGTCTCAGTTAGGGTTTCTACTGCTGTGAAGACACCATGACCATGGCAACCCTTATAAAGGAAAACCTTTAATTGGGGCTGGCTTACAGTCTCAGAGGTTTAGAAACATGGAGGCAGACATGGTGATGAGAGATAGCTGAGAGCTCTATGTCTCCATCTGCAGGCATCAAGAGGCAGTGTACCATGTTGAGCATAACTGGAGCACAGAGTCCCAAACTCCATCTTTACAGTGACACACTTCCTCCAACAAGGCCACACCTCATAATAGTGCCACTGCCTATAGGTGAAGCATGCAAACACTTGCCTCTATGGGGCCATACCTATTCCACACACCACATTAGGGTTCAACAGGGCTCATGGACGTGTTCTAGAAAAGTATACTGCCAGACTACCAAATGGCAGATGACTCCAAATTTTACTCTTGCTTTTCGTTTAAGGTTCATGTGTTTTCATGGATGCTTTTTACTAGTGGCAGAATAAAATTAGAATAGAGATGCCATGACCAGATTAAACTTAGGATGTATATGGGACCTCTATAAATGTATAAGTAGTTTCAGGGTCTGATGTAATTCTGTGCAGTCTCAGAGTGGATGTTTTCCTAATCAGATATTCGAAAGGTCAGGTCATAGTTTGAGTCACAAATTTCACATCCATCATGCATTGGAGAAAATAACACCCTATGAGTTGTTGATGAGATAACACCATAATATACAGGAAATACTTTCCTCTCTGCTTCACTGAGATGCCCAGGACAACCTAAGTTAATATACTAAAATTGGAAGATGATCAATGGCTGTCTGCTGAACTCATTAATTACTGGAAGGAATTCATAAGTTATTGGCACATTTATAATATGAAAATGTCTAGTGTATTGAATCTTCTGCTTATGCCAGTAAGAATGTGATGTATAAGCCAGACTTGGGAGTACTTGCCTATAATGTCAGCATGTGGTCTGCTGAAAGAGGATTGTCAGGTCCAAGCCGGACTAGGCTACACAGCTAAACCCTATCTAAAACAAAAGGAGGGTTAATAGAGTCAGATTTCAAACAAACAAAGATCACTGAAGTTCAACAATATAGACATTTACTTTGAAATTTCCAAACTAAAATACATCTAAAAATGTTTTGATCGTATGTATGGACATCTAGACTGGTTCTGATATTTTGCTACAGTGACTAGAACAGCAATAAATATGAAATTGTAGGGAAGTGTGAAGTACTTTGGACATAGATGACTCTACAGAAGTTCCAATATATATTATATAATATGTATATAGGCAATAAATTTATTCATTTATATAATTTCATTTTTGTCTCTGCCATTTCTCTTCTTTTCTCTTCTCTCTCTCTCTCTCTCTCTCTCTCTCTCTCTCTCAATATATATATTTTTTCTTTTGGCTCTCCTTTATTCTTTCTAGTGTATTCTTTTGTTTACCTCTTTCTTTAACTAAAATTAATTTAGAACAAGAACATTTTAGTGTTTTTCATGCATAACTTAAAAAGTCTTAAGACTGCCATGATTAATTTTTTAAGTAGGCAACTTTAGCATTTTAAATGATGCTTCCTTAGGAAAATACCTGACCATGATTAGCTTCACTCTTTGGAAATCAGAAGCCATTTGCTTCAACTTCTCAAATTAAAAATAAAAGTTCTGATTTGAAAGGCAAATAGCACCGTTCTGCCTCTCACGGTGCCTCTCTCTTTCTCTGTGTCCCTATCTCTGTCTGTCTCTCTCTCTCTCTCTGTCTCCCTCTCAGTCTGTCGTTCTGGATCTCTTTCTCTCTCTCTCTCTCTCTTTCTCTCTCTCTCTCTCTCTCTCTCTCACTCACTCTAACACTTTCTCTCTCCCTCTCTCCTCTTCCTCTCAGCCCTCCCAACCATCTCTTCCCAAGAGATGGTTCTTCTGCACTCTTCCCATTATAATGGAAGATGCCCCAGCAGAATATTAACAGTCAATCAATGAAGCAAAAACATCAACCAGACTCAGGAACTTTGAACTCTAGCCTAAGTCCAGACACTTTCCAGCCAAATGAGAAATGTAAACCTCAATGGCTTCGAAAATAAAATATGGATAAAAATAAATAAATAACTGCTTAATTTGACTCACAGGGTTGTTATGAAACTCAAATGATTTACTATAAATGAAAGTATTTGCAGCACATAGAGCTTATATATCAGAAGTCATTAAACTTAAAAAAAAACAAGACCCATCATCTTTATTCATTTTCAGAGCAATGCAAAGTATAGGCTGTAGAGCTAGATCGCTGCCTATCACCTGAATGACCTTGACCATGTAAGCTCAGGCTTCAGTTTTCTTCTCTCTGAAGCAAGAATAGGGGCTGGGAAGGTGGCTCAGGGTATAGGATTCCATGTTGTAACTGCATGGGGTCTGAGTTCTGCTCCCCAGCCCCCACCTAAAAACCTGGTTATGGTCATGGTCACAAGTTTCTATCTCTGAAGCAGGGCAGGGAGGGGAAGGGGTGTATACAAGAAGATCCCTAAGTCTTATTGGCCTCCAATCTAGCCAAAAAATGGTGAGTTTCAGATTCAATAAGAGACTCTGCTTCAAAACAGTAAGGTGGAGGATAGCAGAAGACAGAAAACACTCTCTTCTGGCCTCTGTGCTTACACAGGGACGCACACACCTGCATATAACATGAACACACACACCTGCATATAACATGAACACACTCACCTGCATATAACATGAACACACACATGATGGTGCTTGCAAAATTCGTGTGATGATTCAATGCGTTAGGATTACATGAAGAACATATAGTACCCCTTGTCCAAGAATAAATGCTGGGTGAGCTTCTATTGTTGTTACTATTATTACTGTCTAACTCAAATTCTGCTGTTATTCCCATGCCTGCTATTTACAACTATACATATTTTTTCCCTCTATTCTCATTCTGCTTCCAAACAAATCAGCCTTGCTCCTGCTGAGCCCAACTTCCCAGTCCAAATCAGTTCCTTATTGACTCTGCAAATATCCAAAGCACCTTTTCCTCTTTGTATACTCACCAGTCAAGTTCATGATCCAGTCCTTCCTCCCTATCCATTTGTACAAAGTTTTCCCTCTTCCTGAATTACAGCGGCAGTTTCCACCAAGACTGTTCACTTGGAATTTACTCACCCTAATATTGTCCTGTCTACCTACAAAGCCATCTGCCCTTTCTTCTGAGAAATGTCCCCTTAAGTCTATGTGGTTCTGAAAACTGGGACTCACTTCCTTCGTGTGATCCTCGAGTCCAGATATTATTTCTTTCAAGTATAGTCATCTCTCAGTATCAACCATGGCTTTGTTCCCATGCTGTTCATTGACAGCAAACTCTATAGATGCTCAAGTTCCTTATATAAAGGGGCCTGGAGTTGTATGTAACCTTCACAAATCCTCCCAAACACATTAACTCATATCCACCTTAGATATAATACTTAATACAGCAGAAATCAGCCATTCTGTACTATATTTAAGAAAATAATGACAAGAAAAATTCTGTGTGTGTTTAACACAGCAGCTGCAGTAGGAGAAAGTTGTTTATTGGTTCCCACTGCCCAAAACCAAAACAATCACATAGAAACTATATTATATAAAACACTGCTTGGCCTATTAGGTCTAACTTCTTATTGGCGAACTCTTACATCTTAATTTAACCTATTTCTAGTAATTTGTGTATCACCATGTCGCTGTGTCTTACCGGCTAAGTTCCATCCAGCTCCAGCAGGGCTACATGACTTCACTCTGACTCCACCCTCTTCTCTCCCAGCATTTAGTTTAGTTTTCCCCACCTAGCTCTGTTGTTAACCAATGATATTCACAGCATACAGAGGAGAATCCCACATCAATTCCCCTTTTCTGTTTAAATAAAAAAGTGTTTTAACTTTAACATAGTAAAATTACACCTACAAAACAGGTGTCAAGCAAGAATTACAGTTACAATATTTACTTTACAAAATCTACTTTATCTTTTATCATAACTAAAAAACTATAACTATAAATTCTTCAACTCCATCAAAGTATTCAGAAGGTTATAATATTACCTAAGTAAACAGAAAGTGCATTGCAAGCAACTTCCAAAACTCTAGAACTGACAGAGACATCTCGCCACCTAGACAGTCACCCAAGGCTCTTCTATTCCATTGGGGCATCTAAACTTCAGCCTACAGGCCCATAGTATTCAGCAGACTTTTCCATGAAGCAGGAAATTTCAAAGACAGTTCCACCGATATTAGCAGTTTGTCAGTCACTTTTTTCCGTGTTTTGCAAAATGTCTAGCAGACTCTTTCATGAAGCAGGAACCCTGAAGGATTGTCTCACCTTTAGGCAAGCTCAGCAGTCATTTCTCTGTGGTTTCTGCTTGTCCAGTTCATCAAGCAGTTCAGATGAGAGCAGTTTCTTGCCCAAATGGCTAATAGACTCCATGAGGAGCCTCTTCAGTACCTATCTTCCTTTTGAAGTAGCTTGGTACTGCCAGGAGCAGATGTGTCTCATTGTCATGAAAAGTCCTAAATTCTTAAACATTTTAAATGACGTATTCTGTAGTCTTTGAAAGTTTTAAAGAATACTTATCTATCTGAAATACATCTCTGTACATCTAGAAAACCTAACTAACATGACTGTAAGCTTCACCATTGTAGATGACTCCCTATTAATCTATATTTCTTTTTTTTTATTTTAATTTATTTATTTATTAAGGATTTCTGCCTCGTCCCCACAACCGCTTCCCATTTCCCTCCCCCTCCCCCGATCAAGTCCCCCTCCCTCATCTGCTCGAAGAGCAATCAGGGTTCCCTGACCTGTGGGAAGCCCAAGGACTGCCCACCTCTATCCAGGTCTCGTAAGGTGTGCATTCAAACTGCCTAGGCTCCCACAAAGCCAGTACGTGCAGTAGGGTCAAAAACCCACTGCAATTATTCTTGAATTCTCAGTATTCCTCATTGTCTGCTATGTTCAGCTAGTCCGGATTTATCCCATGCTTTTTCAGACCTAGGCCAGCTGGCCTTGGTGAGATCCCAATAGAACATCCCCATTGTCTTAGTGTGTGGGTGCACCCCTCGTGGTCCTGAGTTCCTTGCTCGTGCTCCGTCTCCTTCTGCTCCTGATTTGGACCTTGAGATTTCTGTCCGGTGCTCCCGTGTGGGTCTCTGTCTCTGTCTCCTTTCATCGCCTGATGAAGGTTAATATTCCTGAGGATGCCTATGTGTTTGTCTTTGGACAAACACATAGGCATCCTCAGGAATATTATGTCTAAATAATATTAGAATATTATGTCTAAATAATAAAGAGGTCGTTTATGTCTAAATCTGTCCCATTGAAGAACTTTTAAAAAGGCAAGCATCTTGGTTGCAGAAGCTCTGGATTCTGGCTTCACCTCCCTCCACTTTTAAAATGGTGGAGGTGCCATTACTGCCAGCTCTGGGATAGCACTTTAACTCTGAGAATGAGCATATAGCACATAAACCCTTTTCTATCTGAGTAATAGCTAAATATTCCCTGCAGAGCATTGCATGGCCTGGATATCTCTGGGTATGGTGGCAGGAACCTGCTTAGCTCTCCTGCCTATGTACTCCTAGTAGTCCTGATCTCGCTGCCTGCCCAGTTGGGGAGTACTGAGCTATGGGCATGGTCTCAGCTAATTTCTCACGAGGGCATACAAGCACCCTGGCCTACAAACCCCATTCAAGTGCTCCAGAGCCAGACCTCCAAAAAGAATCAGAGTTTGAGCTGGCAGCAAGACCCAGAAAGCCAGCATCTCAAAACCACCGCTTTATTTTCCTGCTACCACTGAATCAGGAAAAACTCTCTTAAAGGAGCCACAGCATGCTGCCAGCAAGCAAAGCCCATTAGGGAAAATAAATGCAGTTAAACTTTGTTTTTTAGTGTCTAGAATTCCTTTTCAAGCCTTCTCAGGTTTTACACAGATTTAGTCCACCACATTGGCATGCTAATTTGTAGTAAGAGAGAGCTGCTTGTTGGTTCCTGCTGCCCAGAACCCAAATAATCACACAGAAACTATATTACTTAAAACACTGCTTGGCTCACAATAACTTCTTATTGGCTGGCTCTTACCTCTTAATTTAACCCATTTCTAGTAATCTGTGTGTCACCACGAGGCTGTGGCTTACTGGCTAATGTTATGTCCGGCTCCAGCAGGGCTCCATGGCTTCTCTCTGACTCCACCATTCTTTCTCCCAGCACTCAGTTTAGTTTTCCCCCACCTAGCTCTGTTCCCCTACAGCTCTGATATAGGCCCAAAGCTGTTCCTTTATTAACCAATGATATTCACAGCATACAGGGGAAATCACACATCAAGCAGCCATTTATTTTCCAAATAGTTTTTTATTCACAGCTGGTCACTTTGCAGACGCAGAGAACCCCTCAACTGCAAACATGAGTGGAAAGGATGGTCTCTCTGCAATCTATGCAGAGATGCTTCTGTTCGCTGCATCCTGTCCAGCCCAACTAATCCCCAGTTAGTATGGTATGGTAGCCTGAAGGAAGCATGGGGAAGATACAGAGGCCAGGTCAAAAGGTCCCTGAAGCTAGGTCTACCTGCCCTTCCATCTCTTTGGCTATAGGGATGTACTGACATATGCCAGGGAAGTCCTTTCTTCTGCCTTTGACTAGTTTAACTGTTCACAGTCTGGCATGGATACTGACAAATACATCCTTTCCCTATTGACAGGCCTCTGTCCCAAAGCCAGGCTATTTTCAGCTTTAATTATATGACTTGTCCTTGCTCATTATCCATAGAACCATTGAAGAGCGACTAAAGTAAGTGATTCACTGCTGACACATGGCATTTCTTGAGCAGCCATTAATTAGCAAACTAGCACTTGAACATAAATTGTTAAGAAGTGTCAGCAAATAAAACTTTAATCAGAATTTTTTTCTCTCTCTCTCTCCCTTCTTGTGTATGCACCTTGCTGAATCGCACAAGGCAATTTCCAACTTTAATTTGGAGCTTATCAGGAAAACAGAGTATTACATTAATCTTTAAGAACTGAGCCTAAGTGTGCTTCGTCCGCTCTCCCTTCCCTCCTCCAGAAACAAGAGATGACCTGAGTCAAGCACATTTGTCTTCTCCAGTCTCCAAGTCCACAATCCTCGAATGCAAGAACGACTTAGGACAGCGTGGCTCGTGTTTAAAGGAAGTCAGGACACAGTGGCTAAGGACCTGCAATGTGTCATGCCTGCTGCAGAGCAAGGAAACAGAAATGAAACAACCCAGGCCTGAGTGGACCACAGGCTATGTCTTCCTCATACCCATGTGTTTTGAATCTCACCAGTGTATTGTGTTCCAACTGCTACCTGCGAGTGTCTGCATCTCTGAGCTTGAGGAACTATACAAACCGGCTTGACCAGAGCATAACTGTCCCAAAGTGCCAGAGAATCCCAACTCCCTGTGCTTACACACCGCCCCATAGCTTCCTCATAGCCCTCAGACAGTGACTACTAGGGCAGGATTTATAAAGACTCCCCAAGATCCTTTGAAGTTGAGGGTGTGTATGGCCATGCCCAACTTTTTGTGTGGGCGCTGGAGATCCAAAGTCAAGTCCTTGTGTTAATGCAGTGAGCATTCTTACTGATTGGGCCATCACCGCAGTACAAGGCCTTCTTAATGGTGCCCCCTAAAGATATTATTCTTTTAAGTGATAGGCTTCATGAATTTTTTAAAATAATATTTAACAATAATTCAATTATACTACTTTAACATGAGATTTAAAAAAACAAGTGACAATGTGATATTTGTCATTGTGTATAGAAGAAAAAGGTTTTGAAGGTATTAAAAACCCAGAAAACAGAAAAAAAAAACCAAAACCTATATTAGATGCAAGTAAAGAGGCATAGGATCTATGAACAAATGCCTAAATCTCTACCTTCTTCACCCTTCAAGTCAGGTGACACATTCCCAATACCTCGCTGAGTTCATCCGGGTCCTGAAAGTATCTCAGGGTCAGGCTCTTCAAAAAGCTGACTCTGAAACAAAATTCTGTGTGTGGGTGACTCTTCCGGGATATAGAAGAAAGAAGAGCTGGCCAGAGAAAATAAGTCATACTGCAAAACAGGTCAGCATCAGGGAGACCTGATTCAAGAAGGGATTGTCACGGTTGCTCTGTGTTGTCCCAAAAAGGGAAGCTTGCAACAGGCATTGGCAATGACTGGTCATGCAGTCGTCTGGGGTGCATGGCTTGTTCTCTGTTGCTGAGGCAATAGTCTCAATCGGTCCATTGAGAGCATCCCACCAAGTGACCCTTTCGTGAAACAGAGCCTGGATTTGTAAGTATGCATCATTTGTAGGTTTAATTGCTCAACCTATGTTGATCTTCATGGGACCATCTTTTTTTTTTTAACTTATTGTTTAGAGGGCTCATTTGGTAAAGTGATTGGCATACAAGCTCAAGGACATATGTTCAATTCCCATAACTCATATAAAAGAGCTAGGGTGGTGATGTGTTCTTGTAATATTAGGAAGTAGAGGTAGTAGATTGCCTGCCATCTAGCCTAGCCCACTCAGCAACCTCCAGGCCAATGAGAGGCCTTGCCTCAAAAACAAAAACAAAGAAGATGGTTGCAGAGAAATGACCTCTGACGTCCACATGCATACATGCGCATACATAAAAGCACGTGAACCACACATACACACTCAAGTTCTAGGCTGGACAAGCACATGGTATTAATAACTTCCTTTCCCCTCCCCTTAAATTCCCAAGGGTTTGGCCAGTATGCCTAATATCCAAATATATGCATATTCTAATTATTATCTATTAAAGTGCAGGGCTGGAATTTAATGGCATAAGTAATCAAATTTCAGATTGAGGTTAGGGTGAGGCTGAGACAGAATTATATAGTGGCCTCACAGAGTAAAATCTAACAAATAAGACAAGGCTTTCTGGATAGATGCCAGTGGGCTGCCCAATTGATGGACCAATTTGCAGTCATTCTACTATATCCTGGCAAACCAAATCCCCCTTTCATTTTTGGAGAAATTTCTGGATAACTGAACTAGTGCAACTCTAAAAAGTGCTCCTTTGAAGTCATACATATTTAAATATGTCACCCTGCCCCCTCCCGTTGCCCTGCTGGGAGCCCTGCTATTGTCTGAAAGGGAGGTTGAAAAAGTAGGAAGGCATTCAGACTGCCAGGGACCTGGGGTGCGGGCTGAGCATCTCCAGAAACTAAAGGTACACCTAAGGGCTGTGAAAAGCGTTATCTTGAACCAGATCTGCCCTCCCAATTATCTCCATTATGCATGATTACTGCTTTACAAAGATTTCCTCTGTTCCATCCCAGAGGCCTTTGCTTTAAACAAAGACAAGCATAGAAGAAGAGATGAAAAGAAAGAATCCGTGCCTTTAACGGCACACTTTGAAACTTAAAATGATCTACACAAAACAAGCTGTCGTTATAACTAATTATATTTTTGGTTTGGATGTGAACTTTGCCTCTAATCCAAAGTGAAAAATTACATATGCATTCATCATTTTCTAGAGTACACACCCCATGCCATTTCAAATTCTATATTTTTCTCAGCCCATTCTCTCTTTGTCGAAACAGTCAGACAAAACAAACATATAGATAATAGCACAATAACAAAAGGACATGAATAATGGGAATGTCTCCGCAGTCAGTGTTTTTGCTTCTAGTAAGGATTACACTATGATAAATATTATTACCCTCAAGATCAATGAAATGAAGAATCTGCCAAATCTAACTCAATGCCAGAAAAATCTATATTGTATTTACTGATTTCAGGTGGAGAGATTCAGCATTCATAGCATGAAGCATTTGTATTCTTTTTTTCTCTCCATTCTCCCCTCAATTTCCTCGCAGAACCAAAACTATTTACAAGACTCATTGGCAGAAAGCTCCTTATTCTTGGAGCTGATACTGTAATCACTAAACAAACACTCCAAGGACTGGGCGTTAGCCATCCTTAAAACCAAAGCTTAGAACAGATACGCCTCCTGAGCACTTCACTCTGCTCTTGCTACTATTCCTGAAAGAGTTAATTTGTTGTTGAAATATATTCAGTCCTTCCACAGTGTGAGCAGGAAAACTGAGTGGATCAAATGGATTTGTAAACATTTACTGGCTGTTTTGGTAGAGCTACGCCGTAGAATCATAAGAGTCCGAACGCTTGCCTTCATTAGCCATGCAAAATTCCCCAGGTCAGTATTTACATTTTAGAAGCTTATTAAGCTTCTGGATTCAGTGATTCAATCAGCTTCACAGAATCCACTTTGGTATAACTATGCTGACACAGAAATGATGGAGGGCAAATAGGTTCAATTTAGTCAGCCTGCAGTGGCCCTGGTATACCACTTTACCCTTCATTTACTTCTGAATTTGGATACATCGCATGCAGCCAGAAGACCCAGAATGTACTCTGTAATGAATTTAACAGCCAAAACGAATCAAGGCTATTTAGAGGAAAGTATGAGAAGTCTTGTTAAGAGATGAGCTGCTACCAGCTTCCAGACTGAAGTAACCTCACCAACATGTGAGGGGTCAACGGCACAGCCAGTGATTGAATAAATGGAAACACAACTAATACTTGGGCAGATTGACTGGATCCCAATCGTAATATGTCTTGGAGAACTAAGCAGAACTAAGAGAAGTCTTTTCCATTTCAAGAAGCCTGATACCCAAAGGAGGCCATGATTTTCAGAAATCTTTTATGCATCTTCTCTCTCAAAGAAAATAGAAGAAATGTCCAGAGGAGTAATAACTTTGAAAATAACACACCAATTAGCTGGTTGAACACAACGGGAGCTCCTTTAGTGCTATACCATCTGATCTCATCTTGGACATCTTATAGTAAACAAAAGCTTGCGACAGACCACAAGTCCTTGGTTTCCTATTTGGTATTCGGAGTTCCAGAGTTTCAAAGGCAGTTAAATAGGACAGCTCACTCATCTCGCTGGTCTGCTGAGGAGTATGAAGAATAACAAGAATAGCAGAGATAGGGTAAAGAGCAGGTGTAAGATTAAATAACATCTGAGGGGCTACTGTTTGGTAAGAATACTGTCTGCCCACTTAATCTGCATAAAAACAAAACTGAGCAAGGTCTTATTATCATGCTTGTTTTCCAGTTGCGGGAACTGAGACACCAAGAGGCTAACAAACCTGCCTAGGGCTTTTGAGTCAAAGTGACAGAAGGTGGTGCTAACTTCCAAGTCTAATTCTAAAGACTGATTTCTTAATCACTGTGCAAATGAAGACGTGCTCACTGATGTATCTGATTACTCTTCACATCTCCCCTATCTGTGAAAATCTCCCGATGCCAAACGCTTTCCCCAGGATTTCTAAAGCAATGAACCCTTTTAGAACACAACTAGTTAAAGGGTGGTCACTGGTGTTAAAATAAGAACATTAAGAGGATAGCTACAGGGTGTTTTTCAGAAAGAGAGTCTTGAACTACCTCCTGAGTTTAAACTCTGCATTTCCATATTTTCTTAGACAATCTTAGAAGATGGTCTTATTTTTCCACTGGAACTTTAGTTTGGTTAGATTTGAGTCTTCATAATTACATAAGAAGCCAAGCTTTTTTCCAATTACATTAATATTTCCACATACTGGTAAGAGTCTAAATATGCTTGAAATTAAGGCTTTTCTGGATAGATAGCTGATATACAGGAAAGAGAAATGATAAGATGAATTGGCAAGTCAAATATTTAAAGGAAAATGATTTAAGCTACATGTAATCAATTATTGCTTGACAGTTACTATGTCTCAATCCAACAGCAAAACCTGAGTCTTCCTAACTAAAGAGTCTCACTGTGAGGTGCTACCTGTGACCTTTACTATGTAACATGCTTATTATTATTAAAAGTTAATTATTTTATGACAATCACTCTTTATTTTTATTTGTTACATGTAATAAGAGCAGCGGGGCTGCGTCCCCGGCACCCAGCAGCCCGCATGGCTAGCTTATGCCCCGAAATAATTAGATGGAAACTGTATTTTTTTAAACACTGCTTGGCCCATTAGTTTTAGCCTCTAATTGGCTAGCTCTTACATATTGATCTAACCCATTTCTAATAATCTGTGTAGCCCACGAGGTGGTTTACCAGGGAAGATCTGCGTCTGTCTGGAGTGGGAGAATCATGGCGACTGCCTGACTTGGCTTCTTTTTCCCAGCATTCTGTTCTGTCTACTCTACCTACCTAATTTTTTGTCCTATCAGGCCAAGAAGTTTTCTTTATTAGTTAACCAATGAAAGCAACAGATAAGATACAAGACCTACCTCCATCAGTTACGTGGACTGGGGTTAGCATGTTCTTCCTGGGAAAACCTAGTCATCAACAAGACAACCATCAAGACTAAAAGAACCAAGATGCCCCACACACAAGTCTGACAGTTGACTCTAGTAATTAATAAAACATCTTAGCATCCTTGTGGCCTTTCACCCTCTAACATTAACCCATTTCTATACAAAAGGATTTAAGTAAAATACAATAGGAGAAAGTAAAAAGGAGAGTAATTGTCTAAAGGGCTCATACAGCAGGGCCTTTGTCATATTCTATTAACCAAAGTCAAAGAAGACCAGTCCAAATTCAAAGATACAAACTCTCTTGACTCCTAATTCAGAGGATACAAATAATGTGGGAATGAATACCTTGAGAAAATAAAACAGTGGACTTAACAGAACAATGACTATAACATTTCTGAGGAAGAATCAAAGCAGTTGTATTCATGTGTGCTTGCTTGCTTGACTTTTCTATAACTTGAATAGCAAAGCTACCTGACCCTACAGTGAATACAGACAGAAGTTCTGATCTCATAATTTGATGGAGACACATAAGGGTTCTGTTAGGAATAACCATGAAGAAAATTGTATGAGAAATTATAGGGTATTATTTTCATTTCTTCTTTGAAAATCTCATACACATCCACAATAAAATATGATCTTATCTATGCCCATTTCACACCCTCAACCACTTCTGTATCTCCCCAAAACATCTGCCTCCCAACACCATGCCCTCTTTTCTTTTTTTTTAGTAGCTCATTAAGTCAAATTAGCACTGCCAACATGAACATAGGGACATCCTCTGGTGCACAGGAAAATTCCAGCAGCTGTACCCACAAAGAAAAATGACTGTTCATTCCCACAGATACTAGAAACTGTCAGTAGTTCCTCAATCATGGACTTGACCTGGAGACCACCTCCCCATCTATACCAGAATTTTGGTTGGTTTGATCTTATACAGATCTTATAAAGTAATCATAGCTGCTGTGAATTTATAAACACATTAGCCATGCCATGTCCAAAGACATTTCAGTACTCCTCCCAAGACACTGGCTCTTTGTTTCTGCCCCCTCTTTTATGCTACTTGCTGAGCCTTGGAAGCATCAGAAGCTGTGAAATTGATAAAGATGTCAGCTTAAGGCCAAGTAGTTACAGTCACTTACTCTCGGCACTTTGACCAGTTTTGAGTCGCTGCTTTGACTGCTGTCTACTGAAAACAGTCCTATTCAGCTTTGATGCCGGTAAACCACATCAATAATCAACATGGCATGATAACCCCAAGAGTATAGCAGGGGCACACTTACCTTGGTGGTAACCAACAACTCTCTAACTGAGCCATTCAACCAGAGTGGAACTATGCCTGACATTGAAAATGTAGCCAACTGTTTAGTGCTAGAGAAGTCATTATTGGAAAAGAACACACAACAACTACTTTACTAATCCAGCATAATCTCTAATAAAAATCTAAACATTTGTTATTATACCCTCAGGTGTGTATAGTCACCTCTCATCCAAAAAACTTCTCTCTTCTCTTTGCAACAGACAGAGACCATTAAAAAAAAAAAAAACAATCAAAATGCAGAGTGGTGGAATCCAGTCCCAGAAGGTACATCTACAAAATACCCCTGTATGTAACGTTCAGAAAACCTTGTGGAAAGAAGAGAAGGCAGACAGCAAAAGCCAGAGATAATCAGGAGGACTGGCTGTAAAATTTTGTCTGCTGGCAATATCAAAAGCTACACCCATGAAGTCTCCCCAACATGACTGCCTAACGTGAGCTGACCAAGGACAACAAAAGACATGCTTTAGAGAACAGGGAAAAGCCATGAGGCTTCATCCCTATGTAGGAGAAATAGTCTTCCCAACAAAGAGTACACCAATTGGTCCCCCAATACCAAATGGCCAGTCCTAAAAACATGCTTACAAATTAGCATTATACTGACTGAGAAGGTTATAATTAGAAATATATATGCATATGAAATGCATATTATAACATTTCATGAAAAAAAGAGGCCTTAGATCAGAAAGAAAGGGAGAAAAGGTATATGAGAAGGTTTAAAGGAAGAAAAGGAAAGAGAGAAATGTTGTAATTTCATTAGAATCTCAAAAAAAGAAGTTTCTCTGACCAAAGTTGAGAGTAGCCCAAGTCTATGGGTATAAAAATAAAGGTTTAGAAGGAAATTTGGCAACATGATCATTTTACAATGCCAGGCATGAAATTTGCTCCTGCAGAATAGGCAATCAGAAAGCAGTTGGTGCCCTCATGACCGTCATTCAACTCTTGCACAATCAAGCACATCTTGCCGGGCAAGCAGGTCCTGAGCATGCAGGACCCAGCACTTCATAAGGCCATTGAGTTTTTCTCTTTGTTCAGCATCTGCTGGCACCATGAAAGCCAGTAAGGCATGGTTTTAAAGTTTGCTTTTAGAACCAAAATAAAAGGGAAAAAAAATCTTTGTATTTACAGAACATTAAAGAGATAGATAATGATGCATGATTATCCAAAGCATCAGAGAAAATACACTCTGGGTACAGATATTTATGGTCCAAATGCTGAATGAACAAAATGAATATCTCCCCTCAATGTATTTGTTTAGATCTCTAGAGAAATAGAAGGAATGGGAGGATTAGACTGTATATGAGAATAGAGGGAGAAAGAGAGAATCAAAGGGAAGACAGAGAAAGAGAAAGATGTTAAGGCATTGGTTCACAAGACAGCGGCGATGGGCAAGTCCAGCATCTGCAGATTGGCCATCACACTGACACCAGGAAAGCTTCCAGGCTGCACTCCAAGTCCGGAGTCCCTCGGCAGAATTTTCTCTAGCTCTGGAAGGGTCGACCTGGTTTATTCAGCCTTTCAGTTGATTAGATGAGGCCTACACACTTTGTTCAAGGCAATTTGCTTTGTACAAGGACTCCTAGTTTAAATGTTAATTTCCTACCGAAACCCCTTCACAGAAACATTCGGAACAGTGTTGGACTACACACGTGGGCCTGCGACCTAGTCAAATTGACACGAGAACAAGACCATTGTATTTAATATCGGAACAGCAAGTCTTAGTGATATCGTCAGCTTTCTTTCTGGCTTACAATTTCTTTAGGCCCAGGAAAATACCTACCAGCATGCTATCATTCACTTCTGGGTCCAAGAAACATGAAAACCACAGCTGAATATGAATAGACAGAACAGTCACAGGGTTGAGAAGACCTGGACTCTAACGGCAGGTCTGGATGCCCATGAAGATCTTATTTCACTGAGGTGCACTTCCGTTTCCTAAACTCTAAAGGTTTGCATATAAAATGAACCACCTCCAAGCTATCCCTTAACTTCCACGATAATCTTGTCTCTCATCCAAAGCCAGCAACCTCCCTTTTTCCTAGGACCCATATTCCTGTCCGTATTTATACTCATTTCAAACATCAAGTTGGAGAGACTGGAACAATGGCCCAATGGTTAAAAGCATTGGTTTCTCAAATATCAAATTGGGGGCTAGATATTGGATGAGAGAGATTATATTCATTTCAAATTCTCTGTCCAGTTTCACAATTCATTTTACTATTTTTTTAAAGTGGAACATGTATCTCTTCTCAGACATTTGGTGAAGATCAAGTGTAGTATCTGTTACCAATTTAGAAGGGGAACATGCGCCTCTGAAAATGGTAAAGATGGGAACCATGAGTGTTTGCAGCAGTCTAGCCCAAGTAACCCAGAACCACACTGACAGATAGATGCAACCCAGAACCACTTCTCGCCTATACAAGGTCAAAGTTTGGCTTTCAATAATTTAGATTCCAAAGACAGCAGAGATAACAAAAACATAAAGTCCTTCATATTGGGCCAACAGGGTCTTAGGAATTTTCTGATCAAAGATCAAGATCTGAGAGTATGGTATTAACAAAAGAGCTTCTAACACAGAGACACGCCAGCTCCCACAGCAACCTATAGCTCCTCCAAGAAGATTCGTGGTTGCTAAAGACCTTCTGCCTTGAGGTTTGCCTTTGGGTTTGGCAAAGCCACCCACATAGCAAAAAGTGGCCTGCCACCTCTTCAGCTTCCTGGATGCCACCCAGGGAATCAATCTTCTCATCCTGCCAAGACAGGTAGACTAAATCTTCCCCCAACAGGAAAATCTTTGTGCCTCTTATACTCAGCAGCTAATAGCAAGCACTGCATCTAGGCTGGTGTTCTCCAAGGACTAAGGAGAGGCTTGGGATTGCCTGTGTAGCAAAAAGCTGTCTCATTTCTGCTCATTTATCCCCCTTAGATCTGTTTAATTGCATTTGATGACTTAAGGTACTGGTAACTCATTACTTCATTTGTTAAGTTTCTTGCTAAAATACAGACAGGTGTGCCTCTTTAACAGACTTCATAGTCCAGGACTAACAGGTTTCAGGTGTATCTTCAGAAGTCGAAAGTTTCCAATTCCCTTTAATCGTCTTCTAAAATGTTCATAACTTTTAACCTAAAACAATAGCCTTTTGCTATGATACCAAGATGTAAATCTGTTCCAGTTGCCTTACAGATACCTACAGGTTCCTAGAAAAAGTTCTACTGCTGTATCAAAAAATCAAGTCTGGTAAAAACTAGCAGTCTCCAGAGTCTATTTTAACCCCACCTATTTTCAAGCATATTTTACAGGTCACTCCTGCTGTCTGGGCCAAGACCAACTTACAAAGCGCTCTCCAGGCAATGCTGACACCTGCACCAGCTCCTGGGACTTCACCATTGGTTCCAACTCTCCTGGATCAAGGACACCTGCCAACTAAAATCTGGTTTTATCTGCTATTGTGTCCCACTTATAGCCCAAGCCTCACCTGTACAACCAGGGCACTTCTCTGCCCCATTCTTTCTGGCAGTTAATGACTTCCCATGGCTAGCCCCATTCATAGGGCCAATAATAACAATATATTTTTTCTCCTAGCCACCTGCCTTCTCATCTCCCTCAAGAAACAGCTGTCTGGGGCTCCATGATGACAGTAAACTAGATGCCGCTCAAGCCACACCTCTCGCTGAGCGTGAGCCCACCAACTCGCAGCTCTCCCCCAGCCCACATCGCCCCATGCTCACAAGAAGCAGCCAGACTTGAGCCCGTGCCCCTTTATCCAAGGAGTCTAAAATGTTTGGTTGAGGGCTTCATCTCAGCTCGCTGGCACCCCCTTATCCAAAAAGCCTGGAAGGTGTGGTTAAAAGCATCACCCCAGCTCCATTACACTCCTTTATGCAAAAAGTCTGGATTATTTGACCAGGAGCTTCACCCCAGCTCCTGGAATAAGCCCCCTCCCCAGGGAGGGTCAAGAAAGCTTGCCAAATGGTAACCCCTCCCAAGGGAAGGACGAGACCACGCCCACAGGATATTTAAACTGCCCCCCCAAAAAATGAACACATGGTCTCCAGGTTTCATGTGATCTCCCCTTTTCTCTCTTGCTCTCTCCATGCTACCTCAGGGCCACCTGGGAGCATTGCATTAAACATGTACATCTTTTTATTTGGTTTATTTTTCCTTTGAGTCTTTCCTTCAGCAGCTTATTGGGTAGTCTCTAGTTTGCCACCTTTATTAATAAAAATAACAGTACAATAACTATAAATAAGTCAAGCTAATAAATCAGATAATGCAAGAATGGATATCACAAAAAGAAATCAGTTTCTAAAATTATATGGAAAGTATATCGGTTAGGGTATGTTGATAATAATGGGAAAGAAAATTATGTAATGAAAAATCTAAGGTAAAAGACTTCAAGTGAAAACTTGAAAAAAACTTCAAGGAAATAAGTAGCATCATATATTGGTAAAAAGGTATATAACATCAAAAAGATACAACAATCGGGGGCTGGAGAGATGGCTCAGTGGTTAAGAGCACTGGCTGCTCTTCCAAAGGTCCTGAGTTCAATTCCCAGCAACCACATGGTGGCTCACAACCATCTGTAATGAGGTCTGGTGCCCTCTTCTGGCCTGCAGACATACACACAGACAGAATATTGTATACATAATAAATAAATAAATATTTAAAAAAAAGATACAACAATCATGAATATGTATAAGTGCATATATACTGAACTATATGTGCATGTTAAATCAATAAATACAAAAGATGAATCAATAAATGAGTTGTTCGAGGCAAAGATTTTAGCACATGGTGCTAGTCAACTTTCTATTATTATAAAAAATGTTCTAAAATACAGAACTTAAAAGGAGCAGAGGCTAATGATGGCTTCTAGTTTTAGGATTATCGTCCATGGTCATTTAGTTCCTTTGCCTTTGAGCCTATGGGACAGCATAGCATCAAAGCAGGTGTGCTGGAGAGATTTATGTGAGCTTCATACAAGCTAGAATCATCAGCAAGAATGGATTCTCTGTTGAGAAAATGTCTTCCTGAGATCAGACTGTAGAACATAAGGAAAGGTCTGTGGGGCATTTCCTTATTTAGTCATTAATAGGAGAGGGCCCAGATTATTGTGGGTGGGACCATCTCAGAGAAGGTGGTCCTAGATTCTATAAGCAGGCTGAGCCAAAAACGGGGAGCAAGCCAGTAAGCAGCACCCCTTCAAGGCTTCTGCAGCAGCTCCTGCCTCCAGATTCCTGCCCTGCTTATGCTGCTGTCCTGGCTCTGTCAGTGTTGGACTATGATACAGAAATGTAAACCAAATAGACACTTTCCTCCCCAAATTGCTTTTGGTCACAGCAATAGTAACCCTAAATAGGACACAGGGAGAGAATGGCAGAGAAAAACTTACTCATATTATGTTGGCTGGAGAGCAAAGAAAGGAAGAAGCTAGAGTCCAATAGTACCTCCAGGGGAATATCCCCAATAACTTAGCTTCCTTCCACGGACCTATCTTCCCAATTAGTATCATGACTGGGAAGCAATCGTGTAACACATGAGCTTTTGGGAGACACTCAAAGTCAAAACTACAGCAAACATACATCTCAGAAAAACAGACAACTTACAAGATGAAAAAAAGATATCTAAATGTTTTAATAAATATACATTTTAAGAATGCAGGATAGGGGGCTGGAGAGATGGCTCAGAGGTTAAGAGCACTGACTGTTCTTCCAAAGGTCCTGAGTTCAATTCCTAGCAACCATATGGTGGCTCACAACCATCTGTAATGGGGTCTGGTGCCCTCTTCTGACCTGCAGACATACATGTAAGGAATGCTGTATACATAATAAATAAATAAATATTAAAAAAAGAATGCAGGATAGCCAGGCAATGGTGGCACATGCCTTTAATCCCAGCACTAATTGGACTTAGTGTATTATCAAAAAACAAAAAAGATACATGAAATTGGGAGGAGGTAGTTAGAAGTTAGGGTGATACGATTATATTATATTATATACATGTATGAATTTCTCAAAGAACAAAAAATTTAAAATAATAATTAATTCTAACTTTCATAAATTATCAGATTTTTATTACATTTTAAGACCATACTATTAGTGTGGGCTTGTATATATGATGTACATATGTAAGTGCAGTTACAAACATGCCACAGCGTGTGTGTGAAGATCTGAACACAGCTTTGTACAGTTGGTTCTCTCATTACCCATTTCCGTGGGTTCCAGGGAGTAAACTCAGGCTATTGGGCTTGCATGGGAAATGCTTCAGTGAGCCATCTCACTAGCCTGTCATTTTCAGATTTAAAATTTGAAGGAAAAAATAACTTGTATCTAATATGAAGGATTTCAATCTAGAATTCATAGGTCATTATACAATGAAAACTGCCTGTGATATTACTAATGATAAACACAGAATTTATATGTATGATCATATGGGCATTTGTGGGAAGGGGAGCTATAATTTTTTTTAAAATCTAGAAATCTTTGCCTTATGGAGTTTCAAGGTATTTGTGTGCCAAATGAACACACCCCATAGGAATTGCATCTGTCCAATTGTTGAAATGACTCGGAGTTAAATGTATACAGTCCTGAAGAGGTTAATGTTGAATTTACAGAGGTTGAGTAAGTTCAGGGTGGTTCTCTTTGCTCTGAATTTCCTGAATTCCTAACATTTCCTATGATGAATATGAGTAATGTCAGTAATATAAAAGATTAATTTTTAAAGATCTACCTTTATCCCTGGGTCTGCCATAATGTTCTTCTGTCCAGTGTGACAATTAAACCCTTTCAATAAAGCAATGGGTAGCACAAGAAAGCAAAACATCCCAATTCAAAAGGCCTAAACTCTCTCAGACTAATCAGAAAATCTCGTATTCTCAGTACTAAAATTTTGCAATTCTCTCCTAAAGTCACTAATTGCTCAAACATGCAGGCTATAAAAAGAGCAACGGTAAGGAAAATTTGAACAACCACTGCTAAATCAATCCTGCTATCAAATTCTATTCTCATTCAAATGCTCCCCCAAAAGCTGTAAAGTCCCACTGGTGAACAGCGTCCTCCAATAAAGTACCCCATCTCACTCAGTGCCAAAAGATTAATAAAACTTAAACCAAGATAATTACGTAAAAGTAGTCTCTCTTGAGTGAGTCAGCGTGGGAAAGGTTCGCTCCTGCTAGTAATAATTATCTCAGAGTAAATTATTTCCCACCTATTTTCTCCCTATAGTACCTTCTTACAGAGAGCTCTTCCAGAGAAACCAATAGCCTACTAAAGTTTTCTTTAAGGTCATAATCTGCTTGCCAATCTATGTCAGCCTGAAATTCTTCCTTTCTATCCTTTTTTCTCGAACCTTTCAAGAATAAAGTCTTCATTATCCCCTCTCCCTCCCAGTTAAAAAATAACTTGAGTTCTCCAAAGCCAGCTAAGCACCAGCACAGGTCCTGATCTCACTTACAAAGAGACCAAGCTGCACAACTATCACACATATGCAGAGGGTCTAGGTCAGTCCCATAGAGGCTCCCTAACTGGTGGTCCAAAGTCCATGAGCTCCCACGAGCTCAGGTCAGGTCAGCCATCTCTGTGGCTTTCCTCATCATCACTTCCTGGCTCATATAATCCCTTCTGAATGGAGATGGAGGAAGAGTGGAAGAGGAAGGGGTGGATGGGATGCTTGGTGGTGACAGGAACTGGGAAGAGAGGAGAGAGGGCAAAATCCAGTCTATATGTAAAATAAAAGAAAATGTTATTTGAATAAAAAAGAAAGAAAGATAACATGAGAAATAACAGGTAGTACTAATGAAATGTTTAGCCAAATATCTGCCATGCAGAAAGTTCTCTATATAAGCATTCATTTACATATCAAGTCATCCCATTAACAAATATTTGAGTACCCACCCTTATCAAGCACCATGTGAGATTCTTTGGGTATATCAGTGAAGAAAGTAGAGACTCCTGTTCTCTTAGTGTGTATTGCACAGATGAGAGAATAAAGAATCAACATAATAAAGCAGTGAATTGCCCCATGGTAAACAACTGATTATTTTAGAAGCAGGATTAAGGGAGAGGTAGGATGAGGGAAATGACTCAGTTGGCAAAGTACTTGCTGACCAATTAACAGAGCCTGAGTTCATACCTTAACCATGCTCCCTATTTCCTGGTCCATTGCATGTGGTCAGCATCAGCTTATATTCCCAATACCATAGACGGTGTCACTTCTAACCCTATGCATTCTGTGCTATGATGAACTGAACCACATGAATCGAATTAAACCCTTTTCCCCTAAGTTGATGTCTATCAGGTATTTCAGCCACCACAGGCAGAAGTATCTCCCACAATACCTCCCTATGCTCATGTGCAGGCAACCCTTTCAGCTAAAGTAGTTGGGTATGACATCTTTCTTCCTGTCTCTTGAAAACATAGTTTATTCTGTATACCCACAATTATTTTTTTAATGTTCCTACACTACTTTGCGATGCATTTGAATTTCTCATAACTCTTTCTTATCTTCTGTTATCATCTATGACCTCTGGGTTTTTATCAAGATCCACTATTTGGAAACTGAGTTAATTTTATATCAATCAATATGGATAACTATTCAAAAGCCCCTTGGCACTGCCAATGCCTTATTCAGTCTCAGCACACAAGAAACTAAGAGTCCTTCCTGCAAACTCCATCTCTCAGCCTACATAGCCCACTCCCTCCTTCCCAGCCTTTAGTGCTCAACTCCTCCACGTTCCCAGAATAGTGGACCATTCATTTCCTTCTCTCTGAACACGCATATGGCTCTTTCCCCTTCACTGCTAAGTTGCCATTTCCAAGATGACTGACTTTGTGGTCTCTTCAGTCCTACATCTCCTCCCATCCTATACTTCAGCTGCTAAGAGTTGCTGGGGGACTCACACAACTGTACAGACTGCTGCTAGTTTGGCCTGGCAATCTGAAAGGGGCCTCCGGTGTTGCTCGGCGATACTTTTTCTTACTGTCTTTGTTCAATTTTCTCTCCCAGTCCCTGAGCAATGATTCCAAGGCTTTGTCACTTTAATCAATCCTTACCCACTCATCATGACCACCACAGGCGCCATCCCTTTCTGTACCACCAGAACACGTCCTATGTCAAAGAGAAAATAGAATACAATACACAAAAACTCCTCTACGTCCAAATTCCTGACCCCAGAATTTAATACAGTGCCAGCTGTGTCTCTGAGACAGCAAGAAAGGAAGGAGTAGCTGGCACTGTGTTTATTTCATATTCACCCCCATGCACATGTTTGGCACCCATCATCTCTTCCCTCCTCTCAAGTCATGCTTTATCATGGACACTTTCTGTCTCCAACATCGTGAACCTTTATGTCCTGTAAAAGGAGTCTCGACTTTCGTTTCTCAGCCACCCGGACCCAAATAATCACACAGCAACTATATTAATTAAACACTGTTTGACCAACAGCTCAGGCATATTCCTAGCCAGATCTTACATCTTAAATTAGCCCGTTTCTATTATTTTATATTTTACCATGAGGCTCGTGGTTTGTTACCACATCTTGCTTCTTGGGTGGCTACAAGGTATCTGCCTAACTCTGCCTTCTGCCTCCCTACATTCATTTTAGTTTCCTGCCTAGCTATATTCTGCCCTGCCATAGGCCAAAGCAGCTCCCTTATTAACCAATGGTAATAAAATATATCCATAGCATACAGAGGGGAATTCCACATCAATCTCTCACCTGGCTCCACTCTGCAGCAGGTAAGTATGTTCTTGTGTGTGTGTGTGAACAAGCTAGCTTACAAACACTTTAGATATTTTTGAATCAGAAATGTTTTAACTTCTGCCTCTTCAAGGAATCCTCCTGTTTCTTGCAAGACAGGTTCAAACAATGTCTGGACTGTAGCATCACCCCTTCTAAAATACATCACCCTATTTAAATTTCCTTAGCATTTTGAATAACATTCTTAATTCACCTATTCCATATTGTGCTATTCTATACTTTACCCTTCCTTGGTGTGGTTGATTTATTTCTTTTAACACTTTTGTATAGCAGTAATAGTATTTAAAACCCTATTCACTTAACATTAATCTATGAAAATATCTAACAATATCAATGGTTACAAATATTTAGCCACTCAAACACTTGCATATGCTACAACATCCTTAAAGGAAAAATCCATAATGATGTCTCTTGAAATTTTCCTGATACACTTTCACAGACTAGGTAGTAACCTTGTTCTTAAGATGACTATTTAATATATTCTCCAAAGTTACAAGTGTATTGAAGTTAGACCTCATATAGTCTTCATGTCAATGTAAATATATAACATCCTGTTTTGTTCCATAGAATGAGAGGAAATCATATTTGACATGATAGTTATGATATGAAAAATCATGCTCAGTCTCATTCATGTTTCAAAATCTCTTGGAGATGAATCCAGCTAAAGTCCTTTTCCATTCAATTTCTATTTCATCTACTGACCACCAAAAGAGGCACTTTGTCTGCATGACAAAATGTATGATAAATCCTTAAGCTCTGAATCACTGCCAGCTGGTGAGTTACACATGGGAGGCACATAGGAACTGGCACTGAGATCAGCTCACAGAACTGCAGATTCCTGTGTCGTAACCTGAAATCACTGCTAACACACTTACCAAGTGGAATGGCTGTCGAGCTTCCCCAGTTTCTGATGCTGCCGCGTGTCCATGAATAGGAAAGCATTAGCTGTAGGACAGCATGGTATATATACCATGATGAAATTGTCACATTGTATCATGCCACGCTAACAGTCATAGCAGTTTTAGAAACTTTAAGATACAAATCCGAGAACGAATACACAGCCTGTTTTATCCAAGCTGTAAAATCGTCAAGAATAAGAAATTTTATCTTATCCAACCTTCCTTTATCCCAATCCTCCTTTTTCCAAAAGTTCCCCCCATTCTCCCCTTCTCCCTTTTCTCTCCCCTTCTCCCTTTTCTCTCCCCATCTCCCCTTACCCCCATCCCACCCCACCCCCAAGATCTCAATTTTCTCCCCGGCAATTTTGTCTACTTCCCATAGCCAAGAGGACAACTATATGCTTTTCCTTTGGTTCACCTTCTTACTTAGCTTCTTTGGGATCAGCAATTGTAGACTCCGTGACCCTTGTTTATGGCTAGAAACCAATTATGAGTGAGTACATCCCATATTCATCTTTTTGGGTCTGGGTTACCTCACTCAGGATAGTGTTTTCTATTTCCATCCATTTGCATGCAAAATTTGAGAAGTCATTGTTTTTTACCGCATCATAGTACTCTAATGTGTAGATATTCCACACTTTCTTCATCCATTCTTCCATTGAAGGGCATCTAGGTTGTTTCCAGGTTCTGGCTATTACAAATAATACTGCTATGAACAGAGTTGAACAAATGCTCTTGTCATATGATAGGGCATCTCTTGGGTATATTCCCAGGAGTGGTATTGCTGGGTCCAGGGGTAGGTTGATCCCGAATTTCCTGAGAAACCGAAACACCGATTTCCAAAGTGGTTGCACAAGTTTGCATTCCCACCAGCAATGGATGAGGGTTCCCCTTCCTCCACAGCCTCTCCAGCAAAGGCTATCATTGGAGTTTTTTATTTTAGCCATTCTGACAGGTGTAAGATGATATCTCAAAGTTGTTTTGATTTGCATTTCCCTGATTGCTAAGGAGGTTGAGCATGACCTTAAGTGTCTTTTGGCCATTTGAACTTCCTCTGCTGAGAATTCTCTGTTCAGTTCAGTGCCCCATTTTTTAATTGTGTTAATTAGCATTTTAAAGTCTAGTTTCCTGAGTTCTTTATATATTTTGGAGATCAGAACTTTGTCTGTTGCGGGGTTGGTGAAGATTTTCTCAATTCTTAGTTAAGGGAGCCACCTTAGGGTTGGCAAGAGACTTGAACCTAGAGTGGCTCCCAGATGCCCAAGCCGAGGTCCCCAGTTAGTTCCTTGGGCAGCTGAGGATAGGGAACCTGAAATGACCCTATCCTAGAGCAATACTGACGAATATCTTGCATATCATCATAGAACCTTCATCTGGTGATGGATGGAGACAGAGACAGAGACCCACACTGGAGCACTGGACTGAGCTCCCAAGGTCCCAATGAGGAGCAGAAGGAGGGAGAACATGAGCAAAGAAGTCGGGACCACGAGGGGAGCACCCACCCACTGAGACAGTGGAGCTGATCTATTGGGAGCACACCAAGGCCAGCTGGACTGTGACTGAAAAAGCATGGGATAAAACTGGACTCTCTGAGCATGGCGAACAATGAGGGCTGATGAGAAGCCAAGGACAATGGCACGGGGTTTTGAACCTACCTTATGTGCTGGCTTTGTGGGAGCCTAGCCAGTTTGGATGTTCACCTTCCTAGAAATGGACGGAGGGGGGAGGACCTAGGACTTACCACAGGGCAGGGAACCCTGACTGCTCTTTGGGCTGGAGAGGGAGGGGGAGAGGAGTGGGGGGGAGGGGGAGAAGGGTGGGAGGAGGGGGAGAAGGGTGGGAGGAGGGGGAGGGAAATGGGAGGCTGAGAGGAGGAGGAAATTTGTTTTTTTTTCCTTTTCTCAATAAAAAAAAAGTTAAAAAAAAAGAAATTTTATCTTGTACTCTGAAATATTGTCATATATAGGAAAACATGTTTTTGTTGAATTTAGTGTGTATATATACACATATATACATATGTATATATATGTTTACACACACACACAATTCAAAGTTTTCCCATGAGTTATGGACCTCTATCAACCTATAAAGAGTCAAAATAAAATCAGTAAGTTAATGTCAGCAGAATTTTTCCTAAGTTCAGAGGTAATTTCAATTGAGTACATAACAAGATTCCTCATTATTGAGTAAAGTGTATAGTTTGGGGAACATAAAACATTTTGATCCTCAATTGTGAATAAGTACAATTTCATTGAACTTAATACTAAAAACAGAAACTGAAAGCAACAGGTCCAAGAAAGTAAGCACTTAGTATAAATTTCTAGGTCAGCCTCTCTTTCTGATCGTCCCATAGGGATTTCGACTGCCTGTGCTTTCAGGACTGTCCACTAGCTCAACTCCCTACCCACAGGGAGACCGAAACACACTCATACACACAACGTTCTTCAAGTTCCCACTTGAAGAAGTACATGGTAGGTCAGCCATAATCCCAAACAGAAATTAGACCCATCTTACATGTGAATATGACCGCTGAAGTAAAATTAGACCCATCTTACATGTGAATATGACCGCTGAAGTAAAATTAGATTCTCTAATTCTAAATTTGTGCCTAAGTGAGTGGTAAGATACGTCTTCCAAAAACACAGGTGAGGGAGACCTCTGCTCTCGGACTTCCATGCCTAAGCCTTGTGTTCTAGCATCTCAACTACGCAGGATCATCAGCATCTATTTTTTTTTTTTATTTAAAACTAGCCCTTGGGGCCTGTTGTTATGTCACTGTGACCTCTTTCATTATGTCTCAGGAAAGAGACTGATAAATGACAGGATATTAGCATAAATTCCCATGCAAAACCCTTAAATTTTCTCCAAATTCCCATAGCCACCCTCCCTTTGTCACTATATGGTCCTACCTAGCTTTATCCATATCCACTTCCTTTGCCTCTCTTTCCCCAGCTCCCATTTTTTTAAAAGAGAAGACTGACACTAAGAAGACTGACACACAGAAGACTGACAAGTCCCTAGACTTGTCATTTCATGTCAATAGATGAGAAACAAGTTGCATAGATCTAAGTTATTAATGACTTGAAAGAAATTTCATGGGTGGATGGATACAAATGAGTTTGTAATGAAACCTGGAGTCAGAGGAAAGGGTTCTGAATGGAAACAGAGAGGAAATAAAGAACTATTTCAAGAGCATGCCCTCATATTCAATATTTATGACACTCTTCTGAGTCTAATCTTTCTTGAAAATGTGCTATATATATATCTGTACGATCTACTAACAAAACTAAAACATAGCATCTTTAGAAACATACAAGACATGCCACATGTAATGGTGCATGCTTGCATTCCCAGCACTTGGGAAACTGAGACAGGAAGACCTCAAGTTCAAGGCAAGCCCAGACTATACAGAGAGACCTTGTCCCAAAATGCAATTTTTAAAGAAATATACAGAGTTCTACCATCCCAGGAATCTTAGCCTTTTAGAGATGTCTGGATGTTAGTGATTAAAGCCATTCTTGCCATTTAACATGTAAGGAAACACTAAGATCAAAATTTTTCCATCAGTTGCCTAATAACTTCAGCCACTGATTAAGACTCAGTTTTTCTAAAGAAACCTCACTGCCGAGCTTTATCAGAGCTAAGAAACAGAAAGAGAAAAGGAGAGCTTACTCTTTTGTAACTGTGTGATGGAAGGGTCTACGACAAGAGAATGAAGAAACGCGCAGAACCCATGCAAATGGACTGCTTGCTGGAACACTTGAAATCACACACAAAGACATGCTCTGGGAAACTGGGAGGCCTGTGTCGTTATTGTTTAATAAAAACAGCTTGATGTTTCAATATAAAAGCAAGAATGGCTGGGATGTGAGCAAGCGTCTCATTAAAAACCACTTTTCCCTTCTGCCTTTCAAGCTTCATCAGAATATGAAAGGAAACAGTGCTTTATTTTTCACTTAGGAACTATCAGATATTCTATTATGGTCATCCTTGATTTATTCTAAAAGCCAGAGGATTCTGAGGACCAACTTCGTCAGGCATACAACTAGATTCAGTGTCTTCCCATGCACAATTTCAAGTATCTACCCACATACACAAATTATCATTGCAATTTGTGTTTCAAAAACTGGATAACTGGTATTGGGAGTCAGTTTTCAGAGCTCTGTTTTAAAAACTGCTCCATCTATGTAGATATGTATAAGAATAACATGAGCTTATCGTTGAGAATAAAAAGAATTAGTCCCTCAGGGGCCCTCCTCTTCACAGAATCAGTGTAATCCTATGTGACAGTGTCCTTCCCAGGTCCACAGTCTCAATGAACACAGTGGGTCCTGATCTTGGTTTTTAACAGATGGCCTCAACAGTGTGATGGTAACAGAATCTGACATGTGCTCTTTCAATGGTCTCTTTTCCTCTTGGAAAAGAAAGGAAACGTCAGATCCCGTGTGTTCCTTCAAATTGTTATTTCTGGCACACTCCTCTTGGCATATGTTAAGATGAACCATTCATAACAAATTAAATTTTCATTAAGGTAAAAAAAAAAAAAACCTTCATAATCCATAAGCCTACAATTTGTCTCAGTTCCCAAGGTAGCATTTTCTGTGCAAAGGGACCAGTTATATAAGCAATTGAGTGGGGAGCTGGGTTGGATTTATTTTTTTAAGAATTAGCTGATTTACGAAAGGAGGGATGGGGGAACAGAGAAGCCTGCAATCCGAGGACGCCTGAAAAAATGTGTGGCCTCAATCTCAAAGCATTCTCCGGGGACACAGTAATCATAGCCTCCCGGGAAACGCATCAAAAGAAGCTAGGCCACATGATGCCACTTGAAAGGGACCACATGGGTGAGATACAAAGACCAGCTGGAGCAGGCAGACGTCCTGTACCTATGAGGCAGTGCTTTCGAGCCGATTGTGACTGTAATTAACAGCTTCCTCTAACTGTGAGATGGAATTTTCCTGAAGGACTCAGTGGTTTTACTCGCTGGCTGGTTTAGTCAAATAGGATTTCAAACAGCACAGAGCTTTCAGCCCAAAGCAGCCCAATCTAGTTAAGGCAGAAACATCAATGATTTTCGGTGAGTGCACATCACAGGAACGCCGGGGCCTTCTAAACCACTGCTGATTGCTTCTTCCAGAAGCAAGCCGAAATGAAGTGAGGACCAGAGAAAAGGAGAAAGCTAGCCCAGGCTTCTCCCTTCCTAAGCCTGCGCTTAACTCCCATACAATTTTTGGCATATGATAATGTATTCAAGCCTACTTAGCGACTGGCAAACTGCTTATTTATCAGTGTACACTAGAAATATTGGCTAACAGTTGGGAGAGAAATTGGACTCTTGACCTTGTCTCACCCCGAGGACCGCCTTTAGTTTGGTAATATTTCAGAACCTGCCGCACCAGAGTGGGGCTCTTTCTCCACACGCTTTGGGCTGCAAACGCTTCATTAGAGTCTTTTCAATATTCTCCTTCTCTTGAAAATTGAGTTGAGCCATTCACAAAGAAACTATAATAACGTGTAAGCTGAGGTCCAAGACTGTGTGGAATAAACAGATTTAATGTTGAATACCTTGTTATGATAAGTGAAAGAGAATTCCCTTTGCTTACAAAATAGCAATTTCTACTCTCCCAGGAAGTTTCAGGTAGGAACCAAAAGAGAAAAGAAATAATAAAATAATAAAATAATAATAATAAATAATAGTAATAATAATTAATAAACAGGCAAACAAGCCATGTGAATGCGATGAAAACCAAGTTTTGTCAAGAGTTTGCTCTGCCTGGGCACTTACTGGAAAGGAGGTGAAGGGGTTAATAACAAGTGACCGTCACTCCGTGGGGGAGTTGCTGTGAAACATGTAGCTAGAAAGAAGATCAAGACGCTTATGTGTGCAAAACTCAGTACTTTGTAGACATCATCTAAAATCTTACAGGAATGACAGCTGTGACACAAAACGTGACAAGAGCATCTGAGGACCCTAGAGAGATGCAGGACAAAGGTCAGCAGGTTAAATGGGGGCTTGGAAAACTGCCACACTTGGAGAAAGCATCCCCAATGCTGTCTGCGATGCTCTCGCCGCTCTCATAGTTTAAATCCTTCTGGACAGAGTCCAAAATGGCGTTAGCTTTTGTCGAAGTCCAAGTTAAAGGAAATGGATATGGGGCTTCGAGGTGGCTTCGCTGGTGATAGCATTCCAGGGTAAGCCCGACAACCTGAGTTGGATCCCAGCACTTGGAAAAAGGTGAGATAGGAGAACAGGTTCCAAGAAATCATCCTCCAAGCTACACAGGCACCACATGGACCTACACCATATGCCTACACACACACAATGAAAATCAAACAAAAATAAGATCGCTCCTAGAAAATTTTTGCTTTATTTGTATATTTGCTTTATTCACTTGAATAGTAAAAAATGGCCCTCATGTGTTCAATTTTATGTTATAGGTAGTTTTAAAAATAAAGCAAACCTGCCATTTTTTAAATGATAATTCTTTCTTGAATTGTAGCTGAGTAAGACATTCTTGGTGTAGGATCCCCCTCTGTATGCTATGAATATGTTTTATTACCATTGTTTAATAAAGAAGCTGTTTTGGCCTATGGTAGGTAGGAAAACTCAACTGAATGCAGGGAGAAAGAAGGCAGAGTCAGGATGCCACGTAGTCACCAAAGGAAAAAGACTGCCAGAAACTTAACAGTAAACCACAGCCACATGGCAATTCACAGATTAATAGAAATGGGTTAATTTCACATGTAAGAGCAAGCTGGGAATAAGCCAAAACCATTGGCCAAACAGTGCTGTAATTAATATAGTTTCTGTGTGATTTTTCTGGTCCGGGCAGCTAAGAAACGTAAGTACAGTCTCTGTTTACACATTCTGGTAGGTTTTCTAAGATGCTGAAGATCTGAGAAATATTAAATTGATTTTTTTAATGCTTTCAAAAGAACCACTTTTGTACTAGATAAAAGGAAAGTACCAATAAAATCAGAATTTGGACAGACTTTTATTACGTGTGTGTGTGTGTGTGTATACATACAGTGTGTATGTGTGTGTGAGAGTGTGTGTGTGTGTGCACACGTGCACGTGCATGCATGCACGAGCTCATTTGTGTGTGAAGAGACTGACTTGGGCCTCACCCTTCTATCAGTCTGTACATCTGTTGTTCACTTTTGTTTTTTCCATGGGTCTGGGGATCTGAACTCAGATAACTCACACTTGAATGGTATTTTGCACTCAATACAGTGGCTGCACCTTACGCAACTGCTGGCCCAACCAGCAACTGCAACTTTGCACCTACCAGCAGCAGTTCATCTGCACGGGCCCATTCTGTTCCCTCAGGCTCTTACCACAGCCTGGGAAAGTTTCTCTAAATCCCTACCCCTCCATGGAACTCAGAACTCAAAGGTTGAGATGAAATTCTGCTAGCTCAGAGAGGCTAAATAACAAGTAGCTAACCTTCTCTCCTTGTTCGAGAAGAGCAAGCATCCTTCTTTCGTCCCCCACTTAAAAACCCTCGATACACATGGTTCCTCCCTATCACTTCCTGTCAATTAGTTGCTGGCTCAGCCTCCTGACCCCAGGTTAATTTTATTTAATTGAACAACTGTAACACATCTTTGCATCATTAACGAAAGCAGTAGAAACAAATGTAACACGCCTTTACACAGTTAAAATCATATTCCACAACACTTGAAGATCAAGCCCTTTATCCACTGAGTCCCCTTCCTAGACCCCAGAATCTATTTTCTAACTACAGTGCAATTAAAGAGGTCATCTAAAAAGATCACAGCTTCTTAGACTCTGAAAATTATCTACGCAGAACTATTGGGTCAAAGAGTCAATGAAAGCCATCGTAGACTATTGGGAGCAGCCAATTAAAGAAATAAAAATGACTATGCAGATGAAACCCAAAGAGAAATGGTGTAGGCTTAGAAGAAACAGTGAGACACAATTTGCTGCGAGGAACTTGAGAAACCCACTGAGATTCTTCTGAAATGTCTCGTTCACCATCTCAGTAGATACAATACCATCATCTGTAACATGGATGAGCAGGCTGCTTGTCGCCCCGGCTGCCCCGCTATCTTACACCTGAAATAATCACACAGAAACTGTATTCATTTAAACACTGCCTGGCCCATTAGCTCTAATTTCTTAGTGGCTAATTCTTACATCTTAATTTAATCCATTTCTATTAATCTGTGTATTGCCACATGACTGTGGCTTACCAACAAGATTCTAACCAGCATCCGTCTCAGGCAGGAGATCCATGGCATCTGCCCCTCTGCCCTTCTTCCCAGCGTTCAGTTCTTTCTACTCTGCCTACCTAAGTTTTGTCCTATCAACTAGGCCAAGGCAGATTCTTTATTCATTATCCAGTGAAAGCAACACACAAACAGAAGAAAGTCCTACACCAATCATCCACCCTGTGGCATCCTTCATTACCCCTTACTTTGTTGATACAAACTTCAAAATGAACTTCTGCTTGTCACTCCACATTCTGAGGCCATCTTTTCTCTTGGACCACTGTCATGCCCATCTTATTTCCCTTCTTCTACTTCTGTTCTCCTCAAAGGCATGCTCTATACAGTGGCCATGAGGATTTCTTTAGAAAATTACAGGAAATCACTCCTCTGAAGACTGTTCAGTGACTTCTCATCATGTGCACAAGAACATAAATGCAAACGTCTCACCATTCTGTTTCATAGAAGACTGTGTAGACAGGAATCCACATTGGTGGTCCAGGCCTCTGACTCCAGTATTTGGAAGGCTGAGGCAAGAGGAGAGGCCAGAGAGACAAAAGACTCAATATTTAACTCTCTTAGGGTTATTTCAAAAGTTTCTTAATTCATTAACAACATTTGGGGAAACAAATGGAATTGTATTTTAGAATTTAAATTTCTGGACATCCCTGGAAAATTTAAAGCACTCTCAACACTGGAGCCATGTTCCCATGTGATCAGTCACACTGAATGGCCCTACTACCTCATCTAACTTCCAGAACCGAGTCTTGGAATCAAAAGTTCCTTTGTTTTTCTTCCTAGCTTCACTAGGGTTTAATTGGCGAAAACTACATACCATTATGGTATATGACACAATGTTTTGATATGTGTGTGAATCATAAAATCATGAATAAATAAAAGCTAATTAACCTATCTGCCACCTTACTTGATTTGTTAAACACTTTGAGTAGTGAGACCACTTACAATCTACCTAATATAGATACCCAGAACTTACCCTGCTAAGCTGAAACATACATTTGACCAGTTTTCCTCCATCATCCCCATCGGATCATCCTTCATGCCCTAGTGTACAGTCTCTTTTCCACGTCACAGCATAAATATTTTTCTAAACTTAAGTATATTTCACTACAGGAAAAAGGGAGATTTACATGGGAAGGGCCACCACTTTTCTTACCCCCAGTTCATTTTGTTTATAACACTTGTCTCCAAATCGACTTGAAATGAGAAGCCTCATTTTCCCACAATGCACTAAACAGATGCTCCCGCGCTGCCAGGTGCTCAGGAACTTTTGACTGCTTGGCATCGTGTAGAAAAAGAAAACTTCCGTGATTAGAATAAATTTACTTTTCATCTTGGTTTATCAACACCAGAGAAGAAGGAAAGAGAGGGAAAGAGAGAGGAAAGGAGGGAGAAGAAGGTAGGAAGGGAGGGGGCTGAGGGAGGAGAGAGGAGAGAGGAGGAAGCGAATCCATCTGTGGAGTTCTGTCGTGCACCTGAAACTGTGTTTGATGCATCAGGATACCAAAAATTAATGTTGAAAATAAAGAGTCCTTTAAAGGCTAAAAATCGAGTCACAAACCAGAAAACGTAGAATAATATCTGTATTTTACTGTGCATGTTCAATGGTGATTCAAGAAAGGGACAACCAGGGTTATGACAAGGAGGAAAAGTCATGGTCTGTAAAGGTAACGGACAGTAAAATAGCGTCTCCGGGCATGTAGAAATTCCAGACCCAGTGGACCAGGGCAGGAAGGAGAAAAGAGTGAAGCCTGCAGCTTGACAAAGAGAATAGTCTTCCGGAATAACAGGAGGGTGTTGCACACAGTACAACAATGATCTCTTCTCCGTGTATCACACGCACATGTGTTCTGTGGCTTGTAGGTGCTGGGGAAGTGTCTGCCAGTCACTGGCCTTGAGCTCCTGGCAGCCGGAGATCACATCATCCCTGGCTCACCAGAATCATTAGACGCCATCTTTAAAACTCTCCCCAGACACAAAGCAGGAAGAAGTGGTGGCTGATAACAATACCTTGCCTTTGGATAGACTGCTTTGTGAACTAGCTGGAAGACTCTTACAACAGAAATTACACGGACTCCTGTGTCTCCGAGGTACGTAGCTGGAGAGCCTTTCGAGGCGATTCACACGGGATGAATAAAGGTGTTAAGTGATTTGTCCGTTCCTTGTTTCTGGCTAAATTTCAGCTACCTCTCTGTAATTATTCAGCTTTTCAGGTGGCTTTGGAAATGTCTGTCCCTGTCCCAGTATATTGCTCCCATTGTCTTCCCTACTCCTACTGCAGGGCTAATAGTTCCCTGATAGTAGGCTGCAAGGGTGTCATTAGCCTCCCCACTCAATCAGCTCACCTCTTGCCAAAAAAGAGCTCCAAAACAGTTGGCTAGAACTTTCCTATTCAATTTTTTTACTTTTCTTTTAAATGGTAACCTGCTCAGATTTTCCACCTCTGAATCTATACATAGAGAAATAGCAGCTTAAAAATTAAGGATAGAATCTGACCTATTAACCCATCTCTCTGTGTTTGAAACCATTTTAGGCATAAATCAGATTTTCCACATCCTTACCACACAGGAACCAGTGTTTCCTGTATAATTTACCTTCAATTAAGCCACGTTTTATAGCTCAAGTAAAATTTAAAAAGAAAAAAAAAGAATATTGGAAGCCTAGATTCTGTCATGTTGAGTCAATCCGTGGATGATGGTTATTCTTCACTGCCAACTTGAATGAAATTAGAGTCATCTAGAAGTTACACCTGGAGAGGTTTAACTGAGAAAGACCCACCTTGAACACAGGTGGCACCAACCCAAGAGCTGGAGTCTTGAAATTAAGACCCATAGAAGGGTTGCGGGCAGGAGGGGGGACACGAGCACCATCATTAAACTCCCCTCCTCTGCCTAGACACAATACTACAGTCTTGCTGCCATGCCTTCCTGCCAGACTGAACTGTATCCCACATCTTGGCCCATGAGCCAAAATAAATTCTTTTCTTAAAGTACTTCTGTCAGGGATTTGGCCCAAGGAATGAAAAAAGTAACTAACATACCACATAAATAAAAGTACAGTTGTTAAAAGTTATGTTAGAACAAGCCTACAAGTCAAGATGCTGAATTTTAGAGCCAAGCCTACCCTGACTTGCTATTTGGTTGCAGATTTCCATTCTGTAGAGATCTGGATGAAGACACTGACAGTCCTGTCTAATATGGAGGAAGTTTCTTAACGTCTCCGATTCACCTGTCAATAAAAATAACACAATGTCATCCACTGAATATTGAGAGGCTTGGCTGGATTAGCTTGCGGAAAGCAATTACCTGTGCTTCCCACAGGTCATATTCAATTGGTTTCCTATTGTGTAACCTAGAAGCATTGAATGACATGACTTTAAAGGTCCCTTCTGATATTAACATTTTAAGTTTTTGGTATTTTTTTTTCCTGGGCACTGTAAATCATCACACTTCAGCCTCCTCCCCTGGTTCTCTCTCTTGGCCTCCCAGCTGCAGGGCTATAAATACCCTACTCCCACCTGTAGACTTCGAATAGCTTCAGGCTCAGGGATTCTGTTGACCAAACTTCCACATCATAACCCATTTGCAGGGCCTCTGGGGTTTCCTGATTTCCTCCCTGGTCCTAACGCATCTGGACTTGAATTTCACTTCCTCCCATTCCACTCAAAAGATGAGGTCAGGCCCTGAAAGAGGAGCACCATCAGCACCCCCTACCTCTCAAGTGCCCTCTTCACACCCACCACCTGCCTTCTTGGACGCTCACCGCCCACCCGCTGCCAGCTTGAGAGGCTAACCCACCAGCCAGGACATCTGCTCCAGACCACTGCCAAGCTCTCCGAACCCATCTACCCACCTGCTGGCCTGCCTCACAGTGCTCTCGTGTGACAGCCCAGCCCTGCCCTCACTGGCCAGCCAAACCTAGCCCACTCGAGGGTCCTTAGCTATGAGCCTTGACCTGGGCCTGTCACAGATATTGACAGAAGGATATGATTTTGCTTTTCTTATTTCTGAGAAGAATGCATATTACCGCTTGAGATAAATTATCTTTATCTCCTCCATACTTAGTCTATTTTGTAGCCTGTTTTTTATTACCTAATTTGTTCCTTTCATTGCGTACATTTTTTAAGAGAAGATGAATACAGAAAAATGTGTGCCTATAACTCCGTTACCACCCATGTCATGGCAACCCTCTTCATTGTTTCCTGCAGGGTGGGAAGAGAGCTCTGAGATCTCACTCTCCTCTTAGTCAGCGGCCCTAGTGCTAATGACCTCCTTGACCTTGATTACTTCTGTAAAGGCCTTCCTCCAAATTCAGTCACAGTGGGGCAACCCACCTGCTGGCCTACCTCACGGTGCTCTCGTGTGACAGCCCAGCCCTGCCCTCGCTGGCCAGCCAAACCTAGCCCACTCGAGGGTCCTTAGCTATGAGCCTTGACCTGGGCCTGTCACAGACATGGCTGCAGATATTGACGTCTGAACTTAAGAGGGGACAAAATTGTCAATCCATTGCAGCTGTATACACCAAATCCAGGACCTATCTGTGTTTCGTGGTTATTTCCACACGCTAGTGTTCTCCTCAGACTTTCTCACTCGGCCAACTTCTACCAAGTAGGTCTACCACTGTGCAACACTTAATCCATTCAAGAAATGGGTTCCACGGCAGAACACTGGGCCCATCAACACTCCATCATGGGTGGGGGTCTTGAGACCCCACCTCTCCCTGAAGAGCTAGAGAGGCCATTAATACTTGCTGGGGGGGGGGGTCTTATTCCTCAAAGGCTTAGCCACTAGAAAGTTTCTTCTGCTCAAGTTGTAATACACACATACACACACACACACACACACACACACACACACACACCATGCTGAGGCAAGTAACCCTAATTAAATACAGCAAAACACATACACACAGCAGAAAAGCAGGAAGGAGGCTTGGAGGGGAGAAGGGGCATGTGGAAAGCGTGTAAGAGAAGAAAATGGGGTAGGAAATATGATCACATGTGTGAAACTGTGCGAGAATATCTCTTGTAATGCTTATGTTTAAAAGCAGGAAGAAACACGTTCCACCCGAAAATGCCAAATAATAATAAAAACCAGAGCATGTCCTTCTGCTAACTATAATTCCTTCAGCGACTTCCTATTATTCTTAAGGTTCTGCTCAATTTCTTCTCTCCACAGTTAACCCCGTCTCCCTCTTCCAGCCGCAGGTTCCTTTACATCCTCCTCATCTACCTCTCTTTCCTTACTGCATTTCAGTTCTCTACCCTCCGCCAAGTCAAGCCTGCCCCTTCCGTGACTTGCCACGGACAACTCTCTCTTTCCAGTATGTTCTTCACAGAATCTGCATTTTCAGTTATGTTTGCCTGAAATATTTTCTGTCAGCCACAGTCATACTGTTTCCCTCCTAATTACTCCTCAACACAATGATGTATTTTTATTCTATTTTCTACCGCACCATTCCAATTTATCTTACTTTATCCCATTTTTTATTGCCTACCTGGATTATTAGAATGCCACAGTGCACACTAGGAATAAAGATCTTGTCTTTACATCTCTTTATCACTGAAACTTAGACACTGGCACAGAAAGACACCAAATTCCATTAAGTACCCAAGTAGTAGGTCAAAGTTCAGTCGTGGTTTAGCGAAGGGAAGAACCAAGATTCTAAGCTGTTCGCTCGTGTTTCAAATCCTACAAAATAATATCTAAAATAATAGTTCCAAAGTCATATGTGACAGTGAACACGGGGTGCAAGCTCAATTATTGGAAGAACCTCACTTAGCAATTACTAAAGCTACTGTTCCAGGGACGGTGCTTCCCTATACTATACTTACTGCTGAGTACTCTCTTCGCATAGCTTATCTCATTTTCCAACCCACCCTTGCAAGCAGCTAATGTTACCCTTATTTTGCACTGAGGCAGTTGAGGCCCAGAGGGTGAGTAATTTATCCACATCACACCCAAAAGACTGATCTAAAGTGGAGCCAAGGCCTGTCTGCAGAATTTGAGATTGATCACACTTTGACGGTTTTTTTAAAGCTCATTTTTAAGATAAGGTATCGCAACATATAAATACACGCATACGTACATACATACATGTATATGTACATATATATATATATTTCCTGATCTATACATGTATTTACTTATAACTTTAGAAATAAAATTAAGCAACTTTATATCCAAAAAAACAAACCAACAAGAAAAAGAAAAGCAAAAACGTGGACATTTTATCTTCACCTCCGACATTACTCTTACCCCCTTCTTCAATGCTTTTTCCTACATAGGAAACAAGATGTTATATGATGATGAAATTTTCCCTGCACTCAATCTAACATGTGATATAGAAGGGCAGCTTTGCGGGAGAGAAATGGCCAATGGCAGGAGTCCGGGACTAATTCATTGCCTTTTGAATGAAGTAGCGAAGATGTCTTTGAAGAATCATTTGCCCTGCCTAATAAGTAATCTTCCGAAGTACGGAGCTTAGTGATTATTAATCCTCACAACTACTGTGGCCAATGAATAATGCTGATCTGAGTCCACCTGCATACATACATCCTTGTCCCCTGAGACAGATAACCTGGAAATTAGAGACTTTCAAGGAGATACCAGATAGCTACACTCCTTCAGACATCTACAGATGTTAAAACTGACCCAGACCTGGGAAATGCCCATGCCAGATGAAGTCTGCTATTTCTTATACGAGTGGGCTGTTTTTCAGGAAGCATAGGAGACCAGCTCCCAACAGAGCCAAATGAGGGATTAGTTGTTGGATAAAGTTTTCTAAAGAGAAGGAAAACAGAAACATGCACAACTGAGACAAGCTGCCTAAGTAACAGAAATAATATGAAAGCAATCAATCCGAGTCTCTAAACAGGTAGAAATCCTGAATAATCCCAAACAATACTCCTAAGCAAATGAGTGAAGTGCTACTGGCTGAAGAGGTGCCATTAAGAGGTTCCCACCATCATCACGGCTCTGCCATCCTCACTGTAGATCCAGTGCTCACAGCCAGCATATCCAGTTGTGTGAACACCAGAGCTTTGGGAGATGTGAGGTACGAGGAGGAGGAGGAAGAGGAGAAGGAGGAGGAGGAGGAGGAGGAGGAGGAGGAGGAGGAGGAGGAGGAGGAGGAGAAGGAAGAGGAGGAGGAGGAGAAGTAGAAGGAGAAGGAGAAGAAGAAAGAAGAAGAAGAAGAAGAAGAAGAAGAAGAAGAAGAAGTGGACTTTTGCTCTCATATTCAAGTTGTACAAAACGAAAGCTATCTTCCTGCCTTTTGTCTACTGCTTTTATTTCCCTCAGCCTCTGGAAGGGGAATGAGATCAAAGTCAGTACAGAGGGAGTTCTTTGGGTACTATGAAATCAAACTACAACCTAAATCTAATATCTTCGTTTTCTTCTTTGATATATAACCAACATCAAAAGTTCACCTCCATTAAAGACATGAGAAAGTATGGAAATGCCCTTTCTATCCCACCCTTCCATACAAAATTTCCTCTGCACTTGGTGTGTATCTTCCTAGATGCATAGACATGCTTCCTAGTCTCTGATCAGTTTCCCAAAGCTATCTGTGCTAACAGTCGCTGGTAAGGAGTTACATTTTTAAATAAAAATATAATTTTTGCCTTTCCCAAACCTCCCATGATGTCTGTGCTCTTGCAGAATAAAACACAAGCTCCCTAGCACGGCCCTCAGGCTTCACAGTCCAGTGATTCCCTACCTTTCCCAGCATATGTGCAATAGAACCATGTGTGCTCACATCACTAAACCGCGTTCAGATTTCTAAGTGAACGCCAGAGCCATTGATTGCTATGCAGCATTATTTAGGCATCAATGCTTCAAAGAACTTCCCACAAGGATACAGGGGCCATGCTCTTCCTCGGGCAGCCCCCTCCCCGTCGTCACCATCAGGAATCCCCCTTTCTCAACACATGCGGATGTTCATGTCCAAGGCTGTCCTCGGCAAAGAAACAAATGGCTTTCTCCTTCCTTCCCTCTTACAGATCATGAGGAGACTCTCTTTTATCACTTCATAGATCAATATCTGTACATCACCTTCTGGTTTGCAAGGATGTCAACATAGATTGTGTTTAAAGTCTTTAAGAAGTTGATGTTTCTTAAAGTCCATATTAGGGAGAAGAGAGAGAAGCTTTTCTTTTCCAGACCTCAGAAAAGTTGCTTCTGTTTAAACATTTTCATTTACAAAATAACAATAATAACACAAAATCACACAATCATTAGTAATTCTGTTATTTTTAAATCATACCACAAGGACATTTGTTCAGTTGTGTACATAGCAGCATTATTCATAACAGCCAGAACCTGGAAACAACCTAGATGCCCCCTCAACTGTAGAATGGATAAAGAAAATGTGATACATTTACACATTGGAATATTACTCAGCAATGAAAAAATGATACCTTGAAATTTGCAGGAAAATGGACAGAACAAAAAAAATCATCGTGAGTGAGGTAATCCAGACCCAGAAAGACAAGCATAGCATGTACTCACTCATAAGTGGATATTAGATATAAAGCAAAGGATAACCATGACCCCAGAGAAGCTAGGTAACATGGAGAACCCTAAGAGGGACATACATGAATCCCCCAGGAAGGGAAATTAGACAAGATCTCCTGAGCAAACTGGGAGCATTGCGGCAAGGAAAAGGGAAGAGGGCAGGAGAACATGAGAGAATGGGGTGGCCAAGATGGGGGAAGGACAGAGAAGAAGAGCAATGAAAGTATGTCTTGGTTGAAGGAGCCATTTGGGGGCTAGTAAGAAACCTGGCTATAGGGAAATTCTCAGAAATTCACAAGAATGACCCCAGCTAAGACCCTAAGCAAAAGTGAAGAGGATGCCTGAACTGGCCTTTCCTTATAATCGGATTGATGGCTACCTTAATTGTCATCATAGAAACCTCATCCATCAACTTAGGGAAGCAGATGCAGAGATTGGCAGCTAACCTTGGGCTGAGCTCCTGGAGTTCAGTGGAAGAAAGGGAGGAGGGATAATATGAACAAAGGGATCAAGACCATGATGGGGATACACACAGAAAAAACTTACCTGAGCTAGTGGGAGCTCATTAACTCTAGACTGACAGTGGGGGAACTTGCATAGGACCAAAATTGGCCTTCTGAATGTGGGTGACAATTGTGTGGCTAGGACAGTCTGTGGGGCAACTGGCAGTGGAACCAGAATTTATCCCTTCTGCTTGAACTGTCTTTTTTGATCCCACTCTCTTTGGAGGGGTACCTTGCTCAGCCTTCATAATGGGGGAGTGTCTTTGTCCTTCCTCAAAGTGATATGCCAGACTTTGTTGACACCCTATGGGAAATCTTACACTCTCTGAGGAGTGGATGGGGGGTTAGGTGAGGGGTGGTGGGAGGAGCAGGAGGAGGGGAGGGAAAGGGAACTGGGATTGGTATGTAAAATGAGAAAAGATTGTTTAAAAATAAATAAATAAGTAAGTAAGTAAAGAGGAAAATTATTACTTGGCACATATATTCACTTTGGGCTACACAATAGTTTTTTTAAAAGGTCAATATCAAAAATAAACTTTTACTCAAAACCCAGACCAGCTATCCAGCTCCCTCCTTTCTTATTTCAGGAGAACAAGGATGAATTAGAAAGAAATATGTGCCCATATGATAGCACCTGGGTATTGAGTGGCTGGTGAAGAAAGTATTTGTTACCAGTGTGCCTCAGTCTTCCCCAGTTCTTATGGCCTCCCTGACATTAAAGTAACTTTTACCAAGTTGCTTAAGTGAGACAAGTGTCTTAGTCCTCTCTTATCAACATACATTGTTCCTTTTCTCAAAGAAGGTATCATAGTTACTTTTCTATTGCAGTGATAAGACATCATGACTAAGGCACCTTATAGAACAAAGGGTTTATTTCGGGTTTATAGCTCTGAGGGTTAGATTCTATGACCATCATAACAGGCAGGGGGCGTCAGCAGAAAGGTAAGCGCTAATTTGGAGCAGGAGATGAGAGCTCACATCTTGAGCCACAGCACAAGGGCAGAGAGAGCTAACCTGACCTCCAGTCACCCGACACCGGGATACTATCACCTAGGAACACTATTGTTTGTCTTTTACCTCTAATTTCTCCTTATCCTCTTATACTGAAAGGAGAAAGACAGAAGCTGGGTAACTGGTCTGAATTATATGAAAATTTTTAGTTTTTTATATTGGCTCAGTTTAAAAATTCTGTATAGTCCAAATTGAATTTATGTGCCAAGCAATAATATTTTTAAAATGGTCTATCAGTTTGCATTTGTTATGTGAAAACTGTATAACATTTTCCAGAGATGGTCTGGGTTTTTTGAAACCTCAAATTCTGCCCCAGTGATATATCTCCTTCAACAAAACCATACCTTCTAATCCTTCCCAAACAGTTCCACTAACTGGAGACCACATGTTCAAATAAATATGCCCATGGATACCATTATCACTCAAACTGCCACAGAAGGGGAATGAATCAGAACTGAATAAGTGAAAGATAACCCAAGAGGAGTTCATGCTTTAAGAAGACCAGGAGCAGCCAAGCTCTATGGGTGTGAACACTGTTTTCACACATTTAATGGACAAAGAAAGTGAATCTGCACCTTACGGTTGGCCGGCTTCATGCACTCATATCGCCAGCCTTCCCTGGAGGCATTTGTATTTCTATTACTTGGTCAAGACTGTCAACTCCATGGAAAAGGAGACATTTTGCTGATACTCTCTATGGTCATGACCTCCGTGCTCACATCAATGCCTAGCACAAAGTCAGTCTTCAGTAAATGCTTGTTAAGTCAACGCAGTTTGTCAAATAAAAACACTAAGGGAGAGAGCCATATGAAAACGTCTACAGATGCCCAGCGGCATGTATAGTACAGGGAACGTAAAATGGAAACACAAAATCTTCATTTGCCATCTCACCGGAAAACATAATCAAGATAAACAAGGAGAGAGCCCATGTATCCTTTCCGCTTATCACCCCTGTAAGCTTGTTTAGCTGGCATCGGCAGACATTTTCTTCACGGGGACAAATTATTGCAGTTTTTCACATCACACAGCATCTCTGTCACATCTCTTCAATCCCATTGCTTAGCCTAAAAGGAGTCATAGACAATAGGAAAGGAAATGAACACGGCTGTGTTCCAGTAAAACTTTATTTAACAAAAGAGCCATATTGTATCATAGGACAGAGGGGTTTTTTGAGTATTATTCTAAAACAAAGGAACTTATAGTTTGGTGACCTGTTAAGTGATGAGTGTGTGTGTGTGTGTGTGTGTGTGTGTGTGTGTGTTTGTGTGTGTGTGTGTGTGTGTGTGTGTGTGGAGAGGGGGGAGGGAAGAAAGAGAGAAATACAGAGAGAGACTCTAAGCAAGAGAAACTGACATAATCACTTGCAGAAAAATATGTCAGCAATAAAACAATTTTGACCTTTGAGAGCTCCATTGTAAAAAAAAAATACTACTAATGATAGTTCATATGTGGGCCATAAAACAGACCAGAAATTACTAGAATTCTGCTGACAGTCATTTACCATGACTCACTGATGTCAGTGACTAAGTGAAATGACTGAAAATATAGAAGGATGTCAAAGGAAGTGTGGCGGGAACCCCCTCCCCGTTCTGCACCCTGCAGCCACTGTGAACGCCTAAATGGTGAGAAATGAAACCCTGCCTTTCCTTTTCCTGTCATTCTCCCTCCTTGCTCCAAGCTGGCCACCAGGTCTTCCGTGTTAAGAAAGATGAAAAATGTTTGGAGCATAAGCCTTTTGGGGATCTGGAGGACCTACCACAAGGAGGCTCAGAAAATGGGAGAGATTCGAGGCCACGAAAGGAATGTGTGCCAATTACCCAACCCTACAACAATCCAAGCTACGGCCTCGAAGGAAGGCAATAGAGTATCTCCTCTGCAGAAACTGATGGGTTCAGTCCACATAAACCGACAGAGAGAGACTCCATCCTCAGCCCATCCCACTGTCATTGGCCCCTATGACCAACACAGGCATGGAAAGAATGCCAGTCATTACTGAGACAGAATTCCCAGCCTTTGTAATGAGATCAAGGATCCGACCAGATTAAATCTGATTTCAAGAAGAGAAAGAAATGTCTTACACCTAAGTGTTGGGGTGGAATCAAGCCCGCTGCAGCTGTGGCACCTTTTAATGAGTCGCTTTAATTTTATATAGTTCAGTCACATCTCACATTAAATGCAAAGTAGAATCGCTCTTCTTCTCAGCCTCCTCCACTCCCACCTCGTGAGCTACAAAGTGTCAGACGGTTCTGAGCACGCTACCTCCATCCCGGGAGGGAGATACTATTATTGCCCACTTACTACTGATGAGGAAACGAAGGCAGGGAGCTTGCGTGACTTAATAAGAACCAGGACTGTAAGTCACCGACTGTGACTAGGCGGTGTGACTGTGACTATGATCTTCACCTGCTGGCTTCTCCCTGGGGCAGGCTGCATAGGCGCCTCTCACTTCACACAAGCAAAGTCTAAGTGACGCGGACGTCCCATGGGGCCACCATGTCCTGCTGCAGCCATAGATAGCAGATGAGAAGACTAAACATAAAAACGAAACAAGTTTCAGTGAATAGCTGCTGATTAACTGAGTGTTTTACTTGACGTTCTCCAAAAGCAGAAACTTAAAGCTCCTTTCTACAGCATTGCCTATTCCGGTGTTTTTAAGATGCTTTTTAGAGGTAGGTCGGGATTCAACCAATCCCTCGTGGATGGAGAAAAACTTGGCACCGCTCTCACTAAAGTCAGCTGTGCCTTTACAGAAAAAAAGATGCCACCTGCAGACATGGGGATATGGCCGCAGCAGAAAGTGGAACACAGAGAGGCGCAGGTGAGCCGGTGCGCATGCGCATTCAGTGCCTTCTTTGGGCCGGGCACACTCCCTTCCCTCCAAACCCAAGAGGAAGATCACAGTTTGTCTGATATGGAGAGGCGAGCAGGTTAGAGCATAGATCTGATTAAAATCCCACAGCATATTCTCAAATCAAATCTCCTCCTCCTCTGCAACCCGATTTAAGCAATTCTGCTTATCTCCTAAGTGCCTCTTCTTGTTCATAACGCTGAGGATTCTCACATGGGCTATAGACTGTTTATTCTAATTGTGTTCTTATTAGCATTCCCATTTTTAAACGACTACAAATAAGACTCTGACCTTCTGAAGTGAATGACTGCTTACTGTATTTCCTCCAGGAAAAATTAACCTTGCAAATACTGCAAATTACAGCCAGGACGACGTGTCCATTCATTTTTTTTCTTCCTATTTGTTTAAGGTGGAGTCTCCAACTTGCTTTCGAGAGCTAAAATGGCAACAAATACCCACTGGACCCCATGTACCAAAAGATTAGTGACAGGTGGCAAAGGATTCTGTAAAAGGATGCCGAGTACACAATGGGAGGGGCTCATGAGTACCCATTCCTAGCTGAGGAGACTTTGACAGTTGATGGCATCTGAAAGAGGTAGAGACAATCTTCTTGGTTGTCACCCATGGTAGGTCCACCATGCTCCAACAGATGGCCCTATGCCCATGAGTATCCAGGCAGCACAAACTGGAAGCAATGGACTAAATTGGTGGTGCACGCCTTTAACCCCAGAACTCAGAGGCAGGCAGGTCTCTGTGAGTCTGAAGCCAGACTGATCTATACAGTGACTTCCAGGACAGTCAGGGCTATGTAGAGAGACCCTGTCTCAAAAGACAGAGAGGAAGGAGGGAGAGAGGGAGGGAGGGAGGGAGGGAGGGAGGGAGGAAGGGAGGGAGGGAGGAAGGGAGGGAGAAAGTAATTTGGTGAGGTTGTGATGGATGGTTATGGGAAGATTGGGGGTAGAGTGAATATCATCAAAACACTTTGTATGCGTGTATAAAAATCTCAAGGAATTCACTGATATTATATATTTTAAAATTAATTTTAAAAGAGAGAGTGCCAACTGTTCATTCTCAGAGGCCTTCTGGTCTGTTGCTTTTATTTTGGAAAAGAGAACAAATAGTGAGTATAAATTATTTTTCTCAATATATACCAGGCAATGAAAATGACACCATTTACATTGAGGGTTTTTCATATAAAAGAAACTATCATTTGATCATTCCAAGGGGACGAAAACAAGATTACGCGTTGCTGACAGAAGACGGGAGGGACAAATGTCTTCCTTTGGGAAGCGGAGCATGAAGAAGCAGGATAATGACTATCCCCCCCAAAAAACAGACTGAAGATTAAAATATGAATTTAAAAGCATTTAAATATGAATGGAAACAATCAAAGATCAAAAGAGCTCCGTGTAAAGACTTGGAAAACCTAACCGGAGCCATCCCCCGTGCCTTTGCAGAAGTATGTGACAAGTGACGTGTCAATGCCACAAAATAATTCTATACATTTTATTGATAATTGGCTTCAGCCTGATGGCTGGAAGGAAACATAATAGTTGCAGAGAATTGCAGCAATATATTTAGCTCCTTTAAACTTCTGCTTCAATCACCTTTCATAAAGTAAAAGAAATGGAAGGAGCTTCGCAAGCTACGCCAAGGAAACTAAGCTGACTGATATTCGCTAGAAGACCCAAACCAATCCCTTTCACCCAGGCACATATAATTCTTACGGCAGACCAGCCTCCGTCTTTGTGGATGAGAAGTTACCCCCCACCCCTGCCATTAGAGCTGAGGAAGAAAGATCATGTGTCGCTGTCGTTAAAACCGCAGCAGCATGCTCACCCAGCTCTCTCGTATGAAAAGAAGAGAAAAATAAAAACTAATAATCGCCGGCTTCCAAACGCTGACTTTTTATATCTTTTACAGAGCTCCATGAATCTTCCCAAATTAATGACAGTGGATGAGCTTCCTCAAAGATTTTTGCAGGAGGCTGCCAGCGCGTTCCTGCAAAGTAAAGCGATTTGCTGTGCCCTTGGTGGGGAGGAAGGGAAGGGCTTAGAAAAATAAACTAGTTGGGGGGAAATCAAATCATAAAGCTGAAGAAATAACATATGAGAGAAATATCTTACCTATTCTCAATTTTAATCATCACAAAACCTGCAGGAGAATTAAACTTATTTACTTGCGCAACTAAGGCCGCTTTTGCTGAAATTGCAAAACTCGTCATTTTACAAAAGGAACAAATCGTGAAGATTCTGTACTTCCCAGGGTAAATAGTGCAGATTAAACAAGGAGGGAAAATGAAATCGAAGCTCCTGGAAAATAACTGCTGTGGATCTGTTCTCTGCCATTTTAAAAATAATGAATCCATCGACCTCAGAATTATAAAATATCTTCTGGCAATATGATTCCTGAACTCTATACATACTCAGTAGAATATTATTTTAAAATCAAGCAACTCTATGAGATATTTATAAGAAAATTTGGGGGATTAGGCTAGCGAATAATCTTCCTATTCAATGTAAACTGAATGAAATTGATCAAAAAGTAAAACTCACTCAATGAAAAAATATATGAAGAGCCTACTACCCACCAACCATTCTTCTGAACACACTGGACAGTATCACCCTGAACAAGAAGAGTAAAACCAGGAAACTGTGAAATAGTCTATATCCCAGAAAAGAAAGTCAAAACAAAGATAAATAAGATAAAAAATAATTAAGCGAAATGAAGATGCTTCTGTGATTAGAGTGTTTGAACATGCTGGGTATGCATGGTGCCTGCCTGTAATTCCAGCCTCAGCATATAGTACCATGTGAGCTAGCTAGAAAGAACAGCCATTAGTGTTTTTGAACGTTGATGATAGCCATTCTTACAGGTGTAAGATATTGAAATCTCAGAGTTGTTTTGATTTTCATTTCTCTGATGACTAAGAATGTTAAGCATTTCCTTAAGAGTCTTTTAGCCACTTTAGATTCCTCTGTTTAGTTCTCTGTTTAGGTCTGCACTCCATTTTCTTATTGGATTATTTGTTCTTTTGATAACCAATTTTTTGAGTTATATATTTTGGAGATCAGACATCTGTCTGATGTGGGGTTGGTAACGATCTTTTCCCATTCTGTAGGCTACTGTTTTGTCTTGTTGACTGTGTCCTTTGCTTTACAGAAGCTTTTCCATTTCCGAAGGTCCCATTTCTTAATTGTTGCTCTCTGTACTACTGGGGTTATATTTAGGAAGTGGTCACCTGTGTCTATGTGTTCAAGTGTACTTCCCACTTTCTCTTCTGTGAGGTTCAGTGTGGTTGGGTTTATGTTGAGGTCTTTGATCCTTTTGGACTTGCGTTTTGTGCATGGTGATAGATATGGATCTATTTTTATTCCTCTACATGTTGATATCCAGTTATGCCAGCACCATTTGTTGAACATGCTTTCTTTTTCCATTTGATATTTTTTGTTTCTTTGTCAAAAATTAGGTGTTCAAAGGTGTGTGGATTAACATCCAGATCTTCAATTCGGATCCATTGATCCTCCTGTCTTTCATGCCAGTACCAAGATGTTTATAGTACTGTAGCTCTGTAATAGAGTTTAAAGTCAGGGATTGTGATGCCTCCAGAAGTTCCTTTGTTGTACAGGATTATTTTGGCTATCCTGGCTTTTGGTTTTTGTTGTTGTTGTTGTTTTGGGGGATTTTTTTTTTTTTGATTTTTGAGACAGGGCTTCTCCGTAGCTTTCTGGTTGCTGTCCTGGAACTAGCTCTTGTAGACCAGGATGGCCTCGAACTCACAGAGATCCGCCTGCCTCTGCCTCCCGAGTGCTGGGATTAAAGGCGTGCACCACCACCGCCCGGCTTGTTTTGGGGGATTTTTTTGTTCTTTTTTTCCTTTCCATATGAAGTTGAATACTGTTCTTTCAAGGTCTGTGAAGAATTTTGCTGGGATTTTGATGGGCATTACATTGAATCTGTAGATTGTTTTTGATAAGATCGCCATTTTACTATGTTAATTCTACCTACCCCAGAGAATAGGAGATCTTTCCACTTTCTGGTGTCTTCTTTCAATTTCTTTCTTCAAAGATTTAACGTTCTTGTCATGCAAGTTTTCCACTTGTTTGGTTACAGTTACTCTGAGATATTTTATGCTATTTGTGGCTATTGTGAAGGGTGATGTTTCTCTGATTTCTTTCTCGGCCCACTATCATCTGTGTAAAGGAGGGCTACTGATTTTTTTTTTTTTGAGTTAATCTTGTATCCTGCTACATTACGGAAAGTATTTATGAGTTGTAGAAGTTCCTTGGTAGATCAAAAACACTGATGACAACTTATCCTGGAGAGGTTGTAGGATAAAGGAAACACTCCAGCATTGCTGGTGAAAGTGGAAGCTGGTAGAGCCCCGGTAGAGCCCCTTTGGATATCAGTGTGGTGATTTCTCAGAAAATTAGGAAACAACCTTCCTCAGGTTTTTAGACATAAAGCAAAGAAAACCAGCCTAAAAATCACAATCCCAGAGAATCTAGACAACAATGAGGTCCCTAAGAGAGACATATATAGATCTAATCTACATGGGAAGTAGAAAAAGACAAGATCTCCTCAGTACATTGGGAGCATGGGAGAGGGTTGAAGGGAAGAGGAGAGGCAGGGAGGGGAGCAGAGAAAATTGTAGAGCTCAAAAAAATCAATTTAAAAAAAGGAAGAAAGAACAACCATATTGGTGAGTCTGGTGTTTCATTGAGAGAAACCTGCCTCAAAGAGCAATTTAGAAGAGCAATCAAGCCTCCACATGTACATACAGACACATAGACACATAGACACACACACAAACACACACACACCACGTAGACACATGGACAGACACACATGAACACACAGAAACACATGTACAGAGACATACATACAGTCACACACCCAAGGAGACACACAAACACACATCACTCAGAGAGATACACACCACTCAGACACACGAACAGAGACATACATACACTGTATGTACCCACACACATTCACCCATTCACAAGAAAAGCAATACATACACTACACACACACACATGAAAAATGGAAAAATTAAAAAGGGAAACATATGTACACTAGATAAGTTACATGCACAAATGAGGCAGGAAACAATAATCGGATTTGGTGGTCCATGTCAAGATTTACAGGTAGACAAAGATGAGAAACCTGAATAAATGTGCTTCTCATTAAGAATGTAGAATTTCACGAAGAGCTGAGGATGAGAGAGCATGTTGTTCTCTGAAACAAAAACATTTCAGGGAGAGAGAATAGCAAGTTCAAATACCTTGAGGCAGAGTAGCAGTTGATGGCTACAAAGACTGTTCAGGCATGCCACATGCCTGCTGCAGCATCGGACAGATCTGGTCGAGGAAGATGATAAAAATCGATGTACGGGACGTGGATCAAAGTTGTGTATTTTCTTCTAGGCCCTTGGAAAGATTTTTATTTTTTCTTTAACTTGTGGAATTTTTCAAGTTTAAGGATAGTTATATAATCTTACATGCTTTATTTGGCAGGATGATTACAATGGTCTTGTTAGAAAGCACTTTAAAGAAAAATGAAATTGCAAAATTTTCAGGAAAATAGATGACTTAGAAACTACAATATTTTAAAAGGGATATGCATTTGGAGGATACAAGGAGACGTGGAGGGGAAAGTGAGGGTTAATATGATCACAGCACGGTATGTGTGTGTGTGTATGAAATTCAGAAACAAGAAACAAAGGTATTAAACAATAAACATACATTAGAAGGTTTTTTAAAAAGTACTTTAAAGGACATTCGGGTTATTTCCATCCCCTAGTTATTGTGAATAGCTAGAAAATAGGCAGTGGTGGCAATGAACAAGGCTGAGCAAGTGTTTGTGGAGCAGAATGTTGAGTCCTTTGGGCACTGGGCACATGTCACAGAGCAATATAGCTGGGTTGTGTAGTAGATTAGCGCCCAGTTTTGGAGAATTCCCCACAGTGATTTCCAGGGTAGCTGCACCAGCTTGCAGTCCCACCAACAGTCAACGAGGGCTCCTCTTTCCTTACATCCTCACGAGCACTTTTTCTGAACCGTTCTGTTGACCTTTGTCATTCTGGTTGGGATAAGAAGAAATCTCAAGGTTGTTTTGATTTGAATTTCCCTAATTGCTAAGATGATGAACTTTTTGGAGATGTTTATTAGTTAATTTTATTTCTTCTTTCGGGAACTCTATGTTCAGATCCATAGCAAGTTTTTAATCAAGTCATTGTTTTCTTCATTCATTTATTATTTTTTTAGTTCTTTATATATTCCAGAAATTAATCCTCTGACAGATGTTATAGCTGGAAAACTTCTCTCCAACTCTTCAGTCAATTGTTAGCTGTGCAAAAGCCTTTTAATTTTCTGAGGCCCCATTTATTAATGATTGGAATTTATTCCTGGGCAAACGGCGTCCTCTGCAGGAAGTCCTTCCTACACCTGTATCTTGTAGGGTCTGTGTTGTCTTCTAGCAGTTTCAGAGTTTCAAATTTCACATTGAGGTCTTTGATTCATTTGAACTTGATTTTTTTTGCCAAATTTGGTCTAATTTATTCTTTAAATGTGGATATCCAGTTTTACCAGCATCATTTATTGAAAGTATTATGTTTCCTCTAGTGTATTGTTTTGACATTTCTGTCGTGTAAATAAACTGTTTTCCAAAAAAAAGAAATGATGGAACAAGAACATATTATAGGGTTTGAGGTAACACAGACCCACATTCTCATGCCCTTGCCCAATGTGGTTCTTAGATCCAAATCTTTTAATTTGAATATATGACCTAGAGTAACCACAGAAACCAGGAAAGGAAAAGGGACCAGGGTTGGGGAGGTGCTAAAGAGAGCATCCATGTTCATCCCATGGTCTCATTGTGGGTAGCATATGTTCAACTGTTCAACAAACACACACACACACACACCTATGTTGGGAAATATTATTTTAAAATGTGTGGCTTTCATTTATGTTGCATTTGTTTAACTCTGTAAAGCTGTGATTCTTTGCCTGTCTAAAACACATGATAGTGTAATAAAGAGCTGAACAGCCAATAACAAGGTAGGAGCAAGGATAGGCAGGGCTGGCAGGCAGAGAATATAAACAGAAGGAAAAATCTGGGAAGAGAGTAGAGGAGCAATGAGAGAATGAGAAGAGGAAGGCATCAATAGCCAGCCACCCTGTTACACAGCCAGCCGCAGAGTAAAAGTGAAGTTAAGATGTACAGAAGTAAGAGAAAGGTAAAAGCCCAGAGGCAAAAGGTAGGATAATTTAAGAAGAGCTGGCGAGAAACAAGCCAAGCTAAGGCAGGCCATTCCTAACTAAGAATAAGTCTCCACGAGTGATCTATTTGGGATCTGGGCCACCCAAAAAGCCAAAAGAATAAAACATCACACAACACTCTTAACTTTGGCCAGCAATCTATATGGAAGAGACTGCCTGCACAGTCTTAGTCCAGACTTTAAAGGCTTTGGATATTGCTTCTTGACCTCTTATACTTCCAATGTCAGCACCAAAATATATATGAGGCTGATTATTCTGTGAAGATAAGGAAGTAGGGTAAAGCTGCTTGGGTAACCTGCAGTAGAGGCAGAGGCTGTCTTGGCCTCTGAAACCTGTGGTAGAGGTGCTTTTCCTGTAGGCAGTGAGTGAAGTCTGGAGCAAGAAGACCTGAACCACCAGAGAATGTAAAGAGTAGATGAAGTTAGGGATGAATGTGCAGTGTTTGACAAAAGCCATGGAAACCACAGGCAATAAGCAAAACCTCTTCTCTGGTCAAAGTACAATGCTTAGGAATGATTCAAATACTGTGTGTGCACATGCTAGCAACTATACCTTCTTCCCTCTTCCTGGATATCTGCAGCCTGAGACTGTTCACCTACAGATACCTCTTACTGAAGCTAGCTAACTCCTCCCCTGGTGCTATAGATAATAAACGGGCTGAGGACCCAGGCTGTTGCTTATTGTGGGAGGTCGCTGGTTTCTTCCCAGCTGCTCAGCTCTGAAATTATCAAACAGAAACCCTATCATTTGCAGTATTGTTTGGCCAATAACTTAAGTGTACTTCTGGCTAACTCATATCTTAAAGTAACCCATCTCCATTAATCTGTGTATCACCACGAGGGTGTGGCTTACCAGGTAAAGTTCCAGTGTCTGTTTCCAGGAGGCTACATGGCTTCTCACTAACTCTGCCTTCTTTCTCCTAAAATTCAGTTTAGTTTACCCCACTCTGCCCTATCACAATCGCCAAAACAGCTTCTTTATTCATTAACCAATAAAAGCAACACATCATTTCCTCTTTTTTGTTCAAATAAAAACGAAAGTTTTAACTTTCACATAGTAAAATTACATACAACAAAACAGATATCAAGCAAGAATTACATTTATATCTACTTTATCTTTTATCATCACTAAGGAAAACTATAACTATATATTCTTCAACTCCATCAAAGACTCCATAAGACTATAATATTACCTAAGTAATAGGAAGTACATTGTAAGCAACTTCCAAAACTCTATAATTGATAGTAAAATCTAGTTGCATAAACAGTCACTCAAAGTTTTTCTATATCATTAGGGCATCCGATCTTCAGCCCATAGGCCCATAGTACCCAACAGACTTTTCCATGAAGCAGGAATTTTCAAAGACAATTCCATCTATATTGGCAGTTTGTCAATCACTTTCTTCTGTGACCTGCAGAATGTCTTGCAGACTCTTTCATGAAACAGGAACCCCAGAGGACTGTCTCACCTTCTTTAGGCAGCTTCAGCAGTCATTCCTCTGTGTGTTCTGAATGTCCAATTCATACAGTATCACATCAAGCAGTCCAGACAAGAGCTGTCTTGCCCAAATGGCTGGCAAACTCCATAAGGAGCCTCTTCAATACCCATCATTCTCATGAAAGTAGATGAGTGCTGCCGGGAGCAGATGTGTCTCATTATCATGAAAAGTCTTAAGCTCTAAAAACATTTTAAATGCCATATTCTATAATCTTTGAAAGATCTGAAGAATACCTATCTAACTCAAATATATCTCTATATATCTAGAAAACCTAACTAACATGATTACAAGTTTGACTATTATAGATGACTCTCTATTAACCTGTGTTTCTTAATTATACATTACATTTTTAAATGAGCTGTACAAAAACAATACCTTGATTACAATCAGAAATACATATACACAGTATAACAAAATTGACCTTAAATTTGTACCAACAAACCAAGATCCATACCAATGCAAATCTCTATAGCATATTCCCCTTAAATATAAAGAAACATTTATAAACAATATTTGGGAATTTGGGTATAGTTCTCTCCAAATGCTTCTTGCTTTTTGTTGGGCAAAGTATTTTGGGGGATGTGTTCATGGTGACCTTTCAGGGAGTCTTGGGCCCATCAAACCACATTAGTCTTGAAGAAATCCATAGGTCCTCATCTTCTGTGGAAACAAAAGAAGAACCTCTTTTCCAAAGCAACATATTTTTAGAGTCAAATTCTAAAGTTGGTTTAACTTAGCAGTCCATACAATGAAATGTCTCTCATTATGTAGCTCTTTAACAGCCAAAAAATTCAGAGAAAACACAATAATATACATAATCCAGACTCTGTGTATATTCTATCTTTGCATGGCTTATTTTTCTTTATTTCTTTAACCTATGACTGTCTGTACTCTGTCTCTTGAAAGACTTTCTTTTATTTTTTTAAATGATTTATGTCTTTTTCATAACTCTCTTTTTCTTCTCTCTCCCAAGCCTACAGATATTTATCCGACACTGTGACCCATTTAGAGGTTGTTTTTATCTGAATCTGTCTGTATTGTGTATCTGTAATTATTTCCTGACCAGAAGCATCTTTTTTTAGTGCTAAGTGGGCCAACACAGCCCTGCCTGCATAGTGGAGCTGTTTGCTGCCTCTGAGAGCCATGTTCATTGCCCCGTTTTTAGACACACAGTGGGTCTATGTTGCCATTAAGCAAGTTGTAGCACTCTGCTCACAAAACCCATTTAAATGCTTCATAGTCAGATCTCCAGAAAGAGACAGTTTGTACTGGCAGCACAGCCCAGGAAGCCACCATTTCATAACTGTACTTTTTTGTCTGCTACTGCTGAATCAGGAAAACCTCTCTTAAAGGAGCTGCAGCATGCCACCAGCAAGCAGAGCCCATCTGGAAAAGAAATGTGGCTCAACTTTGCTTTTTGGTGTCTAGAATTCCTTTCCAAGCCCTCTGAGGTTTTATGTGGATTTAGCTTGCACATGTTAGAGAGCCAACTTGTTGTGTAATCCTTTTCTGACCAGAATGGCTTCTTAAAATGCTAAGCACTTCTTAAAAACCTAAACGGTGGCATTGCTAGCACAGTTTCTGTGTGATTATTTCAGGAGTCTGGGAATCCAGGAAATGAACAAGCAGCCTTCTACAACAGTTGCTGTCCCATCAGGGAGAGCACATCCCACCACACGAAGCTTTCTATGTGTGTGCCTGTGTATCTGTTCTTGACACATTTCCTTGCTACCTGGGTAGCAAGGTCCTTGCTAGTCAGGTCAATGACCAAACTACATAGCTTGCACACTTGCCAAGTTCAGTCTAGATGAGGTATCTCCAACTCAGTCTTAGACATATGACAATTAACAATTTTTGCAAGCCTTTGAGACTGGTGTAGTTTGTTATGAGGTAGTAGCTAGCTTATACACTGAATGGTTTAAAAGATAGTTATATATACTAAAATATTAAAGCCTATAGAAAAAAACTGTCAGGTAGAAGAAAATTATGACTTTAGACTTGGATATATTACTTTTATTTTCTCATTTGTCTCAAAAGAGGAGCTTGAACAGGAATTTCATTTACTAGGAAAGTTGCTAAGGCTGAAATATAAATGTCTCAAATAAGATGAACTTGGGTAGTATGGTTGCAAAATTGACAACAAAGTTGAAGTGACTTTGAGAGTAAAGAACTGTCAAAAGGATGTAGGACCAAATATATGGGAGATAAAATGGGTGAAGAAAGTGAGAAATAAGAGAAACTAGAAGATTGATTTAGATTCAATTGTTAAGAATTCAGTTAAGAGAAGCTGGAGAGTGCTGATGACATGAAAAGAAAAATCTTCCAGAAACTCAAGTTTCTGTACAATATCTATTTCAGAACAAAAATAAAACCAGAAAAGGAAGCACTCAGCTTTCCTACAAGGTTCTTACAGGAAACCTAGAAGTGGATTTGAGCCAGTAAGCCAGTTTACCAGATTGCACAGTGCCTCCATTTTTTGAAAGTTTTCTTTGAAGGCTGCAGCCCCAAGCAGAGTTCTGCTTCTGGTTCTGTGTCCTCCATTTGAGAAGGATACTGGTCAAGGGGCAGTAATACATCTTTCCCAATACTGTTTATGCCCCTTAAACTTGTTTTTGTGGTTATGCATCAACATAATTGCATAAAATAGTATGTACATCAATGATATATACATACAAAAGAAATTTGAAAAATCATCCTGGAGGCCAGAGAGATTTTTATAAGGGTAATTCACCAAGAAATATGTGGTCAGATTAGGTGTGAGTGAGACTGCCATAAAGTATTTTTAAAGAATCATAAAAATGCAGAAGTGTTGAAACTTGGATTACTCTACCCATGTGTTCGGGTTATTGCTCCATTTACAGAAGCTGAACCAGAACCCATATATGAAGAATTATAGGTGTGGCTAATGTGAGAAACAGGAGGCAGAGTTCAGTCAGGGGCCCATGTTAGAAACAAAAATGGTGGGACTACAAGAGTCAGCAAACACGAATTTGTGGTTTTAAAGTAAAATCTTGAAAGTGTCATTTTAAAATAACCCTTCACCTCAATCAACTTCTTCAACTAATCAATTTAACTAGCCAGCTATTGCCATGACTAAATTAAGGAGCTTCTCTTGTTACTTTAAACTAGATAAGAGTTTAGACAACAATAGAAAGAAAGAAGGAAAAAAAGGTAGGAAGGAAGAAAGAAAGGAAGGAAGGAAAAAAGGAAAGAAGGGAAGAAGGAAGGAAGGAAATGGTCTATTCCCAAAGCAAGCCTTTACATGTAGGGAAGCATCACTTGTTAGATAGACGGTAACTTTGATTTTTATTGCTATTTGTGTGAAGTCCCATCTTATCACTCTTGGAACAGGAGCAGATTGACATGAAGCATCAACCACAATTTGCCTTTAAGGAAGACTGCTTCAGAATTCCTAATTAGATGAGAACCTTTGCATCCAAGTCTCCCTTTGATTCTTTTATCAGGGTAAGAGTTTGCTGCAGTGAAACATGTTATTACATTACAGACATCATCAATTAGTATACGCTGCATGAATATGGTTCAGAAGTAGTTAAGCAGTTACACTGACCTGCTCTTGACCAGGGAGACTTAACAGTACAACTATGATCACCCTACTGTGAAATTTAACCCTGAATTTGTACTCAGATTTAAAATACTAGACAAAACTTCACAAAGGACACAGATTGTACATAAACCTGTGAGAATAGAGAGTACACTCCTAGCACCGTAAGGAGTGGGTGGGAGGAGTGGGCAGGCAATGAGTATTTAGCTATTGGCTTTCAGTGTTGTGATGCAGTTTAAGAAGCAGAAGGGTGCCGGGCGGTGGTGGCGCATGTGTTTAATCCCAGCACTCGGGAGGCAAAGACAGGAGGATCTTTGTGAGTTCGAGGCCAGCCTGGTCTACAAGAGCTAGTTCCAGGACAGGCTCCAAAGCTACAGAGAAACCCTGTCTCGAAAAAACCAAAATAAAATAAAATAGAAGAAGAAGAAGAAGAAGAAGAAGAAGAAGAAGAAGAAGAAGAAGAAGAAGAAGAAGCAGAAGCAGAAGCAGAAGAAGAAGAAGAAGAAGAGCCACTCCAGTCTAGTTAGCTCTGAATCCTGGTCCACAAATGTCCCTGGATGGAAGCTGCAAAGTTGCTGCAAATCATAGGAAATTTCCTGTATGGATAAAGTAGCCTTCAACTGTGGAACAAGGACAGTCTAAAATACACACAAAAAGGACTGATAAAATTCAGGTGGCACCAGAGAAAAAAGTACAAGTAAAATTGTCTCAGCCACATTTAGCTCATTGCTTAATGGGGAAACTGAAACATTCATTTCCTTATCCCCATTTAAGCTTTAGCATATGTAATTATACTTAAGTTAAGTAGATACTAAACATGTACACAGCTTTCATTTCATACCTTGAATTCCATCAAAATTAAAGTTCAAAGCCAAAGAACCCTTCCAGGTACTATAACTGCTATGATTCAAGAACGAGTTGGAAGTCAGTTAACTACCACAGGCGGAATCCTGGTGCTCCCTGCTGAGGTCATGCTTCTCAAAGCACTTTAATGAGATGAAGACGGCACCATAAATTCTGCATCCCTATTTGCCAGTGATGCTAGTCAGAATTTTAAATTACTGAAATGGAAAGTAAACAAACATGTATGCATGAAGATATAGAAATAACTTACATTAACAGTTTGAGGGATACGGTTATCATGTGGCTCTCAAGTCTTCAATGGGACAAGACAGACAGGAAAGTGTACATGTGTGCAGAGGAGAATGTTTGTTACTTTGAGAATTGGATGCTTTCTTCAGTCAAGCAATATAAAAGATTGCAATGATATGACTCAGAGGTAGCAAGGAACAGGCAGCACTTATCCATCTACAACAATACCTAATGTAGCCAGCAGGGTCTGAGCATGGATGGCATCTCTTCTGACTTATTTCTGCAGAAACAGCTAACCACTTAGATGGTGCTGCATTTTTTGTGTAATACCCTCTAAGGAAGGAGTCACTTCACATTAACTCAAGGATGCAGAATGCCTTATCTGTTTTTGCACCCAGCTCAAAGGATCAAGCTAAATTATGACACAGTTACTACAGTTGTGTGGCAGGTTATGGTGTGTGTGTGTGTGTGTGTGTGTGTGTGTGTGTGTGGTGTGTGTGGTGTGTGTGTGTGTGTGTGTGTGGTGTGTGTGTGTGTGTGTGTGTGTGTATGTGTGTGTGTAGAAACTTCTTGAGGATATCCTAGATAGGCTAGAACTAGTCAAAGGTAAATAAATAACACATCAATAGAGAGAATAAGGGCTTCTAAGAACATGGCTTTTAAATATTCAATTCATTAAGGCTTCCATTAATGTTCAGCAAAATAGACAGTACATGTGGATGCCTTTAATGACAGTATTCTGGGAAAACCAATGGATACAAGCTCTTTGTCCTTCCACCAGATGTAGTGCACACAAGAAAGGACTGATCTAGAAGCTGAGGCATGAGAGAAGAATGTCACGAGCATGGACACCCCCAAAGACAGACAAGCATCATAGCTCAGGTTTGAGACACCCCATAAGGCAGAAATTAGTATATTAGGTTAACTCTACCTGTTGTCCTAGATCAGTGGTCTTAAATGGTAGAGACTCATTTTTATTTCACATCCTAGTTCAGTTGACAAGTAGCTAGAAGTTAAGAACTTTGCTCCACTTAGGAATTGAGTTCCTAGGCTAGCAGAGGAAGGATGAAATGCATGGATCATAAAGTCAGTCTACACATCCAGATTCTACTGGGAAAAAGAGATAACATCATACAAAATATTTCTATATTCCACATTCCATCAGCCATTGTTATAGGAAGCTGCTTGTTCGTTTCCCAGCTGCCCAGACTCCTGAAATAACCACACAGAAACTGTATTCATTAAATCACTGCTTGACTCATTAGCTCTAGCTTCTTATACTCTAACTCTTACATATTAATTTAACCCATTTCCATTTATCTGTGTACCACCACATGGTTGTGGCTTACCAGCAAGGTTCAGCATCTATCTTTGGTGGCAGCTCCATGGCTTCTCCTGACTCTACCTCCTTTCTCCCAACATTCAGTATAGTTTTCCCTGCCTAGCTCTACTTTACCCTATCAGGCCAAGCCAGTTTCTTTATTAACCAATGATATTAACAGCATACATAGGGGAATCCCACATCACCTCCCTTTTCTGTTTAAATAAAAAGGAAGGTTTTAATTTTAACATAGTAAAATTACATATAACAAAGCAGGTATCAAGCAAGAATTACAGTTACAATATTTATATCTACTTTGTCTCTTATTATAACTAAGGAAACTGTAACTATATATTCCTCAAATCCATCAAAGACTCCAGAAGGATATAATATTACCTAAGTTAACAGGAAGTGCATTGTAAGCAACTTCCAAAACTCTAAAATTGGCAGAGATGTCTCTCTATCTGGACAGACACCCAAAGTTCTTATGTATTATTGGGGCATCCATCTTCAGCCTACAGGTCCATAGTATCCAGCAGACTTTTCCATGAAACAGGAAATTTCAAAGACAGTTCCCAGTTCTGCCTATATTGGCAGTTTGTCATTGTTCTCTGTCCTGCAGAATGTCTAGCAGATTCTTTTATGAAGCAGGAACCCCGAAGGACTGTCTTACCTTCTTTAGGCAAATTTAGCAGTCATATTTCTGTGGGTCCTGAATGTCCAGTTTGCACAGCATAACATCAAACAGTCCAGGCAAGAGCAGTTTTTAGTCCAAATGACTAACAAGCTCCATGAGAAACCACTTCAATGTCTATCTTTCTCCTGAAATAATTGGTGCTGCCAGGAACTGATGTGTCTCATTGTCATGAAAAATCTTAAGCTCTTAAAATATTTTAAATGCCATATTCTGAAAATCTCTGAAAGATTTGAAGAATACCAATCTAACTGAAATATATCTCTATATATCTAGAAAACCCAACTTACATGACTACAAGCTTGACAATTATAGATGATTATCTATCAACCTATCTTCCTTAATTATACATTACATTTTTAAAATGAGTTACATAAACACAATACTTTAGTCATGATCAGAAATACATATACACAGTATAACAAAATTAATACTAAATTTGTATCAATAAACCAAGATCCATACCAATGCAAATCTCTATAGCATATCCTCCTTTACATGTAAAGAAACATGTATAAATAATCATTTAGGTAATCTGGAAATAGTTCTCTCCAAACTGCTTCCTGCTTTTTTGTTGGGCAAAGTATTTTAGGGGTATTCATGGTGACTTTTCAGGGGATCTTGGCTCATCAAATCACATTAGTCTGGAAATATTCCACAGGTTCTCGTCTTATGTGGAAATAGAAGCAAAACCTCTTTTCCAAAGCAACAAATCCTTAAACCCAAATTTGGAAGTCTTAATACCTTTAGAATATATATGCTGGTTTAGCTTAGTAGCCCATACAATGAAATATCTCTTTGTATTAGCTCCTTCACAGTCAAAAAATTCAAAGAAAACACAATAATATACATAATCCAGATGCTCTGTGTATATTCCATCTTTACATGACTTACTTGTTTTTATTCTATTACTTTTTAATATTTATTTTATTATATTTACTCCTTTAATCTATGACTGTCTGTACTCTGTCTCTATATAGACTTTGTTTTTGTTTTCTTTTTAAACCCATTTATTTTTATAACTCTCTATACCCTTTTTCTTTTCTCTCCCAAGCCTACATACATTTATTCAACACTGTGACTTATTTAGAGGTAATTTCTATCTGGATTTCTCTTTACTGTATATTTGTAATCCTTTTCTGACCAGAATGGCTTCTTAAAATGCTAAGCACTTCATAAAAAACTAAGCGGCCACCTTGCTAGGGCAAACAAGGCCCTGCCTGCTTGCTCCACCCAGTCCAGCATGGCGGACCTGCTTGCTGCCTCTGAGAGCCATGCTCACAGTCCCATTTTTAGGCACACAACCAGTCTATATTGTCATTAAGCAAGTTGTAGTACTCTGTTCTCAAAACCCATTTAAATGCTCCTAGCCAGACCTCCCAAAAGAGCCAGAGCCATTCATGCTGGCAAACCAGGAAACCACCGTTTTGAAACTATGCATTTTTTTTCTGCTATCACTGAATCAGGAAGACCTCTCTTAAGGGAGCTGCAGCAAACCACCACCTGGAAAAAAATGTGGCTAAATTGTGTGTGTGTGTGTGTGTGTGTGTGTGTGTGTGTGTGTGTGTCTAGGGTTCCTTTCCAAGCTTTCTCAGGTTTAATGTGGATATAGTCAAACACATTGGAGCACCAATTTGTTGTAGGAAGGCTGTTGGTTGTTTCGACCACCTGGCAGCTCAGACCTAAAATAAAATAACCACACAGAAACTGTATTAATTAAATCACTGCTTGGCCTATTAGCTCTAGCTTCTTATTGGCTAGCTCTTACATTATTAATTTAACCCATTTATATTAATCTGTGTATTGTCATGTGACTGTGGTTTATCAGGTAAAATTCTGTCCCAGCATCTCTCTCCAGCAGGGCTATATGGCTTCTCTCTGACTCTGCCTTCTTCCTCCCAGCATTCAGTTTAATTTTTCCCATCTACCTCTATTCTGCTCTGTGCAGGCCCAAGACAGTTTCTTTATTAATCATTGGTATTCACAGCATACAGAGGGGACTCCCACATCAAGCCATCATTTCATTATAATACTATAAAGAAGATGAATAAATGTGGTCTATATTTACACTCATAAGGAAAGAAAAAAATCTGTAAATTCAAGCCAAGTTTCCTTAAATTTAAACAGACTAGATGGATGGGTAGTTGGAAGAAGAAAGAAAAAATTAGAGAAAGAAAGAATCCCAAAATAATTAACAATATTCTTGTATTAGATTTGAGAGTAGGAGACGCATAAGTCTACATAGATGGATATTTTGAAATGCTTTGACTTTTTACTCTTTTCTCAGAGGCTCTGTAATGTTGCCATAATGTACAGGACCAACTGGGAAACACTTAACCAAGCAACACTAATGAAAGCATGTCTAAGAGCATTTGGAACTGAGGTTGCAAAAACACAATTGGGCTATTAAAAAGTCATGACATTGACTGTTCACCCATCCTCTCTGTTCACATCAGTAGCATCCCATGTAGGTTTGACATTTGCCATTCTCTTGCTGGCGATGGAAATGAGACTAAAGACTATGAGCATAAGGTATGTTACAGCTGGGTTGTTTTCTACAGGTAAGCCCTTTCTCCTCTATGAACTCTCCCCACCCTCTCTCATGAATTGGAAACTGGACACACCCATGAACCAGCTCCAACCAGGCCCAGGACAAGTATCCAGAGAATGGGATAGGAAAGAAAACAGATGGAGGAGGCCCAGATGTCAGGATAACTGCATAAAGCAAACCATTCTCAAGGGTCTATGTCTTGGGGTCATTGACAGAGCAGCTCAATCTTCCCTGAAGCTTACCCAAAGTTGGGGTGTGCCCAATCTGCAAATGCCAGTTAAAGAGAGCTGCTAAAGGCAGCAACGATAATAAAAGTCTGCCTGAGAGAGATGGAGACAGCACACTGATGCTGCTGAGTTTTCAGTGCTAGGCCCCATTCCTTCCTGGTGCTCTGGAATTTCATAGATACCCTTTCAACAAATGTTTATTTTTGCTTAAGCCAGTTTGAATTTCTGTTGCTGATAGCTATGGGGACTTCTAGTTCAGGCTGTGGCGGCAGCAGCAGCAATACCTCACAACATGAGAAGGAGCCATGTCTGTGTGGCAGGCAGGTTTCCGTGCCACTCTATGGACTTCATGATCTTTTTAAATTTCACAAACATCCTTAATTTTAAAAAAACTTCTCGCCCCCCTGCTCCGTTCATCCTTTTGTCCCCGGATCATTGGGCTACCTGGAGGCCCTGTTTAGTTGCTGAGGAATCCCATCTGGACGGCTCTAGAAAAAAAAGAAGCAGAGACGCACAGAGGCGCAGCGGCGGTGGCGCCAGACGCACAGAGGCGCAGCGGCGGCGGCGCCAGAGGCACAGAGGCGCAGCAGCGGCGGCAGCACGGCGGCGGCGCCAGACGCGGCGGAGCGGCAGCCAGACCCAAGCGGCTGGGACAGGCGTGCAATAAGGAGAGCAGATCGCCCTACTACAATTGAATCAAAGAGGGAAACCTGATCCGGTTTCTAAAGGATCCATTGGATAGGATCAATAGGAGGAGATGGGCAGGCGCCAAGGCAAGAACTCACCCAATAATCCGAAAAACAACATGAAAACATCAGAACCCAATGATCTTACAACAGAAGTATTTGAACAACCTAACACAGAAGAAGTGGAAAAAATCGACTTTATGAAGATAATAGAGTCCCTTAAACAACATGTAAAAAATGCCCTTATAGAAATGGATGAGAAGTATAACAAAAAGTTTGAAGAAATGAGTAAATACGTACATGATACCCTGGGAAACCAAGAAAAAACCATCAAACAGGTAATGGAAACAGTTCAAGAATTGAAAACTGAAATGAAGGCAAAGAAGAAAATACAAACTGAGGACCAGCTGGATATGGAAAATCTAGGCCAACGAGCAGAGTCTACAGAAACAAGCATAATCAATAGAATACAAGAGCTAGAAGAAAGACTCTCAGATGCTGAGGACACCATAGAGAAAATAAACGAACAGATCAAAGAAAACAGCAAAGCCAACAAATTCTCAACACAAAACATTCAGGAACTATGGGACACAATAAAAAAACCAAACCTAAGAATAATAGGAATAGAAGAAGGAGAAGAGTCACAGCTCAAAGGCTCAGAAAATATTTTCAAAAAATTATGGAAGAAAACTTTCCCAACTTAAAGAAAGATATTCATTTAAATATTCAAGAAGCATACAGAACACCAAACAGACTGGATCAAAGAAAAACATCTCCTCGCCATATAATAATCAAAACACAAAATATACAGGTTAAAGAAAGAATATTAAGAGCTGCAAAAGAAAAAGGGCAAGTAACTTATAAAGGTAAACCGATCAGACTTACACCTGACTTCTCGATGGAAACTATGAAAGCCAGAAGGTCCTGGATAGAGGTTCTGCAGAAGCTAAGAGACCATGGATGCAAACCCAAACTACTATACCCAGCCAAGCTATCGTTCACTATCAACGGAGAAAACAAGACATTCCAGGATAAGAACAAATTTAAACAATACGTAGCCACAAATCCAGCCCTACAGAAAGTAATAGAAGGAAAATCGCAACCCAAGGAATCCAACACTGCCAACACTGCCTACAATAACCCAGGCATCTAATGACCCTTCACGAGCACATCTCAAAGAAAGGAGACACACAATCTCTACTACCAAAAGCAATAAGAGTAACCGGAGTAAACAACCACTGGTCATTAATATCACTTAATATTAATGGGCTCAATTCACCTATAAAAAGGCACAGGCTAAAAGATTGGATACGAAAACAGGATCCAACATTCTGCTGTTTGCAAGAAACGCATCTCAACCACAAAGACAGGCACCTACTCAGAGTAAAGGGTTGGGAAAAGGTGTTTCAAGCAAATGGTCCTAAGAAAAAAGCAGGTGTGGCCATACTAATTTCTAACAAAACTGACTTCAAACTAAAATCAATCAGAAGAGACCGAGACGGTCACTTTATACTCATAACAGGAACAATTCATCAGGAGGACGTCTCAATCCTGAATATATACGCCCCCAATATAAAAGCACCTACTTATGTAAAAGAAATATTACTAGAACTCAAGGCAGACATCAAACCACACACACTAGTAGTAGGAGACTTCAACACACCTCTCTCTCCAAGGGACAGGTCAATCAGACAGAAACCTAATAGAGAATTAAGAGAATTATTGGAGGTAATGAAGCAAATGGACTTAACAGACATCTATAGAACATTCCACCCAAATAGGAAAGAATATACCTTCTTCTCTGCAGCTCATGGAACCTTCTCAAAAATTGACCACATACTCGGAAACAAAGGAAACCTCCACAGATACAAAAAAATATCAGTGTCCACCTGTGTCTTATCAGATCATCACGGATTAAAGTTAGAAGGCAACAACCACGCTGCCCTCAAAAAACCGACAAACTCATGGAAACTGAACAGTCAACTACTGAACCACACCTGGGTCAAGGAAGAAATCAAGAAAGAAATTAAAGTCTTCCTTGAATTTAATGAAAATAAAGGGACAACATACTCAAACCTATGGGACACAATGAAAGCAGTGCTAAGAGGAAAGTTCATAGCACTAAGTGCCCACTTAAAGAAAACGGAGAATGCATACATTGGGGACTTAAAAACACACCTGAAAGCTCTAGAAAAAAAAGAAGCAGACGCGCCCAGGAGAAGTAGAAGACTGGAAATAATCAAACTGAGGGCTGAAATCAACAAAATAGAAACACAGAAAACAGTCCAAAGAATCAATGAAACAAAAAGCTGGTTCTTGGAGAAAATCAACAAGATCGACAAACCCCTATCCAAACTAATTAAACGACAGAGAGAGAACACGCAAATAAATAAGATCAGAAATGAAAAGGGGGACATAACCACAGACACAGAGGAAATTCAGAGAATCATTAGATCTTACTACAAAAACCTGTATGCCACAAAACTGGAAAATACAAAAGAAATGGACATTTTTTTAAATAAGTATCATATACCAAAGCTAAACCAAGACCAGGTGAATGATCTAAATAGACCGGTTTCTCGCGAAGAATTGGAAATGGTTTTCAAAAATCTCCCTTCGAAAAAAAGCCCAGGACCAGATGGTTTCAATGCAGAATTCTACCAGAACTTCCAAGAAGAATTAATACCTATACTCCTTAAGGTATTTCACAATATAGAATCAGAAGAGTCATTGCCAAATTCCTTTTATGAAGCTACAGTTACCTTGATACCAAAACCACAAAAAGACCCAACCAAGAAAGAGAATTACAGACCGATCTCACTCATGAACATCGACGCAAAAATCTTCAATAAAATACTGGCAAACCGAATCCAAGAACACATAAGAAAAATTATCCATTATGATCAAGTAGGCTTCATCCCAGAGATGCAGGGCTGGTTCAACATACGCAAATCTATCAATGTAATCCACCATATAAATAAACTGAAAGAAAAAAACCATATGATCATTTCACTAGATGCGGAAAAAGCATTCGACAAAATTCAACACCCCTTTATGATAAAGGTCTTGGAGAGAATAGGGATACAAGGGTCCTACCTAAATATAATAAAAGCTATTTACAGTAAGCCAACAGCTAACATTAAATTAAACGGAGAAAAACTCAAAGCCATCCCACTAAAATCAGGAACACGACAAGGATGTCCACTCTCGCCATACCTCTTCAATATAGTGCTTGAAATTCTAGCAATAGCAATAAGACAACATAAGGAGATCAAGGGGATTCGTATTGGAAAGGAAGAAGTTAAGCTTTCGTTATTTGCAGATGATATGATAGTGTACATAAGCGACCCCAAAAATTCTACCAAAGAACTCCTACAGCTGATAAACAGCTTTAGTAACGTGGCAGGATACAAGATCAACTCCAAAAAATCAGTTGCCTTCCTATACACCAAGGATAAGGAAGCAGAGAGGGAAATCAGAGAAGCATCACCTTTCACGATAGCCACAAATAGCATAAAATACCTTGGGGTAACCCTGACCAAGGAAGTGAAAGATCTACTTGACAAGAACTATAAGTCTTTGAAGAAAGAAATTGAAGAAGACACCAGAAAATGGAAAGACCTCCCTTGCTCTTGGATTGGGAGGACCAACATAGTAAAAATGGCAATTCTACCAAAAGCAATCTATAGATTCAATGCAATCCCCATCAAAATCCCATCAAAATTCTTCACAGATCTGGAGAAGACAATAATCAACTTTATATGGAAAAACAAAAAACCCAGGATAGCCAAAACAATCTTATACAATAAAGGTTTGTCTGGAGGCATTACCATCCCTGACTTCAAACTCTATTACAGAGCTACAGTATTGAAAACAGCTTGGTATTGGCATAAAAACAGAGAAGTCGACCAATGGAATCGAATAGAAGACCCTGACATTAACCCACAAACCTATGAACACCTGATCTTCGATAAAGGAGCTAAAAGTATACAATGGAAAAAAGAGAGCATCTTCAACAAATGGTGCTGGCAAAACTGGATGTCAATCTGTAGAAGAATGAAAATAGATCCATATCTATCACCATGCACAAAACTCAAATCCAAATGGATTAAAGACCTCAATATCAGTCCGAACACACTGAACCTGATAGAAGAGAAAGTGGGAAGTACTCTACAGCACATGGGCACAGGAGACCACTTCCTATGTATAACCCCAGCAGCACAGACACTAAGGGCATCATTGAATAAATGGGACTCCCTGAGGCTGAGAAGCTTCTGTAAAGCAAAGGACACTGTCACTAAGACAAAAAGACAAGTAGCCGGGCGGTGGTGGCGCACGCCTTTAATCCCAGCACTCGGGAGGCAGAGGCAGGTGGATCTCTGTGAGTTCGAGGCCAGCCTGGTCTACAAGAGCTAGTGCCAGGACAGGCTCCAAAGCTACAGAGAAACCCTGTCTCGAAAAACTAAAAAAAAAAAAAAAAAAGACAACCCACTGACTGGGAGAAGATCTTCACCAACCCTGCAACTGACAAAGGTTTGATCTCCAAAATATATAAAGAACTCAAGAAACTAGACCGTAAAAGGCTAATCAACCCAATTATAAAATGGGGCACTGATCTGAACAGAGAATTCTCAACAGAAGAACTTCAAATGGCCAAAAGACACTTAAGGTCATGCTCAACTTCCTTAGCGTACAGGGAAATGCAAATCAAGACAACTTTAAGATACCACCTTACACCTGTCAGAATGGCTAAAATAAAAAACACCAATGATAGCCTTTGCTGGAGAGGTTGTGGAGAAAGGGGTACACTCACCCATTGCTGGTGGGAATGCAAACTTGTGCAACCACTCTGGAAAGCAGTGTTTCAGTTTCTCAGGAAATTCGGGATCAACCTACCCCTGGATCCAGCAATACCACTCTTGGGAATATACCCAAGAGAGGCCCTATCATACAACAAAAGTATATGCTCAACTATGTTCATGGCAGCATTGTTTGTAATAGCCAGAACCTGGAAACAACCTAGATGCCCTTCAACGGAAGAATGGATGAAGAAAGTATGGAATATATACATATTAGAGTATTACTCAGCAGTAAAAAACAAGGACTTCTTGAATTTTGCATACAAATGGATGGAAATAGAAAACACTATCCTGAGTGAGGTAAGCCAGACCCAAAAAGAGGAACATGGGATGTACTCACTCATATTTGGTTTCTAGCCATAAATAAAGGACATTGAGCCTATAATTCATGTTCCTAGAGAAGCTAAATAAGGTGAATCCAAAGACAAACACATAGGCATCCTCAGGAATATTAACCTTCATCAGGCGATGAAAGGAGACAGAGACAGAGACCCACACGGGAGCACCGGAGAGAAATCTCAAGGTCCAAATCAGGAGCAGAAGGAGACGGAGCACGAGCAAGGAACTCAGGACCACGAGGGGTGCACCCACACACTAAGACAATGGGGATGTTCTATTGGGATCTCACCAAGGCCAGCTGGCCTAGGTCTGAAAAAGCATGGGATAAATCCGGACTAGCTGAACATAGCGGACAATGAGGAATACTGAGAATTCAAGAACAATTGCAGTGGGTTTTTGATCCTACTGCACGTACTGGCTTTGTGGGAGCCTAGGCAGTTTGAATGCTCACCTTACGAGACCTGGATAGAGGTGGGCAGTCCTTGGGCTTCCCACAGGTCAGGGAACCCTGATTGCTCTTCGAGCAGATGAGGGGGGGGGGACTTGATCGGGGGAGGGGGAGGGAAATGGGAAGCGGTTGTGGGGACGAGGCAGAAATCCTTAATAAATAAATAAATTTAAAAAAAAAACTTCTCTAATATGAGAAAGATTATACTGAAAACTTTCTAATGCATGAGGTTGTTCTTGGTTTTGGTTTGGTTTGGGGAGGTGTGTATTTGTTGTTTTTAACTCTTGAAATAGAATTCTTTGTCCCTATGATGTCCCTTTGTATGCTAGACATTAGATGGGAATAAAAGGACTCTCTCCAACACTAACCATGTGAGAGGCACTGGTGGACAATTTCTAATATGTTGTTTTACTTAACCCTTGAACCATACATATGAGTAAATAATATTACCTCCATTTTAGAGATAAGGAAATTGAGGTGCTAACAGATTAGATCTCAGGGACAAGGATCTAATGCCCTGTAGAGTTAGGATTCAGGGGGTGTCAGTGTTTGCTCAAGTCTCTCTTTTCTCTAAAGCCACGAATGCCATTGTGGGAGCCCTGCCCTCGGGATCTCATCCAGTCCTAGTGACTGCTCAGAGGCCTGTGACTTCTGCCAGTAATGATGTGGCCAACTCTAGAGATAAAACAGGTTCAGGCACCATGCTATTAAACTTCCCATCCTGCAGAACAATAAGCCAAATAGCTTAGTTCTTTAATAATTACCTGGAGCCAGGTACTCAGTTACTGCAACATAGTGAACTGAGACAAGGACTAAAGGTGTTTACTCCCTGTAATCCCCGCACTGGAGTAAAGAACCTGAAAATTGGGAAGCTCTCTCACTTATCGCCACAGCCCCAGGCCTATAAAGGCAGCTGTCCAAGAAGAATAAACGACTTCGGGAAATAATGTGATATTTTTCCACTCGCGAAGTTTAATTCTGTGGCTTGTAATTCGGGGACATGCAGATTTATTATTTATCAACCTAACTGTGGCAAGGAGAAAATTGAACGTCAACCTGAATAAACCCAAAGATAGGAAAATAAATGTTTTTTGAAGTAATTAATGAGAATTCTGTAATCTCTAAGGTCATTAAGGAAGAGGAACTCTGTCCTAATAAGTCTTGTGTTCTAAGAATCGTGAGCAGAAAGCAAGGAATTCCCGTCTTACTGGAACTGTTAGTCTTATGCCTAAAGGGGACTGTGAAGAAAGCCTGCAGACCTAATGTGGCCATCCCGAGACTTTCAGGAAATCTTGAGCCACTGTCAATTTCTTCAAAACTCTTCACTTGTGAAAAAGTGCAAGACAAAGAAGAAGCTGTATGATCGATCTAGCTAGAACAGCTATTGTTTTAGATTACTCGGTGCGTAATTTAATATTTTAGGTTATATGGAAAGGGGAACCACAGTCCCTGGCAGAATTAGGCTAAGGATAGGACAAAGCTTTGCTGCTCAGCTGACCTTGAAATGGGCAGCTGTTCCGTAGACACAACACAATCACAAGACTCCTCGGAATGAAAGGGAGAATTGAACAAGTAAGAGAATTGACAAAGCAAGCACCCTCTGAGTGAGGCACTAAAGACAGAAGAAAGGAGCCAGCCCTGCCCGTTCTCCAGTGAAGAGGGAAAGCAAGCAAGCAAACATTCTCCCTTCAAGCTTCTAGCAAGGAAAGCAGCCCTTTCAGCAACTTGAGTTTAGCACAGAGGCACTGGGGTGTCTGACCTCACCGGGACCTTGAGATAATCAAATTCTGTTATTTAAAACCACTGGGTGTGTGGTCATTTGTTGGACCTCACTAGAAAACAATGCCCTGCTGATGCTAACGTGAGAGAAATACTTGTGACCACAGGGAGCCGAGAATACGGAACAGAAAACAAGATGGGGTAAAAGGACATCTGTCCAGCTGAGTGACTGAAGCTGTCCTCTGGGGATCTGGCTAGAGAGAACTAGAGCTAGGAGTTCAAAGGACGGAGCTATGTGATATGTGCCGATGGCCCTGACGGATGCTCAGAAGTGTTAACAACCAGCTCTTTCAACACAGGGAAAGAAACTGGGCTCAGTGAGATAAAACTGCTTGTCCAGCCTAGTTAATGTCACAGCCAATACAGGAACACAGTCCTCCAAATCAAATCTGCTTTTAAAATGCCTGCTTTGCATGGTATGGTTATGTAGCTTGGCATTCTTGTGGGAATCCTACCAGTGGGTGTGGGGCAAAGGGTGTCTCTGACTTTTTTATCTGCTTTTGGGAAGGCTTTTCCTTCTGTTTGGTTACTTCATGCAGTCTTAATATGAGGTTTGTGTCTCGTCTTATTGTAACCTGATACACCGTGTTCAGTTGATATCCCTTGGAGGCCTGCTCTTTTCTAGAGGAAAATAGAGAGAAAGTGGATCTGGGGAGGAACAGAGGTGGGGGAAGGACTGGAAGGAGAGAAGGAAGGGGAACTGCTATTGGGCTGAAATATATGAGAGAAAAGTAAATTTAAAAGAAAAAGAAAAAATGTAAAACACATCCACTCTGGCTGCAACTTCATAGTTAGTACATTTCCTAGTAAACTCTAAAAGGGAACTGTAAGAACAAAATACTTGTCTCTGGATAGTAAGAAAGCACAAAGTAAACTTCCAGGGCTCAGCATTAAATAGCACTCATGTATCCCCCACAGGACCTGGGCTCAGTTCATAGCACCCACGCATGACTCAAAAGCTCATGTAGTTCCAATTCCATAGGCTCCAATGCCCTCTTCTGACTCCCATGGGCAATGCACACATAGTCCAGAGGCACCCTGCAAAGAAAACTCCATATACATTAAATAAAAACAAAATATTTTTTAAAAAAATAAGCCAGTCAAAAAGTGGAATTTTAATTTTGTCTAGGAAAGACATCTAAATCTAAGATGTGCTATGCCATTGGGTGGGAGGAACCGCTTCTGGGGTCCTAGGAGCTAAGCACCATGAAAACCCCAACTGATTGGTCCCAGTGAGCCACTTTAATCTGACCACATTTGAAGAACGTCAGAAAGACCCTCAGCATCCTTGGAATTAGTCTTGTTCCTTCAGTGGGTGTTAGAGCCATCAGTCTGAGCTGAGCCAAACTCAGCAGCAATGACAAGAGCAGATAGCATTACTGGGCATTTGGTAATGTCACCGCGTGTACGGTCATGGACCAGTCTGAATGCCTCCCACGGTTCCTCCATTAATCCTCACAGCTCTTCCAGGAAGCATCAGATGTTCACATTTCTCTTCGCACTGAAACCGAAGCTCAGAGAGGCTGAGCAAGTCACTAGACCGCTATTTCAGTGAGGACTTTGTGGGTCTGGGAAAATGTGCTGGCTAGCTCTAACTGTCAACTGAACTCAGTCTAGAATCACCTAAGAAGAGAATCTTGATGGAGCATGCCTGTGGTATTGTTCGGACTCCTAGCTGAGATGGGACATCCCATCCTGTGCCGTTGATGTTATGGCACGGGTGTGTGGGTTCACCCGGGTCTGTGAAATGAAAACTCAGAGACGCTTGAAAATAAACTTAGCCTTTGCAGCCGCAGGGGTCTCCAGACTCAATGAACTGAAGCACTTTCCCTTAGCCCAGGGCATTTTTATTTTTCCCATATTTACACGTTAACCAGTTGATTTCAATATGCTCAGAACAACCTGAATGAAGCTTCCAAAAAATGCAATGCCAAGTGCAAATACCTGATTCAGGGGGTACTGCAGTTTTCCTGGCTGCTCCCTAATCAAGGTTTGCATAGACTTTGCATCCATGGGAAACTCTCAGACAAGATTCCCATAGGGCAACAAAAGGTATCTGTAAACACAAAAAATGAATTAGCTCTAGGTGCTAATTTCCAGAGTTAGGCCAGGTGTGGCCCAGTGGGGATTGGTGCTGAGTGAAAACTGATGTTCTTCACATACACCATGGTCCTTCAGGGTACCACCCATCCCAAGAAGATAAGAGATGCAGCCATTCCTAATCACGCTTGTTGTAAATAGTAATGTCTCAACAAAAAAAAAAAAAAAAGTCTCCCAAATCACTAAGAGAAGCCTCATTCTGGAAACAGGCTGTTGATAGTTATGGAGTGACTCTTGTCTTCGACAATGGAGTACATAAAACAAGAATAAGGTCTTACCTATGCAGTCCCATGCCTGGCATCTGCTCACCATACAAAGAAATAACCCAAGGTCAGACACTGAGTTTGGAGACAGTCATCAGGTTTCAAAATGTAACTCCAGCACTCAGCAGTGTGACCTTGGGAAAGTTTTATTTAACTTCTCTGAATTTCATATGATTTACTTAAAAGTCAGGGAAGAGCATCATAAGGAACTGTGCCTTTATAAGGTTGTTGTAAAGGTGAACAACACAGCACATTCAAGGGGCTCAGCCTCGCGTGTGTACTTGATAAATAATAAACAACGCAGCTTTGCTTGGAGTGATTTTCATCTTTTCTCTGACTTCCAAAGTGTTTTTGAAAAGCCCCCTAAACTTCAACATTTCCTAAGTACTCTCCCAAGAGTCATAGAAAGTTTACTTAAAGGCACATTTTTAAATTAAAACACCATCAAAAAGAGGTAGGACTCCTTGTAGCTCAAAAGGCTATCATTTGAACCGTGACAATGGCAATGAGAAACAATGGGCAAGGGTGCACATATATTCAGGGCAGCATTAAGGTATATGATCCATGTATTCTCTCGTGGGACCAAAGTCAGTTCTCCTATCTACCCATAGGTAGTCCTTTATGCCCATCTCTTATTCTTTCAAGTATTGGTCATATGACTTGAGTTCCTACAAGCTACTTTATTCTGGTCATCTGGCGAAGAATTATTGGTGAGCATGTCCCCTGCTAAAGCATGACATAACAATCTCCACCCTTGAGGAATACATAGCATACTTGGACAAAGTGTCTCTTCCATAGTAAGCTACTAAAATGGGCACCATGGGTAAAATACAAATGGCTTTACTGGAAGATTCTATTGGGTTTCATCTTTAACTGCTGGTATAGGTTGAATGTTGGTAGCTTTCAGGATGAACTAACAGAAGTTTCTCAAGGGTTAATTGGAGAAGCAGCAGTTTTGTTGTTCTGGTGTCATGTTGGGGAAGTTGGGTGAGTGGGGGTGTGTTTATGTGTGTTTTATGTGTGTATGTGTATATAGATGGATGGATGGACGGACGGACGGACGGATGGATGGATATGCATATAAATACAATGTTGGTGGAGACCAGGGGTATACATCTTACATTTTCCTCAATCTTATTTAAAACATGTAAATCCAGATGCAGGAGAAAGAGTCATCAGGTCCCTCTGGAGCTGGAATTCTGGGTGGTTGTGAGCTCTCTGACATGAGTGCTGGGTATTGAGTTGAGGTCGTCTGTAAGAACACTGAACTCTTAAACACTGAGACCCATCCAGCCACACGACCTTAATCTCTAGAAACAAGGTCTCTCGGTGAATCTGTGCTTTCTCAATCCAGCCAGGCTGGCTGACCACAAAGTTTCAGGGATCTTCCTGTCTCTACTTCCCCAGTGCCAGGGTCACAGGTATGTGCTGGGGATCCAACCTTAGATTCTTAAGTTTGCCTGGCAAGCACTTTACCGATTAAGGGATCTTTCTAGCCCTTCAGAAACTACCCATTTAGCAAAAGACAGATCCGAGCTCAGGAAACCACATGAATCCTTCCTATCGTATTTTGGCTACGATCTTGTTCTGACAGCAGGTGATACAATTATGAGCAGCATCTCTGTCTCCCAGCTACCTTGATCATCAGTTAAGGGAAATGACCACATTTTGGCACCTCTCCCTATTACTTATAGAGGGGCTCAATTAACAGCGGTTGAATGGATGTGGTTCTACAGTTTATGAGCTATAACTGACATTATTGTGTGAAGTTAAAGATTTTTATCATATTTGACTTTCCATAATCATCCCCTTTAGTCTGATAAACCCAGGCCATAGACAGATTCAATTATTGGCTCACAGTGTGTTTTCCTAATTGAGCCACATAATTCTTAAACACAGGCCTCTCTGGGCTGGGGCGGGGGTGGGGTGGGGTAACAGCCTAATGGTAGATCACTGGATAGTGTATGCATAGTCCTGAGTTCCACCCCCAGACTACAAAAAAAAAGTAAGTAAATAAATAACTTTCTTTAATAAAAATAAAAACTGACTTATTTGGGGCTAATATTTTCAGACTATATAGTAAGATGTCAGCACTCAGTTGGAAAGAACGGTGCTGTCCACAGCCCCTCTACCCTTGCCCCCCCAACTTTCCATGTGGCACACACCATCACCTCTTCTCTTCCACCACAGCCAAGTCCATCTGTTTTCTTCACTAGGTCACCGCATCACTGTCCTTGGGTTTCCAGCTTCTACTGAAGCCCTCAGCAAAAGCTTCCCAGTTTGTGAACTGCCAGAACCGGTACCTTTCTTTCTTGCAGTGATTATCATTGACAAACTAACATCTCCTATAATTAGTCTTGAGATTATATCATACATGTCTGATTTCCAGACTGTAAAATGTTAACATGACATGTGCTTCTGCATATTTTGACCTGACATCTAACAGTTGTACATGTTGAGGGGGAGGAGTTAAAATGTGGTGTTTCAGTACATCCATACAGTACATAATAATCAGAATGACGTAATGGGTACCCTATACCTGTCAACTGTCTTCTGACTATATCCTCTGTTCCCAGCTTCTGATGACCGCTTTTCTATCCTCTACTCTATGACCTAAACATTTTTAGCTTCTTTGTATAAGAGAAAAGATAGGCTATTCATCTCTTTGTGTCTGATGAATCTCACTAAACTCAAGTCGTCTGTGTTTACCCAGGTTGTCACGAATAGCAAGGTTTCACTCTTTTCTGTAATCAAATAATAATTTCTCATGTGGGCATATGTGCCACAATGAATGCTTCTGTTAATGCCGTCTGTATATTTAGCTATTTTAAACAGTGCTGTGAAAAACCTAGGTGTGCAGACAGCTCTCAGTGTTCTCGTTTCTCTTCCTTTGGATATGTTCCCAGGAAAGGGGGCCACTGGATCAGACAATTTTATTGAATTTCTTCTCTTTTCTGAGGGAACTTGTTACTACTTTCTAGATTGTCAGAACATAGAAAGAGTTTGAAACACTCAATTTCAAATAATAATATTTAGGACAAACAAGTGAATGGCAAAAGAAAACAAATTACCAGCAAGTGTATGGAAATACCCTTAATATCAGTAGTTATGAAGAAAACTCAGATCAACATTTCAAGACACCATTCCATTACAGGTGGGAACGTAGCATCCAAAACACACAAAGGAGGTATTGACAATGATGTGGAGAAAGGAGAACTGTCTTCTTTTTGTTGCTCACCATTAAGCTTGTACCACAGAGCAATGACAAATACATACAATATATGTAATATATATTATATGTATGATATAATATCATGATACAATATATATATTATGATACACATATTCACATACATAAGACAGTTTTATCTGTGACCTAGATACATGAATGTATAATCAGTGTTCAATGAATCCTAGTACTAAAGGAAATTAGCAAACTTTATCCATGAATCATCAAGAAAAACACAACAGTATGACTGGTTCTTCCCTGGAAGGACACTACAGCTAAAAAGCAGAGGAACATTTTCAGCTGACCAAATGTGACTTTGCAACATCAGGACTTGAAATAGCACTTGGAAGTCCAGACTGCCAGTGAGCACTAAAAGAATCATGGAGTGCATTGTGCAGTTCATCTAGAAGGTAAAGCAAGGGCTTGGGCTTAACTCAGTGTGATAAAATGGTCTCTAGCACACTTGAGAGACTAGTTTTGACCCCAGAATCACAAAACAGGGGTGGGGATAAAAATTGGCCCACATTTTTGTGGTTCTTGCCATTTTTGATCAAATTAGTTCACCTGGAAGCTTCATGTTACCGCTCCCCTACTAGATATGGTCCTTCCTCACTGCCAGACCCAACATCCCCTCCCTACCTCTTCCTCAGTTTCTCTGTGTTTCTTTTTAATAATGCCCTCCTCTCCTAATGATTGCTAAACACATAGAAAGGGTTCTGAAAAGTGGGGAGGAACTGACCCTGTTCAAAATGTAAAGGCCAAACAAACTGTCTAGAGGTTTGTTTACTGCGTTTTCCCTTTTCCTTATACATCTCAAACTATAGATTCTAGTGAGCCATGAACTGAAACATCTCAAAGGTTAAATAAACAAACATGATTGGTCTGGAGAGATGTCTCAGTGGTTAAAAGTACCCACATTGGAAGGCTAGCACATGCCTTCAAATCTAATTCCAAGGGACCCTCCCATTTTGGCCTCTGTGCGAACAGGAGAAACAGCGAGCAGGCACTCCATTCTCAGAAGTAAGACAGGACCTTTTTCATTTCTGTGCCAGTGGAAGCTATGTGACGAATCTAACCTTCTACCCTCACCTGATGGTGCGAGGATGGGCTCCCCGTCCTTGCTGTAGGAGGAAAGTCAGAGGAAACTAATAAAATGAAAAGGCATGGGCTGGAGAGATGGCTCAGAAGTTAAGAGCATTGCCTGCTCTTCCAAAGGTCCTGAGTTCAATTCCCGGCAACCACATGGTGGCTCACAACCATCTGTAATGGGGTCTGGTGCCCTCTTCTGGCCTGCAGGCATACACACAGACAGAATATTGTATACATAATAAATAAATAAATATTTAAAAATATGAAAAGGCATCGAACCCCAGACTCACAAAAACGTAATCCTCAAAGTGAGCAAGTTTCTATCCATCCACTCATCATGTCAGGAGCCCGATAGTGCTCGTCTAGCATGAGAGAAGGCAATGTGAGTCCCTACATCAGTCCCAAAGAGGCTAGGATTATCTGACAAATATTTTAAAGATTCTATCCTTTAAAAGGCTTCAAGAAACAATCGCAAACACCTAAGACGAATGAAGAGTAGAAATTCCCAGCATGGGTATGAAAGACATAAAGAGAAGCCATGAAATTTTTAGAAGTGAAACAATTAAGAAGTAATTAAACAATTAAAAAGACAGCTAATTGGCTCGATAGAGCAAGTGAGACGGGTAAGGAATCAGTGAACCTGAGAGAAAGCAAGGGAAAGTGACCAGTACAAAGAGCGGAGAGAAAACAGACTGGGGGAGTAGGTGGGAAAAACACCCACAGAGACCCATGGAACCATAGCAGATGGCTTAACACCCCTGTACTTAAGTCCTAAAGGGAGACCGAAAAGCAAAGACAACTAACACAAATACACAATAGTGGACACTCCCAAACTGATAAAAGAAATTCAGCTTCTCGGGTGGTTAAGAATCGAGCAATAAATTAAAGTTTTATCCTTTGCTTCTCTAACTGACAAAGTTATTTAAGACCAATAACTTCCAAGCTGGTGAACAGATAAGAAGTAGGAACTCTGAGAAGGTCGGGGGCTCTTTCCATCAGTGGCACACTTAGGAAGGTTTTGTTTTGATGGCTATCGCCATCAAAGTTACAAATGTGCACACTCGCCGATGTTGAAATGCTACTTCCAGAAATGAATTTAGCCCCTGAAATGACCACATGTTATTCGGATAATGGATATTTCAGAAAGGCTATGTCTGACAATAGGTGGGATAAAGAAAGAGTATACATAAAGATGTCTGTGAGATCCAAATGGTTAATGATGCATGGTCAATTGGTACTACCCATATGATCCAGTTGTTTAAGATATATATGAAGCAGACTTATCCACCTTGATACGAAAAATGCTTGCAAAGGCACAATATGAATACGATAGTCCAGTCCCTGCAAACACAATGTGCAAAAAGTGGGCACAACGATTAGAAACCTTTAGCATAACACCCCATTCCAAACTGTGTCTACTTAGAAATCGACACAATTGAAAAACCAGAAAGTGGCACAACATTGGTTAAGGTTCATACACCTATGATAAAATAATTGGACAATAGCAGTTTAAGGGCGAAGGGACTTGTTACGATTCACAGCTTCAAAGGACAACAGTACGTCGTGGTGCAAAAGGCACGGCTGTGGGGGTGACTTCATTTGCAGTGATGGGAATATGCTGTAGAAGAAGGCTCTTCCCTGTCTAGCCCCGTCCTACTAGACTGAGTTCTCTCGACCCACCGGGTCCCTGCAGTCGCTTAGGAGGTGATTTGCTTCTGTCTTTGCAGATCAGGAAGTACAAAGAGTGATAGGAAAGACACAGGGATAAATATGTCCCCCCAAAGCCACCCCCCGTGAGCGACTTGTCACAGTTAGACCCTATCTTCTAAATGCTCTAAACCTCCAAACCAGTACCACCACTTAGGAACCAAGCATTCAAACACACGAGCCTGTAGGGCGTTTCGAACTTCAGTCCTAGCCAGCACTATACAGAATGATTTGTCTGAGCAGAGAGACACTAAGAAGGGACTAGATTTGATGGGGGTGGAGGACGAAAGTGCCATGTTTAGACTTTTTCTCCACTCTTCGCATCTTTGAGTTTTACCTGTTTTTAAGGGTGCATTGATTATTAAGTATATAACAAGAAGATTATGAAGAGATAACTATTTGTCCTTAAAAGGATACTAGAAAAGAACAACAGGAACAGTAAAAGTAACTCGCATTTATTGTCTGCAAAATCAGGTGCCAGACATTGAACCAAATGCTTGCCCCATATTTTTCTATTCAAGAAAATTTGTGAGATAGTATGTGATTGGGGGGGGTGTTGTTTTTTGTTTGCTTAGTTGGTTTTTGGTTTTGTTGTTGTTGTTGTTGTTCAAGACAGGTTTCCTCTGTGTAGCTTTGAAGCCTGTCCTGAAACTCACTCTGTAGACCAAGCTGGCCTCAAATCCACAGAGAGTTTGCCTGCCTCTGCCTCCCAAGTGCTGGGACTAAAAATGTGCACTATCACCACCTGGCGTATGTGCTATTTTAAGTACTGTAACAGTAACATGGGTTTTCTATTTAAAAAAAAAAACATGTTTTTATAGTATTATTTCTAGTTCCCATTTCACAGATAAAGTAGTTAAACCAAATCTTGATTCTTAGTAGCTGATCTAGTGCTCAACTAGGTTATCTGACCCCAATAATTCTATTCCTGCCTCCTCTACGACAGAATGAAGGAGCTCATACTACAGAAGTCACACTTATCACAGAAAAAGCAATTTGCCTCCGTGTACAAATTATTTGCTGTACAAACATGAGGACCTGAGGCAAGGTCCCCCACATACACATAAAAGTCACGGGTGGCGTCACTAGCCTATAACCCCAGCACCTGAGGGCAGTGACAAGTGGATCCCCAGGATACACTGACCAGTGATTCCCAGTGGTGATCACTAGGCTCAATGAGAAGCAATTGCTCAAAAACTGAGTAGGGAGCAACAGAGGAAGACATCTGAAGCCAACACACATGCACACGCACATACACACGCACACATATATGCACAAACACACATGGACACGCACATACATGCACACACACATGCACACACACACATGCACACGCACATGCACGCACACACACATATATGCACACATGTACACACACATGCATACAAACACACGCACAAAGAAAGAAAATATAATAAAACTATAAAATAAACTAAAGGCATTTAATAATCTTGCACCTCTAAAATAACAGGGCAATGTGGTGGTGTTATCTTTGATTACACTTGATATATAGCCATGATACTAAAAATAAAGGAGTGGATGTGGGGGTAGAAGGAAGGTGGGGGGGGGAGAATAAGGGGAGAAAAGGGAAGGAAAAATGTGGTCAGGATCTAAGATAAATAAAAATTAAATAAATTAAATTTGAAAATTAAGTTAATCCTGATGAAACAAGCCAGTTAATACTAGTGTACCTAATATTTCCCGGACTGAGATAGACAATTCTAAATGATGAACAATGATTAGCTAATGCAACATCTTAACCCCTTTAAAAAAAAAAAACTATACTTGACCAGAAAGAGAAGGAATAGCTAAGCATATATCTTCTTTGAACATCATTATTCAAAGCCAGTGTTTTCTGTACAGTTGGAGGCTGCTTCCCTGAAGCTTTGGCGAAGTTAATGAGTATGCTTCTTCCTAAAATTAAAAACAGCACTTGACACTGGATAGACCTCTTAGGTTTCGGCTTCTGCTTTTATTCTCTAAGCTGTGCAGCAGGAACCAGCATATCTACAAGGTCACGATGCCCCCACTACGAGGGTCTTAGAAAAGTCCGAGACAGAAACAGAAAACAGGAGCCAATTTTCCCCACAGTGGGAGCCACGAACCTCCACATGTGTGGCCTCTATCTGTGCAAAGAGGATCTGATCCGCTGTGTCAGCAACGTATCTGGATGGAAACTACACCGCAATAAAATCTGCCTGGCTCTCAAAAGAAAGAATTTATAACCCTCCTGGGGGTGAGGTGGAAACCCTGGTAGGGACATACACTACACTGTACCACACACACACACACACACACACACACACACACACGTATTACTCTATTTTGCTCAGCATTGTGCCAGGCTCAGGTGCCCACAGACACCCCTATAGGGGTGGGGGCTCAGTTCAGCATCCAGCACTCAGGATGCTTCACTTAGAAGGTTTGTCCTCCAGCTTCCAGGATGACACCCCACCCCTATTCCCAGTGCTTCCCCCATGTCTGCCGAAGGACGCTTCTGTCTAGCCTGTATCTGACACACTGCCAGGTACAACACGGTTAAAGAGCATGGAGAGAAAAAGGTAAAATCTGCTCATTAGGGGTTCATTTCACCTATTCAAAAATCAAAAACCTTTTAAAAAACAGAAGGCACTAGCAGACTGTAGGCAGAGTTTTTCTGTCCTGACGGCCTGCTCCCAAATAACCAACACAGAGATTTAAGATTACGTATAAATGCTCAGCCAATAGTTCAGGCTTGTTACTAACTAACTCTTACAACTTAATCCATTTGTATTCGTCTAGGTGCTGCCCCGTGGATCGTGACTTTTTCCATTTTCCCATTTTGTGTGTCCAATTTGTTCTCTGGCTGGTAACTCCTCTGCCTCTGCCCTTCTTCATCCCAGCATTCTCTCTGTCTCAGACTTTCTCGCCAAACCTCTGCCTCCCCAGTTATCAGCCAGTCAGCTTTTTATTAACAATGAGAGCAATACATATGTACGGTGTACAAAAGGGTTATTCCACAGCAGAGGATGTGGAACCAGTCCAGGCGGCACCACCCACATGGGCTGGGCCTTCCCCCATTGATCAGTAGTGGAGAAAACGCCTGCTGCGGATCTCATGACATCACGTCCTCAGCTGAGGCTCCTTCCTCTCTGATGACTCTAACTGTGTCAAGCTGACACACAAAACCAGCCATGACCCCTTGTCAATGTGTGTGACACACAAACCCATCACTATGAAGTCACAGTCCTTCCTTTCTTATTCATCCCCAAGGTCTCATACTAAAATCATAAAAATTTTTAGAAGTTTTAAAAACTTTACAAATTCAAACATATTAACTTTTCAGTCTCCTTTAAAAAGAGATTGGGTAGTTTAAAAGTTCAAGACTTTCATCTGTGAGCGCCTACAAAAACCAAAATTAAAATATCTTCTTCAAGAGGGAAGAACCAGGGCACAGTCACAGTCTGAACCAAGCAAAGCCAAACTCCAACAGTAGAAATAACTCAATGTCCAATTACCTAGGATCCACTCATGATCTTCTGGAATCCTCCAAAGGGCTTGGATCACTTCTCCAGCTCTGCCCTCTGCGACACACACAGCTTGTCTTCTAGGTTCTGGCTGGCTCCACCCACTGCCGCTGCTGTTCTTGGTGGTCTTCCCAGTGCACTGACATCTCCAAAGTGCGGGGTCTTCTGATGCCACTGGGCTGCACTTTCAACAACAGCCACTCACAGGCTCTCCTCATGGTGCCTCAACTCCTTTGCCTGACCCCTTCAGTCCTGGGCCTTCAACTGCCACTGAGACTGCACCTTCACTAATAGCCTTTTCTGACCTCTCACGGTGCCAAACTTCGGCTGCTCTCCATGACCCCTTCACCCCTTCTAAACCAGTACCACCTGGGTGACTCTGACGTATTTCCAAGTCCCTCTGCCAGCATGAGGTACAGTCTTGGCCACCTCTGAAACACAGGTTCTCTGCTCTCAGGAAACACTTTCCAGAAAGTTTTACCTCAGTGATGCTGGTCTCTTCTTAATCACTGCTAATTTCTCAGCTCCAGCTGAGCAACATCAATTGTCCCTGTAACACAAAGGCTTCACTTCAGTAGTTCGGGGATCTTCAGCCCCAACCAACCAGAACCACAGAAGCTTAAATTAAAAGAGCAAACAACCCCAACAGAGTCTTTAATCTTCCCTCTGAAACTCCACAAGCCAGGCCCCCATCTTCTGCACTGCTCTCAACCTTATCTTCCAAGCCCCTACAGAAGATCCTACTGAGGTTTTAACACACAATGGCTTAAAGAGCCCAAAGTTCCAAAAACTCTTCCAATAATCCACCCCCAAAACATGATCAGTCAGGTCTGTAACAGCAATACCCCACTCCGCTGGTACCAACTTGTCTTAGTTCAGTTTCCTATTGCTATAAAAAGAATTACTATGGCTTAAAAGCAAGTTAAGAATGAAAGGATTTATTTGGCTTACATTTATATACTACTATTCATCACCCAAGAAAGTCAGTATAGGACCCGAAACAGGGCAGACCTAGAAGCAGGAGCTGACACAGATGCATTAAGGGTGCTACTTACCGGCTTGCTTCCCATAGCTTGTTCAGCCTGATTTCTTAGAGAAGCCAGAGCCAACCACCATGGGCTGGGCCCTCCCACATTGGTCACAAAGTGAAAAATGCCTGCAGCAGGCTCTCATGGAGGCATTTCCTCAACTGAGGCTCCTTTCTCTGATGACTCTAGCTTGTGTCAAGTTGACACACAAAGCCAGCCCGTACCACCACGTTGCTCCACAACCAGCCTAGCTCTTGGGGTCAAGGCAAGCCACAGGGTAAACGCCTTTGCTAAGAGTAGGTGTTAGGATAAGAGCTCTCTTCAAAGTTTTATGTATAACAGAGACAAAAGGGAGGCAAAAATGAACCTCAAATTAAAACTAAATCCAGTTATTGTTTCCTTCCCCTCTCTGGGTGTTTGCTTTGTTTTGTTTTGTTTTGTTTGTTTTTTCTAAAAGTGAATTGTCCAGAGAAGAGAACATCAGACAGGAAACCCTGGCTGTTTTCAGACAAGCAGGAAATACTCCACATTGCCTTCCCTCAACAGGAAGGCTGATGCAGTCATAGCCGTTCCTCGCATACATTTCAGCCATCCTGTTTGTGCGGTGCAAAGGATGGGCAGCTAATTGCATTATTGCACTACAAAACAGGCAGCTGAATGCAGAGCGGAACTCAGAAATGGAAACCTTGTCAGTGAGTGTTAGAGACTCATCATACGAAACCAATTGTTCAGTTTCTGCTCAGTCCATTAGCTACCAGGATGAAAGAACTGCTCTCCCAACTCATAATATTCCAATTTCCAATTTCACTTAGCACTTCCCTTTCCTATTCGGCAAGTAAAACGCATTTGTATTCTGGGCTTTATCTGTTCTTTCTGACGAGGACTTTATTTTCGTCGGAGACAAGCGTGACTGCTGACTGAAACGAAGCCTCTGGGACACGGTACCTCTGACACAGAGGGGACAAGTTGGGCCTTCGATTTAGTAGACGGTCTGGTGACTGGAACACAACATCCAACAACCACTTAGTCTTCTATTTTCAGTTTTAAACAATTGTAAGATGGCTCTTTTCCAACTTGACACAAATTAAAAAAATTTATGTGTGCAAATTTAATACACATTTATATCCAACATAATGGCACTGCAGTCAATAAAATACAACAACGGCCAATGAAGATTATGATGGAATTAGAAATTTTCTCACACCTAAGGACAGAGCCACCATGATGCCACAGCACCATACATGACTTATGCCTTCATGGTAGCCCAGATGCAAGCAAGCCTACCACATAACTAACCATATAAAAATATAATACATACAATTATGTGCAGTGCATAGCATTTGATAACAGTAAGTGACTGGGCCTCCACTAAATTATGCTTTTTATCATTATTTTAGAAAACTAAGTTTTGTCTCTGTTCCTGTGACAGTTTGAATGAGAAATGGAGCTGTGGACCACATGGTGTGAGAGATGCCAGAATTGTGAGGCATCTGCCAAGGAGATCTGCACACAGAGAGTGGGACCCTCCCAAGAGAGAGAAGGACGTGTCAGGCAGAAAGGCTAGAGGGGTGGAGGCGCCTAAATCCTCTGACACCAGACATGGAAGCTATAAGATTTGGAGTTTGCCCTGTTGGATTTTAGTCTTGCTTTGATACAGTATTTTCTCACTATGCTCCCATTCCTCTCTGTTGAAATGGTAATGTGTGTTCTTCCCCATTCATTAAAGCAGGAACTCAACACCCCCAAAAACTAGGCTGACTGGACAGAGGGTTCCAAGGACCCTCCTTTCTCTGTAAGACTCACCTCTTATGTAAGCTCTAAGGATAGACCTTGGAGTCTCACGCTTAAGGAGAAAACACCTTACCAACTGGACCATCTCTGCAGCACTGGGGAAAAGCTTTTTGCTTTTTGTTTTTAAGACTGTCAATCATAAGGGGAAACTGCAGTAAAAAACTGCAACAATAAAAGATTTACCCTGTTATTAAGCTGTCCCTGTTTAAAAGTTGAGTTACTTCAGTATCTTCTTCCCATTGGACAGATCAACGGCCTACACACTGAATCACAAGTTGCCACCCACAGCCCAGTTAAACACTTCTGTTGAGCAGTTTGGCTGGCCATGTCTTACTGGAAGAAGTCTCATCGTTCTCAGAATTAGAGGAGGAGAAGCAGGCCAGACTGTCCATATTTTGATGGTACAGATCAAGCCAAAAGGACAATAGCACTTTTCAGGGAAGCTCCAATTCCCAGAACCAAGGAGGGAAAAGTGAAGAAAGACTTCTTGCCGCCCACAATGCCCCCATGTCTGTGCTCTGTGCGCTGGCACCCAGTTCACAAGCTTCGGGCATGGGGGCTGGAGGTTAAAATACACAGACATACAGACAGAGAGACAGCGACACGGGTCATCCTTGAATTCCCCAAGAATGTCCCCTTTATTGTATTCAGGGGCAGATTATATAGAGATAGCCACGCCCCAGCCAAACCCACCAGAAACCACTCTCCTGCCATCAGGAACTCCTGAAGGTCTCTGCTCAGAGCAGCTGTAGGCACTCAGATCAGGGGTACAAGAAATTCAGGATCTGGGGTCTCACTGCTCCCAACAAGATCTCAAATCATCTTCTTTGCCTCCCATGTGTTATCCTGTGTGTTAGTACTTCCAGTTGTCAGTAACAGGAGTGAGCAGGAAAAGGAGAGCAAGGGAGAAAGGATTCCCAGGCTTTTAAACTCAGAAAAACAGCCCAAGTCAGTCCATGAACTTGAAAGTATCATTAGAACATTTGTTAATGGCCATCCCCAAAAATGTACATACCAGTAACACTATACAAACCAAGTAAGTTATATTTAGCAACAAATATGTATATACATATGCCATACATGCACGTAATAACAATTATTAATGGCTGTGAATTTTAAAGAGAGCGAGGAGGCATGGATGGGAAAGTCTCTGGGAAGGAAAGAGAAAGGGGAATTTTATAATTATATTATAATCCTTCCCCATAAAAAAATAAAGAAAAAAGACATTCTGGCCTTTTGCTATTTTTTTAATATTTAATTATTTATTATGTATACAATATTCTGTCTGTGTGTATGTCTGCAGGCCAGAAGAGGGCACCAGATCTCATTACAGATGGTTGTGAGCCACCATGTGGTTGCTGGGAATTGAACTCAGGACCTTTGGAAGAGCAGGCAATGCTCTTAACCACTGAGCCATCTCTCCAGCCCCTGGCCTTTTGCTATTGATTCAACTTTCTGTATATAGGTATCATGCAAGATATAGACTTACTCTACCACCCCTTAAGTTACAGGAGAAAGCGTGTCTCTTTCTCAAGGGCTCTAGTTGGCTCAACTCAGGGAATGGCTACCCCTGAACCAGTGATTGTAAGCAGACAGAGCTCCTTAATCACACTCTGGTCAAAGCATAGACTTGAGTGATGACGTCAGCCCCACCTAGGGTGTTAACTGAGTCAGGGGTGGGAATCAGAAGAGGGAAAATACAGAGCCAGACAGACATGGTGACATCATATACCCAGATATGATGACATCATAAACCCAGACATGGTAACACAAACCCAGACATGGTGACATCATAAACCCAGACATGGTGACATCATAAACCCAGACATGGTGACGTAAACCTGCAGGCAGCAGGCTGAGGCAGGGGGTATGCTAGATAGATTTTTGTCAACTTGACACAAGAGAAAGTCACTTGGGAAGAAGGAACTTCAACTGGAGAAGCTGACTCCATCAGATTTTTGTCCGTCAGGTGTTTTCTTGATTACCAATTACATGAGAGGTCCCAGCTCACTGTGGCAAGTGCCACTCCCATGCAGTGCCACCATGGACAAGACTCCCTGGTTGCATAAGAAAGCAAGCTGAGCAAGCAAGCTATGGGAACCTGGCAGCAGTCAGCTCATCTCCATGGCTTCTGTTTCAGTTCCTGACTCCAGGTTCCTGCCTGGAGCTCCTGTCCTGGCTTCCCTGGATAATAGACTGTGTTGAGGGCGTGTAAGCCAAATAAACTCTTTCCTCCCCGAGCAGTCTTTGGTCACGGTGTTTACTGCAGCAACCGTAAGCAAATTAGGACAAGGCTATTGCTATGTGTTCTCAAAAAAAAAAAAAATGGGAAATAGTTATTGGACAAAGAAGGCAAGCAGCTAGATAAACTACAGCTGGGTGGTATAAGCAGAGGGACAACCACCCCAAAAGACGTATTTCCAGCATGGAAAAGGCCTCCGTGGAGGCTAGAAGTCTGCAGGAGTAACAGGAATTTTTTTTCTCTGTCTCCATAGCTCAAGAGGCAAACTCAGGCTGGCAATTAGCTGTCAGCTGATCACCAATTCAAATGTCCTGGCGTGGGCCGGCCTGATGATCTGTACTTGCAGTAATCATTTGGCTGGGTGAATCAAATTATACTTTCCAATGCCACTTCAAATCAGGATGGCTCTGTCTGCGTTCATTTTTGGCAGTGCGCATTACCGCTCAACAACTTATTTTCTTTGATATTGACTCTATGTGGGCAAGAGAGGAATTTAGGTTTCTTTTTACGGTCCTGCTCTACAGGAAAGACCAAAAAGTTTCCAAGATCTGTAAGGAGACTAATTAGGATCTATTCCATTTTAATGGCTAGGCTTTCACACTGAAATGGAGAGGGAAATGTGTTCTGCCCTTGCAAGGTAGAAATTTTTCTTCGGAGTAGCTATCTGATTTGGGAGCCTCGTTCTTTGATAATGCCACGTGCTGTGATCAATCAGATGTAATGATCAAAAGGGAGTTCACCTCAATCAATCCCGATAAACAAATAGCTGTGATAGTGGCAAACCTATTGGGTTCTTCACTTCGAATTCTGTTGCCAATAATTGGCCTCATTAACGTCTGTGAAGTTAGCTGCTCACTAAAGTTGGGCAAGCTGTACATTAGATGTGTTCAGTGGGTTGCAAACCTTTGGGAATAATAGACTCCTGAATCAGCATCTCGCTGGCTCTATGGAAGGGAACAAGCCAAGAAGTGAAGAGACCAAAGGGACACAGAAGTGAACGAGATCAGAATGTTCCCATAACCCATCACCTTTCCGTAAATTAAAATTTTCTTTCTCATGCTAAATAAGAGGGTTAGCTGTGTAGCTTTGCTTTTTTTTTTTTTTAGGCTTGATTTTGACAGAAAATGAACTTGATTTCTTTGTGCCATCTAGCTTTCAAATTACCCTGCCCACATCTGTCAGATGCCTTCGCTGTTCAATTATAAAAACTGTATCCAGGCTGCGTTATGAGAATGCTGTGTGCTGGCGCCACAGCCACAGATGCCCTTGGGTTGAACATCAGGTTCACGGCAGTCTTCCCAAAGAAGGAAATATACTTCCAGCTGTTACCGCAGACTCATCCTTCTTGGAGAGAGGGGGAGCGCAGCAAGCGAGCCCTCGGTAGAGTGTGTAAAATATGCATATGGGGAGACAGGAGGCAGCAGGAAGAGTGGAAATAGATTTGACAAAATCATGTGCACGCCTGTAGGAACAGCCAGGGTAGACGGACTGTGTGTAGCATGCACTTTGCCTGGAGATAAAGAACATTTTGGTCCTGAATTACCCTATATATCAGCAGCATCCATGTTCCTCGAAGATACCCATTTTCCAATTCGTTTTCCTGCCATTGGTGTCTTTGAATTGCACAGGGAACATATCTCTTTTCCTGGCTACCTTTTCTCCCTTAAGTGCTGTCCAGGGAACTTTCAGCACCACGTTGCTTAGTCAACATTTTAATTATTTTTGAGAAAGACAAAGGATCTCATTTGGTGAGTGGTTTTCTGACCAAATGAAAACCAACCCAGGTACCAGTTGTTCCAATTTCACCCACAATCTAAGTTGGGAGCTTAGATCCAGCAAGATACTGGCTTTGCAGAACCCAACACTGCAATGACCTCTTACTTGGTTTTTTTCTGTTTGGATTCTTATTCCCACACCAATTCAATTGCACACAGCAATGCTAGGAAGAAATAGGAAGTGCATCTTGTCACCGTCCTCCTTCCAGCCCTCCAGTGGTGACACTGTCTTAAGAATGTCCCTGACTGCTTGTGGGTCATTCTGCCTTAGCTCACCCTGGTTCCACCCGACCCATCATTTCACTCCAGTCCCCTGACCCCCTTGCTCCCTGTGTTATCTTCCGACATCACACTTCTTGGTCAATGTCATCTACAGGTAAACCCATCATACTTAATACCCCTCCCCATTACTCTTCTTCCCTTTATTTTTGAGATGATAATACAATTGCATCATTTCTCCCTTCCCTTTCCTCCCTTAAAAGCCTTCCATGTACCCCTCCTTGCTCTCTTTCAAATTCATGGCCTCCTTTCTTGTGATTGTTGTTGCACATATGTTGGCTTAGCAAAGTAGTGCTAAATACATATATATTCCCAAATATAACCTGTTCCATCTGTATAATGTTACTTGTATGTTTTCGGGACTGGCCATTCAGTATTGGATATCCAGTAAGCACGCTCTTTCCATTGGAAGACTATTTCTCCTACTCTCAATTATCCCTTGGTTGCCTATAGGTTTTTATAAAGGAATGAGGTCCTGCTGGCTTTCCCCTGTCAACTTTGGCAAGTCTATTGCTGTCATCCTGATTTAGATCCTACTTTGGCAACATATCAGTGAGACTTTATGGGTATGGGTATCTCATAGCAAACTCTCTGGCTCTTACACTCTTCCCCCACATTCCTCCACAATACTCCATAAGCTTTAGATACAGGAGTTGGTTTATCCACTGGGACTGGAATCCACAACTCTGCATTCTGATTGGTCATGATTTTCTGTAACAGCTATGCAAGCTTCCAAAGGAGGGAAGCAACCAACAATCCGACCCCACTATGACACCTATGGACCACAGCAACAACCAGCATGGCAGTCTACGTAGGAATCATTTTTCAAACTAAGGCACTGTCTTTGGAAATTGAAGAAGAAGAAGAAGAAAAAAAATTAGTTGAAGCTCACCAGGAAGCTCTAGGCTGCTTTTTTTTTTTCATTAGAAGTCAACCAAGGCTCAGGAGAGTTAGCCTCCGTGCTCGACTCTTAGAAGTTGAAAATGAGATCAATTGAATTGGAGGACAGCCGCATCTCGTGTTAATGTTTTCCTCCTCGAGTGAAGAAAATGAGATGATGTGAGCCATGACTCCATTTGAAAATGAAACTTTGTATTTCTATTTGCTTCTACATTAAAGCACACTTTTTTTTCCTTCCTTTTAGACTCCTCGTGTTGGGGAATGTTTCAATATTTTACATTTATTAGGATCAGGCTCATTACAATTGTGCGAGTAAGACAGGCACAGATATCGAGTCCCTCTGAAGCGTAATTTCTAAATTACACAGTAAACAAATGAGGCTGGGCTAGAACCCAACTCACCACCCTTCCACTAATGTGGTGAAAAATAATAAAATGCAGGTCAAGGTTTCTTGCTCTTAAGAGGTAAGTTTATAAATAGTCCACTGCATTTTTACTGGTTCAAGTAGACAGTTTACCCAGGAATTTACTAGATACCCTACCTGTCTCACAACATACAAAAATGTTCAAAATTAAGCCCTTCATAGGATTTTTTTGCCTATCTTTTGCAAACAGTCACGCGTAAGAAACTTGATTTTGCTCTGAAATATACGTTGATTTCTGATTAGCTGATTATAGAAGTCAGAAGAAATACCAAAATGAAGTGATGACTCACTCTGAGACGACAGGGAGCAAGTGTCTTTAAATTTATAATTGCCCTTGGAGCTACTTAATTTAGCTTAAAGTCACGAGGCATAATTGAGACAAACGGCTGTGCAGAGCAGGTACCAGACATGACAAGAGGCTGCCTGGGCTCCTTTTTGTTGCACTGTTTCCAGACAACACTTTTCCTAGAATGGCTATAAAATTGTATAGGCTCTCTCTCCCACCATTAGCTGTGGGCATTTCCATGTTAAATGCTTGCAACAAATGAAAAGCGTGGTTCCATGGTTTCATGGGGTGAAAGCCATGATTACGGCTATTCCGCATGGAGAACACATCTCAAAGGCAACATTTCATTTCTCCTCCTTGTGAGGCACCTATGCACGCACTGTGGAAAAGCCTGTCTACTTCACGGCTCTTCTATTTTTTTTTTTTTTTTTTTTTTTTTGCTTTTGCTTGTTTACTTTTTTTTTATTGAGAAAAGGAGAAAAAAAAAGAACAAGTTTCCACCTCCTCCCAGCCTCCCATTTCCCTCCCCCTCCTCCCACCCTTCTCCCCCTCCCCCCATTCCTCTCCCCCTCCCTCTCCAGTCCAAAGAGCAGTCCGGGTTCCCTGCCCTGTGGTAAGTCCTAGGTCCTCCCCCCTCCATCCATATCTAGGAAGGTGAACATCCAAACTGGCTAGGCTCCCACAAAGCCAGCACATTAAGTAGGATCAAAACCCCCTGCCATTGTCCTTGGCGTCTCATCAGCCCTCATTGTTCGCCATGTTCAGAGAGTCCGGTTTTATCCCATGCTTTTTCAGTCACAGTCCAGCTGGCCTTGGTGAGCTCCCAGTAGATCAGCTCCACTGTCTCAGTGGGTGGGGGCACCCCTCGTGGTCCCGACTTCTTTGCTCATGTTCTCCCTCCTTCTGTTCCTCATTGGGACCTTGGGAGCTCAGTCCAGTGCTCCAGTGTGGGTCTCTGTCTCTATCTCTATCCATCACCAGATGAAGGTTCTATGATGATATGCAAGATATTCGTCAGTATTGCTCTAGGATAGGATCATGAAATGGCTCTTCTATTTTTGAAGCAAGATAGATTCTTGCACACAGAAGCTGAAGATCTTACAATCAGCAAAGCAGAAGACACCTCGAATGTTATTTTTGTCTGGGGGAACTTGTTTACAATTAAATATAATTCTCCCTCAAGTGCATCTGACTAAGTAGTTATCTGTCTTTTCACAGGGCTTCAAGCAAACTGCTCACTGGCTACTTATGGCTATGTGTTTGTTTGTCTGTTTTTTTAATGAAAAAGAATGGGACAACACTCTCCAGGACTTGTGTCTGAAGCCATCCTCAATCACAGAAACAGCAGGATGGCAGACATTTCGGATTTCTTAGCCAATTTTCTCCTCCAAGAAAAGTCAGCAACTTACTCTAAACATGTTAGAGTTGATTGTTGCAGATTATTATTCGGGTTATTATCAGAAATATTCAGGGTCATTTGGGTCTAGTAAAACAAGGTGTGAAAAGCTGTGTTAGTGGTTTGGTAAAACTATTAAAATGTACAGCTCCTGGATCATTCTAGAATGTTTTGACTTGATTTCCCACTTCTCTGTTCATCGTTTCTCTGCCACCAATAGCTTTCGAAATCACTGTCCCCTTCACCCTCTCCAGAGTAACAAACAAGCTGAAGGATCTTCACATCCTGTAGACCAAATGTCTTCCCAAGAACTCAGTTGCTCCAAGGATGCTTCTGAACTGACAGGCTTCCTGTAGTTATGAAACCAGTGTTCCAGCTTCTGAAATTCATTCCTTTTGTGCTTTAGCTGTCTGGTGTTTGTCTTGTGCATGTTTATGTGGTTTTGCTTTTTATTTTGAGGTGCTGTCGAGGAACCTAAGCCCTCACACTTTGGTGTGGGAAGTCCATCTGTATAGGTATTGCATTTATTGGTTAATAAAGAAGCTGTTTTTGGCCAATGGCTTAGCAGAATATAGCCAGGCTGAAAGAGATATAGAGAGAAAGTAGGTGGAGTCAGTGAGCAGCCAAGTAGCCCTGCTGGAGACAGATGCCAGACCTGACGCTGGATGGAACTTTACTTGGTGAGCTACAGGCATATGGTGATACACAGATTAATGGGGATGGGTTAGTTTAGGATATAAGAGCTAGCTAAAAATATGTTTAAGCTATTGGCCAAACAGTATTGTAAATAATATAGTTTCTGTGTGTTTATTGAGGGACTAGGTGGGACAGAAACCTCCAACAATAACACTTGGTAAGCACATGCTCTACCTATAAGATAAAAGACATACTCTGAGGCCCTGAATTTTTATCTTAGTTTGACCTTTCACTGAGATGTATTTGAACTATTTCTTATATTCTCTTCTACATATTGACATCTAAGTTATCTGACCAATAGTGGGTCCTACATAAGAATCTGAATTGATTTTAAGTTGTATGTTATGTATTTTTTTTTTTATTTTCGAGACAGGGTTTCTCTGTAGTTTTTTTGGTTCCTGTCCTGGAACTAGCTCTTGTAGACCAGGCTGGCCTGGAACTCACAGAGATCCGCCTGCCTCTGCTTCCCGAGTGCTGGGATTAAAGGCATGCGCCACCACCGCCCGGCTTATGTTATGTATTATTAACAGGACATTCTTATAAATTGCTCAAGGCTCCGTTCCAAGTAGGTTTCTTACTGTATGGTTTGGATGATAATGATCCCCATAGGTTTGTATGTTTGAATATTTGGTGCCCAATTGGTGGAACTCTTTGGGAGGGACTGTGTGACCTTGTTGGAGGAGGCCTGTCATGGAGACAAGCTCTGAAGCTTCAAAAGGCCCCTGTGCACTCTATGCCTCCTGCTTGTGGTTTAAGTTGTGAACTCTCAGCTGCTCAACTTATACCTTACAGTATAAGATGGCTTAAAACAGTGTTTTATCCCAGCATGGAAAAATACCTAATACAGAAACTAGTACCAGGAGTGGGGTGTGAAAAAGAAATACCAAATGTATAGTTTAGAGATGAGAAGAACACTGGTGAACTTACTGCCACAGCTAAGGCTTATTAAAGGTTGAGAGATTGGTTCTGTTAATGAGATTCAAATCTGTATTGGAATAAATGGAAAGATACCCTCGCAACACTGGACCCTGATAAGCTTCCAAATTGTAAAGACTATGGTTTAAGGAATTCTCTGCTTCTGAAAAGGAGCAACAAACCAAAGCTCCTGCCAATGTGATTCAAAGAGGCCAGGCTCCATCCCAGAAGGCAGTCAAACTTGCCAATCTCATCCTTATAGTGCTGGATTTAAAGTCATGGCAGATAAGTAAGTACCTAGATTGTGAAATCCTCCTCCAAGGTTACAGAGGGTCACTAAAGCCAGGAAATGTGTGTGGCAGGGATCTCCTTTCATGGAGGCCTTTCCTTGCATGAAGTTGTGAAAGTTGTATCTGTATGGAGCTGGAGACCCCATGATATTGGAGATGCCAGGACTGTGAGACATTTGCCAAGGGGAGCTGCAGACAAGGAGTGGAACCATCCTAAGAGAGAAGCAGGCTGCAGGCAACGAAGCTGGAAGGCAGAGGGCCAAGCCCTAAGACATTAGAAACGGAGCTACATATAGGACATGGAGTGTGCTCTGCTGGGTGTTGATCTCGCTGGACCAGTATTGGTCCACTGTCCCCCACCCCAAATCTTCCCTCTTGGAATGGTAATATATATTCTGTGCCATTGTATGTTGGAAGTTTGTAATTTCTTTGTTTTTATAGGGAGGGGCAGTTAAGAGACTACCTTGAGTCTCAGAAGAGATTTTTAGATTTTTGGACTTCTGAACTGTGTTGAGACTAAAAGACTATGAGGACTTTTAAAGTTGGGTTAAATGAATTATAATATGACCATGAGATTATGGGGGCCACAGAGTGGAATGGGGTTTATATGGGAAATGGCCCCATAGGTTTATCTGTTTGAATACTTGGTCTCCAGTTGATGGAACTGTTTGGGAAGGATTAAGAACTCTTTTTTTGTGTGTGTGTAGGAGAAGGTGTGTCACTGGGGAGCAGGCACTGAGGTTTCAAAAGGCTCATGCCACTGTCTGCCTCTTGCGTGTGGTTTGAGATGTGAGCTCTCAACTCTTTCTGCCACCGTTCCTTTGTTTCGCCCTCATTTAACTATCGGAACAGTTAGCCCCAATTTCACATTTTTCTTTTCTATGTTGCCTTGGCCATGGTGTTTTATCACCATAATAGAAAAGTAACGAAGACACTGACTTAAAAGTCATTTTTCTATCTCTTCCTTCAATACTACTTCTTGTTCTCCTCCTCTCCCATTCCATCGAATCTCTGTACTCCCTCCCAAAAGAAGCAGGATCAGGGGGATTGTAAGGCGGGGAAACTCATTCGAAGAATAAATTAATTCAGCGGTTCTCCATTTGCTCACTCAGACACTTGTTCTATCTTTTATAGCAAGGACCACTAGGAGTTTGCGGCAAATCACTAGTTTTACCCAGAGTTACCCAGACACTGAGAAAATAAACCACTCCTCCCAGATAGGACCCATTTTCGAGCCATGAGGTGACATAATAGATGTCCTGATGGGGGCAAATTTATGTTTATTGATAAGCATTGGCTTTTCAAACATTAATATTCATTCTGTGCCAACACATAAACACAAATGTACGTTACAGAGGACTTGTCAGAAGTCTAAAATGAAAGCGCAATGGATTGTGACTGCTACACACCTCATTGTACCAAGCTGTAGCAAATCCCTTTGTTTCTCTATAACCCAGCTTCCGGATCTTCGGATTCAGAGATGATACTTACACCCCTGTGGTATTTGGTAATTTCAGCCTAAAGAAATGAGTCAAATGCCTCAAATGATTAATTCCCTTTATTCCAACAATACACATTCAACATTCCGAAGATGTTTTACCCTTGTGTTTAAGCTTTCCAAATAGTCTCGAAGTGTTTCCTTCAGGAAAACACGTCAGGAAGCTTGCCGCAAATCAGTTTCAACAAGGTCAGTGCAACCTATACATCCTGTTCATAAGAAGCTTTCTTTTCTTGCATGGGATGAACACTAGGTCCAGAATCTTTTCAACTACTGTGTTTCATAACAACACTGGAGTCGAATACTAAATCTTTTGTGACTGTGATGAGAAGCTTGGACCAACTCTAGTTTGTCTCAAATAACACTGCTACTATGGAAATTAGACACTAAGTCCCCGGCTATTTTCATTTTACTTAATGAACATAGAGGGAAAGTCCCGGGGTCAAGGAAAAGAAAAAAAATTAACAACTAGAACTGTGAGGAATGTCTGTTGCAAATTTTAAAGACACAGTTTGTTTACATTGAAGTTTACCTGCTAATCAGAAGTGTCAAATCTATTTGAGACATATAACTACATCACAGTCTTTCAAATGACGGATGGTTATCTGCATGGGTTCCTTAGAGTATGTTTGTATATTAACAACGTAAATTGCTCCGAGGCAAAGACATACAGAATTGCATGCTGACTAGTTAACCATGACACAGAAAGTTATTGATGTCAGATAACATCGATTGAGTTGTGGCTAAGCCCCCAAAAGCTCATGCTGACAACAATGCTGGTTCTGGGCATCAAATCCCCAGATACTGGTTCATTTTATTCAGGGCATCGCACACCGTGTTCAAATCACTGCGTAGGTCCTGCACCACATTTTCGATACTTCTGGTGTCTTTCAGAATTTCAATGCTCTGTGTGTAGGGGTTGAAGTATACTGAGAAGGGACGGGCAATTGACTTTGCGAAGTCCCTGGAGAATCAACGAAAACAGAAAGAGACACAGTCAACCACCAGGAGGAAAAGAAACAGAAAGGAAGAACGGCCAGAGAAATTTCAAAGTTATTTTTCTGTAGAAGAAACAAAAGCAAGTTTACCTCATCTTTTCTTTGGCTTCTTCAAAACTTTCTGATACAAAATAGGCTTCCTGGAAGGTGGTGATCAGGCATTCCTGCAAGCAGGTTGTCTTTGGGTCAAAGGCTTTTATGCACGCCTTGTCAGAAAGAGCATGCTGCAAAAACATACCAAAGAATTCATCAAGTCCACAGTGAGGCTTCCAAAATGCTATGGCATCACACATACTAGCCAGTAATCCGCAGACCTGCTCAGTTCCTAGTCTACCATGGAAGCAAAGAACCCTCTCTGTGCAGGGTAAATCGGTTGTTAGGAAAGGGTTTTATTTTGGCTTTTTTAAGTCTCCTGGAAGTTGCAGAAGAAAATGAGCTCATGTTATTATTTTAGATAATATCAGGCAAATTCATGCTGAAGGACAGTTCAGAGCTATCCCCTGACACAAATGGAATTTTAAATGTACACCATGAATAGAAGCAGGTACGGGGGAAAAGAAAATATATGCTCCTAAATTTGCTGCTATAAGCAATGTACTAAAATTTCACTTAAATGGCAGAAGTAATAATTACCTGCGTGGAGAGGTAATTGAGACTCTCACCTAACTATTTATGGACTCGCTGGGAGACGTTTTGAGGCCAGGTACTGTGTGTCAACAGAGATTGGAGTGGGCTCATGCATTGGAGTGTGCTTGCAAAGTAATCATTTACCTTCCATAAAGTACAGCAGAGTAATATACGGCAAATAAATATTGCCAGTTGGGGGGGCAAAGAACCAATATTAATAGTTATACTTAAGCCCAAAGCAGGCATTAGAAAAACAGGAAAGCCAGTATAATTACTCGTTGGGACATCATTGGCTCCAATCACATGCCTGGCACGAAGAACAGCGAGGAATTCTGAATGGCTGGGTCTTCGAGATAAACTCAATGATGTTAAAGGTTAGCGGTCACCTCTTACCACACCCCACCTGCCTACTTCTAGACTCTTAATGGATGGTTCTGAAACAGGGTGCAGAAGAACCATTCACAGGTTGAAAACCACTGTTCTCAAAGAACCATTTTTTGGCTTCTCCCATCATGCTAAAGACAAGGGTATACAACTAGAATCAGAACTCCTGGCTTCTCAATACAGCTGTCTCAAAATCTAGACATATCGAGCCTGCATAGGCACAGAATTAAATATGAAAAAAACTAGGAAAATTGCAGGTGGGCCCCCGAAGCTGTGTTTTTTAAGGGCCCAAATGCCCCTTTGTGATTAAGAATCTTGGGAGCTACAGTTAGGCTTTTCTGGCTATCTCAAAATTAAAGCACCCAGAAAACCTGCCCAGTTGTCATGCTAACAAAGAGAGATGCTGACTTCTACATAATGTCATTTGTATCACAGTTTTGAAACCCCCACCAACTTATAGTCTTCTCAAGATCATGGAAAGAAAACACCTTAGAAGAGATAAATATTCATCAAAGTTTTTTAAGCAATTCCTAACTGTCCATTCGGTTTCTCCCTTTGAGATCTCCTGTTCCAATCTTCCTTTGGAGTATTGACACTGAGCTTTGCTAAATGAGCCTCTGCTTGGCCTGGCTGTTTCTCACCTGAACCTGAATTCTTTCCTTCAAGATGACAAGAAATGAAGAGGAAACTTCAACCAGTAACAGTGTCATTTCAAATGAAGAACTACCTCAGGATGAGCTGCAGTTAACTCAGCGACAAATCTAAAAGTCTAAGAATCTAAGCATCTTCTTGCAGTATTGCTTTATCAAGGCCTGTAAACACATAGCACCCTCCACTTTTCCAGTGTCAATCAAAGCAACCTTTCCTCCTAGACCTGAAGATAGCCTTGTTACCCTTCACATAGGTGCCAAGCACCAATCAGTTGGCTCTAGTAAGGAAATTAAGACTCATTTTCCATTCTAGTTTTTATAAATATCCTTTTGACATCAAAAATTCCCAGGTAGTGGCCGTGGTGCTCTGAAAACCAAATGGCCCTCAAAGGGAGTGGCACTGATGAGAGGTATGACTTTGTTGAAGTAGGGGTGACCTTGTTGGAGGAAGTGCCCCTGTGGGGGAGTGGGCTTTGAGTCTCATATATGTTGAAGATACCTCCCAGTGAGACAGGCCATTCCTCTAGCACCATGTTGGTCTGCATGCCATCATGTCCCACCTTGATAATGGAATGAACTAAACTGTAAGTGAGCCACCCCAATTAAACATTTCCTCTTGTAAGACTCGCTGTAATCATGGTGCCTTTTCATAGCAATAGAAACTCTAAGACACCACTAGATAATAATGCAAGATAATTCAGAGAATATGTCTTAACTATGGAGTTTAAATTTGCTTCCTTCCCTTCCCACGACGTTTGAAGGAACTCATGAACTCTATAACCCAAGGTTGTGGTCAGAATTAAATGGGAAATGTATACAAATGGGTAGCATTGGGAGGTGTTCAACATACATAGTTACCATTCCTAAATCAATCCAGATAGGATTACTATTTATTCACTCGTCCTGCCCAATAACCATTTCCTCCCTCTCCCCCAGGGGTCTAAAACCTGTAGCAAAAAATGGCCCCAGATATGAGACTTGTTAAGACCCAACCTGCTATTTTGTCTGTTCTAGCTCATCAGCCTGGCATCTTCCTTCCTCTCAAACACCCCTTTATGCAATGACACAGAGGTATTATCTCAGCTACTCTAGATGGAAACCCTGTGATCCTCACTCTCTATATTAGGACTGGTTAAAGTTTGAAAAGAAAAAAAAATTGCAAGTGTGAAGTCAGATTCATGGGTCGTTTGGGTCCTAGATTCCAGATAAGGTTTTGCAAAGACTCCTATGTGCACAGCACAGTGCAAACACGCCTATGTTCACTCCACAGTCGTCTGTTCCCACAACAAACAGGTGGATCTGATTACTTATATGTGCAGTATGCATGCATGCAAGGAATAGTCTTTCAGCCTCATTTACATACTCACCAAAGCCTCCAGCAACTGAGGGGCCAACATCAGGTCAACAATTGCAGCAGCAGAAAGAATTTCAGTACAGTAGATAACTTCCTTGGCAACTACAAGGATGCTCACACGGGGATTAGGATAATGCCATTCATTAAAGCCTTCCCTACCGGGGATCAATAGCCCTATTGCCAAGTTCAGCAATGGTTCATCACACTTCATTTTTCTCAGCGTTGCTGGGCTTTCTCGTTTTGAATCAGCTGCAGGGGCAAGGGAGCAGCCTCCCTCTTTAGCAGACGCAGCTGAGGGATTTGCAGCCCTCAGTCCTCCAGCGTCTCTGCCACTACTAACAGTGCCCCCACTTCAAGAAAGGAAGGGAACCGGAAGGGAGGCTTGAGCTGCCCAGTACCGGTGGGGAGCTCAGCTGCTGAGTTCTTTCTCTGGCAGCAACACTGACCTTTCAGGTAAGCTCAGAAAACTTGCAAAGCCCTCGAGGCTCTCCTCCCTAGCCTGGCAGTAATTCTGACCACCTCCCCGCAACAGCTGGATGTGGCAGTAAATACCAATGATCATAATAAATAGAAAGCTGTTTGGAGAATGCTGATTAATAGCTGCATAAGGGTAAAATCAATAATTCACCATGCAAGGACATCCTAAAACTAAAGCTCAAAATGCGCAATCAAATTTTCTTACCCCTGAAACACAAAAGAGACATATTTATATGCAATAGTCCAGCAATTACTGCAGCGTGGATGCTGAGGCCACCTAATTTTTGCCCTGGAGGGAATAAAGAACGAGAACTCACCCTTATCCCTGAAAAGAGCCTTCTGCTTTTGAAGTAGATGAATTTTTTTTTAAAGGCAAGACTCACATTTCACTGTTAGCAGGCATTTCCTCCCACCCCTCATCACTTAAACATGCAGTGTGCCTCCATTGGTTCATGGGTTTCAACATTTGATTTCTAGCGGCGGCGGCACTGTTTGGAGAGTCATGGAGCTTTCCGGAAGTGGAGTCTGGTTGGAGGAAGTGGATCACTGGATAGTAGGGTTTAGAGTTTGTAGCCCAGCTCTGATTCTTGCTTCTAGGTTGGGGTCAAGGGCGGGGGGGATGAGGGGGAGGGGATGAGCAAGGTTCATCACTATCTCCCACCACCATAGTCATCAGCCATTCCTACCAGCATGCCTTCGCTGATGATGTTCCGTTTCCCCTTGAACCTTTCATTGACCCCAACGAAACCTTCCCTTCCTTGAGTTGCTCTAGCCAGGCAATGAGGAAAAATGACTAATACTCCTCCCAAAGTGAACAGATTTTGCTGTTGGACTCCAACATAATAACCCCTGCCTTAGGAAGTCCCTCCAAGACTCTGTCTCACAGCTTGGGCCATCAATTTGGGGCTTATCATAGAAAATGAATAAGGCAAGGGCGTGGTAAATGAACAAATAACAGATTATACCGTTAGGTCAACTGTAGGGCAGAGAGACAAGGTGCGACATGAAAGACACATGCTAGACGGTGGGTAAAAGGGAACCAGTCATCCTCTTTTCAAAGCTGCTCTTCCAAAGCTGACCTTCCAGGTGACCCAGTTCATGGTTAACCATTCTCTGCAATGATGAGAAATGGAGAAAAGCCCCACCTTCTCAGGCTTTTGGAGCTCCAACCAGTATGCCAACCATCATGGTGCGGGTAGTTTTCAATCAAATTTATGCTAACTTTTATAAGATTTTCCACGTTTGCTTTATTTCTGTCTCTGAATGTAAAATCAAGTGCTTTTCTTATGAAGGAGAAAAAAAAACTGAAAGTCGTCCTCCTTTAAACGGCAGACACCACTCTTGGAAACACTTGGCCAGCTCTGAAGAGCAACATCGGTGCCCTCAGGAAAACTACAGCAGGCATCTTAGAAGTTTTATGTTTCAAGACAGAAGGTGGATTGTGTGTACTTATATAAAAGTTATGAAGACTATACCAAAGCCTCCAGAAACTTAGGGACCAGTTGAAGCAGTAGAAAATACTTTACTGCAATAGATCAATTCATGGAAAACTGTAAGGATATTTACAAAAGGATTACGATAATGCTATTAATAAGGTTATGGCTATATTGGGTCTCAAATCATAGTATCTTTCCTCAAATACAAAAGTAAGATGCTCAGGGAGCTAGAGAGACAAATCGGTGGCTCAGAGTGCTTGCTGCTCCTCCAGAGGGTAGCAGAAGAGCCCACAATCACCTGAGGGGTCCAATACCCTCTTCTGGCTTCTGTGAACACCTGTGCTCATGGGCACACACATCCACACACATACAAACACACACAAATATAATTAAGTATTTAAATGAGCTGGTAAACATTCTGGGCTCTTACAGGAATGAGACAGGCAGGAAGAGAGGGGCTGCTAAGGAAGACGCCTCTGCTCTGTATTCTCTGAACAGTTAGAAGGTATTTCTTGCGAAAAGAACATCTAAATTGTAAAAATGCTCCAGCACGACAATCATGGGGATGCTGGCCTGCTGAAATCTGAGAATGGAAGGATGCTAATGACCGGAGGTGATGGACCTGAACAGGATGGTGCACGGCAGACAATGCCCTTTGAGGTACATATTTCTCGCTGATTTCCATTTCTAGATGATTCTGTCTACAACACTGAAAACAAAAACAGTGGATTCACCCCAATGCTGCCTTACGCATGCCTCATTAACCAGACCAGGAGACCCTGTCAAAAGTTGGGGGGCATGAAAGAGATTTGTTTCTTTTGTTTCTTGAATAATTTATATACCATCTGAAGAGAATGTAAATAGATGTGGCTCAGGGAGTTTTGTTTTCTGACTTTCTCGGGAGAAACAAGAAGTAGTCTTAGAGGACATGGTCTTGTAGGGTATGATGTCCTGTTTTTGCTGTGAGCTTAGTGAATGTACTATTACTGATGTTTTTTGGAAAGAACAAAATGGCTCGGCAGATAAAGGGGCTTCCTATGTGTCCCTGCCAGCCTGAGTTTAATCCTCAAAACCACATGGTAGAAGGAAAGAACCAACTCCACAAAGTTGTTTTCTGACTGCACATGTACTGTGAATTCACACACATACACGCGCACACATGCACACACGTGTGCAAATGTGTATGCGCACAAGAGCTTTGACCAGGTGTTATGCAGTTCCTTGGTCCATTGCACATCTGTGCATCTCCTGCTTTCCTAATCCACCTCCCGATTCCTCAAGACTCAGTATGAGCAACACAGGATCCTCCTTCGGAAAGCCTTCTCAAGCCTGGCCTCTCGTGTGCCAGACACAACTGTCAACACTTTTTCTATCTGCTGGGTTGTTTATCCGGCAGTGGGTGTCAAGTCCTGGGTAAGAAAAGCCTCGGGCTGTGGAATCTAGAGCAGCGATTCCCACAGTCTACACTGCCTGCTCTTGGGCCTGGCTCTAGCACGTTAGTTGTGCGGTTTAGGCAAGTGCTGTAATGGCTTTCTGTCCTCAGCTGTCTCATCTCTAACAATACGATCCAGTTCTGACAGAGACTGAGTTAGTGTGCAACAAAATCCTAGACTCCACTTAAGATAACTTCTGGTGTTATTTTCTTTGGATTTATGTTCTTCATCGGTTTCTATCTTTTGATTCCCAGTGTCTGGCACAGTGCGTGCTACCTGTAAGCATCCAGTGAAGGAAGGGTTTTAGGAATGAATAAATTATCTAACTAATAAAGTTATAAAACTAGCAGACTCAATAAAAAGTACAGTGAGAATACATCTCAAAAAATGCATCTTTTGAGAATACAAATTAGCCAAACATTCCGGAAACAATGCATTTCCCAACTGTATCATACAACAACGATCAATGCTGAAGAGAACGCCCTAAGCTAGTCTATAATCCTGATCTTAAGACAGAATAATCAAAGAAAGATTAAGTTATTTTCAGTATAATTTCTAGGTTGCATGTCATATTGCCTCCTAAATGCATCCAAACTTACTAAAATGCTAGAAGTATCGGAATGCTCCAGAGCCTGCCATTTCCAAATAAATGATCATTTACTGTTAAAGGAAAAAAATAATTTCTAAGCATAATAAATATATATTATGTGCTTCTTTGATACTATGCTGATTCAGCTTGTTTTCCAGTAAACTGTTGATACGCACAGTATTTTAATTGCATTAATTTTAGAGAAGATGGAATGTCCTCAGACTCCTCTTTGAGAGATAGAAGGCAAGTCCATGGCGCCATGAAGGTCATGGACATCAGAGTAGACTAGTCAGACTCCCTGATTGACGCGAGTGTCAATCAGAAGTACCCCTGCTAGCTCACTGCCCACTTCTCAGCACTCAGGCTAGGCCAGCCATTTGTTCCCCAGCATTAGAGCTTATGTTAGTCATCCCTGTTGATCTGGGCACACGGCCGCTCATCCATTTGAGTCACACCACAAGCCCAGAAGGGCTTGACCCATTTTCTGAGGTGCAAAAAGTCAGGTCAGCACCCACATCCACGGTGCCAGATCCTCTGTGTTAAATATGTATGGGGAGTTGCGAGTGGAAACGTTCAACAAACAAATCAATAGCTTCCATGACCTTGAACCAGTTTGCTTGGGAAGGATATTTTCATTCACAGCTACGTACCTTCAATTCTCCAATGGAGGAAAGTAGCCCTGCTCCATATGCCCGCAGTTGACCTTCTTGCTTGCAAAGACCAAACTCGATTGTGAAGAAATAACACTAGAAAAAAAAAAAAAAAGATGGACCCATGTTCAGTGAACTGGCCAACAAGTTCCTTCACAGAATAAAATGGCACCCAAAATAAAATGTTGCACTGTACATAATTGCCTTGAATTTTAAAATAAATTTAAATCAGGAGTATTTATTGTAATCCATTTTCTTGATGAATAACCTTGCGCTAAGTTTATATACTTCAATATAATTTTATTTAATTTCAACATGATTTTTTGCACATTTTTATGATTACTGTTTTAATAATCTTACCCTAAGTTGAAAGACTATAGGGAAATTAAACCACGAGGAATCCAGTGATTCCTGTGTACAGAAACTTTATGGATCAAATCATATCTCCTGTAACAATTTTAAAATTATTAATAAATGAGCACATCTTAGCGATGTTCCACAAGAATATGGGACTTGCGCTACCAAATTGTGTTTTAGTGGCATAAATGAGTTCAAGAAGACATGGAAAAATAAGTTGGAATCTAGTCATTGCAAACTTATTTTTTAATCTGTTTATTCATTCTGAAGACATTTATTAAGGTGAGGCGGTGACTCAGAGGATAAAGAGCTTCCTGAACAAACACAATGGCCTGACTTTGTGTCGCCAGCCTTCATATGAAAGCTGGGCAAGACAGCACACGCCTGTAATCCCGGCACTAGGGGAAGACAGTCAGACCCCAGGATCTCACTGGTCAACCAATCTAGGAAAAGGGTGAGCTTCAGATTCAATGAGAGACCCTATCTCAAGAACTAAGATGGACAAGAACACAGGAAAATGTCCAACATCAACTTCTTGCCTTCACACATGAGTAACCACACCCAGGCACATACAAAACACACCAAAGCAATAAAGCACAAACAAATCTTTTTTAAATAGCATTTTCTGAAAACCCACTAGGTGCCAATGCTTGGTAAAAGAATAAAAAAGAGACCAAGAATAAAAATACATACTTACCAATCTATCAAAACTACAGTGTCAACATGTTTTTAGTAACGTCTTAAATGCATACCAATATGTGCATATGTATACACGTGTGTATGCACTGTTTGTCCAAAAAAAAAAAAGGGCACAGATGGGTGGGTTTAGAGGGAGAATCTGGGGGGGGGGCGGTGCTGAAGGGATGAACGTGATTAGAACACCTTGTACAAAACTCTCAAGAAAGTAATAATAAAATCTGCAGTTGCTTCTGTTGGGTTCAAAAAACCAACCTAGACAGAAGAAAAAAAAATATCTGCACAACTTAAAAAAAAAAATCACAGTGCTATTGCAAGGGGCTGAAATCACAATATTTCTGCTCTAATAGAAAAGCGAGAAGCTAGCAACACGTAATAAGAATTGAATCAAATTAGCACTGTCCTGCGTCCGTGGTGCTAGGGCACTGAAGGTGTTGAGAAGGAGAATTTAAACACTCCCGAAACAGGGCAGAAAATAATTATAATGTCTAGCCCACGACAGCTTGCTTTATTTTTATACAAGGGTGAAGATGTCCTTTGCTTCTGGAGGTTTTGTTTGCTTTCTAATGCAGGGATGACCCTGAGGTTGTGTGATCCCATGCTCTGCATACCTGAGCTGCACCCAAAGGACTGGCCACTTCCAAGCCATGGAGCTTCACCTCCAGAAGTAGAGCCTCTTCCCAGACTCAGTTGCCAAAGAGGGCAAAACTATGGTCCATGCCACCAACAGCACATCTGCAATGCCTATCAATACACCTCCTTATGCTGTCCTGATGTAGGAGGGTCGTCTGTCTATGTGTTACTTTCATTGGTTAACAAATAGACTGACTTGGCCTTTTAACAGGGCAGAAAATTAGGTGGGTGGAGTAGACAGAACAGTATGCTGGGAAGAAGGGAAGTGAGTAAGTCTCCATGATTCTCCGACCCGAGACGGACGTGGGCTAGAATTTTTCCTGGTAAGCCACCACCTCGTGGTGCTACACAGATGATTAGAAATGGGTTAAACAAGATGTGAGAATTAGCCAAGAAGAGGCTAGATATAATGGGCAAGGCAGTGTTTAAAAGAATACAGTTTCCGTGTTATTATTTCTGGGGCTAAGCTAGCCATGCGGGAGCCCGGCAGGATGAAAAGCAGGCCTGCTGGCCTCATCACTACACTGTCCTACATTTAATTTGTTTTACAGTCTTCTGCTTTTTGACACCATCTGGGATACTTTGGTGCATGATCTCCACATTGAAGTATGAACTCTATACAGCAGGTATTACTCCCCATTCCTTAGAAGCAATGGAAATTCCAGCATCGTTGACACTTTATACCCTTCTTTGTTTGAGGAGGTTATCCTATGTGTTTTAGGATGCTTAGCACCATTCTAGGTACCAATAAAATCCCCAACCCTCAAACTTTTTAGCAGTTCCACAAAGTGGCTGTTCTGCTTGGTTTGGTCAGCTTGACCCAAACCTTAAACCTGTTTCAGAAGATGGACTTTTAATTGAGAAAAATGCCTCCATAAGATTGGCCTGTAGGCGAGTCTGAGGGGACATTTCTTGATTGATGATTGACTGTGGGTGTGTGTCACTCCTAGGCCCTGCTAGAAGAAAGCCGACTGAGCAAACCAGTTAAACCGCACCCCTCCATGGCCTCTGCATCAGCTCCTGCTTCCAAGTTCCTGCCTCAAGCACCTTACCTGCCTTCCTGAGAAAATAACTACAAACTGCGAGATTAAATAAACCCATTTCTCCCCGAGTTGCTTCTGATCATGGTGTTTTATTGCAGCAATCAAACCTCTGACTAAGTGAGTGGCTTTTCTATTAAACCTTTTTCATAAAGAATTTTCAAATAAAAAACATCACACACTTAAGTTAACCAGATCAAAGCCTGTCATCCCAAGGGACTTGTTTGTATATGGTCACAATAGGTATGGAGCTTTACACCGGAATTGCTCTATCACTGGAGGGTATGTTTTTTAAAAAGATTTATTTACTCATGCATGTTATGTGTATAAGTGTTCTGTCTTCATGCACAACAAATAGGGATTTGGATCCCACTACAGATGGTTGTGAGCCACTGTGCAGTTGCTGGAAATTGAACTCAGGACCTCCGGAAGAGTATTCAAGCACTCTTAACTGCTGAACCATCTCCCGGCCTCTGCTATTGACTGTATTTTTATCCCCAGTTCACCATTTTAAAAGCTATATCTGAACATGTTGTCTTCCAGCCAAAAAAAAATCACAGAATGACATCCTGATGCCCTTGGAAATATAAATGAGACTGTCTTCGGGGCCTTTGTACTTGCTATTCCCCTGGTGTGTACACTCTTCTCCCTAGGTATTTATATAGTAGCTCTTTTCATTTCTCAGTCAAAAGTTGGCTTGTTAAAAGGACTGCAAATTAAATGTCAGTCTAGTCATAGAGGATCTCCCTGACCACGAAAGGAGCCTTGCTTTCTGCTTAGCCTGTCTGACATGTTACATGAAGAACATCCTGTCCCTGACATGATCCTATCCATTGGCTTTTGCGGCTGTTGTTACCTGTGTCGCTCAGTAGCATGCGTGGTGCTCAGATCGGGAGCTTGCTTCCTTCTGCAAACTCTTAGCATTTAGACCAGAGTCTAGCATTAAATCATTGCTAGAGATATCTGCAGAGCAGGTGAATGGGTCCACAGGAGGGAAGAGGTCACGTAGCTAAGAGGTGAATTCTAGGCTGCAACTCGAGTTCCTTAGTGGCTCTGTGTTTCATGGAAGACACACAAATCTAACTTATTCATTTGTTCATCTTCTAGCTGTATATCCACCAATACTCAGCAAGTTCTTACAGTGCTGCAGGAGTTATTATCAATCAACCAGGGATGGCATTGCATCCCTAGAACATTTTGCTTGTTAAAACTTAGCTCTGTCCTCAGCACCATGGTGGGGGGTGGGATACACAGGGTGGGATGTGAGGACTTTAAAAGAAGTCGCTCTCACTGAGGTCTCCTGAAAACAAAAAACGTGAGAGTTGTCAGCGTGCTAACACGTAATAAAACCCTCAAGTCTGTCAACCAAACAACTGTGCACAATCCTAAATATGTGAAGCCATGCGCTCATATATGCACAGAGAAGCCCAGCAGACACGTGGTAGCCCAGCCCTTCTATGTCACAAAGTGGAAAACTTAAGCCGATGAGAGATTTATCCAGGACTCGCCTAAACAGTGACATCCACAAGATCTAGAGCCCCATGTTTTACAGAGCTCGACATCAGCATCTGCCGTCATTTAAGGCTTCTAAATAAAAAAAATCAGTAGGTGTGTGATTCTCCTGTACAACCAAATGATGGGGAGAGTAGGGTACAGAGCAAGGGGCCTGCAAGCTCATGGCATCTTCTCTGAGCGCCTTTGGTCCTTTGCCTCCCTGACTCACCTTGCACTTTTATCTTACGACATAACATCCCTGGAACCCTAATGTTGAATACAGAAACTTTCGTGGGGAAGTGTGCTGTCCTATTCAAAGGCATCCAGAACACACATATGGAGCCAGCGGCGGGAGCATTTAGGTCGGCTATTAAGTGCGTTTTTAATTTCCCTCACATTACATCACTTGCATACCTAATGCATGGCCACCCTTCTCTTCCAAAGCCAAACAGGCCAGAGAGCCTCGGAGAAAAAGCCACTCTACCTACCAGTCACAGCTGCTTCCCCCGGACTTGGCCTTCTGTCTGATTTTACAGCAAGAATTGAAAGGCCTGCTTTGGTTTGACTAAAGATTCAAAAGTTAAGTAACGGGTTAGCCAGTGTTGTCTTTAGCTAATATGTTCCTAGACGCAGAACAGCCTCTAAGAGAAGAGCCTGTGCATCTTCCTGCCCATGGCTCTCATGCTATCTGACCCCTTACCTCATCTGGGAGTCCCTCCAAAAGCCCCGCCCTTACACAGCTCCATCTGGTCCTTCTCTGCCTACCTCTCCCTTTTGACTTCCCTGCCTCCATCAGCAGAGAAAGCCCCTGGATGCAGCTTCTGCAGCCTGCTTTCCTCGGAGAACCAGACCTTTTGCTCTTGAGACCGTTTTTCCATTTTCAGCTCTGCGTGTGGCTGACAGATAATAAGTAATGGTGAATTACATCCCAAACTCAAGTGTTGGCAAAATTTGAATTAGGGACTTGCTCGGGACTCTTTTCTTCTTTCAATAGTGGTAAAACACCTCTGTCAGATCAGTGATTGAAGGAGGGACTGGCCACGCATGTCTACTGCCTGCATAGGGTTGGGCTGGATGACCCCCTGAAAATGTCTTAGAGTTCAAGAGTAACTAATTGCTTCTGGAAATTTTAAGATAATATTTATTTTCCTCATAGAATTCTCCAGATGTGGATCTGTAATATAGTCCCTTGAGATTTTCCAAACAAATAGCCTACCTGTTATCAGAAAATAAATATGCAAAAGGTGAAGAAAAAAGAAAAACACTTCAAGCCTTGTAAAAACACCTGCAAGAGAGAATTGCTGATTCTTGGCCGCTAATGTCTTTTCAACAGAAACAAATAATAATAGTAAGACTTGCACCTCCCAAATTGAAGGGTGCCTTTCATCACCACTGATGTTCATGAATTCTAAATTTTATACGCTCTGCTGATATATAATTATTTGTAAATATTTTATTTGAATATAATTACATATAATCATTAGCTTAAAACCAAAACAGGAATGATAGATGGGACCTTTTCCGCAGAAGAAAAGCAGAGTCATTTACATACGCAGTCATTAAGCGGAAAAAAGAAAGCCAGAGTGACAACTGAAATCCAAAGGGATGCGGAGCACACCTAAGACCGCTCAGCAAAACAGATAGGTCGCACAATGCTGCCATCTTCAGGTCGCTGCCGGTACTACACACCATTCTCTAAACCGGTCTGCCCGCATGGGTACTGACCAAAAGTTTGAAACAAAACAGGTCTGACAAAGTGAAGTCACGCCTACAAAATACAGAATGGTCTCCTGTGGTGACTGAAAAAATGACTGCAACGCTCTCCTTCCGTTTGGTGTCAACGTCCTGAAGGTCCTGCTGTAGTCACAGATAGCAGTTTAAGAGAAGTTCAGCTTCATCAAGGAATACTTGACTTAAGGGTCGTTAATTGGCTAAAATGTTTCCGCTTTGTTTCAGTGCATGCTTTGCAAGGTTGAGAAAAAGGAGCTATCCAAGGCCCCTCCCACATACTTTCCTACCACCTGCCTCACCACCTCTACCTCCACCCCAGCACCCACTCCTGGCTACTAGTCCTCAAACTTTCCCTTCACAAAGGATGCCTGCCTTCTTTCCTACCTTTAGCCAAAATTCCTTAAGCTTGCCTAAAATGCAATTGATAATGGGATTGTGATAAGAACGGAGCCTGATAGCTAAGCAGGAAGCTTTAGGATAGAAATATTAGCATGATAAAATACTGGGAACAAAAGTGAAAATGGGCTGAGTCTCTTAAGCCCTGGAGGTCTCTCTGTGCAGGTGATGCCACATGGGCCCCTCCCCTATCCCCAGCACACATCAGTTTCTGGTGTCATTTCTTAAACCCTTTGAACTCTAAATATCCCTAAGTCATACATAAAACCAAATCACACTACAATGACCATGCAACACTTCCATCTCTGCAGCAGGGGTTCCTGAGGACGACTCTCCCCCCCCACACACATACACACCCCAGGAATCTGGCTGGTTGAAAGAAAGGGGTCTTGCATGATTTGATGCTTGGCTCTGGGTTTCTTGGCTAGGGTGTGTACAATAAGAGTGGAAAGTACTAGAAACAGCATCAGACATGGTCCAGCGTTCTAGGTCCTCATACTACACAGATCTGTAAATAAAAAATGCCACTGCACAAGCAGGTCACAACTTAGTACCAACTTATAATATGGAGAGAGGAAACCTGGGGATGGGCTCGAGGACACCTGAATAAAGGGCATCTCTCCCCCAGATATTAACTGAAGGAGCAGTACAGTAGAATTTAACACACACACACACACACACACACACACACGTGTGCGCACACACACACCCTTATGGAGATTTTTTTGGGTTTTGGCGTAGGAATGGAAGCCAGGGCCTTGTGCATATAAGGTACATGTTCTACCTCCAAGCCAAGGCCCAGGCTCCCTCTGAGTGTGGGTGTGGGGTGTAGAGTGGGATGTAAGGGGTGAGTTGTGGGATGTGTATGTATGGTGGGTGTGCTATGGGATGTGTGTAGGGTATGGTGTGTGTGTGTGTATGAGTGTGTATGATGGGTATAGGGAATGTTGGGTGTGGATGTGGGTTGTGGGGTGTGTGTAGGGTATGGCGTGTGTGTGTGTATGAGTGTGTAAGGTGGGTATGGGGAATGTGGGGTGTGGATGTGGTGTGGTGTGTCTGTGTATCTGTATGTGTCTGTGTATCTGTATGTGTCTGTGTATCTGTGTGTGCGTGGTAGGTATGGTATGAGATGTGTGTGCATAGTGGGTGTGGTGTGGGATATGTGTAGGGTATGGTGTGTGTGTGTGGTGGATTGGTGTGGGTCATGGGATATGTGATTGGGTGTGTGTGTGTGTGTGTGTGTTAAAATCTACGGTACTGCTCTTTCAGTTAATACATGGAGGAAGAGATGTCCTCTGTCTCAAAGAGATGGGGGCAGAGAGAGGAAGAGGAAGAGTAGAAGGGAAAAAAAGAAGTTTTTTCTTTTGCCAGCAGCCCTCCTCCACCCAAAACCCAAAGGAAAGAAAGAGAAGGCCAGGGATTTGCGTACCATACTGTAGCTACCAGCTATGGATGACCCTAAGTTGTAAAAACAACAAACATTGTCTTAGTTGCAAGCACTCGTTGAATGGATTAAAATGCAAAGTCCTGAGCTCTGAGGAGGCATTATGGCAAACCTTGTGGAAAATTGATCATCAAATATAAGAGGCACACTTACAGGGGGGAAAAGCGTCAGCAAAAAGAAAAACAACTTTTATTGAAGAATACGACGACATAAGGGTTTTTCAGCACCCTGCGCGAGGGGAATTTCCATGTTTAAGTAACTGCTTCTCCTCAGAGCTTTTTTTGGTGCTTTTGGAATAAATGCATGATTTTTTTTAAGAGCCCTCTGGTCATTTCAGTTTTACTACCTCATCTTCAGCTTATCTGAGAGAATTTTCCATTTCAAAGAAGGCGGCCTGACTTATTTTCATTTAGAATTGACTTTCTCTGCACCAGAACTTAACAGTGTTTTTTAATGAAAAGAAAGAGGAAGGGAAGGGAGGGAGGGAAGGAGGGAGGAAAGGAGGGAGGGAGGGAGGGAGGGAGTAGAAGAGAGGGGGAAGGAGGAGAAGGGAGGAAGGAAGGGAAGGAGGGGAAGGGAAGGAGGGGAAGGGACGGAGAGAAGGAAAAAAAGAAAGGAAGGGAAGGAGGAAAAGGGAGGAAGGGAGGGAGGGAGGGAAAGAAAGAAAGGGAGGGAGGAGGGAGAGAGTAGAAGAGAGGGGGAAGGAGGAGAAGGGAGGAAGGGAGGGAAGGAGGGGAAGAAAGGGAGGGAGGGAGGGAGGGAGGAAAAGGAAAGAAGGGAGGGAGAAGGGAAGGAAAGAAGGAAGAAAAAGAAAGACAGACAGACAGATCAACTGATCCCTGGCTTCTTTCTCCCATTCAAGCACTAATGGGAATGCCATTTGTAGTACTTAATCAACATCAGAATCACCTAAGCAATGGGTCCATCCTAATACTCAAGACAAGACCCATTTAAGACATCCCCACAACTCAGAGCTCAGTGTTGAAGGCCAGTGCTTTCCATAGGATGCCATGCTAGGAATGCTATGTTGGGAATGTAAGGAGAGGCAACCGACCTGGAGACAAGAAGGAATTTGACAAAGAGCTGTGTGACATCAATGGCAGGGAGTGGCCCCACTACACCTCTTCACCTTACCACTCACCGCCCTGGAGCAAGGGTCAAAACTTACAAGGTAGCCTGGGGAAGGCCCAGCAGTGGCATGGACTCAGATCACGTTGGTTCACAATAGCCCGGAATGGAGTATAACAAAGGTTTGTTTTTCTGGGGGATAAACTCACAGAAAGAGTAGTGATCCACAGTCCTCTGCGAGCACTGGGAACTGGAACCGAATCCAGCAACCAAGCTTTTCATCTGCATTCACAGTACATGAGGCCATGCCTAAACTAGGCCGGTATCTTAAAAAGCTACTGGCTGAAGAAGTTCCCACAGCAGGTAGCAGCAGAGACTCTATATTCCCAAGCCCGTCTTCCCGAGGCACTAGATAATCGCCGTTCTCCTGCCCCTTACCCTTGGACAGTGGCGACTGGCCTTCTTGCTCTGTCTTGATTTTTACACTTGTGGTTTCTCTGCCTGGAAATATCCTTGTCATTACACAGCCCTTTGTCAAATTCCTGCTAGTGTCCAGGTTAGGGGGTTTTCCTTACATCCCCCAACATAGTACGGAGTCCTAATAAAATCGCCGGTCTTTAACCCTGTCCCCTCCCCATCCCCACTAAGCTTCGTAAAGTTCAGAAACAAGATTTATCTATTTTCCTGTGCTGTTTCCGTTTCCCGTCTTGTCCTACCCCCTTCGCTAACACATAGTAGGTACTCAGCAAATATGGCAGCTAAAAAGAGTTTTCCAGTTGGCCATGCCTACAAAGTCAATGCCAGCCAGCCTGGATCAGTAGTCTCTAATCCCAGCCAATTTTTCTAATATTATAGTCTCAGGGAAAAAAATTAGAACATCTCTACAGTAGCCCTCAAATAGATTTTTCACTTGCAGGTTCAGAAATAGATCTGCCCACTGGTGACCTCATTCAACGTTTTTCCCTCTCAGTAGACCCCCTCATGTCAGTGAGGAGGGGAAGAGCCGGCTTCCTTGCCACAGCCAAGCCCTGCGTATTGCAGGCGCTTAGCAGCCTGACTGAATGCTAATTGGCAGGCATTACATACGGAAGCTGGGAAGTAAGGTAGCCTGGTGTTTAAGTGGCTTCTGGCTTCCTCGTTACAAGCGGTGACTGAAAGCTCATTGATTCTGACATCTGGATGCTCATCTGAAACCGTCAGGGGGAAACTTTTTCAGTTTGCTGTTCCTGAAGGTTGTAGCCAGCTGAAGCCTAGCCAGGGAAAATGCTAACGGTCCTTGGTCAGAGTGTGGAGGAGTTTACGATGTGACAGAATCAAGCACTAAAGTGCCTCCTAGCCTAGACTCTTCAGAATTAACAACTGCAAGGAATTTCCAACAGCATCACCACCCAGACCGTCACTCCGTGAATGATAGCACACAAGATCAGACGGATACGATACTATTTTCTCCTGGAGATGAATCTCTAAGATGTCCATCCACCCAATTCTGCTTCCCACAGCATCCGTGGCTCTTTAAAAAGCTTATTATGATTACGGATGGGCTTCTCTTCATGCTCCATGAACTTGCAGGTTATTTTGAGTTTCACAAATCAAACGCTAGTTTTAGATTCACAGCGTTGCTTCCCGGACCCTAGATGCAACGCATGAGCCCCGTGGTAATATCTCTATAACACAGAAACTCTCAGAATATGGCTATGATTTTAAAGCAATCCCAGCATCTTTTTCCAAAAGACTTCACCGAACTCACTACACAACCAGCTACCTTAAAATGACTAAACTTTCCAGTGAACATACACACACACACATGTATGCACGCACACACGTACACACTCACAATACGTGTTCCCATCATTTTCCTACCAGATGCATGGATCAGCATCCCTTCTACAGATGTGCTTACTCTTCCTTGCACAGAAGACCTACTTAAGCATGTGCTACGGGTTTGGAACTACCCAAGAACTGACTCGTAGCTTCAGCAATCTTGTGCTCCTTGAAGGAGAAGAAAACGAATGAGCCTATCCCCGGCCATCCATCCTTAGGCTTGCCCCCAAAATGTTCTGCATCAAATCACACATCCTCCCCAGATGGGATTTTAAAGGTCAGCTCTCCAATGCTCGTATAAAAAATGAGGTTTTTACTGACTTACAAATGAGCTGTGGGCAACCACAGCTACCTTAAGAGGGTCGTTTTATTCTCATCCCTCCATTACTAAAAGCAACACCTTCCCAGACTCTAGGGCTAACAACCTTACACTTAACTCACTGATTTCTTTCCAAGCAAGACCAGGAATTTTAAATATTGTCTATAAACTTGTGGTGGGGGTAAGTATTTTTAACAGGAAAAAGCAGTTCTCAGCTCCCATTGCACTAAGCCTTCCACTTTATGCTTTTATCAATGAGGTCCTGTTTCCTTTCCAGTCACTAACAGCAACACCACCATCACTGTCTCTCAACACTCACAGTTGGCACCAACCATTCGTATGTGGAAAGGGGTTGAAAAGCTGTACCCCATGGGTCTGAGTCCCTGTCACATGAGGAGCTACAGTAATTGAAACTCTAGACAGCCTTCAAGCTCAGTTGAGCTTCCGTCTCTAATAATAATCACCTCCAGTCACTGGCGCCTACACTCCACCGGACACAGCATTGAGCCCTTTACATCAAATCCTCAGCAGCCCTGAGAGGAAGGCACTGTGGACATGGGGGTCTGAGCATACTGACTTTAAAGTGAGAACTACAGTTCAAGGACAGCCTCCATATTAACTCTAGGAAAGTTATTTTACTATTCTTTGCCTTAGGGGCTTTATCTATAAAGAGAAAAAGAGAGGGGGGAAGACAGAGAGGGAGAGAGAGAGAGAGAGAGAGAGAGAGAGAGAGAGAGAGAGAAAGGAAGGGAGACAGAGAGGGAGAGAGGGGGGAAGAGAGAGAGGGAGAGAGGGAGAAAGAAAGGGAGGGAGGGAGATGAAGAGGGGGAGGTGAGAGAGAGAGAGAGAGAGAGAGAGAGAGAGAGAGAGAGCAACATAAAAGAAACCTATAGAACTCTATTTCAATGCTATCGCCCCTCCCCAATTTGATGATAGAGTACCTGGGACTCCAATTTGCAAACTTAGGAGACACTAAAGATGGATTATAAGCAGATGAACCTAATTCTGTATGGTTTGCCTTATCCAGCAATGTTTTCTTTCTGTTCCCAACGTGACTGATCACTGTGGGACACTAGAATTGAGATTCTTGACAGTGGAGTGCACAGCACCAGAACAGATGAAGGTCTTCTAGCCTGCCCCGAGCCATCCTTCTATAGACGGCTCTGGGCTAGGTACCCTCGCCGTCTTTGGGATCCCTAGATCAGCCGGGTATCACAAAACAGACCTGTTGGGAGCCAGTGAAAGGCACACACCATACGCTTGAAAGAAACTAAACCACCCAGGTCTCAGTGACGGGACACAGTGCCACAAAGAGTGTAGCTCAAGAGAGCCAAGACTATGACAAATGAGGTCAGACCAGAAGTATAATGCACCGTTTTTATAGTTCAAAAGTCCTATTGCAATAAAGTAAAGCATAGCATTAAACTATGGCAATATGTGCTTGCATGTGATTTCGATCCATTATTTTACAGCCACAAGATTAATTCCAGATCACTGAGAATTCATGAGACAATAAAGAATATCATGACTTGAGATATTTCTGGTCTTCTAACAAACGATTTTTGCCAGACTCTCTCTGGCTCTAGGGTAGCTGATGTTTTATGGCTGCCTGGAATGACAGTCCCTTCACCAGCCTTGCCTTTGCTCACCAGGTGGAAAAAAGAAAACAGGTGGATAAGCATGACGTGACAATCAGCCTTCCCTAATGGGACAAGAGCATCTCAGTTCTAGCCAATTGTCCCACCACACAAAGGCGATCAGATTGCCATGAAGCCGCTCTTATTGGGAAATCTGGGAATCAAGGCATTTGTGTGATACTTCTGGTGGCTAAATACAATTTGTTAATTTAAACAAGATGCAAGTGTATGCGTATGAGCAAGAATAGCTACATACATACATACCAGAGAGAGAGAGAGATTATACTTTGGGTCTACTACAACGCTTCTATAAAGAATCCAGATCCAGTGCCCTTTGGCCAATTATAGTCTTGACTTTTTCTTGAAAAAATTACGACTTATTAAATTCAAGAGAGGAAAAAGTAAGCAATCAAAAAGATGCTATTGTAACAAATAGCTCAGCATTTAAGCATGTCTAAAGTAAATCATTTAAAGGTAACTCCCCTTAGTTCATTACGAAAGACTTTCTAAACCTTGCCGGCCGGGCATCAACACAGGACCCTTGTGTGCACATATGGAGATGAATCCAAAGCCCATCCAGCACCAGAACAAACAACCTCGTTTGGCTCTCCTCCGGCAGCTTCTTCATCTAGTTTTATATTAAATTCAGTCCTCTTCCAGCCAAGCTGCAAACACCTGGACGGGGTTATCAGAAGCACGAGCTCATGAAGAGGAGCAGACAAGAACGAAGACCCCAAATTTATTGCTGTGTTTGGTTGTGGAGGGAGGATCGCACTGGGCTAGCAGCCTTGCTCCTAATCTGCCTGAGACTTTCCACCAGGAATTCATATTCCACGTGCTCTCTCTGGCACAAACAATATTTCCTCATTTCTTTTCCCCAAGCTGTTTCCTGTGACTTGTCTTTCTCTGTTTGCTCAGGGGAGGTGTGCTATTAAGTCCGAGGCAGCTCCTCCATCTCCAGGGAAAAGCTTGACATCGTTCAGGTGAGGACTTCCTTCTATTATTTATAGATTTAAAAAAAAAAAAAACTTTACATTGTAAAATAGCAGAACACCCCCCCCACACCGCCTTCTAAAACCCTTTTATGAAATAAACTGAACAGTCTGCATGTTCAGAAAGACAAAGCTGGGGTGCTGAAAGTTAGATTGCCCCAAGTTGCCCCAAGGTCACACGCAAAAGTGGAAGCTCTCCAGGGGGCTTCCCCCATGTGTGAGTGCTGATACGGCCACCTGGATGCCTAAGAGCACAGCAGTGTGAAATGGACTAGCTGGCACTATTTTAACACGCACATCTGTGCCAAGCTGCTTCCCGGTGCATTAGCTCATCGATTTTACGGCATCTCTATGACATTAGATAGCCGTATTAGTCTCATTTTAAAGATGATGAAATTGGAACACGGCAGACGTTATGAACATTCTTTCCTTGGCTAGACGCTAGTCGTTGTCAGCCAAGCCCCGACTTGTAGGCTTCCATGTTCGTCGCTACATTATCCAGTTTTAGCAAGAAACTTCTTAGTTCGGGGTAGCCAGATTCCCCCATTTCCAGAATCTAACAGACTCCTCTCGCCCACCATCTCCCAGGCAACCTCAGCAAGAGTCCAACAGTATCAGGAAAACCAGAACCCCTCCTTAGTCCTCAGGATTCTCTTAGAAATTTTCTATATAGTGACCACCACCCTTCTGCTCCTTGGCTATAAATTCCCACTTCCCTGTGTTGTTTTAGAAGTGGGAGCCCAACTAACTCCTACTGCAAAGTCCATCACGGTGCTCCTATACTGGCTAGGATACCAATGAATCAAGTTTGTCTTCCCATTCTGTGATAAGAATCATAAATAATATTTGCTTTGATGATACCCAGCCTGTCACTGACAAAACCTGGATTTGGACACTAATGCCTGCACTCTGAATTGTCTACGACACCACACTGCCTCACTTGCTGGTCCCTAAGATACACGCAGGCTCAGGAAAGACAAAGTGTTCTCTCTGCTGTATGGACCTCAGGTCCTCCCATACCCACTACTAGTATATAAGCATCTTGGGAACAAGCACTATGGAGAAACCTGAGACCTCTAGCTACTGATAGACGCTGATGATTAGACTCAAAAAGAGAATAAGATGGATGAAATCAGACAAAATGTCACTAATGGGAACATGACCGATGAAAGATTGACAAAATAAGTCCAGAAACCAGGTTTTTAAATAAGTATGTATCTGTTCATTTTTGTTTGAAAACAAAAAAAAAAGAGCAAAAATAAAACTCATCAGCCCAGTGTTATGGTCACAAAACCACAGTGCAACTTAGTTGGGTAGAAAGCCACAAGGCCTGGCTTTCCAGAGTTTGCTCAGTTCTTCTGTAGATGTAGAAGCCAGGCTCTCTCTCTGGGCAGCACACATCTTTGATAAATGGATGAACACTTCGTTACTCCTTCCTCCAGAGCCAGGAGTCGCTTCCATTAAGTTCTCATTTGATGTGACAAAATGACTTTTCAGGAAAACGTGAAGGCTATATGCCAAAAATGCTAAGTGTGGCCATTGCCGCTGAGATATTACAAATGACCTGTATTTTCTTTCCTTCCCCCATCCATTTCAAAATTTTCTATAATGAGTGTGTAAGAAGCAGGAGAAACTATGGCTTTTGTAAAGACTTTTCAGGAGAGGAATCGCTAAGACAGCCGGCACCGGCGCCCCCTGCACTGCTGAGAGAAGTGTGTTTTTATGGCCATTGTAAAGGACAGACTCTCGGGCCCTGGGAAGAATAATGGTGCTCCACTTGGTGATTGATTCCTCCCAACCCGAACTGTATTTCTCCCTTACACCTCGTCTGGATTTAAGCTTTCAAATGGCAGTGTTCCCACCTTCGGTAAGACCTGTCCTAAAGTGGCAATCCACCCAGCAGAATTATTTCACAGATGGCCGTCCTCACAGAGACAAGCATGCAAAGCGGCGGGCAAATGGTGGCGTTTCTAAGAAGCAAGCGACAGGAGTTTTAATCGCCGTGGGTCCAGTCTCGCGTCATGTCGTCACGTTTCTTATAGTGCCACCATTCATAGCCGTGTCTCATAACGTACAGTAATACATTTTACATCTCCTAAATGTACTCTTGAGTTTTTATACCACAGCGCAGAAGAATGGCTTTGAAAATCCTTTTGACTTCTTTATTTGAAAACTACATTTGTGGAGCGGGGTAATTAAATTCCTATAGTTTGATATAACATTACCTCCACTATTCTAGCTGATAAAAAGAAAAAAAAAATCCCAACCATCTTCTTTCTGCTTTTGCCGGGAATGGAATTACACCGCAGATATTTCTGTTAATGCACGTTAAGAGCCTGGGAGCCTACGCCATTGTAGTTAAACCAGAAATCTCTCTCCCCACCACATCTTCACGGAAATTAAAGTGACTACGAAAATCCCCTGGACTTGATGAATGCATTCAAAGTTTCTTTGAGAAGAAAAGGTAAGAAATCCTCAGTGTCAAGACTTTTAAACCGCAGTACAATCCAGAGAATTCTTCAACCAACACCATACTTCCTAGCTGAGTTTCCTAGGCAATGATGAGGGAACTGGGGCTGTGCCCAAGCAGGGTACCACTGACATCATGGTCCCCAAGACAAGGGTCAGTTATCTCCTTTGTTCTTTGCCCCACACCAAGTGATGGAACAATATTCCTTAGGAGGCATAAGGAAGTAAGAGAATTTGTGCCTAACCTGAGGATAAACTGCCGCTTGAGCCCACTGCGAAAACCTTAAATGTAGGTCCTCTCCTCACCATTGTGTCTACTGCCCTTAGGGCTCAGAAATCAATATTTCATATTGATCATTTGAATTTCTAAATCTGACCCCAATGCTTATGCGCATTAATAAATTTGTATGACTTCGTCTTGCTAATCTCTGACGGAGAAGACTCCAATATCGAGCCTTCAAAGGGAAAGATGAAGGTGGGGGTAGAAAATTCCATCCTTAGTTAGGGATTTAGCTCGCAGGGGGAGAGCTCTTGCATGACAAGGGCGAAGTCCTAGGTTAAATCCCCAGCACCAGGGGAAAGGAAGTTAGATGGGGTGGATTTCTTCAGGCTACCTGCCAGACATCCCAAATATCCTCTTCAGCAAAGCCTATGGAACACTGAGGGGTGGCGCTGGTGACTGTGGGGTAGTGTGGGGACAATTTGATATTAGTATAGAACAAGTAGATTCGGTGTTCTCTCGGTGCTCCGGGAATAATGTTACCACCGCCGCTTTGTTTTTATGAGTTCCCAAATTTCTAAACTAGGTGTTCTGTGTTTGCTTTCTCTTCTCATCTGTTATATGATAGCTCTCAGAGGCCCCTGGGATACAGTTATAAATGACCAAGACAGATTTGAGTTGCTAAAGTGTACAACTATTTCACGCCACAGACAGATTTGTTCCCGAACAAGGTGGGCAATGCAGGGCTCTCGTAATATGAATCAATGGCAAACGCCTCATAATCGCAACAACACAAAGGGATAGAACAAAACAGCCTTGGCCGTAATATTAAACGTTCTCAGAAGAGAATTAGTCCAAAGAAAGCATGGCCTCGGGCATCTGGACAGAAAGAGTGATGATGAGAGACGGCAATAAAAACCAGGAAGACAAGTTCAAGAATTAAAGCATTGCTCGCAAGATGACTCTCCTTTTCTATCTGCACAGCAGATAGAAAAGTGAGTGTAATGAGTTGGAATAGATATTATTAACTTTTAATTAAGTTCCTTGGTAATAACATACAAACTGATCGTCCACCCAAACATCTCAATTAACGATGTTGAACAGCACGTTCCTCCTTCCAGCTCTCGGCCAGCTTTAGAGTAAATGACTACAACAGCTGAACCGATGAAAAGAGTCTATGCAGAATAAATAAGCCTGGGGCTTATTTGGGCTTTCCATAAAGATACTAAAGCGGTCATTTTTAATGCCATCCATGTTCAGGAAGAACGACCCCTGGACACACGTCTTCTAGCATCGAAAGCATCTCCACCCACAGTCAGGTATATGAAGAAAAGGGAGCTTAAGAAACAAGCCAGCATGCTCGGCAAATAGGAAATAGCAGTAAGACCTTCGTCAATGAAGACCAGCCTTATAATGACACTTCTAATGTGAACTAGGCTTGGTTCGCAGCTTAAGACCAATTATACATTTCAGTGCTGCTCTCAACAGAAGGAAGTACAGGCTAGACACGGAAATTCAGACACAATTTGATGATGGTCATCAAAGCCCCAGACAGCACAAAACGATCTCAGAAACAAACTTTTTGTTTGATAAGTTAAGTACAAACCGAACTCGGTATGACTAATATCAGGTAATTCTACGAGGAAAAAAAAAAAATTTAGTTGGTCAGAATGCTGTGCTTAGAGTGAATTCTGCCATTTCAGAAGATAGTCTGGACTTTCATCTGCTAAAACTGTGCTTCTTAGAATATCAGTAGAGTGGAATGCCAGCGTGCAAAGGGGATTGCTGTTTAATGTCTGTTCTCCATTCTCAAAAGCTCGGTTTTTTTCACACTGACTTTTTCAAAATGGACCCTCATCTGTCAATGTCAAAAAAGTTTGTTAGCTGAAATATCTTCCTAAACTAACAAAACAAAACCCACTGTTAAATTAGCAGTATAAGTTAAAAACAGTTGCACCTCGCAAAGAAGGAAATGTGGCAAACGTAATTAACTTTTTATCACTTGCGGAAGCTCACCTTGCATATTATCTTATCAAAGGTTCTAAAAAGCCCTATAATTTTAAAATATTTATTTATTTATTATGTATACAATATTCTGTCTGTGTGTCTGCCTGCAGGCCAGAAGAGGGCACTAGACCCCATTACAGATGGTTGTGAGCTACCATGTGGTTGCTGGGAATTGAACTCAGGACCTTTGGAAGAGCAGGCAATGCTCTTAAACTCTGAGCCATCTCTCCAGCTCCCAAAAGCCCTATAATTTAAAGCAAAGTTTTCTGTTCACTTAGTGTTTTCCAAGCTCTGCCCATAGATGTTTCTTTTTCACGAGGCTCACACTCCGGGGACATATCCTGGGAAAGACTGTTTATTCCTCCATTGTCCTTGGCTACAACTCTCCTCTCGGCAGCATTATGGGCCCCAGGAATAAAACCCCTTCCATCAGAAAGGGAAGGTAAACACATTTCAGGGTCAGCAGACCTGAATGGATGACCTAAAACCCTCTATAGATGGAAAATGCCAACAGGGCCAGAGGCCAATTCATTCCACTTAGGAAACATCTGTGTTCATATTGATTGTGTCTTCTACAGATGTTGAGCCACTTAGTCCGTCGCAAATGCCTTTATAATGTGAGGAACGAACTGTCAGAAGAAGCCTTCTGTGTCATAGGATGGAGTGCACATTTGCTGACAGATTCCCTCCTGTATACTCTGACTCTGGACGGAAGGGACATCTGTGTACTTCTAGTTCTGGTTCTTAGGTTTCCTTGATCAGTACATTTCTGCTTGCGCATCACTGTGCAGATGAGTAGTAATTGGTCTCACAGACTGAAGAAGAGTGTGGTACTCAACGGAACCAGCGCACGGCTGGGTCCATTTTCACGCTGTGCGGCAGGAAGTTTTATAACAAAGAGGATATCCTATCGTACTGAGGTTTCAATAGAAAGGATTCTAGATACACAAACGAGGCTGAAAGATCACTGTGTGGCTTTGGAAAGTCATGCTGGGGCACTGTCTAACTAACCTACCTTTTCTTCAATGCCACTTGTTTCTTCTGCTGCCAGACTGAAGGCTACTGTCTTCAACTGCACAGGTCTGAAAAACTGGACAGGAAGATAGACCTCTGGGCATACTTGGGAAAGATTATCTAGATTACAGTTAGCATCTGAGAAAGTCTATAAGGGATTGGCTTCTTTACATTAATTGATGTGGGAAGGCCCATCTAAACTATGGGCTGGACTGGTCCTGGGCAGAACAGCCTGAGCTGGAAAAAGACAAGTGGGCATTCGCAGAGATACATGGGCACTGGCGTACATGCGTGGCCACTGGCACACACGCCAGTGTGTGGGACTGGCTGTCTCAGCCTCCTGCGGCTTTGACTTCCCTCCATGAAGGACTGTACCCTTGACTTGTGAACCAAAATAAACACTTTCTCGCTTCCATTTTTTTTTGTCATGGTTTACAACCATTTGAAGTTATAATTCAGGGTCTGTGAGATGACTCTGTAGGTAAATACATTTTCCACTTGAAACGGATCCCCAGCATCCACTTGGTAGAAAGAGAGAAGCAATTCCAATCAATTGTCCTCTCACTTGTACATCTGTAGTAAGGCACACGTGTGTACACACACGTAGGCAAGAAACAAGTAAATAAACAGACACAAGCAACTTTAAGTTATAATTGAAATCAACTTATCTTTCAGCACAAGATACTGTATTGCAGTAGCCATCCCCTCTTAGGGAAAAAAAAAAAAAGATTCTGTTGTCTCCCAACAGGACTGCATAATTGGGGATAAACAGCATATTGTAAAGATGAATCTGACGTGATCCCGCCCCTTAAACATAGTGAAGTCTAGTGTAAAATCTCACTTCCAAAACAAAGACAGGCCACTTTGATTCTACAGCTCTGTTTCTATTTATAGATGTGGTTCATTAACAATGGACATTTAGTTTTAATTTTTCGTCTACAGGCCTTTAGGTATAATATATTTTTCTCCAGTTCTCCACAGACTCTACGGTTTCTTATTAGTTTATATAAGGCTGGTTCATACCTATCTGTTTGCTACCTATCTGGCCACGGACGGCATTTAAGTTTACAAACCCGAGGTGCACACGAATGTATTAAATCCACCATAACCAGCAAGGAGAAGTACTTTATCTCAAAATTATAACACATGCCGTGTAGCCCTTGTTGGAAATATTTTTGCCTATCTGCCGTGCACAGACCCAGGACAGCTATGAGGAGTAGGACTCTAGCGGCCAAAACTAATAGCCTTATTCATCACCGACCGGAGGGCAAGCTATTTACATGTATAACAATGCATCTGAAACCCGTTTTCCAAGCATCATCATCAATTTCTTTCGATACAAAAGAGGTTCATTTAAACGGTTCTCGGGGCATAGAAACCATTGCCCACAGGAAGCCGCAGAGATAGCTTCATTCTCAAAACGGAGCATCATTAACTTGTCAAAATAAATGCCAGGCAGAGACACAGCAAGGGAATACAGTGTCTACAGGCAGTGCAGCCTGAACCCCTCTGTAAAACAGCCCCGCATGTCCAAAAGCTGCCTGAGACTAAACCAAGTTTGGCCGTGGCAATTAGCCTGAGTGGATGTTGCTTTTCCCCTTAGACAGATTTGTTGACAGTGCATCCCATAAAGTTATTAAGTGTCTCCTTTCATGAGTCATAATTGTGTGTTTATATGTGCTTAGATTCACTATAAACAAGGAAAAGCGGGCACTGTATACACAGAAGCATTAATAATATAAACCTCACCTAGAGGACAGGAATAATAATACAGTCTGTCTCGCGGTCTATGTAAACGGCAATGGCGGCAGTTTGCCGTCTGTCCCCTCTGCGATTTTTCTCGTTCGGTCCCTCTTTTTTTTTCTTTTTTTTGGGGGGGGGGGTAGGGACAGGGTTTCTCCGTAGCTTTTTGGTTCCTGTCCTAGAACTAGCTCTTGTAGACCAGACTGGCCTCGAACTCACAGAGATCCGCCTGCCTCTGCCTCCCAAGTGCTGGGATTAAAGGTGTGCGCCACCACCGCCTGACCCTCGTTGGGTCCCTCTTATCCCTCATCTTTACCTACTATTTCTTCAGGATATCTGACGCAAAAGAGTTTGTGAAATGGACTAATAACGGCTCCCTTTCTCATCAGATGTAGCCAGCCACAACTCACCCCAGCCACCGGACTTCTTGCCCCTGCCGGTGAGACTTGAACTCTTAAGCTCTTCCGTCTTTACGAATGAATCAATTTTCCTCCTAGCTTCAGTGTGTGGCCCGGAAAGTCATTAATATGCATGTTAGCCAGCAGGCTGTTTATGCGTTGTGTACTTTGAAACGGTCTGGTTGGATTCCGTGTTGTCTTCCAAGGCCACCTTCCCGTCTTGCCCCACTCAAGTCTGTTTTTCACTGAGAGACGGCCATAGTTCTGGGTGTCAACGGCAACTGTATTACCCAGTTCAGAGAAGTCGCCCACTTTATCACAGTGTGAGCATCCCTCTCCACATTCTCCACGCTACCCAGAAAAGTCTTTCCAGAATGGTCTTTGGCTTGCCACACTTCAAAGTAAGCAATGAATTTAGGAAATTGGAAAGAATTGGAACTGCAAGTCAGAAGGAGTTATGTTGGGAGGTCAGGCAATGTCGATTAAAGAGAATCGAGGAAACCAAGCTGATGGAGGAATGTCATTGGTTAAATAAAAAGAAACTGCTTGGCTCTCATTGGTTAGAAGATAGGTGGGAGGAGTAAACAGAACAGAACGCTGGGAGGAAGAGGAAGTGAGCTCAGACTCCACAGCTCTCCTCTTGGGAGCAGACGCCTGAGAGAGACACCATGCCCCGCTCCCTGGCAGACACACGCCATGAAGCTCTGACCCAGGATGGACTAGGCTAGAATCTTCCCAGTAAGACTGGTTCTCACAGATTATTAGAGATGGGTTGATCGGGATATCAGAATTAGCCAGTAAGGGCTAGAGCTAAAGGGCCAAGCAGTGTTTAAATGAATACAGTTTGTGTGTTGTTATTTCGGGGCATAAGCTAGCCAGGCAGCTGGGGTGCCGGGGACGTAGCCCGCTGCTCATGTTACTACAGATTGGCGCCCAGACGTGTGGACAACTGAATCCACTGAAAGCCTGAGAAAGCTTGGGAAAGAGAAGAGTATGTTTTCCTGGTAGCTGCAATTTAATAGAGGCTTCCTGACTCAGCTTTAGCTGCAAAACCCTGCAGCTCATTAAGAGGTCCTGCCACGAAACACTTAAATGGTGTTAACGAAAAGCTGAACACATGCTTTTCGGTTTTCAGCCGTAGCAGGAAAAAAGCTGCGCCGTTTAAAAATGCCAGCTTTCTGGGCTGTCCTGCCAGGGCAAACTCTGACTCTTTTACGCAGGCGGTTCGTGTGGTTTGCAAGCACAGGCTGCTGAAGCTCACTTGCTGGCAGGGACCTTGAAATGCCATAGAGTTGTGGCAGTAAACATGGCTACAGCCAGTACCTCAGCCATGAGGCTGGAAAGCTAAGGAATGGGCTACATCTAGCCGGCAAAGCCACGGCTTAGTCCTACTGATATTGCTTGGTAAATTAAAGACTCGTGTGGTCAGAAAAAGAGAGATATACAGTAAAGAGAGATTCAAAGATAAAGAAAATTTCTAAATGGTTTACAGTGTGTTAAGAATATATGCAGACTAAAAGTTGAAGTTCTTAAAGTAAAAAACAAAAAAGAAAGGAAGAGAGTTGTTGTGTGTGGTAGTACACACCTTTAATCCCAACACTTGGAAGGCAGAGGGAGACTGACCTCTGTGACTTCAAGTTGTGGTAGCACACGCCTTTAATCCCAGTGCCTAGAAGGCAGGGACAAACAGATCTCTGTGAGTTCAAGGTGTAGTAGCTGTACACCTTTAATCCCAATGCCTGGGAGGCAGAGACAGGTGGATCTCTGAGAGTTCAAGGAAAGCCTGGTCTACAGAGTTATTCCAGGTCAAAGATACAGAGAACCTGTCTCAAAAAACAAAAAATAAAAGTAAAAATAAACGAAATAATTGCTTCGCTCAACTGCCAACTGAGATGAAACTAGCACACAGGTTATACCATGAAAGACCTAATTAACGACGCCCCCATTCAGCAGGAAGCAGTTTGGAGAGAAAAAACTGCGCCCATGTTCCCAAATATGGTTTATAAATGTTCTTTTACATTTAAAGGGGAATATGATATAGATATGAATAATTTGCATTAGTATAGATTTTGCTTTATTGATAGAGATTTAAGGTCAGTTTTGTTATATGTATTTCTGATCTTTATTAAGGTATTGTGATTGTGTAGTTCATTTAAAAATGTAATGTATATAGGTAGTTAATAGATAATCATAATAGTCAAGTTTGTAGTCATGTTAGTTAAGATTTTCTAGATGTGCATAGATATATTTTAGATAGGCATTTTTCATATTTTCAAAGATTATAGAATATGGCATTTTAAAAGTTTTAATAACTTAGGGTTTTTCATGACAATGAGACACTCTGCTCCTGGCAGCACCAATCTACTTCAGGAAGAAGATGGGCATCAAAGAGGATCTTTATGGAGTTTGATAGCCATTTGGGCAAGAAACTGCTCTTGCCTGGACTATTGCATAAACTGGACACAGAGAACCCACAGAGAGAGGACTACTGAACTTGCCTAAGGTAAGATGATCTTTCGGGGTTCCTGATTCATGAAAGAGTCTGCGAGACATTCTGCAGGACACAACAGATAGTGACTGAACTGACTTTGAATTTTCCTGCTTTATGGAAATGTGTGCTGGATAGCATGGGCCTGAAGGCTGAAGATGGATGCCCCAACGGTACAGAGGAACTTTGGGTGACTGTCCAGGCAGCGAGATGTCTCTGTCATTTCTAGAGTTTTAAAAGTTGCTTTTTTCTTGTTTGCTTAGGTAGTATTGTATCTTTCTGGAGTCTTTGATGAAGTTAAGAATAGTTAGTTATAGTTATAGTTTTCCTCAGTTATGATAAAGATTATTGTAACTTTTACTTGATAACTGTTTCGTTATATGTAATTTTGCTATGTTAAAGTTAAAGCCTTTTTTCTTTTTTGTTTAAACCGAAAAAGGGGAAATGATGGAGGAAGGTCATTGGTTAAATAAAAAGAAACTGCTTGGCTCTCATTGGTTAGAAGATAGGTGGGAGGAGTAAACAGAACAGAACGCTGGGAGGAAGAGGAAGTGAGCTCAGACTCCACAGCTCTCCTCTCGGGAGCAGACACCTGAGAGAGACGCCATGCCCCGCTCCCGGGCAGACACACGCCATGAAGCTCCGACCCAGGATGGACTAGGCTAGAATCTTCCCGGTAAGACCGGTTCTCACAGATTATTAGAGATGGGTTGATCGGGATATCAGAATTAGCCAGTAAGGATTAGAGCTAAAGGGCCAAGCAGTGTTTAAATGAATACAGTTTGTGTGTTGTTATTTCGGGGCATAAGCTAGCCAGGCGGCTGGGGTGCCGGGGACGTAGCTCACCGCTCATATTACTACACCAAGCAAAGCAGGGGGATCACTGCACACACTCATACACACACTCGAACACACGCACACACTCGCACATGCACACATACACACATGTCTCTACTATACTGACAGAAATACAAAACGTTTTGCATTCAAGTCTTTTGTAAACTTACATTCTGCTTTTAACAGGTCAAAACTACTGCAAGATTGCAAGCAGGCTGCCCTTCTCGGTGGGCGGTTAATCCCCCTTCATCTGGCACGAGTTATTCCATAGTTGGAAAACACTGTCTTTTCTAGATTCTGCCCTCATTTACAAATCCTAGTCTCAAACACCATACTGGTTCATTTTGTGTCAAAAAACTAGAGTCCCCTGGGAAGAAGAAAGCTCAGTTAAGGAACTGCTTCCATGACGCTGGCGCCTGGGCATGTTCAGGGGATATTTTCTTGATTGATGATTGATGCGGGCGGCCCAGCCCATTGTGAAAGGGTGCTATTCCTGGGCAGGTGGTCCTGGTAGTATAGGCAAACTGACAAGCCCGTGGGAAGTCAGCCAGCGAGCAACATTTCTCTACAGTTCCTGCCCTGACTTCCCTCAACAATGGACTATGACAAGGAAATGCAAGGCAAGGAAAACCTTTCTGCTTTTGCTCAGTATGGTTTATCACAGAAACCTAGCTGCAAACTAGGTGCAGTTCAGGGAAAAGACAACGAAGGGGAAGGGGGCTAAAAAAGAGGGAGCAAGAAAAAGACAGAGGAATATGAAAAATGGCCTAATAAACTCTATCAGTTGCAAGTGTTTTAACGTATAGAGCAAAGACAGCCAAGGATATTAGGAACATAATAAGAAATTTTCTTATCAAAAAAATTCTTCCTGCCCTTGTAACAAAGGGCATTATAGATATTATATATTCCCCCTAAAAAATAGAAAAGTAGAAGCAAAGAATAATGCCCCCCGAAGCTACCCATACCCTAATCTGATCCTCAGAACCTGGGAACATGTGCCTCTTCTAGATGTTATTAGATGTACAGGCCTTTTTAAAAACAGGGTAGTCCTGGCTGCCCTAAAACTCGTTCTATAGACCAGGCTGGCCTTGAACTCAGAGATCTGCCTGCCTCTGCTTCCTAGGTGCTGAGATTAAAAGTCTTAGTCCTGGTCTTGAGATGGAAAGATTATCACAAATGAAAAAGCAAACCTACTTCTACTTTTTCATATATTTCATGGTTCCTACCTCTCTAATGCAAAGAAAGAGAAGATACACTGAAAGAACTTGCTGGGGTTTTGTTTTGTTTTGTTTTCAAAAAAAATTAAGAGAAGGTTGGGGAAGACATCTCAATCAGTGGAGTGCTTCTCTTAGAAGCACAATGATCTGAGTTCATTTCCAGAACCTATGTTTAAAGAAAAATAAAGAGAGAATAAATAGTTAATAAAAATAAATTTAAAATAGAGGAATAAATAAAGTAATAAAAATAGATTAAAGTAATAAATAAAAATTAAAATAATTTTTTAAAATAAGTACTAAAACGTCTGGGCGTGGTAGTACTTGCTTGTAATCCCATTGCTAGGAAGGCAGAAATGGGCAGACCCTGGCTAACTACTTGCCGAGAGATCAGGCCAGTGAGAAGAGAGCCTGTTTCAGAAAAGATGGGCAATGCCTGAGGCACAAGACTTGAGGCTGTACTCTGGGTCTCTGCTCACACATACAGACATGTGAATGCATGCGTACACATGTGCACACACACATACATATACACAAGAAAACGTATTTCCACTTTTTATCTGTATATGTGTGTATGCGTACTGTATGCATATGTGTGGGTAAGTGCACCTACTTGGAGGTCAGTGGCCAACAGTAAGCATTTTCCTCTATTGCTTTCTACCTTAGTTTTTGGGACAAGGGCCCTCACTGAACCCAGACCTCACTGACTGGCTAGGTTTGCTGGCCAGCAAGATTCAAGGATCTGCTTCCCACGATGACCACCGCCACCAAGCCGGGATTACGGCACATGCCATCATACCTAATAGCTGGGTGCTGAGGATTTGAACTCGGGTCCTCAAGCTTGCACATCAAGCACTTTACCCAATGAGCCATTTCCCAGGCGAGAAAAATTATTTCTTGTTGGGAGTAAAGAGCATTCTTTCAATATATAACTGTGGCAAACACACTCAATTGAAGGCTGCCTCTCCATACCAGGAAGCTATACTCATTTAAGCTTTCTGTCCCTGCAGGCTGGTGAGCCTCTAAGCATCTTTCTACTCCTAGACTCTGAACTCATGAAAAAGTAAGGTGTGTAAGCTTTGTAGATTTGACTCTTTAACATCTTAAACACAACATCCAACCCTCCCTTTCCTCCTGCATCACTTGTCTGGGGAAAACCCTCCCTGATATCATAACATCGAGTTAGTCTTTTCTGGGTTTCTACTTAGAATAACTGCTGAGCCTGAGTTTCTTAATGCTGTCTCAAATCATATCTGATTATAACCATATCAACTTGCCAAAGAAATAACTCTAGCTGCAGTTTCTACTCTGCCACAAATGCACACCTTTTACTATGACAAATATTTCCACAGGATTCAGTAAACTACAGCTATAGGTCAAATCTAGCCCAGTTCTAGCTTTTATGAATAAAGTTTTATTGGAATACACACATAAGCATTCATTCATATATTCTCTATGGCTATTTTTGTTTCAGAGCAGCTGAACTAATTTTGTCACAGCTCTCAACCCTAAAATACTGTCTAACCCTTTATATCGCATCTAGCCGACCTCTATATAGGAAGATTAAAATACATATTTTAGTAGTTAACAAACCAAGAGTTCATTATCTTTTGCAAAACAAGAACATAGCTAGAGTGAAATTACGCTCTCCGCAGAACATTTGCCTAGGGTTCCCAGTTACTGGCCATGGGCTTTATTTCACCATACAATTAACCACCGAGCAGACTTTGCAGTTGAAAATGAACTCACCGTGGCTAGCTTCTGCACGTCCTCATCGGATGCTCCCAGGGACGCTAAGCCTATTTCTTGGGAAAACTGAGCAAATTTCGGATCTGCAAGCAGTGGAACGTGTCCCAAGAGTTCGTGGCATGTATCTCTGTAAGGGGAAAAAAAAAAATCTTGAAGTCATGTCACACAAGAAGCTTTAAACTACCGTAACCTGTAGAACAAGACTTGAAATCCTAAACAGAATCGTAGTCTATAAATGATTACCATTAATCATACTTGAAAGGCAGACGCGGGGTATGATTAATGACACTGACGTTGGATGATAAATCATACATTCATTCGTAGTGAGGGCCTGAGAGTGTGGAGGGAGGACACGTGCCTGTGAGAGCAGGTGCTTGTGCGCCTATGGAGGCCAGCGACCATCCCAGGTGTCATTCCTTAGGTGCCAGGTACCATTTTTTTTCTCTCTTCTGAGACAGAGTCTTCTGTTGGCCTGGAACTCACCTAGTAGACTCTCTGCCTAGACAGTGAGCCCCGGATCCAGCTGTCTCCGCCTCCTTTCCTCTGGAATTTGACTTTTTTCTTACATGGATTCTCAGCTCAAACTTAGGTTCTCAGGCTTGAGAGCCAAACGTTTTACCAACTGAGCCATTTCTTCAGGCTGAGGTATAATCATTTTAATGAAGCACAATAAAAGCCCTTACTTTGGGGGAGATGGCCCTGCCATGTGGCCAGTGGAGGCCTGGAACCCGTACTCTTCCCAGATCTGCTTTCCCAGGTGAGAAGCCTACCCAAACAGGCGTGAGCTACCACTTTGGGAAGCCATTTCTGTTCCTGAGACCATGGTGTTTGTTTTACATTTGATACTCCAGACAGCCTTAGCAAACAGAACTTCTCAGTGCAAGATCCTGCAGGTCACGATGGACAAGCTCCTAAGATCACTCGCCATTTGGCCACCACATTATAAACAAAGTTTGACTGAAACGCAGCTGGGCCCGTTTATACACGTATTGTCCGCAGCTGTCATTGTTGTCAACAACGGCAGAATCAAATAGCTGTAACTGAGATCCCAGTTCCGCGAATCCTAAAATAATTTCGAGCTGACCCCTTGATAGAGAAAGCTTGCTGGTTTTCGGCATAGGTAGCAATAAACTAAATGAAATTGAGGCCAAAGGATGCCTTTGAAATTAAGTCCTTGTGTGACCACAGCAGCCTAACTTGGTAGAGAGTGACCGAAAGCCTCATTTGGGAGTAGAGTCTTGTAACAAATAGCAGAGTCTTAGCCAATTCCAGCAGCTCAGCTTCAATCACAGGTGGCTAGCTGATTCAAATAAGGCAATCACCCAGGTATCATCAGTTAAACTGTCCCTGCGGGTCACTTTCATTTTGTGCCCACAATTGGTCTCTGACCACCTTGCAGCCTTGGCTTGCAGCCTTGGCCTCACTGGGGCTTTAAGGCCCAATTCAGAAATCACAAATAAAAGCCAACTAAGCACGTGTGTGAGAGAGAGGATGTGTGTGCTGCTTGTAATTGAACTAATTGTAGTTTTTAGACTAAATCTGTTGTCTTTTGACTATAGTGCTAAAGCCAAAATTTGGGTTCGACTTGTTAGGATTTTGAAAGCCTTGTGCTCATCCTTAAATTCTTGTGTGCCCTTGTGAGCCTTCACGGGGTACTAAGAAAGACCAGAGGCTGTCATCAAAGTCACTGTCCAGGGAGACTTGATCTGTGGGCTTGTGCTCAGTTCCTTTGAGAAAGAGCCTTAGAAGACCCTCCCAGTTTCCAGAGCTGGACATAAACCTGGAAATAGCAAAAGCCTGCCGTATTCTCATTTGCTTGAGCTTCCCATTTGGAGCTGGATAAGAGGGCAAGGGATGGGTATGTGTCATAACTGAATAAGGCAGTTACCCTCCTAAGTCATTGTCATGAATTATAAACTGTGTTTGAGAGCAGGGTACACTGAAATTAGCTTTCCCATGACTCTCTCAGCATGGCTTGAGAGGCAGAAAGAGTTATGCTCATGATAAAAAAAAATAGAGTGCCTATATAGTAACTGAACAATATTTCTGAATTCACCTATGCCGAAATGTATCACTTCATAGATGCTCTGAAACCAAAGTCTGGTGCTACTGCCATTATTACAGGAACAGAGTCGGGGGAATACAATGGATCGTGGTAAATGGTATGAGTTTGATACCCACGTAAAACAGATGATATCACTCAAGCAACTTTGAGCTCACAACTCAAATCACATGGCCAAGACCGCCATAGACAGACCAGGTTGAGTGTCTATATGTATGTAGTAACCCTGCCCCTTTGTTCAGCGGGATGCGATGCACGACCTGTCTGTCCAGCTAAACACACTGGGCTTCAGAGGTGCTGTAACTTCTCCAGCTTTTGTGTGTCCTTGGGTCTGTTTTTTCTTCATTCCCTTGATGCCACAATCCCCGGAGCTATGCAAGGATGAGGCAGGAAAGAATACACTGAGAAGGCTTGGGATGTAGGCCAGTGGTTAAGGCCCTTGCTAAACAAGCATAAGGACTTGAGTTTGGATCCCCAGTGCCCGGGTAAAAAGCATGGCATTTGTAACCCCAGAGCCCGAGGGATGGAGACAAGCTAGCCAGAACAGTAAGCTCTACAAGTTCAATAAGAGACCCTGTCCCCAAAAGTCAGGGGGAGAGTGACAGAAGAAAACACCCTACATCAACTCCTGACCTCCAACACACGTGCACACACTCACACACATGTGCATACGCACATGTACACATACATGCATGTACACAAGAAAGTGTACTGAAACTTTATGAACTGGATACAGTGCTTAAAGTTTCGTGTCATGTGAACGATTTAATCTTCCCTCGCAATGAAGCTTCATTATGATGACCTTTTGATCAGTGGGAAAACTAAAATTGTGTAAACTTAATATTCTCCATGGTTCTGCCTTTAGTAAAAGACTTTGGACGAGACTTGAAATTCTTCTGGTTCAAAGTTGCATTCTTTCTGCTCTCTGCTTGTTTAATTTACAGATACAGTATAAATGAGGAGGAAGCCATGTCTCAGAGCATACGCCAGCGTAACCAACATAGTTAGCATAAGGAAAGCCGTAGTTAGCAGGAACTGCATCTCCTTTTCCTCCACTTCTAGCCCCATGCTTCCAAATCACTTGAGAGGCCTTTTTAAAATACCAAGCATCTAGACTCCACTCATGACCAGTTCAATCAGGCTTCCTGGGATTGACCGGGAAATCATTTTTTAAAGCTCCCCAGGTAAAATGAGCCACAGCCAGAGCCGAGACCCATTCTCACGGCTAATGGCACCGGACTCTCTCCCCAGCGGGCTGACAAAGAAATAGTGCTGAAATTTTAAGCTGAAGGTGCTTCTATGATCGGAGAAAACTAAGCGGCTGTCCACTGAAGTTGCATCGTAATCCTGGCGAATAATGAAAAAGCCATGACTGAAGAACAGGAAGCTAATTCCGCCTCCACCCGCTGTCAACTGGGGCGCACGCCTCACATTTCCATGCTGGGAGAACTCTGATCTCATTCCTGGGGTCTCCATCAAGGCTAGAATTAAGGTCAAGTGGCCTGCCCTGGAAAACTCTGGGCACTCCCATAGTAGCCTTTGCGATAAATACTAAAGCTCCCCTTTTGGTCTTGGAAGGAATGCAGCAACAAGAACTCCACATCAGACCAGATATCTATCAAAAAAATATTGAGACTGGTATTAGCCTAGTATCAGTAAAATCATGGGAGCAGAAAGAAGACTAAAAATTCGTGAATGCTGTACGGAGCCAGGCATGTTGCTGGGGGCCTTACACTGTAACAGAATAAGTCGTAACTACAGTAGCGGTTGATTCTTAGAATAATGTCAAATAAACCTAAAAGCCTGATTTATTGTAACTTATTGGAAATTTAAAAGCCTTACATAGAAGGACAGTCTCTCATGTAAGACTGTAAGAACAGAGACCTAACAGTCGCTTCAAAGTCAGCAGCTACAAAGGGGGGGAAAAAAGCACAAGATGGCCAAGAACACAAAGGAATCAATTCTCAGTGGAAAGAGCTGTGGCTTGTATTTTAAATTAAGGTGTCATTATCAGAAGCCAGTAATACACTAACCAACTTAAAAATCTCCACGATCCTCACAACAGCATGATAGGCACACTATACATAGGGTAAAAGAACTTATGAATCTGGAAGAAGCAAGTCATACAGTGTAACAGAGGGAGTTATATTGTCCCATTAAAGATGAACGCCTGAAGCAAGATGTCTAACAGAATCCTTAGCGGAACGTTAGGGATGGCCTTCGCTCTGTTATGGGTAGAGATGATTGTGCCATAGGTCACTACTTTGTGCTCTCTGCTCAATTTTGACTCCATGCAGGAGCCCTGAGAGAGATTCCTGAAGAAAATCTGGATGCAGAATACATAACAGCCTTACTTCTCATGGACCAATGCTACCAGGTCCCGTATTTCAAGGCCAAGAGTGAGGTTATTCTCCTTTGGGGCTGGTGGGACATTGAAATAAACACTACTCTTCTGTCTCCCCATGCCTTTGAGAGAGGAAGATAAAGAAGGAAGTACCCATAAACACAGAAACCAATGAGCAAAGAAAGATTTTCAACATTTCTGATAAACATACACACACACACACACACACACACACACACACACACACACACATTATAGGCTGGAGAGACGGCTCTGCATATAGAGCATTTGTTACTCTTGCGGAGGAGCTCGGTTCAATTCCCAGCATCCAGACGGCAACTCATAGCCATCTGTAACGCCACTTCGAGGGCATCTTCTCGCCTCTGTGAGCACCAGAAATGCACGCTGTGCCCATGTAGACGACAGGCATGCTGCACACATGTAGACATGCGGAAAAAACTCTCAAACACAGGAAATAAACAAATCTGAAACCATTTCTAAAGAACCCATGAACTATGAAACGGCACATTCCCCTTTGTTTCTCTCCGACGGACACGGAGCTGAAGCTGAGCGCCCGCAGTTTGAGGGAGTCTGAGAGGTGCCGGGGTGCAGCCCACGAGAGGAGCCTCCTCGCCAGCCTTTCTGCCAGCCGAGGCCCGTGGGACCGAAGCCGGGCCTCTTCACCCTGTTTTGCTGCTGCTATTCCCTGCCTGTAAGCCAGACCATGGCCCCTGTGGCCGTTGACTTCTCCAGAGCTGGACTCTGTGGTAACTAATGAACGGGCTCCCATTGGGAGCCGACAACTACTGCTTCATCTCATCTTATCTCTCTTCAAAGATCCAATTATTTGGTCATAATTGTGCCTGCCAGCACAGGCTGCCTCCAATCTCCACATCAGCAAACTTTCCTTTTTTTTTTTTTTTCCTCTATTCCTTTTGATGCATTTTCTCCTGAATAATGCTTTTCAGAGTCCTTCACACAAAAGTGCTCTGTCCCCGGCAAGCGTAGGACCTTTTCAAAACTGTTAGCACTGTAAAACATCATGTCTCTTTTAAAAAAAAAAAAAAAAAAAAGGCCGGCACTGCTATCAGACACTAGACTTTTACTGCTCTAAATTGGAATCTTCTCTGATAAGCCCAGTGAAGAGGATTCTAAGGCACTGAGATAGGCCCACAAAAGGGCCCGGGCGAAGTGTCTCCCGGGGAATTCTTAAATCATCCTAAGAAAGCTGTGATCATGTTGCCGCAGGGAAATAAGGGTCCTGGTTGTTAAGTTCAAATTCAAAATGAGTCTGGCATTTTTCTCCTCTTATCGGTTCCCAAAGCTGACTCCTCTTGTTCAGTGTTGAACAACCGCCTTTTATTTTCGCCATAAATTAAAGCCTTTGAGAGGTGGTTGAGTGAGCGTGTGGCATTTGCTCCCCAACGCGAATCAGCGTGTCCCGTCTTTTGTGGCGTTTTCTCCACAGGTTTTGTTTGTTCTGTTTGACAGAAGCCAACACAGTCACTGAATCATAAAAAAAGAAGATAAGGGGGTGGCGTGGAAGTCGGCCTTGATGAAAAGAAGCAGAGAGTAAGCCAGGAGCCAGAATCGAGTATTTCTTCAGCTTCCACACGACATTTGGTGGGGCAAGCAAGTACCATGGCAGAACATATCGGGTGCCGAACAGACAGACGGCAAGCCAGTTGCTTTGTTTTCATGGCACTAGGATGATAACGGGAACTAATTTGGTACTGAGGCAATTTGTTCTCGGGGCTTGCTTGGGAGCCATAGAGTTTCTTTAGTTTAGAGTTAGAACAGCAGACCGTAAGTCAGATTTGGTGGCACACTCCTAGAGCCCAGCACTTGGGAAATAGAAAATAGACCAGCCTCTGCTAGAAAGCAAGTTCAAGACTAGCTTTGGGCTACATGTGACTGTCCTAAGAAGCCAAAAAATAAGATAAAATAAGCCCCACGTGAGCTTTTTGGCAGCTCTTATGATCTTCTCCTCTGTATCCCCATCACAGCATATATACACAAAAACACAGCCCTCATTCTGCAAAGTCGCCCACTCACATGCCGCCTGGGAAGAAATCTCTACTTCCTTCCTCAAGGAATCATACAGGAGTCTAATAATCCTATTCTTCATGATATTCTTTTGAAGCAGAGGATATTATAGGTGTGGGGGGGCGTCTCTGTGCTTGCACACATGCATAGGTCTGTGTGTGTGCACACACGTGCATGTGTGTGCATGCATGCATGCATGCATATGTAGATCTGTATGTGCGTCTGTGTGTAGGTCTCTCCGAGTGCATACACGTAGGTCTCTATACATGTGTGCGTCTGTGCGCACATGCGCGTGTCCATCTCTGTCTGTCTCTGTGTCTGTCTCTGTGTGTCTGTGTGTTTTGTGTGTGTGCATACCCATCTTTATGTGCCTGTCTGTGTGCCCGTGTGTGTGCTGCATCTGTGTGCACATCTGTGCAAGTGTGTACCTGTCTGTCTATCTGTCTCTCTCTCTCTCTCTCTCTCTCTCTCTCTCTCTCTCTGTTGTGTCTGTCTGTGTCTGTGTGTGTGTCTGTGCAAGTGTGTGCTTGTCTGTGTGTCTCTCTCTGTTGTGTCTGTGTCTGTGTGTGCATCTGTATCTATCATCTGTGTGTATCATCTCTGTGTGTGTCTATGCGTGTGTGTGTCTGTCTGTCTGTTTGTGTATCTGTGTGTATCATGTGTTTGGGTGGTGCATATGTTCATGCACATGCGCAGAGGCCCAAGGGACATCTGTTCCCATGCTCTGTCACCCTCCACCACCTGTTTCCTCAGGACAGGGTCTTTCACTAAACCTTACTGACCACCAGCAAGCCTCAGTGACCCCCTCTCCACCCCTCACAGTCCTGGGTTGATACGCAGTCATGCCTTACTTTTAAATAGTTGATGGAGATTTGAACTCGCGTTCAAATCTTACGTACCAAGTCCTCTTACCTGCTGAGCCATCATCCTCCAGCTCTTTCTTAAAACTTAAAATTTCTATTCCAGACACGCTTGCTGTGTGTTTTACATATACTAGGTACTATTTTAGGAATCAAAATCTAAAAGTAAATAAAGCACAATCTTAGCAGAAGACCTTGCAGAGGTTACCTTATGAGGACTATCCAAGAAGGACAATGACCAAAAGTACTAGTTCTCTTCCAACAGAAGAAATCGCTTCTGGTTCTTCTGAAGACTATGGGACTGTAATAAAAATTCATCTATGCCACTAATCCCCCTCTATTTCTAGAATATTTCATGTTCCTCATAAAAGTAAGAGATTTAAAGTCCCCTCTCACCTTACTAAAATTAAGGCAGTAATAAAAACACCGTAAAAGCATGAACTCTGAGGATTGAACATGGTAGAGTACTTGCCCAGCATGAATAAGACCATGAGCCTGAGCTACCACAAAACAAATGCTGTCCTAGCTACTTCTGTGTTGCCATAACAAAGTACCATGATAAGGGCAACTTATACTAGAAAGCATTTAACTTGGGAGCTCATGATTTCATGATCATCTTAACAAGGGACATGGTGGCAGGCAGGCATGGTGCTGGAGCAGTAGTGTGTGTGTGTGTGTGTGTGTGTGTGTGTGTGTGTGTGTGTGTAAGAGAGCGAGAGAGAGAGAGAGAGAGAGAGAGAGAGAGAGAGAATTAACTAGAAATGAGATAGACTTTTGAAACCTCCAAGCCCACCCCCAGTGACACACCTCCTTCAACTAGACCACACCTCCTAATCCTTCCCAAACAGCAGTTCCACCAACTGGAGAGCAAGTATTCAAACATGAGTCTAAATGGCTATTGTCAGTCTAACCACCACATTGTTGGTGGTGGATAATTGAAATAGATTTTTAAAAGCATGTAGTCTGCTGTCATCTCATATGTCAAGTCCCCACATTCCCACGAAGGCAAATGATTTAGACAGCCCTATCCAATAGGACACTCTGCAGTGATTAAATGGGTTCTCTATGCAGTTCAACGAAATGGCCACTTGGCACTATAGCCACAGAACATTTGAAATGTGGCTAATATAACTGAATATTTGACTCATAACCTTAATTAATTTCATTTAAGTATCAGTAATCACATTTTATCATATTGGTCAACAGAAACCTAATAATTACTCATCTGGAAAAATGGAGGTTTTGAGTCATTTTCACCCTACATCTTTTAAAAACGTAGAAATGTAATGCATTGGAAACCTAAGTTTCCATAAGTTAAATATTATTGCTCATATTGCATTAAATTGAGTTTATGTCTCAGCTTTCATACTCGAACGAGTTTTGCTCTCTCGGTCCTTCATCACTAACGAACTGCAGGCACATCCAGAAAAGAGGCCATGCCACATTCCTTTTGAGCTGCTAGCACTTGGAAAAATCTGGCCCAACTCGATGGAACACGGCAGCTGTCGAAGAGACTCCTCTGCTCCGCACCAGGATGAATCCAAGTGAAACCCGCCCGCGCGCACGCCGTTCCTAATTTCCAGTCACATTAGGGCTCCGGACCAAATCGTGGTTCTGATCTTTCCTAACTGAACGACCTTAGGGAAATTACCTGGTTGCTGTGAACCTTAGAATCGCCATCTGTAAAACGGCGAAGGTCCTGCAGACCTCTCCAAAGCAAGCCAACTGAAGCCAGACAGATAGAATGAGGGAGGGAGGGTGAGGGGGTATCAACTTCCGTTATTTTCTCTCTAGTGGCGGTGTCTGTGACGGGATTACCCATGGATGTCATTCTTCACACCGCAATGAAGAGGCTGGAGTGGTAATTACCTCTTTTTTCCTGGAATTCAATCATTTTGAATTTCTTCTTCTGAACTTTCAATTTAAAAATGCAAATATTTCTGAAAAAAAAAATTGCTCCCTGATCATCACTATCTTCCACACCTGAAGATGCGTAATGAACTTCTTCCCTGACTCCAGCTTGCTGGGGGGAATATGAATTTTTGTTCAGATGTGGTTGTCTGTGAGTATTCTTACTTTGGGTCATGGGCACCAGGCACATGCCAATCCCAGGTGTTGGGGGCATGGGACACGGAGGACTATTGCTTCAAATCAGCTTGAAAAGGAGTAAAAGAGCAGCTGAGACTAGAGTTTTTATCCCAAGTCATTGCAGATATTTTCAAAGAGGAAAATCCAGGTTCCAGGGAGCCTATAAGGCACAAGTTTGGTTGCACAATGCCCAGGCTTTAAGTCATATAGAGGACTTTTAAAATATAACCAAGTACCTTGAAGTAACGCTCGATGCTCCCAATAAGTTCTGTAGGGGAAAGTCTTGGAGGGATGCTTGGCTTTTAGGGACTCCACAAAACAAGGCCTAATAGTGTGATTGAAAGCAAGGAGGTTCTTGTCTAGGACTGTCGTCCTGTCACTAAAAATGTTCTGGAATTTTTTGAGAAACATCTGTCTCCGCATGCGTCTAAGAGGATGAGTGGACCTGCTTGGTATTTATGTCAAGCTTCCTTCCCTCCAAAGATCAAAGACTTATTTCATCAGCCTGCACGCAGGGAGGTTAAATGGCTTGCCAGCCTCACACTGGGAGCTGGTGGTAGGACTTGGATGCCAGGGCATGGAGTCCTGCATGCTGCTGTCCCGAGGACAGAGCACAGCGGTCTCCTCTGGCCTGAGTGTGCTGTCCTGAGGTGCTGTGCCCTTCTTTTTCCCAGTGACATGGGAGATTTGCCTCCTCATGATAAATGAGAGTTAAGCAGCTTCAACCCCATGAAGATCAAAGGGAAGAGCCAGCTTAGAGCAAACCTGGTAATTGGGTCAAGGATGGGACAGAAAAACATAGACCTAGTCTTTCCGATAGGCACAGCGTATTCACACGAGTCCCCCCCCCCAAAAAAAGTCATTTCTGAGCTCTTTTCAAACTTTATAATTAAAATTTGAGACAACTGTTCAATTTTAACATATGTGGAAGTTTTGAGGTTTGTGTCTATGTACCAAAAAGCAGTGTTTAAATCCACAAATGCTGGCATCATTATCCCAGTTCAGATCCTGGCTTCGCTACTTACGTTACCATAGAAAAACTTAACAGTTCTGTGCCTCATTTCCCCATACATAAATTTAGAACAGCTCAGGTAGTTTTGAGTTTCCAATGGGTTTCTTCACATTCAATACTGAGAGTTCCTGGCACTCGAGTTACAAACACAATAATAGGCACACAAACTGCACGTGTTTGCTACTACTAAAGGAAGCGTCACGACTGATGCCATCGGTGGTGTTGGTGGCTGTTTACATCACTCAGAGGCAAGGGTAGAAGGGATGACAATGTTTTCAAGGCTCTACCATCTTCGCTGGCCCTGGGTATATCCCAAAGCAAATTTCTCCTAAGAGAGAAGACGGTAAGGAATGCACCTATGAGCTCTGGATTACAAAGCAACAAGAAAGGCTAGATGAGTCGGGCTTTCTGGAAACACACCATCGTCTCAGAATCACTGTCGCCACCTTGAACAGCAGGGGTGACAACAGCATAAAGAAGAAAACCAGATGGCTGGGCAGGCTTGGTGCCGAGCTCGTGTGTCCTCCAGGGCAGAGGAAGCAGAAACAAGGGCTTGTCTATGCAACTCTTCCATTGAGATCAGACCCAGACTTGAACTCAGGAAGAACCTGTCCTGAAAACAGTCACAGTGATTGGGGTTCCATGCTGGACCAGTGTGAAGACCCAGAGCCCCCCAACAGAGAAAGATGGGAAAGGTGAGCTCATATCTGTGGTATTGTTACAGGCCTAGCAGGAGGCATCTGTCTGTCAAACGGGAGCAGCCAACCTCTGTAAATGTGAAAGCTGACATCCTTGCCGGCTGCTATTCTCACTTAAACAAGGATTCACGGCTGAGCCCCCAAAGAAAGGAAACAGACCACATCTTTTGCTAGCCCTGGGAGGATTCTGTCATAATAAGCAACGGGTAAGCTTAAAACGCACTCACTTCCCCAAGGCACAATGAATAATATGGTCTTAGGTCATTCGCTTTTATTTTTCCTGTAAAGTAGAAACACAGCAGTGATTACAAAGAGGGGGGAAAAGATATTTCAAACCAGCATTAATTGTACCTAAACTGTTCAACTGTGAGCAAGAAAGATTGTACTTAGCACACACATGCATTTAGGTGTACCATGGCAATAAACGCTGCAGGGTCCATCTACAGTGTCGTGACTTACTCCTAATGGTCAGAGGCTGCTTTTGATTTGACAAGCGATGGCACCAGGGCAGAAACTATGCCCCACGAGTATATGCTGGAGGAGCAATCATCCCCACTCAGCAAGAAGCACAGCTCCGAGATCTAATGAGCAAACGCTACGCTGTATCCAGTGTATCTGTATTGCCAATAAGCTAAACCCAGCATCTAAGATGTAATAGAAAATATCTCCTTTCTAATGCTTCCATTAAGACTATGTAAAGGGAATTTCTGGTGCAACTATGCTTTTCTTTTTTTACATTCCAGCATCGGCTCTTGTCCTGGTTAAGTTTTTGTCAAATTGACATGAGCTAGTGTTGTCTAAGAAGGACCTTGTGTTTGAAAAAAAAAAAGTCTCTGTCATATTGCCTGCAGGCAAGTTTGTAAGACATGCCCTGAACAAATGATTGATGTGGAAAAGCCAAGTTCACTGGGGGCAGTTTCATCCCTGGGCTGGTATTCCTGTGCTATAAGAAATCAAAGTGAGCAAGCCATGAAGATCACTCCTCCATGGCCTCTGCCTCAGTTCCTGTCTCTAAGTTCCTGCTTTGAGTTCCTGCCCCCGAATTCCCTTAGATAATAAAGTGTGACCCTCAAGCCAAAAAAAAAAAAAGCCTTTCCTCCTCTCCTGGTGGGGATTTTATCGTACAATAGAAAGCAAACTAAGACACCACCTATGGAAAACTCACTGCTCAGGTTCGACCTCAAAGAACAATGTTGAACAATGTTGAAAGTGTTTACATATTAGATTCTGGCTGCCCCCCTCTCAAAAATGGAAATGGCTTAAGGAAGTCATGGTGTGGGTGTGATTTCCACTCTGTTCAGAGTAATGTTTATGTCCTAGAGGGCACAAGGCACTGAACGCTGAGACCCTTGGACTCCTCTAATTCCAACCAGAAATCCAGGCAGGGCAGGCTTGAATGGGCCCAATTATACAGGCCCATATTCCTACACTGTCTGGCAGTCAGAGAATTCTGAGCGACCTACAAGGCACAATTTGCACCTGCCACACAGAGGGTGGTCGCCTAGCCTTTTGACAGTGAAACAACCTGAGCCATCCTAGACAAGTGGTCAGAATGCTAATGTCCCTCTACTTCTTCTATTGTAATTTAGGAGGTCGCCTGGGGAAGAAGTGTTTCTCAGTCTATATGACAAAATGGGAATGGGCATGGAGAAGACAAAAAACATAGCTATGGACATGGCCTATGAAGTAGTAAGGGCGGCGGGGCTGCGTCCCCAGCACCCCGGCTGCCTGCTCAGCTAGCTTATGCCCCGAAATAACAACACACAAACTGTATTCATTTAATCACTGCTTGGCCCTTTAGCCCTAGCCCTTACTGGCTAATTCTCACATCCCGATCAACCCATCTCTAATAATCTGTGAGAACCGGTCTTACCGGGAAGATTCTAGCCTAGTCCATCCTGGGTCGGAGCTTCATGCCAGGAGCGGGGCATGGCGTCTCTCTCAGGCGTCTGCTCCTGAGAGGAAAGCTGTTGAGACTGAGCTCACTTCCTCTTCCTCCCAGCGTCCTGTTCTGCCTACTCCTCCCACCTATCCTCTAACCAATAAAATGGGCCAGGGCAGTTCCTTTATTAGCCAATGACCTTCCTCCATCAGGCCTAAGTCATCACACACACACACACACACACACACACACACACACACCAGACCTAGGAAACAATGCTAATGAATTTCCCCCTCAGTTTATGTTTTGATATAAAAGCTGTTTGGATAATAGACACGGGTGATCTTCAGGATCTGAATGAACCCTGAGACTCCCTCCCAGTATTGTCTTGTGAACTGCGCCTCATTTATTTCCACACAGGTACAAGAAATGGTTTATGTCCGGGCTGGTCTCCGACAGAGGCTCAGCCTATATTGAAGAGAATGAGACTATATTATATTAAATAGTTCTGTAGCAATAATTTGGAAGGAAAGACCTTCTTGCCCTGACTTTCTCTATTTACTAATCCTCAGTCAATTCATGCAGAATATCAAGGGTGTTGTAGTGATTTGAACAATAATTGTCTCCCACACTCTTGCGCATTTGAACACTTGGTCGCCAGTTTGTGGCACTGTTTCGGGAGGTTTAGGTGGTATAAGCCTCGTTGGAGATTGAAGGTCTATCTTAAGTGACAGACTGAATCTAGATACTCACACCATTTCCAGCTTTCTCTCTTCTTCATGCTTACGGTAAAGTCTGTGAGCCCTCAGGATTCTGCTCTCGCCACCATTGCCTACTGTTGCTGCCCTGACTCCCCACCATGAAAGAATTATCCCCCTGGGACCATACGCTAAAATAAATTTTCCTCGATGTTGCCACACGAACACAAAAGTAACTAAAGCAAGCATGAGTTATGAGTCCAGGAAGAGATGTTTCCTTGAACCGTATTTCTTGCTGATGAACTCTGCATTATCGCCAGTCTCATTGGCCACAGTAACCACTAAGAGAATTACAAACCACATAGACATGTAACAGACACATACAAATGGAATGGCCAGTATTCAACAACTACCTAGCATAGGATACATTAAATAACACTACGGGAACTCCAAGGAATCAAGATCGCAATAAGAGAATTACAAACCGCACAGACATGTAACAGACACATACAAATGGAATGACCACTATTCAACAACTACCTAGCATAGGATACATTAAATAACACTACGGGAACTCCAAGGAATCAAGATCACAATAAGAGAATTACAAACCACATAAACATGTAACAGACACATACAAATGGAATGGCCAGTATTCAACAACTACCTAGCATAGGATACATTCACTACAGGAACTCCAAGGAATCAAGATCGCAATAAGAGAATTACAAACCACATAAACATGTAACAGACACATACAAATGGAATGGCCACTATTCAACAACTACCTAGCATAGGATACATTAAATAACACTACAGGAACTCCAAGGAATCAAGATCGCAATAAGAGAATTACAAACCACATAAACATGTAACAGACACATACAAATGGAATGGCCAGTATTCAACAACTACCTAGCATAGGATACATTAAATAACACTACGGGAACTCCAAGGAATCAAGATCGCAATAAGAGAATTACAAACCACATAAACATGTAACAGACACATACAAATGGAATGGCCAGTATTCAACAACTACCTAGCATAGGATACATTCACTACAGGAACTCCAAGGAATCAAGATCGCAATAAGAGAATTACAAACCACATAAACATATAACAGACACATACAAATGGAATGACCACTATTCAACAACTACCTAGCATAGGATACATTAAATAACACTACAGGAACTCCAAGGAATCAAGATCGCAATCCCACCAGAAGAGCTTACCCTGGAAAGGAAAGTCAAAATGAATTGAAATAGATACTAGGGAGTAGACTCAGTAGAGTAACTGAAAAGTTAAATATCTAAGACCCAGAAACCTGATAACAGAAACCAGACCCAACTAAGATGCTTGGGCAAAAGGGAAAGGGAAAGACTCTTCCCAACAACTTTTATTTTTGCACAGGCAAGAATTTCCTCAACTAAATCAATTCCGGAATTGTCCCTACCTCCCTAGTTCAGTCTTCTCCCTGGGGAAGGAGCTCCCACCTACTTCATTATCATCCACTATGGTGGTTTGAATGAGAATCGTCTCCATGGGCTCATTTGTTTGAATTCTTGGCCCCCAGTTAGCAGAACTGTTTGAGAAGGATTAGGAGGTGTGGCCTTGTTGGAGGAAGTTTGTCAGTCAGGGTGGGCTTTGAGGTTTCAAAAACCCATGCCAGGCCTAATCTTTCTTCTTTGTCTCTGCCTCCCTCCCTACTCTGGGTGTCTGACTATCTGTGTGATGACTCTTTTTCATCTGACAACTCTGCCTCTCTGTCTAAATTTCTATCTTAATATTTAACATAGCTCAGATATAATTTTAAACATAGCACAAAGTGAATTATTTGTAAGGCAGGCAAAACTTTTTTCTGCCTTCTAGGTACAACAATAAAGTTAATTACCCAAAGACTAAAACAAATACACTTTTAATACTTGATTATACATGGTTATATCCCCCTCTGCCTACCCTGCCTCCCTGTCTTTTTCTTTAAGCGTAAATAGAAGCAACCTTCACATCTTTAGTTCTTCTTTGTCAGCTCCACAATAGCTACCTTTTCTTCTAAGGCATACAAGTAAAGTCACAGGACATAATGGGTTGTTCCTTAGTAGGTGTGATTTAAAGAAAAGGATATGCTGATTCAAAGGACCTACCTCTGGAACTTCTATTGGTATTGGAAAACCCTGCCATAAAAGTTTCATGAGTTTTCCTGGTGATACGCATAAGTGAAAATTTCTGATTCATGGAAGAATGGTCAGCATCAGATCCTGGAATCAGCAAAGCTGTGGGGGTGAGTGGAAGACCCATTGGTGTAGGACTGCAGCCATTCAGAAAGAGGGCCTGCTACTGCAGAGTGCCTGAGATTCATCTGGCCCTACAACCTTGGATTCTCCACAGAGTTGGCCCTGAAATCTTGGATTCTCTACAGAGCTAAACCTGCAACCTTGGATTCTCTTGGACCGGGTCTGAGACTCTGGGTGTATCTCAAAATCTGACATCTCCTAGAGGCACTACCACATGACTTCGAACACTCTCCACTCAGTTTTTCCTTCATATGTCATGTTTAGAGATCCACTCCACAGAAATACTGACTCTTCCCACCTCTGAAGTTACCTGTGCCAACTGGTCTAAGTCTTGCCGAACAAATGGCACATGACCAAATAATTATCAGGCAGCATTGTAAAGGCTGACATAGAAGTAAGGCGGAGTGCCGTAGACGCATCTAACTGACTGCAAAAGTCTTCAAAAGAAGGCTAGAACTGAGCTGAATCCAAAAGAATTTCCACAGATTTACTCCAAGGAAGAATGAACCACCTGGCATGCCTTTCAAGGAAGATCGAGACTCTTTCTCTGTGTCACTTTCTGTACGTTTCTTAGATGTGACTATATGTCTCTGTCTCTCTCTGTCTGCCTGTCTCCCTCTTTCCCTTTCCTTCTCCCTGCCCCACCACTGATGTGGAAAATCTCATAGGGACTAAGTAATGGTTTGATAAGATCACACTTTCTTATCTACACGGAAGAGCAACTAACAAATGTCAAATGAAGGAATGCTGGTGTTTTTATGTCAGGAAGAAGACAAGGATCTACAGGTGGCTTCTGAAGGAAGGCTCAGTCATTGGCAGAAGCCAGGATTTCTTACTCCCTTGCAGTGTTTAACTCAAGTTAACGTTGTCCTCTGGGGAACAACTTGTGATTCTGTAAATGGGATGGGTCTCCAATAAGGATGCTCTTGACAGCTAATAGGTGGTGACTACCAATTCTCTTAAGTGCATTAAAATGCACAAGACATTTCCCTACACACAATAACAGCCGCTACAAAGTGCCAAGAAAGTCTGTCCTGAAAGAAGGTAAGGTGGCCATGGGAATGACATGGCAAAGCCCACAGACAAAAATCAAACCAAGAAGCTTTAAGGATGGCACTTGGAGCCCTTCTTCACTCATTCCACTGTGTGAGATGAATGATCTTATTAAAATAATTTAGAATTGGCCAATTGATATTCTGTTGGAAAATCGTTTGTTGGAATTGATACTTGATTAACCGCAGCATTATTTGGGATCACAGTGAATCAAAGTATTCGACTAGCCAACACTGAGGTGCAGAATCACAACCTCAGGCACTGCCCCAGGAGAAAATAGCAAGCATCTTCTACTTTTTGTGTATCAGTGACCTTCAATCCAGATGTATATCAGTGACCTTCAATCCAGATGTGTATCAGTGACCTTCAATCAGACATAAACACATGGAAAAGTATCTCCTGCAATCAGAAAAGTCAGGAGTCACCAACTTACAAGACTTCTCTACAGTGCTACAGGCTACAAAGATTTCTCCCAAGGAAGCAATCCAATATGTCATCACTTTTTTAATTCAAGTCTTACTGTCTGCCCGAGTTCAAAGAATTCAGAGTCTTTAAAATGCAAAATCTGGGAGTGAAAATATAGCTCATTTGGTAGAGTGCTGGACTAGCATACATGAGGCACTGGGTTTGATCCCTAGCCAAACTAATGCATGTCTGTGATTCCAGCACTTGACAGGTGAAAACAGGAATATTGGATGTTCAAGGTCACTCTGAGTTATATAATGAGTTTAAGGGCAGCAAGCTAGGTTACATGAGACCCTGTCTCAAATAAATAAATGACTCAGCCTTGGGTGGGGAGCAGGAGGATTGGGAGTTCAAGGCCATCTTCTGCTACATAAGAAGTTCAAAACCAGCCTGGGTTATACGAAGACCAGTCTCAAGTGTGCTACAATGCATCTAATCACATTAGATACCCAGCAAGGGACTATGGTAAAAGAGAGGTCCTACCAAGGAAGGGGAAATAGAATACCATATTGTTATGGAGAGACAGAGGCTTGAGGAGAGTAGAGTAAGAGGGTTAAATGAGGAAGAGGTTGAAAGAGAGTTATAAGCAAAGAAATATGGAAAGGGAGAACCTGTACAGAAACCCATTACTGAAACCAAACCCAAACTATTACTGAAGACACTTCCTAAAATATATATATACATGTATGATAGGAATCTGACTAAAGTTCACCAAACAACAGTGGAACAATGCCCCAACTAGACATCTTAAGCCAACAAACAAAACTCTGAGTGCCAGGAATGAGTTATATATAGTTGAGTCTTTGGCCAAAGGGGCCCCATGGAAACCCCCAAACATCTTAGGCTATTGTCAAAGGTATTGGTTGCTCTCCACAAACTGATGTGAAATCCCTATTACTGAAGATAATCCTTACATATCTCATTGAACACAGAGAAGTCATTCCTAACTAGAGGTTCACCCCTATTGATGGTCCTGGAATGCTACCAGAGGGGAACTATAATCATCAGCTCAGCCACAAACTTCATAATCTACAATGGTGGCCTGCCTGTGAGATACACTCAATGACGCAATGGTGGCACAAACGTTTTGGGGATGACTGGTCACTCTCTGATGGGGTTTAAGACCTACTCCATGAGATGGATCTTATGCTTGATATTGCCAGTGTTGCGGAGAGCATGAGACTCAATAGGGCATGGTCCTAGAAAAAAATCTGCTATTATTATCCTGCTAAAGAAATTTATCAACAAAAGGACTCATAATGACATTCAGCTATACCCATAAAGCAGGGCCTGACTCAACCATCAGAAAGGCTTCTTGCAAAAGACTGGAAGTATCACACAACAGTACTGAACAATGTGAAGAGATTAAGAGATGTTAAAGTATTCAGTATTAGGTGGAATTTCTTCATCAAACTCTCCCCTTGGGACCAAAGGAGCTATGAGGAAGAGGAGTTGGAAAGATTGTAAGAGCCAGGGGAGGTGAATGGCTCCAAAGAAAGTGTCCTCCAGACATAATAGAACTGCTTCACATATAAATTCACGAGGGCTACACAAGTTCAAGCCAGAGAGGTTCCCAGTGTTTGAGAGGAAGAAGCTGATAGGGCTCCCAGCCCTAACCAAGAAGCAATCTACAATTGGTACCCATTTAAAGGAAAATGTAGTCCTCTGCAGCTGAGTCTCATTGGCCATATTAACCACACTTCAGGGCAGGTTCCATGCCCAGGAGTAGACAGCCAACATAAAATAAACTCAGAAGTACTTTTGCAAACTTTGTCTCACATAGCTTTGCCTGGCCTATTTTTTTTCTCTTATTGGTGTTTTACTTGTAAACTCTGATTTCATGTTGTGTGTGTTTCTTGGTTTTTTTATATTTTACTTATTATTTACGTTTTAAGGAGAGAGAAAGAGGAAGGGCATGGAACTGGGTGAGTAGTGAGGCTTTAGGAGGAACTGAGAAGGAGAAAAAGTGCAATCGGAATATATTTTATGAAAACAATTTTTCAATAAAATAAAAATAAAAGCTGAGAAAAGGGTAGAGAAGGACTAATATGCTCGGTGGTTAAGAGCACTTGTTACTCTTGCAGAGGACAGGGTTAGATTCTCTGCACCCACGTGGTTGCTCTCAACCATCTATAACTCCAAGTCCAAAGGGACTGGTGCCCTCTTCTGGCCTCTGTGGGCACCAGGAACACAAGTGGTATATAGACATGTGTAGGCAAAACGCCCATACACATAAAATAATAATATTCCAAAAATTAATAAGGTAAAAGCATTTTAAAGAGGAAAACATATAAGCAAACCAAAAACGTGTGTTAGAAAATCAGACATAAATGCAGGCAAAAATGGCAATGTACATAAAAACAGATGAATTTAAGAAACCACACAGTACTATTTGCACATCAGTTAATATACTGAAAAAAAAAGTCATTATATGTAGAAATCTGTGATAGCAAACTGTACTCTTGGACTGGCAGAGAGAAAATAGTCCCTTTTTCAGATAACGCCTTTTTGTGGCTTTCATTCCCATTTCTACCCAAGTCTTCACCACTCACCTTTGTCTCATTAGGGCCACCTCCACCACCATAGTTCAACACCTGAGGGGCTGCAATTTAGAGGGAACGAACGGGCACCAAACACAGCAGCCAAGCTGAACCTCACAAATTGGAAACTCTGCCCTTCTTGATGGCATGCAATTGAGCAAGCGGGATTTCATTTTAAAGACAATGTCTGTGAAAGCTGTTGGGCAGGAAAGGGCACTTCTAAGTACAGTATTTTATGGGTCCAAACCATGTCACTAAAAAGAGACTGGACTTTGTGATCCACAGGATGAAAAGGATCTCTATAGAGAATTTATTCTGCATAGCATATTTCTGGAAGGCTATAATAGAAACCAGTATCAAGGGGAAGAAAAGGAACTTGTTGTGTACAGTATACCCTTTGAATTCTGGGCCCTATATGTGCATCAGTTGTTACAAAATCATCATTTTAAACAAATAAATATTATGAAAATTAAGGCTAAGGAAACTAATCCCTAATGTCTTGCCACACAAGCACTAGAGCCCCAAGGTAGATGACACCAGAGGAGGAATGAGACTCGAGGTCATCCTTTGCACATACACATCTACAAACACACACACACACATAAACACACATATACACATATATAGACTACACAATACACAATCGTATGAATTAGTTGATAAACAAGACAACACAAAATTGGTGAATTCCCAGGTTCTCCTCTTGTCTGTGCATCCACAGGACTCCTACAATTTGAAAGGACCATTCCCCAGAAGTTGGGGCACAGACATGAAGCAGTCTCTTCTGGACATTGGCAGAACTGCAGACCTCATGAGCTCATGGTACCTGTGGTCACATGCACAAAGTCAAGCCAATCAACGTTCTCACACGGAGTGGGGAGGAGTTCAGGAATCATCTTCAATTATGTGTGGAGATCTTTGGATAGCCGATGGCTTCCAGGGAAGAGAGCATCAGTTTTCTTTATGACTATGACCTCTGGTACATCAGTCATGTGCTGGTGAATAGCCCTCAGACCTAGAAATAGCTAGGCAGCACAGATTGGATTCAGGTCATTATATATACAGAGAAAGAGGTAGAGGGATGGGAGTGGATTTAAGAAGAGTTATAGGCATGAATTGGGTGAATACACTCAAAATACATTGTCTTAAATACTCAAAATAATAAAAAAAATTCAAGTTCTCAATTCTTTTTAGTACAATCTTCAAGTTCACTTCTGAACTCCAGAACTAAGGTCTTCTTTATCAGGAAATCCCAACCCCGATTATCTCAAAGACAGCATATTCCAATCCAAATCCTTCTCTTCATTTCCTCATCTTCTTCTTCCAGTAATCTTAACAATTACTAGAAATAACAAGTCATTTACTTCCTCAATAAAAACTTTACCATTACCTTAGGGGACTTCCCTCTCCTTGTCTTTAACTACAGTCCGAAAACTTTATTAAGTCCTTTCCTATGGGGTTAAGAGAACATGAAAGAGACACCCCACTGCTTCATTGCCTCCCCTTAACTCAACACCTGATATGGAACCTTTCAGCACCCTAACCAACTTTCCATTATGATTATTCTCCACACTACAGCAGTGCCCAGTCATCTTTCTCAAACATAAATACCGGATCATGCTTCAGAACCTTGGACAGTTCCCTAGCCCCTTCAATGAAAACCAAATCCCATTTGTCCTAGGTTGACAAATGAGTTTGAATTGCTCAGATGACTTCCACCTCTGATATAAGCTGTACCGTAGCCACTCTATGCTCTATGAAAGCTGCTACTGATACCTTCTGCGTGCCTCCATGACTTCGTGTTTGCTTGTCCCTTGGGTTTGCTTGTCCCTTGGGTTTGCTTGTCCCTTCACTTGGAGCTCTCTGCTCGCCATTTCCAACTTCTATTCTTGTTCAATTCTCTCTGGATAGTTCTGTCCTCTGGGACTCTCTAATGCAATACCCCTAAAGAAACTCTTTTCTGATTATTTGTGATTCTACCTCCCCTGCCAGATGTCAACTGCTTTAAGGAAAGAAAAAAAAGCAAAGCAAACTATATTTTATTCATCTCTAAATCGGCTGTACCTCCCTGCTAACACTGCACATAAATATTGCTGAATGAATTGGCTGCAAGTACTTGGGTAAAAATGTAATACATTATCCCAAAATTTTATAGACTTCTGTGGCTAAAATCTCATTTCTTGGCCATCTCTTTCTGCATACCTATTGGCACGCTATCACGGGTCTCAGGAGGGCCAGTTGCTCAAAAAGAGCTAACAAAGTGCCTGATATTTGTAAACAGGGCCATTTGTAAACCCTCTGGGCTAGATTTAGAGATTGCCTTTCTAACTCTGACAATGCTCCTTTGAGTACTTCACTCTAAGAGGCATTGCTTTTCCAAATGTCTGGAGTCCTATAAGTAACCTTTGTTTACCCTGAAACGCTTTCAGAGAAGCTGAATGGAGCTAAAAAAAACAACATAGTGACCCTACAGGGACTCACCTGGCCAGTGGTTCGTGCCAACCTAGGAGGGGGAGGGAGGCTCCAGAATCTCAGCTCTAATCCCTGCCCACCTCCGCAGTTATCAGCCACTTAACTGCTTGGACCTCGAGGGCTCTCTGCTCCCCTGTGAAGACCTTGGCAGCCCATTAATCATGTGCTTATTCAAGGAAAACAGCATCATAAGCAAAGTGATAACTTGAGTGCCTTGAAGAACAGTGAGCAAGAAATTAGCCTAAAATTGGGGTGAGGCATTCATCTGAATGAAACCCAGGGAGGCAGACAACCATGGCAGGGCCCAGCCTCGGGGTCTTTCTTTTCCTTGCTCTTCTGACTTAGAATATTTGCACTCAGATCTCTGCTCCAATGTCCTCTGCCATTGGGCACCTGGGGGACCCATAGCAATAGGTAAAACAATTGATTCTCCATCTCTTCCCCCTGCTCCATTTGCCTTCACAGGACCTACCAGCAGTCACTGGTGCAACTAACACCTAATGTCATAAGACCGGTCTACTTATATACTAACCATTGCTCTCCATCCTGTCAGCCCAGGGCAACAAGGGGTTGTCTCTTTCCCAAATGACCCAAGCACATAGGTACTTCCTAATAAGTATTACTTTTTGAAGTATGGTAAGTAGAATATAGGATATCTGGCACTTGTAGACTGTATAATCCCATTTATGGGAAGGCTAACTGTTCAACAGTTAGGGGGTCACAGTTCACCAGCACCCCCACCACCCTACTGCTCACCCACAACGTCGTTAGATGACCCAATCTTATGGCTTCTCTCTCTGATCTTAATTTCCCATTGGCAAGGAAGGAATGGACGTAAGGGCCACGGACGAGTCTTTTGAGGAAAACTGACAGGCAAAAAAGAATCAAATGCTTTGTTGTTATCTAGATATGATGAGAAGAATGGAAGAACATTCAAGAAGCTAAGAATGCCCGGCGGTGGTAGCGCACACCTTTAATCCCAGCACTCAGGAGGCAGAGGCAGGTGGATCTCTGAGTTCGAGACCAGCCTGGATTACAGAGTGAGTTCCAAGACAGCCAGGGCAACACAGAGAAACCATATCTTGAAAAACAGAAGAGGAGGAGGAGAAAGCTAAGAAGGAAAAAAAAAACAGAGTTTGGCTCAATCAGAACATCCACTATTGCAGTAAAGTAAGAGAGATGACTCAGCTAGAATATCAGAGGCCCAAGGTACCAACTGAAGATGCTGATCTTCCAGACTGTTCTCCTTTCTCCAAACAAGTGCTGTGGTTCTCAGTGCTGAAAATGAGAAATCAAGTCAAGCAAGCTTACACAGCAGTGACCTTCATGCAGTTTCCCTCTGAATACAGTACTCACGGTTCTGGGGTGTAGAGGGGGTCAGAGCCATGCCGCACATACTGAGTACAATGGAATACTCGGTAGGCCAGGCCAGCCAGGAAGTCTCTCGGGCTCAGGTAGCCAGCCACCGGTCTCACTGTGAAGCCAGACCGCTCTAAAGAGACAAGAGGAGGAAACTTGTTTTTTTGTTTATGTTTTTTTTTCTTCTTTTCGCAATAAAAAAAAAAAAGAGAGACAAGAGGAAGAATCAACTAAACTCAGACCTTGGGACCTGAGGGCCTATATATTTTTTCTTAATAATCTTTTAAGAACTAAAAGTTCATTTACTATTTTGGACACTTGTTATACATGCTTTCACCCTTTGGAAAAAAGTCTTTGGCAATGACAGTCATTAAATAATACATTCATATGTGATAATGCATTCATTAAATAATATTCATTAATTAATACATTCTTACATGATGAAGTCTTAGGGTCTCTGTTATTTGCAAAATCATCCAGGTTTTAAAACTCCTGAGGAAGGAATGACGCATGCTGTTAACAGACATCATGCTTGTGGACTCCGGTGACTAAAATATGCTTTTGCTCACGAGTGATGGTTTCCAGGGGAACAAGATGTTCATTAAAAAAGAAGGTTAAAAGTATTTTTAGGGACCTAAATTCAGAAGCTGAATGCGGATAAGAAAACTCAAGGATGTAGGAGGAGATTATAACCTAGCATGGTGCCTACTACACACCTACACACTCTCGGTTTCCTCCCCTGGGTATCCGCTCTGTGTGCCAATGTTGAGCAACACGCAGCGGAGGCTCTCCCTCAATCAGCATCTTGGAACTATTTCTTCTCTAGCTTTTTGTGCAAGTCCCTCCAAACATCATTGTGTTGTGCTGCCCTTTGTCCTATGGCACAGAGAATCACCGTGATCTGAGGTGTCCCCGAAGCAGCACGTACTAGATCGTTTTATGAGCGTGAGAATGAATGAAAATAAGAATACGATTAAAATCTGAAGTTACCATTCGCAAAAGAAACCTACGGCTCATCATTGATCTCAATCTTACAAAAAATAATATAAGCTGTTTTACTGAAATATTGTGTTTTAAAATGGCTATTTTATATTGATTGTTCTCTTTTAGGAGTATGGTTGTTTCTAGTAAAAAAAACTATGTATTTAAAATGTCAAACACATTTTTATAAATATACAGTCAAATGATTGCAAAGTCAGCCTAATATACCTATTCTACATAGATCCATGTGTATGGTTAAAAGCACCATAAAAATCTACTCTCAAGAAAAATGCCATTAGGTAACATAGTGTGCCCAGCCAGAGTCATTGTGCAAGTTAGGTCTCTAGACTCACTGTGCATAAGGGCAACTTTGTAGCCTTTAACTGACATCTCCCGTTTCTCTTACTCTCTGACCTCAGTAACTACTGCTCTATTGTCTGGTTGTTTTAGATGGTTTTCGGCTCCATGGACAACAGGCCCATCTGTTCTTTGTCTTCGTGGCTTTTGGCTTATCTCTCTTAGTGTCGTGTCCAGGAGGACTTTACCGGGATGCGAGCACTACACAAGCCCTCATTCTGAAAACAACTTATTAGAGGGGACCTCAGGATGGCTGGAAACAGCAATAAAAGGCAAAGCCAACAAAGTTTGTAAAGCAAGCCCATTTGGGGATTTCTGGTACCAGCATATAAATAACACCGTTCTCAGGCCTCCCTGGAGCCGTAATTCTAGCAGCATTATGTTTATGCCAAGAATTTCCTACTTAGATTGTTCTCCTGAGTATCAAAAGGATACGTGTATGTTCTTCCTTTCCTATATTATATCAGTTATGGCAATATATCTCATAGGTGGGGCATAAGTTAGTACTTTTTTATTTTAATAGTTTTATGTTTTATTTCATGAAAGTTAGAAAAATGTAAAATTTTGTCATCGAGAACCTTGGCTCTGTATATACTACTGGCTTAGAAGTTTCTGCTTCATTTCAATAAGGCAACTTTTCTAAATGAGTCAATTAAAAGAAGCTCGAACCCGCACACTTGAACTTGTGTCTGCTGTGTGCCAGTGAGTGACTCAAACCGAACGCTAGGCCGACGTGAGAGAAAATAGCAACTTGGGAGAAAGAGACGGCCAAAGCTGTGGGATATTATTCTAATGACTAAGGCTGAGAAACAACAGAGCAAAATATAAATCCTATGTATGAAAAATGAATCCCATTATAAAGATGCAGGTTGCAGGCCTCCCTGTGAGCTGCCAGGTTGCCAGAATGGTCTAGCTCCAACCACAGCAAAAGTCACTATGGAACTAGGTGCTAGTTAGATGAGGCTGATCAGTGGCTTTCTGTCTCTCCTAAGCCACAAATGCAGTGTAGTGGACAACGTTCACACGTCCAGACTTCTCCTCCACGGTCAGGGCTAGCGGTAGCTCTCAGAGGCACAGCTATAAGACTAACTATCGTGCATTCTGATCCACTTATGACATAGGACAAAAGCAGGGGACAGGGAGTCCTAATCGCTGTGACCACCAGGGATCACAGAGGAGACAGGACATTGCCTGAACCTTGAAGAATTGAAGGATGGCATTTGAACACAAGTTTGAGCACCCCACAGCCAGAACAGATCATATGCGTCGGACGATGCAACAGGACGTGCTTGGAGAGCTGGGTCGGGGCCTTACATTGAGGCTGAGCAATTCAGGCTCCTCCAAATTCAGCCCTGGTCTATGTCTGTCTGTCTGTCCTGGTGTTCAGCAGACAGGGAGATATCAGTAAGCTTGGGAGATCTGAGGATCAGGCACCTTCTATAAACCAAGAACTCGGGCATCAGGAGTCTAATTTCACATCACAGGAATGAGATTTGAATCATGTCACTGTTCCTGGGAGAAGATATAAAGATCCTAAACACCTGCGAAGGCCCTTAATAGACAACTGCCTAACCCGGCTGCGGGAGGTCACAACCGAGTCAGGTCCCTCTGGAGCAGGCGGTATTCTTTACAGAACGAAGACACACACCAATGTCCCCACCTATAAGAGTCTATCCAAACGGGCCTGTCCATCACCTAGATAGGACAAAGTCCCACAGGAGAAGTTGCTTGTTCTAAGGAATTTGGAAATAGTATAAAACCTACCTAAGGCATAGATTGAAGCAAAGGTCCCTTTGGCTATTACCTACTCTCACCCCTTGAGGGTGTACTTGGCTTTACTATATAATAAATTCTGTTTTCTACACTGGTCTCTCTGTGTCTCATTATAGGAGTTCTTTTGATGGTTATCACAATCACCAGAGCGAAGGGGGAGTCTAGGCTGAGATCCTGATAATGATAGGAGAATGGCTTTGTACTTTTCAATGTTCACATCAAAATGACTATATAAGTGCCCGCATAAATAACTTGGCTTTTTTTTTTTATCTTAGACCACAAAACTCAAAATGTCGATCAATCTAGCCCTACCCTTAACAATTGTCAATTCCAGTTGTTTTTATCTATTTATTTATTTTACGTACTGGCCACAGTTTCCCCTCCTTCTTCTCCTCTTGCTCCCTCCCTCCACCTCTCCTCTACCCACCCCCATTAGCTCCTCCTTTGTCTCAAAGTAGAAGGAGCCTCTGAGAGCTTCTAAGCCAATCTGTGAGGGGGGAAGTTATGTTTGTGTGAAAGCAATGGACAGGGTAGTAAAGGGGGGAGGGGGAGCTTAAGAATGGAGATGGCCAAATGGTGGGTAGAAGGGTACCCTTAATGTGGGTAGAAGAAGTGGAATGAAGGAAACGTCCCAAAGCAGCAAGTGGCAGCCTGGCGGATTCCAGGGAGAAGCAGGAGTGAAAAGTTAAGTAGCGACCCTCCAAAATGCGCACGGCCCAATCGCCTTGAGTCTGCAAATGTCTAACTTGGACCAGTCACCGTTAGAGAGGTGATCTAATAATGCTTCCAAGATGAGGATATTATCCAAGTGGAGGATTTAAAATCATAAAGGTCTTTACAAGAAGGAAGCAGGGACCAGGCAGTAGAGGCACACACCTTTGATCCCAGCACTCGGGAGAGAAGCAGGAGGATCTCTGTGAGTTCGAGGCGAGCCTGGTCTATGAAGCGAGTTCCAGGCAGTCAGAGCTACTGCACAGAGAAAGCCTGTCTGGGGGCAAAGGAGCAGAAGACTTAGAAATGACATGGAGACAATGGAAGTCTAAGGCCGGAGTGATGAAAAGCAGTAGCCATGGGCCAGGCAGTGCAGGTGGACTCCAACAACTGAAAAAGGCAAGGGAACAGAAGCCCCCCGAAAGGAATGCCACCCCTTCAACTCCTTGATCATAGACGTATGATCTCCGGTAATAAGTATAAGTAATAATTTGTGTTTAGAAGAGGCTCAAAGCTGGGGTTTTTGTCAGGTCTCCTTTCCAGCTTACCATTTATAACAGCATGCCTCAGAGAAAGACCCGAACAAGCTCATAGCTGTACAAATAGCCAAATCCATTTCTCCAGTCAAGAGGTCATTGCTAGCTGATTCGGTGCTCCTCTTTCTAGGCCTCTACTTTCTCCTTTTAGAAAAGGGGCTCATGGTGTACTGTCATGCCCTTGAAAAGCAAATGGGGACGGGAATCAAGAAGGACAGCCTGCAGAGTCTTACCTTTCAGGAACACAGAGACATCCTCCAGTTGAGGCACATTGTCTTCACGATAGCCACAGTACTTGGTCAGCAGGGGGAAGTTCTTCAGGTACTCTCGGCAAGCATGGGTGGGGTAGAGTTTGGAGAGCTCCCGGAACACAACGCCCCAAGTTTTAGTTTCTTCTTCTGTATACTCCACTCTAGGAATGGGCTGGCCACTAGGCAGGCAGGAAGAGAGACAGTCAGTGAATCTAGTTTTATACCACTAGGTCAAAGAGTCTGATATTAATGCAAGCTAATTTTCACAAACACACACACACACACACACACACACAACTAAGTGCCCAAAGGGATTCCATTAAGTGCTAAAATAAATGCCAATCTTCAATTCCACATTCCTATCTGGATCCTTGTAAGATAGGCTGGGCGATGGTGGTATACACCTTTAATCCCAGCACTTGGGAGGCAGAGGCAGTCAGATCTCTGTGAGTTTGAGCTCAGCCTGGTTTACAGAGCGAGTTCCAGGACAGGCTCCAAAGCAGAGAAACCCTGTCTTGAAAAAAGAGTTTTTCCATTGTTACATCTTCACGTATCCTCCTAGAAACTAGACAAGACAAATGGTTTTTGGTGTGTGTGTCTGTCTTTGGATAGTAGGGGGTGTGTGGATGTGCATGTACATGTGGAGCTGTGTGCACTGTGGAGTGCTGTGCACTGTGGAGCGGTGTGCACTGTGGAGTGCTGTGCACTGTGGAGTTGTATGCACATGTGCAGTGCTGTGCACTGTGGAGTGCTGTGCACGGTGGAGTGCTGTGCACGGTGGAGTGCTGTGCACTGTGGAGTGCTGTGCACTGTGGAGTGCTGTGCACGGTGGAGTGCTGTGCACTGTGGAGTGCTGTGCACGGTGGAGTGCTGTGCACGGTGGAGTGCTGTGCACGGTGGAGTGCTGTGACGGTGGAGTGCTGTGCACGGTGGAGTTGCATGCACATGTGGAGTGCTGTGCACGGTGGAGTTGTATGCACATGTGGAGTGGTGTGCACTGTGGAGCGGTGTGCACTGTGGAGTGGTGTGCACTGTGGAGTGCCGTGCACTGTGAAGTGCTGTGCACTGTGGAGTGCTGTGCACATGCAGGCTGAGATCAGAAGAGGACCTAAGTATCCTCTGCTCTACCATGCTCCACCTTCTTCCCAGGCAGGATCTCTCACTGAACCTGGAACTCAGTATTTCAGCTCGCCTGGCTGATCACCCATCCCCACGAATCTTCCTCTCTCGCCGCAACACACTAAGTACTGAGGTTAAAGGCATACAGTCCCACCCAACTTTCCCCTGGTGCTGGAGATCCAAACCCAGGTCTTAGTGTTTGTCCAGTAGGTGCTCTCACCCACTGAACCATCTCCCCGGTTTCAAGATTTATGCTCTTAAGCTGAGATGGGTAACAAGTAATAGTCCTATGTTGGAAGGGGGTGGTTTAGGTGCAAGACTCCTAGGAGGGGCTTTTCTGCAGCTACAAGACAACAATAATAAATGGATTATTCGGTTGAAAATAAAATTGCTTCCTGAGTTTTCTTTGTTCCTTGCCCAGACTCACCCCAATTTCCAAGTGTAATTTTGTGATTATTTGTTCAGAGCCCAAAATGTCTGGCAAACACTAAAAGTCTGTGCTGAATTTAGAAGAGTTTTTGTAAACTGACAAATAAGAAACATTTATTGCAGGTCATACTGAAAGGCAGACATGTGAAGTCCTCTTAGTTCTAGACGAGTGTTAATAAACTTCTCCCGAAAAGGGGCCAGAAAGCAAATACTGTGAGCTTTGGGATCACGTGATCGCTGCCACAATTCTGCTACAGTACCCTCAAAACAGCCATAGAGAAAATGGATAAAGAAAATCTACCTATGTCCTAATAAATGCCTCTTTATGGGCCCATAAGCAGCAGTGTGAGGGTGGCTGGATTTGACTAGTAACAGGTCATCTTGGATCAGGGCAGTCATGAAAGGCTCCCTGGGGGAGGCAAGCTTGAGCTGGCCATGAAGACTACAGAGTACCCAGAGTTCCCTGATAAAACGGTAACAAGAGGAGCTGATTTAACAGTAGATAGTGGCCACAAGCCAAAAACACGGCTCCCAGTGTCAATTGAGACCTGTGAGATAATGGGACCATTGCTGGGTACCTTTGCAAGCTGTTAAGTAAGGAACTTAAATGTGAATTTAGCATCTGACTATGATATCTATTCCAATATCATAGTCATCCATGTACTCAAAGATAAGTACATCTGTAATCCCAGTACTTGGGAAGTTGAGGCAGGGAAAGTTCAAGGATAGCCTGGGTGCATAGCAACTTTTAGGCTAGCCTGGGTTACAATGCTATGTATTTTTAATTAAGTTTGAGAAATCTATTGTAGTGTGCTTTTAACAGCTTGTCCCAGTAGCTACCCTGTCTCTTAAACAGAAATTCTGTTCCTATAAATAGTAAACACACGCATGCACACACACACACACACACACACACACACACACACATACACACACACACACCTGGCAGTTCAAATGCAAACTATTACTGCAGGCGGTCACCAGAGGTGCCCACCCTCAGACAGAACAATCCTTGCCACCCACTCAGCTCATTGCAGCAACAGGGCACTATCAAAGAACCAGATCATTCTGGAACATCCCAGAGGTCGTAACAAAGATGAACAGGACAAGAAGAAGAGGCTCCCAAAGAAATCTCCTCACTGGCTCCCAAACCCAGCCCTCTACATATTTTTCTGTTCCTGTCAAAATACATTCTGTTTAACACTGAAGTCCAAATGCAGTTCCTGCTGCCCCCAAATTGTTTGTATTTTTAATTAAAATGCATGAGAAATGGAGGAATAACGCATAGCAGAGAAAGAACTAGAAATTAACATTTGCTTCTGCTAAGTACCAAAAGGAGGGATTATGCAGAGCAAATTAAAATAAGATTGTCCCTGTTTAAATTTGGCCATTGATAAAAAATTAAATTACAACCTGGCAAATATTTGCTGGGGAGAGCAAGAGTGCTGAGTCCTAACACCCTTGGTGAATTTAGAACAAAAGCTTGATATGAGAAAAAAGAGAAAAGATGCAAGAAATAAATGTATAAGTGGGCCGCCTCTGGATCCAGAAACCCATCTAAATCAATCTCAGCAAGGAAAGCCAATAAACCTACTAAGAGCCGCGCATGATCTGAAGGGGGAAAAGCGATGGGGCCGAAACAATAAATGAAACGCTGAAAAGCCATCTGAGAAGAATCGTTAGGTCAACCTCTCCTTTCGGTATCAATCCGCAGACACCCAGCAGTTCAAAGGCACACTGGATGGAGCCAACAAAGCCTAAAAGAAGGGTAAGTATGAATTAGGGCAGGAAGAGAGAATTGTGCAGGTCTCTCACTTGATGAATTTCCCATGGCTCAGTCTTGGGAATATGGACGGCTGCAGATATTCTCATCCCCGCCATGGGAGCTCATTCACCTGCTCGCTGAAATGATGGCTAAAATCCTGCTGGTACCCAGAGTCCAGGTGAGGCACCGCTCTCCTGGAGCAGTGATTTCTCACGCCACTTGGACCCCTGCTCTGGACAATTCTTTAAATAGTTTTAAACTTCATCAAAAAGAAAAGGCTGTGTTATTCCATTTCATATCAATTGAAAAATATCCAAAGAACAGGAAACGTAAGAAGTTCCTATTTTCTATGTAGTTTCAACAAGTATATAAAAATATCAACTATTGGTGAGATGACTACATGCCACACTCTTTTAAGGTTAAGTGCTTGTCCGTAAATTAACCCATTTGATTCTCACAGCTCCATAAATAGATACTATTATTTTCCATATTTCATACATAAAGAAAGTGAAACTCCAAGACATTGCCTAAAACCTCAGAGCTAGGCTTATTTTGTGGCATAAAACAGTGGTCTTCCCTGATTTGCTTATACTAGTGAGATCAAAAGTGCATTTCTGACATTGGCTCATGTCACATGCCAAACTAAGGGGTTCGGGTGCGGGTGTGCATGCATGTGTGTGTGTGTGTGCGTGCGTGCGTGTGTGTGTGTGAGAGTGTGTGTGTGTATTGTGTGTGTATTGTGTGTGTGTGCGTGTGTGTGTATGTGTGCGTGTGTGTGTATGTGTGCGTGTGTGTGTATGTGTGCATGCGTGTGTGTGTATGTGTGCATGCGTGTGTGTGTGCGTGTGTGTGTGCATGTGTGTGTATGTGTGCATGCGTGTGTGTGTGCGTGTGTGTGTGCGTGTGTGTGAGTGTGAAAATATTGCCTATATTCATGCCTGCAATATTAGCATTTGTATTCATATAGATCACAAAAGGCATTTTCACAATTTTTTTTTTTAAGTTTCTTGATGAGACATGAGGTCGGACCGGGTTCCTCGACAGAATAAAGATATAGTTGGGGCACCAGGAATATAAAGCCATCCAGATGTTTTAAATTATATCATTACTTTAATAGCACGTTAAATTTATTATTTATCATCATAATGCATGTTAATGTGGATGTTTTGCCTAAATGTATGCCTGTGCACCTCTTGCACTGAAGAGGCCAGAGAAGGGCAGCAGATGCCCTGGAGCTGAATTTACAGGTGGTTGTGAGCTATCAAGGGGGTACTGGAACTCAAACCTAGGTTCTCCAGAAGAGCCAACAGTGCTCTCAGTCTCTGGCCTATGTCTGCTGCCCCGTGTTTCAACAGCTCGAACCTGACAATGAGAAAAATAAAAACAGTCGTGAGGAAAATCCAAGTATGCTGCATTTCTTTGCATTTGCTGTGGGTTAGCGGGCAGCTATTGGTTTGGGCTGGTTTGGATTTGTTTAATAATTCCACCTAAGAAGAGTGCCCAAAAATGTGCCCTGATTTTTGGAGGTCTGGAATATTACATATGATATATGTATATGTGTGTGTGTGTATATATATACACGTATATGTGTGTGTATATATACACATATATATCATTATTGTTCTCAGTGGGTACATGTTAAAATGAGGGCATAACAGGCTCCTATCTCAGCATCCTGAGCTCTGCTATAGACTAGCAATAAAGTGACTTCAACATTCCGCGTTCTAGAGAGAACCCCCAGCATTTGAGGTCAATCCTGTCTTACAGGTCCTCTCTGCCAACCAACTCTCCCCCATACCTTCCTTTTTGTCAGATCACAGAAGTCACCGGCCAGGGCTATGGGGAGTTAGAGATGGTTAGGATTGTGGTCGATGTTTGATTTCTTTAATGGAAAAATCAGGTTCTTTCCTCTTCCCTCTGTCAGAATGTTAGAGCCCCTTCACGTGACCATTTCTAGAGACTGTACACACTCCTGGTGAGTTCACTTTCCCAGGTGAAACTCCTTACAACAGTAAGTCCACACCCACCGCGGTACTGTCATCTGAAGAGAACTGTCCCGGGGGCATCATTTGGAAGCCCTCTTGAGATGTACCCTCTGAGATGTAAGGTTAAAACGAATTTATAGCCTAATGCTCAGCAAGATGCAGAGATTTCCGGGCGATCCAGTGTGCTGTGCGTGGGAGGAAGCTTAGAGAGCCTGCCCTATCCAGCGCTCTTCCCTTCTCTGCAGGCAGAAGACCCTGCTGGGTGCTTTCACCTCATGTGAAGAGGCACCGCAGGGTCCCAAGCAACAGTGTGCCCAATCCTGAAGAAGGATCAGGAACGTGAAGGCTGAAAAGGCCCGGGGAGCAAGCAGATCATGTTTCTGCATACAAAGCAATGAAAAGGAGGACAGTACCTTCAGAAAACAACGTACAGCACAGTGCAGAGACCAGCACTTTACAGAGAACGCCTTGTCAGAGAGAAGTTGCCTGAACCAGGGTGAACATGGCCTAGGACCCACCCTGGGCATTCTAACAACTTTATGAAAAAAAAAAATATGTTCTCTTCCTCTGTCCTACCTGACAGACAATAATTCCTCCACAGAATCTAGAGTCAGAAGGAAAAGAGGTTATTTCAGGCTCAAAGACGCCTCCAAACCAATAAAAAAATCGCACACATATTTAATCCAAATAACTGTGGGGGAGAGAGGATGCTCTTTGAATCAAGTTTGAGATTAATCTTTTCTAAAGGAACGGGACCTGGTCTTAAATACCCAAATGAGACTTCCCTAATAATTGGAAATGACAGGAAATTAGATGTTGCTAAGGAACTCGCTTCTCTGCAGGTAAGTGGGAATCAACACCATACAGTTGAAAGCAATGAGTAAGAAAACAAAAGTATTTTGTGTTGCTATAAATCCCAACAATACGATCCTCCTCAACAGGCTAACCACACATAAATATTTCACTGGCTACCCAGGGAGTTTCCTCCACTTTTATAAAATTAGCTGGGATTGTGGAATTCTCAACAACAACCACCGAAGTTATTATTCAGTGAAAGCGTCCAGCAGGCTCTTCTGCCTGCAGAACAGCTGATGTGAATTTGGGTAGATGTTAGTCACTGCCGATTCTACACTCTTGTCACAGAATGACAAGCTATGGATTTTTCAACTTTGAGGGGACAGGACAAGAAAAGATCTGATGGCCATTGCGGAGATTTAGGTTTGACAGTGGGGAAAAGATAAACCCTGACAGATTACTCAGGTGACAGCCTCTCTCTGGGAATACCGAAAGCTGGGAGAGGGATCTTTCTTCTTGTGTGTTTAAACCCCTAGGTGCGCTAAAGAGATGCTTAGTCAATCAAGAGGCTGCCATGCATTCTTGAGGACCTGAGCCGAAATCTCAAGAACCCAGGTGAAAACCAGGCACAGTGGAAAGTATCTGCAGCCTCAGTTCTGAGGGAAGCAGGGACAGAGACAAGCATGTCCCTGGAGCTCACTGGCCAGCCAGTCCAGATAATGAGAGGGTCAGTGCAAGAACGAGCCTCAGAAAACTAAAGCAAATAGTAACGAAGACATCTGACATCAATATCTGTCCTCCACATGCGTGCATTCCATTCACACACACACACACACACACACACACACACTTAAGTACAGCCATGAAACACACCTGCACAAGCACACACACACACTCAAAATGTCCAAATACACGTGTTCACACATGCGCACACACACAGAAAACACAGACATGTTCACACAAGCACACACCCACACAAACACATACATGCATACACGACATACCTCACACACACACACTCATTCACACATGCACACACCCAAACACGCATGCATACACAAAACATTCATACACACTCACACATGCATACACACACACGCGCACACACGTGTTCACAGGTGCACTCATATGCACATGAAAAATGGGTGTCTGGGGATGAGGACTTGCCTAGTATGCACAAGGCCCTGGTCTCAGTATCATAGAAAAGACTGGGAGGGAAGGATGGAGGAAGAAAAAAGAAAGTCCATTCTTCTAGGAAACCAGGAAATGATCCTGAAAGTCTTACCTGTCTGCAGAAAGGAGATTCAAAGGGGCACAGACAAACCTAGGTGTGGGCAAGTGCAGACAGAAGCTGTATAAGTTCTGAGCTTGTTAGAGCAAAGGTGTTGACCAAAGATATTTTGACACAGACATCTAAGGAACCACGCCCCACAGAGACTAGAACTGAAGGGAATTCTTTCTACAGCCAGATCAATAAGCAACAAGGTTTTCATTTCTCTTAACTGTTCACTTGATCTTCTCCAGCGTTACAAAAAGCAATGTATTTTTCTTACGCTTTTTTTTTTAAATTTGGATAACTGGAAAAACTGTTTGAGTGCGGCATATTTCCAGGCCACCTCCTGCTAGAATTTCCAACACAAGATGATGTTTCTCTGCCTGTGTTATCTTAGAGGAGCCCCAGTGTGGAGAAGCAATTCAGTTATTCAGTGGTGGAAGACACGGCAGGCTGCAACTGATGATGTTTAACAATGAGATGGCAAGACTGGATGAAACAGAGCCCCTATCACATTCTTTGAAACGGTTGGGTTTTCTCAGGAGCAAGGACCAAACAGGGCAAAAGGGAAATGGAGAATTACTTAAGGAGATGGGTGAATCTGATTTAAAAAGAAAATAAAGGTACACAGCAAAGAATTCATTTTTCTATTTCATCCCAGGACACACTCCTCAGGGCAGAAGGCATCTTACATAGTCGAGAGCTGTTAATCTCCCTGGAATAGACTCTGCCTCTTAACTTTTCCTCATCTTTTTCTCTCTCCCCAGCTTAGCATGTCTCTGTTGATTGACACTTCTACATGGGGTCATGGAAGGGAAATGAGAAGAGATGAATGGAAAATTCATCAGCTCTGCAGCTCATTAGCAATTAGGCATCCTCCAAGGGTTTGGCGGGGCCTGCAGAGAAAGTTTACAGGAACTTCGAGGCTAGTAGTCTCCATCTTCGTTCTCCAGCCTTGAGAGGCATTTTCTCCACAGTCTGCTGCGTCGTCCTCCGGGAGCCATCTCTAGTGCAGGCCTTTCCTTCCTAGCCCAACAAGCACATGACAACACACAACAACAAAACCACCATTTCCCAATCTTAATAGCCTGCCTTTGACCAAATATAATGTTTAATTTGATGCTACTTACATCCACTTTTAATTGTTATTAAGCATTTATTATACTTCTCAGAATTGAGGCAATGCCCGTATCCAGGAATTTCAGCAGCACAGGAGGGTCCTTCCTGACAGTCAGTGATCAATCGTAACGTTCTGTGACATCAAGTCACCTGTCCCCAGGCAACGTAGAAAAGTATGGTTGTGCAGTAATGGTTTATGCAAGCGAGATTAGGAAAAAATGCTGGCAGGCAAAAACCACCCCACCCCAAGTGGGTTGGATGAAATCCATTAAGGTTTAGCAAAACAAAAAATGTTATTTGTCATACTGATTTCCAAGGATGTAGAAGAAATGCCCACAGTTCTTTTGTTTGGTAAAATTATACTTCCAGAATTCAGGAGGATGGAGAGATGGCTCAGCCATTAAAAGAACTTGGGCTCTTGCAGAGAACCCAGGTTCAATTCCCAGGACCCACATGGTAGCTCACAACTATCCATAGATCCAATCCAAGGAGATCCAACACCCTGTTCTGACCTCTACAGATGCTGCATGCCTATACGTATATGCAAACAAAGTATTCACACATATAAAAGAGAGTACGGGAATGTAAGAAAAAAACTGGAGGACAGAATATGAAATGAAATAAGCCAAACACGGAGAAGTGAAAATCGTATGTTCTCTGTCATATATGGAAATTTTTTAAAAAGTCAACCTGGAAGGAGAGAAGCCTGGAAAAAGAGACCATGGGTTTTTATTAGGACCCACAGTGGACATGTTTGAAAAAAAAATCACACTGAATGCAACTGATGTGTACAACCAATACATAATCAATAATCTTAAAATAATCACAGTAGTATATATCAGTATTCTAAATCTGTCACTCATGAGAATATATGCTTCAATGTAAGAATCTTTATTTGCTTTGTTCATTTTTAATTTAATTTTTTGATTTTATAATTTCATACACAAATACTGTATACACTTTATTTCTACCCCTTCCTCTCCCTGCTCCAACATCAACAATATGTATTTATAAACACACACACACACATAGAACATAATTCCATTTAGTGTTTCTTGTGTGCGTGTGTGCATGTGTGTGTGTGTGTGTGTGTGTGTGTAAGGCTGACCGCTTAGTTTGTTGATTTGTTCATTTTTATATCTGACACCTAGAGGGAAAGCTGCAATATACTGATGTTCAATAAACAATATTTGATGAACGAGTAAATCAACCAATGAGCATAAAGCGGGCTGTAATCATAAGTGTTGAGAAAAACGACATTTGTGCTCCAGGAAGTCGGCACACAAGTCTTTGTCTTACCTCATCCTTGCCTCGTGTATTCTGAGCTATGGGAAATGCAACTACAGATCCTGCGATCCCAATGAGCTTTCTCGTCACTCTTTTCTTGTCGTGCAATGTCTCTTTTTCCTCATTTCCTCAACACTTTCCCATCCCGTCTAGACACTCCCAGTACCATACGCATCATACTGGTACGCATCATTTTCACCAAGGAAGAAAACATATGTAAAACTTGGCTAAATGCGGAGGGATGCCTCTCGGGCTAGGTAACCTAAAGAAGGAATGTGCCAAAACACTTTCAAGGACACAGGGCGTGAGAATGTGCCGACGTCTCCCACGAATGGAAACTGAAGCGTTTGCAGCAGCTCACCCTCCAGTGAGTTATGCCAGGGTCCCTAGAGGTCCAAGTGATCTGGTACTTGTATGGGGAGGGGGCGTGGCTGCAAAGCCACACCGGAGGACAAACATAAAGGCACAGACATTTTCAACTACCCCCTTAGGCCTGCCAGGTAAAGACCATTTGAGATCACGCATTTTATTTGCTTTTGCAAATGGGTTTTGCGCACATGAATTTTCGTAAACGAGGCTCTGGGCCCTAAGGAACACTTATATGACTGCAAACAGAATCATCAGTTTTGTTCGGTTCACGGTGTTAATATCGGTGCTTCCTTTGCAAAACACAGAATTAAAATAAAATCCCAGCACCTAAGGAACCTGGGGAGAGGGAAGATTTTAAGTCCTGGAAATTGGGCGGGTTTTTTGTTTCGTTTTGTTCCTATGCACCTTAGGATGGGGTTTCCCGACATGTTCTTACCCTGACAAAAGTCCTTTTCACAGGGCAGAGATTTTCATCTACAAAAATCTACCATGAGATTAAATATTAACAGCAACAACTGAGACCTTATCAGTCATCAACATGCTCGTGTTCAACATACACACAGAGGCTAAGCTCAAAGATCCTGACACAGGACTAACAGGTCTATTTAGATCGTTCAGGGATGTTCTATTGGGAGCTCACCAAGGCCAGCTGGCCTGGGTCTGAAAAAGCCTGGGATAAAACCGGACTTGCTGAACATAGTGGACAATGAGGACTACTGAGAACTCAAGAGCAATGGCAATGGATTTTTGATCCTACTGCACGTACTGGCTTTGTGGGAGCCTAGGCAGTTTGGATGCTCACCTTACTAGACCTGGATGGAGGTGGGTGGTCCTTGGACTTCCCACAGGTCAGGGAACCCTGAATGCTCTTCGGGCTGATGAGGGAGGGGGACTTGACCGGGGGAGGGGGAGGGAAATGGGAGGCGGTGGCGGGGAGGAGGAAGAAATCTTTAATAAAAAAATAAAATAAAATAAAAAAAATAAAATTAAAAAAAAAAAGATCCTGACACAGGAAAGAACTAAAATTTCCAAGTCACCAATGGCAGGCAACCACCCCAGATGACTAAAATGAAGGTACCCACAGGTAGATTTGCTCAGAACTCCAAATTCAATCTGGTTTGTCTTGTAACTTGGCTAGCAAAAACAAATAAATGTTGCCGACTTGTGGCCCTGGCCCTTTTATTGGTAGTCTGGTTAATTTGACAGCTCACAGCCTTAATCACGTTCATAATAGCAACCATCCATGATCTGCCCATCTAACCAAAACAGTAACAATAATATGGCCACTCATTACATAAACTATTCTCAATTTGTAGAAAACAATTAATATCCCCAATATATGCTTGAAAAAACTGAGCCAAACAGCTCATAAGGAGCACAGCAAGGACTCAGAATTGGCTAATCCAGCTCTGTAGACCCCGTCCTCTCTCACATACTCTCCCCCCTTCTCCCTCCTCATCTGCCTTCCCCTCTACCTATGTCTCTCCCTCCTCCTCTAGGGTCTCATGTAATCCAGGCCAGCATCAAGCCCCTCTATAACCAAGGATAAACTTTAACTTCTAATCCTCCTTCCTCCTCCTCCCCCTATGTGCAATTTACGTGGTACTGGGGCTCAAACCCAGGAGCTTTGTACATAGTAGGCAAGCACCCCACTAACTGAGCTACACCACCAGCCCCAAGACTCACTTTTCTAAGTATTTATTATGTTACATATGTGTGTGTCACTGAGTACACGGATATGCACCATATGTATACAATACCTGGCAAGACCAGAAGAGGGCATCAGACCCCCTGGAACTGGAGTTGCAGGCGGCTGTGAGCTGCCCAGTGTTGCTGTTAGGCACTGAACCCAAAGACCCCTCTTAATCGACAGAAGTTGGTGCAAGGTATGCATGTATCCAGTAGGAACCCAGAACTGGGGCGAGACTTTGTTTCCACAGTTGCAAAACTGAAGCCTGAACAGGATGCCGTTTGAAATGCACAGGGAGCACTGCCTAGTACCTAACAGCTACTCAGTGTAGCTGACTCCCTCCCTCGGGGTGTATAAGATGAATAAAATTCCATCACTTCCCTGCAGGGTTGGGAATAGGTCTGGGGCTGACAAAAGCAGCCCCATTCCGTATAAATCTTTTCAACTCTAGGACAGGACTGTGGAAGTAATTTGAATCCTTCGTGTTCACAGAAATCATTTTAAAGTAAAAAATATCCCTGCCTCTTTCTCTGTGAAACACGTTAGGATCCGGCGCACCCTCTGTCCCTGTCAGTGAGTGACACAGGGCCACACTGAGTTAATGTTTTCCACAGTTGTGAGAGCCATGCTATAATCAGACAACACCCCACCACGGCATTCACACACACCTCAAAACCCACCGAGCCCCACAAAATAGAAAAGCAAAACCTTTCTCCAAATCAATCTCCCCTTTTGTCTTCCCTTGCAGTTCTTGGGCTCCCTTTCTTGTAGTCATTTAGCTAAACTTCAGGTAGTGGGAAACATTTGGCATGAAAATGATTCTCCCATAGAGCCTCGCGTCGTTTAAATACTTGCAGGAACTGTGCGTTTGAAATAGGCTGAGACGTCCGTCCGTAAAGAACAGACGTTTTACTCTGCACCTTAGAGAGTTTAAAAGCCCGGGTCATTGAGTTCCACTGCTCCGCTCAGCCTGCATGAGGTACCACCTGAGTCAAATGGAAGTCACGAGGCGGTTTGAAAAGAAAAAGGGAAAAAAAAAAAAAGAAGAGGAGTGGCCTTGTAGGCAAGGACATTGAGATGCTGTGAAAGAGGAATTCTTGAGCCGCTAATGTGACCCTCCCTCAGAAATGAGCCTTGTCGTCAGGGAAATGACCCCAGAACTACAAATATTTGGGTTTGTTCTACTTTTCAATTTACCGCTCCATTTCAGAGAAATTAAAGCATCAACAACTAGTGTTTATGCAGGAGGCAGAAGGACCCAAACAGCCACATATATCTCGGTTTCATTCAAAACCTGGGAAAGCAAATCAATGAAGGATAATGGAAAAAGGATAAAATTAGCCCAGGCAGGGAGGAAGCGCATATTTGCTCCTAAGGTGACTCTCCTCAAAAAGAAAAAGGAAAGAAATAAAAGTTAAAACTTTCCCTCACATCAAAGGAGAGCCCACTGTTCATCAAGGTGACCGCCTGCCAGAAAAACTGACAAAGAAAGCCTCATTATTTATTTAAAGATGAAAACTTGCAACCCCTAAATCAAGTTGGTCCCTGTTGAGAAGACTTAACCCTCCCTTCCAATTAAGATTCGCCGGTCTAAAAACAGGCCAAGTGGCACCCGTGACTCCAGTTAGGAAGGCATCCCTTTAAGCTGCATTCCGAAACGAAGAAGGATCCATAAATCATGCCTCCTCTGGCATGAAACAAGAGATGCTAGGGTCAACTGAAATTTCTAGAAAAGGTGGAGAGGCGAAGCCACCCCAGTCACTTTCCTGCAGGTTGCAGTAATCACAGATGCCTCTTAGGAAAGGCATCAGGAGGTCTCCGGTACAAACACAAAGCTCCCCAGGAGAAACCCCGGTATGCAGTTCTCAGTCCCTGAGCAGACTCTGCTGCTCCAGGCCTATAAACTAACCTTCCTTTGGCTCTGATCCATCTTTCCTTTAGAAACCGCTGACTGCCCCCTGCTGAACTGTGTAGTCAATGAGAGGATTTCAGAGACCAGAGAAGGGAAAGGAAACGCTCGCTTGGAAGTCTGGACGGTTCCTTCCAGAACACAGCCCTACTGGATTCATGCACCCGTTCCAACACTCACAACTGCCTGCACATTGTTAAGCTTCATTTTGACATCCCTTAGTATGTCGATGGGGTGGGTAAGGAAGAGGGGGTAGTTAAAGATTTCCCCTCTGCTTTGCTGCGTATGGAAAAGTAGCATCAACACGCCCCATGTTAAAAAGAGAAACCCTTCCCTCGCTCTCCCCAGCTGAGCTGCGTGCCACACGCACGGGCTCACCCAAACTGAATGTGCCCGCTGGGTTGGCGATTGCATGTCTCAAATACGCTAGTCTCCCTTTGGGGCTGTTTCATTTTAGGGCCTGTCTTTGACTAAGTATTAAGATGCAGAGCCAATCACAGAGGGTATCATTTTATAAATAAAAAATAATCATGAAATAAATAGGATAGCAACTAATCAAGAAAATAGCAACAAGTAACAAATCCCCGGCAATTGTTTCTGAAGACTCGGCCCAGCTGTGTTTGTTTGAATTCATTCTCGATTGCAGGACCGTAGACGTTGGTGGGAGGAGAGATTCTCACATCTAAGATAGCTAAGGGAAAGCATTACACAGAGCTGACTAGTAGCCTAGAGCCAGACGGATGTCCTTCAGCCACACCTACAAAAGGCAGTGTAGCCTTGAAGTCACACAGGGCTGATTGGAATACCGACTACAAAAAGGTTCGAGGGAATTAAGTTCTGACGAGAACTGCGCGTTTCAGCTAGGCTGAGACTTTTGTAAAGACATGAGCAATTTCTTTTAAATACCAGATCTCTTGGTTCTGTTGATGTTATTTTCAACATGGTCTAAGTCAGGCCTAAGTGCCAGAGACACTTCAAAACAAAATGAAAGAAAAGTAAAAACTGTGACCTTCTGGGCAAAGATAGACTTTTAAATTCTACAAATTGGCTCCCCAAGAAGGTTGATCCTTTTTTGAAGTCATTCCAGACAGCCAGGGAATCACTCCAGTGTTGCAAGTGCCTGCTTTAAGGTCTCCTGTTCAATTTAGCGCTCCATTTCTGAGGAATTAAAACATGACTGACCGGGCTTGGTCAGGTGATAGGATCCGTCATCTCGAGTTTCTTGGTATCTCAGAACTCGAGTCCCCTCATCTTCAAAGAAAGTATAATGACGACATCTACCTCAAAAGTTGCTGGAGAGGTTAATGACAGAATGACAGAATGTCAATCTGGCTTGACAGACCGCCCAGCTCTTGGTGGAAACTGAATAAAAGGGAGTTGGTCCCTGAACATGTGAGCTGAGAAACCAACCTACAATCTGTGCATCATTAGCCCGTCAGTAATGAGGACAATATGGTCCAGCCCCAAGCCAAACCCTCCAGCCTAAGCCTAGCTTCAACTGACAGCCTAAGACGGAAGAGAGCCTTCTTCAGACTAAAGAAACAAATTGTGGGTTTATTTAAAAGAAGCTAAAAGCTGCTCCCATGTGCAAATACTTTCTAACAACCTCCAGTAATCTAAGAGAGCGAGAGACAGACTCAACCACTTCGGAAAGGTCACTTGTTCATTTAGATGAGCCTTAAAATTGATGGCATAGAATCAAGGAATCGTTAGCAATTTAACCTGTGATGATAATATCTATCAGAGAACAATATTCCTTGAAGTTGGCTAACAATTGATAGCTCTCTCAAATATACAAGATGGAGATCATGCCCGGTTTCTAAGAGCACTGGGACTTAAGATCATGGCTACAGTACTTGTAAGTGTTTGGTGGGAATTCAAACCCAGTTCCAAAGAACTCTGAAGCCTACATGATCTGACAGACTCTGTGACACTGTTCTACCTCGGCTAATAATACTATAGCATTCACCATGCCAGAGCAACTAGAGAGGGTCCTGAAGAAATGAATTATAAACTAAATGTATGTGGTACCAAACCCCAAAATGGTCCCCCAAAACCCTGACACCTGACCATTTTTGTTGCTTGTTTGTTTGTTTGTTTTTGTTATTCAAGACAGAGTTTCTCTGTGTAGCTTTGGAACCTGTCCTGGCACTCACTCTGTAGACCAGGCTGGCCTGGAACTCCCTGAGATCCACCTGCCTCTGCCTCCCAAGGACTGGGATTAAAGGCGTGTGCCACCACCGCCCAGCATCTATCCCACTTTCAAAGTTGATCTGCGAAGCCAAAAGAGTCTTGCCAGAATGACAATATGTCACTCTCGAGACTAGATTATAAAAGGCAACACGGAACCTGGGTGTGGTTCAGCCAGTGCAGGTTTACCTAGCAGCCCACGCTCCCAAATTCTATCCCCAGGAAGCATGTTGGCATGTACCCATAATCCCAGGGAGGTGGCAGCAGGAGGCCCAAAACTTCAAGGCCAAGTTAAGGCACTGGCTACCAAGCTAGACAACCTAAATTTGATCCCTGAGATCCACATGGTAGAAGGGGGGAAATAATTTCTATGAGTTGTCCTCTGACCTCCACACATACTATAGCGCACCTATGCCATATATAATAATCACACATGTATAGCACAGGTACACACAATATAAATGTAATATAGTGAGTTCAAGGCTAAACCTGGGCTTCATGAGACCCTGCCAATCTAAAGAAAAACAATAATAATAATTTTTTTTTTTTGGTTTTTCGAGACAGGGTTTCTCTGTAGCTTTGGTGCCTGTCCTGGAACTCGCTCTTATAGACCAGGCTGGCCTCGAACTCCCAGAGATCCGCCTGCCTCTGCCTCCCGAGTGCTCGGATTAAAGGCGTGCGCCACCACCGCCCGGCGATAATAATAATTTTTAAAGGACATTGCACATTCTGGCTTTGCTCTCTCAGTTGGAACACTTGATTTGGAGGCTGTCAACTGAAATAGCCTGAAGATATCTAGGCAGCCCAGTGGACAGCTCCTATTGCAAGAAAATGAGGCCACATTCCAACTGCCCTTTGGTAACCAGAGTGAAGCGGCATCTCCAACCCCCGCAGGGCTATGAAGACTGCCATTCTAACTCTGTTAGAACTCCTGAGCCAGAGCCACCCAAGATAAGCTGCTTCCAGCTTCTCAGCAGTACATACAGTGTGGAAGAAGAAACGTCTGCTGTCTTAAGCTGCTAAATCTGGGGAGAGTTTGTCATGCAGAAAGGAGTAATACGGTATAAAGATCAAACAGACGTCAAGACAAAGAAAACCTTAGTCAAGGGAAAGAGAGCAAACAAAGGGTACTACTAAAGGGTTTGGCACACTGAGTCTGACAAAAGGCAGACAGCTATCGGCAAACCCTTGCGCAGGCTTCCACAGGGCCATTCTACGTGTTGATTCTACGTTCACTTGTCAAAGCAGCCTAACCGTCCTGTAAGGTAGCGCCAGAATTATCTCCATTTTGCCGAAAGGAAATTGAGGCAGAAAAATCCTAAACAATGTGTCCGGACCAGTCAATAGATGAACAGTAAAGTTGCGATTCCCACTTAGATCAAAAAAGAAGTAAGGAGACACAGTCAGGACCCCCAGAGTGGTGTGCACATCTGTGTAAACCCCAAGACTTCAGTTGGGTTCGCAGATTATTATCATGATGAGATACATTATACAGCAATGGCCCAATTGTTTCATTTAATCATCAGCATAATCCCAGAAGAGAAGCACTAGAGATTTTTTTTAATCTCCATTTTACAGAGAAAATTTAAGCTAAGAAAGGGAAGAAATTGGGTGGTGGCGGCATATGCACGCCTTTAATCCCAGCAGTCAGAAGACAGAGGCAGGTGGGTCTCTGTGAGTTTGAGACCAGCCTGGTATACAGAGTGAGTTCCAGGACAGCCAGGATGAAAGAAAGAGAGAAAGAAAGAAAGAAAGAAAGAAAGAAAGAAAGAGGAAGGGAAGGGAAGGGAGGGGAGTGGAGGGAAGGAAAGGGAATAGAGAAAAGAGAAAAGAGAAAGGAAGGAGGGAAAGAAACAAAGAAACAAAGAGAGAAAAGAAATGTAAAAATGTAAGAAATCGCATGGATACCTGAATTTGCTACCAAGAGTCTCATGGGGAAATGGGGCAGGGGTTCCAACCCTTAATTAGGTCTGGAACTCTGAACCCCTCCTGCTAGCCTACCTGGGGACATCAGCTGTCTATCAACTTACTTCACAGATTTCTGGGGCGTGCATGGGAGAAGTTGCTAGAAACGGAACAGTGCCAGTGTGTCACCTTAATTTCATCCAGGAAAATCACATTTCTGTCCAGGCAGGATCACACTACCGCTGGAGATAAAGTTAAGCAAACAACAGCGGCATAATGAAAGTCGGAGCTTGAGGCCTCCTCCCAAGAGAATAAAACGGAAATAACCACCACTACCCCCACCAAAAAATATGATTTAATTAAATATACATACACACTGTTGAAGAGGAATCATTAAACCAGACTCCAAGGGGAGAAAATTTATTTGCTGGTTAATTTAAGAACAAAATAAAATAAAAACTGTATGACTGATTTCTTCCTCAATCTCGCTCCCCAGCAATTCAGTGGAGACATTCACATGGATTAAAACATGAAGGTTGCCATTTACAGAAAACCTAGAGGTTCCCACTCGCCTGGGAGCTGCACCACCAAAGCCACCCTCTTCTTCTTCCTTTATATGCCCTACACACACACACACACACACACACACACACACACTTGCATTTCCTTGGAACTGCAAGTCTACAATCCCATCACATCAGTGAGGGGCATCTTCCCCTCTCTTATCCTAGGTTTCTTTGCGCAGGACAGGGTGTGAGCTGCATGTCAGAGGTTCGTACAGTGCCCTCCCTGGGCTGGGTGTTCATTCTCAGGTCTGCCATGAGGCATAAAGCTTGCACTAATGACTGTTTCCCGGGCTATTATTGGTGAGACAATTAAGCCCTTGCAGACACTGAGCGGAGGGGCCTGTCTGCGGGCGGCTGCGGGCCTCTGGGTAATCAATCAAATTTCTCAGCTGCGCTGTCAATCAGACCTGTGCCTGAGCGGCGTCTATTGACAATTCTCAGCATGCAGGCGCTTTTCCGCTCCCTCACCTCTTTGGAGTTCACGGTCATATGGACTCTGAGCCTGCTGTTTTTTCATCACACATTGGAATTTTTTCATTTTTCTCTGCTTGTGTTGATTCTCCCCCCTGTTTTATCCTTTCAAGACTATCATAAAAAAAATATATAGTATTCAACACAAGTCCCCTGGAGGGCTTCTTGGCCGTGTTCTCAATATATATTATTCTGTATCTCATTTCTCTTTCTCCTTCTTACCCGAGACACCCCTCAGACTACAACCTGTGATCCCTTCAAAACCTCAAAACACCTGTACTCCATCGCTTTCAGTGTTTCTGACCATGTACCTACCACCGCTCCCCAGAGTCCAGGATGCCCTGCGTAATCACGGAGGTCAAATTGTTCTCCCCATGCCAGGCAGTACCTATTTTTATGTATTGAATATTGACAAATTATAATTGTGTTTAGGCGGTCTAAAGTAAAGGCTCTAAATAATATCTGGGTACTTTTCCTTTATTCCTTCAGTCAATCAGAAACAGCACCCCCCTTGACCAGTATTTCCCCATCTCCACCCCACCCCCAAAGATCCTAATTGTGTCATCAAACAATTGGCGGGTCCCTCGCATGCTATTTTTTCAATACTACGCTAATTTCAAATAATCTGGTCCTCAGACCAGTACTACCAGTTCGGGCTTGCAAAATCTGGTCAAAGTACACTAGAAGGACCTTCTTTTAAGTCATTGGAGTAGTAGTTAATTTTCAACATTGTACACTCAGCCGTCAGCACTAGAAACCACCTAGCTCAGTGAGAAACCCCATCATTTTCTATAAACAAAAAACAGGAGTCTTAGGTCCATTTGGAATTTCTTAGTATCTGTGCCCCTCCTCCACCTGACTACAGCAGGCGTGGGAGCCCAAACGCATGAGCTTGTAAACACAGATGTGTACTTGTGCGCGCGCACACACACACACACACACGTGCTTGACTGTGCACATTGAGTGAGCTATCCTCTACTCATCCTCAAACCTGGGTAAACCTTGGCTACACAAGTTGGAGGAAATGCAGCATTGAGGTGAAATCTTTTGCTCTTTGCACTGCACAAGCCCCCGGGTCATGTTCTCCTGGCTTTAACAACTCATAAGTAACTTCTCCACTCAACCCGTTGCCCAAGCAGCACCCGCGACAACTGCCAGTTTGTTACCAGTATCTTGACAGCTTCTTTCACACGTGAAAAATGGGAGTATAATCTCTCTTTATGAAATCCCTCCATGAAAAGGACTGTTGTCAGCACAGAAATAATCAGTTTACCCGGCGGTATCTTAATGAGCAAGCAAAAGCATAGCAGGAAGACACTAATAGCAGCTGACGCGCTGAGCCCCGATCGGGGTCCAGGCATGGTGCCAGGCACAGTGCATGCGTCGTCTTTCTACATCCCTGCTATACCCTGTCAGACGGGGTCTGCTGATAGACACACCACACAGATGAAGGGGCTTAAGGAGCCAGAGCAGCCAGCTCTCCATTCAACCCAGACAGTCCAACTCCAGCTTCAAAGTGCTTTGTTAGTCTGCCTGCAGAGTCTAGCCTCAGCACACTATCCGAGGGGTAGGTTTTGATGATGCTGGATTACAAAGTCTCTGGGGTGAGCACTCCTTGATTGACTCTCTATTCTACCAAATGGCACTCAGATACAACACACCCTCTCCTGCCGTGGGACCAAAGAGCTCCTCTTGTTCCCCAGGATAGCAGAGAGGGTTCTGTGAGGCTGGTTTCTGAGAAGCAGGTGAGTTGGCAGCTTCACGCCTAGCTCAGTCTCCTGAGCACTCAGTTGTAAGTATCGAGTCCTTCAGCTCTTTAACTATGGAGGTGCGCCCCCCCCCCACAACCCTTGTCTGGTATGGGAGAATGGTCTGTATTCTGTCAATTATATTTTAAATAAACGCTGATTGGCCAGTAGCCAGGCAGGAAGTATAGGTGGGACAACCAGACAAGAAGTAGAGGCAGGTCAATGAGGATAGGAGAATTCTGGGAAGGAGGAAGCCCATTCCTCTGCAGTCCTGGACCAGCCACAGAAGAAGCAAGATGTGACTGCCTCGCTGAAAAAAAGGTACTGAGCCATGTGGCTAACATATACAAGAATAACAGGCCAATCAGTTTAGAGTTAATGTAGACCTCTGTGTGATTTCTTTGGGTCGAAACGACTGTGGGAACCTGGCAGGACAGAAACCCCCACAACACTTGGCCCCTCTTCCCCATATAAATGCACTTCCTTCAGGCCAATGCCTTTGTTATGAGTGGTCCTTGGGACATACCACCACCAGATCAGCTTGTCTTGGCCCAGTGTCTGGAGCTTCCTCTGAACAGTGACCTCAGTCCACCAGGGTCCTCTCCCGGCTAGCTGCCTGGGATACTTTGGCACACAGGGATAGAGAGCAAGGGCAGGGCAACAGGAGGCGTGAGACTAGGCGTGGGCCATGGCAAGTCACGTGTGCTGAGGTAGAAAGTCACAGCACGGGGAAGACACTGCCTGGAACAGAATAGATACTGTGGAAAAGCTTGTGCCATACAGTTCTCGTTTTTATAAGCACAATGGTAAAAGGATGAAGGTTGCCTGGGCCTTAGGAGTAGGGAGGGACACATTTTAGAGAGCGAAGGGAAGCTAGGAATGAGCAGATTACTTGCCCGATGAGAGAAAGGAGGGAAGGGGGGTAAAGAGTAGAAGAAATAGGAAGAGAGAGAGAAAAAAAAGAAAGCAAGCAGGCAACACCGATGCCCTCTATAGTACGCATGGCATCCTAAATCCTCATCAATGATACATTTGCCTCTGAAATCAAGCAAACCCCTTAATTAGTCTCAACTAAAGTAAGAAAAAAAATCTTTCCCCTACCAGGCATGCATTTACATTTTGTCCTGAAGACAAACGTCATATTGTTGGTCCTAGACCAGGAAAAGGAAAGCCTGAAAGCTGTACCAGCGAGGAGAGCACGAACAAGGGCCTGACGCTCACTCTGTTCTTCCAAGCAGAGCCTATCATAAGCACACACATCCCTGCCAGCTACACGCTCAGCTGTCACTACCGTTGATCACCGTCGACAGTGTACACGCTCAGCCATCACTACCATTGATCACCGCGTACAGTGCACACGCTCAGCCATCACTACCATTGATCACCGCGTACAGTGCACACGCTCAGCCGTCAATACCATTGATCACCGCGTACAGTGCACACACGCTCAGCCGTCAATACCATTGATCACCGCGTACAGTGCACACGCTCAGCCGTCACTACCATTGATCATCGTCTACAGTGCACACGCTCAGCCGTCACTACCGTTGATCACCGTCTACAGTGCACACGCTCAGCTGTCAATACCATTGATCACTGTCCACAGTGCACACGCTCAGCCGTCAATACCATTGATCACCATCTACAGTGCACATGCTCAGCCGTCACTACCATTGATCACCGTCTACAGTGCACACACCCAGAAATCAATACCATTGATCACCGTCTACAGTGCACACACCCAGAAATCAATACCATTGATCACCGTCTACAGTGCACACACCCAGCAATCAATACCATTGATCACTGTCTACAGTGCACACACCCAGCAATCAATACCGTTGATCACCGTCGACAATGTACACACTCAGTCATCACTACCATTGATCACCATCTACAGTGCACACACCCAGCAATCAATACCATTGATCACCATCTACAGTGTACACGCCCAGCTGTCAGTACCATTGACCACCCTCTAGAGTGCACACGCCCAGCTGTCACTGCCTCTGATCACCATCTACAATACAGTCCTCACTCCAACATCACCCCAGCCTTGTTGTCCCCACAGTGTGATTATTAAACTCTCCCGTAATCCATCCGATTTGCAGGATAGTTTCCTGTCCATGGAAAGCAAGCACATTTTAGCTCTAGGCTGGTTGCTTACAGGATTCCTTTGCCCACTTTTGCCTAATTCTCTCCTTTCATTGGGGAAGCTGGACGCTGAAGTGAGTTATTGAAAAGTCAAAGGAAAATGGGAGCAGAGTCTTCAAGCCTGGCGGAGTGAGCGGAAATGGCTCCTTGCCTTAATGGAGCTGCAAATGCAGGGGTTGTCGTCCATGTAGCACTTGGCATGCGGCCCACAGGTCTCATTATGCCACAATTACACCCAGATGTCAGACATCAGAGTTAGCATTGAAAGCCAGGGGAGTGGGAGAGTGTTTAAAGCAGTCCGTGCCCGTCTTCCGCAAGAGCTAAAGTGAAGGCAGCGCTGTTTTAACACAGCACACGCTTTTCCCAACTAGCCATTGACAAGAAAGAGTTACGTAGGTACTTACTATTTATAACCCATGGCCACATCCACAAAGTACTTCCTCCTCTGTCGATAGACATTGTCCTTAAATCCCTTAAACAGAAAAAAGATTAAGTTACTTAACAAAGTGCCGAAAAATTAGCCACCGAAGGCCTAAAAGAAAATCACTGTGGTGTTTATTGAGTGTTCAGTTCAAATGTAAATCTTATCCTCAGGGGACCGACTTGATGACATGGGCAAAGGCGAATTGTGCTTACAGTAAAACCTCTTTCCATCTGGGTCTGCTAATTTGGGATGTGTGGGAATTTGGGCCAAAGTTTACCTTCCCACTGGGCAAGCAGCGGGGCTTAGTTAAGTAAACTACTATTTTCCCCAGTTTCTTTAGGTTTTCAAGTATCATTTACGAGTCATTGATCTTAATAACTGGTTAATCTTAGCCTATTCATTAAAACAGGTTTGACGCGTTTAACCAAATTTTAATTGCTGTGTGTAAATAACTAATAAATGAAACATCTATTAAAGACTCGGTCGCTCCGAGTAATTATCAAATCCCCAAATTAGCGCGAATTAAAGAGGCTTTGCTGTACTTTCCCATCACACCATGCAACACGAGGACAAGCTTCACGCACAAGGGCAGGCTAGCTCCATTCATCCCACTGAGGGACTCTCCGTCATTAATGTGTCTTCGCCAACTGCCCGATTTTTATCTAAATTTTCCAATTATAATTTAAAAATATTTTTACTTAACCTCGTCCTTTTGGGAAATTAAATACTGAGTCTGTCATTTTTTGCTCCCATGAACTCCTGACAAGTTTCCCTGTTCTACTTCCTGGTCTACCCAACCATCTCTCCTCACGTCAATGGGCTTCTCATTTTTTCCTTTTCTTTTCATACTAAGACAACCAATTCTTTCTGGATTTGTTTCTTCAAGGTGTCAAAAGTCCTGGAGGAACTGTGTCTACTTCTTACTTGTATAAGCATATACCACCATGAGCAGCCAGGAGATAGAAAGCCATGAACCACATAGGACAAGCCAGAGTGTAGTCTACAGGGTCTATAAGATTCAACGGTAGGTAAAGGAGGTACCTACAGGGTCTAGCTGCCAAAGTAACAATACAGTCATTGCTGCAAGGTAGGATGTTCAATAGGAACACCAACTCACTATTTCAAGTTTTCACAACTTGATTCTCTTGTCTAGCTGAAAGAGAATGGGGCTCAAGGCCAAAATCCTCATGGAGCTGTGTGCTGGACATGACTGAAGGGTTACCTTTCTTTTTGGAATAGCCAGAGTTAGCAATGGAGGAGGGAGGAAAATACCGCCTCAGATCACACTAAGACTCTGTAAAAATGAGGAAACCCACACACAGTAACCAGCATTTTCCCCCTCTTTGGGCCTGGAATTCAGATTGTTTAAACAAAGGCTGGTAGGCAGGCTTGTAAAACCCTAAAATGCTTATAGACAAAGCTTGTGACTATAGTTACCACATTTACAAATAGGTCTTTGGCCTAAATAAAAGGTCTCCTGCTGTAGAGGGTAGACAGAATCATGCTGGCAAGTGGGTTCCTCGCTCACGAGTAAAACAGGCTACCTGGGGTGGGAAAGCTGAAGAATTCCAAGCACATTCATGATTCGAAATGAAAGTAGGCCAGGAAAAAGGGAAAAAAGAGTCCCATGAAAAGCATAGCATCTGTCCCCCGGTTCCTGCCAGGCTGGACACCATGGCAACCGCATCAAAATCTGCTGGTTTCCAGAAGATTCTCAACCCTCGCCTCAGCAAACACCTGCACCTTTTCCAGGGACACAAGAGAGAGATTTGCTCATCACGCCTCATTAGCCCAGAGTGGCAGTGATTACAAAATGCGCGGGGCATCCAGAGCGTCCTGAATTCATCCGCGGACTGGCATAGTAAGAGGCGCTAGCTAACGGAATCAGCCATTCCAGACACGCGCCAGTTTTGGCTACCCATTCTGAACTGGAGCCAGGGGTAGGGTACCAGCTAAAAATACAAGATGCCCAGTTCCAGTTTCAATTTCCGATAAATGATAAATTTTTTCCAATTCTACTGGGCAACCTTATATATTTATTTGTAAAACTCTGGTGACTCTGGGACCCAGAGAGAGCCTCCTGTACAACCCCAACCCCAAATTAAATCAAAGTGAACTGAAGACTCAGCCTGAGCCCTAATGTGCCCAGTTCAATTTATGAGGCAACTCAAGCAGGCATCTCAAACAGCTCAAGCCTGGTGCGATATTAGAACCACTTGGGGCGATTTTAATAATACTTCAAACCTGGCCCTTCCTCCCGGAGATTCTGATTTAAGCTCTGAAAAGCGAGGACATACTTTTTTTTTTTTTTAGTTCCCCACAGATGATTGAAGTGGGTCACTTTAGCTGAGCCTCGCTGAGCTAGGATGCTAATTCTCACACCTGGACCCCATGGAATCTGCTACAGACCCTTTTCCACACAGACCCCCCTACCCAGTCTGCTGGTGGAAAGCCTCCTTGCCTGAGCTTCTGGGGAGCGTCTTGAGGTTTCTTTTTTTAATACATAAATATATATATATATATATATATATATATATATATATATATATATATCAGAAGAGTGAATCTTGGACCACACCTTGGAAGACCCTCCAAGTCTAGGCCCTGGCAAGTCAAAATCCTGGATCCATATCCCCCAGTGTGAGCTTCACCTGGGAGCTCTCAAGACATGCAGACTCTTAGCCCTCCTTAGTGATTCACTGTATTTCAAAGTATTTCCCAGTCAATTTCTTTGTCTATTAAGATTTGAGAGCCGCGGGCCCATGTATTTAACACTTTCTCAAAGCAGCACAGTACCAGGTGTTTCTTTGGGGCCACCAACAAGCTCCCAAATCACGACACAGACTTACCATTAGTTTTGGATGCCTGGCCTAACTTATGCACATTTCTGGCTAGCTCTTTTAACTTAAATTAACCTCTTTCTCTTTCTCTGCCTTTTGCCTTTGGGTTTATTACCTTTTTTCTGTATATCTTACTTTTATTGCTCCTCTATGTCTGCTGACTGGCACCTGCCTAGCTTCTTGCCCTGGGCATGTCCCTCAATCTCTCCTTCTCTCTCATTTTGTTTTGTTTATCCTCTCTGTCCTTTTTTTTATTTTTCCGTTCAAAAATTTACACTTCCTCCCCTCCTCCCATTCCTCTCCCGCTCCCCAACTAACCCTCCTCCCTCCCCTCCCTCCTTAAGAGAGGGCAGGGTACCCTGCCCTGTGGGAAGTCCAAGACCCTCCCCCCGCCCCCCCGCCATCCAGGCCTAGGAAGGTGTGCATCCAAATAGACTAGGGTCCCAAAAAGCCAGAGAATTTATTTATTTATTTATTTACATATATAGTGTTCCGCCTGCATGTTTGCCTGCGGGCCACAAGAGGGCACGAGATCTCATTACAGATGGTTGTGAGCCACCATGTGGTTGCTGGGACTTGAACTCAAGACCTCTGGAAGAGCAGCCAGTGCTCTTAACCTCTCAGCCATCTCACCAGCCCTTGTTTATCTTTTTGAGCCTAGATTCCTCCTCCTATTTATTCTCTCTGCCTGCTGACCCCGCCTATCCTTTCTCTGCCTATTTATTGGCTGTTCAACTCTTTCTTAGGGCAACTGATTGGTCTGATAAAGATGAAACAGATGCAACACATCTTTTCATAATTAAACACACATCCTCACATCATTGAACAAATGCAGCACAAACAAAAGTAACCTTTACACAGTAAAAATAATATTCTGCAGTATAAACAAATGTAACACATCTTTGTCTGGTTAAAAAAAAATATCCCACAACACAGCATGATTTATGTTCCAAGCCCTCCCTGGACTATCCCACAGCAAGAGTCCCTCTGTCATTCCTAGAACTTTAATCATTCTCAGATGTAAGAAGTGCTTAGACAACCCCCCCCATCCACATCAAATAAAAACTCACAAAAGCACCAGCTTACCAATATCAGATTTTGCATAATGAACATTTGGTGTGCTTATAACAATGGCAAGAGACATAGGGGATGGCTAAGTACTTGCAATAATTTCAAGTGGCTGCACAGGAAATAAGTGGAGATATTATAAAGCAGGTGTGACTGGGAGTAATGGAATAAAATTAAGCACAGAAAAAAATGTACTCCTGGTGTTGGAATACCTCTTGTTCACAGCAAGGTCAGTGGCTCCTGCGGTGGCTTCATCCAAATGGCTATACTCCTTCCTCCGGGGTAAGTGATTTTTAAAACTCCACTAAGGGAGCCTTTAGACATGGGAGGTCCTCAAAAGCACCTCTACTGTCTCCATATTGATCTGGATGGCTTAATACGACAGTTCCCTCACTGAATTTAGGCATTTCCTGTTGCCAAATTGCCTTCTGGTTGCTTTCTTAAGTAGGCTTTTCAAACACCCTTTTGAGGTCCATAAGAATTTCTATTTCCGCTTTTTACATTCAAGAACCCCAAGGTTCAGAGGTACATGGACCTCAGCAAGGTCTTTCTGCAAGTTAGCAGCTGGTATCCATGTAGTCTCCATCCTCCAAATCATGTGAACCAGCGTGCACTAATTCCAGTTCCACCGAGACTGGGTGAGAGAGGGGAAATAATTAAAAGCTTTAGTAAAGATGACTAAAGCCACTGTTTGGTTTTTTTTTTTTTTAAGTTTTTTGAGACAGGGTTTCTCTGTAGCTTTGGAGCCTGTCCTGGCACTAGCTCTTGTAGACCAGGCTGGCCTAGAACTCACAGAGATCCGCCTGCCTCTGCCTCCTGAGTGCTAAAGCCACTGTTTTAATGGGTTTTCCGTGGCTGCTGTGTGAAGTACTGTGGATTTCTATGCTATGCTGCGAACACAACACACTATGTATGCATTATTTCAGCTTTTTACATATAATGCAACAATTAGGTTGCTGAACCATTTATTTGAAAGGAATGCTTGAATTGGTTTGATATTGCACCAAATGACTACTTTGCATGATAGTTGGTTACTGTTGAACTTGTCCGTGGATCCCGAACTGAAGAAGTGTGCAGTGGTTAAAGCAAGGTCCCAGATGCTGGTGCTACTGCCGATCCTACGCCCACACTTAGGTACCATTATTCAGGGTACAATGATACAGTTGCACTCTCAAATTTTCTCCGTCTTCAATAGTGTGAGCTTCTGCGAGCCGTTACCCTCGTAACACAAAGGCTTCCTTCCACTAAGCATGACAGAGCCATTTAGATTTCACTGTTCTATCCGCCCACTGCTAGATGCCGGGGTAGGGAAGGACGCTCATAATGAATGTGTATATTGCTTACTTCGCTGTACTTCATTCTGGCCATAAAGAAGTTCAGGGTCTCTTGTGTTAAATAAAAACTGATATAAAATGGGGCGGGGGAGAAAGATGGGAAATGCTCACCCAAGTGTCATATTTCTCTAACGGTGGTCACTTTTATTGGAGTAGAGGAGGAAATGGTGGATAGATTCGGAGTGGCTGTGGGAAGGATGTCTCTTCCATCACGGCCTTACTCTAAAGCCCTTCTTCTGCCTTTCCGTCGAGACTGAAGTCAAGCATATAACTCAGCTCCTAACTACCTCCAGTCAAGGAAAATGGCAAGAATTTTACTCTCTCACCGAGCCCCATCACGTCCGGTCTTCCCTAGTTCCCCAAAGGTGTGATCAATTTTTCAGTTCATCGTTCTTCCAAGGGTCACCATCTGCACGTATATTTTAGGCTGTCTAATTCCACAGAAATATCCTCCAAGGCATACAATCTCCTCCCCTACCCAACTATTTTATAAATAAACCGTATGTGAAAATGCCATCTTTCTGACCTCCTTCCAGCCAACACATGTACAGGGGAAGCTTAATCATCTCAAAGTCTGCTCTCAGTTGCGGGGGGATAAATAGGAAATTACAGCACAGAATACAGTACACACAGCATCTGGCATAGGGCAGAGCCGGCCGGGAGAGGACCCTGAAAGGGATCCAGCGAGACACTTACTGGGTGGTCCGCATCAAGCTCGGTTCCGTACATGAGAACTCTGCGCGAGCACCTGTCTAACTCGGAGATCTTCCGAGGAAACCACAGCACATCCGCCAGTTCTGTTGGGAACAGCGCAGGTTCGACAGTATTAGCTCGCGGGGCCGTGCCTTTCCCTCTGCGTCATGCGTCAGACTGCAAAAGCACACAACAAGCAAGAAAAGCGAAAATCCCCCTTGCCTTCTTCCTCGGTCCAAATGCTCTCAGGCGGATCCAGGGTCACGATGGTGGTCTGAAATTTCAGCAGCTGGATGAGCTCGTTGAACTCGGTTTTGCCACATTCGCAGTCCACAAAGATTTCAACTTCAGAGCTTCTTCGCCGGGATCTCCTGGATTCAATGTGAACCATGTTGACATGTTTTTCCTGTGGAAACATGCGTGATATATCTGAATCACACTCCGGTCACGGTGAATAAGTGTGTATGTAGTCATGTGTGGCTATCAAGGAGTGAAGTGTCAAGTACCTACAGGAGAGGACTGGGTACGCTTTAGTGAGAACTTTCCCAGCTACTACTTTGATTAATAAGGAAGACTAATTGCCATGCCTCCATATAGGTTGTCCTGTCTTATAATAAAAAGAGGAAGGCATTGAAGACTTATAAAAGAAAGGCACTATAAAATATATCTTGATCGTAAGCATCATTTCTCAGAGGAGTCCACATCCCACAGCTACTGAGTGAGGATTAGCAAGGACATTAGCCTGCCTATTACATTACCATAATGTAGTATCCTAAACTTTGTGTTTTCATACTCTAGAAAAATACAAAGCTCCACATCTCCATCTTACAATAATAAAAGGCTTCCTTTTAAAATGAAGTTTAAAAATAAAGCAATCATATAGAGTCAGGCATGATAACGCATGCCTAAAATCCCAACAGCCAGAGGAAAGAGGCAAGGGAATTGCAAATTCTTCTAGGCCACATAGCAAAATGCTTTCTACATATAACGATAACTTAAAAATAAAAAATAAAGCAACCCTTTTTTAGAAAAATTGTGACTAATAAAAATGCCAAGCAGAGCCGGGCGGTGGTGGCGCACGCCTTTAATCCCAGCACATGGGAGGCAGAGGCAGGTGGATCTCTGTGAGTTCGAGACCAACCTGGTCTACAAGAGCTAGTTCCAGGACAGGCTCCAAAAGCCACAGAGAAACCCTGTCTTGAAAAACCAAAAAAATAAAAATAAAAATGCCAAGCAGAAGAGAGAGGGTGTGTAAAATAACCTATGATTTGGAAAATATTGATCAAAGCGTAGCCCAAACTTTAGGAAAATAAACAGGAAAAGGATGGAAGAGAGGCTGTCCCAGGCAAAAGAAAAACAGGCCAAGTGCAGGGAAGAGGCAGAACACAGGAATAATACCCCTAAACAGGAGCACATAGCGACTCTCTGGCATCTGCCGGGCTAGCTTCACTGGGCTATATTCTGCAGCTGTCATCTTATGAGTCTTCTTACAACAAGTTATTCCATGAAGAATCGTGACTTTAATGCTTAAAAATGTGGTTGAAGTTTCCCATTGGCACGCCTTTCTCCTTTGTCGATTGTCGGCTCAGGTCTCCTCGCCATGCCCTGCCCCACAAGCACACGCCTCCCTGTCACACTGGATTTCAGCGCAGCTTCAGAGACATGCCTAGATGTTCTCATTCTCTTTTTTATTAAGCTTTGCAATAATGCTATATCTTATAAATTAGCTAATATAATCAAAGTGGGGTTAATATTAAGTTCAAGGCCCAAAAGACTCCACGTTCTTTGTGTCACTTTGGGCTTTTAACGTATGCTTGGGTCAGAGTGGATATTTGTAGACCAGGGCACTGAGGTCCCAGGGGGTTGAGGGCTTTATCTAAGGCCCGGTGACTAGCTGAGGGCAGTGTGCAAATTCAAAGTGCAAACCCCTTCTATGGGGATTTTTTTTTCCACAGCACCCAGCTGTCTAATTGAATTGGCTTTGCCTTTGGGCCTTGTGTGGACACAGGCCTACATGGCATAATTCTGTGTAAAATACTACTCCAGATTTCCATTAACACTGTTTATGGTCCCTCATCTTTTCCTCAAGGCCAGAAGGGAACGAGGAAACGTTTTCTGAATCAGGTTAATCCCCATCTATGGTCATCTAGGGACATCACAAATAATGCCTCCTGTCTGCACTTAACAAAACACCCTCATATTCTTTCATCCCAACAACCCAGTTAGGTAGGAATTATCATTATTGCCATTTTACAAATGAGGAAATTGAACTGAGGAGCAGGTAATGATTGACCAACAAAGCCAGCACAGGTCCAAATCCCCGAACTATGTGTCTACTATTCCACAGCCTAAGGCACAGGAAGAGCCGAACTCTTCAACTTACATCCCTGGCAACCAGCCATTGGCATCCAACAAGACACATTTGTGAGGGTTTCTACTTAAGGTGGTGGAAACAGCAGGTGTACAAGGCATTCCCCTTCACCCAAGTTCTTTATTTAGGACACAAAACAGGGATTTATGCCGGAGATAAATACCTTTCTAGAAGTCATTCCTTCAAAATATATGTGTGTATACATACATATAGATAGATAGATAGATAGATAGATAGATAGATAGATAGATATACAGCTTTACATAACACACATTATTAAGGAAGTGTCTGTATTCATGTATCTCACTTTATGCAATAAATATGCTTTCATTACATAAGCACAGTTCAAATTTAGTAAATCAAAGCAGGGTATAGAATCTTGATATTTGGAAGCACCGTGTGTGTGTGTGTGTGTGTGTGTGTGTGTGTGTGTGTTTGCATTTTCAACTGCAAAGTTCCCACTTTTGAATTACAGACTTTCTTACCTGGCAACAGTGTACAGGATTCCTAATAGGCTAACTCTGAGCTAATAAATTACAGTTCCCATGAAGTTAGGCAGAGCCAGCTTCCCTTGTAAAATCCTCATGATAATCGGTTCCGTCCAAGTTTTTTCTGATGTTAACCAGAAATGGATTCAGGAATGGCTTTAGATCAGGCGACAGGTCTGCAGCCAGGCACATGGCCGCCGTAAAGTTGCAAACGGGCACCTTGCATTTACCTGGAAGAGTCTCAGTGCTTTCACCAGCCCTCCGACCTCATTCTTCAAGGAGAACACAACTGCCGTCTTGCCGCTCTCCGCGGTGTCACTTCTGCCGCTCCCTTTGCTTCCCCTCTTGTCCTCATTCTTGCCAGCAATAGCTTTATTTAGCTTCAAGAAATAGAAGCACAAATATCAGCCAGATTCCAGAGGTCTCCATAATTTAATTTGTCTAGAGATCCCACTTGAATGCCGGACGCCCTATCCATCACACTAGCTCACAGTGGAGTCCTCATGGCGCTCAGCTGTCTGAAATTCTAGTCTCCTCTATGCTGCGGTACTCTTTGCACTGTTTCAAGGTAGTGTCTAGAGGATTAATTTAAAGGAAGGCTAGGTTTCCTTTAGTTTGATGGTGATGAAAACCTAATTATCAGTAAGAACAGTGGGTCTCAACCTTTCTAATGCTATGACCCTTTAATACAGTTCTTCATGTTGTGGTGACCCCCAACCATAAAATTACTTTCATTGCCGCTTGATAACTGTAATTTTGCTACTGTTATGAATTGTGATGTAAATATCTTATATTTCTGATGATCTTAACAACCCCTGTGAAAGGGATATTCGACCCCAAACTGCAGAGGGAGTCACAACCCACAGGTTGAGAACCACTGCAATAGTATAAAATAATATATGTAGATAATCTCTGCCTTTCTTTTTCTCTTTTTTATTAAATTCTTTCATTTATTTTACATGCCCACCACAGTTTCCCCACCCTCCTCTTTCCCCGTTCCCTCCCCCTCACCCCAATCTATCCCCCCATCCACTCCTCCTCCTTTCAAAAAGGAATTCCTGCCTTTGTTTTCAGGCAATTTTGCAGCATAAAATCCGGTTATTTATCTTCATTGGTCCATCTGTAAACTTTATTAATTAGTAAAAATACCAAACATAAGACCAAACATACTTTTAGCAGAGCAAAGGTAGCTTCAATGAAGTCTCTTAAAACAGAAGTATTTATTGCATTCTGAAACAAGTCAGGACATGGGTGAAAAAGGATAATTTCTTCATCCGAGACCCACATTGCCATCCCAAACCATCAGTCTAAAGCTTCCTGCCCACTGAGGAAGTCCACGACAGAACAGTGTGTCCAACCAAGCCTGCTGTGGGAAACTGGTCCTGGACAGTGACTAGTACATTTCCATCACAAATAAAACAGGCAGTCGGAAAAGCAGAAGAGAGAAAGAACCACCTAGCTAATCACTAGGAACAACCAAGAGAATCTGAGCAATAACTAAGTTCTTTTAGCTAAAGATAAAAATAACAGGTTCGAGCAATTCAAGGCACATTGCAGAATTTGAGAAACAAAGCTGGGAACTTTTCATTTGACAGACAATATGAGATTATGACAGTCTATTTTGTACTCATTGCATATGAAAGCAGAGTTGGGCAAACAGAGATCTCTCTCTCTCCCTAGCTAATAGTAGGATAACATAATCACACCGGTCCACGACATCCTCATAGAACCGAGACCCACACGTTTATAAGGACCCCAGTGAAAAGTGATTTGCCGCTGTCTTCCTTCAATTTCTCTCCTAGCTTTATTTTCATGCATTAAGATTGTCTCACTCGCTGAATTTATATTTAATAGGAAAGGATATTTTATTATTTATGGCTTGAGGGAGAGAAGTTTATGCCAGCACTGGCATTTGACAGTGGGTTTAGTCATTTAAAAGCTCAGATTTCTTCATAGTCTCAACATCTGCTTCAGCCTCTCCACATCATCCCCAGATCTCCTATGTCTAAGGAGCATTTTTCTGTAAAAGGGTCATACATTACCCATAACTGATGTTTTTTTTCTGTGTTTCCCTCCTGGCATTCTGTTCTGACTCCAGAATTCCTCAATGTAACTTCTTATCCAAATATTCATGATATTTGAGCGTTAGAAAATTCTATTTTACATTTTGGCCTCATTTTCACAAATTGATTTAAATAGTGCTAAGAAAGTTACTGGGGCTATTTTTCAACATTTGTGAGGTAATAAGCAGAACGCACATATATGGAATTAAAGCATTCAACATGATTTTTTTTTCTCTGACAAGCTGAATTAGGAATCTGTTGACAAACAGGAAAGACAACAGTGAAGCAGCCCCTAAAATTTTAATAATGACAGAAGCCTGGATATATTTTGTTAGTAAAACAAAAGTACTGTTTTTATTAAATCTCATAACTATTGCTCAAATTAGGATCTAAACCTTTGCAAGAACTGTAGCTTTACAAATACCATTCTTTAATGTCAATATTTTAAATGCAAAAATATCTTGCAAATATTGACACAAGGAGTATTTCATTATTTCATCCATTAACCTATACAAAGGGGAATAAAGTAGCATGCAGGAAAACCTCTGGATGACAATGGCTCCTCTTTTTATTTCAAAACCTGTGCTTCAAATCAAGAATACACATTCTGTGTTCAAAGACAAGTTAAGGTGGGGAGGGATATAGGAGACATACTGTCTTGTAGAAACCATAAGAATATATTTAATTCTGTTTCCCAAATCTTCCTATAGGCCTTTCAATGTTCTATCCTTTGAGGGAGGAGTGAATTTAGGAGATTGATTCGCATAACCTTCCACTCTTCACCATAAGGAATTTGACTATTTGAGAAAAGTGTGTCTCTTCACAATTAGCCCCCTGCTTTATTTTGTGAAGAGCTCAGGTAGACAGAAGGGAGGTGATGAGACAAGACTACAGAGGAGGAGGGAGTTGAAGTGCATGCTTCCTCTACAGCAGGTGTCCATATGGTGCGGTTAAAACAATTGCTGCCCTCCAGAACACCGGAGAGTGCCAAGTACTCACTGTTAAGCTGCCAACTAGCTGATGCTCTTCAGGCACTGCTGAATCCAGGGACAACCCTCTCCTGGCCCAGTATTTACTGGAAAACATCATCATTGCGGGCTGCATGGATCCCGATGTAATTTTCTTTCTCAGCAGCAGGGGGGACCAGAGGGGCAACCCTGGCAGAGATGAAGGAGGAAGAGGCCAGTGACAGCAGCCTGCTCGGGGCGCTGTCCAGAAACCCTGGTGCTGAAGAGCAGTGTGCTTGCCTCCCTCCCTGTGTTCTTTTATATGAGTGACTGGTCACTGATGGAAAGCTGATTAGAAAAAACTCATTTCTGGTTGCTGATGGCCACAGTCAGATTACAGATCTGAAGCCTGGGGTTATCTGAGCTCATGATGAGATTTGCTTGTTTCCTAGGTCGAGTAGCTCTTTGGGGGGAGATGATGGAGAACAATAGCATCGGGGTGATTTTTCTCTTCTTGCAACAAAACACAAGTCCTCTAAGATTAGCTCTCAAGCCTGCTACTGGAAAGTTACCCACAGTCTTTAAGCAGCTATGAATTTAAGGGCTTTGTGCTTTCTAAAAGTAATAAAAAAAAATCTAAAAAGTTTTTCTGAGAGCTGACATGTTACGATGTGCAAACTTTACATGTGTGCCTGTGTGTGATGGTTTTCATAAAAGGTCTGTTTGCAAAACCTGTAGCATCTCTATGTAGAGGGACACTCAGGCTCTTGTTCTGAAAAAGAAATGCAAGGCTTGGACTTAGACACTAACCTTCTAAAATGCTCTTCACTAAATAAAAAACGCATGGGAACCAAAACAGACCCAGCACTTCTTTGATATTTCCAGTGAATGTTTCCTTCCATCTGTGACATGATCAGATCCAGCAATTTGACAGGCATAGATAAAATTATATTCTTACTTTTCCAACTTTGGAGAGCTTGCCAATCCTTTGGAGATAGAAAATTCTTCACCAAGTGTATTTGTTTAACTGAAGAACTAAATAAAATCTGGGACTTGAACAGTTTGTTTATCTAGAAAACAAAATGAAGACTATTCAAAACAAAAGTATATGTGTTGACACTGGTTGGGTTTTATTTGTTTCTGGATAGTTGAGGGTTTTTATAATTATTTGATCCAACTCTGGAAATAATCATTCAGCTTATATTTCCACCAAAGATCAATGCTTAAAAACTAATAGGAAAGCAAATACTAATAAATTAACTGAAGTAATTCTAAAAATCATAGTTGACATTGAGAAATGCCTAATTTTGCTAATTTCTATTCTAAACACTTTCTATGTACTTTTATAGGCCAAAACATGATCAGTTATCATGACAGCATTAAGAGAGAGTTACTGACATCCATATGTATGCATGTATGTGTGGGATTTAAATTCAGGTGATTTGACTCCAGGATCCATGTTCTCTATTGTGATATTGTACAGTCTCGAATACTGCAAAAAAGAAGAATATAAACAAAAGCAGGCTCAACAGACCATAGCTTATAGGGCTATACATAGAACAGATGTCTAACTCAACAAAAATTTGTTGAGCCCTGAGTTTGTATTGAGCAATGTAACTAAATCCTGTGGGTGCAAAGAATATACAATTCAACACTGACCCACAAGGGGTCCAGCTGAGAGAAGCAAGTGAAACAAAGGAGATTGACCTCTCTTCAGAAGACATCGAAAGCACAAGTCACAGAGTAGTCAGCAATACATTATGGAATCCTGAGACTCTTTGGGGAGTTGTCCAGGCTGAATCTTTAAAAGTTAATTTGGCCATGTCATAGGCAACGGGAAACAGCAAAGAGATGGTTTGAGGTAGAGGGAAAAATTTCTTCTTGCAGTGGATGGTAATTAAGCCAGAATCAAAACTGGACAATGTGCAGAAAATGAAGAAACTAGGAGCGCTCAAGACTAAACAGAATGTCTTTATCAAACCCTTCCCCTCTAGGTATCAATGCAGAAGAAACAGCAGGAAGCATGTATGAGCTAGAGGTGATGGATGTCTCCATGGAAAGTGTCATCCAGATGCCACAAAACTGATGCCCATATGAACCCACAGAGACTATGATGGCATGCACAAGACCTGTACAAATCCAAGCCAGACAAAAGTCCCATCCCAGTGAATGGAAGTGGTCACAAAGTCCCATCCATAGACAAAGAAGCCATTTGCAACTGATACTTGCTAGGAAAGGGAAACTCTCTTTTCCCCAGTCAAATGTCATTGGGTACAACAATCCCACTCCAGCTGGAACTCAACAACTCAACTCTTAGGTATATATATCCCCCAAAAGTAAAAACATAGCCAAAGAAAGACTGTACAAGATTGTTCATGATAACATTAATCATAAAAGGAAAGGCAATTAAAAATCACCAGCTGATGAGAAGGCAAGCAAAATATTGTGTATTCTAAGTTGACTATCACTTGGTGATGCAAAGGAATGAAAAATGCAATCCCTAAAATTGATGCAAGACCACACTAAGAGTGAATTCTGAAAATATTGTGCTATGAAAAAAAAAAAGCACCAAACACAAAGAACCATGAGTTTGCATGGTTTTGTTTATATGGAATGCCTAGATGTGAAAATAAACAATAAAAAAGAGGGAAAAAATCAGGGCAGATTTATGATAGCCAGGGGATACGAGGGTGGAAGTGAAGAATTGCCACAGGGATTCTTTAGGGAGTTAAAGCAATCTAACACATACAATCTAACAGTTGGTTATAATTGCTGTCTTAAGGCAACTTAAAGAGTGTAAGAGTTTGGTCTACCTGACTTTTCACAGGTATAGTCCGTGACGGGTAGTAAGGCAGTCAAGGTAGTGCAGCCGCAGACGGGCACATTTCATTCACAATCAGAAAACAGATGAGATAAATGCAGGTAGATGAGCAGTTGGCTTGCTTTCTCTGTTTTATACAGTTCTGGATCCACCGCCCAGGACCATAAGTGACCATGGTAGTGATTGGCTGAGATATGGAAGGGTCTAAAATCTTTATGTTAAGTATGCTAGTGCCTTTCAACATAGGTATCCTTGTCAATAAAGATAATAATGAAAGTAAGAGAAATACTATCAACCAGCCCTTAAATCATTGTAAAATAGAAATGGATCTTGGCAGCAGCAGACTATGGGAATAAAGGCACAAAAATGTATTTGTAAATACTAAAGGTTGTTGCAAGGAGGCCACTTGTTTGTTCCCGGCCACTTAGACCCAAAATAATCACACAGAAACCATATTAATTAAAACACTGTTTGGCCCGTTAGCACTAGCTTCTTATTGGCTAACTCTAATAAATTAATTTAACCCATTTCTATTAATCTGTGTATCACCACATGGCAGTGGCTTACCCAGTAATATTCCCAGTGTCTGTCTCAGGCAGAGGATCCACAGCTTCTCTCTGACTCTGCCTTCTTCATTAACCAATAAAAGCAGCATGTAGACAGAAGGACCTCCCACACCAAAAGGTAAATTTATTAACTGAGAGAAGCAAGAAGATGTAGAAGTGCCTATGGTACACAACAGGAATCTTCCCATATTATTAATTTCTGTGTGTATGTAAAATATGAGAAATAAGGGCTACACATCCTTCTTCTATACAGCACTCACCTTTCTGACTAAATAAGAAACTGATTAGAAACACAAGATCACCAAGAGAAAGATAGGCTGGGTGTGTAAGCCACTAGAAGATAAATTGCCTAGCATGCATGAGGACCTGAGCGTGGCCACCAGGATAATGACTTAAACAGAAATTTACCTGGCAATTCCCCAAGAAGAAGAGAGAGCAGCCATGAGGTTACTTGAGGTAGAGATGGAGTGGGAAGCAGTCTGAGTGTAAGAGAGAAGCAGTAGTGGCAGTTTGGAGGCCAAGATGCCTGCCACACAAAGTCTGGTCATTTTTCTTTGGATAACTTGTCATATTGATTTTAAAACATCATGTCCCCATTATTTCATATTTGTATCTCTTAACTCCACATTGAACAAGGCAATAGAAAGGGTTGGATTTTCTAATACACAACAACTCAATCATCAGTGTGTCTGGATGTTTTCCATTGGCATCTGACTCCTGGATCCCACAGGGTATGTACTTCAGGTTCTTTGGCAATTACAGCTTGATACTCATACCATCCGCTCCTAACTTCTCCAACCACTTATTATACTAAAGCAACTTTCTAGCCTATTTCACATGATTTAGTAAGAGCTTATTAACAATAGGAAATGAAGTAAACCTGTAATGATTTCCTTTAAGAAACCCATACAAGCTTCTATACAGCACCATTTTCTTTGCCAGACAGTTCCAGCCCACACACGTATAGTTCATGAAGTATGTACCTGAGATTGGTTTGAACATAGTAGCTTAGCAGTAATTAAGTACCTGCATTCATGCACATAGACAATAAGAACGGATGGTTGGCACATATAGCTTAAAATGGCTGTCTACCTATACCAACAAACACATGCTCGAAATGCAACTGGGTACAGCCAATCCTCATGATACCTGCATTTCCAATCCACATTCTGCCCTTTTCTTCTACTTCCTTAATTCTCTCCTTTGAGAAGTCCTTGCTGACCCTAGGAAGACAGGCTTTTCATTCACTCTTGTGAATAATCACAGCCCTTATTTCTCTCAACTTTGCTAGCCTACCACGTGGCCAACAGCTAAACCTGGGCTTGGAAGTACAGTGCTTGTGATGGCTGTTTTCTTGGTTGTCAACTCAACTACATCTGGAATTAAAACCTAAGCATCTGGGTACACCTGTGAGGGACTTTTCCTGATTGGATCATTCCAAGTCAGAAGATCCACACTAAATCTGGGCCACACCTTCAGGACAAGGGAGAAAGCAGTTTTGCCTTTTGCCTGCTTGCCCTCACCCCTATATCCTGATGCTAAGGTATTTCTTCACTGATATCAGAGCCTACTTCTCCAGGATTCCCACATAAAAGATGACCAGCTGAGACATCCAGCCTCATAGACTGAACAACGATTGGATTCTTGGATTTTCCATCAGGGGACAGCCACTGTTGGGTTAGCCTGACCATAACAGCCTTGGGTGCACTCATTGCTGTATGTGGTGGAAATAGGCTCCGCTGACTTCCAGGAGTATGGCTTTCCCATCTTGGAACTCAAAGAATAAATCCAGCGTGTCACCAACGTACTCTCTAACCCTGAACGTGAAAAACTATTGACGATGAAGTGGAAATATTTGGCAAAAGTTCACCTTTGTGATCATGTAGAAAAGCCAATCTCCACAGGAGAATATTTACGTGCTGTGGGACCATGGTCTTTTATTCTATCACTTGTATTATTTTTAATAAAATGCTGATTGGTCAGTAGCCAGGCAGGAAATGTAGGTGGGTGATGGTGACCAGGCAGGAAATAGAGGCGTGGTAATGAGAATTATAGGAAAAGTTTCAGTCTGCAGTCATGACTCAACCACAGAGGAAGCAAGATGTGACTGCCTTGCCAAAAAAGGTACCAAGTCATATGGCTAACATAGACAAGAATTATGGGCTAATATAAGTTATAAGAGTTAATAAGAAGCCTGAGCTAATAAGCCAACCATTTTATAACTAATGTAGACCCCTGTGTGATTCTTTGGGACTTAACAACTGCAGGACCAGGCAGGACAGAAACCTCTGTCAACACTTATATCTACTAAGACGTAAGCTATACCATTTTAAAAATGTCAATAGGTGAGTTCAGTAACTTTCTCTTCATTTGCTTGACATTGGTTTCAGCACACTCAGAGGCCCGCAATTCCCATTTCCTGGATTAGCCAGAGTACCAGATATTTCTCAGAAAACCAGGTAGAATGTGAGCAAACCAGGTGAAACCTCTTACCTGCAGCTGCAAGTGGGAACCAACTGATTAAGCTGTCCAGAATCCCTGTGGGAGGCTCTGCTCTTGTTCACATTTTATTCAATAATAAATGGAGACAAATGAAGTAATGAAGTCTTAAAGAGTACACATCTCATTGGTTCTGAAACAGTCTTTATGTGACTGGAGAGAAACACAAAAGACATATACCCTATCCTGGAGGAGGGAATGAAAAACCAGGCAGGGCAAAAAGTTGTCATGGGCTATTGGGAAAAAAAAAAAAACACAACAGCTGGCCAATAATCACTAAAAAAAAGATAACAAGAGTTGCCAATGGCAGATAGGAGACATCCAAAGGGAAACAATCTGTGAAGGATAGAGCCACAAAGGGCCAGAAGGATGCCTTCTGTGTGGTTCCAGTTGAGGAATTTTCAGGCTAAGGCAGGCTGTAAGCAAGCTCTCTACAACCAACGTATGTGTTAATTCCATGTTCATGGGGATGAATAAACAGGCTGTGGTCCAACAAGTAGCTGACATTTGGAAGCCAATAAGTCTTGTCAAGATCCCAGAAACCCAGGCCATGTAAGCTGAAATCATAGATATGTTAGGCCATGTTTGTTGACTGATGTTTCTGTCCCACCAGGTCCTACAGCTGTTTAGTCCCAAAGAGGTCTACATTAGTTATAAACTGGTCCGTTAGCTCAGGCTTCTTGTTAACTAATTCTTATTACTTAGATTAACCCATAATTCTTATCTGAGTTAATCATGTGGCTCGGTACCTTTTTCGGCCAGGCAGTCACATCTTGCTTCCACTGGCTGGGTAACGACTGCAGACTGCAGTAATCTTTGAAATTTCCAGGAAGATGGGGTCCCACAGCAACAACTCTGCCTGGTTAAGATGACATTGTGATGCTTATAGTGCTACTATAAGACCAGTATTTTGGGTACCAGATGCTGAAATGGTGCACCTTCTCATGACGTTCTGGCCAGAACTCCAAATAAGAATCTTGGAAAACCCTATTGTTTGTAACTATACTAGACAGTAATTTTGAAACTTAACCATCACTTTACTTTTCCCAGATCTTATTAAGAGAACATCGCCCCCATGACAGCAAGAAGCAATTCCAGAGGATGATGCAACCTATCCCAAAAACGTTTGTCCTTAGGGTTGGGAACACTATTTAGGGGCTGATTATTACTTGAACTAGATAGAGGGTTAGGGTGAAAACTATGTTTGTTCTAAAAAAAAAAATAAATAATAATGTGTAACAGAGTGAATACTTGTGAGCTATTATTTCTGGATAATTTACATTGGTATAATTTTGTATAATGATACAAGTTCAAATTATATTTGTTATTTTTATTTACATTATTTGTACACCTATGCAAAGTTATTCTGTCCGATTGTATATATGTATGTTTCTACCTCTGTTTAGGACATTTTGTATATTGATACAACTTTTAGGATATATTTTCATATGGCACTATATATTACTCCTATCTCTGATAGATACTTATAGATTGTTTACATTTTGAAGTCATTGTCCTCATTTGTTGCACATTTGTATACAGATTATTTAATATTTTGACATGAAGTTCTAGTCTTTAAGTTATATAGGTATTAAATATTATAGGTCAATAGTTGTTCATGTTTGTTGTACATACAGTCAGATCAATTAGGTTCTTTAGATACATAGAGACTGTATTCTGTCTAGATAGGTAGACCTATCTACCTATCAACCACTTCAAGGATCTGTTGACATGAGACATGATTGCTCCTGACAGCACCAATCTACTCCCAAGAGAATGTTGAGCACCAAAGACACTCCACTTGGAGTTTATTTTCTTCTTGGCACAATTGACCTTTGGGCAAGGAACTGCCCATACCTCAAACTCTGAAGTACATGATATCCGGAAATGGATAAGCAAGACACAAGGAAAAAGACTGTCAAATCTTGCCAAGACAGGGTAAGATGGTTCTGAAAAATCTCCTACCTCGGAAAATAGTCTGTCAGTTACACTAGGCCTTAGCCAAAGTTGGTTGCTTCAACATTGCAAAATAAGACTTTGGGTGATTGTTCAGTTAGCCAATTGTCTCCATCATATATTGCTCACTTTGGAAGCTGCTTGATTGTACTTCCTGCCTGTTCAAGTAATATTGTCTCCCTTTTCAGGCCTTCAATGGGGTTGAAGATTAGATGTAGTTACTATATTCTTATGATCTAGCCAAGACTTAGACTCCTTAGGATAGAATACATTCTTTGCTTAATATTGTTTATGCTGCTTGTAATTCTACTTGATATCTGTTCCTATTGTTTATAGTTTTGTATTGGGTCTGGAACTCTTATTTAAACAAAAAGGGGAGCTGCTGTGGGAGCACATTCTGCCTCTTCAGCCAATAGCCTTTAAGATACCAGCCCACTTGGGTGTGGTCTCTGATACTGTAAAAAGCAGCTGTAAAGTGTGTGCTCTCTCTCTCTCTGCTTGTCTCCCTCTTCCAGTTGCTAGACTCTGTTTCTGTTCACGCAGAGGACAGTTATCTAGGACAGTGATCTGTAAGTTTTCCTTTAAATAAATAACCCTTTTATTATTCATAATTCTGAACTGGTGTGGAATTATTTTGTGACTTCCATCATTAAATGTTTGAAAGCATGGATGACAAGGAAGAAATGGAAGCAGAGGCAGAACTGGAAATTGACAGAATTATTTGAAATCACAACCAACAGGGGCTTTGGGCAAAACAGCAAAATGACTGATACCTCCTTTATCTTAACCTGCAGGAGTGACGGCTACCAGAGGAGGAGGAAGATTAGGGAGCAATCCAGTCCCCAGTGGCCCCACTCCAGAGACAGGGGCCCCTAGGTAGGCCCTCGGGCTCTCCCACAGTCCTCCGAGGAGCTGACTTTTCATATCTCCCTTGCACGTTGAAGAATGTCCTATTCTACTGTTTCTTCACTATTGCAAAGATTTGGGGAACACAAAGAGTATTCTTATGTAATTAGATGCACCATTTTCAGATCTATAAACTTAAATTATCTTTCCACTTTTTCATGAAGCATTCTTAAGAGTTGACTGATTGTTGAAGACTCTATATATGAGAGTAAAAGGAAGTATAGATGAACACTCAATATTTTAATTGAGGTTCAGCACATAAAATTAGCATGAATCATAAATTTTATATTATTAAATAATTTACAATGCTTCTCAACCTTAGAGAAAAAAACAAAACACTTTTGAGAAATCATGATTTCGCTATAAAAATACAAATGCACCACAGCTTCATATATCCTAAGACGGTAGCTCTCAACCTTCCTAATGATATGGTTAATAGGTTCTTCATGGTGTGGTGACCACCAACCAGAGGTATTTTTGCTGCTACTTCATAACTGTAATTGTGCTACTGTTATGAACTGTAATGTAAATATCTGTGCTTTTCAATGGTCTGAGGAGATCCTTGAGGAAAGGTTGTTCAACAACCCCAAAGAGGTAGCAACCCACAGGTTGAGCATTGCTGCTCTAAGACCTTTGGTCACCCTCTGAAAACTCAAAAGTGAAATAAATGCCTAGCACATCAATGTACACAGGTAAGCCCATAAACACCATGTTAGGTTATATAAACTGTGCTGGGAATGGGCACATGGGACTAAGATTCAATCAGGACCCATCCCAACTCTGTCTTGGTAGCCTGGTTTCCTGACAAGTCAGGACACCTTTCCCTCCAGGGCTAAGCTCTCCTATTGTGGCTCCAGCTTCCAGAGCTGTTCTATTACAGCTCTAGATATAGCCTGGCAGCCTGACTTCCCAATAAGTCAGGGTATCTTTGCAGCTCCAAAGCTGTAACACACTTGCTTACACTCTGGGCACTATAAAGTTCAATAACAACTATTCTCCCGAAAAAATTACTAAAATTAAAAAGTCTATTAACAAAAAAAAGTCTATTAACCAAAACTAAAGCTTTCTGCATATAAAGAGATGAAAATCTAGAAACATAAACATGTTCTAAAATATAAACCTTTCCCTACACTCATAAAAATTGAAAATATGCAGTTAAAATTAGAAACTAATTTATCTAAATTTTAACATTCTTATGTATCAGATAACATACATTTTCTACATGCTACATGGGTCTAGGTAGAACAGGTAGAACATTTTGTGAACACTGAAAATCTTTTCAAAAGTTACTCCAAGAAATTTATCTGAACTATATATTCCAACAATACCAACAGCTCAAGTTTACTGTCTTCCTAACTGGATCTTGTTGACTAAGACTACCAACTCTAACGCATTATCATTCCCGTATTTAAAAAATGTGCTTGACAGAAAAGCATAGCTTAGTAAAAATATTTTAAGTCTTAGAACTTGACAAAAGTTCAACTTATGAAACATATTAAATTTTCTTTAATCTCAAGTAGATATCGTATTACGTAGGAAAAAGTCCGAACACCCACTGTCCAGGAAGAACAAGGAGGACATCAAGATGTTCTGAGCAATTTCCTGAACAGCAAGCAGGAAATGAAAGGCTGGGGATGCTGGTCTGTGAGCAGTTTCCTTTTTCTAGACAGGCTCACTCATTATTAACTGATGGGAGATAACATGATATTAAAAACTTATATCTAATGGTTCTAGTGCCATGACTGTCAGTAAATACTCAAATGGGGGAAAGTTCCTTTGGTACCCTTACTTTCTAGGGAGGGAAAACCCAGTCTACCTACATGACCACTGCAGAGCAGCTGCTTCACTGACTCACGACTGTGTCCTTCAAGACACACTGTGACGTGTTCACACTGATGACAAAGGCTTTCAAGAGTGTCAAGTATAAAAGGAGTCGTTTGTTTATCACCTCAACAACTCACTGAACGATGATGAAAACAATGAAAATCTGCGGTATGTGGAGGGCCACCTTGTCATTCTGATGAAGAACCAGTATTGTCTAAGTATAATTTAACTGAAAACACTACTTCAGCTTTAAATTTATTTTAATGGTATGTACAAGAGTTTAACAAATTACAATTAAAACGGAATCAGTTATGTTAATTCCACATAACTTAAAATCATGCAATACTGCATGGTAAAAACAGCTTCATTCATATACAAAAAATATGACTTTGAGACTCATGACAGTGCCTGGAAATCTTTGACATAAGCTTTATGAAAAGAATACTTTATAAAAATTTAAAGATCTGATTAATTAATGCATTATTAGGAAAGATAATAAACATTATTAGTAAAGTGAGGTTACAGTGATTAATTTTAAAATTATACCAGGTATAGATAGGGTTGAATGTAGTCTCATTAAATAAATGTTCAGTTAAGAAAATAGCTTTGAAAAAGATCTGATATTGAAGCCATGTATTAATTTTGTTGAATCAGCTTATATAAACCAATAGTCAAGTTTATTCAGTTAAAGAAAATAGGACTATGCTTTCTTATACTCAATAAATAGTACTTATGTATAGTTTATGTACAAGTGAAGAAAAGTTCTTTGTAAAAAACAGACTGCCAATCCACTTGCTAAGGTTGATGTTCTTTATCCAGACAGTAACTACATTGGTGAAAATGTCTAATTTAAATCACATTCAACCAGCATAAATATTTAAGCTGAATACTGTTGTAAACAATAGAAAAACCGAATTTGTTTGCATTTTTAAATCTCATCACTGTGCAACATCTCATCTTAGAATGCTTTATAAAGGCTCAGCAGTTAATTTTATCAAATCCAAAGCCCACTAAGAGTAAACGCAGTGAATGCTTTTCAGAGTACGTAATTCCCAAGGCATCCACTTGTAGTATTCATCCCATCCCAGTTCATCAGCAACAAAATACAATGCACTTAGCTATAAAAATACTAAGGAATGTTATTGAGAAGGAAAGGCTATTTGGTAGAAGTAACTACAAAAATAATTAGTTTAAAACTTTGTAAAGCTTTAATGCAAGAACATCAGTACACTGTCTTTCCAGAAACCTTAAAGCATGATCAACACCAAGACTGTAAGTGTCTACCTTTCACGTACTTAAAGAGAAATTGCAACAAAGTATCTCTAAAAATGTAAGACAGATGATCATGCAGGTGTTAATCTGCAGGCATTTGGGGATGCTAGTGTCTGTGCTGAGCTGTTGTCTTTGGCTTCACTGGCGGCAAGGACGGGGAAGGTGTTACTTGGAAACGCAGATGTGGGACAAGTAGTGCCAACATTGTCGTCTTCTCCGGTGTCTGAATCTGGTGTCGTAACTTCACTGTCCTGGAGCCCCAGGATCTCACAAACTGCTTGTGGCAATTCCTGAGTATAAACAAAAATCAAATATAATAACATTTATTCACTACTGAGGAAAAATTACACAAAGTAATCCTTTAATACTACTTGACTTTGGATTCTGAACATCTAAAAGTATTAAGTGCCACACAATCTTCTCACATATTTCTGTTTTATAAGTGAAATTCTAGTCATCTATTTTGTCTCAGAAAAGTTTCCTAGTTAGCTTTAAATGCCAACGTGACACAGCCTTGAGTCGTCTGAGAAGAGATTCTCAACTGAGGGACTGCCCAGATCAGAGCGGCCTGTAGGGGATTGTCCTGATTGCTAACTGATGTAGGAGGACCCAGTCCACTGTGGGCGTCACCATTCCCTGAACAAGTACTCCTGGGATGGGCTACAAAAGAAACCTGGAGAGGACGTTCAGTTAACTCATAACTGCCTATAACCCAACTCTTAACATCTCTGACCTTCAAGGTCACCTGCACTCATATGCTCACAGAGACAGTCAGACAGACAGACAGACACAGACACAGACACACACACAGACACACACACACACACACACACACACCACAGAAATAAATCTGTTAAAAGTGTTAATAAGCATGAGCCTGTGAGTGAGCCATGAAGCAGCACTCTTCCATGGTTTCTGCATTAAGTCCCTGCACTCTGACTTCCCTCAATAAAGGAATGTGACCTGTAGGTGGGAAAACCCAGGCCTCTTTATTTTTGCTTTTAGTTGGTGTTTTGTCACACAACAGCATGAAACCAAAACAGGAGCAGTTCCTGGACCTCATCCAAGTTAATCCAAATTACTCTGTCCTAGGAATCTCCTGGAGCCGCTTGTTGTTGCTGCCTGCTTGCCTGCTATGGTCTTTACATTTCATTGAATTTTATAGGAGCTTGTGTAGTCCAGGTTTAGACTCAAACTCATTATATAGCTGAGACTGGCCTTAAACTCATGACCCTCATAGCTCTACCTCTCCAATGGTGGAACTGCAAGGGTGCACCACCAAACCCCATCTAGTTTTCTAACATTCAGGATTAACCTTTTCTCTCCTCTTTATAGTTATTCTACCTCACTAGCAGGTTTTGAAACAGACTAGCTATCAAACATCCCTAGAGCTAAACTACACAACTAAAGGACCCATGTGGGGGACGATAAAACTGAAACAAAAAGTCTTTTAAAAGTGAAAATGCCATCAGTTCCTATGAATTGCAGGGTTTGGCTCGGTCTGCCTGTGTTTCTGAGCTTGAGAGAGAAAAGTGCAACTTTTCCTCCCTACCCCCATCCTCTTCCTCTCTTTCCTGATGCAGGCCAGGACCCAAGTCTGTTTTTCTGATTCTCTGGGATTCCTTTTTTCCTTCTTCTCCAACCCTCCCCCCCCCACACACACACACACAAACCACCACCACCACGTAGCTGTTGGCTACCACACTGGCCTAAACAGAATGGCTTCTTCCTTTCCTCTTCCATCCTCTTTTCTGAACAGCTACTGAGCTCTGCAACTTTCTATTATCTTTAATTTAATTTTAAAATAAAATTGTCTGAGTTTTAAAATAACAGGAAAGAAGGAAAGAAGAGAGAGGAGAGAGAGACAGAGAGAGAAGAGAGAGACAGAGAAGCCAAACTATAATGGTTTAAATTCAGATAAAACACTAAATTTGTCTTTTTGAAACAAGAGCCTGATAACAATGCAGTAAGATACACTGGCATCCACATGCTGCTGGTGAGAACCTCCCTTTGGAGCTGGATGCTGCATAGTTAATAAGAGACCCTGTTCTGTATTCATTAAGTTGGATAATGTATTGCCACTTAAAGTCTACAGCCTCCAGTTGTAGAAATATTTTCATTACTTTTGCCATTTTGCCAATTAAGTGTTTCCAATCTGGCATAATTAGTCAACTGTTTTCAATTAAGTGAGGTAAACTTACAATGGTAAATAAGAAAAAAGCTTTGTGTCTGCCCTCAAATGCTGATTGTCATTTACTTGCTTTATATGAAAATCTTTCCTTGCTGATAAAAAGAGGGAGAAAAATATTGCAATTATTTGCAGCACTGTGTACCTTGCACTGTGTCATCTGCAGGGAAATTGCTTCTGCTTTACATAGAATATCTTCCACATCAATTTTCATGGACAATTCATTGATGTGCTAAAAAAAATAAACAGAAAAAAATAATAATCAAAACAGAAAGCTCTATTATGCTCTAAAACATTAACAATTTATTACCAATTATATTGCACTACAGATATTATGCTATATAAAAGTATTTACAAATTACAAATCCACAGAAAATCTAATACATCTTTCATTAGACTCTTTCAGGTTTTCAAGCCAATGAATAGCTAATAAGCTTACAGAACATTAAACCTGCAACCATCTCAAGTCTTCTATCTTAAAGTTACAAGCAAAAGGCAATTTGTTTTTTCAAAAACTAATCTACATAAAAGAACATTTGTTGAATTTACTTTCCTTCCTAAATAGGGACCTGATAACAACTGAGCAATATGTCTTTGCTAAAGTATAAACTCTCAGAAAGCCAGGCCAGCTCCAGGTATTATGGACAATGTGAGTTACTCATGAAATTCAACAATACTCTGGAGAAAGGACCACCAGAGAGAAGCTCCAGAACACCACCATCTACTGAGAGAACAGCCACCTTAAGTATTTCATTGAAGCCATAATGCTTTTCCATTATCTGCTGCTTTTCTGATTCCAGGATAGCACAACACAGAAGAAGATGAAAGTTCTTACAGGGTAGTTCCGTCCACATTACCTACAAAACATAAGTTACTTAGTAAACAAAATCAACTCTACATTATTTCCTCAAAGATACATGCCACTGCTGAAGCAATAAAACATGCCTAGTTGAGATAGCCCAATTTTTCTACCTAACAGATGAGACATGAAGGGGTTACAAAGAAATTAAAATCAAGTGTAATATTTGATATACTTCCAGTGACTCTTCAAATAACTTCAAATAATATCTACTTTAAATAGCTAATAATAAAAAAAGCACTACTGACTAATGGCACACTCATAAAGGTCAGCCTTAAAATATAAAGGTTAGATCTACTTTCATTATTTGACTTTGGCTTTCTCACAAATCTTCAGTACTTAGAAAAATTAAGGTGGACTAAATTTAGTCCACCTTAATTTTTAAAACAGGCCTAATTATAGTACAGAAGAGCAGAAAGAGCCAGAGATACTTCTACACCATATGCAGGAAAAACTCTCAAGATCAAGAGTATCCTTGATTCCAACAAAAACTGGAGAGACTACATTGAGTAATAGCTAATTTTATCCTAAATATGGGTTGATGTCAACCAAGTCAAGACCTTTGTTTCCCCCTAGTAATGTATTTAATGAAATCTTTTCTTGGCAGAAAAAAGAAACCAGCAAACAATCTAGTGGAGCATAGCAGAAATCCTTTACTTTCATAAGGAATAAATCAACTTAATCTAGTTTCAGAAATTTAATTACAAGGCAATTAACTTCAAAGTTTCAAGCTATTTGGTAAACACAGATTGAGGAGTTAGTCCAGCTAAGTGGTAACAATCTTCATCTTTAAAGAGCTCAGGTTCTCGTTCCAGGGCAGGCACCTGCCCAGGAGTCACAGCACCACAAACAACTCCACAGTTCTTTTGTTTTGGTTTTCTGTGGGCTTTTTTGTTTGTTTGTTTCCTTCTGTTTTGTTTTTGGTGTGTGTGTGTGTATGTGTGTGTGTGTGTGTGTGTTATTTTCTGTTTGTTTTTATTTGTGTGTGTGCTCTTGTGTGTTTTAAGAAAGAGAAAGAAAGAAGATTGGGTGGGGGGGGGTAGGAGCTGAGAGAAGTTGTGGGAGGGGAAACATGATTAAAGGGATAGGAATTAAAGAGAACTATACCTTTTCTGAAAATAAAGAAAAAACTAGGGAGGGAGAGAGGGAAAGAGGGAAAGAGGGATGGAGGGAGGGAGGGAGGGAGGGAGGGAGGGAGGGAGGGAGGGAGAATATACTTGCTACTAAAAAAAACACAAGCCATCTCCTTTGTAATACCTCAGCCTACAAACCAAAACTTTCTGGCATGTTAAAAAAAAATTATACCAAAATCTAACGGTCTCCCATAAAACCAAGTCTTATATTCAACCAGAAAGCAGTTGATTGTCCCATGATGTCTGAGCCCCTAGTGCACCAGAGGGCATGTCTTACTAGACAGCATTCATGAGTGTGGCTGAAACACCCTTCACTCTCACTAGTTCATAGTCTGCTGCTAGGGCATTCTTTTAATGCTATCAGAATATACTTCTTCAGGATTCCAACAGCAAAATAACAGACTTCCAGCCTTATGAACTGAGTAACTACTGGATTCTTGGACTTTCCATTGTGGAACTGGTTGGACTACTGTAAACCACTCTAATAAATCCTTTTATATAAACAAATAATACCCACCCTTTTTTTTTCATTCTATCAGTTCTATTTGTATACAGAACCCTGACTAATACAACCCAAGAAAGGCATAGGAGGATCATATGGTAGTTCTGTTTGGCTTTTTGAGGAACCTCCACAAGATGAAACCCATACCTAGCACATTATTAGGTCAAGAAACTGCAGATAGATTGATCATAGGCCCTAAGAGAACCTACTGCTATTATTCTACTAAAAGGACAAAGTATAAAACCAACTCCTAACAACTCACTGCTATACCTATAGATCAATATGTCTCTAAACCCTCATCAGAGAGGCTTCTATTTGAAGTAAATGGTGCTTAACATAAAGATACACACAACTGACCAAGCTGTAGAGAATGAACCAGCAGAGTGCTCAGCCCTAAAGGGACATATATACTGTACTCCACCCATGGAGTGGATCACTATGGAAGAAAAGAGGACATATATACTGTACCCCACCCATGGAGTGGATCACTATGGAAGAGAAGGGGACATATATACTGTACTCCACCCATGGAGTGGATCACTATCGAAGAGAAGGGGACATATATATCATACCCCATCCACAGGGTGGATCAGTGTGGAAGAGAAGGGGACATATATACTACACCCCTTCCACAGGGTCAATCAGTGTGGAAGAAAAGGGGGCACATATACTGCACCTCTTCTACGGGGAGGATCAGAGTGGGAGAGAAGGGGACATATATACTACACCCCTTCCACGGGGTAGATCGGTGTGGAAGAGAAGGGGACACATATACTGCACCTCTTCCATGGGGTGAATCAGTATGGAAGGGGGGATGGAAAGGGTGTAGAAGCCAGAGATGGTGGCTGACCACAAAGAAGCACTCTTACGGATACAGCAGGGAAAAAGCACATCTAAAGTCACAGTGGTTGTGATAGCACACATAAAAACCTGTGCAAGTGCAGGCCAGACCAAATCCCAGATCAAATGGAGAGGGGAGCTGAGCACACAATCCTATCCCTAGCAATGTTAGCTGCTACAAAAGGGAGAGACAGTTTTCTCTAAGAGTGTAGTCCCTGGTGAGCTGACCACCCTCCAGTGAAAGCCCACATATCCAAGGATATTTAGGCAACACAAATTGATCTTGTAGTATTTTAAAAGGGGGACAGGGAGGGCACAAAAGTGGATGGGTTGGAAAGGGGGAGTGGACTTGGGAAAAATTGGGGAAGGGGTGATTACAATTAAAACATATTGTATAAAAGAATAAAAATTTTAAAATAAAGTCAACTCTACCAAATAAAGGATCCAGGTAGTAAATGATCTAGAAAACTCTTTCTGGGACACTCAGCCTCAAATCTCAGTGCTATGCTTTCAAGAGACAGTCTAAGAACCAAAGTCAACTTGTTAGAGAAGGACTACAAATGCATTTTCAAACTCACCTGCCCTAGAAATTTCAGGGACTCTCTGAAAATGTACTTACAACTCTGCACAGAAATCAACAGTTTTTTCATTAAAAAACTGTAAGAACTTACCTCCCATAATCGAAGAATATCTAGAAAACTAAATTCCCTTTTAAATCTGATTAAAAGCCATCTGAAGCAAAAATAGAGATATCCAGAGTCCTGGGATTCTATGCAGAAGAAGAAAAAGAAAAAAAGAAAACAGGGCTTATTCTTATGCTAATATGTCAGAACCAAGGATCTTTCCTCAAACTCAGATTTATCTAAGCATTCTATGTAACAAGAGTCTTTTATGTCTGACTATATTCTGTCAATTCAAAATAGCAATTGAAATGTACAGGGTAACTTACTTTTTAAAAACCACTACACAAACAAGTATGTGTGTGAAGACAAGATTATACCAAGTGTTTCTTTCTACTCTTTAAAAGAACCCAGGTGACAGCAGTGGGGCATTGTTGTCTATAATAGTTCCTTTATGCCGGGCTGTGGTGGTGCATGCCTTTAATCCCAGCACTCTGGGAGGCAGAGACAGGCAGATCTCTGGGTTCAAGGACAGCCTGGTTCACAGAGTGAACCAATACAGCCAAAGATACACAGAGATACTGTCTCAAAAAAGCAAAGAACAAAAAAAGTTCCTTTACAAGCCCTAGAGAGCTGGCTCAGCAGTTAGAAGTTTTTGTTGCTCTTGCAGAGGACCTGGGTTCAGTTTCCGGCACCCACATGGTGGCTCATAACCATCCAAAACAAAACCCCAGTTCCAGGGAATCAGACAGGCACACACATGATATACATACATCCATGCAGGTAAAACATCCCTACACAAACATATTTTTTTAAAGTTGAAAAAGAAAGTTCCTTTACATTTTCACAGGCATTGCCCTACAACCCGCTGCGTACATCTGCAGGCACTCAACTCACCCAAATAGCTACAAAACCCGCTGTCCAACAGTCGCAGCAAGGTGCTCAGCTGGACTAACTGGGTCTTCATGCCTTGCATTTGTTCTTCAAAGTTTTGATGCTTTAAAAGAAAATAATTATTACCACATACTATTTAGTATTTCTGAATACATTATCACTGATAATTATGCATATGATTCCTAATGATAAATGCTGGATTTCTACTGTACTGATTATAACAAACAACTAATTGAAAAGCTAAAACGTTACTAAGAAGGGGAGGGGAAAAAAGAAAAAAAATACCCTTTCTCTCAAAAAAGGTTTACTTTCTTTTTTCTTTTCTTTTCTTTCTTTTTTTTTTTTTTTTTTTTTTTGGTTTTTCGAGACGGGATTTCTCTGTGGTTTTGGAGCCTGTCCTGGAACTAGCTCTTGTAGACCAGGCTGGCCTCAAACTCACAGAGATCCGCCTGCCTCTGCCTCCCGAGTGCTGGGATTACAGGCGTGCGCCACCGCCACCCGGCTAAGGTTTACTTTCTACCTCTATTGATTTGATTCAGATCCAGAAGAGCAGAGGGACACAGCATCAGCAGACATAGCGACATTCCTTTCTTACACTGCAGAAATGTTTGGAAAAGGGAACACATGTTCGGGGACATACACAGTTATCAAACGGTTCCCATTATTAACCGTTCCTTCACACAAGCATATGAAACATAATTTCAGCTTTAACACAAACCTCATTCTAAAGAACTAACTACTTGCTTTTTAGATTTGCTGAGAGTAGGCATCCGGGAAGTCAAAGCCGTGATCATGACCATAGTAAAACACTACCTGTCTTGCACGTGGCTTTTTTCACAGGCACAAAGGCTATATAACATGATAGACTGAACACAGTAGAAGATACTGTACTGTATTAAAAAGATATTTTGAAATGTCACTGGAAAAGGTGATTTCATGAAAATATATATACAAGGTGTACGTGAAGTTGTACGAGTCATATAGCTATTTAAGCATGTATAAATGTTGCAGTATTAACTGTTCATATGATAAATACGAACAGATGCAGTCCACAAAGAAACAATTCTTGAAGTGAAAGGCTGAAGAACTCAAACAGCCTTCAGGGTTGACTAGGCTCCTTTCAACACCGAGACAAACAACCTCAAAGCCCTCCAGATGCTCTGACCCTTTAACTCAGAAGCTTCTCCTTCTCTATGCTGCACTACCTCCCTAGCCCTTGTGAAAAGTCTTAGACTAACTTTTTCACACCATCCCCTCACACTTTTTCAATAATACTATAATGTACTTTAGCAAAACTATCAGCTTAGAAGCCATTATTCTCTTCAATAAATTAACGAATCAGCTTAATACACTCAAGCCTCCAGAACATAGTTCCACAGTTACCAGAAGAACTATTGGGAAAGACAAAATAATTCACCAATCCACAGGATTTCTGCTTTAACAGTCAGAAGTTTCAGTTGGTTTGGAGTACCAACATGACTAAGTCATGCTATAAAAGGCATCTAGAAATTACTCTAAAAGAATATTCATTTCAAGTCCTCTGAGAGAACGATAGGGAATAAAGGACTTTTGGCTTTATCTTGGGAACACAGGAATGAAAAAGTGAGAGTAAACCTATACAGTAAAACAGATGATGAACACAGCAAATCTCATTATGTTATTTGTAGTTTGCAAACATTTCCGAAATAAGACAAAGTCTCAGCCTTGAACTACATATAAAATAAAATGATCTACAGGCATTAGGTTCAGCAATCACAAAAACAGTAAACACTAACACAGAGTAAAGCCAAACAAAACAAGTTGAGAAGCAACATCAAGTTAAAGCATAGGAAGCAGTAGTAAGACAACAAAAGAGCAAGCAGGTCCTGACTGCCACACACTGCCTTCCAAAGGAAAGACACACTGTAAAAATACAGGAGATCATTTTAGAATATAGACTAGAACAATCATCAGACCTTCTATGGAAAAGAAAAGCATAGAACACTTACTGTAAAAAAAAAAAAAAAGACAAAATGAAGAAACTGAAACTTCTTGGTACACAAGATGAGAAAGACTGTAGATTATAAATGTACAGAGAGTCGTCTTTATATACAAGACCTACATTCATGCACGTGTGCATACATGCTGGCATCTGAAATTTGTCAATTATGCCGATCAGTTGTTTTGTTGAAAAATTACAACAAGTAAGAAAATAAACACAGTATGTTCACAATTAATTGGAGATACATACTATAAATAGAAGTTTATACTAAATACTGGGAAAGATTCATATATTCACTCTTTTAAAAATCTGTTGAACCACCTCCCTGCTATCTACAAATATATAATCCTGTTACAAAGAACACAATAGTTCTAGTGGAAAAAAAGATAAAACAAAAACAAGGAGGACAGACAATTTTTATGAAATTATCATCAGTTGTACAGACCTTTATAACAAATGCCTCAGATTTCTAGATCACTTGGGAGTAATTGGAACTAAGAAGGCAGACAAATCAATCAATCAAAAAGACAAGACAAGGATATGGCTAGATTCCTCCAAAACTACCTTTCCAAATGATCCAAAGGCAACTCACAGCAAAGGACTAAGTTAAGTAAGCACTGATTTAATAAAAGAACATTTAAAAACTATAAATCTTATTGAACACATTTGGAAAAGAACTAAGAGAAATGAGAATAAATTCAAAATATAGGCAATGGATTTAAGGAAACAGACAGAAAAAATTGATGAAGAAAAAAATAGGTAAACGAGAAGAGTACAGAATAAAAGACATATACTTTGCAATTTCACATCCGAAGCCTTAAATTAAACTATATTACAGTATGTACCATAAAGACTTAGCATCAAGTTTATCTGTTGTGTGGTCAGGGCTTTAAATTTCATATACGCCTCTATCTAGTCATACTCCCTCCACCCACTCACCCACTCCAAATCATTTGCTAACTGATTGCTTGAGAAGACTTTTCTCCTTTTCTGTTAGTAGTGGCTCTACATGACTACCCTAGAACTCTGCCTCCAGGACATATCACCAACGACAGATAGAATGTTGTTGTGCAATATGTACACTTAGACACTCTAGTGATCACAGCCTTCTTGGAAAATAACAAGGAATGAATTCTAAGAGAGTGTCTGAGACACTCACATTTTAAGAGCACATGTGGAGATAAGTCAGGTATTATAATGACACACTCCAAGACATTCAGTAAAGGTCAGAAGACTACTTAGCCCGACACTAAGTTTTATTATATAAAACTAACATGAAGTTCACAAAACTGAGTCATCTATTCATCAATAGTCTATGATGACACATGGTTCTCCTACAGAACATTAAGCATTTACTGATATCAAACCCAATAATTACTGTACTACCAGCAGATATTATCAACCTTTTCATATGAAAAATAATTCTAATAGTTTGCCAGGCTCTTGAAAACCTGTTACAAAGACGTAAAACAAAATATGCAGTAATGATTTCAAGCTCCATCATAGTAGCTAGATATTATAATCAATCTTATACTAATAAACTGAACTTTTAGATTCAGTCTGAACAGAGGAAGGAATCATTCTGCTTACCATTTGGTCCATGTAAGAGGCAAAACACCAAAAGGCATCCACTTCATTCTCCATCACATATAAAAGAGGGGAAAGTAAGTCACTCATTCCTTGTATATATCCTGAAAAAAGGAGAAAAGGGGAAAGTCTCTGAAAACCTAAATTCTGTGAGTCCCTTGTGCATATCACCAGCATACAGCTGAAAATACTTTCCTCTGAGTAAAAACTAACAGGCACTCACATTCGAAGAAAGGAAAACAAAAAGGTGGAAAGATCAGTTGTTTCTGACTGACATTTTTAATCAAGAACAGCTATCACGATCAAGAATGTGAAGCATCCTCACTCCCCAAACAAGTACAGCTCTCACCCCTCCCCATCAAAGAAGCCTCTTTCCGAGCAGAGAGCATCACAGAGATCCTCAGCTCGGGCAGAATGCAGAGGATGACTACTGACTGAGGTGTCCAGCCCCAAACGACACATCCACACACAATCCCTATACTCAAGGCTCAAGGAAAACCTCTGTGGAGAGGACTGCAAGGTTCACAGAGTCAGAGGATCAGAAAGTCCTCTGCATAGATATGAAAGGAAAGTAGTACTCATGAAATCTCAACAATGTGGCTTCTTAAGCTCTCAACACCACCAGCTGCCATGCTGCCACTGAAGGACGAAGTATCAAGGGCTCCGTCCCTAGACGAGAACTACAGACAACAAATGCTGCTGTGAGAAGACATGGAAGGGCTTGTGAGGGCTACCTCCCTTCACTGGTTATCCATGTCATGTAGTCAGCCAAAACACATGTTCATTCATACAACATTAAATAGACTCAACAAGTTGTATTTATACATTCATTCACGTGACCACCAGCTCTGCATGTACCGCACTGGCTAACTCAAAAACAGAACCACTTAACTGTCCCCACCTTTAATCAACACTGGGCTTTTCTCTTCCCTTGATAATCTTTGGCTGACTATGGCTAGCAACTGTGTTTCATCCTAAAGTATCCTTGCATCTAAAGCTGTAACTTTAACTACCTTTTCCTTGATTCTACAGTAATTTCTCAGTAATGACTTTGACTATGTGAAAAAATTGCAAGTTAAGAAATCACACCCACTGAACAATGGTGGCACACACCTTTAATCCCAGCACTTGGGAAGCATAGGCAGGAGAATCTCTGTGAGTTCAAGGCCAGCCTGGTCTACAGAGGGAGTTCCAGGACAGGTTCCAAAGCTACAGAGAAACCTGTCTTGAAACCTCCCCTCAAAAAAGGAGGGGGGGGGGAGGGAGGGAGAAATCATATCTTTCACTTAAACTGTTCATTTTGCTTTTCACCTGGATGTCAAATTTCTTTATTACTACTCTATAAAAACCTCAGTTTTCTTGTTTTACAAGTGGTTTTCAGACACCAGACTCTTCTGCATACTAATTTATGCTTTGGGTATTTTGCCTGTATGTACATCTGTATACCACTGGTGGGCCTGGTATTCAGAGGCAGGGATTTGATCCCCTAGAACTGGAGTTATAGAAGGTTGTGAGCAGGTGCTGGAAACAAAATCCACGTCATCTGTGGGAGCAGGAAATGAAGTGTGGATCCCCTGGAAGAGCCAGCAGTGGTTTTTAGCTGCTAAACCCCTCTCTCAGTCAACAAAGGAACTGTTGTATGAAAGTTCCTGTTCACTTGTACTTTGTGGTACCTTTTGTACAACTGTTAAAAGTAGCAACATTTGTCTTTGCTTTATGCTATTTTGGTGATGGTGTTGAGGGGAAGACATGACAGGAAGTATTATGCCACTGCATTACATCTTCATCTTTTTTCCATTTCTATTTTGAGACAAAAGTCTCACTTAGTAATCCAGGCTGACTTAGAACTTGCTTTGTAGTGCCAGCAGGCTTTGAACTTGCAATTGTGCTTTCTGCCTCTATCCCAAGAAGAGCTACAACTTTATAGCTCATGCCATTTAGGCTCAACACAAAAGCTTCCTGTGTCTTTCATTTGCAAATCCAGAACTTGCATTTTTACTCCGCAAAATCTTTCTTAGGGAGGCCATATGTTTTTAAAAGGAGAACAGAACAGTACTACTATAAGTTACAAACAAGTGTCCATCACTCATTCTTGTTTTATCTTTTTTTTTAACCAGGAATAAAGGTAAGCCAAAGTCTCTTCAGAAAATTCTGATCAAACACATAATACAAAAAGGCACTCATATCACCTCATATTTCCTTATAGTAAAAGTGAAGCTTTACTTGCCTTGAGTCTATTCTCTATCTCCCAGTATAATTCCTTTCCACATTTACTACATTACCATCAGTCTGTGCTCTATCGCCCACTTCCATGCCCTTCCACACAATCTTATTACATCTCCATGAATGAGTCTGTGCTCTATTATCAACCTCAATGCCCCTCCACATAATCTTATTACATTACCACGAGTCTGAGCTCTGTCATTCACTACGAGACCCTTTCACACAATCTTATTACATCACCACGAGCCTGTGCTCTATCATCGGCTGCAATGCCTTCCCATATAATCTTATTGTTGTTATGTCTAATCTCTACCTGTGGGAAAATAAGACACTACTCATATTAGCATAAGAGAACACCTAGTTCCCTACAGAAGACAACCAATTTTTAATAGTTTCAAGCAAGAAATTTAGAGAAGAGAATATCATATTTAAATGTAAATATGTCTCCAGGTTTATAGAGATGTTTGGCAGAAAAGATAAGAAGATTAAACTGTTATCACGAGGATTTTTCCAATCTGGCACTGACAATGAAATAAAGGAGAATATAAAACTAAGCCAATTAAAGTCTGAAGGAAATCTAATCTGACCTGAACAAAGTGCAAAGGAGTATGATCCTACTGTTCTAGGGAGTGCACAGTCTATGATAGAGAAATTCAAAGTGTGCTATTCAAAAGATTTATAATGTATCGTCCTATGGTGGGAAGTGCTCTGTTATTAAGGTACGAATAATAAAGTTTTCTAAAAAGCCAATTTAACCCTTTAATTTCAGCTCTCCTGTGAGAGCACTACTCTCTCTACTTCTTCTCTAAGTCTCAGCTGAGGCAAGCTGTCAAATTTTCCTTTATCTTCATTCTTTTAGATGATGTTCTTCAAGGTATGGGTTGTGGGGCAGATTATTTATTGAGGAAGGGTAAGGGGGGTTACATTGTATTTGCCTGCCCTTGGATTCTGCACTACTGCTGACTACATCTTAATCAGCAGCACCTCAGTTTCTAATGTATGTCCCTAAAATTATAGCTGGAAGCATGGAGAAACAACATTCCTTATAACCCTGCTATACATTTTCTTATCCTGGAAAGAAAAGTTCAGTCTACTCACTGGTCAACTGTTCAAGTAACTAAGCTTATCTACTAGAGTATAAAATTTTAAAAATCTCGAGAGTTAAAATTTTTTTTTTTGTTTTCTTTTTCAAGACAGGGTTTCTGTGTGTAACAGCTCTGGATGTCCTGGAACTCACTTTGTAGACCAGGCTAACCTTGAACTCACAGAGATCTACCTGTCTCTGGTTCCTGAGTGCTGGGATTAAATAAAGGTATGCAGCACCACTACCCAGAAAAATTATTCTTAAAAACACTAGATACTGTATGTAGCTCCTTCTTGCACACAGTATTTTGAACAGAATTTAACTTGTCATTGAATATTCAGAGTCGTCTTTGTGACATCCACAGTAACAAAACGTCACAAAACAAAAGGCCCACAGACACTTCCTGAAGAATAATACCTGTGTTCTCTAAGTAAAATTTACTCGTAACTTTCTGTATGTTTTTTTCAATAACAACACTGAGTTCAGGAAGATGTATTTTACTCATCATTCATCTGTGAGTTAAGAAAACAAGTCAATATGAGGGAGCCATCAGAAGACTAGATTTACTACCTTGGTTATGGTACAAGTAAAGGATAAGAGATGTGGTCCGCTATTTGCAAAGTCGGCTATCTCCGCTTCTAATAAGCCCAGTCATTCATGGGAACCTTAACTATGTTTCAGACACCTGAAGCGTCTGATTAGAAGGTCTGGTTAGTATAGACAGAGATGGCAAATGGATACAATTCTCAAACTCTATTTCTGGCAGAATGCACAGTCATATGTGAATTCTTATCTCAAAATTATCGCTGGAGAGAATGCATGGGTGTCACCCATTGTCAAAACAATGCTCCTATTCTCTACAATAGTAAAATGTGAAAATGGCAAGGGCCTGGAGTGCTGAAGGGAGAGAGAGAGCAGTGGTTCGCAACCTTCGTGATGCTGTGACCCTAATGTCATGGTGACCCAAGCCATAAAATTATTTTCACTGTTTCTTCATAACTTAATTTGCTCCTGGTATAAATTATAGCTTAATCATCTGATATGCAGAATATCTGATATGCAACCCCAAAGGAGTCATGACCCATAGATTGAGAACCATAGAGATAAGAATGCTAGCCAGTAACGAAGATTAGAGTCTCCAAACCTGGATCAATTATCTTTTTAATGAACCTTGAGTCACTTTCTGAACCAATACACTTTATTGATAAAGTGAAACTAGTAGCCTCAGTTCTTTAAATAGCTATTATAATTAAAATTAAAATCAAAGCAAGTATGACAGCACTGTATAACATGAAAGTCATTTCATATGCTTTCAATGAGTTAATATGAAGCTCACAATGGTATGGCAGACAGGACTGGCTACATTTTTTTACTTTAATAAGAGCTCTATAATTTTCAATATATTGTCATTAAAAAGGCTAATACCTTTAAAACCATAACCAAGAGAATAAAAACATAAACAATGGAGAAAATGTTATCTATAATTTAAGGTTCACTTGAGTTTAAAATGTGATGAATATCCAATCAGCTACTCCAAAAGATGCCCGAAGTTCAACTGAAATAATCTAGAAAACACTATTTCTGACAGTCTCTAGCTGGGAGCCATTCGAATGGTAGTTCAGAAACGTGCATTATTTATTATTTATAATGGGCTGATGCTTAGGGAAGGAAACAGCTCAAGGTCTCTTGCTACTTAAAAATGCTGGTTCCCTTGAGCCCAGTTCTCAGGAGGCAATAGCAGGTGGATGCTGTGAGTTCAAGGCTAAAGCTATTCTGATCTACTTATCAAGTTCTAAGCCAGGCAGGGCTACAAAGTAAGACCAACCAAAACAGTACTGTTTTGTTAAGTTTTCTCCCCTGTGGTGTCCCTTCCCTATATGATTTCCCATTTCCCATGCCAGTCCTAATAACTCATTTTGGTAGGACTCACAAACCAATCTACTCCACTCCACAACCCGAGAGCTCCAATTAGGATTTTTCTGCCAAAAGAAGGAAGTGTAAACAATGGTTCTCAGACTTTCCCACAGCATTTTTAATGTCTTCCTAATCTTCCTTCAAGAAACAACTAACAGCTCCGTTTACTACACACTTATCCCAAATAGTTCATCAAGAGGTGAGAGCTTCGGGTTTTGATGCATTTCAAATGTCCAGATTAGGAATGCCCAAAATGAAGTCTATGTACACACACTCCAGTTCCAAAGTCTGATGTGAGGGAGACCTGGCTACTACATTTGTGACTCCATTGGTCTCCAGAGTTGATTCAGCTGCTCTAGCTGTTGCAAGAATGTCTGCTTCCTCATTACCACTCCGCAAAAGTCATTCCTGAAGTTTTACACTCAAAGGATGACCTCTTCCAAATAGAGGGAAATGGTATCCAGTCCAGGGGATCTGAGCGGCTTCCCTCCCCAGATAGAACCTCCAAATAAGCTCTCAAAATCCAAAAAGCTATAAAATCTGAAACACCTGGTTCAAACCATTCAGGTAAAAGATATTGTGACATTTTGTTTGTAATCTAACAAATAAAGCTTGCCTGAAGATCAGAGGGCCAAGCTACGCCACTAGTTAGTCATAGAGGCCAGGCAGTGGTGGCACACAACTTTAATCCCAGCACTCAGAGGGATCTCTGTGAGTTCAAGGCCATCATGGGCTACAAGAGATTGAAGCTGTATAAAAGAGAAATGGAGCTCACACAATGGTGATCCCAGCTCTTGGGATTCTACGCCTTTATTCCCAGCACTGGGGAGGTGGAGACAGGAGTGATCTGGCTGGGTAGGAAGGAATATAAGGAGGGAGAGGGCAGCAGCTCAGAAGCAGTCTGGGGATTCAGAGACAGGATTGCCCCTTCGGTCTGAGCAATGGTAGAGGTACTGGGTGGCTGCTCTGTTTCTCTCACCTTTCAGCATTCCTGACTTCAGGTATTTATTATTAAGAACAATTGTAATTCAAGGTACAAAAAGATGTTCAGTCTGTGTTTCTGTCCACTGAACTAACGAGCACCTGTCCAACATTACACCAGTCCTCAAAGCTTCTCAGAGCTTGAAATCAATAGACAGATCACCCTTTCACCCTTATTCCTCGTTTGCTTTTACACAGCAAGGCCAAACATCCAGCCTTAGTTTCAACAAAAAAAAAAAAACAGAGCAAGCTACTGCTAAATCCCTAAAGCTATTTCAGCTAACACAGTAACATCCTGGAGGTATCACTACAATTCTCTCAAAAAATTAAAGTAATTCCACAGTGCCTCTGTGGCTTGCTGTGGCAACCTAGGGCTCTCGTGTGGAGTCAGAGCTTTAGAGCCTTCACGGGCTTCTAAAGCAATTACCGTTTCCAAACCAGCTAATAAATTTAAATTCTAAACTAAATACACCGAAGTTTTTATTTAAATCAAAACTTTATAGAACTCACCTAAATCAAAATCATACATACAGTAGGTCATCAAAATGTCATGAAGCAAAATCAGTCCTGGGTTATCTTGACCTTCATAAAACTTGTTTGTTCGATCCGTTCTGTTGACATCTTTTTCTAAAGAAGAAAAATCACATATTTCAAAAAACAAATCCTCATATAAAGTTTTTATTCAACAAGCATAGAATTTCTTAATTTCAATTCTTGACAAGCTTCAATTAATGAAAGGAAAATGCCCAGAGAACTTACTCCCATGAAGCTGTCCTCTGACAACATATGTGCACCAGCACGCACACGTACACACACACAAATTAAAATTTAAAAAAAAAAAAAGATCACCAGCCTGCATGGGAATTCAGTCTCATCTCCCCTCTCTCCCATCACGATGAATGAGCTTCTCTGACAATGACTAAGGCGTCTTCCTATGCATGAGCTCCATCACCAGCAGCCAACACAGAACTAGGGGGATTCTGTAGCTGCTCTATTAACTCCTGTCCTCCTCCTCAGTTTGGTCAACTTTTCTTTACTGAACTACACAGAACTCCTTATCAGCACACTCCATCTGTTTAAGAAAAGCTTGCAAAAGCTACAAGTGCCACGTCCAAGTTCTTTCCTTTTCCTCCCTCTTGAACTCAGACTAATCATCTTGTCACACCCAACAACCACAAAGTATTCCTTAAAGATATTAACCTCTGGTGCTCTCAGCACTGCCCACATCGTGAACTCCTTGTCTCGACAGCGCGGCCTCTCTCCTGGCCATGTTCATTAGTCTTTTAGGAAACTGTGGTCTTCTGTTGTCCTTTCTCCTCTCTCACCTGTTTCTTTTCCTGGTTTCTTCACGATACCCTCAGTTGTAAATGAAAGTGCCTTAAGTACTTTCACTTCTGGGGCCTCTTTCAATCATACCGCTTATCTGTCAAATCTTTACCTAGTTTCCTAAACCACTCTTCACGCAATCTCTTTTTTTTTTTTAATAATTTTTTTTATTAAGAAAAGAAGAAAAAAAACATAAACAAAAAACAAGTTTCCACCTCCTCCCAGCCTCCCATTTCCCTCCCCCTCCTCCCACCCTTCTCCCCCTCCTCCCACCCTTGTACCCCTCCCCCCACTCCTCTCCCCCTCCCTCTCCAGTCCACAGAGCAGTCCAGGTTCCCTGCCCTGTGGTAAGTCCTAGGTCCTCCCCCCTCCGTCCATATCTAGGAAGGTGAACATCCAAACTGGCTAGGCTTCCACAAAGCCAGCACATTAAGTAGGATCAAAACCCCGTGCCATTGTCCTTGGCGTCTCATCAGCCCTCATTGTTCGCCATGTTCAGAGAGTCCGGTTTTATCCCATGCTTTTTCGGTCACAGTCCAGCTGGCCTTGGTGAGCTCCCAGTAGATCAGCTCCACTGTCTCAGTGGGTGGGTGCACGCCTCGTGGTCCCGACTTCTTTGCTCATGTTCTCCCTCCTTCTGCTCCTCATTGGGACTCTTCACGCAATCTCTTAACCAGTATTTAGTAACCCTAAGTTTCTCTCCAGCTACTAACTCACCCTAGAACTTGAGGCACCTCATCCTGACATATTAACTGGTGAAAACCCAAAATTATCATCCAAAACTGAATTCCAAATAGCCCTATACAAACTTGTCTCTTCTGGCTTGTCTCATCTTAGTCAACAAAGCCCAGCAGTTTCATTTCTCCAATTGTTCACTCTAATTGTGACACTCATCCTTCCATCCCGTGACTGACATTGGGACACTAATTAAATCTTTAAAATACGTACAGAGCCCACAATTCTCACCTTCCACCAAACTCACTGCACTTCCCACCCAACTACCTCCATTCTAGCCACAGTGTTAACTTGGCTCTTCTCCAAAAACATTAAGGGGCCCTGAGCAAATAAACAAGTCTAGATGTTGCTGTCACCTCTGCTCTAATCCCCCTCCACCAGGGAGTTGCAGAGCGCACACTGCAGCTTCAAGTCTCCATACAAGCCTGTCTGTCTGCTCTTAGTCTCTGGGACATTCAGCAGCCATGGCCTCTCATCAGGACTTTAGCAATGACCTCAAATGGTCTCCCTCCCACTACTTCTGCTCCTCTAGAGCATTCCGCAGGCACCAGCTGGTGTCCTGCTAAGCCAGAACTCGGATCGTGTTACTCTTCTGCTTAAAATCTTATCTGAGTAACTGACAATACTGAGCACCTGGCTCCTCAAATCAAGAAAATAAGTCTATTCACTCAGTATTCAATACACTAAAATTCTTGTAAGTTTTATCAACAACGTGAGTCCTCTAACCCTGTACTACCACCATCTCTTGCTTAGACTTCTACCTCCTAACCAGTATTATTAAGACAGCTTTCTTATTCCTACTTACAACTTGATAGGACCCATTTTCACATAGCAGAAAAAAACAAAATGTAAGTAACATACTTTTACAATGCTCCAATAGCTCTCCATCATACTTAAATCCATCTTATTCATATGATCCACAAGACCTACAGTCTCCTGTGCAAGGTGTGCATGAATACATTTTGCATGTGTACACGGGGGTATGAGTATGCATGATCCCAAAAGTCAGTCTTAAGTGTCTTTTATCACTGCTCCACCCCACTCCTTTGGAAGCAGTTATTTCTCACTGAATGGTGAGACTAGCTGGCCAATAACCCCAGTCATCCACCTAATCTTACCCACATCATACATATATAGACACACACATAGCCACTGGAAAGCTCTAGACAAATTAAACAATTCAGATTATTTTTGAGTCCCAGTATCATAGCATGTATTTTGTTCTTTAATCTTATCAAGACCTCTTGTGTTTCCAAAGTTACTATGGAAACATACCGATCAGACTTCTATAATCTCTCAGCCTTGAGTTTCTCTTCTCTTGCTCCTCACTGATAGACTTCCACTGCAGCTTCATCCTGAAGTATTCATCGCTGTAGAGACAGTACACACCGAGAACGCACTGAGACTTGTGTTTGTGACACTGTTTCCTGGGGTTCTCTATACACAGTGTACCAGAGTGTTACAACATTAGTGGTCAAGTTTACAAACATGACAGTGAAATGTTTAGACATACGTGAAAACAAGAAATGGATGGAATTAACTGCTAGAATTTCAGGTATACTTAAAAAGAAACAATTCTTGAAATGATTTCTAAACTTACACAATATTTTATTCACTAAAGCTTTCTAATAATTATAAGAATTCAAGTAACTTTTTAAACCCAACTTTAAAATTTTGTTTTCCTATCATTTTTACTGGAAAACTTGCTAATAGATATAAGAAAGGCAAAGATTGACAAAGACTTTGGATGCATAGAATGGTTGAGAATGGTTTCAAATCCAAGGCTGTACTGAAAACTAGACATAAAAAACACCTGGGAAGTCAACTATCTTTCTCTACAAGAAGGAAGAAATGTCTTTCTCTATAAGAAATAAAAGACTCAGGGATGGAGAGATGGTTCAGAGGTTAAGAGCACTGACTGCTCTTCAGGAGGTCCTGAGTTCAATCAATTCCCAGCAACCACAAGGTGGCTCACAACCATCTATAATGAGATCTGATGCCCTCTTCTGGCCTGCGGGCATACATGCAGGCAAAATACTGCATACATAATAAATAAATAAATAAATCCTTTAAAAAAAGAAGAAATAAGACTCTTTCATCTATGTGACCAGTATATGAGTAAATGTATGTATAATTTATATATTTATATATAAATATAATATATATAATGGCTGGATTAATAGAAATGGGTTAAATTAAGATGTAAGAGTTAGCCAATAAAAAGCTAGAGCTAATGGGCCAAGCAGTGATTTAATTAATACAGTTTCTGTGTGGTTATTTCAGGGCTAAGCTAGCCAGGCGGCCAGGACGAACAAGCGGCCCCCTCCTTGCAACACATATATTTACTCATACATGGACATCTACATAGCCGTCTGTAAGTATTAACCGAAGACTGATATAAAGTCAGCACAGGAAGCTAGAACATTCTACCACATTTTCACATATTCATAAGAATGGCTATAATAAGATCCTTCCAAACAAGTGTTTCTGGTATGAAATAATTACACTGCTTCTAATTTTTAAATTGAAACGATGAAATCTACCATTTGTTCTACCATTTCCTGGCCTATTCCAATTCCTCACATAAACTTAATTTGAATAGGTGGGTTACTTCAATTTCTCTGATAAACACATAAAAGCATCATTTACTTACGTTTTTTGTTTTTGTAATTGAGCTCTTTCCTCTTTGGTACTATCCCAAGGAAAATAACCCAGAAGAAATTTCCACGCTTGCTTTCTTAATGAATGACTAAGACCCTGAAGAAAGTATTTAATTATATTAATTTAGAAAGAAAAAAAGAATACCCTAAGTTCATAAAACTTGAATATAAATAAATGGGAAACTTAATACTTAAATTTTATACCCCAAAATAATCCAATTCAATGAATACTATCTTGTTTCTTATGTCCAGATCCTAAAGATGAAAGCAGTTGCCAAACTGCCAAATACAAGTAGATAGCAGACTGGACAGTGGACAGCGGGGCTCAGGAGCAAGTTCAACCTTCCTGGGTAAGAAGAAGGCCAGCCACTGTTATAAGCCTCTTCATGTAACCCAGAGAACAAACAAAAAGTGTATTCTCCTAGACATATGGGCACGCCAGTGTCAGCACACAGGCACTGTAAGCACCCCACTCTTCCACTCAGTACAGAAACTCTAATATAGCTTTCATTAAAGAAATGAGTCAATTCTTCCTGCAAAAGAAATCAAAACCCAAACCAACAAAAGCTGATACAATCAGTATCAGAGCTACAGTACCCCTCTGAATATCTTCTGCTTCATGCTCTCCACGTTTAAGAGTCTTCCCTCAGAGTCAACGCTCTTGGTCCACTCTTCCAGTGACACGGGCTCCCTTCTGTGCACGACAGGTCGCTCTCCCAAATCAATCTAAAACAGGAAAAAAACACAGCACTTCTCACACAGCTGTAATGTGAAATAAGGCACATACAAAAACTCCTAAGACACTTTCTCAGGCATGAGCTCTACTGCTCCTAGTATCCTTGTTTTCTTAGTGTTAAGTTAATGAGCTTTATTAGCCAGTATTACACACATTTCCCCTCCTAAGAAACATAAACAACTGGAATAGAAATTCAGAGATTTCATAGACTAAAAGCATTTGTTGTTAAAAAGGTCCTGCCATTAGATTTTCAATTACATGAGTAAAAGCATTCAACATCAATTCTATGAAACCCTCAAATCAAACGGTATTATTAGGGAGAGATAGACTATATAATTATTCCACTAATCACACTCTAAAATAGCTTTTCTTCCAAACTGAAGTTTGCAATTCTCAAAATTGATTCATGATTCATTAGTTCCACTTCGCACTTTCTACTGTTTTTATTCAATTAATAGATACTGGTAATTTAAAAATACTATTTAAAGATAAAGCCTTTAATTAAGTTCCACAATTTAGAAATTTTACAATTTTATAATTATGAGTAAGCCTAGAACTGCAGCAAACTCAAAAGCTTTGTTGAACATTATATAAAGGTTTGCCTTAATGCAGGGCCCAAACCCATCAATGTCAGTAAAGACTTGTAAGGACAGCAAGTTCTGTGTCATTTCAAGATGCTTCTGGTACCTACACAGAAGTGGGCAAATTGCAAACAAAACTTAACAGGCAAATTCGGCACTCCTTTTACTTCTCTGCACTCCATAAAACAACTTCCTCATTATTACCAAAAACCAACCACAGCAACATTAATGGAGAGACAAGCTAGCACCATCAAATATACTTATTAGTCAGCAAAAAACTATTATGAAAGGGTTACAGGGAAGTAGATATGAAGAATGAGTTCCTTTTCCTGCAGTATTCAGAATGCATTCTCCTATTACAATGTTAAGAGTTAGATTACTTCAAATCTCCACTTACTCTTGTGATGACTTCAAATCCCAGTTCTTCTTGCTGATTTATCTTTAAGCCTGGAATAGCATCACTAAGGAAGTCCGCCATTTCTGAAGGTGGTCGTTGATGTGTAGAGGGATCACTTCCTCTCAAACTATCAAAAATGTAGTTTGTAACTTTGGAAAATCCTACCATAGTTGCTGTATAAGGATCCTTTTTAATTTTCTATGTAGTAAAAAGAAAAATATTAGCATTATTAATTAAAATAATGACCAAATCTACTCCAAAAGTAGAAAAAAAGGCAAAGCTTTAAAAGGAGGGAAATCAGAGCTAAAACAGAGTATTCTATGATTATTTTAGTTTTTTTTTCTAGAAAGAAAAATTTAAACCTAATCCATTTGGTTAAAATTGCATAATAAATGGCAAATTAATGTGCTACTGATTGAATTGCAGAACAAATGCTTTGCAGGCTTCATTCAATCTGCATACGGAAATGTACACAGCGCTTACTTTCCACTGGTGAATGGCCCACAACAGCTTTCTTCTGTCTAGCAGGCCTGCCTTCACAAAAAAAATATACACATTGTTTTTCTTGAAGTGTGCACTACCACACTAACACAAAATAGATGACAAAACTTAAAAGTTCAATTTATTTAGATAAGAGTTGATACTTTAATCTAATTATATTAGCAGCAAAACTCTTGTCAAGAATTATTTCTTCAAGGGAGAGTTGTCTGGGAAATTGCAAAGTCTTTTCTGTGTCTAACCCTAGGATTATTTTCTAAAGCCAAAAGTGCCTGGTAATTTACATTTACTAAACAGTTACTTATTACTGATAACTCTCAGAAGAACTTCTTATTTTAAAAAACAAATCCTCTTGTCCTGCTCCTTTCTAAAATCTCCATTTTATGTTGTTCATCTCCACAGTCCCAAGGTCAAGAAAAAGTGCCAGCAACACAGCAAGCACTCAAGCACGTGTGCTAAGTGAATAAAGGATGAAAACAATCAAGAGTCTGCACATGCTCAGTGCACAGTGTGGCCAAATGCAAGAGCATGCCTAACACATTTAGAGCAATAAGATACACGGTAGTACCCAAAACAATCTGCAGAGGTGGGAAATAAAAGATTACTAAAAATTAATGTGAAATGGCTCACTCTGCGGTCCTTCAGATAAAAGCATGATTAAAATCTGCTGCCCTATTATGATAAACAAAAACCTGGTTTAAGAGTAAATAAGGATCAAGGGAGTATCTGGGGCTTCCAAGTTATATATGTATGTGTGTGTGTGTGTATATATATATATATATATATATATATATATTACTCTAAGATTACACAGTAGTGTCATAAAGATCACACACACACACACACTCGCCTGCTCATTGTGAGCTCTGAGAATGCCAGGGGATGACAGAATCCAAGTGATAATATATAAATAAAAGATATATTTAAGGACTAGAAAATCATACTTGTATTAAGCCATATGCTGGTTCATCAAGAAGATTTTCAAAAGACTGTGAAAGACTCTTATTTTGACAATTGACAAGAAGTATTCTATTATCTTGTGGTGACCTGTAATTAAAAAGGGGGATTTTTAGAAAATACTACCACAATACTTCAAATATCTTCTGAATAATTACTACTGCATACTTAACCTAACCCCCCCAAAAAAAGTCTAGCTCTCAAAGTTCAATCCATTAGCAAATACAGAGTTATTATAACAAAGCTTGGAAACCTCATGAAACATGAGATGTTAAATTTTAAAATGCAATATAACAAATACATATTTTTCTATTTTTTACTAGGGAACGCCAAAAAGGTGCTTATGTTTCAATAAAACTGAATTCTTGGATATAATTTACAATGGAGTAGTCTACAATATAAATGTCATTTTCACCAAACTGTAGGATTCAAGTATATATGTACAAAATAGGAAATTATTTGGAGAGTTTCCAAATTTGTTCCACAGCTTATTAGCATTACAATACAAAATGTTTAAAAATATGAGATATGAAGGTTCCTCGGTGATGATGCTAACCACAATAAAAGCATACATACAAAAGTATTTTAAATGATTATATATATTCATTTTCAGGGACCATATGTTTTTAGTTTTCTTACTAAAGCTCTAGGGACAGGTATCTTTCCACCCTTCTTAGTAACCACAGAATAAGCAGTGTGCTTTCCAAACACACATCTAATTCCACAGAATCAGACAAACTAACCATTCTTTTTTTCTACTTTTGAAGACTTACAGATTACAACTGACTTACTAAATGTTCTATGGTTAAAATAAAAACTAAATGTGTTTTTCTACTACAATACACCTCTAGTTCATTATAAATGTTTTGAGATAAGATCTTTAATAACAGCTATCTCGTCTCGATTCTAACACAACAGAATAAAGCAGCAATGGTAGAGGGGATATGAAATTCAAAACAGGATCTTTTCCTTCCATGGTCACAAACAACACTGGGTCTGTGAAGACAATAGAAGCTAAAAAACTTCTCGGCTTTTTTTTAATCACTGTGGTCCAATCATTTGACATGGGACAATCAAACCCTTACATTTTCAATGTTTTTCTAAAATTAGGATGGATGTTTAAAATGCAGAGGTTTGGATTCTGTTCTCACAGGTCATGTTTACAGTAGGCCAATTTTAAATGTGCACTGAAAAGCAGGTAAGGTAGGAATTGGGTTTTCTGGTGCTGGGTGATTTTGTTTCTAACTAAAAATAACATCAAGCTACTTAAAATATAAATTAATAACGAAAATAAAAACACTGCCCGTTCTATAAAAAGGGAACAAAATGTACACAATACATACATGCAGGCAAAATATCTATACATGTTTTTAAATCCATGTTATAGAGTACTCACAACACCAAAACTTTATATACAGAAACTAATCCTGCAAAAGGTTAGTGTAATATGATGATACAACCAAGTTGGCTTTTTTAAAAAATGTTTTACTGCTTGGATACTCATGTATTAATGGGGAAAACCCCACAGCCTGGAACAGAAAGTAACTCAGTCGCGTAGAATGCTTCACTCCCATGCTAGCATACACTTCAGTTTCTAGGGAAAGCTTTTGTGGTTACATGCTGCAATGTGGTGATTTCTTCTTAACTGCAGTTGAACTCCCATTCTTATCTCCAAATGACTATAGTGCATTAATTGATGATCATAAATAAAAAAAACTTATTACACCAATTAATGTTAACACTGGTTATCTAGAATAGGAAAACCATTTAAGAAATAAGTACGAAGAAGCTGTTAATCAAAAGTGAAATGGCAAATTATACACCACTGGCCTAGCATCCTTGGTTTTTATAAGGCTCAATGGCATTCTCTGCTCATCCATATGAAGACCAGCTCAGTGGGGAGAAAACAATACTGAAGGGGTTAATATTAATACTGTAGGAAGATGAGATAATAAATCTTGTTTGTATCTCTGAATCATCCAGGAGACAAGCCTCTAGGCATGGCAGAGGGAGGAGATAGGTTACCTGAACTGAGGTGGGAAGAGCCATCTTATTGTGGGCGGAACCACTGCACAGGCTGGGGTGCTGGACTCAATAAAAAAGACCCACTCCCATCTTTCTGACTTCAGATGCAATGGTACCAGCGGCTCAAGCTTCAGCTTCCATAAATCCTCCAACATGACTGACTACAAGCCACAGTGAACCCTTCCTTCTTCCTCAAGTTGCTTTTGTCTAGGATTCTGTCACAGCAATGAAGAAGTGAACAAGGCAGGAGCCATACTTCTGCACTGCTACCTTTCCTGCAAGCAGCAGTGCTGCATCTAGGACACCATCCCATGGCTTCCCATTTTTAAACAGCAGTGAGTTCTAAAGAAACTCTCCTGGAGACCTGTGTGCTGAGATGAGGGAGTAGAGAGCGTGGTTGGGAGAGCCCTTTCCAGGCCTCTCCTTTTCATGGATCTTCTTACCGCAGGAGAAGGCGGTTTTCAGTTACACGGCAAGTGATCCAGCCTTAAACAGGATGTAAAAAGTGAGCTCAAACTATGCTGACACAACCATAAGGCCATGCTCTCACATCTCACTAACAATAGCATTTTAACATCACCTCTGCCCCTATGTCTACTTATTATGTTTGTAAATTCAGAAAACAGATATTATATCCTGCCTACATACCACGGCCACCAATACACATTCAATTACCTAAGTTATTACTATTTTTAAACTCACCCAGTATTAAAAAAAAAAAATGTTGGGGGTGGAGGTGCACACCTTTCATCCCAGCACTCGAGATGAATGCTGAGTTTGAAACCAGCCTGGTCTACATTAGTGAATTCCAGGACAGTCAAGGTCTTGAGACAAAAACCCTGTCTCAGGAAAACCACAAAAATTTTAAAAAATTATATTTCCTGAGACTGTACCAGTCTTTCAGTTTCTTTGAAATCATATAAAACTAATTTAAAAATTACTTCTCATAGCTACTTTTTCAAAAGTATATATCAAACTGGCAATCATCATATCATTTATTCATTCAACTTTAATTGAGTATCTATAATGTACTAGTCTTTGTGGGTAGGAACTAGGAAAAACAAAAACCAAATACTACCTCTATCCTTATGAAGTTGACGTTAGAAGACCAGAACATGGAAGTAGTAAATAAATAGATGTCTTAGGGTTTCTCTTTTGTGTCATATAATACCATGGATACAAGCAACTTGGGGAGGAAAGAATAGGAGGCCATGGAGGGTGCTGCTTATTGGCTTGCTTCCCCTGGCATGCTCAGTCTGCTTTCTTGTAACACCCAAGATCACCAGCCCAGGGGTGACACTGACCACACTGAGCTGGACCCTCTCGCATCAATCATCAACCGAGAAAATGTACCACAGGCCAATCTGATGGGGGTATTTCCTCAATTGAAGGCTCCTATGCGAAAATGACCCTAGCTGTGTCAAGGTGACATAAAACTAGCCTGCACAATAGACAAAATTATATGATGAGGGATTCACCTGTGTCCTGTGAATATGTTTTATTGTCATTGGTTAATAAAGAAGTTGTTGTTATTATTATTATTATTATTATTATTATTATTATTGCCAATGGTTTAACAGAGTAAAGCCAGGCAGAAAATCTGAACAGAAAGTAGAGAGAGTAGGCGGAGCCAGGGAGACACCATGGAGCCATAGAAGGAGAAAGACACCCCGGAACCTTATAAAATAACAGAAATGAGTTAATTTAAGATGTAAGAGTTAGTTAACAAGAAGCCTGAGCTAATAGGCCAAGCAGTGTTTTAATTAATAGAAGTTTCTGTGTGATTATTTGGGGCCTGGGCAGCTGGGAAATGAAGAAGCAGCCTCCGCCTATAATTATACTCTTAAGTGACATGAAAAAAGCAATCAAGGAAATAAATAGGGAGGAGAAGAGACAGAAATAAACATTAGATGGAGAGGAAGGTATCCAGGAAAATCCCTCTGGAGAAGTAAGTATCAAATTGAGACCTCAGAAACTCCAAAAAGAGACTGATCCAAATAGAAGCAATAGTATATATAAATGAGCTGCAGACAAAGAAGAGTTTAGTGGTTCCAGGAACACAAAAACCATGTGACTCAAAGAAAGGTATGTCATGTGATGAAACTTAAGATAGAAGAAACACACATGTAATCCAAGCATTTAGGAGGTAAGGGCAGGAAGATTAGAAGGTTAAGACTAGCATCTGGTATATATCAAGTTCAAGATCAGCCTGGGTTACATTAAGACCCTAAAACAAAACAAAATACACACACCACACCCATACACCCAACACACACACAGGGCTATGACAAGGCCAAGTCTCACCCAGAACTGGAAGAAGTGTTGCACTAAGGATCCTTTCTTCACACACACACACACACACACACACACACACACACACACACACACACACGGCTATGACAAGGCAGAGTTTTGCCCACCACAGGAAGAGTGTGGTACTAAGGATCCTTCTTCAAATTCCTACATCTTTCAACTACTTTTCCTAAGACCACTTTGACCCCTCTCTGCACACCTCTTTTCAGTTCAAGAGAGGCTAACACATCTAAAATAAAGTGCTTTAGACTAAGCCTACTTCTGGGCCAGAGAGTGGTGCATACCTGTAATCCCAGCATTCTAGAAGCTAAGGAAGAAGGATTCCAAGTTCAAGACCTACCCAGACTACAGAGCAAGAACCTGTCTCAAAAAGCAAAAGCAAACTAAGCCTACATCTCCAAAGTATGCCGTGACCAGTACAGAAAGGGGATTACTACACTTCCCTCATATTAAATACAATGCTTTCATCAAAATCGTACACAGAACAGCCTCTTCTGTGAATGATGTCGCAACACTGGCTAATACTCAACTAACTATGGTGCTAAAACGCCTGCATCTTAATGTCTGATATTCAACAGCCAGGAACTTTTTCTCTAATAATGCTATTATCTCTTCTGAAATCTAACTAGCGCTCCCCAGTCTATCCAGCCCACCAAACAGGCCTGCCTTTTTTTCTTACTAACATAAAACAGTGTGCCTAGTGCCAGCCAGACAGCTGATCAATGCAGTACAGGTTCACCTTCATGCCAAAAAGCACATGGGCAAAAATCTTCCAATTCTGCGGTTACTCTGGGCTTTTCATAGTATCTAAACTTGGAAAAGTACAAACTCTGCTACTAAGTGAGGAGTTGGTTAATGAAGGTAACAGCCATCTCCTGCAGTTCTCTTAACACCTCTCCCTTCTCACCTCCACACATCCAACCAATTACAACACCCAATAGCTCTAGCTTACCCACCACTCTCCTAGTGCAGACCACCTTGACTCCTGTGGTGACTGAGCAACTTGCTAACGTGGCTATAAGAGCCTTCACACTGAAGCATTCATTCTCTATGGCCATGTAATAACTAACTTTTGGTCCTCTCCCTGTTCCAAACATCACAGGCCTACAACAACGCTGAGACTGTAGCGCATTTCTGCTCTTCTCTCCAGTCAAAATATCCTCTCTTGCCAACTCTCTCCTTCCTTCCATGCTAATGGTTCAAGTCTTAACTTCGGAGCTGCTGTTTCTAAGAATCTTTCCTTTTTCACCTCAGTACACATTAGATGAAGCTCCCCCAGCTCCCGGGAGCTCCCACTGCATCTCAGCTTAGTTTTGTCCTTTACTTGTCACCATTCTCCATGACATCACACCTCAGAGGTCAGGAGCAAGCCTGTCTTATTCACAGCTGACTATCAAGTGATCAGTGTAGTCTTTTCCAAATGACATCTAAAGAGTATCTGTTGGAAATAAGAAGAAGAAAGGAACTGTGTGCCCAGAGGTGAATAAATGAGTCTGGACTTTTGCTAAGCAAAAGGGCCCTGTTTTCCAACATATATATTTAAATCCAGATACATAATAAGTAATTTAAGAAACTATATTTCACAATTACTGAGCCATCATCATTAAATCATAAAAATATTGGACTAATTTTCCCTTTAAAAAAAAACTAACAGGGCTGGAGAGATGGCTCAGAGGTTAGGAGCATTGCCTGCTCTTCCAAAGGTCCTGAGTTCAATTCCCAGCAACCACATGGTGGCTCACAACCATCTGTAATGAGATCTGTGCCCTCTTCTAGCCTGCGGGCATATACACTGACAGAATATTGTATACATAATAAATAAATAAATATAAAAAAAACTAACACATTGGGATAGCAAGAATGGATCACTGTAAAGGTCCCTGCTGCCAACCCAGATGACCTGAGTCCAATCCCAGGGATGCACATGGTAGAAGGAGAGAGCCAATAATATTCATATGTATGCCATGGCATGCATCCACACGTATGCACAAATGCACAACAATAAATAAATGTAACATATAAATGTAAAAAGCTAATAAGTTGATAGAAAGTTTAAGGTTTAAAATACTCAAATGTTATTCAATCACTAATCCAAATAACCAGCAAAATGTTAAGATGCTGATGCCCTTGTACACACAAGTCACCAATGCTCAGTGACAAGTACATATAGCTTGACCTGGATTAATACCATGATCCTGTTTCAGTAAGTAGAAAGTAATTTGATACTTACTCACACAATACCACATATTTTTCAAGAGACTCAATCAGTAGTTTGCTATCTCCTTGATGAAAGTGCAGAGCAGGGAGGACGACGTCATCCTTTAGACAGAATACCAAATACGACCAGCCCATACCCTCTTTGCTTTGCTTGATTGATTTCAGGTCTGTCAAACTGAACAGGAATGACCACTTGCTTTTCCCATTTCTATGGCTTGGAGCATCTTAAAAACAAGAAAGTGGGGCAAAGTATTTTCGTTCATCTTTGTTTAAAGTATCAACAATGTTCTTTCCATTTACCTAATAGCTCTTTGTTTAGCCCGGGGATACACTACACCACTACAGTTTCCCCCTGTGTTTAATGAGGATACCTTCAACGTCTGATCCACCTGCCTCTATTTCTGGGAAGCTAAAATTAGAAACATGTGTCACATGCCCAGCTGATTAGTGTTGAGGACTAAACTCAGGACACTGTGTGCTGTGCATGCTAGGTAAGCACTCTAAACCACATATGCAGCCCCACCGTTCTGGATGCGTGGAACATTTGCAGAAAATAAATGAATATTATCACATTTTTATCACAACTGTTAACAAGCAACTTAAAGATTGCTTTTTAAAAAGTCATAAAACTATTTTAAAAATCATTTTCTTACAGGAAGTATTTCCTACTACTTATAATTTCCAATATAAAATATTACTTTGTTTTCATAATTGAACTCAGAAACATCTCTGAAATCTAAAAGAAAAACAGTATGCTTCTAAGAATGTTATTTCATAAGATAAATTTTACTCTTATTATTCAAGACTTTTATGAATTCCATCTCACCATACACATAATTATGCTTACAAAACTTGTTCAAAAGAGATTAATTGGTGCTGACCGGCATATGTCACCTTCCTATGTAATTAGAGACATTCAATTCCATCGTCTCCACTAGATTTCCTAATAGGTGCCACTGTCATAAAAGGCTACGTAATGAAGTGTACGCACTGACCCACATGGGCTCCACACTGGTTTGAATGATGAACTCCTGACTCAAGCTGATACTAGATTAAGTGCCACATCCATAGGCTGCACATTACAATAGCACAAGCTCCTAGAAGGGTGAGGACATTTCTAAACATTTCAACTTACCCCATCTATCATCTGTGTGTATAAACCTGAATGGCCTAGAAAAAGTGCATGCTACTAGATTATTTGCAAAAACTAAAAATATTTTCATAGAAAACAGTAATAACAAATTAGAAACAAAAAAACGTAAAATCATAATTGCATTCAATTGGACTGAACTGAAGCTGCAGCAAAACCTTATGAAGAATATTACATAATACATGCAATTTATTCATTTTAAAAGCAAACATTTTATACAGATTTCCCTTAACGATATGACATGTTACATAAAAAGGAAATCACATCTCCCCATTTAAAGCTCTGACAAAAATGAGAACTATTACAATGTTCAATTCTACAAGTCTTTTCGTTAAAATACAAGGTTAAAGAGAATATAAACTTACATAAATATTAAAAATGTTACATAAAAATATGTAAGAAATTCAACTTTTAGAAATTATTTCCTTAGGCCAGACATGGTCTCTACAGCAAATTCCAGGAAAGCCAGTGTGAGGAGTAGAGGTTGGGAAGGGGGTGGGGAGAGGGAAAGAGAGGAGGCAGAGAGAGAGAAATCCTGTCTCAAAAAATAAAAATAAAGGGAGGGGGGCAGGAACTGTTTTGTTTCCAGGTACATCTCCAGCACTAGAGAAGTGGCTAGAATGTAATCAACAGCATGCTCAGTAAAGGCAAGAAAAGCTAGAGAGCACAGCAGCTAGAGAGCACAGCAGCTAGAGAGCACAGCAGCTAGAGAGCACAGCAGCTAGAGAGCACAGCAGCTAGAGAGCACAGCAGCTACAGAGCACAGCAGCTAGAGAGCACAGCAGCTAGAGAGCACAGCAGCTAGAGAGCACAGCAGCTAGAGAGCACAGCAGCTACAGAGCACAGCAGCTAGAGAGCACAGCAGCTAGAGAGCACAGCAGCTAGAGAGCACAGCAGCTAGAGAGCACAGCAGCTAGAGTAGTCGGCAAGATGTGCAGTCAGCAGCAAAGTGGACAGCAATGACAGCAAAATAAAACCTAAGAGTAGCCAAGACTTCATTTGGAATGTCCTTTCTCTTTAAAGCAACAACAATCATTAGTTCTAATGGACATGCAAAGTACCTCCAACACACTGAGATGGGGAAAGTGAACAGCCAAAAAGTACAATGCACAAAGGAACAGTGCACTCACTCTGTGCGCCTTGAATAGAATCAACAGCAAGAGCAGGACATTGCTGGGGTGGAATGCAAGCCGGAACTGTTTCTGGAAGTAAACAGTTTCAAAACACTAATTTGCTATAAAAGCAAAGTATTTGAATTATAACGTTACATGTTCCTTAGAAATACCAAGTTAAATGAGCTTGATAACCCACTTTTAAAGGGGATACGAAGTAAAAAATATAAAAGCTAGCCGGGCGGTGGTGGCGCACGCCTTTAATCCCAGCACTTGGGAGGCAGAGGCAGGCGGATCTCTGTGAGTTCGAGACCAGCCTGGTCTACAGAGCTAGTTCCAGGACAGGCTCCAAAACCACAGAGAAACCCTGTCTCGAAAAACCAAAAAAAATAATAATAATAATAATATATATATATATATAAGCTAAGTTTAAAACAAGTAAAATAAAATTTTCAAAAACACAAAATATTAAAATGTTTCAAGAAATTCAATTTCTTAGAAATTATTTCCTCAGACAGGCATGGTAGCACAGACTTTAATCTCAGCACTGGAGAGGCAGAGGCAGGCAGATCTCCCCAGAGAGTGTCAGGCCAGCCAGGGACACATGAGCCCTAGATCAAGCTGAGAAAAAAAAAAAAAAAGAGAGAGAGAGAAAGGGGGGGAGGAGGAAAGAAGGCATTTCCTTAGGACTATTAGAAAAAAGGAAGAAGATCAGGAGAAAGGAGGTAAAACCACATAATGGATGAAAGTGTCACAAGAAAACTTGGTTTGCGTAATTAAATGCATTGATACAAGTTATTTCCCTAACATTTCACAATTGCAAAACAAAGCTCCCTCACCTGCTAAGCACTGTGAACAAAATTCTGAAAATTCTGAATTTTTGCTCATTCTTGTGGCCTCCCATCATTTATTTCAAGAAGTTTACAGTATTATAAACAGCAGCAAAATTATCTCATGCACCAATCACAACAATATAAAGAAGTCACTCATCATCTTACATGCCAAATTCAAAAATTCTGACTCTCATCTCTCTGACAATTTACTCTGATCCTAGCAGGAACCTCTCATTGCATTAAAACTGAACGTCTAAATGTCTTCCCTTGCCTCCCCTACCCCAGAAGTCCATGCCCGTATGATCTAGTAGCAAAGCTATGAGATTCTATTTACTGCTCCACTGCAACTACTTCCTAGAATTAAGTATGAAGTGTAACTTCTGTATATGAGAGTGATTCCACAGGTTACACATTAAGATCAACTTTAATTAAGAATAATGGTGTATAAATGTAAACAAAACATGCTCCAAAAATATTGCTATCCTCTTGAGTGAAGAAAGATGGATTTTTAAATTGAGGCCAAAATCATTAAAAAAGAAAATATTCTTTTCATTACAAACCACAAAGAAATCAATATCACAAAATCAAAAATATTTAACATTTTAACTATATACTCAACTTCTTAACAAGCAATCACAAACAAATTGGCCATAACACATATGAGCTAGTTAGATCATATTCAGTATAAATACATGAATTTATGGAATATATGCTATTTTTCTGATGTGGACTAGCATGTATAATATCAAACTGTTATCTTGACTCTTTCTATAGTTACCATATAGTAGATATAGATTTAAATATACAAAGGTGATGTGGGATTCCTCTCTGTATGCTGTGAATACCATTGGCTAATAAACTGTCTTGAGCCCATGACAGTAGAATAGAGCTAGGCAGGGAAAACTAAACTGAATGCTGGGAGAAAGGAGGCAGAGTCAGAGAGAAGCCATGGAAACACCACCAGAGACAGACATGTTGAAACTTTCCAAGTAAGCACAGCCACGTGGCGATACACAAATTAATGGAGATAGGTTAAATTAATATGTAAGACTTAGCCAACAAGAAGCTAGAGATAATAGGCCAAGCAGTGATTTAATTAATACAGTTTCTGTGTGGTTATTTCAGGAATCTGGGCAGCCGAGATATGAACAAGCAACCTCTTACAACACAAAGGGAAATAGTAACTAAACATATACAAGAGACTGAAATCAGCTATGAAAATCAGAATAAGCACCGAAGTCAGCATAGTAAAGTTTAGCAAGATACTCCATCTCCCCCTGGTGTTTCAAGAAAAAATACTAGATCAAGAAAAGCATGTGTGGAGTTCTTGTTTTTGAGACAGGGTCTTGCTATACTGGCCAGGCTGGCCTGGAACTAATGATGGAGACAGGCTGCCCTTGAACTCAGGATCCTCCAGTTTCACCCTCCCAGGGCTAAGCTCAGGTATGCACTTACCACACAGAGTTTAACAGAGTTAGTTTTTTTTTAAGTGTTTATTTTGCTATTAGTAACTAAAAAAAAACAGGACAAGTATCATTAAATCCTCTTTTGAACTCACAGCAATAAGAAAAAAATAAAAACAGGACAAAATTAGTTATTCATACATAGTGAAGTGTAAAATCATTCTTCCTTACTGGAACATTGAAGCATTTCTTTGCACTTTGTTCAATTTAAGACTGCAAAGATTTCATTCATACCTCCATTGGTATGTGGCTTCTTTTTAAATGACACTGTATTAACCATGTCCCACTCTGCTTCATAACTGCTCTGGAGTTCTGATCCTCGATGAGTTCTTTCTTTGGGGGCCTGGGTCCACTCTACAACTGAACTGGAGTCCTGAAACAATAACATAAATATTTAAGTCTAAAGCTAGTGCATGCCAGTGCATAACATCTGAGTCCCCGTGAATAACGTCGGAATCTGTGGCAAACAGCATGAGTACCAGTTCCCCCTTGCTCATCTGTATCACCCTCTGCAGTTAGGGTTGCCAGTCAGTTATGTACAGAAGCCAACTCAGGGCTTCCACAAGATTTGGTTTCCATGGTAAGTTTCATCTCAATTCCTCATTGTGCCATTTTGCATAGAGTTGTGGTATCTAAAAATATGGCACTCATCTTACAAATAGAGAAAAGAAAGCAAAATGTATCCGATTTCCAGACTACAAAACAACTCCTACCAACTCCACATAAACAAAGAGAAAAGCAAACAAAGGAAGCTGGTGAGATGCAAGAGTTGTAAAGGCTTTTGCTGCCAAGGCTGGCAATTTGAGTTCAATTCCTGGAATGCGTATGGTAAAAGAACAGAACTCCCTCCCTCCCACAGGCTGTCCTCTGACCTCCACATGCACATGCACGTAGAGACACACACACACACACAAAGACACACACACAGACACACACAGACACAGAGACACACACAGAGACAGACACACACACAGACAAACACACAGAGACAGACACACTCAGACACACACACACACAAAAAAAAAAAACGAAATGTAAAAAACTAAGAAATGCATGCCATGAATAAGGAAGTCAAAGACTAGAGAGAAGCCCCATTGGTTAAGAGCACTTGTTCTTTCACAGGGCCAGGGTTCAATTTCCAGAATCTTCATGTCAGTTCACCCATCTGTTACCTCCAGTTCCCGAGTGAACCAATCCTCTCCTAAACTGCCTGGGCGACAGGTATACGTGTGGTACACAAACATATGTCAGCAAAACACCCATACAAATAAAAGAGCAAAAAATTCACTAAGATAAAATAATTTCCAATAGAAATAAGGAAAAGTTACAAAAAATAAGATTTTATTTTGCCTTATTTTTAAGAGTATTAAATATTTAAAAAGTTTGAGAAAATAGACAGTCTTACACTGTTGGCAATAGTATTTCCTAGTTCTGACTGCAGGAGGGCAATTTAGTTGAATTTTTAAAAATTAAAGTATACATCAAAGGGAGAGTAAGTAATTAAAGGGTAGATAAATACTAGGTTAGATCTTAAAGGTTGATACATATACTCAAATTTACTTATAATTTATAGTCAAGTCATAATGATTTGAGTAAACAACCTCCATATATATGACAATGACTCTATATGATTAGAATGGAACTGAACAATGACTTAAGCAGCAGCTTAGCAGCACTCTAGTGCTGTGGCACAAGGCACTGCTCTGACGCATGTGATAATGCCAGTGTAAATAAACTTAGCACATGCAGCAGTCACAGAAAGCACAGCACAACAAACTACGGGCAGTATTCTGTGATAATGAAAACAGCTATTATGTACATTGCTTACGCATTTCTATCTTTGTCATTAGAGGATACTTTATTATACTATACAGCACTACATTGTGTCACACCAGCCTCGATATTATACATACAGTGTTGTCACATCAGGTGGATGACGTGCATCATCTAGGTTTGTGTCGATATATCCTACGATGTTCCCACAAAGTGCCATTACCTAAGAGCAGGTTTATGTTTGTCCCCAGGGGTATTTATTCAACACATAAAAATAAATACAACCAGAAAGTTACAAAACTGTATAAAAGAACAATGAAGCATACAAATTAACACAGATAAGTGTTCTAGCGTAAGAAACACAGATTAAAGTTTAGAAGATACACTAACCAGGCACAAGGAAAGAAACGGTTCTGAAGCAGTAAAACAACTCTGTGTTGAAGACTCATGTGTCTCATTTCCATTGTAACTTTTGTTAAAGGAGAAGGAAGATACTAGGAGCAGGATGAAACCACAAAATACAAGAAAACAGACGTTAACAGCAGGCAACTGAAAAGAAGACCATCTGAAAATGCAACTGGAAAGCAGAATAATTTTCTTCTTTCAGGTTCTACCTCAAAGGCTATTTTCAGAGAGCTACCTTGGAGCTTTGCTTGGTTGGCTTTTATTTTAGTTTTCTTTTCCTATGGCCTTGAACTCAAGAGATTCATCCTCCCTATTATAGGCACACTACCAAGCCCAGTTCAGAAAGCACTTTTTGTTCATCCAACGACAATAACACCAACAATCTCATTTCCCTTGCTGCCATCTCTACAACCACAGCCTGACAAGGAAGGCTAAGACCCTCAGAGTCTTATCACCCCACCTCTCTGTGGCCACCTTCCCTACAAATAGGCTCAGAAATGGCAGATCTTGTTTTTAAAAAATTAGAGAAATTAGGATAAAGTCTAAGCTAAAAATAGAAAGCTGGTGGAGAGATGGCTTGTATACTCTCACAGAAGACCCAGGTTCAGCACCCACCTTGGGCAGTTACCAACCACCTGTAACCACACCCTCTGTGGCCTACAGCCACTGCACACATGTAGTACACTCTTATACACACACACACTCACATAAAAATAAATATTTAAGTTTTTATAAGTAGGAAAATTAACAGAACTCCAGAAGACTAAAGGTTCTAGCTGTTTCGTATTTATTCTTCAGAGTCTGTGTGTGTGTGCCATGACTGTTGTGCACATACACTGTGCGCATAAGGAGGCTAGACAACAACTTTTGGGAGCCAGTTCTCTTTTCTACACGTAGGGCTCAGGAGATCAAACTCAGGTCATCAGGCTTATCAGCAAGCACCCTTAACTACTGAGCTATCTTGCCAGTCCTATAGATAAAGCTCTATTCATTAGAAGATGTAAAACAGAACGTCTATGAGCTGTGAGAAAGCAAGTGCACGGATGAAAACAAGGGCTTAGCTGAAGTCCATGTAGATAATGAAGATTCCAACACTCCCAGGTCTCTTCTTCAGTTGAGTTGTCCCCAACACTAATATCCCAGCCTGACCTTTCTGGGCAGGGATCTATAACTTCCATTCTGAAAAAATGAACTAGAAAAATAATGAGAACTTGATAGCAGGGATTCCCACCTGAGAACAGATTAGTCATACACAGAGAAGAATCCCACTAGTAGCAGGCCTAGCCATAATGAAAGAAAACATCTGCTATTAAATATGAGCCTTACAGTACAAAACCCTCCAAATACCAAAATAAGTGTCTAAAAAAAGATGGCATCCAAGTGAAACAGAGCTAACAAGAAAAGCCATTCAGAGCAAACAGATTATACACAAATAAAAATAAAGATTATTTTTATGTTGGGTGTGGTGGCAAGAAGCCTGTGATGCCAGCACTTGAAAGGCAGAAACAGAAGGACTATGCAAGTTCAAGTCCAGTTTGGTCTACATAGTCAATTATGTGTGTGACTAAAGAAGAGATGAGGGCAGGGGACCTTAAGGGATGGAGAAGAGAGGAAAAATACATGTGACTGATACACAGAAAAGACATATGACTGGCACACAGGGACTACTGCAGAGAAGGAAAAGGAAAACCACAAAGGGGAGAAGGGGATAGAGGAGGGCATTAGAGCAGAGTAGCAAACAAGACATGCATGCCTACATTCCTATATATACACACACAAAAAAAACATACAGCAATCTCTCAGTCATATTTTTTAAATACCTTTCCAGCATACAGAATACTAGAAGAATCTAATGCATCATCCAATGGTCTCCAGTCCACTATTACTTCAGCATCCTACATAAAAAAAAAACAACAACAAGAATTCATCAATATAACTTGAGTATCCTGAAGACACCATGAATTATATTTAGAATTTATCAACATATTATGATCTTAATCTACCTGAGAGCCTTTATCATTTATTACAGAAGTAGCAATTAATATTGTAGGTGTCAACCCACCAGAATTAATTTCTGATGGAGGAAACTTGTCTTCCAAGGTCTGTAAGAAATACAGACTCCATCGGGAGGCAGAGGCAGGCGGATCTCTGTGAGTTCGAGACCAGCCTGGTCTACAAGAGCTAGTTCCAGGACAGGCTCCAAAACTACAGAGAAACCCTGTCTCGAAAAACCAAAAAAAAAAAAAAAAAAAAAAGAAATACAGACTCCAGAGTATCTGTTGCTTCTACCTGTAATTTTAAACGTGCTAACTGCATTCTTTCCCTAGCGTGTGTGTGTGTGTGTGTGTGTGTGTGTGTGTGTCTCATAAATACTTTCCTGATGTACTGGGGACATATAATGTGAGAAATCAGGAGAATGTCTTTTCATTTGGCTGTATAATCTTGATATATAGAATATATGCTAGGAGTCTTGTATCCTCGAAAAGGCCCCAGAGAAAGAAAATTCTTCCCACTTAGGGGTCAGCGGGAACAAAGTCACCACTTGGCCCAGAGGCTGGAATTGCCGGACTCCAGATCTTACCACATATCTGTAGTTCTTGCCTTTGAATGGGGAGAGCTGAGAGGTTCCCTTTAATCAGCTAACATTTGACAAAAATACTAATGCAGATCAAATGCCACCCGTTTTCCTTCCACAGCTTATGCTGGCTGCCATGGCTATCATGACGCTGCGTTCCCAGTCACGTAGGAAACGGAAGAAAGTGCTCAGAGTGCACAGTGCTGCTGTGTTTTCTTCCTCTTTTTTCTACGTTATTACAAGCTTCAAGCTTAACTAACCACACAGACGTAGTTGACACACAAACTCCCTTCTCCCTCTCTTAGAAATCACAGCCCCTTCCTCTCTTTACCCTTTTCAGATATGTCCCCCCCCCCGAGACATAAGATAATAGGCATCCACTTTGTCAGCCTTATCTGTCTTGTTGGCCCTGAAAAATACAAGTCTGGTATCCTTGCTATTGCCAGAGAATTGCTAATTGTGCCTGTGTGGGTATATAAGCTGGAAACCTTGTGGGATCGAGAGAACGCTGGAAGACTAAATGGAACATGACAAGAAGATATGTGTGAGCCGATTCATTCCTTTTACCCTCAGATCCCGTTAGCAAGTTCCTGTGCTTGGTATAGTGTTCCTTCTGGATCCTGAGAGGTTTAGGGAGCTGGTACCCCAATAAACCTTGATACTGATCCATTTTTTATTTCTAAATGCAAAATAAAATTTTAAATTACACAATGTGTAAAATACTAATTAAACATTAGTATTTTACACATTCTGACATTACCATTATTTAACAATTGTTACGAAAATTTAAATCTAATTATTTTCAATATGAAAAAATTTGTATTATTATAATGTCTACATACTCCCCCTTTTTTGGTCAGATAGAATCTCTTTGGTGTCCTGGATGTCTTGGAACATGCTATATAGACAAGCTGGTCTTCAAACCATTAAGATCCACCTGCTCTGCCTCCCAAGTGCTGGGTTGGGATTAAAGGCATGCACCAACATGTATACCTTTACATACATATTTAAAATATTTCATGACTTTCATTGGTATACCTAAGGTATTTTGTTTCTAATGTTATTTCTATGTTAAATTTACAACCATTGTTCAAACACAGTGTCTTACATATGAGATTCAGACTCTGCTTCAAAGCACCAATGAGAACCACTATCATAGACTATTACTAAACAAGTCATTAACGAGAAACTTACCTTTTCTAAAACACGTAATATTCCTGAAATTAAGCTGTCTTGGTCATTGGCCTTTCCACAAGATGAGTGAATATATACCCCTTCTTGTTCATATATAATCTGGAACAACAAAAACAAGATTATAATTATACTTTTTCCCCTTTCATTTATGTGTGTGTGTGTGTGTGTGTGTGTGTGTGTGTGTGTGTGTGCGCGCGCGCACATCTCCCTCCTCAGAACTGAGGCGCTGCTCTCCAGCACAGGTTCATCTCACTCGGGTGCTAGAGATCTGAACTCACGCTCACATGACGAGTACTTCACTAAATGAGCCCCAGCTCTAGTCACACTTCTTATCTCAACATTTCTTAAAAATAACTGAGATATTTTCTTTTCTTTTTCGCTTTTTAAATTTTTTATATTTATGAGTGTTTTGCTTACATGTGTATCTGTGTACCATTTGCACAGTGGTGCCTGTGAAGGACACAAGATAACATCAGACCGCCTGGAACTTGGATTATAGACAACTGTAAGCCATATGCATGCTGGGAATTGAACCCAAGTCCTCCAGAAGAGTAGCCATGCTCTTAACTACTGAGTCACCTCTCTAGTCCCCACACTGTTTTCTTATAGTATCTGTTCAAAATCCGTTTACCTCATATACAAAATATCACAGGTTGACTGGGACAAGAAGTATTTCAGATTCATGAATACTCGTGTATTCATTTGTGTTTTATATACATATGCCTTAAACACAGTCTGAAGGTGACTTCATAGGTTTGGAGTGCCTGTATCTTGACTGCGGCCAAACAGTGAAGTCAAGGTGTATAACTTTCTACTTAAAGCATCACCTCAGCACTGAAAACATTTTAGATTTGGGGACACTTCAGATTCTAGATTTTCACATTAGGAATGCTCAATCTGCATTTAAAATGCACAATACAGACTTTGATAAATTAGAAGGGAATTTGCTTCAACAACATGAGTATTTGTTTTTCAAACTGGTAAAAATCACACTCTTATTTGTCTCATAATAGTGATGTTGAACTAACTGCTATGTGGCTAACATACAAATTCAACTCTCTGTAGTCTGGAGCTGGGGAAACCAACCATCACTGATACAATGCTTGCCTAGCAGGTACAAAGCCCTGGGTTCAATTTCCAGCCACACAAGACTAATAACACCAATATTTTAAGGTAAACATTGAGTTCAAACTGAAAATCCGTATGAAAATATTCAAAAGAATGAGCAATGAAATATAAGGAACAGGTACTTTCTATGTATTCCTACAGTACCATATTCTTATAAAAGATCATGTTGGTACGTTTATAAAACACTTAGAATTACAGGGAACAGTATGGGAATTTTGAAAGAGTACTTCCAGATTTAACCCTTGCCCCCATCTCCAGTGAATCACACAGATCTTCTCCAACCCACCCCCAGACACCCACAGCTTTGTACCAGCCCCCAACTTCAGCAGGCACTCCCTGGACTCCCTGAAAACCCACAGGCCATTCTGAGCAGGGAAGCAAGTAGGCTAACTGCAGACCTCACCTTTCCCTCCACTCCTCCAAATCCAATCTTCCAGCCTCATCCTAGCTCTGCAGCAGATCTGCTGTGGGCTCTCCTCTCGGCCCCAATCCCAGGGAACTAAGCAGATCCTGGTGGAACACCCTGCTTTCCTCCCTCCAGTGGACCCCCTCAGCATCACCCCTAGTCTATCCCCTTCCTAAGTGTCAGCTTCCAATACCCAGAAACACATTTTACCTGGAACCCCCAGTGGTCACACATATCAGGACCCAAGAGAATTCCCCACCAGGCCAACACAGTCACCACACTCTTAAGAACCAACAAGGAAACAGAAACCAGGAACAAAATACCACCCAACAAAGACAAGACCGATATCAGCACCTAGAACTATAGTCTTCCCAACCCCAGATATGTATACACCAGTTTAAAAAAAAAAGAAAGAAAGAAAAGAAAGATCAATGACAGCAAGGACTCTCTGTCTCTAATAGAGACCAGAATCCTACCATAGCAGGTCCTGAGTATTTCAACATGGCCGAAGCACAAGAAAAAGACCTTAAGACAGACTTTATGAATGTGATGGAGGTCTTTAAAGAGCTTGAAATAAATCCCTTTAAAAAAAACTATGAAAACAAACAGTGGAAAGAAATGAATAAAACAGTTCAAGACCTGAGTGTGGAAACAGAACTAATAAAGAAAACCTAACTGAGGGAAATCTGGAAATGAAAAATTTAGGAACTTGAACAGGAACCACAAAGGCAAGCCTCACCAACAGAATACAAGAGATGAAAGACAGAGTCTTAGGCACTGAAAACACAATAGAAAAACAGGTCACTCAAAGAAAATGTTAAATTTACAAAAACTTCAGGCACAAAACATGCAGAAAATCTAGACACTATGAAAAGACCAAATCTAAAAATAATAGAAATGGGGGGGAGACCTAGGTCAAAAGCACAGAAAACATTTCATAAAAGAAAATTTCCCTAACTTAAAGAAAGATGCCTATCAAGGTACAAGAAGCATACAGAACACCGAATAGACCGAATCAGAAAACAAAGCCCCCCTCAATCCATAATAATCAGAATACTAAATGGACAGAACAAAGGAAGAATATTAAAGGCAGACCTATTAGAATTAGGCTTCACTTCTCAAGAGACTTTAAAAGCCAGAAGAGCCCACGCAGATGAGCTACAGACTTTAAGAGATCACAGATGCCTTTAAATCACTACTTTAAATCACTGCAGATGGAGAAAATAAAGACATTCCATGATAAGCTGCCTCCACCTCCCAAGTGCTGCGACCACACGTACACACCAGGATGCCCAGTTCCTCTGCGGTGCTTTTTTGAGAGAAAAACTACATGCCCCAAAACTCAAAAATCTAAACTATATTGATACTATCCGGAGAAGACAGTCATGTTTAGTTTTCTAATTTCAAAGGTATAACTTTAACTTCTAGAAATTAGTTAAGTCTGACCTAAAGAGCAAATAAAATGAAGTAACTGATTTGCATCAGCTATAAATTTATGAAGTCCCCATCTCTGGATTATACATTCTCTAAACTCAACCAGTCTAAACTCAGTAAGATTAAAAAATATTTAAAACAAGAAAGATGCATCTGTATTATTAGACATTTTCTTTACTAGCCCATAAACAACAGCATAGCTGCAATTCTATTGTAGAGATATTATAATAATGAATAGAAGATATGCACAGATTACATGCAAATTCTACACAGTGGGGTTTGTTTTGTTTTTGTTTTTTTTCGAGACAGGGTTTCTCTGTAGCTTTGGAGCCTGTCCTGGAACTAGCTCTTGTAGATCAGGTTGGCCTCAAACTCAGAGATGCGCCTGCTGCTTCTGCTTCCTGAGTGCTGGGATTAAAGGCATGCGCCACCACCACCCGGCTCCCTTTAAACCTGGACATCTCCAGGGTATCCATTTCCCATCATTATAAAGAGCATCCATATTTGATAAGACAGCACAGGAAAAAAATTATTTGTTTTCAGTACACATTCATTTTACATAAAAAACAAGGTGATCGCAGTTTTAATTAAAAAGTACTTTGTTTTCTAAGTATTCTGATCTCACATTCCCACAGTCAACCCCAAGAAATCATAAAAGATACTACTATCTCCAACTTCATTCTATACACAAACTGAAGGCACAAACTATTTGGCAACTGTCCTTGAAATCACATGCACACTACACCAAAAGAACATCAAGTGCTCGTAACTGCTGAACCATCACCCCAGCTCCTACCCCAGAAAGTCTATAACCAAACTCCTAGAACTCCCTTTTGTTTATATTAAGCTTTGAATAGATCAAATGAAGTATGTTTTAGGACATTTCAGATACTGTTAGAAATTCTGTCCTAATCCCAAGACAAAATTCACTCAACAATTGTTTATGAAACTTGTCCTCAACTCAAATATCAATTATCTAACACAATACCATTCGAGATACACTAATTTGACACACACTAAAGAATGATAGGAAAATGCTGTCTTCATTTACCTCATTAAGCTATTTTGTTTCTGTAAAAAGCAGGAAACTGGAGCAACAGTAAAGCAATGCAATTCTAACGTACAAGTGCTTCTGGCAGAGTTCACTGGCACAGCTTGGCATGACTGCATGTGCAGTGCAAAGTGCACGCACTGTTCAGAATCACACAAAGTGCACGCACTGTTCAGAATCACATAAAGCAACATCCACAAGCACTGCAGGAATACATCAGACTCGTTACACATTTGATTTTTTAAATTATATAAGCAAATAGCCTGAGGAGTCCAGCAAAGAACCTGTGATAGATAACCTGGAGCTGGGGTTACAGCCAGCTGTGAGCTGCCCTTGGGTGCAGAACTGAACTCGGGTCCTCTTGAAGAGCAATACGCACTCATTAACCACTGAGCCATCCCTACAGATCCTCATATTTGACTCTGGGTTTTTAGTCATTCCATGTTCTGTAATGGTATATTATTTGTATTTTGAAAAATAAATCTTGCCTGAAGACCAAAGGCAAAACTAAAGCTACTAGATACTAGAGGTCAAGCAATGGTGATTCCAGGATTTGGGAGACAGAGTCAGATGGATCTCTGTGAGTTCAAAGCCACCCTGGGCTACACAAGATCAACACAGAAATAAATCTAAGTGGTGATGGCCAGATCCCCAGCCCTTTCCACCTTCCTCTCGGGGTCAGAGGCTCACTACATGACCAGGCTTTCAATTCTTGTCTACAGCCCAGGTGACCCACAGGGCTGACTCCTGCCTCAGCTTCCTGAGCCGCTGAGATTACAGGCTTGTGCCACAGGCAGGGCTTCTGACAACACTAAAAAGATACAGTCTACTCAGAATAGTCTGACTGCTCCAAAGGTAGAAACAATGTATAAAGAAACTTTAAAAAAAATAGTTTTCCACATCAGAAAAAGATTATCTCAGTTCTTCTAGACTCTCATTAATTCTTAAAATTTTGCTAAAATAAGGCTAAAGACATCTCAGTTATGATCAAGAGCACCTGCTGCTCCTGTAGAGAATCAGAGGTCAGTTCCCAACACCCAGACTGGGCAGCTCATAACTGAGCATGAGGGGATCCAACACCCTCCTCCAGCCTCCATGGGCACCCACATACAATTGCACATATGCACATATATACAAAAGTAAACTAAAATAAACAGTTTTTAAAATAGGAGGGCAAGATGGTCAGCAGTGTGTCTACTGGAAGGGATGCAAGCCATGGCACTTGTGTGGAGGTCAAAGGACACTTGGGAGTTCTTCCCTTACTGCACTCAAGAACCCAGGTTTCACTCCCAGTACCCACATTAAGGACTCACAACCAACTGTTAATTCCAGTTTTAGGGGATCTGATACTCTCTCGCCTCAAGCACCTGATGAATGTGGTACATAAAAACTCATTTAGGCATATGCATACACATAAAAACTAAAACAGATATTTAAAAAATAAATAATAACCAGGCATAGTAATACATCTCTTTAATCCCAGGACTCAGAATACAGAGATAGGCAGATCTTTTGAGTTCCAGGCCAGAAAGACTAAATGGTGAGAATGTGTCTAAAAAAATAAATATTTGCTAAAGTAGGGCTAGTAAGACACCTCAGCAGATAAAAGCACTTAGCTTTGGCTGTGCAGTGGTGGTGCACAACTTTAATTCTAGCATTCAGGAGGCAAAGGCAGGCAGATCACTGAGTTCAAGTACAGCCTGGTCTACATATCCAGTTCCAAGACAGCCAGGGCTTCACAGAGAAACCCAGTCTTGGTTTCTCCAACAACCTGAGGTGGAGCCCCAGATACCATGATGGAGAGAGCTGACTGCCCAGAGTTGTCCTCTGGCCTCCATCCATACACGTGCTATGGCATGTGCACATTTAGAGTATTCGTTTAGATGCCCAAGAAGATGAGTGCATATATAAAACTTCTAATGATTTTCTACTAACGGTAATAGCAAAGGAACTAAAACAAATAATTAAAATAACTCTGAAGCCAGGCATTGTATCACGTGCCTATAATTCCTGCACTTGGGAGGCTGCAGCAGAGAAGGGTAGCATTCAAGGTCATCCTTAGTCAACAAATTCAAGGCCAAGTCTGGTTTTCAAGCTGCTGCTGCTTCAATATGTTGAGGAAAATAATGACAATGATAATTAAATAAACAAATAAAAGGGGCTATAGCAATGTTTTATAACAAATTTGCTGACCTTAATCTAACAACAAAAGTTAAAATTAAAGAGCAAAACTGAGATAACACAGATAAATTCAACTTGGCAGACAGAAATAGATGCACTTTTGCATTACTGAATTTAAACCCATGCTCCAACAAAGCTGAAGAGAACATGCACAGCACAGTAGCGGGCGGGCTTTTATAGTTTCTATACTGATGTGAAACTGAGCTATTTATATTGCCACCAACCACTTTCAAAAACTAAAGATAAATGAAAAGCATTCAACTAAAATACTCATTAGTAAGATTAAGGTACAATTCTTGCCCTAATCTCTCCAAATCTGGAAACTCAATAGCTACTGCATAACAGCCACTTTAACCACTATGTGAATTTTATAAAGTAATCTATAATCAAAAGGACTTCAAGGGGCTGGAGAGAAGGCTCAGTGGTTAAGAGCACTGACTGCTCTTCCAGAGGACCCAGGTTCAATTCCCAGCACCCACATGGCAACTCACAACTGTCTGAGGATCCAGTTGCAGGGGATCTGACACCTTTACATCAATGCACATAAAATAAAGTTAAGTAAACCATAAAAAATACTTTATAAAAAGGGACTTCAGGGGCTGGAGAGATGGCTCAGTGGTTAAGAGCATTGTCTACTCTTCGAAAGGTCCTGAGTTCAATTCCCAGCAACCACATGGTGGCTCACAACCATCTGTAATGAGATCTGGTGCCCTCTTCTGGCCTGCAGACATACATGCAGACAGAATATTGTATACATAAGTGAATAAATAAATATTTTTAAAAAAGGACTTCAAAAATTTAGTTTATTTAAAAGGTATTTGGCTTACAGAAAACAATTTAAGCTTTTAGTTACAGAAAGTATCCCCAGGGAAAGCCACCAAGACGAGCTGCGCTCAACAACTAAACATCTAAGCACCTAATGGCTATGTGCACGTTCATAGTCACATGCATCTTAAATTGTTATGCTCTACATAAAGCTGCTCTGCATGTACTGCCAACTACTCCGTCAGCCATCCAACCCATCATCATCCGGAAAGCCTTCTACCAGTCTGACTCCATATACTATCATGTGCCAGCCTTTCTGTGACACTGGCCCCTCACCTTATCTGACTCCATATACTATCATGTGCCAGCCTTTCTGTGACACTGGCCCCTCACCTTATCAGGAGGCCTTTGCTCACGCCCACTCTTCCATCTAGTCATCCTCTATCCGTGTAAGGTGTGTACTAGACAGCTCCACAATTCATCTGACACATCTGATTACATCACAACAGTCTAAATTCCTTGGGACTCCACCAGTCACCTCTAAGGTGACATTACCCCTCCTGACACAATCTTTCCGCCTGCCCCTATCCTGAGTCTACCTGTTCCCTGAAAGCTAGTGTTTTTCTATGTGACTATTCCTCCTCAAGCACTATCAGCCTCCTCTCCACAAACAGTGTCTGCCAATCCTCCAGAGAGCACAAGCCCGTCAGCCTCTTCTACCACTGCCCATTCCACCTCGTCTCATTCACAAGTGCCCGGACTTCAGTTTCTGGAATGAGGAGACATTTTCAGTTGTTTCTCCAGTTCCAGCGAGGAACTTAGGAGTCTGAAGTTTATCCTGAAGCAACAAGCCCTGGGGAGAGATGTGAAGCAGCATCAACTAAGTCAATCATGGCAGAAATGAGGAAAGGTGGGCGGCTGGACAGTCAAAATGATAGGACTTGGTGATTTAATTTTGGAGTGACAGGCAATCAGGGATACAGCTGGGACACTGAGAGGTTATTTACTGAGGAACAGCTGGAAATTGAGTGAACCGATGGGTCACAAATGTGCAGCAATTCTCAATGAAAGGCAGGTCTGTGGCTTCCTAAGGACATTAGTGTAGAAAAGTCAGCCATAAGAGAAACAAAAATAAGTTATTGACCTGAGGAGTTACCAAATGACTCAATGAATGCCTCCTATTAAATTAGCAATTACATATATATTACAGTACAGAAAGGAAAAGCACAAAAAGCAGGGCAACCAGTTCAATCCCAGGGACTCCCATGTGGAAGAGCGCCACTCCTTTAAGTTGTGACTCCTGACAAGTTATCTGACACACACACACACACACACACACACACACACACACGCTGTATCATGCCCCATATACACAATAAGAAAATGTGACTAAAAACTTTTAAACAATACAGTCTAAAGCTCAGTGTGAGAAACAATAGTAATTCCAGTACTGAGAGGTGAAAGTAGGCTAGGCTTGGGCTCCATAGTAAGTTCAAGACATCTGTACTATGAGATCATGGGTCAATAAACCAAGGAGATAAAACAAAGCAAAATCTATGTTTAATCACCCTTATACAAAGAACCGAACATAACAAATAACTGATATTCAAATGTTTGCTAAAACAAAGAATATCATAAAAAAAGTAAAGGGCATATTTCTATAAGGCCCTAGTTAACTATCACAGTATATGATTTCATCTAAGGAAAATAAAAGTCTCCAGGAAAATCTCCTAGATCCTAAGAATATTCTTGTTGCAGTGCTGGTAGAGTGCCCAGTACACACAAAGCAAAGGATTCTGTCCCCAGAACCAAGTAAACATGGTTTGTTGGGGTGTGCCTATAATTCCAGAATTTGGGATGTGAAGATAGGGAAATCAAATCTTCAAAGACACCCTCAGCTACCTAAGCAAGTTCAAGCCCACCGAAACTAAAACAGATCACACCTCAAAAAAAAATTATTCAGCAAAAGGGAAACCATGCCTGGTACTGGAAACCTAGCCAAACTACCCACAGCTAGTAAGGTCATTTTATTAAATGGACATATCCCTACCAACAATCTATATCTGTCTTTATATCTGCTGTTAAGTGCAGTCTTCACCTCTCATCAAGGAAACTTTTCATTGTAACAGACAAGAGACCATTATAGAAACTACAACCAACCAAAACGCAGAATGTGGAACTCAGTCCCCATGGATACATCTACAAAACACTCCCACACCTATGTCTTGGGAATCATTTTTGAAGAGGGTACAGGAAGACTGTGTAAGATTGTATTTCCTAGGAGGGTCAGAAAATACACACTCATCAAGTCTTTCCAGCGTGACTGCCCAAACATGAGCTAAACAAGGACAACAACAGACATGTTAAAGTGGATGGAGGGAAGCTCGCAGGTCTCCACTCTACCCAAAACTACAAGCAACTAATGAATGCTGAGAGCAGGTGGAGTCTTTCCCCAGGACCATCACATCAACTGCTCATTTAACACCACATACAAGATCCCAAAACTTTCAAGTTACTTTCTTTTCATTTCTTTCATTCCACTACTTCAGCTGTGTGTGTCTGTTGAAACAGAAGCAGAATGGTTACTACAGTGTTTCTCTTATCTCAGTATCCACAGGAACATGTCACCGCCCTATTTGGTCCCCTTTTTAAAAGGTGGCTCTATAAATACACAGCAAGGCAGATAAGCTAACTTCTAAGAACTATATCAAGGCTGTCGATCAAACTCAATCCCACCTTCAAAAATTGCAAGAAAAATGCAATATATTCAAGAATGAACCCATCCACATGGTGTTGTTTTTTTCTAAAAGTTGATAAAAGCAGAGTCATTCAAAAAGAGAAAACCCTCAACTGACAAGACTGTTCTATAAACAAGCCTGTGAGGCATTTTCTTGATTAATTACTGATGCAGAAGGGCCCAGCCCATTGTGTGTGGTGCTACCCAGGTAGACCGGGGGCATATAGGAAAAGCAAGCTGAGCAAGCCAGAGGAGCAAGCAATGTTCTACGGTCTCTGCTTCAGTTCCTGTCCTGACTTCCTGTAGTGCTGGACTGTGACCTGGGAGCTGTAAGATAAACTAAGCTCTGTCCTCCTAGGTTGTTTTTGGCCATGGTGTCTCATCACAGTAATAGAAACCTAACTAAGACACACACAAACTGACCAATCATTTGAGAACTCAATGCCCAATACTGGCACTCCACATTTACTGAATTACGCATTGGCATGCATCAAAGGATGTCTGCGGTTTGTCCTGCTTTGATTTCCTGTATCCAAAAGGATACAGGCACACTATGTAAGCACATTTATATTACACAGTAAGAGTCACAGGAGACCAATGTGGTCTGGTCTCCAGAAACCAGTTTGTTTGGTGGGGGTGGAGGGACTTTTTATCCTAACACAGGTCCCAAATTCTTACAGTTGAACAGATTTCTCTCCACTTTGGCTGAAAGAAAACACGGCCAAACAGTAGTTCTCTAAAGCTTAACCAAGTAACAGCATTTAGTTCCCAACATTATATACTTTTCCCTTTATTTCATAAGGATATTATTTTCATATTTGTGTACTGACTTATATTTCTTTGCAGAAAATTGTCAGCACGAATAAATAACTATTCAAAACCAAATCTAACTTTACAATCTTGTAAAAAATCTGAAAGATGTTTCTTAACAATATTTAAACAACAGCTAATGTTTATTGAGCACATGCTAGATGCCAAGAACTACTGTGGACTGTCTGCAATACTAACTCATTGAATCCACCAACAACTCCAAGATGAAAGTATATTTATGCCACTTTATGAAACTGGGTAACAGGCACAAGAAAGTGATGGGGAAGTTTTGTTAACCAATTATCTTCAAGTGGTGGCACCAAGTTAGGGTGTGGATTTCTGGGACCCAGAGAAAAAAATGGGCATAGGCCCAGGTGCTCTCTCTCTCTGTGGTTCCCAGGCAGCACAGCTGAGCTTGGACTTCTCGTTCCTGTTTCATGAGTTTTTCCTTTATAATAACTAAATATATAATTGCTTTATCTTTGAGTTAGCCTGGTTATTTCCCGAATCGAGCTAACGTCTACAGGAAAGCTAAGTAATTTTCCCTAAGTCACACAACTACAAGCAGTTGAGCCAGGCTTGATCCTAAGCAATTGGGGCTATCTCAACCACAGCCACGGCATAATCACCATTAGTCATCATCAAATGTCTATGACCTTTTGGCCTGCACAGATGGCTCTTGTCTTAAAGGTGAGGCTCACAACCAAAAATGACAACATTGTCATTTTTGTGTGTGTGTGTGTGTGGTTTTTCGAGACAGAGTTTCTCTGTAGCTTTGGAGCCTGTCTTGGGACTAACTGTTGTAGACCAGGCTGGCCTCGAACTCCAGAGATCCACCTGCCTCTGCCTCCCAAGTGCTGGGATTAAAGGCATGCGCCACCACTGCCCGGCGTTAACATTATGACTTCTAAAACATGGTATTTTTCAATTTCTAAAACAATAAAGGATGAAAAAGAGATAACTGAAAATAAAACTCACCCCATACCAAAAATATAAGTTCTGCCCTATCCAACCAACCAATTTCACGGAAACTGAGACAAAGAGTTAACACTTGCTCAGGATCTACTGCGAGTCAGGCCACATTCCAATATACTTAGTCATTAATCCCCAAAACTCTAACATAAAGTAGGTACTGTTTTGCAGACAAGGAGATTAATTTGGCTGAAGTAGTAAGTGGTTAGTTTCTGAAACAAATTTGGCTCCACTCTAAGCTTTTTTTTTATTTTTTTATGGTTTATTTAGCTTTATTTTATGTGATTTGGTGTGAAGGTGTCAGATCCCCTGGAACTGGATTTTCAGACAGTTGTGAGCTGCCATGTGGGCACTGGGATGTGAACCCGGGTCCTCGGGAAGAGCAGTCAGTGCTCTTAACCGCTGAGCCGTCTCTCCAGCCCTCCACTCTAAGCTTTTAACCATTACCTTTCACTCCTACTCTGAATAAAAACAGTTAATTCCCTCATCATTTCCAGGACCTCAAAGCAAAGGAAACCAGGGTTATACAGTTACTCTACATGCTAGATGTCACCACTGAGACACACGTTTAGAGCTGGCAGCCTAGCATTTGCTCTTTGATACAGGGCTTGTCCTTTATCACAACTGAATCTTTTATGACTATGTACATCCACAACTATAATTCTGAACTAAAGTCAAGGCTGAACTCTGGAAGAGATAGGAAAGAGATTCATAACTGACCTACTCACTCCTACCATATCCTCTCTGCCAGAACAAAAAGATGGCTAAGAGAAAGCAGAAGGCATGTGTCTTTTTATGGCAAGGTAATCCATTTGGATTCGTTAACAAAGTAAAGGAGTCTCACCTGTTTTGATAAAGTAAAAGACAATTTTGCACCCTTACTCCACAAAAATAAAAATCCAGTGCAGAATGCCTTGAAGTCTGCTTTATATGCAACTAGAAGAATGAAGACTCCAGAATGATTAAGACACAACAGAACTTACTAAGGGAAGGCTCCATACGTTTTGCATATGAGAGAAGAGCGTGCTTCGGTGTGGGAGAGCAGTTCCAGTGGAGTGATGGGAATGGACATTCAAATGAGGTCATGAAGCAAAATTACAAAATAGGAGCCATTCTTAAATTTTAAGAAGTCGATGAATGGTAACATGGCTGCAGCTGGTGGCGAGCACCATATGTTTCCAACTGCTTATCAAGGGTTCTTTCAGAATCAATGAAAACTGGAAAAGAGGTGTAATTTCAACTGTAAAGATGTCTTGGAAAGTGCCAGGTGGGGCGGCACCTCTAATCCCAGCAGCACTCAGGAGGCAGAGGCAAGTGGATCTCCGTGAGTTCGAAACCAATCTGGTCTACAAAGTGATTTCCGGAACAGCAGGTGCTACAGAGAAAGCCTCTCTCAAAACAAACAAACAAGGAAGGTGCCATATTGGATCTGTCCAAATGAAAACACCAACAGGAGAATCAATTTGTAATGAGTTGAGACGATTAGCATTCACCTCAGATACAAAAAGCCTAAACCTGACAAGGATATAAATAATCCTAAAAGGATGTCCAATTTATTGTTTGAAAGAGCAAAAACATGTACATATATACATTCCTGTTTGTTCAGCTGCGTACACTCCTAAGCACTCGACTACCAGACCCCTGGCAACACTTCCATTCTGCAGATAAAAGGAACAGAGACGGCTTAGTTATCCAGTCTTCCAAGGTCACAAATTCAGATCAACAGCGAAGGTAAGGGCGTCATTTGTTATTCCTCGGCCTAATCTGCTGTTCTCCAAACGTGGGTTAAATAATTCAAAACCGCGCTGAGCTGCAGCAAGGACCGCTGAAAGTGAAGGAACAGAGGAAGCTGTCTGCGACAAGTGAACAGTCCTTAGTGTTCTCTGAATCATTACCAGTCTGTTAGAGACGTTTGCGAAATAACACTGCACCGGGAAACGCTGCCAGGTGCGTGTCATGAAGCAGATCACTCTAGATGTATAGGGAAGAGCTCGCTCTGAATGTAAACGGGCAATATATACTGAAAATAAAAATCTCCTCCGCGCCTAATGCTAGCTCCCAACCCACCAGGAGGGTGTCACTGCCAAGCCTCCCCAAAACACCACGACAGACGCCCCCACAGCAACGCCCCGAAGACGTCTAGGAGATCAATGCTTTAACAAATGCTTTCCAAGCCAAGCCTGGGACGGTGTCAACCGTCAGTGTCCCCTCCGCGGAAACGCACCTCGCCGCTCACGTCATCAACCAGCTGGGTCATGGGAGAGCAGGACCCCGAGCCGTAAGAACACAGGTGCAGAGCTCCGGGTCAGCCAAGCCACGGTGGCGCCTGACGCTTTTACAAAAGGCTGGCGTCGGAAGAACTGGAGTCACCGAGGGGGACACACGGATTCAGCTGTCCGGGTGATCGGAAGAAAAGTCTCGGTGCTGCGCTCCAGGGCAGAGCGGGACAGCGGCTCCGAGGCCTGCGCGGCCTGGGAGCAGGAACTGTCTAACGCGGGGCTCGCCCAGCACCCGGGCGGAACAGCTGACACCACGCCCAGCCCTGTCGCAGTCACACACCCGCCGGCCCTGACGCCGACGCGGCCCGCTTTCCCCCTCGGCGGCCGCCCAGCAGCCGCAGGCCACCGGGCCAGGAGCCGCCGCGCCAGCCGGGGCCGTTACTCACCTTCCCGCTCACAACGCCCGCCGCCGCCATGTTTCCCCGCGCGTGCCTGCTGATGACGTAGCAGAACCTCACGTGTCTCCCGGACTCACAACAACATCCGCCCGATCTAAAAGGACATCCGGGCGGGAAGGGGCGGGGACTGGCGGGAACCGCGATTGGTGGCGGGAGAGGGCGGGGCGGGAGAGGCCTCCGGGCGCATGCGTGGTGAGGATGCTGAGAGGGTGGTTGGTGGTGCTGCACTGCGCAAGTCTATATTTTGCCCCTTTTCTTTTTTTTTTTTTTTTTTTTTAGCTGAAAGGTTGTTTAATAGAAGCTGACTGATGTTGAAGTTTGCTTGAGCGTGGCCCGTGTAACTTGAGGAACGCAGCATCTTTTTGGTGTGATGGAAGGAACGTCTTGTTCAGACCCAGGACACGCTGCCCCGGCTTTCTTGCCTTAAACAAGTCACGGTAAAATTGAGATTGCGTTGAACTCCGCCTCTCCAGCTGAGGCACACTTTCCCCTTGATTTTAGCGGTTTCCAAACATGAGTCTTGTTGCTGCCAAGTCACGCATGACCTTAAGCATACAATTTTTTACAGGAACTGTGGTTACTACCACGCCCTCTATTGCTCGTTATCGCTCCAGAGTCCGAGGCACATACATAGTTTAGCTCAGTTTAGCGGTTATGATTTCAATTCCTAAATTCACCCGAGCATCAACATGTTAAGGAGGAATTGTGCATATTGTGGTTGTAGGGATCTCCCTCCAAAACACTGTATGGAAACAGATTGGTAAAATATCAAGTCCTAAATCTAGCTCCTCAGTAATGCGGAAGGTCCGATTCTACGCTTGGCAGAGCTCTGAGGCTAATTCTGTGTTAACACTTCAAGAGTATTAGAGCAGGGATTCTCAACCTGTGGGTTGCAACCACATTGGGTGGTCGAACAACCCTTTTACACAGGTCGCCTAAGACAGAAAATATCCCATGTTTACAATATTCGAAACAGTAGCAAAATTATAGTTAAACGAAGTAGCAGTGAAAATAATTTTATGGTTGGGGGTCACCACAACACAAGTAACTGTAGTAAAGGGTCGCAGCATTGGGAAGGTTGAGAAGCACTGAGTTAAAGGCCTTTGAGGCTACTTGAGGTAAGTGGCAACCAAATGGAACAGCAGGAAGCATGATTGGCAGGTTCTTCGAATATCAGGAATCTAGTGGGTGAGGGAGGTGCCAGGATTTTCAATGAGAATGCCTGCTTAGCCCAGTTAGGGATGCTGAACCCTAAGCCTCAGAAAGTCCAATCAAGAGCCCTCTTGAAGTATTCCTGTCTTACAGTATTAGCTTCTCTCAGTTCTTCCTGTTCAGAACCAGCTGTTTAACCTAAATCTGATGGACTCTAAATGCCCTACACTTTGTTATAAAATTCATTCTGAGTAGTAGACATGGTGACAACCTGGGATGCTGAGGTGAGGGGGTTGGTATGAGTTCAAAGCTATCTTCTGTTACCTACTGAGTTAAAGGCCAGCCTGGGTAATGTAGCAAGACACTATAAAATTGCTTCTGACTGTAACAGATTGGATCGGCTTGACTCATGGCTTCTGTCCTTGAGCCAATGGCTATAAGCCCCAGTATATGCTACTAATTGACAAAGTAGGAAATCATGTGGCCTAGCTCAAATCAAAAGGTGGTGAGCCAGGCATGGTGGTGCATACCTTTAACCCCAGAAGTAGAGAAATAAAGATAGGTGGATCTCTATGAGTTCAAAGCTAACCTGATGTACATAGTGAGTTCCAGGCTGAAAGAAAGAAAAAGAATGTTTACATATATATAGAATGAAAGATTGGATAATTCCCCAAGAAGAATCCAGGGACTACTTCAAAACAGGAGTTGATAGGCAACTCCTCAAAAGAGATCTCAATTCCAGATTAGCTTCCCAGTTCCCATGCATCACATGGTAAAATACTGCCTTCCTACTAGACCGTGCCCTACTGGAAGGCAGCAACTGTGCTATTTAGTTCCACAATGACTATACTGACACTTAACTAGACCCTAAGTGTTTATGTAACTAAAATTGGCCCCTCATATTGGAATAGCACAATTGTTTATTAAAACGGGGTAAAGAGAACCTGATTTCCTTTAGTGATACCTCTGTCTGTTTGTAAAGGGAAGAAACAAACAAGGCTAGCATTTCAATGTGATTTCTTTCAGGTTCTAGTTGTTTGATGGACTAGAGAAAGAAATATAATGAGCATAATACATCAATGAGCATTCTCTAAAATAGCATACAATATAAATTTTAATTGTTCCCCCCCCAAAAAAAATGAATAGTTTTAAAACTCCTGAGCTCGTTCATATGAGTTGCATACTCATTCTCTAAATAGTCAACATATGATACAGAAGAATCCAAATGAGAAGCACCTTAAAGAAACTTTAGACCTAGGAGGGCTTTTGGCGATAGCCTCCTGTTGTTTGTCAGTTGAAGAGACCAAATCTCTCAGAGGTTAATGACTGGGAAAAGTCACAAGCTACTTTATGGCCGAGTAGAAATGTAATTCCAGATACATATCTTAGTCAGCGGTGCCAAAGTGATTACTAACCTGGCTGGACCTGGACATTTCATTACCATTCTCTCTGACCTTAGTTCCTGGCTGGAGCACGGACCTCAGAACTTGTCCCACGTTTCTTCTGTCAAGCTCCCACCAGCCTTTCCCTTGAGCACTTCATTTCCTGAACCCTCCTTTACCGACAAACTACATCACATACACATTTTACCTTAGGGTTTAGTCGATGGAGGACCATGGGGAGAACATGGGTTTTGTTGACAAACCAGAATTTACAGGATTCCTTTCTGAGAAACTGATCGAGGAACCAGACCCATGATGTGGGAGTGATTTCTTATTAATAAAGAAACTGCCTAGACCCATTTGATAGGCCAACCCTTAGGTAGGCGGAGTAAACAGAACGGAATGCTGGGAGAAAGAAGCTGAGTCAGGGAGTCGCCATGATTCTCCCACTCCAGACAGACGCAGGTTAAGATCATTCCTGGTAAGCCAGCTCTTGGGCTACACAGATTAATAGAAATGGGTTAGATCAATATGTAAAAGCTAGCCAATAAGAAACTGAAACTAATGGGTCAGGCAGTGTTTAAAAGAATACAGTTTCCGTGTAATTATTTTGGGTAAAGCTAGCCGGGTGGCGGGACACAGCCCGCCGCTCCGTACTACAACAGAGTGGCGCCCGACGTGATGGACTAAATCCACTTAAAAACCTGAAAGGCTTAAAAATAAGGGAGAGAGACTTTAACACAGATTTTTGCTGTTTGTTGGTGGCGTGCTGTAGAGAGATTTCCTGATTCAGCAACAGCAGCAGAAAAAAAAGCTGCGTCATTTTAAAGTGCGGCTTCTTGGGACTGTGCCGCCAGTGCAAACTCTGGCTTTAAAGCATTTCAATGGATTTTATGGGACTGGATGTTTGTGTTCCCGCTTGGGATCGGAAGGAGAGTGCTCTCAGCGCTCCCCGCCTGCACCTGGACAGATGGCAGAATCAGGCTTAGGCAGGCGGAAGAGCATGGTGGAAGAGACGTGTTTTCAGACTGCGCAGTGCTCTGCGTGTCAGATTTGGTTGTAACTTGGATAAAAAGAGTTTCTGTGCTGCATGCTCAGTCTCAAAATTAAACTGCTGAGTGCGGCTCCAATGAGGACTTGCTGTGTGCCTGGAACTGTGCACAGCTCAGGGGCACCAAATGGATCTGAGGCAGGAGAGGCTGCTCCTTGCTGAACTGTGCTGGTTGGCAGGAACTACCGTAATTACCATAATAACAGCACAGTTAAGGTTTAGACTGGGCAGGACACAGGTGGTACCGTATTACCTGTACATGGTGCAACTTAAGTTTTTAAGAAGTGCTTAACATTTTAAGAAATGCTCCTGGATAGTAAAAATATTACAGATTCACAATAAAACAGATTCAGACATAACAGACCTCAGTGGATCACAGTGTTGGATTAATGTACATAGGCTTGAGAGAGAGAAGAATAAAAATATAGAGAATAAAGTAAATGTCTTTAAAAAAGGGTAAAGTCTTTAAAGAGACAGAGTACAGATAGTTAAGAGATTAAAATAAATAAAGAAAAATAAGCCACGTAAAAATGAAAAATTCACAGAGAGTCTGGATTATGTACATTGTGTTTTCTTTAAAATTTTTGACTGTAAAGGAGCTAAGTACAGACAGACATTTCATTACATGGGCTGCCAAGCTAAACCAGAATGGATATAAAGGTATTACGATTTCAAAATTTGGGTCTAAGGATATAATACTTTGGAAAGGGTCTTCTTTTGTTTTCACAGAGGACCAGACCCTGTGGATTTCTTCTATCCCAATTTGGTATGATAGACCACGACCTCCCGAAAAGTTGCTGTGAACATCTTCACAAAATTACTTCACTCAACTGCCAACTGAGATGAACCTGACACACAGGTTACACCCTAAACGATCTGATTAACAGCGCCCCCATTCAGCAAAAAGCAGTTTGGAGAGAAAAAACTGCGCCCATGTTCCCAAAATATTGTTTATAAATGTTCTTTTACATTTAAAGGGGGATATGATATAGGTATGAATAATTTGCATTGGTATGGATTTTACAGTCAATTTTGTTATATGTATATGTATTTCTGATCTTGATTAAGGTATTGTGATTGTGTAGTTCATTTAAAAGTGTAATGTATAATTAAGAAATATAGGTTAATGGTTAATCATCAATAATAGTCAAGCTTGTAGTCATGTTAGTTAGATTTTCTAGATATATAGAGATACATTTCAGTTAGATAGACATTCTTCATATCTTTCAAAGACTGCAGAATATGGCATTTAATGTTTTAATAACTTAGGACTTTTCATGACAATGAGACATATCTGCTCCTGGTGGCACCAATCTACTTCGAGAGGAAGATGGGCATCGAAGAGGATCCTTATGGAGTTTGATAGCCATTTGGGCAAGAAACTGCTCTTGCCTGGACTGTTGCATAAAATGGACACAGAGAACCCACAGAGAGAGGACTGCTGAACTTGCCTAAAGGTGAGACGGTCTTTTGGGGTTCATGACTCATGAAAGAGTCTGCGAGACATTCTGCAGGACACAGCAGATAGTGACTGAACTGTCTTTGAAATTTCCTGCTTCATGGAAATGTCTGCTGGATACTATGGGCCTGAAGGCTGAAGATGGATGCCCCAACCATACAAAAGAACTTTGGGTGACTGTCCAGGCAGCAAGATGTCTCTGTCATTTCTAGAGTTTTCTTATTTCTTGTTTACTTAGGTAGTATTATATCCTTCTGGAGTCTTTGATGGAGTTGAAGAATGAATAGATATAGTTTTCCTTAGTTATGATAAAAGATAAAATAGATATAAATATTGTAACTGTAATTCTTGCTTGATAACTGTTTTGCTATATGTAATTTTACTATGTTAAAGTTAAAGCCTTTCTTTTTTGTTTAAACAGAAAAAGGGGAAATGATGTGGGAGTGATTTCTTATTAATAAAGAAACTGCCTAGACCCATTTGATAGGCCAACCCTTAGGTAGGCGGAGTAAACAGAACGGAATGCTGGGAGAAAGAAGCTGAGTCAGGGAGTCGCCATGATTCTCCCACTCCAGACAGACGCAGGTTAAGATCATTCCTGGTAAGCCAGCTCTTGGGCTACACAGATTAATAGAAATGGGTTAGATCAATATGTAAAAGCTAGCCAATAAGAAACTGAAACTAATGGGTCAGGCAGTGTTTAAAAGAATACAGTTTCCGTGTAATTATTTTGGGTAAAGCTAGCCGGGTGGCGGGACACAGCCCGCCGCTCCGTACTACAACAGACCCATAAGTGCTATTAGGTTTGGTACCCATTGAAATGATCCAACTAAATCCTCTCACAGTAAAGAGCAACAAGCCATCCTTCATGTTTAGAATTCTAGCAAGCTTTTAAAAAGAAAAAAATTCAGTTAGTGCGTGTGCACATGAGCCCAAATGCATGTCCACAGCATGTGTGCAGATATCAAAGGAAGCCCTCCTGAATCCAGTTCCCCCACTGTAAGAATGGAATGTCAGAATCAAGCCTTGGCTCAGGCTGCAATATCTACAGGAATGTATTCTCGCAGATGCCGCCGGCACTGCTGAGACATCGTCTATGAATCCCTAGCTAGCTGTTATCTCAGGGCCCTGATCCCTCACCTGGGAAATGAGTTAACATCAAAGAGGATTTGTGGCAACAAGTCCCGCTCCAGACTTCTTTCCCTGCCTCCCACCTGGGGATCAGAGACTCTGACTGCAGGCTGGTTCCATGGAACCTCCCCTATCCTCAAAAAGCCGTAAGAACAGACACCACTTCTGCCACCGGGCTCTGATTCTCTCCTCAGAGACACTACTATGTTTTCTTTCCTTGATGCCGAGTCCTGAACTCTTCTTGGAGACCTCATTATATGTTGCTTCTCTTCGTGGCATTAATAAGCTTTCTAATAAATCCCATTCTCTCCAGTCATCTATCCAGTGTCCCTATTTGATCCCAGCCCTGACAGATAAAACATTTTATCTACCATATGGGTTCTGGAGACTGAACTCAAGTCATTGAGTCTTTCAACAAGTGCCTTTATCCACTAAGCCATTGTGTCAGTCCTCGGTCTATTTTTAATGCCTTTCACTTAAATATGAATTGATAGCCATTGTACGGTTGAAGGAGACCTTTAATCTGAACCTTGAAAACGTATTGGAAAGTTTTAGCAGAGGAGGGCAGTTACATTAGCACAGGAGGAATAACTGTCCTCTATTGGGGAAGGTTTCACCAAATGCAAATTCAGGAGGGGTGCTCATGGAGTGTTAAGGGAAGAAGGGGACCCATTGTAGTCAGCCAACCAATCCTGATGATCAGTGGAGTGGCAGATATTATAGCTAGATCACCCTCCACGGTGGCTTGAAAGAAAATGATTCCCAAAAGGAGTGGCACTATTAGAAGGTGTAGTCTTGTTGGAGGAAGTGTGTCACTGTGGAGGTGGACTTTGAGGTCTCATATATGCTCAAGTCATGTCCAGTGAGAAAGACCGCTTCGTGTTGCCTGACTGTCAAGATGTAGGACTCTTAACTCCAGCACCCTGATAATAATGGACTAAACCTCTGAAAATGTAAGCCACCCCAATTAAATGTTTTTCCTTTGTAAGAGTTGCCATGGTCATGGTGTCTCTTCACATCAATAAAAACCTTAAGTAATATGCCCTCAAACCTGAAACTCTTTAATCTGGACGGTAGGGATCAGGACAGACCAACCAAAAAGCAATCCAAGACAAATGATGGACAGAACAAGAGTTCGTTTGGTTATAACAAATGTCTTTGGAGGAGAAGTGTTGTGGAATATTCATTTAAGATGTGTTACATTTGTTTATGCTGTGGAAGATCTGTTTAATGATGCAAAGATGTGTTGCATTTGTTTAACTCTATAAAGTTGTGTTATTTGCCTGAAACACCTGATTGGTCTATGTTGAAATACGGAGCGGCAGGCTGTGTCCCGCCACCCGGCTAGCTTTACCCGAAATAATTACACGGAAACTGTATTCTTTTAAACACTGCCTGACCCATTAGTTTCAGTTTCTTATTGGCTAGCTTTTACATATTGATCTAACCCATTTCTATTAATCTGTGTAGCCCACGAGCTGGCTTACCAGGAATGATCTTAACCTGCGTCTGTCTGGAGTGGGAGAATCATGGCGACTCCCTGACTCAGCTTCTTTCTCCCAGCATTCCGTTCTGTTTACTCCGCCTACCTAAGGGTTGGCCTAACAAATGGGTCTAGGCAGTTTCTTTATTAATAAGAAATTACTCCCACATCAGGTCTAATAAAGAGCTAAACAGCCAATAGCTAAGCAAGAGAAAGAAACAGGTAGAAAGAATAAACAGGAGAAATCTAGGCTTGAAGAAAGATGGAAGGAACAAGAAGAGGAGAGGAGCATGCCAGGGGCCAGTCACTTAGCTACAGAATAAGAAGGAAAAAAAAGATATATAGAATAAAGAAAGGTAAAAGCCCAGAGGCAAACCGTAGTTAAATGGAAACAGGATAATTGAAGTTAGAAAAGCAGGATAGAAACAAGTCAAGCTAAAGCCAGGCATTCATAAGAAAGAATAAAGTCTCTATTTATTTGGAAGCTGAGTGGAGAGTGAAAAAGAATCAACTACAGAAAGGAGCTTTTACATCTATGACACAAGAAGATTCTGGGAACCAAACAGAGCTCTTGGGAATTACAAACAAGGAAAAAAAAATCAAAAAGCAGATTGTAAACTGACCAAATGATGCAGAACCTAAAACCAGAGGACAAAGATGTAGAAATAAGGGGGAAAGTGTGTTTATGGATGGAATCTGAGCTCCTTCTGCATAAAGGACAAGGGCAGTGTACGGTGCAAGTGACAGTTGTGCCGCCACCAGTGAAGGAAGTTGAGCTGGGCAGAAACAAATGGGAAGGATTCCAAGAAAGGTGTTGCCAGAGAAAACATTGACTCGGGTGGCTTTTCTCTTAAGTACCTGGAGCTGCAATGCTCACATGCAATCCCAGCTTTGGGGAGGCTGAAGAAGATTGCAAACTTAAGAGTAGCCTGAGCTATAAAGTAAAAAAATTACATCAATATATCTTTGTACACGTATACAATGATGTAGCCTAGAAATCTACATAAAAGTAACATGAAAATCTGAAAGTGATTGCGTTTGAGGAGCAGAAATAAAGACTAAAAGTTGAGGACAGCTAGGGAGTCATTTTAATAACATCGCCTTATCGAATCTAAGATATCATCAATAGGAAGATGCGTTTTTAATCTAAGATTTAGTTATGTTATGGGCATGAGTATTCTGTCTTCATGTGTATGTCTGGTGCCCACAGAGGTCAGAAGAGAATCAGACACCCCGGAACTGGAGTTAGAGATGGTTGTGGACCACCATCCGGGTGCTAGGAACCAAACCTGGAATCGTCTACAAGAACAAGTGCTCTTAACTGTTGAGCCATGACTCCAGCCCCAGAAGTTATATTATTGTATGCCACTAAGAAAGAAAATTCTAACAATTAAAATAAAACACATTTTATTTTAATTATTAAACGCATTCTGGCTTCCCCAGCAGTGGTGATGCACAACTTTAATCCCAGCACTCGGGAGGCAGAGGCAGGCAGATCTTTGTGAGTTTTAGGCCAGCCTGGTCTACAAGAGTTAGTTCCAGGACAGGCTCCAAAGCTACAGAGAACCCCTGTCTCAAAAAACCAAAACAAAAGAAAACACATTCTGTCTGGCTTCAAAGATGATAATGTGAAAGTGTATGTCTTAAAATGTACACAACTCACACACATTGATAAAGATCAAAATTTAATTTAGGAAAAAAGCAGATTCAATCAACTATTATGGCACTTTAAGTCAAACTAAACCCAAAGATATTAGGATGAATTAAATAGAATTAAAGCAGTGATAGATTAAAAAAACCTTAAATCAACAAGTAATTCTAATTTGGTTTTCTTTGCTGTGATAAGCAGTGTCTTAGTTAGGGTTTTATTTTGTTTGTTTTGTTTGCTGTGAAGAGACACAATGACCTCTGCAACTGTTACAAAGAAAACATTCAATTGAGGGGGCTTGATTACAGTTTCAGGGGTTCAGTCCATTATCTTCATGCCAGGGAGCATGGTGGCATGCAGGTAGATGTGGTGCTGGCTACATCTTGACCAGAAGACAACAGGAAGCCAACTGACAGTCACACTTAGGGAAGCCTGAGCAAAAGAGACCTCAAAGCCTGCCCCCACAGTGGCACCCTTCCTCCAACATGGCCACACCTTCAAATAGTGCCACTCCCTTTGGGGGTGATTTTCTTTCAAACCATCATACATATCATGACCAAAAATAGAGGAGAAAGGGGTTTGTCTGACTATTATGTTTCGGTCATGGTCCATCACTAAGGGAGGTCGGGGCAGGTGCTGAAATGGGAACAGAAGCAGAAACCACGGAGGACCCAGACATACTGACTTCCTCTCTGGGTCGCTCTCTGACCCGGGCCCCACTAGCTTTCTTGTACAGTCCAGGGCCACCTCCTAGGGGTGGTGACACCTGCTGTAAGCCTAGCCCTCCCCCCATATCAATCAGTTCTCATGACGACCCCTCACAGACTTGGCTAGAGGCCAAGCTGATCTAGACGGTGCCTCAATTGAACCTCCCTCCCACGTGATTATTCGTTTTGTCAGATTGGCAATAAAAGCTAACCAGGACACAACCTTTAGCTTGATTAAGAAACAAACAGAAGAGTCAATAAAATAGAACTTAAACATTAAGTGGAGGAATGTTACTGATTTCACAGAAACAAAGAGGATTATATAAGAACAATGGGAAGAACTAGATGCCCAAATGTTGGCTTACGTAAAGGAAACAACCAAATTCTTAGAAAGACACAAACTACAGATTCTAAATAACAAAATAAAAAAATCTGAATAGACGAGTAATAAAGACATTTAGTCTGTGGGGTCGGGGGTGGGGGGACCAACAGTGGAAAGCCCCAGTGTCAGGTGTCTCCTCTGGTGAGTGTCACCAAACACCAAAAGAAGAACTGACACCAGTTCTTAAAATCTTCAAACAAACGAGAGCCAAGAAAGAGGATTTGCGCCTCCAAACCCATCCCACAAAGTCAACACTACCCCATAGCTAAGCCACAGGTACAGATTGGTTGTACAGTGTAGACCAGTAACATCTATGAGCTTTGAGGGGAGACCTCACACAATGCTAACAAACTCATCTGAGAATACTCTGCTCTCTTGTAGAAGACACTAACAATAGTCTGCCTTGGCTATAATGAATTAATGACCCGATCAAGAAACAATTAAAATAAGCTGTTAAAAAAAGATTTTGACCTAATCTTATTTAAATGAAGTCTCATTTTTCCATGACTTGATCTCATTCCTTTACTGACTCTAGAGCAGTCCAACAGTAAAGTCGTAGTCGGATTGGTTTCTTTTTATTTATTGACTTGTATGTTAAATCAAACTTTTAATAATCAGTTAATATATGTTATACGCTGTGTTTGGTGTGAGAGTAATAAGGGTGACAAGAAAGGCAGATGTGTTGTCATCGGGTTTGAAAGCTAATTCCTTCTGCACTCCATTATCTAAATGTCTTCAGAATTAAAATATGTAACCACTCAGAAAATGTAATTACAATAGGAAAAGAAGCCAAGCTTTGTAAAACGTTGGGAGCAAATTAACTATGGAGAGAAATAGAATTTCTCTGTGGGTAATTTGTTTCTATTCCTAAAGTAATACACATTGATCATAGAAAATTAGAAAAATGTAGAAATGGATACAAAGGAAATAAAATCACCCAGAGATAAACAATTAAGGTGGTGATTATTAAAGTCATGTATTATTATACCTCATTATAACAGTAGATATTAATTTAACCTGTCTTCCACTTTTCACTTTGAAAGTTTATTCTCCTCCATTTGTGAAGAAAAGACCTCTTTATACACACACACACACACACACACACCAAAATGTAAGCATTTCTTCTGTCCAAGGACGATTTGAAGTTCTACCTGCCTCGGGGAGAGAAGAATCTGTATGTGTGATTTCTAATAGTTCGGACTGGAAGCAATTGTCTGTGACCTACAGTTTAATAGGATTAAGGACTAGAACGGAACAACAGACTTCTCAGAAAGCCATATCTTGGGACAATGGGTTGCTTAAACAGGCAGACTTCTCATTTACCAAGCTAGCATTTGCTTTTTAAGACTAACTTCAAAATTCTTACTATGCTGTATCCACCAATAATAAGCTATTATAACTTGCATTTTGCTCAATCCTATTCAGGACTCTGATAATCTAATCAAGTTAGAAATATCTGCCTGTAGCCTCTCCATCCCAAAACCAAACCATTATTCTTTCAAGGTTACCTTCATTGCTGTACTAGGCAATTAACTTGGCTTTGCTGAATATATCAGTTATTTTGTGAAAATGGGGGAGATGAGCCTGACAGTTTTGATAGATTTATGAGATCTATAGTAAAACCAGGGATGAAGTGATGGCTTAGTGGTTAAGAACATTGGCTATGGGGCTGAAGAGATGGCTCAGAGGTTAAGAGCACTGACTGCTCTTCCGGAGGTCCTGAGTTCAATTCCCAGCAATCACATGGTGGCTCACAACCATCTGTAATGAGATTTGGTGCCCTCTTCTGGCCTGCAGCCATACATGGAGGCTGAACACTGTATATATAATAAATAAATAAATCTTTAAAAAAAAAAGAACATTGGCTACTCTCCCATAGGACCTACGTTTGATTACCAGCACCCACACAATGATTCACAACCATCCATAAATCCAGTTTTAGGAGATCTGACCCCCTCTTCTGGACTTTGAAGAAACCAGATATGCAGGTGGTGTATGGACATACATGCAGGAAACCCATACACAAAACTTAAAAATAATACATGAATACACTTGGAAAAGATATCCTTAGTAAAATAAAAATATGGTTTTGTATTGTAGGATTAAGAGATAAGTTTAGGGACAAGCACTCGGATAAATATTAATATATGGTTGGTGTCTTAGGGTTTCTATTGTTGTGAATAGACACCATGACCACGACAATTCTTATAAAGGAAAACATTTAATTGAGGAGGTGTCTTCCAGTTCAGAGGTTCAGTTCACTACCATCATGGTGGGAAGCTTGACAGCATGCAGTCAGACATGGTGCTGGATGGAGCTGAGGGTGCTACATCTTGTAGGCAACAGAAGGTAGACTCCATGTCACCCTGAGGTGAGGGAGGCTTGAGCAAAAGAGACCTAAAGCACACCCCCATAGTGACAGTTCCTCAAACAAGGCCCCAGTTACTCCAACAAAGCCTCACCTCTTAATAGTGCCACTACCTATGAGATAAAGGGGGCCAGTTACATTCAAACTACCACATTCCACTACCTAGCCCCCATAATACAAATATCAAAATACAAAATGCTTTTAGTACAACTTTAAAAGTCCACATAGTCTATCACAGTATCAATAATGTTTAAAAGTTCGAGGTCTCTTCTGAGATTAATGCAATCTCTTAACTTGTAAAATCAAAATCAAAAAGCAGGTCACATGCTTCCAACATATAATAGCACAGGATATATGTTACCATTTGAAATCATAGGAAAGGAAGCATAGTGAGGAAATGCTGGACCAAAGCAAGACCAAAACCATCAGGGCAAACTCCACACTCTGCATCTCCATGTCTGATGTCAAAATGCTCTTCAGATCTCCAACTCATATCAGCTTTGTTGACTCAACACAATTCTTTCTCTTGGGCTGGTTCCACTCCCTGTTAGCAGCTCTCCTCAGCAGCAGGTATCCCACATCTCTGGCATCTCTAACATCTTCATGCACTGGCTTCTCTAGGCCACCCCTACTCCAACAAGGCTCCACCTCCTAATAGTGCCACTCCCTATGGGCCAAGCATTCAAACACATGAGTCTATGGTGCTCCTTCCTATTCAAACCACCACACTGCTGGATATTGAACTCAGAGCTTCATGAAGCTTTTGTGTTTGGAATATGAGGGTATTGACCCTGCTCATTTCCCAAAAGGAAGTACAGCCATTCGACTAATCTGACACTGGAATGATCATTCTCTCCATTTCTTCCTGAACCCTGTGAGTCAGTTCTCTGTATTTCCAAGCATGTCTACCATCACAACCTTGCAACATTATTTGTAATAACAATAACCTACAAGTAACTGAATGATCACTAAAGAGAGAACTGGAATAATAAGCTGCAGCTCAAATGACTAAACTAGAGCAGTTTATTTTAAAAATAATATTAATTGGGACTGGAGAGGTCGCTCAATGGTTAAGAACACTTTTTGCTCTTCTGGAAGACCAAAGTTTAGTTCCCAGCACCCATGTCAGGTGCCTTATAGTTGTCTAAAACTCCAGCTCCAAGAACTTGGATACCTTTGGTTTCCATGGGCACCTGCATTTATGAACATATACTCATGTGCAGACATAGACCTAGACAGAATTAAAAATAATTTTTAAAACGCCGGGCAGTGGTGGCACACGCCTTTAATCCCAACACTTGGGAGGCAGAGGCAGGCGGATCTCTGTGAGTTCGAGACCAGCCTGGTCTACAAGAGCTAGTTCCAGGACAGGCTCCAAAGCCACAGAGAAACCCTGTCTCGAGAAACCAAAAAAAAAAAAAAAAAAAAGCCGGGCAGTGGTGGTGCACGCCTTTAATCCCAGCACTCAAGAGGCAGAGGCAGATGGATCTCTGAGTTAGAGGTCAGCCTGGTCTACAAGAGCTAGTTCCAGGACAGGCTCTAAAAGCTACAGAGAAACCCTGTCTCAAATAACAACCAAAAAAACCTTTATTTTCTCTTTCTTTTTTTTTTAACCTTTTCTTTAAGATTTTATTTATTTATTATGTATACAGTGTTCTGCCTGCATGTATGCCTGCAGGCCAGAAGAGGGCATCAGATCTCACTACAGATAGTCATGAGCCACCATATGGTTGCTGGGAATTGAACTCAGGACCTCTGTAAGAGCAGACAGTGCTCTTAACCTCTGAGCCATCTCTCCAGCCCAAAAAAATCTTTAAAAATAATATTAATCGATAAAGCATTTTGTAATATTTTCTTTTAAAGCATTTTTAGGGCCTAGAGAGATTACTCAGAGGTTAAAAGTACTGACTACTCTTCATAGGACCTGGGTTCAAGTCCCAGCCCCAAGTGGTGGCTGATAACCATCTGTAACTCCAGTTCCGGGGCATCTGAGATCCTCTTCTGGCCTTTACAGACACTACATACACATGGCACATAGACATACATATAGGTAAAACACTCATACACATTCAATAAAAACATCTTTCCAAAATTGTTGTCAGGCTAAGTGGCGGTGGTGGTGGTGCACGCCCTTAATCCCAGTACTCAGGAGACAGAGGCAGTTGGATCTCCGTGAGTTCAAGGGTAGCCTGGTCTACAGAGTGAGTTCCATAACAGTCGAGATTACACAGAGAAACCCTGTCTCAAAAGCCCCCCTGCAAAAGAATGTAGTCAGACAGGCAAGATAGCTCAATGGCTAAAGATGCTGGCCAACAAGACTAACTGCATAAGTTCTATCCCTGAAGCCCAAATGGCCAAAGAAGAGAGTCAACTGAGTTGTCCTCAGACCTACACATTTTATCATACATTCCTCACCCCATGCCAATAAATAAATATAAAAAATATTATAATTGTTTTCTAAAATATAAAAACAAACAAACAGAGAAAAAAATCCTGGTTCACTTAGTTTATTCATTCTAGAAAACTGAAGTCTTCTTTGTGGCTTTAATGCCCTTAAATGAACCTTCATTTACCATTTTACATCTCTCCTTTTCATCTGTTAGGGAATAATTTTCTGCTGCTATTATAGACAAGAACAATACTTGTTTCTTGGCTTGTTACAAGATTGTCTTTCCGCTCTCAGATTCGTCACGGTGTATTAAAACACAAATGAGGGAGCTGTGATCAATAGCAGTAAAACTCCGAAACACGATTGCAACACTTCCCAATTTGACTGGAAATGACAGATTGTAATTTGGATTACAGAGTGTTACAATTAATGCTAAATTGCCAGCCACGAACACGTTCAAACCGTCTTTGCCCTCGTATTTAGTGAAGCATGAGAGAAAGCACATTGAGGAACACAAATCATGACAGAGAGTGCAGGCGCTTGGGGAAGAAATACAACATCCATCTCTGGTAAAATCAACTTTCCTTTAAAGCTTTTGTTCGGGAGTTTCAAAAGCAATTCTTGTAGCACGTTATTTCATCAATTTATTTACAAGACCCTGCTAATTCAAAGAGAACAGTTTCCATGTAGTCCATGAAAATAGTGCTACTCTTTACGAGGAACAAGCTTCGAATACATCCTTCTTCATATGAGTTTTTGTAACGGAAATGCATTCTTCATAAAGAGAATATTAAAAGCAAATGAAGTGCCTATGACCAAAATTACATAATCTTTGATTAACCATACTTATCTTTGAGCAGGCAAAATAGAGCTACATTTGTTCCTGGGCCTCAGGTAGTACCAATAATATGTATTAATTCTGAATTGTTATGGAATCAAAGAAAACTGGAGGTGTCCTTTGGGGGAAAATATGATACCATAAAACTCACATACTCTCTTTTAAGGCACCAAACTTTACTTTATGGATTTAAAACTGCATTTCAAGGATGAGTTTTTTTCACGGCATTGGTTTGTGGCACTTGCAAAGGTTATCATTCTACATGCAATTATCCAAAATTGCCCAATATGCAAGGATGAAGTTAGCCTTTTGGTGGTGAAAAATGAACAGTGGGGTGCCATTTAATAAGAATTAATCTACGGGGCTACTGCAGTCTCTTAATGGAACTCATGCCCTCTTTCTAATCCACTCCCAGGAAGCAATTTAAGGGTTGAGAGAACCGGTTGATAATTAACCTTTTAGAAAGCTTCAAGGAAGAAGGATGATTCTTGATTTTTTTTCTTAGTTGTTATTCAAGTCCCATAAACTAACCATTTTAAGTATGTAGGTCTTCTTCTCATGTCTCCTTGAGTGTCTTGATCCAATTACTGGTTATGGCTACAAAAAAACAAAAAGTAACTGTAGCTGTCAAGGGCCCAATATTACTAAAGAGCGCCTTGGACAATCATTTGGGATGCTCACTTCTCCCACTAGATTTGCTTTTGTTTTATAATGTAGTCTATCCAATTTCTTAAGGATCACTTATGGGAGCTGGAGAGATGGCTCAGTGCCTGTTCTTCCAAAGGTCCTGAGTTCAATTCCCGGCAACCACATGGTGGCTCACAACCATCTGTAATGAGGTCTGGTGCCCTCTTCTGGCCTGCAGGCATACATGCAGACAGAATATTGTATACATAATAAGTGAATAAGTAAATATTTAAAAAAGGATTACTTATTCCAGTTTTCTGCAATCCTGGCTGAGAATTAGGACCATCTGAAAAATTTAAAACTATATACAGGTTTTGTTTCTAGTCCTGACCAGTACTTCTGGAAGTGGGGCACCAATATCAGCACAGAAAATCTAAATGACTCTAGAATCCTCTCTCTTGCAGCCACAGAGCTGAAGTTGTAGAAAATGAAACCGAAGCCTGGCGTGGGATGTCCCTCTGAATTTGTTGTGTATAGGCTTTGCTTTTATTGATGAATTAAGCAGTTTCAGCCAATGACCAGGGAAAATATAGCTAGGTGGGAAACTCAAAGATACAGAGAGAAGGAAGGCTGAGTCAGGAAGACACCATGTAGCCAATGAAGGAATAACACGCTGGGACATCACCAGTAAGCCACAGCCCCGTGGCAACACACAGATTGATAGAAATTGGTTACTTTAACTGTGAGAGCTAGTCAGTAATATGCCTGAACCATTGGACAAATTTTAATTGTTATTAGTGTTATTTCATAAGTGGCGGCAGTCCAGGGGGACCAGCAGGTCAGAGAAAAACATTCAACTACAGAAGCCCTAATTATAAGCTGTACCGACCTTATAATTGGCAGGTACCAATAATTTAAGTCTCCGCCTCGGAGGGTGTTGGCAGTTAAAGGAAGGGCATTAATTGGTATAGAATGGAATCCTGTAACTGGGGGTGGGGATGGCTGAGAACGTCTCAAGGGTTCATCTCACCTGGTGCAGCGTCCCCACCCACAGATATGCTCCCACTCCACTCATGAAATCCTGCCCTTTCCATCTTGGAATGAGGAAAGTAATCCTTCACTGTCTGCTAAACCATCAGTGACTTTCTCTGAAGGAGATGCTAAGCAATACAAGACTGATGTCCCTCAGGGCCCACCAACCATAGCTTCTATACATACAACCAGATTTAAGACGTCCATCTTTTCTTTTTGTTTTGTTTTGTTTTTACGAGACAGGGTTTCTCTGTAGCTTTGGAGCCTGTCCTGGAACTAGCTCTTGTAGACCAGGCTGGTCTCAAACTCACAGAGATCCGCCTGCCTCTGCCTCCCGAGTGCTGGGATTAAAGGCGTGCGCCATCACCGCCCGGCGAGACGTCCATCTTTTAAAAAACTAAAGCAAACAAATAAAAAGCAAAAAGAAGACACTACGTTCTACTTTGATAAACTTATCCTCCAAGTCATTTTCAGATGTCATCAGAGTTCTACTATCTATACGGTTTTCAAGCAAGGAGTAAAAGCTAGATGAAAATTCAAGGGAGTAAGACCAAAAGCAACTGTTCAAACTGTCTAGGAAAGCGGCTAACGATGTGTCTCGATTCTGCCCCCACCAGTCCCCACGCTGTGAGGCACCATCCTCCATGGCGACTTAAAGCATCCCTTAAGCTCCACTGCTCTGTCTCTCCCTTCTTACAACACCAGCAGTTCATTCCACCCTGCCCTTTAGTCCGTGAACTTCATAGTGACTGTGCCACTTTCAACTTCTTCCCCCCACCCCTTTTTTCCTCCTCCCACACCGTTTCTCCGCCCTGGCTGTCCTGGAACTCTCTATAAGACCAGGCTGGATCAAACTCACAGATCTGCCTGCATTTGCCTCCAGAGTGCTGGGATTAAAGAGAGCCACCAATGAGGTGTTCAACTTTCAACTCTTTTTTTTTTTTTCAAAAGGTTCTACATTTTATTACTGGAGAAACCACTCCCAACTTAAACATGATCAAGTCTCCAGATTGAAAATGTTGAACTTCATCTTCTAACACTCATCAAGGATCACGATTCATCATTAATTGTTTTGCCATTCATTGTTGACTCCTTACAGACTCAGCTTCGTTCTCCTCCAGTGTCTTCTCTTGGAGTTGTACCTGATTTTGTTGCCAGTTTTCATCCGAATCCACTGAGGAATAGGACGATTTTGCTTTTGTTTCTTATCCAGGAATCGCTTGATTCTGAAAGTCTTGTGAGAAGACATGGCGAGAAGGCTAGGCGGGCAGGTGGCGCACGATGGCGAAGGAAAGGCGAAGACTCAACTCTTTTTTTTTTTTAATTTATTTATTTATTAAAGATTTCTGTCTCTTCCCCGCCACCGCCTCCCATTTCCCTCCCCCTCCCCCAATCAAGTCCCCCTCAAAGGAGACATACATTTCCAAAGGCACCGATTTAAAAGATTAAAACCATCCCACCCCAGGCAGATAAGAAATTTGGAGTTCCAGCTGATGTTCCACAATCTTCAATACAGTTCTGAAGCGAAACAAGTAGCATAAGTCTCAATCGTTTATTTAAAGCACGGGTCTACCCACAACATTCAGTATCCGGCGTTCGGTATCCCAGATTACGACTCAATGTGATTTTTCTGCTCAGCGTGTTTTCTTGCCGGTTCTGTTTAACCTGAGGCTCTTTTGAGCATTTCTCTGTCTGTACATTGAAATGTTTTAGCAGTTCATTTGACTTTATGTGTATTATGATTTGCATTAAATATCCTATAAAGGAGCATCAAATTATAGATGAGCTGGCTGAGTACTGCAGTTTGTTACTTGCCACCACTGACCAGTTGTGGATCTTTGTATCCATCGTTCTACTACAAAAAGAAGCTTCTCTGATGTGAACTGAGAGATGAACTAGTCTGTGGGCATAAAAAACTTAGCGGGGAGGCTAGGCATGATGGCACACACCTTTAATGTCTTGGGAGGCAGAGGCAGAAAGAACTCTGTGAGCTCAAAGCTAGCTAATGATAATGAGTAGATAATGAGTTCCAGGCCAGCCAGGGCTACAAAGTGAGAGATCCTATATCAAAAAAGGAAACAGCACTACTACTACATAGGGCCAATTCACATATGTCTTTTTAGCAGGAAAATAGTATTGTGTTCTCTTATGACTTAGCTGGCCACAGGTCGTAGGTAGTTAACAGTGCTGGGCATGAGTTCGACCTTGTGTAGCAGGCTTTAAATCTAACCAGAATGCAGTTGGCTATTCCCATGTCATTTGTGCCATCATTGTACCATGGACACATCTTGCCAGGGCACTCATTATGTAGCTCACTGGGTTTTCTCCGCTGGTACATGCACAGAACATTCCAGCACTGTGAAAGCTAGTTAATAAAGATGAAGATTCCAGGTGAGTACCAGCTTGACTTCTCCATGTTTATCACTCAAGTGTGTACAGCAGGTACCAAGTTCTGAAGAGTAACCAAAAGCAGGGACAGCAGACTGTAATGCTTGGGGGAGAGGGTCTGAGACAACCTGAGAAGATGTAGCTCACACCTGGCACTGGCCTCAAGCTTGCTATACAGCCAAAACCCAAATAAAAACAAAACAAAACAAAACACAATAAAAGCCAGCCTTAGGCATCTTATCAAAGATAAACTAATCTTCTAACCTTCCTTAGCTTAGAACTTGGTCTGTGTCCTTCACCAGTGCTTTAAACGACAGCTTTCAGTAAAGTCACGTCCTTCAAAAATATTGTACCTTTACTTCTGGATAAAATCTTCTAAAGCTGAGGAACTATCCACACCGATTTTCCAGTTAAGGAACATATTCAGGTTGTAAAAGAGGATTATGGCCTCGAAACAGAGTTGTAGTACAGCCTTTGACAAGACGAAACACTTCCTAGCCCAGGAGATAGCTACAAGTCTTCCAAAGTTCCCACTTTCGTGATGGGATCATTACAGTCATTCATCTTCTGTCATTAGTAAGAATGAAGATGACTTCTTCTCAGTAACTACCTCCTAGAAAGCATTTAAAAAAAAAAAAACATAAAACAACTATTTTACTGAGGTTCATCCCCCAAAAAGCAATCACTTGCATTCTTCTGGCAAGTATTTTATGCACTATTTTAAGGAGCTATTTTCCCCAACTCCTTAGGGGTATTTTTTATATTAAAGTATAATAAAGTTAAATATAATATATTCATATATATTTAAATATATATAATATATAAGGTGCTGAATGGGTTAAGTTCTGGGTAAGTGAAATAATCTGTCGTGTGAGGAGTTATCATGGAAGTACCTGATGTCAACCTCAGGCCTCCACATACCCACCCACATGTATCCACACACATGTAAACATTCATAGACACAAAAATAATTTTAAAAAAATGAACAGGGCTGGAAAGATGGCTCAGTGGTTAAGAGCATTGCCTGCTCTTCCAAAGGTCCTGAGTTCAATTCCCGGCAACCACATGGTGGCTCACAATCATCTGGAATGAGGTCTGGTGCCCTCTTCTGGACTGCAGACATACACACAGAATATTGTATACATAATAAATAAATAAATAAATAAATAAATAAATAAATAAATATTTTTAAAAAATGAACAGAAGGCAGGGCGGTGGTGTGGTGGTACATGCCTTTAATCCCAGCACTCGGGAGGCAGAGGTAGGTGAAACCCTGTGAAAGAATTCAAGGTCAGCCTGGGGGAAAACCTCGTCTCAAAAAACAAAACCCAAAAAACAAAACAAAAACAAAAACCCCAAAACAGAAAAATCCAAGGATTTGACTGGGTGGTGGTGGTGCATGCCTTTAATCCCAGCACCTGGGAGACAGAGGCAGATGGATCTCAGTGAGTTCCAGGCCAGGCTGGTCTACAAAGCAAGTTCCAGGACAGCCAAGACTGTTAGACATAGAAACCCTATCTCAAAAACCAAAAGAAAAAAAAAATGCCCAAGGATTTGTTAAGCTATTTTTAACCTATACCTTCAGTCTCAGGTAGGAAAGAAATACATCCACATTTTAAAAATACAATTAGAAATACAGAACCTCTCTCAGGTTGCAATCTGCAAAAGGCTTACTGGACTCAGGATTGGATTGTTGTTTTCTGTGTTACTGTGCAGTAATAACAAAGAAACATCTCTTAAAATAGAAAACAAAATCCAAAACTACACAGAGAAACCCTGTCTGGAAAAATCAAACCAAAACAAACAAAAAAAATGGAAACAAAAAAGCAAAACAAAGAAACAAACAAAAAAACCTGCCAAGATTGCTTTTGTTGTTGAGACTAGTCTCATGCAGTCCAAAGTTGGCCTTGAACACTAAACAGCAAAAAATGACTTTGAAATTCTAATCCTGGCTGGCAAGATAATTCCGTGGGTGATGCCACTTGCTGCCAAACCTGATGACTGAGTCCAATCCCAATACTCACACAAGGAATGGAGAGAACCGACTCCTGCAGGTCACCTTCTGATCTCCGCATGGGCAGTATGGTGTGCACATATAGACATGTGCACACTTGCACACAATACAAAAACTCTCATCCTCCTGCCTCCACCTCAGGTGTGCTGGGATTACAGATGTGTGCCCCCATGCCTAGTCTGAATGACATTGGGGATCAAACCCAGGGCTTTGTGTCTGTTAAGCAAGCACTCAACTGAACCACGTTTTTCTCCACCCACATAAGCCCACTTTGTCCTTTGAGACTGGCCGCTCCCGGACTAACGGCAGTCTTCCCTCCTCCTGCTGGGATTACGTGTGTGTGCTACTATGCCTGGCTATGTTGTTTAAGTTGTTTCTTCTAGGTTTAAAAAGAACCCATAAACTTAAAATAAAACCGTTATTCAAACAAGCAAAAGCTACTTGTTTCCTTACCGCAATGACAGCATTCAGAAATGCAATTTGAACTGAGGATAACCACCCTCTTGAGTCTAGAAAATATACTTTATTTTAATCTGTCTTGAGTGGGTGTTATCTGGAGGACTTTGACATTCTTCCCAGAGCTGAGTGTCGGGGTATACACCTATAACCCCAGCATTTAGGCAGGGGTCACAGGTCTGAATACAACTCTGACTACAGAGACCTTATTTAAAAACAAACAAAAACCTGTCTATCTTTACCTCAACATGATTTACTTATCATTCCATTTACTACTATCCCCCCAAAGTCAGTACATTTTCATCACACAGAATGCGACTACGGGTGCACGGATGATCTCATATCCACAGACATACTTGTATATCTCAGATCGCCAACAATGGTTCCTACTTCTCATCTATAACTGCTAGAAAGAAAAGCACTTTGATCGCCTGATCCCCTTGTTGTATGTACACTACAAACAGGACAGGCATTCAAATGAAAGGGACAGAAGTCAGATGAGCTGGATCTTTAAACATCTTTACAATTTACAAGGAAATAGTCACTAGCACACACTACTTGCTCGTGGAATTTCCACTAAAACAATACACTTGCTCATTCTCCAGCACACCCGTTGTGTCGGACACTTGTGTGAACAACAGCCTTGAAAATGCAAGAAGTACCTGCCAAGTGACCAGGAGACAATGGCGCACTCCCCAGGAAGGAAAAGCAAGCCTGGCCCAGACTGACACAGGTAGAAATCTCGAAGACAACTCTCCTCTTCTCCACCCCCATCCCTGGTTTCTGCTGAAAATGACACCAAGTCTGACTTCATTTTCTCAGGATACTTATTTAAAAATCTGCTTTACATAAACATTCTGAGAACTGGGTAAGCAAACTTCAACTTCCATAATGTCACCACTGGTAATTTTCTTTCAAAAGCATGACTTTGTCCTTGGGCAGTGGGGTGAGGATGGAACTGGATGCAGGGTAGAAACCACACTCAATATAAGCTTAAGGACACAATTTGGTAGGTGAGACAAACAAACCAAACTGTCAACTACTTCTAAGAGGTAAGTGGGGATAGTGGAAAAGGAAAATCTTGGGGGAGCATTTGTCCTTTACTTTAAGGTACAGGACAATACAAGTTGAAATTTGGGGTAGCATGAAGTCCCATTACATGAGTAATAAGAATCAAACTCTTGTTTTTTTACCCTCTACTCTTTTCCCATCATCTATACTTTCCCTTTATGCTCCTTCCAATAAAACCATATTGGTGATATTTTGTTTGTGATCTAACAAATAAAACTTGCCTAATGATCAGAGTGAGGAACAAGCCACCATAGAAGCCAGGCACACACTTTTAATCCCAGCACTCAGAAGGCTGAAGCAGACAGGTGTCTGTGAGTTCAAGGTTATCCTGGGCTACACAAAACCAAAGCAACCTAAAAGAGAATCAGAGCCAGGTGGTGGTGACTCACATCTTTAATCCCAGTACTTGGGAGTCACAGGCCTTTAATCCCAGGACTAGGGATGTGGAGACAGGAAAGGATATGGCTGGGCAGAGAGGGAAATATAATAAAGTGGGACATTCAGTCTGAGGATGTTTTTTAGAGGTAAGAACTAACGGTTGGCTGCTCTGCTTCACTGATCTTCAGGCAAGCTTTGTTAGAACACAAACAAAATATCACCACGACCATATTTCAAGCAAACCCTAGGCACACAGTGATGAGCTGCAAGTGCACTGAAGGCAGTTCCTAGTTTTCCAGGTTCACACGCTTAAGGGAGATACTGAGGAGTCATTGCATTCACATTATATACCAGTGAGAGTCACCTCATTGACAAGATTCTTTTGGGGAAGCTTTTATGGAGTCAGAAGCTATTTAAAAAAAAAAAAAGTAAACAAACACCCGAAGGGATGTGGGAGAAAATGAGGGCTGGCAAGATGGCTCAGTGGTTAAGTCCTCACTTCCAGAGGACTGGGGTTCAATTCTGAGCCCCTACGTGGAGGTTCATAACCACCGACAACTCCAGTCCCAGGAGGTACAAAGCCCTCTTCTGGCAGCACCAGGCATTCATGTGGTGCAGACCTACATGTAGGCAACATCCCCATACACCTAAAAATAAGTAATTTTGAAAAATGAAAACATGCCGGGCGGTGGTGGCGCATGCCTTTAATCCCAGCACTTGTGAAACAGAGGCAGGCGGATCTCTGGGAGTTCGAGGCCAGCCTGGTCTACAAGAGCTAGTTCCGGAACAGGCACCAAAGCTTCAGAGAAACCCTGTCTCGAAGAAAAAGAAAGAAAAAAATGAAAACATTATTTACTCTCAGAGTTCCTAGGCACACTGGTAAGAGAAAAAAGTTGCAAAATATGTGTAATAAAATATAATGTACATAAAAATCTAAACTCCCTAAGACTGTTTATGTGAATAAATATGCATGCAAATATATAAGGAAAAGGTACTAGTCTATACTAACCAGCAGTGGTTACCGTCTGGGAGCGGGTATCAGGGTCCTTCCACATTAGCTCTGCTTTTGTTCCCTTAAAATGTTTATCTGCACAACTAAATATAAGATCAGGAATGCTGGGGGCTGGAGAGATGGCTCAGTGGTTAAGAGCATTGCCTGCTCTTCCAAAGGTCCTGAGTTCAATTCCCAGCAACCACATGGTGGCTCACAACCATCTGCATTGGGGTCTGGTGCCCTCTTCTGGACTGCAGGCATACACACAGACAGAATGTTGTATACATAATAAATAAATATTAAAAATAAAATAAATAAGGTTTTTTTTTAAAAAAAAAAACAGGAATGCTTACATTTCTAATAGTACATTGATAGTTTCCGTAAAATAGCTCACTAGCAAAATCAGCTTCATCAAGAATGAGTTTATCTTTTCCAACTTTGTTCTTTTATCCTATTCCTTACCATCCATTGTTCTTCCCCGGTTCAAATGAAGTAAAGTACATCAGCTTAGTACTTCAAAAAGAAATGACACAGTTGCCAGAAATACCAAAACCAAGAGAAAGGGTAATCTGGAAATAAAAACCATTTAAAAAGTCAACCACAACCTTCTGACTTGTAGCATTTAAGGGATGAAGGTCTTTGGAAGGGTACCATACAACCCAGAGCGGCCATTCTTGTGAAGGACCCAGAACCCATATGATGGCTCGTAACCACTTCTAACCCCCATTCCAAAAGATCTGACCCCCTTTTGACCTGCATGGATACCAGACGTGAATGCATACATGCAAGCCAAACGCCCATAGTCATTTCAAAAGCAAACTTCAAAGACGTCAAGATACTTGGCATGGCTGCTCAGCAAATAAATGCCTGACCACCTTTGATCCCTAGAACCCCATGGTGGGAAGAGAGAACTGACTCCCACACATGTGCTGTGGCTCCCAGGTGTCCATACACACATACACAAAATAGGTAAAGAAATGCGAAAGTTGTGAGAGAAGTTTAAAAGGTGTGAGGCACAGCATTAAGTTGCAGTCTTGGCAAAGACGATACACAACATCCTGGGTAAGCAAAAGTAGTGCTCAGGGTCTACTGAATGGAAGGGTGTCCGTTTAGATGAGAAGCATTTCTGCTCGAAACAGGACGCTCTTTAAAGAACTCAATTTGGGGGCTAGGGATGAAGCTCAGTTGAAGTGTCGGCCTAGCACACACAGAACTCCAGGTTTGATTCCCTGGCACCACACAGACGGACTGCGTGGTGCACAGCACTAAAGAGGTCGAGGCAGGAGGATCAGGAGGAATTCAAGGCCATCCTCAGCTACATAGCAAGTTTACAGCCAGCCTTTTTTCCTTCAATATTATAGTGCTAAAATGCAATTAGAAAAACTGTGCTCAAAACTAAAATTAACTAGTTTTTTTGAAAAGAGAAAGGCCATCAAAGCCAAGACATAAATATAGCATGAACTTTAGTTCATACTACAAAATATATTACTCTGTCACAGGTTTTAAGCACAATACTAACATAGTAGCCTATGATGAGTGGTCCTAATTCTCTGTTACAGGTGTTAAAGAACAACAGCAACATAGTAGCCTATGATGAGTGGTCCTAATTCTCTGTTACAGGTGTTAAAGAACAACAGCAACATAGTAGCCTATGAGGAGTGGTCCTAATACTGTCACAGGTGTTAAAGATAACAGCAACATAGTAGCCTATGATGAGTGGTCCTAACACTGTCACAGGTGTTAAAGACAATAGCAACATAGTAGCCTATGATGAGTTGCCACAAATGTATTACTCTGTAACAGATGTTAATGAACTATAGCAACACAGTAGCCTATGAGTTGCCACAAATGTATTACTCTGTAATAGATATTAATGAACTACAGCATCATAGTAGCCTGTGATGAAGCCAAGCACATGTAACTCAGTGAGTAGCAGCTTTAATTATGAAAACCTGGGCAATGCATTTTGTATTTTAGGAAAGTACATAAAGTCTCTTAATACATAACTGCAAGCTTCCTATTAGTCACTACTATCTACACCTTTTCCTGGAGAGTCTCAAGATTCAAAATGGTCACAAGGACATCAAAAGATAATTTGGAAGTTAAAGGAACAAATCAAACCATGTCAAGAGATAATATAGTTTACCTTTGCAAATGCTACCTCCAATTATCTTCCAATAATTATTAAGGATCCATGGTGTAGAAGACTGATAGCACTTATAAAACAGAAAAGTATAAACTATATGCTAAAAGAAATAAATAGTATCACACTCGTTTAAATGTTCTAATTATTTGGCACATAATGTGTATCTTGCCTTGTCTAGAAAGTATTTGATGACAAAAGAAATGTATTTGTCAAAGTGATGATAAACATTGTTGGGTCAGATAGTTTAATGTATATGTCACTTCTATCTTCTTCTAGTTCCTCAACTTTACCTTTTATTTCTAGAAAACAAAAAAGAAAAAGAGAGAAAAAAAGAAATATCATTGCTCTCTAACACCAAGGGGGGGGACTAATAATTCAGAGCTAATATCTAAAAAAAAAAAAAAGATTTCAATACAGTAATAATCATAATCTTAAGGTATTCTTAGGAGACCCATGAAACAACAAGCATGTATATTTCATAACAAGATGGTACTCATTTCTTTTCAGATTACTGCTTATCCCCAACTGTTGCAGAATACATTTTTAAACACATCCTTCCATAATCATAAAGCAAAACAAGCAGCAAGCTACTCATTACAGAAATAGTGACTGCATACTTAATGAAATTAATGACTGTCTTAAACTAACTTTAGGTTATGTGACATGTATCCACTTGTGGAGAATCAATCCCATCTAGCATCTACTTTCAATATATACCACACAGTGCCTTGTGCCTTTTCCTAGTAGCACAATTATTAGGCGAGGCACACAGATAGAATGGGGAGAAGACAGTGCCAGGGAATCCTTGCTAGTCTCAGCCTGCCATCGCTCTCTTTCCCTTATGTGCAAATGCAGCTGACTGATCTTTCTACTCTTCTTTTTGCTCATTCCACTTAGGCTCTTGCATGCTTCCGAGCACAGCAGGTATACTGTATTTCCTATCTTTGTTACTGAATTAGCATGGATCACAGGCTTAAAGAGAGAATGAAGCGTGTAAGGTGGCAAAGGACAATACAGAGGATAGTTTCTACCCCAGCAATAATTACCTGTAACTCCAGAGCAGAGGCTCCTGTATGGAATTAAGAGTGAAAAACTCAAGCACAGGTCTCCAACGATCAAGTTTAACTTAGTTTAATTCCATCTCTAGTTTAAAAAACAGTATTCTATTCCAACGAGGAAGTGTATTTCCTATCTACAACAGTAGGATTGGCAGCAGTCTTTACTCTTAAAAAAGCCAGCGCATAGGGACAAATCCTCCAATGACTCATGGTTTCTGCTGCCCCTTCTGCCCCTGCATAAACACAACTCCACAGGAACCCAGGGATGGCACAGCACAATCGGCCTGCAATGGGACACAGCTGCAGCTCACTCTCTTGACTCTTTCCATTCTGACCGTCTTCAGGCACATAGCAAAGAGTCAGTGATTGAAATCTGGCAAGGGGGATAAGTAAATAATCTAAACAGAGGGCTCAAAGAACACAATGCTAAGTTAAGTTCCTATTATCTAGATGGTAAGGTGTCAAGTCATTCAACTTTCAGTCTAGATTTAAGCTAGTCCTAAGAATATGGTAGTATTTGCTTAGTGACCATCACCTCCTTGTATTTTCAGAAATGCTTACTAACTGTGTTACTATATTCTAATCCTAGAAAAAGTAAATCCAGGGACCATTCCATCTTATCTTACACACAACATTTACTAGTTTTCCAAGCAAGACAGAAATGGGAAAATAGATATATTAGAACAAGAACAATTTATGTTAATGTCCACAATCTGTTTCTCCTGTGAGCAGTGCCTGATTTTTTTTAAATGAACAAATTTCAGTCCAATGCTAAAAAAAATAAAAAATAAAAAAATAAAAATCCAATGTAGGACTAATTATAAAATAAACAAGAATATGATTTTATAATAAATCTTACCAGCACTGCTGTAACTGTACTATAAAATGCTTCTTCCCATAAAAACTCAAAATAATTCTTATAAAATGAAATACAGCCTTCTATATTCTTTTTTGACAAGCAATGACCACTAAAACATCCTAAGGGATCCAGAAGTGCTGCCTTGGGAGCATCAATCACCACTCAACATGCTATATAAATAAGCCTTGGTCAGTGCTACTACCTGGGACCCCTCTGCTGAGGCCAGTGAACCCATCTCAGGGAAAGCCCTATAAAACACTCAAGTTGTCACAGAAGTGAAACTTGGCAAGCTCCACTCAAATCCTTCTAAGGTAACTGTTCTAAAACAAAATTGGCAGGAGAAACCTTGTTTAATAATAATAATACTAAAAAGGCAAATGCTGCTTTTTGATCGCTGGGATGTAGAGAGGCAAAAAAAAAAAAGGAAAAGAAAAAAAGAAAAAGTGACAACAGTAATAATTCAAGTAAAGTATGTATAAATTTAAACACACCACTTTCGCATTAAGACAAGTGAAGGAGGGTGATGATCGTTATAACAGCGTCAAAAAGCTTAGGTATTATCACCAACGGGTAATTCACTTTACAGTCTCCAATAAGACAATTGTATATACTTTTGCACCTTGCGCTTGTAAAAGCAGATAAAATATTTAATATGTAATTTACAATGTATTTTACCAGCTCAGCATACAGGATGTTTATAGATTATATCAAAGTAGTAGACAGTTAGGGGCCTGTGCAAACCCTGCAAAAATAGAACTTCAGGTATCTGCTAATCAAAAACAAAAACAAAAACAGTATGCTGTTTAGAAGTGATACAATTCAAACTACCACAAAATACAAAGGACTGCAAAAATGTATACCATTCCAACATCATATATAAGTTATTAAATAAAGATCTGATTTAAAAGAATATAAATGAAGCCTTTAAGTAGGTCTTTTCTACATGCATATTATTCCTCATTAAAGAAAAAATATGTAAAAAGGCCATTGGTAATTGCTTTGTTAACATTTGTAGAAAATGCCAATTCTCTGGTCACAAACTCCACTAAGTTTAGCACTTAAGGTCTCTGCAGTGTTATAAACGTAATTTAAAATACTGTTAATTCTATAACTCCATTGGTAAAATGATGTGACTTGGAATATGGCAGTCTTCATGTTCAGGGCAATGATCCACAGTTCCATTTTGTTTTGAGTTTCATAGGTGTGAGCAGCTATCCAGAAGAACAGCACCCTCCACTACCGCTCTGAGCTTGAGGTTCATCGTCGATGATCTGCACACCTCGCCTAGCAGCCCCACCTTGACTAGCGCCGTTGCCTTTAGCTCTCTCGTCCACTTGCGCTGTTTCTATCATTCCTGAAAGCAGAAAGCAAACATGAGTACACCAGTCTTTGGAGTTTTCCCTCTCTGCAAGGCCATTACTCTGCTGCGATAACTAGTTATGAGTTTCAGTCAACAGACACGGTGAATTCTGTGTCAACTCTCAAGACAAATTTTTTTTTCTTTTTTAAATTTATTTATTTATTAAGGATTTCTGCCTCGTCCCCACAACCGCTTCCCATTTCCCTCCCCCTCCCCCGATCAAGTCCCCCTCCCTCATCTGCTCGAAGAGCAATCAGGGTTCCCTGACCTGTGGGAAGCCCAAGGACTGCCCACCTCTATCCAGGTCTCGTAAGGTGAGCATTCAAACTGCCTAGGCTCCCACAAAGCCAGTACGTGCAGTAGGATCAAAAACCCACTGCAATTGTTCTTGAATTCTCAGTATTCCTCATTGTCCGCTATGTTCAGCTAGTCCGGATTTATCCCATGTTTTTTCAGACCTAGGCCAGCTGGCCTTGGTGAGATCCCAATAGAACATCCCCATTGTCTTAGTGTGTGTCAAGACAAATTTTAAGACCTAGAATGCAGAAGGTATAACACCTGGTGCTATAACGGCCACAAAGCAAGCAATAGAAAAAAACATAACACCGTTTTACTGTTTGCATGACACACTGTGTACTCTAAGTATTATCTCGAGATTTTTCAAACAAATCAGAAACAGGCTAAAGTTCAAGTTATTCTTAGCACAAGAGATTAAATTTGGAGCACAGGACTTCTTTAAGAAAATGGTAGGGCTGGAGAGATAGCTCAGCAGTTAAGAGCATTGCCTGCTCTTCCAAAGGTCCTGAGTTCAATTCCCAGCAACCACATGGTGGCTCACAACCATCTATAATGAGGTCTGGCACCTTCTTCTGGCCTTCTTCAGGCATACATGCAAGAAGAATATTGTATACATAATAAATATTTTTTAAAAAATGGTACTTGAGGGGATGGAGAGACGGCTCAGTGGTTAACAGAGCACACTGCTCTTGTAGAAGAACCAGGTCCTACATCTGGAAGCTCCTCTGGTTTCCTCCAACACTCATGTGCACATATCCACACACAGACATACACTTAAACATGTGTATAATTAAAAATAATACATATACTAAACCAAATGGTTTTTGAAAGAGTACAAAGAACTTAAGGGGTGGAGAGGGGTTCAGCAGTTAAGAGTGTTCCAAAACCATAAAGACATGGTGCTTGGATCCCAGCTCCCACATAAGGAGTTAGGTTTTCCAAAAGAAGTCTACTGATTTGCATGGGGACAGAGACAGGAGGATAGCTGGGACTTACTGTTTCTTAGCTGGTTTCTACCCTAACCAAGAAAATGTAGTTTTTGGTTCAAAGAGAAACTCCTAACTACAAAGACAAGGGTGGAGAACGGCAGGAGAGAGGGCATCCACTGCCCTCTTCTGGTCTCTTTTGGCACACATAGACACACACAAAAATGAATCTTAAAACAAATAAAAAGATGCAGGAGCTTCACAGTTGAAGTAACTTATATAAACAAATGTATACATGCAAGAGAAAGAGAGAGAGAGAGACATTCATGTGCATGGTAAGTAGTATAAAACTACACGAATTAGGTGTAGTGGTAAATGCCTTCAATTCCAGCACTCAGGTAGATTTCTGTGTGTCCAGGCCAGTCAGAGTTACATGACAAGAAACAAAACAAAACAACACAACACATCAAAACTCACATGAGTCCTGACAGTGAACAGCTGGGCGCTGGGAGCATGTGCCTGTAATCCTATTATTTGGGGGCTGCCAACAGGAGGATGAGGAGTTCAAAGACAGTCTCTGCTACACAGAGCTCACTACATGAAGCTCTATCTCACACAAGGGGACAGAGGGGGAGAGGGAGGAATTTTTGTGATTGTTGGCTTAGACAGAGATTTCTTATAAAAGAAAACACACATTCATAAGAAACAAAGAAAAACTGACAAATTGAACTTTATTGAAAAGTAAAATGTCTCCTTTTTGAGAAAAAGTTTACAAGAATGAAAATTCAAGACACTGACACAAGAACTTCTGCAGAATACTTAATCAACAAGATGAAGGAAGAAGAGTGGGCAAGTCTTTAAAACAGTAAGTGCCCAAAAGTCTGTGCAGGGCACGGGTCGTGAAGAACACTCTCAAGCTGGGGTGAGCCAGACACTGCAGTGAGAGGAAGTGACATAGTACAGAACCCTGCTTCTCCTTATTTAGTCAGCCTTTCAAGTTTTCCATTTCTAGGTATGTTTTAGAATGTATGAAATGGATTTATATTAGTATCCATGTTAGAGGATTTTAAAATGAATATATGGAGAATAAATATCTTAAGGCATGAGACTTATCTGAAACCTTTTATTTGAAGTATGAGCTGAAACGTGAACTTCAGGCCATAGCCAACTACACCAAAGTGTGTTTTGCACAGACCCTCACAGCAACGGTTATACACTGCGCTGGCACTCAGACCTAGTACACATCAGAATCATACGGAAGGCTTCTTACAGACTGTGCCCCCTCCAGACATTTGATTCAGTAGGTTTGGGAATGGAAGCTGCATTTCTGGTAATCTCAAGCGATGCTAAAGCTGCTGACTAGTAGAGACCTTTTATTCTAGAGGAATTATGAATGACTTCAGAGTCTCAAGTAAAATTTACCCCAAAGTTTGTGTACACATATTTTTTTTCTAGAGCCAAAAACCAGTTTCATCAAATCCTCAAGAAAATGAGGCCCACAAATTTAAAGACTGCAGTTTGACAATCACTCACTATTATCCCACAGACTAACATTCTCCTAAATGTAAGCATTGTAGTGGTAACATGAGAAACGAACGTCAGGTTGCACTTAAAAAGAAACTTGTTTTTCTTTTCTAAGAAAACCTTTTAACATGAAACCTTCAAACATATAAAAATAGAGAAAAGGAGCCTAGCAAAAACCCATCCCCTCATTTTACCCACATTCTAATTGTCTCTACTGCTGTTTTGAATCAAGCTCCAGACACATTTTATTCATGGATTACTTTAATATGCACCTCTAAAATAGAATTTTCTAATGCTTAAACATTTATAATGACACCTAAAAAGACTAACCTTTATGTTTTAATAACAAAATTCAGTGCACATTCATGTACTGATTGTCTTCAAAAATGTTTTTCTTCACTAATCTGTTAATCAAGATCCAAATATGGTCCACCCACTCCAACAAATTGTTATGGCTGTTAAATATGGGTTCCTTTTTTTCATTTAAAAAAAAATGGGTATGTAGAACAGAGATCCACCTTAGATGTCACCCACTTTATCCTTTGAGAAAGGTTTTCACCAGGTTTTGAGCTTGCTGAGTTGCTTAAGCTAGCTGGTCAATGAGCCCCAGGGACCCAACTCCACAGTATGGGGTGGGGGTGGGCTCATAAACACATGCTGCCACTGCTGTGGGTGCTGGGAATCAAACTCAGGTTGTCACAGCTAACTATTGCTTCAGCCGCTTCCGTGTGTTTTAATACACATAGTCTGCTGCTTTTTAAAAACTAATCACACACACATTTTAAATACAGTTAGCAGACATCAAACAATGATTTCAAAACCATTAGTTTATTGCTTAAAACAGATAAAAATACCTAAGATTTTAAAACACGAACCACACAAATACCAAGTAAAAATAGTACAGATAGGTCTAAAAAAAATTCCTGCTTTCATTGCTGAAATGGGCAAAATATCACTCCAGAAAAATTAACAATATTTTTTTTTTTTTGGAGTCAGGGTCTGGATCAGGCTAACCTCAAACTCAGATCCACCTGCCCCAGCCTTTAGGGTGCTGGGATTAAAGGTGTGTGCCACAACTCCTGGCTAGAAACATTAATAGCTGTTTGTAAAAGCCACTTGTAAACATACTTTAGACAGCATACATACTTTTACAGAGGTCAAGGAAGAGCTCCTCGATTCCTTTGTTTTGTTTAGCGGAAGTATGATAATGTTTTGCTCCCACAGAATCTGCATACCTTAAAAAAGAAAAAAATATCAGTCACTGACATGAAGCCCTTGAAGCTTTCTGCAACTGCAATTTTAGTGACTAAGTTTACCTTTATTTTTTTTTTAAATATTTATTTACTTATTATGTATACAATATTCAGTTTGTGTGTGTGCCTGCAGGCCAGAAGAGGGCACCAGACCTCATTACAGATGGTTGTGAGCCACCATGTGGTTGCTGGGAATTGAACTCAGGACCTTTGGAAGAGCAGGCAGTGCTCTTAACCGCTGAGCCATCTCTCCAGCCCTAAGTTTACCTTTATTGATTTACTAACTTAACCAATTTTTGTTACGTTAAGATTATTTAGGTATTTAATTTCTCTATATATTGAACCAAATTAGGGGGAAAAAAACAGAACATAAAAAATGTTGATACAGTCATCTGGAACTGAAATACTTGGTTTTTGTGGCCTCCAACCATTTAATCTTGATAGCCTGTTCTCACACCAGCCTTTCAATTTCAGTGAAATCAAAAGAGAAATGGAGAGAGGACTATCTGCTCTTGCCAGATGTTCAGCATCTCACCGTACAAATACGCTTCCCGAGAACAAGAGTTCAGTCCACCAAGGCAGACTGTGAGAGTTTGGTGCACACCCTGAGGGGTCAAAGCTAACTGTCAAAGCCCACAGGAAGCAGGTGGCGCTGCTGGGGAGCAATGGGAACGCGGGGGGGGGGGGGGGGGGGGGGGGGGGGGAAGCATGACACTTACGACTCTGCTTCTTGGATGGAAACGTGTCTCTCCTTTTCCAAGTCTATTTTATTACCTAATGTGAAGGAAGGAAACACTGATCTTAATAATGATTTATTTTTAATACAATTAGACAGTAATAAATATATAATTGTAACTAATTATTTGAAAAAATGACAAGAATTCCCCTCAGATTTCTAAATGTCTCAATCACAAAGATGTGAGAGCTGTTCATGACCATCAGGCCTGTGTCTCACCGCCTGCAACAGGGCAGCCTGCTCTCTTCCAAGGAGAAGGGCACTGCTCTTGAATACAGGGACAGCAGGGGCTAAGATTCATTAGGAAGTACAATGATGTTTTATTAAGGTATATAGACATTTTCCCCTTTTTTTATATACTTGTTTTTAATTGAGCTGTACATTTTCCCCACTTCCCTTCCTTCCTCCCTTCTCCTCGTCCATCTTCCCCTCTTCCCCCCATACTCCCAATTTAAAATTCTTTATTCCCCAATCAACTTTAAACCAATCATTAATTAACTATAACTCTTGATTTACTAAAATATATCAAGTTTGCATCTTGGGCACTAAAAGGGTACTCTTCCTTGATGACCTGAACTAGTTAAAGGAAAAAATTTTAATGTATGAATTTTTAAGTATCCCTCCACCAGAGATTAAGTACATTGTTTATAAAACAATTTTAGTGACCTTTCAGAACTTAATATATACATGTCACATAGATTTGAAATTACTGAAAATAAGTTTAGTCTTTCTTAAACAATGGAGCTACGCTAAGATTTTTCTGAGAAGCAAACAGATCCTTATTGAGTACTGGACAGAAGTTAAGATGACCTGGGTGGATACAGAGTAAAGGTCAGAGAAACAACAAACAGATGGAGGCGGGAGGCAGCAGAAGGAAGCATGCTTTAATCAAATGGTTCCATTTCTTCCATTTTAACTTTTAGACAGAATAAATAAACCTTATAAAGTAATGAGCAAAGCACCCAATGAAAGATGAAGTGTTCATCAAAAAGAAATGCAAGTCACGAGGTGCTATATACTGAAGATCTCAAAAAACCTGAGCTCTTAATAGCTGGTAGCTGCAACAAGCTATCTGTCCGCATTGCCCATGGATGAGAGTGTGAGAGGGTAAATATTAAAGTCAGTGAGCTCCAACTGACTCAGCTTTGAGTCCTATTCTCTGAACAGATATACTCAGCTGCGAGTACTACATTAATTTCACTTTCTACATTGTGGTCTGCCAATAAAATTCAATCAAATATTATAGCCAGTATACTGAACAGTAACCAGATACAGCAAGCCATTTATCCTATAAATACAAGTAGCACCACCGGGTGTCAGGTGTCTCCTATAACACTTCATTACAGTGGAGAGATGGCTCAGTGGTGAAGAGGACACATTGCTCTTCCAGAGGACCTGAGTTCACTTCTTGCCCCCACGTAGGTTCACAACTAACTGTAATTCTACCTCCAGGAAGGGAAGAGCCTGGGGCCTTCATGGGTACCTGCACTCACATGTACATAATACTTGCCCCCAACATACACAGAATTAAAAATAATAAAAACAAATCTAGCCAGATGTAGTGGCATATACCTTTAATCCCAGAACTCAGAAGGCAGAGGGAGACAGATCTCTGAGGTCCAGGCTAGCCAAACCTACATAATGAGTGTCTTTGTCTTTCTGTCTCTCTCTACATAAGTGTGTGCTTTATGTTTTACACACACACACACACACACATATTTAAATAATTTCATTATATTAGAAAAAAATTGGGAAAGCATGACTGAACAATACTTCTAAAAAGAAGATAAAGGTTTTGTTAGCTATAATCTACATAAAAGAAGCCATGAGTTGACTTGACTGTTAAAATATGGAAGCCTTGAGCTGGGCACGTTTAGGACTATAATCCCTATAACTCCTGTATTCCTGGGAGTCTAACATTGTACCTCATGACGAGCTAGCAGCCCTTGAACACCTCAAGAACAGTTGTGAAGTACAGTGAGCCTGTGATTCCTCTGGAAGAGCAAACAGCAGTGGAGAAATACCTCATTGTCACAATGCATGACTCAGAGGGCAAGGGTCAGACATCATTTTGAGAGAACCTGTCTGATAATGAGGTACCCTGAGAATGGGCAACAACCACAAGATACAAGATAGAGGAGCTAATTTAATTTGCAATGATCCCACAGCAAGGGAGCCCTAGAAGGCAATGCAGAAAAAAGGGTCAGATGCTGACCAGTACCCAAGGCAGGAGGCCCATGCCAGGAAGAAAAGTTGACAGAATCCATCTCATGTACCGAGAATAACCTGGCAGTATGACGGGCCCTAGCGTAAGAGTGGTGAAGTAGAGCAGCCTCCGGAGTCATCCATCCTCAGCTACTGCTATACTCTGATCAATGAAGCTCCACTGGGCTGCTGACACCCACAGCTGCATCCTGCCAGCAGGGCAGTGGTTCTTAAGAATGGATTCACAGGTCCTCAGACTTTGCACATTTGAGTGATGTGGTTGCTTCCTATGATCTCCACACACTTGGGGGACAACCCTGAGCTAGGAGAGCCGCCCTGGGAACTGTGTGCTAGAGAGCCAAGAGCTCCTGACCAACCCTCAGAATGCAAAGCCAAGTGTTGCTAGCTGAGGGCCATCATACAAAGAGACTAGGCTGGTTGGCACCGGCACCAGTGAATGTCAGACACTTGTAATGTGCAGGCTCAACAGCAGCACAAACAGGAGGAGAGGTGAGAGCCCGCAAGCTCAAGCCCCTCCTCCCTACATAAGTGGAATTCTTTACTTTTTGAAAATCAAGAAAGAAGCTGTTCCAATACTTATCTGTTCATACCTTTCTCTTTTTATTATTATTTTTTTTGTTTTATTTTTTTGAGACAGGTTTCTCTGTAGCTTTGGAGCTTTATCCTGGCACTTGCTCTGTAGACTAGGCTGGCCTCAAACTCAAAGATTCACCTGCTTCTGCCTCCCGAGTGCTGCACCAACACTACCTGGCTTTATTATATCTTTTAAAAAGATTTAATTATTTATTATTCATAATGTGTGTGCCTGTATTAGTATATGTACATATACTAATGTGGGTGTGTGTGCAGGTGCCCACAGGTCAGAGGCCATTAGCAAAAGCCGTTAAGTACTATTTAAAAAGGTCCTCTCTTTATTACATCATAAGCAGCACTTTTGCTACACTTCTAAAGCTTTTCTATTCCCTTCTGTACAAGCCATCTATTTAGGCTCATTATTTATCATTATTGGCAATACTGCCCCACCACTGTCTGCTCCATATCCTCCACTCTCCACAACACACACTTTCTCTCTCTACTATACTTTTAGCAGAATGGAGGAATTCACTAATAACATTACAGAAGAAAATTTCAAAAATCTTACGAAATGGACTTCCAAATTCAATTAGTATTTAGAACCCCAAATAGACAGAACAATAAAACAGAATTAAAAGACAATGAACGTGAAAGAAGATCTCAAGTTAGAGGCTAAGGAGACAAATGAGAAAGTAACTACATATGACATAAAAGTGCGAGAGGGGACTACCTGTATGTGGGACAGCAGCAAGGACATGACCACCAGGGGCAGGGTGGGTAAAGCCATAAGGGAGAGGGATAAATAGAACACAGTACAATGGCATGCACACAGGAGAGCACCACAGTGAACCTCACTACAGGATATGCTAGCCTTTAAAGCAGACACAAACTTGAAAACAAACAGTTCTCTTAAAAAGTGGAGGTGCACACCTGCGATGCTGGCTGTCAGGAGACCAAGACAGAGGATCGTGCTAAGTTCAAGGCAAGCCTGGGCTATACAGCTAGACTTAGTCTCAAAAAGCCTAAACAGTAAGCATAGGTTACAGCGATTAAGAGGAGGCCAACAGGAAGAACACAGCGGAAGTCTTCGCGAAGAGTCATGAGATGGTGTAGGTGGGATTCTTCCACTGTGTCAGGTCAGACATAGTGCCGCAAGGACAGCGTGTCCTAGACTAAAACAAGAAACCGCTGGAACACATCCGCGGAGTTAACTAACACCTAGTCCACGAACATCTGATCTAATACACCTGGAGGAAGTAACCCTCCTGACCCCCTTCTTAACTCTTCCACACTCTCCAGGTCATCCTAAGGACAAGAAAATGCAGGAATAAGGTAAATGAGTTCTTAAAATTGTTCTAAATTTCATGTCAAACTTGCCAGGAGATAGAAAAACTTGTATCTCATGCTCCCCATTAATAAACTGTGTTATATAAAGATTACTCAACTTCTTTAACTTTCCATATATATATAAATAATTCTGCTCTTCAGAAAGATAACAAAATATCATAAAAAAATTAATCTTCAGTTACTTACCTACTGTGTTAGAGTGACCCCTTGTGCTACACAAAGCCATACAAATCTCATTAACAACTAGCTAAAACTTTGTCCTCAAATTCCTATGTGATCTATTACTCTAGTGTTCCTGTCTCACGGATCCCTGCTTGACTAATTCCTCAAATGTAAAATAAGAAGGAGCAAATCATTTCTCTTCTCTCTTCCCTAGAACTCATACTTTGGTAGGAGACCATACAGTTACCCATCTAAAGGTAATAATATGTATGAATGGTAAATTCCAGTTATGAATAAATTCCTGGGGCTAAGAGTAGTATTTTCCCATGCAGATCACTCCATTGCTTCAATTTCCAAAATAACCACCGCTTTTATCCTCCACTAAATTATCCTGGCTTCAGAGTTGGAGAGATAACTCAGTGGTTAAGAGCACTTGCTCTTCTTCCAGAGAACTTGTGTTCACTTTCCAACAGCCACGTGATGGCTCACAACCACCTGTAGCTCTAGTTCTATGGGGTCTGAAAACGTGTTCTTACTTCATGGATGCGGGGGGGCTGGAGAGGTGGCTCAGAGGTTAAGAGCACTGGCTGCTCTTCCAGAGGTCCTGAGTTCAATTCCCAGCAACCACATGGTGGCTCACAACCATCTGTAATGAGATCTGGTGTCTCTTCTGGTGAATATATGTTAACAGAACATTGTATGCATAGTAAATAAATCTTAAAAAAAAAGTTTGGCTTTACTTCATGGATGCCAGGCAAGCATATGGTGCACGGACATACATGCAGCCAAATGCCCATCAACAGACATTTTTAAAAATAAAAAGTTAAGAAATAAAGGTTTTTTGCCACCATGCCTGGTCTGGCCACTTACACACACACGAAAAAAAAAAGTAAGAAAAACTACAAAAACAAACTATTCTGGTTTCTCCAAGCTCAGTCTTATTATTATGAGCCACAAAAGCAAAAGCCAGCATCATCTTTGGCAGCTGTTTGATGCCAGGTAAGTACATATCCAGGACCCCACTTCCCTGCAATTCCCCTGTAATGTCCAGGACCCCACTTCCCTGCGATTCCCCTGTAATGACAAGGACCCCTCTTCCCTGGGATTTTCCTATAATGTCCAGGACCCCACTTCCCTGCGATTCCCCTGTAATGACCAGGACCCCACTTCCCTGGGATTCCTCTGTAGTGTCCAGGACCCCACTTCCCTGGGATTCCTCTGTAGTGTCCAGGACCCCACTTCCCTGGGATTCCTCTGTAGTGTCCAGGACCCCACTTCCCTGGGATTCTCCTATAATGTCCAGGACCCCACTTCCCTGCGATTCCCCTGTAGTGTCCAGGACCCTGCTTCCCTGCGATTCCCCTGTAATGTCCAGGACCCCACTTCGCTGTAAAGCCCTCAGGGTTATAAGGGTTTTATAATGGTGCCGACTACATACGCATCACTATTTCTAATATATGCTCCCCACTCAGTAACTGTTAAATTAGAGAAATATTTTTTTAAAAAGGGACCCGAAGAGAAAGTCTAAAGTCTAAGACTGGGGGCTGGAGAGATGGCTCAGAGGTTAAGAGCATTGCCTGCTCTTCCAAAGGTTCTGAGTTCAATTCCCAGCAACCACATGGTGGCTCACAACCATCTGTAATGGGGTCTAGTGCCCTCCTCTGGCCTGCAGGCATACACACAGACAGAATATTGTATACATAATAAATAAGTAAATAAATAAATATTTAAAAAAAAATAAAAATAAAATAAAGTCTAAGACTGGTCTTAGAGGTCTTTTATTTACTATTCCAGAATCATGAACTACCTATGTTCTTGAAGTCAGTCTGTTCTCAATTTAAAAAAATGTGTACAATTAAGTGGACACACAAGAACTGGCTCACTTAAAGCAGTTCTTATACTCTTCCTTTTCTTTTTTTAAAGAGCTAAAACTTCTGGTGAAAAGGTAAATGATGAAGCAAGCCTGGGACCCTCACTAGGTCCTAGGGGTATCCCTTGAAATGTAGCGCTTAAGTCTGCTGGAAAAGTCAACCCCAAGTCTAAAAGAGAAACACTAAAATGTCATAATTCTTTGGTCCTGCTATTTTTTTTTTTTTTTTTTTTTTGGTTTTTCGAGACAGGGTTTCTCTGTGGTTTGGAGCCTGTCCTGGAACTAGCTCTTGTAGACCAGGCTGGTCTCAAACTCACAGAGATCCGCCTGCCTCTGCCTCCCGAGTGCTGGGATTAAAGGCATGCGCCACCATCGCCCGGCTTCCTGCTATCTCTTTAAAAAAAAAATTATTTGTTTATTTTGTCTTTAACCAGGAGAGAAAGGACCAATACTTACCAACTATACACAAACAGATTTCATTTCCCAACATTTTCCTTAGCTCTTTGACCCAGTTTTTTACCTGTGTACACAAAAGAGTAAACATGACAACAAATCCTGCTGGAGTTAGTACACCTAAAGCCCATGGGTATACAAAAACATACCTCTGACTACAAATTTTTACATATTTTTCAGACATCCAAGCAAAGCTATTTGCCAGAACCAAACTTTGTCAAGTACAGATCTGGTATTAAGATACTTGTAACAGAGTCACTTCGGATTTAGAAAGGTATGACCATAGCATTTTTGATCAAGCCCCAATTGATTCCTATTAGACACCTTTTTGTTAAAGACTTAAGGAGAAAAATAAGTGTAAGGGTACTAAAAAAGTGTGCATTGCAAAATAAATGTTCACTATTTATTATCCAATAAAAGTTTTCAGTTGGCACTGACATTGTGGCTGAAATATCCCTTTGCTATGAGGCTGGTTGTGTCTGATTATGTGACTGTGTAGTGAAGTTCCTGGCCTCTACCAAGAGAAGGCAGCATCACTCTCCCACAGTCTCGAGATTTTTGTCATCCATGGTGCAAATGTCTAGTATAAGATAATTGCCCACTAAGGAAGAAGCTCAGCCCTGGACACAGCTGAATAGAAACTGGAATTACTGATACTAATCTTTTAGATATTGTAATACAATAATGGGATTATACTCAGACAGCATGATAAGGAACAAACCAGGACACCTGCTTTCAATTTTTACAGTAAAATTTAATTTATATGTAATCAAGTCTCATGAAACATATATACCCTCCATAAAACAATGCACATTTGTAAGTTAGAAAAATTTCATTATTTTGGGGTGAGCATTTACTGTGCATCTGGATCTATAAAATGAGTGTTCTACACTGTTATTCTCTACAAGAATGCAGAACTATTAATTATTATAAAAGCAAAGGTAATTATTTTTATCTTATAATAAACCACAATTCTCTCAGTACAGCTCAATTTAGTTGATTTCACATGAGAAATAGATGATAGAACGGTAAATGTATATCTTCAATATGAACTAAATATTTTGGTAAATAATGGTCACCAATTATGCTTATTTATGTATGCTTTACTGTTTAAAAACTAGTCACTGGTGGACGCAGACATATTAATAGAGATCAAAAACAAACAAATATAAAACCAGTGTGGTTCTTCTAATTAAGTCATCTATGAAAAAATACCTTCTGAAAAGAATCTTCATCCGTTATATCGTAAACTAAAATAGCTCCGTTAGAATCGCGGTAGTAAATTGGACCCAATGCATGGAATCTCTCTTGACCTGCTGTATCCTAATAAAGAATAAATGCTTATTAGATCAAAAGAAAAAAGCACATGGCTGCTATTTTAACTACAGTGAACTTTTAATTATTGGAATGGAGGTCATAAAGTCACAGATAACTCCAAACTAAAAGAAACAAAACACGTTAAAGAATACCCTAATGTTTAAACGTCATATGATGCTGCTCCTGAGACCTCCTGTCCCCACTAAAACAGCAGCTCAGTGCTGCATGGTTAAAGCAGTGGGAACAGTCCCTGCCTACACTGAGGATCTCGGGAATGTTAGAAGAGGGCACACATCAGGACTACTAGCTACTCCTAGCAGGCTGCCCCATCAACTCTATCCTTGCTGCAAATGAAAAAATTATAGCAGCAATATGTAGATAGAAAGCTACATTCCAAATATAATTCTTAACTAGATTTTAGGAACTTTTTAATTAAGGAAATGGCTTTGGCTAACTAGCTTATTTATTTACTTTTAAAAAACAAACTCTGAAGTCCAAATTCCTGTTCCTCCAGTCAGTTAATTAGAGTATTTCTGAAGCCAAGCATAGTGATGCACCTTTAATTCAGCATTCAAGAGGCGGGGGTAGGAGGATCTCTGTGAATTTGGGGTCAGCATGGTCTACAGAGTGAATTCAGGACAACCAGAGTGACATAGTAAGACCCTGTCTCAAAACAAACAAAAATAATATTTCTGAATACTTACCCATATGGCAAGGTTTACTCTTTTCCCACCAATATTTAACTTCTTTGTTAAGAAAGATGCCTAAAATAAGAGAAGTATATGTTAAAAATGTTTTATATAAAATAATGTCCTTCACCCTAACTCTACATTAATGAACGAGTCATCCTCATGTCAACTTAGATTGCCTGACAGCAAAGGCAATCATTCAATTTTTAATGTATGGCCAACTATTATTTTCATTAAAGACAAAATATTATGCATATTCTAAGGAAGTGTATCTTGTTTTATGAACACAAATTACCAAAACTCTAAAAGAATATAAGAAAAGTTGAGGATGCAGTAAACATCCCTAGGAGATCCTCAGTGGGTAAAGCACTTCTCATCAAATGTGAGAACCTGGCACGATGACCTGAATTCTCATTCCCAGAATCTACTTAGACATATGCATGTCTACAATCAAGGCACACCTAAAGTAAGATGGGATACAATGGGAAAATCCCAGCCTCTCTGTGTAGCTGGCCTGGCCTACACAATAAATACCAACAAAAGTATCATCTCAAAATGAGCTGAAGTCAAGGACTGACAACCAAATTTGTCTTCTGACTCCCACACATTGTGCTACACACATACACACCTGCATACAACATACACAAATACATACTGTAGGGGCTGGAGAGATGGCTCAGTGGTTAAGAGCATTGCCTGCTCTTCCAAAGGTCCTGAGTTCAATTCCCAGCAACCACATGGTGGCTCACAACCATCTGTAATAAGGTCTGGTGCCCTCTTCTGGCCTGCAGGCATATACACAGATAGACTATTGTATACATAACAAATCAATAAATAAATATTAAAAAACAAATACATACTGTAAAAAAATTAATGTTGAAACAGAGTCTCTGGGTAGTCCTAGCTGACCTAGAATTCACAAAGATTCTCCTGCCTCTGCCTCCCAAATTTAAGGTGTCTGCCACCATATCGCTCCCCACATTTAAAAAAAATAATAAAACACCCATAAATACACAAAGAAAATGGTGCCTGCTTTTTATGTTTTTTTTTTCCTTTCTGTATAGGCAACAATTTTCCCTAAAGCATTTACTTATTTACTGATTAAAAAGAATATCTAGAAGATTCCTGAGATATCTAACATTGCTCGAGACGGTTCTGTGTCTACAATTCAACACATATCTCTGCCAAAGAAATGAAAGGACATGGCCCCATGCTTTGCAGGGGAGCTTAGTCTACTAGAGAATGACTGTACAGAGAACACAATTTTTGCTATGCTGACTGAAACAGAGGATCCTGTCAATGATTATAAGGGGCACGCTGAGAAAGGAAGTTCAGTGCTTGCCAGGATGCGTTAAGGTAATGAATGATCTCTCCACTAGGTGCAGCTGGAATTTTTCCTAACCATAAACAAAACCACTGAAACCTAAAACAAATGAGGTCACCCTCAGGGGAGCTTCCAGTTGGTATAGTTAATGCCAGAGTACGAACACATAAATGAGCAAGGGCTAAATCAAAAGATCCTAGATTGTGGCTCAGAGTGGTCTCAGCAAACAAAGGTGCTTTTCTCAAGGCAGACAACCTGATTCAATCCCAGAGACCACATGGATTTTTTTTTAAAGCTCCTATGAAGGGGCTGGGGAGATGGCTAGTGGTTAAGAGCACTTTGTTCTTGCAGAAGACCTGGGTTCAATCCCTGCCCTAAACTGCGGATCTCTGTAATGCAGAAGAGGGCACACATCAGGACTACTTGCTAACACGTGCCCAGCACCCACATAGTAGATCACAACCATCTGTAACTCCCATTCTAAAGGATATTGCACCCTCTTCTGACCTCCATGGGCACCGGGAATGTATATGTGGTACATAGCTATACATGTGAGTAAAAAGCCCATATGCACAAATAAATCTTAAAAAAATTAAAAGAAAAACCCCAAGGGTATAAACTTGGCATTGTAAACTTTCACTTTTTCTCTTCTGAGACAAAGTCTCACATATTCCAGGCTGGTCTCAAACTCACAATGTAGACAAGGATGACTTGAACTCCTGACCCTCCTGCCTCTATCTCCCACGTGCTGAGATTACTTGTGTAGCACAATCACCATGGCTTATTATCAAACCTCAGGTTTCAAACATGGTAGGCAGGGACTCTACCAAATGAACCATATCCTTGTAGGTCTTAATAAAACCTGTCCTAAAAATATTAGCTGCCCCCCAAATCAGGCAGATCTGGAAAATAGTATATAACACTTTCTAAATTTCATAATATATACGAGCACCTTACAATTCTGTCGAAAGGCAGCTGGCTAAGTGCACTTACACAAGCATCCCCTAAATCATTTGCCCTCTCTCTCACTCCTCAATTTCTTCTTTATAAAACTAAACATCTTCTTCCCTAAAGAAGTCTCTATCCTAAGAAGCACCTGCAAAGAAAGCACACCAGGGCATGGAGAATCACTAAAGGGTTAAGACCTTTTAAGAGAATGTGGGATTAGAGGTTGGATTAAGGATGAGACCAGACTGGAAAACAGAACTCTACTACAAAGTTAAAGACAAAACCAAACAGAACTCAAACGATGAAGACATAGGACAGAATGAAGAATAAACGAAGACCAATAAGGTATGGGAGCACATGCCTGTAATCTTGGTTCTTGAGAAGGCTGAGGCAGGAGGATAAACTCAAAGTTAGCCTGGTTATACAGTGAGAGCCTGTCTCAAACAGAATAACTTATCAAACAGGAAATGTACCCAGAGGCCAGAATTAGTTAGCATGTTTTTAAAAGGAAGAGAACAGAGTTCAGAGCTGTGGCAAAGCAGTCACATGCATGCAAGTTTATCTACAGAGAGGAAAATGCAGAAGGCAAAAGAGGTGAGCATGGCAAATTTCTGACAAGGAGAAGCGTGTGCTCCAAGTGTGCTGTGGCACTCCAGGGAAGATCAGAACCCAGAACCGCCTTTGAATTCAGTGACTGCGGTGTCCATAGATAGGATAAACGGCAGAGTTGAGATAAACATGGGAATAGCTGCTTCCAAGAGACAAGCTACAGTACTGCAGATAGTAAGTAAAAAATAGATTATATTGAAAAGGACCAAAAATAAAATAAAATAACTTAAATGGTAAAATAGAAAACCTTGGAATATGAGAAGGCCACAAATTAAAATAAGACAAATTAATAAAAGATTTCTCCCACTTTGTAGCACAGAAGCTAAGAAAATTATTTTTAATTTGAATCTCACTTTGCTTTTTACCAGATATTTAATTTACTTGATTTCAACCCTTCCTAATATGGTTTTTAAATATCAGTGCCTTGTAGAAGAAATGTAAACTCTGAATCCTAGCCAAATTCTATGACTCTTTATCAAATATATCTATAAAACTAAATGAATTGATCTTCCCTGCAAATTTGCTTTCCATCTTTCCAACCAGTGTGTAGATGTGTACATGTGTGTGCATGCATGTGCATGTTTAAAGACAGGGTCTTAGCACACTGCACAGGTTAGTACTGATTTCCAAGATTTGTTCCTCCTGTCTTAGCTTCCTCAGAGGCCATGACTACAGGCGCACACCACTGTGCCAAGCAATCTCTAAGGGTTAGAATTTTAGAAACAGCTTCTTCCCTTCCAGCCAATATCCTGCCCCCAAACCTCCCAAGTCTAGTCTTCATATTTTCTGAGGAATTCTATGAATTCTATGACACTCTGACATCACAGCAGGTCATTTGCTCTCCCCCTATAAACTGGCTTTATTCTGCATGTAAAATTATCTTCCCCGTGCCTCTTGATATGATTCACATATTTCACACTGGACTTTCTGGGAACCTAAGCTGTAACACATGGAATATACTGTCTTGCACTATAACTTATCTTTTCAGGATATAAGAATTCTACTAGCTAGGTTACATTTTTTTATCCAGTCTTTTTAGACTAAATTAAAATGGGCAATATTTTAATAGCTTTTCAAATTAACTTATTTAATTCTCAAAACATGCTGTAAGCCAGAGGTAATTACTACACAAACATTTTAGGCATGGAGATTATTAAGACTCAAGGAGTGTCTTGCTCATGGTTACACAAGTATCAAGTAAGAGCTACAGTCCAGACAGTCTAAGAACACCCTAAACCACTAGACTTGGTACCTCCCAGGCTGGCATCTGAACTGACACTGCTAGGTCAGGAGCTGGACACATAATCTCTGCTCATTTTACCGCATTCTTAGTTTTCAGTATTTTATATGTATTTTTAAGAGCAAATACTGTTTTTGAAATACAATTATAGGTTTAATGTAACATCAGAATACCAGCAAATAATCAAAGGTCTGACATTTGTCTGTTTAAATTAGTTTCACAAAAACATACACTTAATTTAGCCAGATTATTAAACTCCCTTTGCGATTGTAAAATATGGGGCAGCATATTTCTTAATTTTGCTCTATGGTAGCAAAGGTAAGAGGAAACAATTGTGGATTTAAGAATCATGCGTACTGAGCTGTCTCTTTGGAACCTATTCCCTATGGTGGAGCCTCCCAAGAATGTTCAGTCTTGACGCAGGGAGCAGGAGCTTGGTCCTGCCTCAACTTGATATGCCATGCTTTGTTGATTCCCATGGGAGGCCTTACTCCATCTGAATGGAGATGGGAGAAGAGTGAATGAAGAGGAAGTAGAAAGGAGGGGGAAGAAACTAGAGTAAAGGAGGGAAGGGAAACTGTGGTGCTATGTAAAATAAAAAAATGATGGAAAAAATCATGCTTATACTGAAAACAATTTCTTTCAACATTTCCAGGGGATTATCCGTGGCTGGCAACTCCTCAATAAGCACCATCTGCTAGAAGGGGAGGAGTATTCAACAATAGTAATTCAGAAGGTGCTAGGCTTGGGGGTGGGGCTTACAGACTATAAAAGCTCTGTGCTAAAGCTAGAAATCTGAGATCTACAGAAATACAGTGACTCAGCCCAGGTCAGATAATTAAGGCGGATGCAGCAGTGGGTGGACTCCATAACGCCTTTCCCACTGCACAAAGCTGTCTAGCCAAGAAAGCATAAGCTTCTTAACCTGGCAGTCCTCCATTTGGATAGTAAGTGTTCCCGGACACCAATTCACCTCCCCAAATCCTCTCAGGGTAGGAAAAATGTTGCGAAGATCAAAGTAATGGCCTATTTTCCATCCTCTCCCTCCATATTCCAAGCCTCTGCTAACCCCAACTATTTCGTCTTCCGAACTTTAGGAGTACTAAAAATTAACCATCTTCTTATTAGCTCATATTGTTGCTTTTACCTGGTGTCTATTATACCCCACATCTTATTCAAAACCTAGTTGATGAACTTCTGGTTGAGGGAAGGGGGTGGAAAACAAATAAAATGCCAAATGATAACCTTCCCAAAACTTATCAACCATGTTCAGCTCTTTACTGTCTTTTGCAGAGTCTTTCAGGAAGCATAATCTGTTGAAAACATGGTGATGAATCAAGAACAAACAAGATCCTGTTTCTATCTGCTGACTATGCTATACACAGAACTAATCACATCATTTTGCTAATCGCTAATACAGTTGTAGACCTCCCAGACTTGAGACAGGGCAGAAATCAAACACATAATTTATATAATTACCCTTCTGTAGCAAGCAAATAAAAACTATCAGAAAAGTGATCTAGGAGGGCTAGAGAGATGGCTCAGAGGTTAAGAGCATTGCCTGCTCTTCCAAAGGTCCTGAGTTCAATTCCCAGCAACCACATGGTGGCTCACAGCCATCTGTAATGGGGTCTGGTGCCCTCTCATGGCCTGCAGGCATACACACAGACAGAATATTGTATACATAATAAATAAATATTTTTTAAAAAAAGAAAAGTGATCTAGGTTCTTCATTATTTTTACATTCTCTCTCTTTTTTTCTTCCTAGAGAGAGTGATTGAGATTTTGGTACCTGTTAGGTCTCAGCCAGGACAAATCACATATAACAAATTCAGAGTACCAAGTGGGCTATCACAGGGAAAGTCAGTAATTTCTGCAGGATATCATGGCACATGCCTATAATTCCAGCACTAAGGAAGCTGAAGCAGGACTGCAAATTTAAGGTTAGCCTTAATGGTATACTAAGGCTCAGTTTCAAAACAACAGAGAATCTAAAAACAAGTAAAACAAAGTAATGACTATAGTAGTGTATTATTGGTGTTTTAATAAAGCTTGCCTGATCCAGAACCCAAAACAGCCACACTAGTCAGCCATACAGACCAGGCAGTGGTAACACACACCTTTAGTCCCAGCAGCCACACTAGTTAGCCATAGAGGCCAGACGGTGTCAATGCACACCTTTAATCCTAGCACTAGAGAGGAATATAAGGTGGGATGAGACAGGAACTCACTCTCTTTAGTCTGAAGATTCATAGAAGTAAGAGCTCTCTAGTGGCTTGGCTGCTTTGCTTTCCTGACCTTCAGGTTGAACCTCGCTATCTGTCTCTGGGTTTTTATTATTCTTGCTACAATTAGCGCCCAACGTTTGGGGTATGAATTCATAAAAAGCTGTCTGCCTGTGGCTCCAGCCTCACCCGGCTAGGTTTTCTTTTTGTTTCTCCCCAAGCCTCTGAAAGAGCTTGAGATTTTCCTATTGTAGCCTCTCTCAAACAGTCTCCAGCTGTCACCCAAACTCCAGAAGCACTTGGGCTCCAAATGTCACAGGATTCACCTGCCCTAGACTGGCTGATTCTGCCTTCAGGCAGCACCCCCACCACCACCGAGCTTTTTCCAATCAATCCCCTGTGCATTTTTCAGACAGCCACCCCTTTCTCTCCCTCTCTTTCTCTCTTCCCACCGTGGGTAGTGGGCTCTCCCTAAAAACCCTTCTCGAGCTGCTGCCTGGAAATCCAGCCACGCATTTACTCTTCTACACAGCAGCAATAAGCCTCACATCTTCATCAACATCGTCGGTAGATTTGGTAAGAAAATCAGGAATTCTTTAAGGGAGGAATTTTTCTTAAAAAAGAGTTTTTCTACCTTAAAAAATGGGAAAAGCCATTACAATGGAGAGATTTGGGTCTCTGTATGATAATATGGTAGACAGTTTGAAAATAGAATGAATAAATGAGGATATCTAATTTAGATGGGATTTATGTAATGTTAATTGTAAAGGATATTAGCTTTATCATTTCTGTCATCACTAAAAAGAATTGGTTAATCTAAGCTAAGATATAGGCCTTAGAAAAACCCAATAAAACAGATCACAGAGATATTCAAATCCAGACAGAGAAAGTTAATGGAGAACCAATTTCTGCATTGCATTATAAGAATAGAGAGGAAAAGCCTAAGGTTTTCTAACAACCAACCTTAATATGTCCAGTAACATTACAGGAATTGTCAGATGGCAGAGGCTCTGTTACAGTTAACTGGACTCCTGTGCCAATGTTAGACTTAAAGAGATTCAGGGAAGCAATAGTCTCATATGGCATGCATTCACCTTTTGCAAAGCAAATGTTAAATTTGTGGTCAGTTTGTAATAGAATTATCCCAAAGGACTGGAGAGAGTTGATTAAAGGTGTTTTATAGCCTAGTCCACAATTACAATGGAGTACGTGGTTCAGAGAAGAGGCTAAAATCACTGAACAATGGACTAAAGCTAGAGGTAGAGAAATCTCCCTAGATCAAATTCTTGGAGCAGGAGATGACACTACTATAGAAAAGGAAGCTGTATATGATGACCATACCCTGGATTTATGCCACACGGCAGTTTTGACAGAATTGGAGAAACAGGAAAGAAAACTGAGTCATTTACTAAAATTATACAGGGCCCAAAGGAAGCTTTTATGGATTTCTTACAAAGACTGACTTCAGCACTAAACAGAAATGATACCAAATTCAGAAGCCAGACACCAAATTCAGAAGCTAGATAAAAAAAATAATTGAATCTCTGGCTTTTGAAAATACCAATTTTCTATGCAAAATGATAAGTAGACCATTAAAGGCAAGGTCAGCACCTCTGGAGGAATGGATTTGAGATACCATTAATATTGAATCTCATGAACATGATGATGCATGGATAGGAGAGGTGATTTCCAGAGGTTTGAGGAAAAATCGAAATGTCAAATGTTATAATTGTGGCAAACAAGCTCACTTTAAAAAAAGGATGGTGGACAGGGCAGTCCTAGAAACAATGTTTTCTTCTAAGAATATCCATTCAGAATGCCCCTCCCTTCTGGATTATGCAGAAGATGTGGCAAAGGCGGGCATTGAACTACAGAATGTAGGTCAATGAGGAATCCTTTACTGTTGGAAAACTCCGTGAGGGGCCTCTCACAGGGCCCTATGCCAATTCGTTTCAGTTGTTTCCTGACATCGTAGAAGAAACTCCTCAGAGCAATTAAAGAACATAATGCCTATTGTAAGAAACCATATTGCTCTGGATAATAGAATAATTATAAAAGAGAAAAAAATTAAGGAGAAACCATAAACTGAGTATTTTGGCCAACTTCTATAAGTGAACAAAGACCAAAATTAAAAATATAAATAAATGCCATTGTCAATGAAGGTCTAGTAGAAACAGGTGCGGATGTAACAATAATTTCATCAGAATCTTGGCATCCAAATTTGCCTCCTCAGGATGTAAATATTCAGCTTTTAGAAATCAGAACTTTATCTCAGGTAAAGCAGAGTGCAAGATGGGTCAAATGTATAGGGCCAGAAGGACAGAGAGGAATATTAAAACCATATATGGCTAATGTAACAATCTGTGGGGACGTGATTTGTTACAGCAATGGAGTACTCAGATTAACATTTTCCCAATCTTAGAAACAAACCATAAATTAATGTATGTTTCTGGAAAAAATATTACAGGACATTATAAAGAACAGTCACTGAGCGTTCAGGCTGTATAAGAACAGGGCACAACAGCTGCTGATATTTCAAAGGCACCAACATCCCTACCTCTAAAATGGTTGACAGACAAGCCTGTATGGGTTAAACAATGGCTTTTAATAATAGAGAAGCTGCAGTCTTTAGAACAGCTGGTATAGGAACAACTAGATGTTCAGCACATTGAAGATTCAACCAGCTCTTGGAATTCTCCTGTGTTTGTTGTTAAAAAGAAATTGAAATCCTAGCACTTAGGAGGCAGAGGCAGGTGAATCTTTGTGAGTTTGAGGCCAACCTGGTCTACAAGAGCTAGTTCCAGGAGAGGCTCCAAAGCTACAGAGAAACCCTGTCTCGAAAACAAAAAGATAAATAAATAAATAAAAAAGAAATTGAGAAAATAGAGAATGGTAACAGATCCAAGAGCTGTTAATAAGGTGATTCAATCAATTGTCTCTTTACAGTCTGGAATTCCTTTGCTTTCTCTATTGCCTAAAGGATGGCCTCTTATAGTTATTAATTTAAAAAGATTGCTTCTTCACTATACTTTTAGAAGAAAATTAGAAAAATTTGCCTTCACATTGGCTACTTACAATAATTCTCAGCCTGCTAAGCGATATCAATGGCAAATTCTCCTACAGATAGCTCCATCCTGTGCCAATATTTTGTAAGTTAGCCATTAGAAATGATATGTAAGCAATTTGCTGAATCTACAGTTTACCATTACATAGATGGCATCTTACTATCTGATTCAAACGTAGATACATTAGAAAGCATATTTGAAGAAGAAAATTTCACTGTTAGTAATTACAAGTTGCTCCTGAAAAAATACAAAGAGATTCTATTACTTATTTAGGCTACAAAATAGGTTTACAAAAACTTATTACAAGTTGCTCCTGAAAAAATACAAAGAGATTCTATTACTTATTTAGGCTACAAAACAGGTTTACAAAAACTTACACCCCAAAAGATGAAAATTAGGAGAGATCGATTGCCAATTCTTAATGATTTCCAAAGACTGTAAGGAGACATTTCCCATCTATGGCATACTATTGGGGTAGGTCCTGATGATCTGATTAATTTAAATAAAACATTAGATAGTGACAAGGACTTAAATAGTCACAGGGAATTATCAGATGAAGCTGAGAGAGAACTGACTTTGATTGAAGAGAAATTATAGAAGGCACATGTGGATAATGTGAATCCAAATCGTAACTGAATTCTGGTCATATTATCCTCCAAACATTCCCCTACAGGAAACTTAATGCAGAGGGAGGATATTATCTTAGAATGGATCTTTTTACCACATAAACTGAGGAAAAAATTAAAAACTTAGATGGAAAAGGTCTCTGAGTTAATTCTAAAAGGAAATTGAGACTTTGTCAATGAACAGGAATAGACCCAGTAGAAATTATAGTACCTATTAATAATGATGAAATTGACAAATTATGGGAAGGTAATGAACCCTGGCAAAGAGTTTATAGTAGATTTTTTGGGAGAGATTAACAATAACTAATTGGATCCTTCCTCACATTATACAGGACACACCAATAACTGGAGCCCCTACATTCTATACTGATGCAAATAAATCAGAAAAGGCAGGTTACAAATCAGAAAATTTAAGTAAAGTGGATCAAAACCCTTATGATTCTGTACAAAAGTCAGAATTATATGCTATTGTCAAGGTACTAAGAATTTTAAAGAACCTCTTAACATAGTTACCAATTTGCAATATGCAGAAAGAATTGTTTCGCATGTTGAAATCACTGAATTTATACCAGATGATACAGAATTGACTTTATTATTTATTCGGTTACGAGATACAATCAGGAATAGGAACCATGCCATATATATAACACACATATGATTCCGTATGTGTTTGCCAGGTCCTCAATCACAACATAATGCAGAAACCGATCAATTATTGATTGGAAATGTGTTAAAGGCCTCAGAATTTTTTTAAAAAATCATGTAAATAGCAAAGATTAAAAAAAAAAAGACTTTTGCATCACATGGCAACAAGCCAAGGAAATTATAAGGAAATGTCCTATCTGCAAAAAGTAACCCAAAGGGTACTCATTGGAATAAAAACTGGCAGATGGATGTGTTCCATTTTGTAAAATTTGGAAAACTAAAATAAGTACACTACACCATTGATATCTATTCAGGTTTTCAATGTGCAACTGCTTTTGAGTTTGGAAAAGGCTGATTTAGCAATCACACATTTGTTATGGCCATCATGGGTATACCTATAAAATAAAGACAGACAAAATTAAACAATTTTTTGCTTATTATAATATAAAGCATATTACAGGTATACCACACAATCGTAAAGGCCTGGTAGTTACAGAAAGATCAAATCAAACTCTAAAGGATATGTTTAATAAACAGAAAGTGATAAATACCCCCAGAAACAGATATCATAATGCTTTATTAACTTTGAATTCTTTTTTTTAAAGATTTATTTATTTATTTATTTATTTATTTATTATGTATACAGTATTCTCAGTACTCTGCCTGCAGGCCAGAAGATGGTTGTGAACCATCATGTGGTTGCTGGGAATTGAACTCAGGACCTTTGGAAGAGCAGGTGATGCTCTTGACCACTGAGCCATCTCTCCAGCCCCTAACTTTGAATTCTTTAAGTGATAATGAGAAAGGAACAACAGCTGCAGAGAGACACTGGATTGTAGACAAAAAAACTACAGAATTAAATCAACCGATATATTTTAAAGATGTGCTGATCTCAGAATGGAAACCAGGACATGTGTTAACATTGGAGAAAAGGTTTTAATTTTGTTTCCACAGGGGAAGAAAAGCTACGGATACCATCAAAATTGATAAATATTCGATTTGAACAAGAGATACCTCTTAATTAGAAGAGATGATAGTTCAACAAACAACATGGCTGTTTAATCTAAAGTAACCTATAAAATTAACAAATGCTTTTCATTTGATGAAATATAACTTGCCAAAAGAGAATCCCCCAAATTCTGGATTGGGGTAGGGCTTTGTTTCTGTCTTTTCAAGAGAATAAAGACATCCAGCTAAGGAATCTAAAGACCCTGGACAAATGAGACATCTGAAGAAAAAAGGACAAATCATCCAGGGAAAAAAAGTCCCAAGAAAAAGAGTAAATTGGCCAATTGGTATATCACTTTTCCTACAGAATACAATTTCCTAATTCTTACCAAATGTTTGTTTCTGCCATTCTCTACAAATATATAATGCAAATGGTCTTTTGTAGTCCTAGTCCAATTAAAGATTAAAGATAGCTTTGAAGTTGAAGTGTGGATCTCTTTCTCTAAATCCAAGCATCATGTCAGAAAAGCCACCTGATATGGACAGAAGAAAAACAAATATTTAAGGACTACTTTATTGCCACTAATTTCATAATCCTTTGGTTTTATAGTGACTCTTTTTTTGTTTGTTTTTTTTTGTTTGTTTGTCTGTTTATTTTTGTTTTTCGAGACAGGGTTTCTCTGTAGCCTTAGAGCCTGTACTGGAACTAGTTCTTGTAGACCAGGCTGGCCTCGAACTCACAGAGATCCACCTGCCTCTGCCTCCCGAGTGCTGGGATTAAAGGGGTGCGCCACCACCACCCAGCCTTATATTGACTCTTTAACAACTTTTCTTAAGGTAAAAGATTCATAAGTTGATGTATTTATATACATTTAAAATTTTTTTGTTCCGATATTAATGGTCATATAGAATACTAATTCTGGAAAAAGGTTTCATCTACCTTCCAGTACATGATTTCAGGTTTGAGTCCCTATCAGTTTTCTGCAGTGAACCATGAACATGTCTCCAAAAGGACAATTCCTCCAGGACTATGATAACACCACTAAGCTGAAAAACACACCTAAAGATCGGCTTTGGACTACAAACTGTTCAGAACAATTTCGAAGTAACTAGCTGAGATGACCCAGCCTAACAGACTACTCCAGCCAGGAATCAAGCCCTGAACTTTCCCATTACACGGAGACTGAACAACAAATGATACAGCTACCTCTCCCCAGACTTAACAATTAACCCAAATGAACTAGACATGGTTGATGTATTTGTTGCCTGTATATATTATACATAGTTATTATTGTTAATTGTATATAGTTTTCTTATATTAGTTATAACCTTTTTTATTTTAGACAAAAAGGGGAAATATAGTGGTATATTATTTGTGTTTTAATAAATAAGCTTGCCTGAAGACCAGAATGAAAAACAGCCACACTAGTCAGCCATATAGGCCAGGCAGTGATGGTGCACGCCTTTAATCCCAGCACTGGAGAGGAATACAAAGTGGGATGAGACCAAAAGCAATCTACAGATTCAACACAATACTCATCAAAATCCCAGCAAAATTCTTCAAAGACCTCGAAAGAACGGTACTTAACTTCATATGGAAAAGCAAAAAATCCAGGATCGCTAAAACAATCCTGAACAATAAAAGAACTGGAGGCCTCACAATCCCTGACTTCAAACTCTACTACAAAGCTACAGTACTGAAAACAGCCTGGTATTGGCATAAGAACACACAGAAGGACCAATGGAACCGAACAGAAGACCCAGATATCAATCCACACATCTTCGAACACCTGATTTTTGACAAGGAAGCAAAAATATCAAATGGAAAAAAAGCATATTTAACAAGTGGTGCTGGCATAACTGGATATCAACATGTAGAAGAATGAAAATAGACCCATATCTACCACCATGCACAAAACTCAGGTCCAAATGGATCAAAGACCTCAACATAAAGCCAGTCACACTGAACCTTATAGAAGAGAAAGTGGGGCCGGGCGGTGGTGGCGCACGCCTTTAATCCCAGCACTCGGGAGGCAGAGGCAGGTGGATCTCTGTGAGTTCAGCCTGGTCTACAAGAGCTAGTTCCAGGACAGGCTCCAAAGCCACAGAGAAACCCTGTCTTGAAAAACCAAAAAAAAAAAAAAAAAGAAGAGAAAGTGGGAAGTACACTTGAATGCATTGGCACAGGGAACTACTTCCTAAATATAACCCCAGCAGCACAGACACTGAGAGAAACAATTAATAAATGGGACCTCCTGAAACTGAAAAGCTTCTATAAAGCAAAGGACACAGTCAGCAAGACAAAACGACAACCTACAGAATGGGAAAAGATCTTCACTAGCCCCACATCAGACATAGCTCTGATCTCCAAAATATACAAAGAACTCAAGAAATTGGACACCAAAAGAACACATAATCCAATAAAAAAAAAATGGAGTACAGACCTAAACAGAGTAATCTAAAATGGCTGATGAACACTTAAGGAGATGTTCAACATCCTTAGTCATCAGAGAAATGCAAATCAAGACAACTCTGAGGCCGAGCGATGGTGGTGCACGCCTTTAATCCCAGCACTCGGGAGGCAGAGGCAGGTGGATCTTTGTGAGTTTGAGACCAGCCTGGTCTACAGAGCTAGTTCCAGGACAGGCTCCAAAGCCACAGAGAAACCCTGTCTTGAAAAACCAAAAAAAAAAGACAACTCTTGAGATTCCATCTTACACCTGATCAAAAACACTGATGACAACTTATGCAGGAAAGGCTGTGGGGAAAACGGAACACTCCTGCATTGCTGGTGGGAGTGCAAGCTGGTACAACCCCTTTGGATGTCAGTGTGGCGATTTCTCAGAAAATTAGGAAACAACCTTCCTCAAGACCCAGCTATACCACTTTTAGGTATATATCCAAAGGATGCTCAATCGTGCCACAAGGACATGTGTTCAACTATGTTCATAGCAGCTTTGTTTTCCAGAATCTGGAAACAACCTAAAAGACCCTCACCCAAAGAATGGATAAGGAAAATTGGTACATTTACACAATGGAGTACTACACAGCAGAAAAAAATAATGGCAGCTTGAATTTTGCAAGAAAATGGATGGAGCTAGAAAACATTATTTTGAGTGAGGTAACCCAGACACAGAAAGACAATTATCACATGTACTCACTCATAGGTGGTTTTTAAACATAAAGCAAAGAAAGCCAGCCTACAGCCACAATCCCTGAGAACTTAGACAACAATGAGGACACTAAGAGAAACTCACATAGATCTAATCTACATGGGAAGCAGAAAGTAGAAAAAGACAAGATCTCCTGAGTAAATTGGGAGCATGGGGACCTTGGGGGAAGGGCTGAAGAGGAAGGGGAGAGGTAGGGAGGGGAGCAGAGAAAAATGTAGAGCTCAATAAATATCAATAACAAAAAGTGGGATAAGACAGGAATTCACTCTCAGTCTGAAGATTTCATGGAGATAAGAGCTCTCTAGTAGCTTAGCTGCTTTGCTTTTCTGCTGACCTTCAGGTTGAACCCCAATATCTGTCTCTGGGTTTTTATTATTCTTGCTGTAAATGTCTCAGAAGTAGATTAGCGTAAAAAGCAGAAAATGGCAGATATGAAACCCTTTCATGCTTTAATTTCTACCCACAGGTCAGAAGAAACTTTTAAAAGATAAGATTATTTTATTGTATGTGTCTGAGAGTTTTGCCTGCACACACGCACATCCTCCACATGTGTGTGGTGCTCTTGGATGTGAGAGGAGGTTATCAGAGTGTCATGTGGGTGCTGGGAACCGAAGCAAGGTACTCTGAAGAGTAGTCAGTGTGCATATCTTTTTAACTTCAGAAATTATTCTATTTAAAAACAAAACAGAGAAACAAAATTTGACCTGAGCACCTTTACTAATACCCACATTCAGGAAGCTGAACCAAGACAACCACGAGTTAGAGGCCAGTGTGGGCTACTATCTGTGATACTGCCTCACAAATGAATGCATGAATGCATAACTGCCCAACCTTCTACGGCCTTCATGGAGCTAGTAGGACGGAGGTAATGACTGCAAATCCTGCAGCTATTGTGTAAATACAGTGGGTTGGCTAAAAACAGCCACATGGGATTCAGAGCTACTTAAAAACCTTCACACACATTCTAAACAATCTCAGAAACAAGAAAAGCAAGATTCTTGGATGAGAAACTATGATACAAGACATACAACTGCAGAACCCGAATGCCACGCTTACTGAAGAGGTGAAGTATGATTAAGAAACAAGCCTTGACGGAACGAAAGTGGCACAGCATTTCTCTTTGTGGCACGCTGGAAGCCTAATTCAAAGTCCTGGTGGTCTCAGTCCTGAAATGTCAACATCAGTCTTGATCAGGCAGGCTACCAGCACGATTTTACTCGTCAAGCCAGGAACCTAGTCCAGACTTCTGGGGTAGACAGGCCAATTCCACAGCTACACCACAAGAGGAAGACCCGAATCCAGACTTTTGGAGTAGACAGACGGAATTCCACAGCTACATCCCAAAAAGAGGAACCAAATCCTGACTTCTGGGGTAGACAGGTGGAATTCTATAGTTACAACCCAAGAAGAGGACCTGAATCCAAACTTCTGGGGTAGACAGGTGGAATTCTATAGTTACACCCCAAAAGGGAAGAAGATGGTTCTGATTTTAAATATAAACACTGCTCCTTTTTACAAAGATTAGTTAAACTTTACAGAAGTCACCTACACTAGAATGTGCAGTCTTTGATAAGGACCTTCAGTGAGGACATACAGGGTACAACTGAAGAGAAGGAAATGGTCACCCAGGAGTGCAGATATAAAGACCACATACACAAGGCAGAACTAAAGGCACGGAAATGGGTAATTACCTCGGAAATGGTGAAATCCTTTCAGAAGGAGAGAAAGCTGCCTGATGATGCGGTGCATACTCATCTTTTGATCTCCAGCTAGTACAATGTCTAATGCAGAGTAGGTACAAATAAGAACATCTCCTGAGCTGACAAGATGGCTCAGGACGAAGGCACGTGCTACAGAGTCTGATGACCTGAGTGATGCCCGGGACGCACTGTGAAGGAGAAAACTGAGTCCTGAAAGTTGTACAGGGCACAGGCACGTCCACACATATGTGCAAGCACGCACACACCTTTAAATGTTTGAATTTGAGTCCTTAGAATCAATAGCATTATCTTAATATGTTCCATAGAAAAAAATTATAACTTTTCCACCAGTTTTTCTTGTCTGATTCAATCAATTAAAACACACACACACTCCACAAATTCAAGTGCTAGTTCAGAGAACTTGCCTATACAATTGCTCTACAATGTAAATGACCTGGAGAAGCTCTGGAAATAGAAGCATTAAAACACTAAAGCACTGCAGATACCATGATTACAATGTCAACTCCAGGCCAAATTCTAGAATGGGTATAATTTTAAAATTAAATACACACATCACTTTCCAATTAACCTATTGTTGTTGAGAAACAGTATACAGTCTAGATTGGTCTCAATCTCTCTACATAGTTGAGGATGACCTTGAATTTCTGATCTCCACCCTTCCCAGTGCGGGGGATTACAGCCCTGTAGCACACTTCTGGTTTATGTGGGGATGAAGCCCAGGAACTCGTGAGTACAAAGCAATCAGTTTATACCAACTGAGCTATAACCCTAGCCTCTGTCTATGTACGTGAGAGACAGAGAGACTCATTCTGTACCCAAGCTGGCTTTGAACTCATAATCTTCCTGCCTCAGCCTCTAGAATGATGAGATGCAGATGTGTGCCACCACAATCAGCTTTCAATACACTGCATGTGTGTTTGTACTTTCATTTTGGGGGCAGAGCGTGCATGTTTGTGCATGCTGTAGAGGCCAGAGATTAATTTTGTGTGTCTTTCTTTATCTCTACCTTTTTAAAGATGTGTGTGTATTGTGAAGGTGCCCATGGAGGTCAGAAAAGAGTATCAGGTCTAATGGAGCTGGGGTTACAGGCATTTGTGAGATACCGGACATGGGTGCTGGGTACGGAATTCCCACCCTCTACAAGGCCAGAAAGTGCTCTTATCACCTCAGCTATCTCTTTAGCCTCCTTTACCTTACTCTTCGAGGCAGGCTCTCTCACTGAATCTGGAGATTACCAATTTAGCTAGACTAGCAGTCAAGAAAGCCCTAGATATCCACTTGTGTCTGGGCCCCAGCACTGGGTTTATAGGTATGGGCCATGTGGAGTGTTAGGAACTCAGGAACTCCTGCGTGACTAAAGCCCCCTTCCCAGACCCGAATAATGTAGTGATTGCTCAAAGACAATATGGGTTCTCAACATTACATAAGCCAAGTCAAATTAATCCCATGACATTTTCTGACAGAGTTATCATTAAAGCAACATAGATTAAATACTGTGGTATTCACTCAACAGCATGTAACATTCAACATTTATTTAACAAACATGTACATGGGGCTATAACTTAGTATTTCCCTAGCACAGTCCTGGTTTGATTCCAGAACCAAACAGTGTTTAATACACTGTTAGGAACTTTGCATGGGATGGCTATCTGTCATGTCATCCACGGGAAGAGACCTATGAAGGAAGCATTCCCATTTCATAGGTGGGGTAGTTTAGTGCCCAACGGTCCTATAACTCACTCTAACTTCAAAGTCCTACTATTCTTTCCACCGTATCACACGACTTCCCGATAGAACCGGGTGCTGCTCAAACACAGTGTATTATCTACATCTGACAAGGATCTCATGACAAGTCTTGTGGGGCAAAGACTGAGGGAAAGAGTTAGGAGAGCATTGGTGCCGAAATAACTGTTGAGACTTCACTAAAGGACTTGTGTCTACCACATGTAGTAGCCCATAGAGGGAAAACTCCATTACTAGCTGATTCCCACTCATGGAGAAGAGGAGGGGGATCATGACTGCTATGACAAAAATCCAGTCCTAAGACAGTGCATGGCTAAAGAAACCTCCTCTGGCCATGCATCACCACATGGGGTGACAGCTCGGGACTAGCTACCAAGCTCTGTATATGCCCCCCCCTTCTTCCTTTTCTAAGTCTTTATGAACTGAAGAGAACAGTGAAGGTATTCTTTTTGTTTATTTTTGTGTTTTTGAGACAGGGTTTTTCTCTGTGTTGCCCTGGCTGTCCTGGAACTCACTCTGTAGACGAGGCTGGCCTCAAACTCACAGAGATCCATCTGCCTTTGCCTCCCAAGTGCTGTGATTAAAGGTGTGCACCACTACTACCCAGCTCAATGAAGGTATTCGTACCAAATCCTCAGGTGAGAAAATTTAAAAAGCAGGTAATCTAGACAGTAGGTTCCACATCTTATTCTTCTTCGTAGAACCCAATACAGAACACTGGCCTAAAAGGGCTGAAACTATGTTCTGGGGTGGGGTGGGAATTAAATCAAGACTTAAAGGATTCCTGACCATAGATGCAATGTGACCTGCTGCTTCCTCACATCCTGTCACCATGTCCCCTGCCATGACTGTACCATTAAACTCTGAACTAAAACTTTCCCATCCTTAAAAAACAGTAAAATAAAAATGGACAAGCTTTAAGGACTGTGCAAATCAAAGTCAACTTTGGTGCAAATTGAAGCCAACTTTTATCAGGTCAAGCACATTGGGGGTAAAAAAAGCTATATTACAAAGTCAACAAACAGAGAATCTGAAGGACACAGGCTTTTTTCCAGGCAATTAAGATAAAGATACTGAGCTGATGGCAAACCCAGTATTGATCAATGTCAGAATTACCCCAAAGGTTCCAGTCCCCCCCTATCTGTTCAGCCCAAGCCAGCCTAGAATCACAGCCATTTCTACAGCTCAAAGCATCTCAACGAAAAGGAGGCCATCACCAGGCACCAGGGTGGACACCTGTAATCTCAGCCACTCTGGAGACTGAGGCAGGAGGATCGGGAATTTCAGGTCAGTTTAAGCAACAATGGAAGATGTGTCAGAAAGAAAGAAAGGAAAAGAAAAGGAATAGTGAAGAGGATGGTTTTTAAATACCAGTAGAGATCCAATTCCAGGACTAGAGTTGTTTACCTAAGAGCAGGCAAGACCAGAGAGGTCATGATATCCATCTCTAACTACCTCAAGGAATGTCATATGAGACCAAGATTCAGAGGGCAGAAGTAAGACTAAAACAGGTTCTGGCTCTACCGAGAGAAAAACTTGTTTGGCATGAGACATAAAAGGACATGAACACCTCCAGGCATAGGAAGTTTTCAATCGTACCAGTTCTATTTTCCCTGCAAATGAACCCAGTGCCTTGTGCATGTTAGGCAAATATCTCCACTTAGCAGTGTGCCCAGCCTGGACCTTCAAGATGTGTAAAAGGGGGGTGGGGGCTTGGAGCAACACAGGACAGAACAGTGAACCACTAACTGTCTATGGCTCCTGCCAGTGCTGTAAAGTTCTTTTTTAAACATTTCTTGTACACTTTTCAAAACGCTTTAGTGTTTTGTAAACCAAGTACTTTAAAGGGTACTTTAACCGCTGTTCTTTAGACACAGAGTACTTGAAAGACAAGTGGTTTGTGACGTTACTCCTCGCCTATCTTTTGATGCACAAGCTCCTCCTTCTGAAATTAAAACAACACATCTTATAGATGACACCAGTCAGACAACTGTTAAGATGAGCTGAATTGCTCCCCACGAGGAAGGGATTAGAGTGTTGTTCCCTTGCGTTAGCATACAACAAAACCTTCAACTCTGTAATGAAATCCAGAATCTGTTCCCAATACGTTATATAAAAATATGAGCGGTGAGGCTATTGGCACGGAGACGGACCACAGCTTCACCTTTCCGGTGTCCTTCATTGACACTGGCCTCTTTCATAGTTCAAAATCTTCCGTCACTTTTAGCTCTCAGGCTTTCTTAGAAATATAGAATCGAAGTACAATTTTTTGTTTATCTTTGTGACAGGGACTCACTGGAGAACTCTAACTGGCCTGGAACTTGTTAAGCAGACCCTCACGGAGATTTGCTTGTTCTGCCACCTGAGTGCTGGGATTAAAGATGTGTGTCACAACACCGGACTCCAAAGAGCAAATTTTAGGTTAAAGAGCTAAATTATTTTTTCAATTAAGATTTCAAATGTAGTAATTTCTATTTTCTCCGACACTGAGAAAAAGGAAAGTGTAAAATGAAGTGTTTGTCAATCTCCACAGGCAGGCAGGGCACCACAACTGCTCAAAATCTAAAGCCAGGCCCGAGCATGGGCTCCACGGTATCACTAACGTGGGCAGTATCACCTGCCATTCCCCTCTTCAGAAGTTAGGCTCTATATAGAATAGAAAATAGAGGAGTAAAAATAAAACATGGAATCAGAAGCAGGGCATCTTTGTAAACTCTGCACTCGGTAGTTTAATAATAGCCGCCAACAGCAAACGTCACACCCATCAGACTATGCATTCGTGTTCCAGCACACTTCACAGTGACTAAGATCTATTGTATCAGCTGGAGCAGTAATAACAGAGTCTTTACCCCATCTCAGGTCCTAGGTGCTTGTCCATATCGACCCTGGCAACCCCGTGTGCTCTACGATCATTATGGCTATTGTAGCAGGAGAAACCTAGGGATACACAGGTTAGGCAATTTACCCAAGATGAGAGTATGGCTTTAGAGATAAATGGAGGTGAGATGTGAACTCACAGGCTCAAACTCAAGTCCACTAGCCTTATCAGCCTCTGGACAATCTGATCAAACCAGACTAATAAATAAATTCCTTCTAATACGTGCAAACTGATTTTTTTTTTTTTTTAAGAGAAACGGGAGACCCTAGCTCCGTCTATGGCCTGGTTTCACTGTCAATTACACTGGAACACTCTTCCAATGTAACTGTAGAAGAAAGCCAGCCTTTTAGGTCAGTGCTTTGGGTGTTAGTTTGAAGACCAATCGCTGGCCAATACACAACATGATGTTTCAAGGTGCGGAGATGAAACCTCCCAGAACAAGTGACCCACAGGCCAGACTCAAGAAGGCTGCAATGAAACTGCGTAACCGGCACCAGCAAGCGGTCGTTTCCAAATACCCTTCCAGCGAAGGGTAGGGTTTTTTGGGGTTTTTTTGTTTGTTTTTTTTTTTTTACAACCACTCCATTTACTTGAAAACAGGACAAAATGGAACTTGCATAAACACTTAGTCATCAGGACGCGCTGAAGTTACAAACCACCTCGTTCGCAAATTCGAATCGGCGGCTAAGTTCCTACTTCTCCGGGAAAGAAAAAGGGCTGACACTCAAGACCGGGGAGTGAAAACACCTGGTGCCCCAGCGGAAGCGCCGCGGAGGGGAAAACGAGCCCACAGGCCGGGACTCCCCGACCTGCATAGCCTCCGCCGGGAACTGGGGGACTTTTCCGGGTCCTTCCCCTCCCTTTTCCTTCCCTCGGTCGCTCTTGACATCTACACGCTGCCCGGACCCCGCGTGTCCCCAAGGCCATCGGGGGAGGCAATGGGAAGGCGGGGTGACAGGCCAGAGGCAGAGGAGAGCGGCGGGCGCAGGTCCCCAGCCCGGCTCCCCCGGGGTCTGCACCTGCAGGGTGGTGATGTGCTTGTCGTTGAACTTGTTCTCGCAGTAGCGCAGCACCAGCGACGTCTTCCCCACGCAGCCTTCCCCGAGCAGCACCACCTTGAAGGAGTAGGCTCGGCCCGCCGCCGCCCCGCCGCCGGCCGCAGCCATCCCGCCGCTGCCCCGCCGCCCGAGCCCAGCGCCGCGCCGAGCCCCGCACCGCCTCCGCCGCGGCGCCCGCTCCGCCCGGGGCCCGGCTCTTCACGCGCCCGCCGAGCCCGGTGCCCGCCGCGTCCTCCGCGGCCGAGACCCGAGAGGCCCGAGAGAAAGTCCCAGAATGAAGGGCCCCGGCCACCACGTCAGGCACCCGAGGCTAGGGGAGCGCTGCCTCTCCTCCCTCTAATGGCGTCTCCTTCCTCCTACGTCACACTCCGCGTCACGTGGCCGCGGTGGGCGGAGCCGGCGGCGGGCGAGCCCGGGCCTGTTCCGGTGTCCGCCGCGCTGGGCTCGGTGCTCCGGACGGCCGGCGGTGGGCAGGAGCTGAGCTCTAGGAAGCAGATCCCGCTCCGGTGGGATAGGATGCAGGACGAGGTCGCCTGGCCCCAGGAATGGTCACAAAACGAACAACCTTCCCAGCAGGGGTCATCAGAAGCCAGGTCCGGCCAAGGTGCCCTTGAGTCTCTTTCTTTGGGACCTCAAATCCGGGCTATTGAACGTGTCAATTGTCCACACGGCCGGGACCTGTGCTCATCTTCCAGGTCTCAAACCGGAAAGGCTTCCCTGACTACCCAGGCCTTCCCACATCCTTCCATTCCCTCCTACTTACTTCCCCACTAAGATATTTCCTAACAATGCTGTGCCGTCTTTATAAATGCTTACCACGCTCGCTGGAATTCCGATTAGCCTGTAGGTTTAAGGGCAAGCATTGCGGAAGACTTAACCTACCTCAGTTCCCATCCCTAAAAGCCAGGCTTAAGAATGAATGATATTTCGTAAGCCATTAAGCCCTGCCTCCCCAGTATTTCTGTCTAATATGCTGAGTCCATTCTGATGGGTCTGGTTTATTTGATGATTGCTTTTTTTATTTCATGGGCCTCCGCTTTATTTCATGAAATATACTTTCCTAAGAAAGCAACCCGAAACTTTGCAATTTGGTGTCATTTAAGACAAACTTTTGTTTTACTTCATCAGACTTATTTTACACTTCAACTTAAAAAAATAAAAGGTAGGCCGGGCAGTAGTGGCGCATACCTTTAATCCCAGCACTCCGGAGAGGCAGAGACAGGCAGATCTCTGTGAGTTCGAAGCCAGCGTGGTCTCCAGAACTAGTTCCAGGACAGCCAAGGCACAATGAAATCCTGTCTCAAAAAACAAAACGTAAGTAAGTATATAAATAAATAAAAGACAACTATTCCTTCATTCGAGGAGTATGTGAACACAGTTCCTACTTGCCTTTCTCTGCATTGCATGAGATATAAAGTATGTTTCCGTCCTAGGCTTTTTTCTAAGGAAATGAGATAAGACATGGACAATTATACAGTGAATACTGTTAGCTCGAAGCTGTTCAGAACATTTTGCAAACATACATGGGAAGCTAACTGAGTTAGCATGCTAGAAAAGCTTGGAGCAAGTTGGCCTTTGCTAGGAGTATCTTAGGGAAAGAGGGGGGGAGAGAGAAAGGGAGGGAGGGAGAGAGGGAGAAAGGGGGAAGGGAGGGGGAGAGAGGAAGAGAGAGAGAGAGAGGCTGAAACAAGGAAGAAGGACCTAATGTTGATCGCCTGGAGTGTGACAAGAATTCAGACAAGAAACCCGAGTCAGGAACATCCTCTGAAGTTCAAGCCAACCTGTTTTGTACTGCGAGTTCCAAGCTAGTTGGAGTTACATAGCAAGATTCTGTTTAATCATAATAATTAGACAGGAAAAGAACTTATGATGAGACTTGCAAGGAATGGAGGGGACAATTCAAAAACAGCCTTTCATTGGTACAAAATGTTATCAGGTCTTTCCTCTTATAAAATTACTGTGGCTATGATTAGAAAAATGGAGAAGGATAAAAATCACTATATCTGTCTAAAATCAACTATATACAAGATTGTCCTAAGAATTATTTTCATAAATGTATCTGAGATTATATTATCTACCTTACTCCTTGTGCTGGCTGTATCAGCTGGACACACACTAGAGTTATCTGAAAAGAGCAAACCTTACTTGAGACAAGGCCTCCATAAGATTTGGCTGTAGAGGATGTGATTGATGGGGGAGGGCTCAGCTCACCGTGGGTGGTACCATCCTTGAGCAAGTGGTCCTGCTGTATAAAAAAAGCAAGTTGGGCTGGAGAGATGGCTCAGAGGTTAAGAGAACTGACTGCTGTTTCAGAGGTCCTGAGTTCAATTCCCAGCTACCCATGAGGACTCACACCCATCTATAATGAGATCTGATGCATAATAAATAAATTTTAAAAAAAAAAGTAGGCTAAGGAAGCCATGTTGAGCAAGCCACTAGGCAACACCCTTCCATGGCCTCTGCATCAGTTCCTGCCCCTAGGCTCCTACCATGTTTGAGTTCCTGTCCTGACTTCCTATGTAAGCCAAATAAACCCTTTCCTCCCCAATTTGCTTTTTGGTTGAAGTGTTTCATTCCAGCAACTGAAACCCTAACACTTCTTTATTGCCACCCACAAGCTCTTTATACAATCATTTCCAGAATTATAAAGGAAAACAACAACTTTGTTTGGAAGAGACTCTGCAGTCCATTCTCAATTATTCCTCATAATGTGCACATGCCTTGTTCCTTATACATGCATTATCCTCATGTATTAAACCCAAACTTGTCTCCAGCATGACTGTCTAAGGACCTTGATTGTTGAAATTGGATGAGACACTAGGGCTGCGGAGTCAGGTAGCTATTGTTTCTTCTTTGGGGAAGGAGAATTGTCGATGACTTTTGTACAACTTTGATTCACCCATTCACCATTGAAAATATATTTATCTGGATGTTACTATCTGCCAATGACTATATTATGAGTGTGACTCGAGTAGATAGGTCTCTGTCGTCATGGAGATCAATAAGTGGGAGCCACAGATGATTAAATAGCTACAATAAAGTACAGTAAATGAGGCTATAGATCATATACATGTAAGTCTACAGTATCATAGTAGCATTCCAGGCAAACATATATCAGATAAAAGGAACACACCTCTTTATCCTCAATTTTCTTACCATTTCAGCAGCATGGACTTGCTCATCACATGATCTACCAACTTCAGAGTCATCAATACCTTGTCCTCTTCTCCTGCTTCCTCGGCTGCTTCCTTTTCAACCTCTAAATGTTGAGACTTGGGTCTCAGGTCTTCACTAAGTGGCTTTCCCCGGTGATTCAAAACACTCCCGTGGCTTACTATATTCTCTGCAGGTTCATAACATCTACGTTTATGTCTTACCCCTGAAGTCACTCCTAAGCACCAGATGGATGTCAGGCACTGGCCAGCTATTGAGTAGACATTCCAAACATATGTTTAAAATGCACCTCCAGCAGGGCGGTGGTGGCGCACGCCTTTAATCCCAGCACTCGGGAGGCAGAGGCAGGCAGATCTCTGAGTTCGACACTAGCCTGGTCTACAAGAGCTATAGGGCCAGATAGCCCAAGGTCATGGGCAGACTGAATATCCACTACAGTTCGTCCCAGGTTTTTTCTTGTCTTAGTAGCAGTTCCATTGTAAGTGCATTTACTAAAGATAAAATGCAGCCAATGTCTTTTGTGAGATCAAACCAAGGTTTGCACATGCTAAGAAACTTCTATATGACTGCGCTTAAGTGCCAACCCCTTTGGCAAATTCTATATGTTGCCCAAACATGTCCACCTCTCCTGCTTTATCTTCCTCTGTTACATATGAAACAAAAAACACTTGAATTCATATTTTTAGAATTACAGAAACAATTTGTATTTCAGAGAGAGAGAACAGATGAGATATGCCTAGAGATGGGTCAGTAGCTTAACTGCATGTTTCCCAAGTGTGAGGACCAGGGTTTAGGATCCCAGAATCCCTTGTAAATGCTTGTTGGGGATAGTGGCCTGCCTGTAATTCCAGTATAGGAAGGTAGAGACAAGATTCCTCAGAACAAGCCATCTTGCAAAACTAGCCATATCTGTGAGCTCCAGACATGAGAGACCTGCCTCAGTGAACAAAGTAGAGGAGCAATGGAGGATGGTTCCTGGCATTCGTGAACAACACACAGGAACATGGAAAAAGAGGTCACACAAGGATGGTATGTAAGTGAGGGGTTCAGAGGGCCTAGGATAGAGCCCTTGAAAACATTGACTTTTTAGAAATAGGCAGAGGATGAGGAGCTGTGAAGAAGGGTCCAATAATGACCAAAGGAAAGCTAAAAGTTAGTTATGTCTGCCATGAGGACCAGCCTCCAGCAGGTCATAACTTGGGGAGGAGCCTACAGAGTTGATGGACTATCAATCCACTTGATTTTTCTAACCAAGTGAATAAAACTTAATTCTCTGGAGCCAGTGAAAAAGGGAAAATGCTTCTCTCTCTCTCTCTCCCTCTCTCTCTCTCTCTCTCTCTCTCCCTCTCCCTCTCCCTCCCCCTCTCTCTCTCTCTCTCTCTCTCCCTCCCCCTTTCTCTCTGTCTTCCTCTGCTTTCTTTATTTCTTTTCTTACCTCTATCCAGATGTATCCCTCTATCTCTCTTGATGCCTCCCTTCTACGTCTTCCCTGGTGTTTTCCTTCCTGCATGCTTTTGTTTTTCCCATATAGCTTAGTATGATAGCATATAGATCCCAGTAGAATCTTTCAAGCAATATAAAAATTACAGTATGCGATGGTGGCGCATGCCTTTAATCCCAGCACTCGGGAGGCAGAGACAGGCGGATCTCTGTGAGTTCGAGACCAGCCTGGTCTACAGAGCTAGTTCCAGGACAGGCTCCAAAGCCACAGAGAAACCCTGTCTCGAAAAAACCAAAAAAAAAAAAAAATTACAGTATGATTACATTCTATTTTTCCAGTGGATGATTACAATGAATACAAGTAAAAAAAAAAACCAGCATGTTTTTAATACATGAATAAGTCCTTTACATGATTAAGCATTTTACATATTACAGGCGAAAAGCAAATGATTCCTAAGAATCCATGTAAATCCATAGCCTAGCACCTTGTTAGAGATTAACAAAGTGTAAGCAAACAAGGTATTCTTCTCAGTCAGGTCTTTTCCTGGCAGGCTGCATTTTGCTGTTACAAAGAAGGGAACAATCATTTTATTATTTATCTCAAATTAAATAATAAGAAATCTTAGACGAATCACAAACCTAAACTTTTATAGATGAAAGAGAACTAGTCGGCTCTATTTTAAATCCTCAGGGTGCATACCCACTCATCAACAGTATTTTTAATTTTTATTTTTTAATACTAGGAAGCTGAAGGCAGAAATGGGTACAAGGAACTAATCATCATCTTTGGTCATCAACCAGTTCTAGCAAGAAAGGCGTGTCAGCTAATAATAATCGGGCTGCTTTATTCTTGGTCCCTGACCTTAATAAGTCCCTCACTCAACTCTGTGCCTTCTAAAACTTGAGCTTGTCCTCTTGGATTTTATACCTCAAAGCTACTTAGCAAAAACATCTTAAGTCATTTTCAAAGCTTTGTTTAGCGATGATGCACACCGAAACCTGTGACCACTTCTCCCAACATTAAGGCTAAAGGAACTTGAGCTAACTTAGCTCCTGGGACTCACCTGTTTCCCTAAATCATTATCTAACCCACAGTCCAAATGGATCCTCGATAGAAATTCATGTGTACTAGCTGTGTGACACTTTCTTGTATAATTTTTTATAAATATAGCAGAGGCAGGGGCAACATTTTATCCTCCTTTACCTATGTTAAAATTCCATTAAATTAACCTCTATCATAATCCTTTACTGTATTTATTAAAAACCTCAATCATCAAAATTCTATTTAAACAAACACTATTATTGTATAAAATCCTTGCTTCAGTTAAGTTCAGCTTAGAAGGGAATCATCTTCCTAATACTCCATAGGTAAAAATACCCAGTAGGACAGGATGTTTTCATGAGATAATCAACCACATTAAGGGCAGTGGAGTTCCCTCCATGCTCATTCACACCAGGCCAGATACCAGAGGAAAACGGCAGCGGCAAACATGTAAAGACACAGCAGTAGCAAGAGGCATTCTGGGGCCGAGGCTCTCAGGGGGGCCTTGCCTATCCAAGATTCACCCATCAGAGCATTGCTTCCTGGTAGGCCAATCCCCCAAAGTCAATTGCCATTAGCTGCTCCTCTGACATGGTCACCCACAGTTATTGTCAAGGAATAGAAAAAGGAAAGCCAGACATGGTGGCACATGTCTTTAATTCCAGCATTTAGGGGGCAAAAGCAGGCAGATCTCTGTGAGGAGTGCAATCTGGTCTATATAGCAAGTTCCAGACCAGTCTCTGCAACACCTGAAAAAGACTACCCCCCCAAAAAACCCAAAAAACAATAACAACAAAAACTTAAATCAAAATGCCAATGACAAGATTAAGAAACCCTGCTTCCAGGCTGCAGAGAGGGCTCTGTGTTTAAGAAGGCCTACTGTTCTCTCAGAGGACCAGAGTTCAGTTCCCAGCACCCACGTGGGCTCCAGAGGATCTGATCCCTTCTCTTGGTCTTCCCTGGCACCTGCACTCATGAGCACATCGCCTGCCCCACCCCATAGCTAAAAATTAAAAAGAACTCTTTAAAAGGGAATCTTCCTTTCTACTCAAGGAAGTACGCATGCTTTCCAGCTCATCGCAGTCACGAACCTTATGGAAGTATTAGAGACAAGTGGAAGAAAGAGTAGATTCTCCTCTACTAGTCTACAAATAGAGAGAATGGGAAATCCAAGAATTTAAAGAGCTAGCTCCAACTTTGGCATCAATTTCTGTGCATGTACTGTATGCTTTCTCAGCTCTCTTCCTCTGTGCAGAACCATCCTCTACTCTCAAGCCATTTTTTTTTAACTGAAAAGAGATTCCTTCTCTCATATATCTTGACTACAGTTTCCCTCCCCTCACTCCTCCTAGCTCCACACTCTGCCTCCTCTGTGCCCCAGATGCACACCCCACCCGTTTCCTCTTCAGAGCAAAGTAGGCCAAGAAACAGCCAAACAGGAACAAAATAAGATACAATAAGATACAGTCTAGCTGGAGAGATGGCTCAGAGGTTAAGAGCACTGGCTGCTCTTCCAGATGGCCTGAGTTCAGTTCCCAGCAATCACATGGTGACTCACAACCATCTGTAATGAGGTCTGGTGCCCTCTTCTGGCCTGCAGGCATACAGACAGAACACTGTATACATAATATAAAATAAATCTTTTTTTTTTTTAATGACAAAGCAAAAGCCCTCATATCAAGACTGAATAAGACAATTCAACATGAGGAAAAGAGTCCCAAGAGCAGGCAAATGCCAGATAAACAACTACTCCCAGTGTTAGGAGTCTCACAAAAACACAAAGCTAACGGCCACAACGTAGACACAGAGGACCTGGTGCAGACCCCTGCAGGCTCTGCGCTTACCGTCTTGGTCTCCTCTCATGGCATTTTCAATCCTCCAGTGAGCCCTGGTTCCTTTCAGCAAGTGTTACAGGAAATACATTTTTGTCCTAATTAGGCTTTTTCCTAAGGGAGAACAGGAGAATTCAAAACATTTCTATAATTCCTTAGAGAGAGAGAGAGTACTTACAGATGTCCCGTTTCTGTGGAGGTTTTCTACAAATGCAAGAAGTTTGGGCTAGCAAACTGTAATATTTGGTCATTTGGGAAATAATAAACTGAATATCAGCGGATACGGTGGAATTGAAAGCAGGTGTACAATAAGACAAACAGGAACCTGAAAAAAAACCCAAATCAAACCAAACATAATTCCTACAGCTGCCGTAAGGGGGCGCCGAAGTTCAGTGGTTACCAGAAAGGCGGGGACTTTGACTCTAAACCAAGGCATTTTTTTTTAGAAACTTTTATAACTTCTGGGGGAGCCATGAACAACGTCTTTTCACCCCATATAGGGCACTGACGCCAGTCTAAAAAAATGATTCTAACAAGGTCTAGCTTGGTAAGTCAGCGAGTTTACTGGGGCTAAAGCAGCGTGGATGAGGGTTCCTTGTAGGAGGGTGGTGATTTCACAGGCAGATGGATTCCGGCGTGGGTCAACTTGTGAAAGCCACATTCCTGGAGATTTCTCCCGACTTGAAGGCAGCTCTATGAAATGTACTCCATCTTATGTAACTCCTGTTTATATAAGCCCGGGAGAGGACTCATGGCTCTTGTTACTCTCTGAATAGTCCTGGAAATTTCCTAAACTTCGTAACTTTTATTAGCTGCCCGAGTCTCATGAGACCTATCTATCTCCAAAAGGGAGTTTCCTTTCTATCTTTGTGTAGTCCCGTGCAGGCTCTCAGTGAGTAGTCTTGACTGGTCTGGAACCAGCTTGTCTACTTTGCTGGCTTCAAACTCACAGAGATCCACCTGCCTCTGCCTTCTGAATGCTGGGTACCACCACACTCAGTGGGAAATTTTTTTTAAATATTTATTTATTATACATACAATATTCTGTCTGTGCATGCCTGCAGGCCAGAAGAGGGCATCAGACCGCATTACAGACGGCTGTGAGCCACCATATGGTTGCTGGGAATTGAATTCAGGACCTTTGGAAGAGCAGGCAATGCTCTTAACCTCTGAGCCATCTCTCCAGCCCAAGTGGGGAATTTTTTAAAATATTTATTTAGTTATTATGTATACAATATTCTGTCTGTGTGTATGCAAGACGGCACCAGACCTCATTACAGATGGTTGTGAACCACCACGTGGTTGCTGGGAATTGAACTCAGGATCTTTGGAAGAACAAACAATGCTCTTAACCTCTGAGCCATCTCTTCAGCCCTCAGTGGGGAATTTTTAATTTGGAGGAAATAGCGACATATCAGTGATAACACTGTGTCTATCAAATATTTGCACCCTTGAGTTCTGCAAAGTAGGGCTCTATTAGCGTGGATTAATAGAAGCAAATGGATGAAGGCTCAGTCTACAAAAGACGAGATTGAACATGAAATGTCATAAATGTGCTTGGGCATATGGGGGTTTTGAAATTTTATCAAAGCATTTTTCTTTAGAAGCACCTAGTAAGAGTAACAATAGACAATAATGGTTGTGGACGAATGTGAACACAGGAATCAATTTTTTTCTTATTTGTGCAGTTACTCAGCAGCTTACATTGACTGCAAGACCGGGATATCTCTCTCTCTCTCTCTCTCTCTCTCTCTCTCTCTCGGTTTTGTTTTGTTTTTTTTTCTAGGACTTTGGAACCTGTCCTGGAACTATCTTTTGTAGACCAGGCTGGCCTCAAACTCACAGAGATCCGTCTGACTCTGCCTCCCAAGTGCTAGGATTAAAGGCGTGCGCCACCACCGCCCCGCCTGAGATCTCTTTCTTCACAAGCGCATACTCTGGTGTGGACGACAACACGCAAAGAATTAGAATAAGGTGTGGTGGAGGTGACTAATGGTGATGACCCAGAATTCACAGCTGTGGGAGTTTGAGAGTAATTGGCCCCCATTAGCACGGAGGTGTGGCTTTCGTTGGAGTGGGTGTGGCCTTGTTGGAGAAAGTGTGTCACTGTGGGGGTGGGCTTTGAGGTCTCTCAAGCTACACCCAGGGAGATAGTTCATTTCCTGTTGTCTGCGGATCCAGATGTAGAACTCTCAGCTACTTCTCTCGCTCCATGGCTGCATGACCCCATGTTTCCAACCTAAACCTCTGTACCTGTAAGCCAGCCCCAGTGTGCTCTTCACAGTAATAGAAACCCTAAGACAACATCCTTTCTTCTTTCGATCAGAATCAAGTACTTGTCTGTATTTTCCCGTTAGGGAGCAGTTTGGAAAACTGCAGCTTGTAGTCTTTTTGAATCTTACTTCCCTGCCGGTCTTCCTTTCAAAGCCGCAATTCCTCCACCTGAAGCCTTTACAAGTGTGGCTCACTAGCAAACAAAGCTGCAGCTGTGAGGACTGACCACGAGAGGGCACCAGCAGCTCAGTAAAACTAGCCAGGGAAGGGCGACCCTTTCCAGACTGCGTTCTCGCTGCTGCGCTAAGACAGTAAAAATATTAGGAAATCATCAAAGAATTTTCCTCTGAGTTTTAGAAAACAAGAATATTTTAAGAGACATAGGGAAGGAAGTACATCTCCTAAGCCCTTTACCACTAAAATGTTCGCTACAAATGGTCCAAGAAATATTCTTCTCAAAGAAGGAACTTAACATTAAAATTCTCAGACCTTACCAATTTTTTATACTAAAAATATGTAAAAAAAAAAAAAAGGTATCAAAATGTTTGTTTTAAATGTTCTTCTTTTAAAATTTATTTCAGAGTTAGAGTGATGCTTGGGTGGGTACGGGCTGGAAGTTGGATCCTTTGACTCCTGAAACCCACACCACGTAGACCACTACTGCCTGTAACTCCAGCTCCAAGGCATCCAATGGCCCTGGCTTCCTTCGATACCTGCACACAAGTACACACACACACACATACACACACAGAGAGACACACACACACAGACACACACACAAATAAAATAATTTAAATCTACTTTGAAATTAAACTTGTCCGGGTGTATGAGACGGAAATATTGTATTGCCCATTCAAAATACTGTCAAATCATTGGCAACACAGTTGCACACTGGCTGTTTCTGAATTACTAAAGTTGGTTCAGAACTCAGTCTCCCTGAGTCAGCTTGTAGTCCGTAGCATGGCCATTTCCCGTAGCTCTGTGACTCTAGCAATTTTAGAGATCAGTGTAATCCAGGCCCGACTGACGATTGTGATGGTTAGTATTGACTGGCTAGGAGACAAATCTCATGCCTATGGGGGGGGGGGGGGGGGGGGAGGCGGGGTTTCCTAGGGACTTACAGGGGCAGGAAGACCTACCCTAAATGTGGGTGGTACCATTCCGCGTGCTAGGGGCCAGACTGGCTAAAAAGGAGAAAGGAGCTGAGTGATAATTTTCGTCTCTCTCTGCTTCCTGACAGTGCTCACTGTGACCAGCCACCCAGTGCTCCGCCACTGTAACTCTCCACCGTGAAGGACTGTATTCTCTAGGGACTTAAATAAGCCAGCACTTCCTTAAATTTTGTTATAGTAATGAGAAAAAGAGCTAATAAACCTATCATTTCTTAAAACAAGAGGTTTTTTTTTCCATTTGTATGTTTTGCCTCTATTATGAATGTGCACCACATGCATGTCTAGTATCTGTAGAGACCAGGAAGCAGCATCAATCCCTAAGCATCAGAGTTACAGATGGTAGTGAGCCACTGCCATGTGGGTACTGGGAACCACAACCAGGCCCTCTGCAAACATAAGCAAGTACTTTTAACTCTGAGCCATCGCCTGGATCCAATTTTCTGTTTTCTTTTTTTTTTTCCTCGAGATTTATTTATTTATTATGAATACAGTGTTCTGTCTGCATGTATGTCTGCAGGCTAGAAGAAGGCATCAGATCTCATTACAGATGGTTGTGAGCTGATGTGGGATTCCCCTCTGTATGCTGTGAATACCATTGGTGAATAAAGAAACTGTCTTGGGCCTGCGCAGGGAATAGAGATAGGCAGGGAAAACTAAACTGAATGCTGGGAGAAAGAAGGGCAGAGTTAGAAGAGAAGCCATGTAGCCCCACCAGAGACAGACGCTGGAACTTTAGCCAGTAGGCCACAGCCATGTGGCGATACACAGATTAATAGAAATGGGTTAAACTAATATGTAAGAGGTAGCCAATAAGAAGCTAGAGCTAATGGGCCAAGCAGTGTTCTAATTGATACAGTTTCTATGTGATTATTTTGGGGCTAAGCAGCTGGGAACTAACTAGCACCCTCCTCCTTCCAACAGTGAGTCACCATGTGCTTGCTGGGAATTGAACTCAGGACCTCTGGAAGAGCAGGCAGTGCTCTTAACGGCTGAGCCACCTCTCCAGTCTTCCCTTTTCTTCAGAAATAAATCAGTGCAGAGAATGTAGACTCTTGACAGAGAAATACTTCAGCTTGGTGAAACAATTTGGTTGAGTGTTCTTTTACTTTGTGAATAGTAATGAAATAGTGTGTTTGTACAGTGTGTGTGTGTGTGTGTGTGTGTGTGTAGGCCAGGGGTCGATTTGTGGGAGTCAGTTCTCTCCTTCTGCCATGTGGGTTCTCCAGATCAAGCTGAAGTTGCAGGTTTGGCCACAAGTGCTTACCCACTGAACCATCTCGCTGGCCCGGTTGTGATGATGATGTCGAGTGTTTTTTTCCGTGGCTGCAATCCAATGGAAAATTTCTAAGTACAGCTAGGTACCAATGATATATTATCTCTAGTACAGCAGAAGTGTTTCCTTGTGTGGATTACTCGTTCCTACTTGGCAAAGGTCTGTTGATAGCTAACCATTCTTCTGGGCTGAGGTGACTTACTTCCTACCTGTTCTGATGACCAGTATGCCAGCGCTAAAGCTACACACTTTATGCTTGCTCATCTTCACAGCCTCCATACAGAACGACTGGAATATTCTAGATACAAAAACAAATGACCAAACTTTTAAGGACCAGCTTTCTCATGACTTAATTTTCTTCTTTTGTTTTGTTTTGTTCCAAAACAGGGTTTCTCAGTGTCACAGTCCTGGCTGTCCTAGAACTCGCTTTGTAGACCAGGCTGGCTTCAAACTCCCAGAGATCCGCTTCCGCTTGTCTCTGCCTCCCAAGTGCTGGGATTGAAGGCATGCGCCACCACCGCCTAGTTTCTACAAACTTTTCAGTCCCTTAAACCTTGAGCATGAACGATCGTCCTCAGTCCATCTATCACATCTCCCGGACTCTGTTGGTCCTCCTTCCCGTTCTCTTGTGTTCCCACACTTCTCTACTAAGAGCTGAAGATGCTATTGAACACCCCAACCTCTCCTCCCAGCATCTCTGCGTGCATCTGTGTATTTGCTTCGTTTGTGTGTACACTTGTGTGTGCACGTGTATGTCCACCTATGTGAAGGCCCGCGGTTGACACGGAGCGTCTTCCTCAACCACTTTATTGTGAGATGGGGGTCTCTGAGCCTGGAGTTCCTTGGAAGCCCCAGAGATCCTCCTGTCCCCGGCTTTCCTGTGCTGGGATTATGAGTACAATGCTACCACTCCTGGTTTCTAATGTAGATGCTGGGGATTGAATTCAGGCCCTCATACTTGTTAGCAAGCATTTAACTCTTGACTCATCTTCTTAGCTTCAGGTGATGCGTATGTGTATCACACATATGTGTGTATGTATATGCATATATTCATAAATATATTTTGTATTTCTGCTGTTATCATCATAAAATACCAACTGTTTAGAAAAATTCTCTGAACCACTTGGATTTTATGCAACAGTTCAAATTCATGCCATCAACTTCTCAAAGCGTTAGTCTGTAGCTTCTACTTTGTTGGATTTGAAGTCACCATGAAACAAATCTCTAGACTTTGTCTAGGTTAGCTTAGGCGTCTTGACTGGGGGGGCACCATTCCAGGACTGGGGTCCTAGAGGGACTGACTAAGAGAAAAGGCACTGAGTGTGTTAATCTCTCTCTGGGGTCTGCTGGCAGATTCCACGTGACCAGCCGCTTCACACTCCTGCTGCGAGACCTCCACCGCCAAGGCGGACTTCCCCTCCAGTTTAAGACAGAGTGAGTCCCTCCTCTGCTAAGCTGTCCCTTCACACATTGTGTTGCAAACAAGGGCAGGCAAAGAGACAGGGCCACCTGTCCGTGCTTTTATTCTTCTGGCCTAAACTTCATCTGTTTCCTTTCTCAGTATAATAAGCTTTTCTCAGTACATTTTTGGACCTGATTAAACTTGTTTACAGCATTCCTTATTAGTCTTTAATGTCTATAGTGACTTCTAATTTGTTTGTGCTGATAATTTATTTTTTTACATTCTCTTGATTTTGGTTAACTGGAGAGTCTAGTCAAATATTTTTCTAGGAATCATTTTTTTTCAATGAATTTTTTTTCTCTAGTCTTTGGCTTGTTTGGGGTACTATTACCTCTTTTTTCTCCAATTTCTTACCGAACAAGCCCAGGATAGCTGATTTAAGATCTCCATTTTTTTTGTTTGTTTGTTAAATGTATTTACTGTTACATATTTCCCTCTAAGAATCTATTATTATGGTATCATGTAATTTCAGTTTGTGATACATTTTACATTTCCCCTGAGACTTTGTTGTTGACCTACAAGTGGTAGAAAACTGCATTAGCACTTCTCCTTTTCTGTTCCCAATGATTTGCATCTGAATTCCAGAAAACCGTGAATTCTGACATCATAGAGGGGAATTAAAGCATTAAAGCTGCAGATGGAGTTGATGATTGGACCTTAACAGGGAGATTGCATCCAGAAGGGTACGAAATAAGGAGAATTGTTGTGGGGGCAGAGGCTTAAAAGAGAGATAACATCCAGGAGGGTACGAAAACAGCAGGAGGATTCCTAGGGGAGGGGTAAGAGCTAGAGATGTCAGCGGATAAAAGCCAGGCAGAGAGACCAGTGTGGTCTATGGCTGCCAGCATGGAAGATACAGGAGAGAAACCATAAGACAAGACGTGTGGGTTGCCCCTCGTAGATAGAAAAGGATAGGGCTGTGGGTCCTCTGGGTTTTATCTCTACTCTAGCCAGGCAGACTCATTCTGATGCTTACAGAACTGGAATTCAGCACGTCTGTGTTTCAGGCCATGAAAATAAAGTTATTTATTACTGGGGCAGAAATGGACCAAGGTAAGAGGTTTGTCTGCGTGTTGCATCCTAAACGCTCACACCAGAGACTGATTCCTCTTTAGTTATCTCGTATCTACTGTGGTACCTTTTGAATAGCAAAGGCATCAGACTAGTTTGTTAAACTAGTAAATAACTGAAATTCGTTTATTGGTAGTGGATACATTATTTGTTGATATTTCCAAAGACAAACACTCCTAAAAACACAGGTTTTATGTGTTACGTTATTTATTATGTCTGAGTAGAAAGAGAAATTAAGCTTGCTAAACCTCAGCCATTTCCCTCTTCTCCAGTGGAAGCCCTCAGGGTACACTATGTTGGTGGGGGGAGGGAGGAAATCAGCTAATTTGTCATCTTTACGGCCCTATAAAAATATCCCCCGTGTGGTTTCAATTTAAAAAGCATCTTTCAGTGAACTGTGGGCCCTACAACATCAGGAGAAATTTGACCGCCTTTCCCAAGCTTTCCTGGAGGGCGTTTTCACCACCCGTTCTCAGAGCTCTGTAAGCTCAAGGATCTCAGCGATGGCGGCACCAATCAATTTGATGATTAAGTAAAACTGGGGCTCCTGCTTCTACGTATGAAGGACACAAAGTACACCTGAACATTAAACCCCCACTCCCACTCTCTAACCACCCCTACCCCTAGTCCCAGCCCCAGCTACAACCCTGCCTTTTGAACACTCAAGTTCAATAAAGCAAACTTTCTGTGAAGGGTGTCTGTGGAAGAGAGTCGCAGACTCAGTCTCTCTCTCTCTCTCTCTCTCTCTCTCTCTCCCTACCCCATCTTTCTTATCTAAATTCCAATTTGTGTCTGAGGAGTGTGAAACTCTGTAAAGCCGAGCAAGGAACACTTTGCTGAGTCAGGAATGTTCATAGTGGGGTTATCTCAGAAAGCTACGGCATCACTTTAATCCCGCGAGACAGCATGGAGCGAGCTCACTGAGTAAAATAGTCAGTCAGTAGAAATCTAGTTAAAAACTTGCTTGAAGTAGATTGCTGCCCTGCAGCAGAACACCTAACCTCACCTTCAACACTTAAAACCAAACTTTGGAAATAGGAAGTGCAACCACCTAGTACTTAACTACCTGTAAGAACAAAGTGTAACTCTTTAGGAATACTGTTTAAAAAAACCAAACCCAAAAAGCTTTTGACCTGTGAAATGGACCAGGAGGTGCAAGTATTTGCTGCCAAGCCTTGTGGCCTAAGCCTGATCTCCAGGCCCCACATGGTGGATGGAGAGAAATGGCTGTAGCAAATTGTCCTTGTTTCTCTATGTAGTATGTCACAGTCCGCGTGCATATGTGCACACGCACACACAAATTAAAGATTCAAAATATACTTTAGAGTTGAGGGTATAACTCAGTGATAAAGCATTTGCTTAGTATATATATATATATATATATATATACATACATGTATATGTATATGTATGTATGTATGTATGTATATATATATGATGGGAAAAAATGAACAGATAAAATATGTGTGTAGCCCGGTGGTGGTGGTGATGCACGCCTTTAATCCCTGCACTCAGGAGGCTGAGGCAGGCAGAGGAAGGCAGATCTTTGAATTTGAAGCCAGATTGGTCTGCAGAGTGAGTTCCAGGGCAGCCAGGACTACACAGAGAAAATGTGTCTCAAAAAACAAAACAAAACAGCCGGGCAGTGGTGATGCACGCCTTTAACCCCAGCACTCAGGAGGCAGAGGCAGGCAGATCTCTGTGAGTTCGAGGCCAGTCAGGTCTACAGAGTGAGTTCCAGGACAGGCTCCAAAGCTACAGAGAAACCCTATCTCAAAAAACCAAAAATAAATGAATAAAATAAACAAAAAATTTGTGCATGTGTGTGTGCGCGCGCTAGAAAGGCAGAAAAAAAAATCAGATTTGGGGGAGACTGAGGCTGTGAGAAATAGTGAGGCAGAATTGAAGAGCAGGGCATGGCATAGAGTCCTCTAGAGAGCTGCAGAAAGGCCCCTTCAAATGTATGAAATAACTGTGCTTTGCCTTGGAATCTTGGACATCCACACTGTAAACAGGAACAATCCCCGACAGGGAACAGCTTGTGTTCCCACTTGGCAGGCCTTCTCACGCACAAGGCACCAGGACCTGGGCACAGCCCTGGGAGGAACTGGAGATGGAGAGCCCAGACCCGAGCCTTCTCTGCATCCACAACAAGGCTCACGTGGACTGGGCTGACCCAAAAGAGTATTGTACTGAGTATCGGAGAACAAGATTCAACATTCCATTCTTTAAGAGAGTCAGTCCTCTCCAACATGAGGTCAACCATGTCCAGGACAAAAAAATGTGACCTGTAACTGAGAGAAAAAGCAGGTAATAGAAATAATAAAGATGAAATTAGCAGGCAAAGATGTTAAAGTATATATTATGATTTTAAAAAAATGTGCTCACAGAAATAAAGAAAAATATGAATACAAGGAGAAAAATAAGAAGATATTAAGACATATTACTAGGGCCAAGGATACAGGGAGATCTTGAGGTCATCTAGGACAGGCTGGGCTACACCAAGAGACTCAGCATAAATAACCTAACAAGCGAACCAATAAGCAAACGGGCTCTTGACAGCAAAGGAATAACAGTGTTAGAAAAACGGCTCGGCTTTTTCTACAGTTCATAAAATGTACAGTTAATAAAACGATCAAAAATTTAATGTGGGGGGTTTAATATGATCAAAATATACTGTACAAAATTCCCAAAGGAGTAATAAAAAATTTGAGGGAGGGGATAGGAAATTGAAAAACAAAAAACAAACAAAACCCTCAAACCGAAAGGCGAAGCTACATGAACAAAGCTATATGAAGACTGGTTTCGGACTGTTTGAAAACAAAAGGAAAAGAGAAAGCAGCCAGAGGAAATATGTTTTATTTAATGTTAAAACTGCATTTGTGAGAGACAGAAATCTTTAATAAATAAATAAACTAAAAAAAAAACTGCATTTGTATGCGTGCTTGTGTGCGTGCACCAGTCCGTGTGCGCACCAGTCCGTGTGCGCACCAGTCCATGTGCGCACCAGTCCGTGTGTGCACAGGCCAAAGTGAACATGTGGCGGTCAGAGAACAGCTTGAGGGGTCAGTTCTGCCTTTAACCACGTGGGTTTAGGGACATGAACTCGGCCATGAGGTTTGGAGATGGACAACTTTACCCACAAAGCCATCTTCCTGGCCTAAGGTGTTTTGTTTTTTTTTTTTGTTTTTTTTTTTTTTTGACAGTTTTCCTATGAGAAACTCTGCAGGCCATAAGACAATGGAAAGACCTATATTTAAGGTGCTGAAAGCAAATCTATTCGGTTTGTAGATTCTTGTGATGTAGTTGGTGCCATTGGCTTGATGGAATCTAAAATCATGAGGGAGTCAGACTTCAAAGCATGCCTATCATTATGTTGTTCGGGAACATTCCATGCTCTGGAGATCTGGAACTGTTTGAGGCAGTGGTAGCCAGCAAGGCACTAGCATGCATGTTTTCATTGCTCTGTGTTTCTCCAATTGTGAGTGTCATGTGACCAGCGGCCTCAGGTGGCTTCTCCACCCTGAAGATCGCACCTTGAACTGTGAGCCAGAATAAGCCCTTTCTTTTTTTTCTTTTTTTTTTTTTTTTTTTTGGTTTTTCGAGACAGGGTTTCTCTGTGGTTTTGGAGCCTGTCCTGGAACTAGCTCTGTAGACCAGGCTGGTCTCGAACTCACAGAGATCCGCCTGCCTCTGCCTCCCGAGTGCTGGGATTAAAGGCGTGCGCCACCGCCCGGCTAAGCCCTTTCTTTAACTGAGTTTGCCAGAGTATTTTCTCATGGAAACAGGACAAGAAACCAAGAAGACTGTTCTCAACTGTGGAAAGCTGTCCATTCAGAAATTAAAGCTAATCCCGGTCCTTAGGATGCAGACCAGCTTGGGCGGCCCAGCAAAACTCAGTCACTGTAAAAAGAGAAAATAAAAGAATGGAAAAAAGAGAAAGAGAGACGAAGTGAGGGAGACACAGACAGACAGACAGACAGACAGACAGACAGACAGGGAGACTTCCACACGTCTCATGCCACAAAAGCAGATAAAATTCCTGGCAAGCAGAGTTGTTCCTATGAGGAGGGTTGCTTCAGGCAGGAAAAATGGAAAACTTTCAAAGAAAATTTTCTAAGATTTATTTTATTTTTAATTATAAGTCTGAGTTTGGGTACGGACATCAGAGACGCTGGAGTTGGAGTTACAGCCGGTTGAGAGCCACCTGACCTGGTGCTGAGAACTGAATTTAGGTCCCTCTGGAAGAGCAGGACACACTCTAAACTGCTGAGCCATTTCTGGTACAAATTAGAACTAACTCAAAAAGAATATGAATAGCCTTATAGTAGATGAATCAAATTAACTTATAATTTGTAAACTTTAAGCAAAGAAATTTTAAGGCCTATTTTGCTCCACTGGTAAAATTTTATCAAAAATTTAAAGAACGAGTAATACCAATTTCACAGTCTTTTAGAAAAATTAGGGAAGAGGGATCGTTTCTTAGGCTCGGTGTGATATCTATGTTATTCTAATACCTGTACTAGGCAGATACATGAGAAACAAGACATACAGTTCAACATTGTTGCAGAATATTCAATACACTTGTGAAGATATGTCTTTGTCCTTTCTTGCCTGCCAAAGGCAGCTTCTGATTGGTTTAATAAAAAGCTGAATGGTTAAAAGCTAGCCAGGAGAGGATAGGTGGGATTTCTGGAGAGAAAGAGGAATTGGTGGGGGGACAGTTATCAGAGAAGAGAATTCGCCAGCAAGATGCAGAGGGAGTTGCAGGAGAGGTAACAAATTATGTTGCAGAATATAGACTAACCTAAATGGGGTAATTTAAGTTTTAAGAGCTCGTTGGGATCAAGCCTAAGACAAGGCCAAGTTTTCATAATAAGAAGTCTCTGTGTCATTATTTGGGAGTTGGTGGACCAAGGAAAGTCAAGTAGACATCACTCAGAAGAGCAGACAAAAATGATTTTCATATTGGCAAATTAAATAAAGTAATATATGAAAATGATGGTACATTATAATTAAGAGGACTTTATTTCATCACTGCAAAGTGGACTTCTGCCCATGTCCAACCCAGGGCCTTTGCTTGGCAAGATCCTTATCACTAAACTCTATTTCCACCCCTAAAGTAGGTATGCTATAAAAACATTTATTATACTTTAATAACAGGGGGAATTAATAGAATTTCAGTGGATTCAGAAAAAAAAGGCAAACTTAAGACTCAACACACGTTCAGGATGAAAATTCTAATCAAACTATGAGCAGCCTGTGGAAGACACAAGCTCGAGGTAGGTCAGGTGTGGTGGTTATACAGCCGTGGCAGCAACCCTAGCACTTGTCAGACTTGGTGGAAGAGGATCAAGGGTTCCATGTTCCAGGCTATCCCAGAGCTACATGGTGAAATCTGATTATTTTATAAAAAAAGGGGGGGGGGGGCTAAGATAACATGATCATGGATAAGTAAATAATTTTTCTTTCCAAGATCAGAATTAAGGGCCAGCAAGATGGTTTATTTTTTTTTATGAATTTTCCTCTGAACTCCACGCATGAATGCAGTTCACACACACACACATACACACACACATACACACACATACACACTCCACCTCCACCAGCATCACCAAATAAATGTAATTAAAAAAAAGTTAATCTCAGAACTCAGGAGGCAGAGGCAGGCAGACCTCTGTGAGTGTGAGGCCACCTTGGCTTACATAGCCAGTTCCCGATGGGCCAGATATATGGAGTGAAAGCCTGCCTCTAACAACAAAACCAACCCAAACAGTAAACACTCAACAATACTGACTTTGGTGTTGTCAGTTTTTTTCATTTATTTGTTTGTTTATTTTACCAAGGTACGGTTCCTCTGTGTAGCCCTGCCTGTCCTGCAACTCACTCTGTAGACCAGGGTGGCCTTGAACTCAGAGATCAGCCTACCTTCCTCTGCTTCCCAAGTGCTGGGATTAATGGTGTGCACCACTGTGCTCAGCTTTAACAATATTGATTTATAAAAAGAGGAAAAGAAGAAAAAGAATATTTATTTTGGGGATAGTGAGATGGCTCTGTGGGTAAAGGTACTTGCCACTAAGTCTGATGACAGTGGAAGGAGTGAGCTGCCTCCTGATAGCTGTCCTCTGATGGCCACATGAATACAGACACACGGAAATAAAAGTCAACAAAAAAACCCTTAAAAAGATCAGAAACGGAACTGGAGAGATGGCTCGTCTTAATTTGGGTTTTATTGCTGTGAAGAGACACCATGACCGGGACAACTCTTTTTTTTTTTTTTTTTTTTTGGTTTTTTTGAGACAGAGTCTCTCTGTAGCTCTAGAGCCTATCCTGGAACTAGCTTTTGTAGACCAGGCTGGTGTCGAACTCACAGAGATCTGCCTGTCTCTGCCTCCCAAGTGCTGGGATTAAAGGCCTGTGCCATCACCGCCTGGCAACCATGACTACTCTTATAAATGAAAACATTTAATTGAGGATGGCTTGCTTACAGTTTCAGAGGTTCAGTCCATCATCATCAAGGCAAGGAGCGCGGGTAGTATGCAGGCAAATAGGGTGCTGGAGCTGAGAGTCCTACAGCTTGACTCCGAGGCAACAGGAAGTTGACTGATAGTCACAGGAGTGAAGCTTGAGAAAAGAGAGCTCAAAGCCCACCCCCACAGTGACACTTCCTCCAAGAAGACCACACCTACTCCAACAATGTCACACCTCCTAATAGTGCCACTCCCTTTGGGGGCCATTTTCTTTCAAACCACCACTTGACTCTGTGTGAAAAGCACATGCCACATAAGACTGATGACCTCAATTCGATCCCTGGGACCCATAGTGGAAAGAATTGACTTGGAAAAGTTGTCCCTGACTTCCACATACACGCAGGGGCCTATGTCTCTCCCCATTCCCTCTCCCACTACCCCCCCCCCCCCAAACGCAAATAATAAAAACGGAAATAAATTCAGGGCTGGAGAGGCTCAGAGACAGAGCATTTATTGTTATTGCAGAAGATTTGGGTTCCCAGCACCAACATGGTGGCTTACCATCATCCAATTCTGGTGGATTTGACACCTTCTAATCCGGTGGTTCTCATCCTGATGCCGAGACCTCTTAGCAGGGTTCCTCATGTTGTGATGACCCCAACTACAAAATTATTTTCATTGCCACGTCATACAAAAATAACTTTGCTACTTTGATAAATTATAATGCAAATCTCTGTGTTTTCCTGTGGTCTTAGGTGACCCCAGTGAACGGGTCGTTTGAGTCCCACCAAAGGGGTCGTGACCCACAGATTGAGAACCACTGTTCTAACCTCTGCCGGTGCCAGGAATGGAAATATGTGCATACTAAATACACACAAATATACAAATAAATCTAACATAATAAATTTAGAAAAAAATTATATGGTAAAGTGATGTTGTGGCAGAGTAGCCAAGAGCTCAATGCCTATAATATACTTAGTGGTGGGAACCACAGTCAGCAGTTGCAGAAACGGCTCGAAGCCACACCCCCGCCACCAACAGGCTGGTAAGTCTCATAAACACTAAGAGGTCAGCACGTTCTCCAAAAATTCCTAAAATTCCTAAGACCTTTGGTTTCATTTTTCTTCATCTTGCCAGACGTACGAAGCTGTGGCTTTCTGTGGGGATTTAGACACTGGCCCAACCCTTACTTGTACCATTCCTTTCTGGACAGCAAAATGTTCTGTCCTTCTTTAAGAACTCTCTGAGATGGCCAAGATAGCATTCTCTTTCCTGGTATTTGTCTGGATCTGTCCCTAGATCTCACTTTCCGTGCAGGCTCAGGTCACACCACTGCTTCTGTCTCGGGTGCCCTGGCACCCCTTCAGCTATGCCTTATATTCCTTCAGCTTGAGTATCCCCCCGCCACACACACACTTCTTGAGCTCTTCCCCCCTGGAGGAGAAGTGGACTGTGTACACTCCCAGCAAAGAGGATTGTTCACCCTGTCCCGCGGTTCCCTCTTGCTACAGCCCAGTTCACGTTAGCAGAAAATGTGAATCTGCAGAGGGCATGGGTGTGTGACTGCTGTGTGCTTATCACTATCCTTCTCCATCAAAAAATCCGGGCCTCGCGTCCCTGGTGTCTCCACCCTGCAATAACCTTGCCTTACTGCTTCACTCGTGCACCAGGGCTTTTTCAGATCACACCCTGCTTTTTGAACCAGTTTTATGAAGCGAATTCACTGATTAGTGAATCCACTGATCCAAACGGGGGAGGGGGGGGCTCCCACTGGCTGGGGGTAACAAAGCTCACAATCAGATAACCCCTTCCAACAGCACTCAGAAAACCTCTGACCTCTGCACCCTTGGCTGCAGCTTTATCAATGACCTTAGTCCGGCAGGGAACACAATAATGTGATGTGTTCTAAGGAAGCAGATTTACTGTTTACAGATGGGCGGCCGGGAGGAAGACCGAGGATGTTCCGCGCGAAAAGGTTCTCTTCTGCTCAGAAAGCTGCCCTGGGGTGGGCTGAGTCTCACTTCCGTGGATCCCAGCTGGGCCACCACTAGGGAACCCTGGAAAGAAGCCAGCTCTGTGGTACACATCTCTGGGCAGCATGACTCATTGGGTAACATTCTGAGGGACATGATGTTTTCAGAGAAAGGAGAAACAATAACAGGCTGTTCTGGAAAGGTCCTTGGAAGCCACTACAGTGAGCAACCGTTTTCAGTTTGGCCCTTATATCACATATAGCTGAGGCCTAGTGTTTTTACATTTCTAATAATTTATCTTTGTGGGACTTGGGTTCTATTAACATTTTAATGAAAGATATTCAAGTTATTCACATTGGGGAAGGACAATTTTGTTTATAATTTTTCTTTCTGATCTTTTTCTTTTTTGTGTGTGTGGGGGGAGAGGGTGTTGTTTTTTCAAGACAGGGTTTCTCTGTGTAACAGCCCTGGCTGTCCTGGACTCTTGAACCATGAACATGAAGCAGAAAGCATCTCAGAGCCCACTGACCACCAGTGACATACTTGACCTTGCTGGAGGTCATACCCACACCTCCTAAACCTCCCCAACAGCACCACCACCTGGGAACAGGGTGTGTGAATACTGAAGCCTATGGAGGGGGCATTCCCACTGTAACCCTCACAGCCAACCACGTGGTTTCTATCACAACACGTAGCTACTTAACAGTGGGACAACGCAAAGTAATCTACAGACGTCATTTCTTTTTCTCTTCTTCCTTGTCTCAATGCCTTCCTTAATGCCATGCTTATGAGAGTTGTTAAGTATTAGTGATTAAAAGATCAAAATGGAGCTGGGCGTGACAGCACACACCTTCAGCCCCAGCACTCAGGAGGCAGAGGGAGGCGAAACTCTGTGAGTTCTAGTACAGCCTGGGCTGCATAAAGAAACTGAGCACTAAATTGCGCATCATAGAAATTGAGCTGGAGAGATGGCTCAGTGGTTAAGAGCACTGGCTGCTCTTCCAGAGGACCCGGGTTCAATTCCCAGCACCCACATGGCAGCTCACAACTGTCTGAAGATCCAGTTGAAGGGGATCTGACACCTTCACACCAATGCACATAAAATAAAGTTAAGTAAAGCATAAAAATATTTAAAAAAAAGTTTTTGATGTCTGGTCCAGACTGCTTGTGGTATCGATGAGGAAACGGACAGCTGAGTGCTGCTGGAGGTTGAAATTATTCTGCTAATTAATAATGGCGTAGGAGAGAGCACTTAAGCTAATTTCTCCATTTCTCAGCCCAGTGAACTTTCTATTAATAAATTATCTACTACTACAGACATAAAACAAGAAGGTCAAAAAGTAACAAATATGTAAAAGGTTTAAAACAATTATCACTGAGACCAATGACTTTACTACATAGTAATCTAAGACGAACACTAGAAGCTATAAGCTAGCCCAGAGACCCAGGATACAACCAAATATGACTGGCATAAGGGGGGAAAAAGTCACTGAAATGATTCCTAATGATATTCTGCTATACCATAGACTGGTGCCTAGCCCAGCTGTCATCGGAGAGGCTTCACTCAACTGACAGAAACAGAAGCAGATACCCACAGCCTTGGGTGGAACTTGGGGAATCTTGTGGACAAAGGAGAGGAAGGATTATAGGAGTCAGAGGGGCCAAGGAAACCACAAGAAAACTCACAGACTCAACTAACCAGGGCTCACAGGGAGTGAACTGACAACCAGGGTAACCAAATGGGCCTGACCAAGACACTTTGCAAATATATTACAGTTGTGTAGCTTGTTCTTCTTTGTGGGACTCCTAACAGTGGGCGTGGGAGCTGTCTCTGACTCTGTTACTTGCTTTTGGGACCTTATCCCCCATACTGGGTTGCCTCTTCCAGCCTTAATAAAAGAGGAGAAGCCTGGCCTCACTGAATTTGATATACCTTGGTTGTCTGATATCCATGGGAGGCCTGCCCTTTTCTGAAGAGAAATGGAGAGGAGAGAGGTGGGGGATTGGGAGAAAAAGAGGGAGGAAAAACTGCAATCAAAATGTAAAAAAAAACCAAACAAACAATAAATAAATAAATACAATAAAGAAAAGAAACTGTAAGCTGGGACTAGAATCTGAGTTTGTCACCTTGGACTTTTCCTGTCAAAGCTTAACCCCCACTGTGAAGTACTGAGAGGCTGGAAACTTAATCCAACTCCACTGTTTAGAAAGATGGGCCTTTGGGAGGTGAGGAAGGTGGAGGAAGCACAAATGGATCCTGGCTGCTGAGGAAACAGAGGAGGCAGGAAGAGATGCGCACGCACAGGTGTGCCCTGACTCTCTCCACGTCAGTCAAGGCTCAGCATTCCCTGAGGACTCCGCCAGCGAGAAGGCTGTCACTAGGCGTGAATTGCTCAACAAGGAGCCTGCAGAACGACCGGCCTGAATTAACCTCTCTTGTTTAGAATTTAGGCCACGTGATGTGGTGTTATCAGGCAATGGCTGGGTGCAGAAGGAATTAGAACCTGAGATGAGTTAGGGGACAGCCGAAGTGAAGAGACAGCGGTGTGGGCTAACTTTTGTCAAGTGTCGTTCACCTTTGCTCTAGGTGGCGCTACAGTTTGGAGCATGCCCAGCTCTTCACCAAAGACAGAAGCCACCTCCACTCACTGGGATGCACCATGCTAAAAGACTGACTCCCACAAACCCCGAGGCTCATTACCACAAAGTTCATCAGGACTGAAACCATCTTGCTGACTTCCTGTCTGACGTGTGAGTTGGAAGTCATCCCTTCCATCGAAACAAGAAAAAAAAAGCTAAGCAAACTAAAAACTTATCTGAGCTTGTGGCACATGCCTGTAATCCCAGAACTTGGGAATTGGATCCGAGTTCGAGGTCATGATCTGCTATATAGGCAGTCTGAGATCAGGCTGCCTTACATGAGGTCCTGTCTCATAATCCCACCCCACCCCCGCCTACCACCACCATCACCAAAGTGAAAACTTTGAGTTGATAGCTCTTTTTAAATTTTTCTAAATGTATTTAAAAGTTTTTCTTTTCATTTTACATACCAACCACAGTTCCCCCTCCCTCCCTTTCGTCTCCCCCTCCCTCCCTTTCGTCTCCCTCTCCACTTTTTATATTCATCATGGGGCAAACTGAGTGAGAGACAGAATCACAGTCTTTGTGGACAAACGCTGGAGCAGAAGCCAGTGTAACTCACGCATTATTAGAGGCTCAGTGTAGACTAGCTTGCGAATTACAGCCTCCTGAGGGGGCCGATGATTAGGGCAACATCTACATTTCCCAAAAATTCACCTCCAGGAGCCATAGCAGGTATTCCCCATGAGGTCAGAGAAAAGTCCCTCTACGGGACTTCTTTGAAACAGACACTGAAACTTTGATTTTCCTCAACAAGGTTTTTCCCTCAAACAAAATCATTTTCCTAAGGCCTAAGCACTTGGTGCTTTACCAAAGCGTACCTGGCCCGCGGGGAGGGAAATACCTAGTGGCGGCTAGGCTCTAGCCCTTTTGGTGTGGAAATACCCAACTGAGCTTTACTCCGATACTGAGACCTAATTACAGACTCACAGAACACCTCTCCCGTAGTGTGTAACCACTGGCACCGGCCTAACAACAGAGGACTAAGGCCAAAATGACCACAGCTCTCGGGCTCAGTTCTTCAGTTCCCACTGTAGCAAAATGCAATGGGGCTGGGAAGATAGAAGCAGGCACCCCGGGGAGCATCTGAGCCTCTGATGTAACCGCACAGCAAAGAGGTAAACAGTTTACGTCTTAGTTAGACAAGCATAAAGCATAAAGGTTTATCTATCTCAGGTCCCAGTGATCTGATACTTGGAGCCTGCCTTTCAACAACAGATGCCAGGGAAAAAACCAGTCTGATGAGATTTTAAAAAAAAAATTAACAAAACAAGACTTAGAGATGGTTTGGCATGGTGGCAATACTGGCAGTCCTAGTTTTGGCAGGAAGATAGAAGAGGTCCAGGTCAGCCTGTAGGGGACCTGTAGCAATGTAGACAATGTGGCAAGGGTCTGTGCCCGCCCCCAACCCACATATACGCCCAAATCCCAAACCAAACCCCAAACCATACAAAACCAAGGATATTTAGTCAGACCGGGCTGTACAGTAGAGACAAGAGAACACCTAGATCCTGTGTAAAACTTTACTCCCCTAACAACTCAGCCAAGGAGAAAAGGGAGCAAGGGGCTAGAGTTAGAGTTTACAAACTGTCCTCAATCAGGGCACCTGCCATTCTAGGCTAACGCCAGACTTTGCAAGGTTGTTAAATAAACTTCATTGCCTCTGCTATTCTCAGTCTTGTTCTTATTATGAAATGAAGGTTTGGCCATCTCTCTCTCTCTCTCTCTCTCTCTCTCTCTCTCTCACACACACACACACACACACACACACACACACACACACAATGTTTCCTTGCAGAGTGCGCCAGATGCCTTTCCTCCTCTATCAGGGGGAAGCCAAACAAAGATCAAAGTGACTAGGTCACCTTCCTTTCACAGAACAACAATAATAAATATAAAAGAAGTAGAAGGTTCTTGCATTTCCATAGACTTAGCTGCCATCTGCTACTGCCAAATGTTAACTTACTGGTAGCTTCAATCGGAGATGACACTGTCAACACCTTGGTCCCTCAAGGGATAGGTGTTATCGATAGCCCCACTTTATGGACAGACTGCCTGAGCCATGGAAAAGCTAAGTGAACAGGGTCAGGAAGCCAGAGTGGCAGGATTAGGGTTAGATGCTGTTGTCTAGGATGCTGTTGTCTGCTTCTCAAAAGTGGCATGGTGTATTAGCTTTCAGTTGCCACTATAACAAATTAACACAAACTCAAGTGGCTCAGAGCAAAGCTAACTGAGTCTAGTACCATTCTATAAGCCATGAAAATCCTAACATCAATGTGTCAGTGGGGCCGTTTTCCTCCATTTCTAGGGCCTACAGAGAAGAGTCTGTTTGCCTCTCCAGCTTCTAGAGGCCACCCTCCCCCTTCAGCTCCAAAGCCAGCATTTTGCTAATTCTTTCACTGTTACATTTCTTTGACCATACCAAGGGGTAAGTTCACTGATTCATTCACTAATCTGAATTTTGGTTAGAAAAACATAGATTTTTACCATTTAGCCTCTTTGGGGTGCATATTTTCTCAGTGTTTGACATAGTCACAGTTTTCGGGGGCAAGTCTGTGGTACTTTTGTCACCTTGGCGATCTGAAGTCTACACCCATTAAACAAGTCCTCCCCACTGGAATCAACCATTTCATTATCAAACAGATGTTGTCTATTTTTATTTTGTGTGTATGGGTGTTTTACCTGCACGTATGTGCACCATAAACAGGACATCAGATCTCCTGGAACTAGAGTTATAGGCAATTGTGTATTGTGGAATAGAATATTTGTTTTACTATGTAAAGATGGGTTGCTGTTTTACTTTGCCTCCCTAAGAAGCTCCTGATTGGTTTAATAAAAAGCTGAATGGCCAATAGCTAGGCAGAGGTGGGATAGGTGGGTAATAAGGGATGTCCTTCTCTATATGTGTTGCTTTTATTGGCTAATGAATAAAGCTGTTTCAGCCAATGGCTTAGTAGAGTAAAGCCAGGCAGGAAATCCGAGCAGAGATACAGAGAAAAAGAAGGTAGAGTCGGGTAGACAACAGCCAGCCACTGAGGAGACAAGACATAGAAAATGAGGTAACACCACAACCACGTGGTGCTATTACATAGACTAACAGAAATGGGTAAATTTAAGATGTAAGAGCTAGCTAGAAATAACTCCTGAGCCGTCAGCCAAACAGTGTTGTAATTAATATAGTTTCTGCATGATTATTCGGGTCTGTGTGGCTGGGAAATGAAAGCACAGTCACTGCTTATAGGCAGGTCTGGTGGGCAGAAAGAAAAGAGGAGCCAGCCAATCAGCCAGGGGCCAGCCTGCCACGGAGGAAGCAGGGAAGCAGATGGACCGCGTGTAGATGCGGTAAACCAGCCTTGGGGCAGCACATAGAAGAAAGAATAGGAATGGGTTAATTTAATTAAAAAAAAAAAAAGCTAGCTAGAAACAAGCCTAAACTAAAGCCGAGCATTCATAATTAATAATAAGACTCCATGGCATGATTTGGGGATGGTGGTCCAAGAAAGCCTGCTACAGTTGTGAGCTGCCATATGGGTATTGGGTCCTCTGCAAGGGCAGTAAGTAGTTTTAACAACTGGCCCATCCCTGTAGCTCTCTGCTATCTGCCATTTTTATTTCCTATTTCTGTGGACTTTGTTTCAGTGATGATGATGATGATGATAATGATGACGATGGTGATTGAATCTCATGTAGCCCAGGTTGGCTTCAAACTTGCTAAGCAGCCTACAATGACTTTGAACTTGTGATTCCTTTGCTTCAGTCTCCTGAGTTCTAGGGTTACAGACACGTACCACTATGCCTGGTTTATGTGGTGCTGGGATCAACTCCAGCGCTCCATATACACGAGGCAAGCACTCTGCGACTGAATTACGTTCCCAGACCCCATTTTAGTTATTTTGAGACAAGTGAAACAGGCTTTTGCCACATAGTAGCATCCCTCCACAGTTTCTGTTTCAGTTCCTGCTTCCAGGTTCCTGCTTTGGCTTCCCTCAGTGATGGACAGTGATGTGGAAGTGGAAACTAAATAAACCTTTTCCTTCTCCATGTTGCTTTTTTGGTCATGGTGTTGACATAGAAACAGAAAAAAAACTTTCTGTTTGTGGACGTTACCTTTGGTTATAGTGTTATTTAAGGAACCATTGACGATCACATATTGTGAGAATTTCCCCTGATACGTTTCATCCTGGACATTTATCATTTTATGTTTGTTTTAATTTCCATTAAAACTAAGAATTTAAAACTAATTTCTCTTAATTTTTGTAAATGAGGTTTAGTCTTAGGGTCCAATTTCATTGTTTCCTTGGCTGGCCCATTTTTTTCTAACACCATTTGCTGAAGAAACTATCTTGTGTATTGTCTATTCTAGACAGTCTTCTTTTTTTAATCCACAAGTATAAGAAGTTTCATCTTCCTAAATATATATATATCTTCCTAAAGATATTTATCACAGTTGTGTGTGTGCATGCATAGGTCAGAGGACAACCTGAAGGACCTGTTCTTTTTCCACTATCTGGGTCCCTGGGACAAAGTTCAAGTCATCAGGCTTGGTGGCAAGCTCCTTCACCTTCTGAGTCATCTCACTCACTGCCTTGGGTTAATTCTATTTTTGATTCGTTGAGTGCCATATGATCAAAGGGCTAGATATCAAATGCTTTATCTGAACCACTTGAGATCATCATGCGAGTGTTTCCTCTTCATTATTAATATGATGTACTACACTGGCAGATTTTCATGTATTAACTCGTCTTTGCATTCCAAGAATAAATTCCAATTGATCATGGGGGTGAATATTTCTTTTATTGTACTGTCGAATTTTGTTTGCTAATATTTTCAAGAGGTGTCTTTTTGCATCAATATTCATTAGGGGACTGGAAGAGGTTAAGAGCACTGGCTGCTCTTCCAGAGGTCCTGAGTTGAATTTCCAGCAACCACATGGAGGCTCACATATACTCTGTAGTGAGAGTTGGTACCCTCTTCTGGCATGCAGGCAAACATGCAGACAGAACACTGAACACAAAATAAATAAATACAATTAAAATATTCATCAGAAATATGGATATATTGTTTTCTTGCAGTATCTTTCTTACTTGCTGTCAGGTTGATGACATTAAGAGACTGAGCTTGGAAGAGTTGCTGCCTCTTGGTTTTCAGATAGAACTTTTCTTTAGGCATCTGACAGTAGACTTTAGTGAAGTCATCTGATCTTGGGCTTGGGGGAGGTGATTGGTGATTCAATCTTCTTACGATTGATGTTTAGGTTTTCTGTTTCTTCAGAATTCCATCTTGGTCTGTTGTCTGTTTCTAGCAATCTTTCGACTATTTTATTTATTTTGTTGTTATAGAATTTAGATATTTCATTTTTAATTTGTGCGTGTTTTTGTACATGAGGGTAGTGCCCGTGGAAACCAGAGGTGTCAGATCCCCTGAAGCTGGCGATACACAAGGCTGTGGGCCACCCAGTGTGGGTGCTGGAAATTGAACTTGGGTCCTTTGGAAGAACTGTATTCCCTCTTTACCACTGAATCATCTCTCCAACCCCTCTATTTCCTTTTTTAATTTTTTCTAAGATTTTTTTTTATTATGTATACAGTGTTCTGCCTGCATGAACATGTGCAGGCCAGAAGAGGGTACCAGATCTCATTCAGATGGTGTGAGTCACCTGTGGGTGCTGGTAGTTGAACTCAGGACCTCTGGAAGAGTGGCCGGAGCTCTTGGCCTCTGAGCCATCTCTCCAGCTCATCTGTCTATTTCTTTATCACTGGTTGTCCCTATGCTTTTAGTTTATTTGTATTTTCTGACTTTTTTCTTTAGCTAGCGGCTTTGTCAATTTTGCTGATATCCTCAAAGACTAGTCCTTCTGTTGTTTTGTTTCAGTTTATTTTGTTTTTTGTTTTTCCTAGTTTCTAGAAAGCTTCTTAACTTGATTTTTGTAGTCTCTGGTTTCAAAGTTTCCATTTGGCAGTCCTGGAATTCTTTCATGTTACATCTGTTGCATTTCATAAATTTTGCTACACTCTTTCCATTTTCACTTGTCGCCAGCATTTCCCAACATTTTATTTCAACTTTGTGCAATTGTCAAGACTTGTTTTGTGGCCTAACATGACTCCTCACTGGGAAAACATTAGAGAAAGGTATATTCTGCTCTTTGCTGGGGTGGAGTATTCAGCATGTCTGCTAGGTTCTACTAGTCCATAGTGGTGTTCAACTTCCTTTCTGAGTTCCCATTTTATTGAAAGTGGATGTGAGATCTACTACTGTATTGCTGTTTCTACCTGCAATTCTGTGGACATTTTCTTCAAGTATGAAGGACATTTTCTTCATGTATTTCTCATGCTCACTATATATATGTGATGTCCCTTTTCTGGGGAATTCACACATAGACACATGGATAAATTCTATTTTGTCTAATAGTTACTTTTCTCTTTAATTACTAAATGATTGTCTTTTTCCATCTTTTCACTGTCAGTTCATTAAGCATCTTGGGAACTGGACAGATAGCCCAGAGGTTAAGAGCACTGGCTGCTCTTCCAGAGGACGCAGGTTCAATTCCCAGAAGCACCCCCATGACAGCTCACAACTGTTTGTAACTCCAGTGCCAGTGGAGTAATAGAAAAACTAAGTATCTCATGGAAAACATGGTTAGAACTTAAAAAAACAAACTATTCAGTCAACAGGTCTTTTGATTGTAAGTTTTAATAATTTACATTTAAGGCAAGAATTGGTAGGGACGTACTGTCATTTAGTTGTTTCTGTAGTCTTCAAAATATCGTTTTTACATTTATTCTCTGTGTGTGAGTGTGTGTATGTGTGTGAACATGGAGGTCAGTTCATGAGGGAGTCTGTTCTCCCCTTCTACCCTGGTTGTTTGAGGGTACAGTCCACCATGGTGGGAAAGGCATGGCAGCTGAGGCTTGAATGAGCTGGGGCTCATTGTTGCATCCACCCCAGCACACAGGGAGATGATGCTGAGTGTGTCTCAGCTTTTACAGTTAAAGCACAGAATGTGTGAGACAGTAATTCTGCATGGGAGAACATGAGGATGCTTCTTACAGAAGTATCTTTGAGATGATTTCTATAAGACAACAAAAGAGGAAGGAAGAGTTCCAGAATAGCGAGCAGGGCACACAAAGGAAAAGGAGCACAAGCACATGAGGAAAGATTAGACTCATTTAGTGAATGGCACACGGCTGTCTTAGCCAATTCCTGGGCAATGGGCACATGAGCTTAAAACTCTGGGTTCCACAATTGCATGACAATAAATTGAGGATGCTGACATATGGCAAGGTGTTTGAATATAAAATTCCAAGTCAAGTACATATACTGCACACACAGTGTGCACAACACCCTAAAGCTTTAAAAAGAATCTTTCAGGGTTTTGTTGCTGTTGTTTTGAATCACAGTCTTACCACACATGAAGAACTTAGAGATCCGCCTGCCTCTGCTTCCAGCGTGCTGAAAAGAAATGTGTGCATCACCACCCCAGTCTTTTGGTTTTATCACCAATGTTCTTAAACGTTTTAAAGACTCTATCAGGGGGCTGAGAGATGGCTCAGCGGCTAAGAGCATGGCTGTTGTTCCAGAGGACTCGAGTTTGGTTCCCAGCAGTCACAGAGGGCATCTCATCCTGCCTGTAACTCTAGACCCAGGGGCTCAGACACCCTCTTTTGTCCTCTACACCCAGGTGCACAGAAATACACACTGATACACAGCAAAAACAAAACAAATCTTTTTTTTAAAAAAAACTGTCCACACTTATAAAATTTTAGAGAGCAACTATGAAAAAACAAAAGAGAATGGACATTCTGTGAACAAGGCCAGAAGCCCTGCCCTGCCAGGCTGTCTCTCCTCCTACAGCAAGTTCCTGACTCATTAGTTTCACACAATTGAGAAATGGTGGGATCATTAGAGCCCTCAGAATTCAGGGAGCCAAACTGGTATTTCTTTTTCTTTTTTTTTTTTTTTTGAGACAGGGTTTCTCTGTGGCTTTGGAGCCTGTCCTGGAACTCGCTCTGTAGACCAGGCTGGTCTCGAACTCACAGAGATCCGCCTGCCTCTGCCTCCCGAGTGCTGGGATTAAAGGCGTGCGCCACCATCGCCCGGCCAAACTGGTATTTCTTATCCACCTCGCGCCCACCCCAGGAGTATATTCCAAGCTCATCAAATTAATTCAACAGACACTTAGTGAATTATTCTGTATTATTAAACTATTCAGGACCTCCTGGAGTTAAGGCAGCAGATGCCCCGGCAGCAGATTAAATGACTAAGCTGCACATTGTGACTTGTTTTTATGGCCTGCTGTAGTGTGTCTGGGATGTGGTGGCTGGGATGATTCATTCCCATCGTGGTGACACTGAACAGCAGCTAAAACACAAGGAGGACAGACGAACGGGCCCTAGAGTCCGCGTGGAGAGAAGGGGCGGCTGTTCAGATTGCAGTCACGTGACAAAGGTTCAGACACCGCATTGCATGTGACTTCACTTTAGTAGGCTGGAAGGTGACTGAGGTGGGGTTACCATTTCTAGAGCCAGTCCCCGACATGTGTAACAGCTGTCAAAAGAGACTCACGTGGAATAGGCCACACACGAGAAGAGCAAGGCTCTCTGACCTGCCTGGACTAGAAGCGGCCTCAGCAGTGATGTCTGAAATCTGGATACTGAGCTCCTGTGCAGAGCTTTCAAATTCAGTCCCAGAATGGTACCCGACACATCAGTACTTTTCCACACCATTTCCAGGTGCTTCCAAAGTATACCCAAAGCTAAAAACCAGGGCTTGCGACTGGCTGGGTTGAGTATTTCAGGACTAAGGGTGTCAATGGTTTCATTTTCTTTCCAGATTCAATCAAGTTTTAATTCAATAACCTACAAGACGCTACTAGAAATGGTAAGCAGTATTTACTCAGGTAGCAGTTTATCTTCCTTGATTTCTTCGAGAATGGAAACAGGGAGGGGAGGAAAGGTAAGGAACTCAGACTAGGAACATTTTAGGACATATTTAATAAAATGAACTGCTCCTTCGAAACCTCTTTTGTACAAGGGAAGACACAGTGAGGAATACAGTCACAAAGAACAGGGATGCAGGACTGAGAAGGTTCATGGTGGGAAATCACGGCATTTCCAGGGACTGACAACATGAACCTCAGAGTTCAAATGAAAGGAAAATTAAAAAAACAATTACACTATTTTTTTCAGTGACTCATTAACTGTTCCACATGGCGGTATGGGATCCAGATGCTTATGTGTATTTCAAAGACCTGAATGTGTAAGGTATAACTTTCTGTCTGCGCTGGGCATCTAAACCAGGGTTCTGTGTGCAGAGGCAAGCGCTACCACCAAGCTACACCTTCATCCGAAAAGTTCAAATTTAAATGATTTCTTTTTGTAAAAATTAATTTTCTTCACATTTTCTAATGTGATGAAAAAGAAATTTGCCCAAACAGCTCCATTATTAGCCAGGAAGAAAGGGAGGCAAATGTGGAGTACCAACACCTGCATTTTTCACAGTTGGGACTGGAGAGACACAAGTTAGGATACCATGTGTATTGGGCTTCCATGTGTATTGGGTTAAGTCATTAAAGCCAGTGTAACTTTGGGCACTCGCCAAAGTGCTATGTCTCTATCCAAGTGGGAACCATTTTAAAGTATCAGCACCCTTGGTCTTTAGAAACTGAACAAACTAAGAAGACCAAGGACTTGCGGTTCAACAGACAACCACAGAGGGCAGCAGAGCTCCATCGTTCAAGAAGCTTCATGTGGTAGAAGAATGTATATAATAACTCTATCCGCTTTCGCCTTTCACTGCGAAGGTGTCAGCTGTGACGGAACTGGCGTCAGCTGCGATGGAGCTGAGAGGGCGGTGTGGAATCCCACCACAGCGGAACACGGGAGGAGACGATGTTCCCAATGTCGGCAAAATTATTATTAACTAGGAAAAAAAAAAAACCCTTCACATCGCGACTTTGCTGGACTCACCAGTATCAACCAGCTGGGAGGGAAAGAAAGTTCACTCTCTGGGCCAAAACCCTGAAGCGGCTGTAGGGAGCAAGAGCGCCACCAAAACGGAGGAGAACAGGTTCACGGCATTGTTATCTAGGATGGGCTTCCCTGCTATGTGCTTGGTCTCCTGGGCTGGGCTGCTGACCACCAGGCCAGTGCTTTCATCTAGACCTGAAACGGGAAGGAAGCAAATGATGCGCAAGATCCAAGTGACGGTCTGAAAGAACAAACGAGCACTTTCCTCTAGAGGGACGATGCCTGCAAGATCCTCAGTGCCTTGGACAATGATGTGGAGGGATAACTGATATGGTGTTCTATTTAAAATCCTCGATTATAAAAGACCTTCCTGCACAGGGGGGACTTTATGACACCTCAATAGTGGTCTTTCTGGAGTTCCTTTAGAAATGGAAGAGCTGGGGGCTGGAGAGATGGCTCAGAGGTTAAGGTCACTGATTGCTCTTTCAGAGGTCCTGAGTTCAATTCCCAGCAACCACATGGTGGCTCACAACCATCTGTACTGAGATCCGGCGCCCTCCTTTGGCGTATGGGCATACATCGAGGCAGAATGTTGTATACATAATAAATAAATAAATCTTAAAAAAAAAAAAAAAAGAAAAGAAATGGAAGAGCTGGCTTCCCAGTGGCCTCTCTGAGACAAACCTGGGAGATCCAACAGCTGGAATCACATCTGGCTTCAGAGCTGGACCTCGGGGACCAGTATGGCATGCTGCAAAGAAGGCTGTGAAGACTCAGTGTGTCAGTATGGAGAGCTGCAGTCGGGGGAAGTGATCAAGCCTGAGAGTTGTACGCCCATGAATAGGGTTGACAACCTCATTGAAAGAAGCTTTAGGGAGCTGCTGGGCCCTTGGCTCGGCACAGCGACAAGGCGCTAGCTTGCATGTGAACAATGAACCATCACTGGATCCTGCATCTCTTGAGGGTTTGATCACAGTTTCTGCTCTTAATAAACCACCTACTCCCAGAACTTTAAAAAATAGCACCAACAGAATAAAATACAGGCACATTAAAACTTACACACACACACATATATTTTCGTTTTAAGATTGTGTATGCTCAGCCGGGCAGTGGTGGCGCATGCACATCTTTAATCCCAGCACTCGGGAGGCAAAAGCAGGCAAACTCTGTGAGTTCAAGGTCAGCCTGATCTACAAGAGCTATTCCAGGACAGGTTGTAAAACTACAGAGAAACCCTATCTTGAAAAACTCAAAAAAAAAAAAATTGTGTGTGCTTGTGCATGGGTCAGTCTGTCTGTCTAAGCACATGTGTGTTTCTGCATGGGTCAGTCTGTCTGTCTAAGCACATGTGTGTTTGTGCATGGGTCAGTCTGTCTGTCTAAGCACATGTGTGTTTCTGCATGGGTCAGTCTGTCTGTATAAGCACATGTGTGTTTCTGCATGGGTCAGTCTGTCTGTCTAAGCACATGTGTGCTTGTGCATGGGTCAGTCTGTCTGTCTAAGCACATGTGTGTTTGTGCATGGGTCAGTCTGTCTGTCTAAGCACATGTGTGTTTCTGCATGGGTCAGTCTGTCTGTATAAGCACATGTGTGTTTCTGCATGGGTCAGTCTGTCTGTATAAGCACATGTGTGTTTGTGCATGGGTCAGTCTGTCTGTATAAGCACATGTGTGCTTGTGCATGGGTCATGTGTGGGTGCACACAGAGGCCACAAGAGGAAGTCAGGTCCCTTGGAGCTGGAGTTAGAGCTATCCAGAGCTGGATGTGGATGCTGCGATCTGGACGTTGGTCCTCATGACGAAGCAGCAAACATTCTTAACTGCTGAGCCAACTCCCATGAAGAAACACTTAATGGTGACCGCTAAGGGAAGTCCCAGCCATTAGGAAGGCTGGGGTAGGAAGAAAGCTTGAGTTCAAGGCCAGCCTGAGCAATATGAAAAGAGCTTATTCTAGAAATGAATCAATCAAGACAGAAAAATCCAAGGGTGAGGACAGAAAGTCATGGTGGGGCTAATCACCACAGGAAAGCAGGCCGCTCATGTAGTCAGACCAGTATCATCATCAAATGCACTTGGCAAAAACCAATGGGAGGAGGTACATTAAAATGATCTGATCCAAGTGTCCTGTGTTCCTAGAACTTAGGTGATAGCTCAAAATCAAAGCCTGTTTCCTACACTGTCATCACCGTTCCAGAAATTCTATGGAATTTAGAAATTCCTCTGAACCAGTTTAACACAAAAGACTAAGAAAACCAAAATTATAGAGATTTTCCCTGTCACTTCTAGCCTTTGGATTGGTTTCATTGATACATTTTTTTTCCCCAAGTGTTAAAGTTTCTCATATTTCTTTCCTATTTCTTAAAACAAAATGAAACTTTCAATAGGGTGCTGTCTTACCAGAAAACTGCATTGTTGCCCCTAAGTATGAGTCCACAACTGATCCTAGTAATCCAGCCAGAGCTCCGAATACAATAATGGGCCACTGGGGAGCGGAGATGTCTAGATCACTGACAAACACCAACTGCGTGAGGAAGTACGCCAGGCCCACAAAGGTCCCACCGAAGAGACTGAAGGCGAGTCCCACCACTGTGACTCCTCCGTTGGTTCCTGAGAAACACACCAAATCATCTAGTTAGTCATCAGCAAATGAGGGACGCCAAGGAAAGCTAAGCAAAACAAAACCCCCACACTGGTACGCGCCTAATGAACTTAAAGAAAAGTGCACTCTCTCTCTTAATACAACAAAACTAATACATAGGGACTGGAGATACAGTGCTTGCCTATTGGGCATGAGATCCCAGGTTCGACCCCCAGAACCCACCTCCGCCCCCTAGAAACAAAAATCAAAAACCTGATATGTGAAAGTTACACACACTTATGAGACACTGCTATTTGAACACATAATACACCATTTAATATTCAGATCATGGGACCCACAGCTATCTCCTCAAATACTTGTCATTCTTTATGGTGAAAACATTAAAAATCCCATTTTCTGCTTTTAAAAAGGATGAGCTATCTAAGCAGTCTCTAGTCACTTACTCTAGACCACAACACCAGAATCTTGCTCTTGTCCACGGAGTGTGTGTGTGTGTGTCCCGTTGACCTGTCCTCATCTCTTTCTCCTCTCTCTAGCCTCTGGCATCCACCATTCTATCCCCGACTTCTGGGAAATCAACAGTTTTACCAGGTTAGACACAGGGAACCCATGCTGTACTTGTTAGAGTCCTCTAGGCTGGGGAGTAAGCTCAGTGGTGAAGCACTTGGTGAACGTGGAAACCGGTTGTCAGTGTCAACTGAGTTTAGAATCGCCTGGGAAGTCCTCAAGAAAGGACTGTCTAGATCAGGCTGGCCTGTGGGCATGCCTGTTGGAATTATCTGTTACAGTAATTGAAGTAGGAAGACCTGAATTATTCCTGGGTAGGGATCCTGGATTGTACAAGAGAAGAAAAAGCCATCTGAATATCAAAGACATGCATTAGAATATGGTTCTCAGTGCTGGCCTGTGGCTGTGACGTCACCCCCTGGCTTCCCGGTATTGATGGGCTGTAACCTGGAAGTGTGAGACAAACCAACCCTTGTCTCTTAGGTTTCTTTTGCCTCAGTATTTTATCATTGCGACTGGAAGGGAAACTGAAACACTAACGTATACAAAATTTTCATCCCTAGTATCGCAGGAATAAAATAAGAAGATAATTCTATTTGCAAATAACCTACTAACAGCCTCCTCTCCACATACATTTACTCACCAGGCATGGTGGCACATGCCTTTAATCCCAGCACTTGGGAGGCAGAGGCAGGTGGATCTCTGTGGTTCGAGGCCAGCCTGGTCTACAGAGTGAGTTCCAGGACAGCCAGGGCAACACAAAGAAATGCTGTCTCAAAACAACAACAAATATATATATATATATTTGATCATCAATATTTTATTGTCTTCCTTTTCTTTTCCATTGCTGTGTGGGTCAATCTCTTATGTTCCTTTATTATGTATCTAAGTCTCATTGACATTTTCCACAGATATTATCACCAATTTAATAGCCTAGAGCAACCTTACAATTAAGAAGACCAAATATAAATTTTAAAAGGCTCTTAAGGAAAACATTAACTCAAGAGGTTTTGCTTTTCCTTGTATTAAGCAAACTCAAATCAAGACTCACCAGTCCGGTCTGGGGAGATGGCCCTGTCAGGAAGGTGGTGACCTGGGTTCAATTCCCAGAACCCCAGTAAAAAGATGGGTGAGATAACATGTGCCTGTAACCCAGTACCTGGGGGGCAGCTGTGCCCCTTTGGTGTGCTGTCCAGCCAGCACAGCCTACTTGCAGAGGCTGAGGCCAACAAGAGACACTGTCTCAAAAACAGAGTGGACAGCTTCCTAAGAATTACACCCAAGCCTGGCCTTTGGCTCCCAAATGTGTATACAGGCCAGCAGGCCAGCACAGCCACACATAGACAAGTCACACACACACACACACACACACACACACACACACTCACCAACTGGAACTTTCTCCCAGGTTGTGATCAGTCGAGGCGAGCTTTTGCTCAGAACGGGGCCAACCTCAGAAGCCCAGGTGTCTCCAGCGGAGCAGGCCAGTGCAGCCAGGAGAGACAAACACATCCAGGAAGCAGTGGGCTGCTTGGCAAAATCTATGGGTATTTCCCCGGGGCCATTTTCTATCATGTATAGCAGGGCCAGCTCCGTGGGCACGGCTCCATTACAGAATACCTGAATCCAATTCCTTTGGCCTCCTGGAGACAGATTTAAAAAAAAAAAAAAGCAGATAGGAAAAAAAACATTCAGTTATAGGAACATATATTTTAGAGTTTCAGAAAAGTAAAAAAGTATAGTAGCATAAAAAAAACAAAGGTGGCAAGGGTGTCTTTGTCTAAATTCTATACTGTTATTAATAAACCCAGAATAAACAACGGCAGACTCGCATTAAAATTCTACAGTTACTTGTTACTGTGGCAAAAGAAATAACGAATGGACTTAGGATACAGAAGCAATCCTCAGACAAAACTCATCTGTCCTCAGAGCCTGACACGTTCTGGTCAAAGGGGTTGGGGGGAAGCAGCCGCTCAGTTTTCAGTGATGTCAGAGGTAGTAGTCTTACCTTCCTTATATTCCGAATCTAGACGCTTCTTCACTTCTCCTTTCCACTTAGTGAGCTTTGAAGATGACAGGAAAAACATCAGCAAAGACGTGAAGAAGCTGAAATTCGCAATGGTTAAGATAAATCCAACCACTAGCCCTGGGAGAAACACACAGAAGCACAGAGTCAGACTAAATCCAGAAAGTAATGTTTTTTTTTTGTTTTTTTTTTTTTTGGTTTTTCGAGACAGGGTTTCTCTGTGGTTTTGGAGCCTGTCCTGGAACTAGCTCTTGTAGACCAGGCTGGTCTCGAACTCACAGAGATCCGCCTGCCTCTGCCTCCCAAATGCTGGGATTAAAGGCGTGCGCCACCACCGCCCGGCCAGAAACTAATGTTTTGAAAAGAAATGGATCTTTTCATTTATTTTCAAATCAAAATCTGACATATATTTCTAACACAGCTTCCTGATTCCAACTCAGTTACAAACTGAAGGCTATTTCAACGGATAATTTTCAACAGTATTTTGATCTCCTTTCTGACAATTATATAATACCATTTTAAAGCAAACTTTTTATACTCAATTTGAAGATGAGAAGGATTTAATTATTAGGTCATAAACATTACACAGCAGTCAGAACAGAAGATAAATCTGGAGATTATTCAAACTGCCTGTGGCTCTCTCAGGAGACAAGATTATCATTTTATAAGTTTCTATCTTACATTTCCTCCCTTATATCTTGGGATTTTCTTTTACTTTTTTTTTTTTTTTTTTTTTTTTTTTTTAGTTTTTCGAGACAGGGTTTTTCTGTAGCTTTCGAGCCTGTCCTGGAACTAGCTCTGTAGACCAGGCTGTCCTCGAACTCACAGAGACCCACCTGCCTCTGTCTCCCGAGTGCTGGGATTTAAGGCACGTGCCACCACCACCGGGCTGGATTTTTCTTTTAAAATTAAAGGTCAAAAGTCGATAAACTTTTCAAGCCTTACAAGAACTTTTATGACTGAGATTTTAGATTTTATACTTTTCTCTGGTTTCGGGCAGCCCTTCAGTTTTCAGAAGGTGATGGTTTCAATGGAGCATATAAAACCTGTGCTCATACTCCCAGCTGTCTCAAAGACTGAGGCAGGAGGATGTCTGGAGTCTGTGCAACACAGGATTGCGTGTAAACAAACAAGTAAACATGTTTGGAGAGGTTGCCCGGCACCTTGAGGAGCTTGATGTTTCAGGATGACCTGTCTGGGGTTGCATACTCCTGCTGGTTCATATGCCGAATGGGTGATGTATGTCCTCCAGCATCACATCTGAAAGTGTCTGATGGCCACCTTCTCCTCACTGGTGACACCGATATTACTATGGTTTTGTTAGCGAGGTTGTCACACTTGCTGAGCCCTGCCCAAAGGAGCGGCCCCTCTGACTTATAGACATAAATTGTTTCTCAGGGTTTGTGTCCATCCACACAGCCTCTAAAGATAACATGACTTCTCACGTAACTAACTACAAGAGCAGGGCATGCCTGGACATGTGTTTTATATTCCTGTCCACCCGGTAGTTCTTCATCTTAGATGACTAACAAGGCGGTAATTAATCTCTACGACAAATGATAACATGCAGCTTCTTTTCTCGCTCTCACTGATTCAAAAAGTGAGGCCTCATTGCTTTGGGGAAGGTCCAAGGCCCTTCCTACTATATCTAGGCTGAGCAAGGTATTCATCCAAAAAGAACAGGTTCCCAAAAGCCAGTACAAGCAGTAGGGATACTGCCCCAGCCATACAACTGTCACCCACATTCAGAGGGACTAGTTTGGACCTATGCTGTTTCCTTCCTGGTCTAGCTGAAGTTGGTGAGCTCCCACTAGCTCAGGTAAACTGTTTCAGTGGGTGAACCCATCATGGTCCTGATCTCTTTGCTTATATTCTCACTCCTCCCACTCTTCAACTGAACTTTGGGAGTTTAGTCCAGTGCTCTGATGCAGGTCTCTGTCTCTGTTTCCATTAGTTGCTGGATGAAGGTTCTATGGTGACATTTAAGATATTCATCAGTCTGATTATAGGGCACCCTATCGGCCAGGTCTGTTTGGGCATCTCTCCTCTATTCCTTAGAGTCTTAACTGGGATCATCCTTATAGATTCCTGGGAATTTCTCTCATGCCAAGTTTCTTAAGGAGTGGATGGTGGGGTGGGGTGAGGGGTACATGAGGAAATGGAAGGAGGGGAGTGGGAACAAGGATTGGTATGTAAAATGAAAAAAATATAGTTTGTTTTCTTGGTTTTTTGTTTTGTTTTGTTTTGTTTTTTTAAAGTGAGGCTTCTACTTCAGGAAGACGAGCCAGAGCTGACCACAGTGGTGGAAGGGGTAGGACCACACTCGCAGGGATGGTTAGACTGCCTCTGGCCTCTCCTGATCCCTCACCCTGCCTCTACCCGTCTTCTGCTCACAGCATCTCCTGATAGCAGGGCTCTGATGTGACGACATCTTTCTTTGTTATTTATCTTCCATGATGAGAAATGGGCGTTCTGAGAGAGCATTTGAATCCATTGCCTTTACCGTTACCAATATCACACTATCCTGAGTGCCTGGAACTGTGCCTGTCGTACCTGCTCCCCTCACTGGGTATTTACTGAACATGAAGGGAGAAATGGTCACTCACTGAGTTGAATTTCTAGGCAGATGAAATTAAATTAAAACTTGCCACGTCAAAGGCTGGATAAGCTGCCCATAGCTAGACAGAACTATGCTAACAATGACTGGATAGTACTTCCTCAGAGTGAGAACCATGTACAGGGTTCTATTCCTCCCCCAATACCATCCCGAGGCTTCTTTTTCAGTGTGTATCTTACGCTCTGTATCATCTCCACAAGCCGAAGTATTTGTGTCATGAAGGGCTGGCTCTAAGGGTCTTCTGTACCTTACTTCTTAATCACAAGGGCACTAAAAACATGATATGACATCCCTTAATAAATCTCCACAGGACCGCAAATAGCGACAATGGAAGGGACACTGTACGAAGCATCTGAACACCTCATGACTGAATGCTATGGACGCCATTATTCCTTTCCATCTACAGACAGGAAAACTGTACTGGCAAGTTTAAGTGACCGAGAGTCATACACTGGAAGAGTCTTTCCAACTCTTATACACCCCACAGCTGTGTTCCATTCAATCATTAAAGAAAGGAAAGCTCCAAACAGACAAGTCTCACAGGGTGAAATGATTAGGAAAAGAGCCAAGATCGTTTGCTTGTTTGTTTTGGACAGGGTTCCTCTGTGTAACAGCCCTGGCTGTCCTTGAACTCATTCTGCAGACCACGCTGGCCTCGAATCCACAGAGATCCACCTGCCTTTGCCGCCTGCATGCTGGGATTGAAGGTGTGCGCCACCACTGTTCAGCAAGAGCCGAGATTTTAAAGTTAATACACACTTCCTCCCTAAACACTTACTTTGTATCAGTCCTCACTCAAAGAGCATTCCCTACTTAGGGGCTTTCCTTCTCCAGGAGGCTGTGGCCACTGTTACACAAAGCCCTCAGGGTGGACTGAAGCCTTGTTCCCCGGAAGCTTAAGATACTAAATACTGGGTATGTGGCAACAGTTACAGACATGTCACTTTCCCTTTTGATCTCATTAAGAAAAGCAAGGATGATCACCAAGAGAGCTATCTAAAGCAAATGGAAGGGATCCGAGGCTGTTTAGAACTTTTATATATTCTCAAGGAAAGGCAATAGGCCATTACCTCTCAAGTTCTACAATCTTAATATAGAAATATATTTGGCTATGAGATTTACTAAAGGAAAAAAAAAACAGACTCACACACAAGTTCTAGGTAGAACTGTAATAATTCTTTTTACAAACATTGTAACTGAAAGACACATAGACGGAAAAGAAGAGGGTTACTACTTGGTGAAAATGCAATGACCGTCTACAGCCGTTTTTCAGCACATCTAGGCATTCTGGGGTTTTTTGTTTGTTTGTTTGGTTTGGTTTTGGTTTTTCGTTTTTGAAGACAGGGTTTCTCTGTAGCTTTGGAGCCTGTCGCGGAACTGGCTCTTGTAGACCAGGCTGGTCCGACCTCACAGAGATCCGCCTGCCTCTGCTTCCCGAGTGCTGGGATTAAAGGCGTGTACCACCATGGCGCCCAGCTTTTTTTTTTTATCTTCACCTGTCTTCATTCCTTAGTTGTTCCTTACAAATCTGCCAATTATGAGCACAGATTTTTACCTGTCTGAGTGCCAAGAAGGGCAAAAGTCCAAATTCTTATCTTGATATTCCAGTTTTAATTTTTTTTTAAAAAAAAATGTCGTTTAGAACCAATTGCCTAACAAAATACATAAGGGCAATGGCAAAACAAAATAAACCAAGCAGCAATATGTCATTACAGTAATAGGTAGTTATTCAGTATATGGGAAATGTGTTTAGGGATGGTTTCTAGGACGTACTTGCTCTGGAGGTTGCCTCAATAATAAACGAACCTAGACCAGCATTATCAAATTCAGAGGACTATGGAAGGGGTGCATACTCACCATTTTGCTATTCGTAAAGGTCACAAAGCAAAAGAAAGTATCATCAAATAGTATATGTGCATCCTACGTAACTTCCACAAGCTACCAATGGCATCTACAAAATGTGTCGATTCTCCAGACCCGAACCGCCACCTACCTACCAGCAAAGGAAGAGTGGGGTTAAAGGTAACGCACTGAACTGAATTGTTCGAGGCCACTGACCCACATACAGGGCAAGTGAGTTTAGTTCAGCAGCAATATACCACAGTGTGAAGACACCAGTACCCCAGAAGAGAAGGATGCACAAGATATAGAACCATAGACCTTCAGACATACACATACTGCAGTCTCAGAGAGACATGCATCTCACTGTACAAGGGAGAAGTCGTTAAGATTACTGTAGTTAACGATATAATGAATACATATAGCATATATAGAATGTGTCTTTTTGTGTAATTTATTTGCCATATTTTCTATTAAATTTTTGTAGATCTCTAACTTTCAGAAATGAGAAAAGAAAAATAAAACAAAAAAACCTTTCACCATGTTTCTGTTTCCCCAAAGTTAAGAAAAATCTATTTACGGTGGTGGTGCACGCCTTTAATCCCAGCACTCGGGAGGCAGAGGTAGGTGAATCTCTGTGAGTTCGAGGCCAGCCTGGTCTACAAGAGCTAGTTCCAGGACAACCTTAAAGCTACAGAGAAACCTTGTTTCGAAAAACCAAAAAAAAAAAAAAAAAAAAGAAAAAGAAAAATCTATTTATTTGAGGAAAGGTCTCAATACCCCCAAACCCACAGATATCAGATCCAGCCCCAAGTGCCAGTCTGTCTGGGTTTTGTCCTTTGGTAGTGATAATTCAGAATAATCATGATGGAGTCTTGATCCAGTGATCTCAACCTAGTTACAGCAAACCACAGGAAGCGTCATTACACTCTCCCAGTTCTCTCCTCTGGTAGAGTAGAAATGTTACTATTTTCTCCACTTACTACCCCAAGCCACTGCATTTGCTGAAGATCGGGATGTTGCTGACAACCTATGGAGTCTCAGGCCAAGGAAACTGGAACTGGACTGGTTTCCTATTGCATATGGGAGGCTCACTGTGCCGCAAGTCAAGGTTTTTTGTCTGTGTGCATCTCCGGTGGAAGGTGTTCACATTGATTGTAAGCTACACCCAGATCTGTACCGAGGTGACATGATTCACCAGTTTCAGAGAGTTGTTCGACTTTATCCTCTCCACTGCTGAGTGTACGGAGTCTAAGCGGGTTTTTTATGTCCTTTCCCGCAGTCATTACACAATTAAAATTCAGGGAAAGGGAGGGTCTAGCCGAGACGCCACTGAAGGCATTTCTCTCGGTTTATTAGCCATAAATCAAGCATCCGCCACCTCATCCAGTAAACTGGTCATGAATTTTCTAGTAAATCTGCATCATAAGATTTATTAGATAACCCAGCTCTGCAAGGCTGGGGGTGGGGTAGACGGATGAACGGATGGAGGTGTTACAATTTGATACCATATGAAGGCTTTGTTAGCAGAGATGGCTCCTTGACAGGCAGTAGCAGGACAGGTATAGATCTCCTCTTGGATTCTCCTCCCAGCATCTGTTAAGCTCCCAAATCCCTTCGATGTTTTCCAAGTCTCCAGTGCTGGACTTGGCCACTTGGTGCCCTGGTGGGCCAGCCCTGGCGTCTTTCTCTCCATCTCTGTCATTTTCCCCTTTGGTTTTTCAGTTTCTTTTTCTTTACTTTCTCTCCACTTAACCTCCAGAGGCTCCTGCCTCCTTTGCTCTTTCCTGGAGGATGGTACTTTGGGAACTTTCTCAGAACGTGTTGACTTGAAGAAATAATCAGGCTGGAGTCGCATCCATGTGTTCCATGCCGGGTATTTCTGACAACTCTTTTCGAAAGGGGCCGGTCAACCAGTGATTCATCAGGATTCTTAGGGGAACAATTCTTCGGTGAACAATAGTTCAGAGCTTCAAAATTCCCTCATGGCAAGGAGGGGAGAGTATTCACTCCAGCCCGTGCCCCAGTGGGTGTCTCCTCTCCCAGAGTTGCAGACTGAGATGAGCAGCCTTTGATGCCCAGCAGCGGGGTGCCAGACCAGGTGGAGGACCCTCAGAGGGATCCCTGAGGAAGACATGCTGGGCCCAGGGAGGCTTCTGCTGGAGCAAATCAAAAAGACTTTCTAGAACTTGAGGGCTGGTGAGATGGTTCAGTGGGTGGAGTCACTCGATGACCTGAGCTTGACGACCTGGCAAGCTTGGTGGGAAGGGAACTGCCTCCTAACTGTGGTCCTCTGAACTCCATGCCTGTGTACTCGCTACCGCTACCCTCTCCACCAATAAATAAACAAGCAAAAGGATGGGAGAGAAAAGAATTTCAAGGCATCACTGTCAGTCAGGAATAGTAAACACTGGGGCTGGAGAGAGGGCTCAGCAGTTAAGAGCACTGACTGCTCTTCCAGAGGACCGGGGTTCAGTTCCCAGCACCCACATGGCAGCTCACAACTGTCTGAAGATCCAGTTTCAGAGGATCTGACACCTTCACACCAGTGCACATAAAATAAAGTAAATAAACAATAAGAATAGTAAACACCAAAGCGAGGGTACATGAGAAAGTGTGGAAATGAATAAAATGGCGCCCATAGGCCCATAGGGAATGGCACTGTTAGGAGGTGTGGTTTTGTTGGAGAAAGTGTGTCACTAGGCGGTGGGCGTTAAGGTCTGACAAGTCAAGCCTGGACAGTATGTCACTGTCACTTCCTGGGTACAGATGTGAAGCTCTCAGCTACCTCTCCAGCACTGTCTGCCTTCATGCTGCTACACTTCCCACCATAATGATAAATAAACAAATAAATGAACAAAGCCCTGGGTTCGAGTCCCAGCATCACATAAACTGGTGATGGCATACACTTGTATCCCAGCAGCTGTGATGTGGAAGCAGGAGGACCTTGTTATCCTCAGCTCTGCAGAGTTATTAAGACCAGCTTCAACTACGTGAGGACCTGCCTCAATAAAAATAAAAATAAAACATCAGGGGGCTGGAGAGACGGTTCAGAAGTAAAGCGCTGCTTTCCTGCTCTCCAGAGGACCAGACTTCGGTCCCTAGCACCCACCTCAGGCAGTTTCCAACCATCTGTAACTCCAGAGTCAGGGGATCCAATGCCTCTACATCCTTGGCCTCAGCAAGGACACACACTCAGGTGCACATACCCACATGGAGACACACACACATACATATAATTAAAAAATAATAAAAATAAACCTTAAAATAGTCCAAGTGTGGTAGCTCAAGCCTGTAATCCCAGTACTGGAGAAGCTGAGGCTTCTCCACAAGTTCAAAGTTCAAGGTCAGCCCTGGGGGTAGTAGTAGATAAAACAACAACAAAAAAAGAAAAACCCTTTTACTTTTACAAAACTACCGCACCTTTAATCCCAGCACTCGGGAGGCAGAGGCAGGTGGATCTCTGGGAGTTCGAGGCCAACCTGGTCTACAAGAGCTAGTTCCAGGACAGGCACCAAAGCTACAGAGAAACCCTGTCTCGAAAAACCAAAAAAAAAAAAAAAAAACAACAACAACAACAACAACAACAAAACTATCGCACCATAGCACAGGCTAAGGCTCTTCCCATGGCCTTGGGAAGGTACGAGGCTGGTGAGTCTGCCTGGTGTTTATGTTTCTATAATATTGTGATATATCCTCCAGGACAGACACTAGAGACCTCATGGGAGATGGGGAGAAGGCATGGTTTTTATTCAAGTTGACCTTGCCTGCTTTTAGAGCTTGTTCTTTTACCAGCCACACTACCTTACCTCTCTGAGGGTCTAAGCTAGTTTGCAGACCTTCACAGACACTAACTTCTGTATAAACAGATGGGCCAGAGCGTTGACACTGCCGTAGGGGCTAGTGATCGGTAGCGTCCTGAAGGCTGGATAGGTGATTTCCAGAAAGGCTCGTGTGAATAATCTTCATCCTACAGGAAGTATTTAAGGGGAGACCACACCCCTTGATGCCTGGAACGCTTGGTTATAAACGTTCTCTTGCCAACGCAGATCATGTTGGTCTTCTGATCTGAGGCTAGCAATCACCCCTGCTTCGAGATAAAACCCTTCCTGGAGGACAGCAGCCTGAAGGCACCTGGTTAGCCCTAACCTATTTCTCCAACTCTCTCTCTCTCACTACTTCCCCATCCTCACTACTACTTGCTGGACCGAGCTATCTTCTTACTCTTGAACAAGTCGGAGCTACAGGTTAGGGCTTATGCACTTGTAATTCTGTCGGCCCAGAATTGCTTTTCAGCCATTCTCACTGCTGGCTTCTCCGGGTCATAGCTCCAAATTAGAGAAAGCCATAGGACCATATCTAGGGGGAAAAATTGCCCTGTATCTTCTTCTTCTTCTTCTTTTTTTTTTTTTTTTTTTTTGGTTTTTCGAGACAGGGTTTCTCTGTGGTTTTGGAGCCTGTCCTGGAACTAGCTCTTGTAGACTAGGCTGGTCTCGAACTCACAGAGATCCGCCTGCCTCTGCCTCCCGAGTGCTGGGATTAAAGGCGTGTGCCACCACCGCCCGGCCTGTATCTTCTAACATACATGCTTTATTACGTTTTCATTTTTTCCTCATAAACTTCCACATTATCTGAAAAGTTTTTATACATTTTATTTACTTATTATCTAATGGCTGCCAGCCCCAAACAGCAAAAGTTGCTGGGAGGCTTGAAGCAGAAAGACTCCATGTCTGAGACCAGTGCAGGCTACTTGGTGAAGACCGTGTTTCAAAACCAAAATGAAGGGGCTGGAGAGATGGCTCAGAGGTTAAGAGCACGGACTGCTCTTTCGGAGGTCCTGAGTTCAATTCCCAGCAACCACATGGTGGCTCATAGCCTTCTGTGCTGGGATCTGGTGCCCTCTTCTGGCCTGCAGGCATACATGGAGGCTGAACACTGTGTACATAATAAATAAATAAATCTTAAAAAAAAAAAAAGAAAACAGAAAAAAAAAACCAAAATGAAGTAAATAAAAAAGTAAAGTAAAATGAACGGCCCAAGAGAACGGAGGCCTTGTGCTTGGCCACGGTTTCATTCTGGAGCAGTGGCCTAGAGTAGTTAGAGCTCAATCAATAAAGAATAACAGAAAAGCCTGTGCCCAATTCAGTTCTAAAGAGCGACCTAGAACAATAGGTTTGATCCGAGCTGTTTGAGATCCCTGGTAGCAATTTTCAAGAGTTGCTTTGTTTTGCTTACTCTTCCTTTTTACACTAGAAGGTGTGTTCCAGCAATTCTACCCGCAGGAGACCACACCAGTGCAGAAGAGCCAAGGTCAAGGTCCACAGAGGGCAATCACAGTGATCACCAAGTGGGAGGTGCAGGTATCTGTTTCTGCAGTCCCACAGGGCGGGAATGCTGAGTCACCAAGACACGCGAGGTTGAAATTCAGTCAATCCCTCCACAGCCAGCCCTGGTGGCGCAGCGTGACAATAATCCCAGTACTAGGGAGGCACAGGCAGGCAGATCTCTGGTCTCAGGCAGGAACTACCGTAATTACCATAAAAACAGCGCATTTAAGGTTTCAACTGGACAGGACACAGGCTGTACCGTATTACCTGTACATGGCGCAACTTAAGTTTTTAAGAACTGCTTAACATTTTAAGAAATGTTCCTGGATAGTAAAAAAATGTTACAGATTCACAATAAAACAGATTCAGACATAAAAGACCACACTGTTGGATGAATGCACATAGACTTGAGAGAGTTCAAGGCCAGTGTGGTCTACTTAATTCTAAGACAGCCAGAACGACATAGTGAGACCCTATCTTTAGGAAAGTTTTTAAAAAATAAATATATCAATTCAGTCATAATCAGAATTCAGAAAACATGAGATTCAATAAAAGAACATATTTGTGATATAATTATTTTAAACATTCAGAGTTAAAACATACCTCCTAAAGCCCCACTGTGATCTAGACTTTTCTTTTTAAAGCCATTACAGGCAATCATAACGGGAACAACAACGGAGAACAGCCAACGCCAAGGGGAGACAGGGCGCAAGTTACCTGGAAAATTACAGAGGCAGAGAGATGAGCTGTAAGTTAACTGAAGAATTATAAACACAGGAACCAGCGTGACATCTGCACAGGTTAGTTTTCTAAAATCTTACTGATTAAATCTTTAAAAAAATTATACCATAGACTCTGATCTTTCCATCTCTCATTATATTCTGTCACTCTCTAAAAACAAACAAAACACACAAATGAAAATCAAAACAAAAGACAAATGAGACAAAAGAATGTCAACATGAAACAAAAAGTCCGCAAGAATACCATGGAATTTATTTTGTTAGCCAGCTACTCCTGGGCACTGGGCCTGCCCTGGGGTGTAGTGGATATAACCAGTGACTCTCCATTGGAGAAACCTGATTTTCCCTTTGCTAGCTGGTACCAAAGTGCTAGCAGATTTTTGGCTAGTGATGGGATCCTGTGTTCATCCCCTCTTCTCGGAGCTGGGACAACGCGTGGCTTGAATCCATTAATGTTAAGCTCTAGTAAAGTGACTTCTGGATTAAAATACGATTCTAAGTAGAGAAAGAGATGAAGTCGCCCAAGGAAAATATTTACATTCAGACTTGAATACTGTCAGAGGAACAATCTTCCCACTATGCTATGTTCCAGTGTTGAAAACCATTTACAGCTGCTTATGTTAATAGCACACATGAGGATTTGGAGACATGGAATTAATTACTGGTTCCTTAATCTTTTAAAAAAGGAGTCATATATGTATATATACGTATATATATACACACATACATATATATACATATATATGGAGTCATATATTAAATTTCAGACAGGTTTATCAGCATCTAATTATTTCTCTCCTTCAAAGAGACTATCTCAAAAATTGATATGACAGGCAACAAATCTGATTCAACAGTGAGAAGTCGATTTACCCAACAACTGCAAAAACCCAAAGCTGTTTTGTTTGGCTAATACTATATCTTTAAATCTTTTGAATTAATAGTAGAAGTTAGAAGATTTGATATAAAAGTTCTTCATTTTGTGTAAACTACATATTCTTGCCTACATGGCAGAATTAACTGAAGGCCAAGAAATGGTGGTCACACAGGCCATGGAGTTTCCACCATGCCTGATCATCTTCCCATAGGCACTATGGCTGAGGAACTTTTTTTATTTATTTATTTATTTATTTATTTATTATGTATACAACATTCTGCCTCGATGTATGCCCGCACGCCAGAGCAGGGCGCCAGATCTCAGTACAGATGGTTGTGAGCCACCATGTGGTTGCTGGGAATTGAACTCAGGACCTTTGGAAGAGCAGGCAGTGCTCTTAACCTCTGAGCCATCTCTCCAGCCCCCGCTGAGGGACTTCTTTATTCTAAGGAAAAACATGGAACTGTTGCTTACAATCACATTTCTGGCAAAATACGAAGAAATGGCTAAGTGTACTGGCCAGGGCCTGTAAACCCAGAACTCAGGAGGCAGACGTAGAGGCTCACAAATTCAAGGTGAGGTCTTCATAATGAGTCCCAGGCCAGCCAGAGCTATGTCGAATGAAGTCCCATCTCAAAAGTCAAATAAGAAACACCAAAACCAGGAAATAGGAACGTAAAAAGCCAAGAGGGCCAACTGATCAACAAAACACAGAAAAATCTTATCACGGGAAGTGAAAATATAGCTTCATTCATTTGCATCAGGGGTTTGGCCCTAGTGAAGAGTCCAGTTTAGAATTGTAGCTTGTTTTTTTTTTTTAAAAGATTTATTTATTATGTATACAACAACATTCCTTCCGTGTACACCTGCACACCAGAAGGGGGCACCAGATCTCATTACAGATATCTGTGAGCCACCATGTTGTTGCTGGGAATTGAACTCAGGACCTCTCAAAGACCAGTCAGTGCTCTTAACCACTGAGCCATCTCGCCAGCCCTCGTAGCTTGTTTTTGCTTTCTTTCTTTCTTTTAAATATTTTATGTACATTGGTGTTTTGACATGGGTATCAAGTCCCCTGGAACTGAAATTACAGACAGTTGTAAGCTGCCATGTGGGTACTGGGAATTGAACCCTGGTCCTCTGGAAGAGCAGTCAGTGATCTCAACTGCTGTGCCATCTCTCCAGCCCCTAGCTTCTCCTTATTTACATAAGAATGTAGAATGTTCTTGTTCCCTTCCCCTCCACGCCACCTCCACTGTGCATCTTTATGAATGAACAGATTCTCTCTCTGCAACAGGACCACGTCCTGAACTGGCAATTACTTAAGACACTACCATTTTTTTCTTTTCTTTTTTTGAGACAGGGTTTCTCTGTAGCATTGGAGCCTGTCCTGGAACTAGCTCTTGTAGACCAGGCTGGACTACAGAGATCCGCCTGCCTCTGCCTCCCGAGTGCAGGGATTAACGCGTGCGCCACCGCCACCAGGTGACACAACCACTTCTACGAGCTCACATTCTCACTCTCCTTTCCATTGGTTCCTTAGCTGTGAACTGACCAGGATCCTGGTTCTGTAGGAATAAATAGAAAGTTTATGGGCTGGAGAACTGGCTCAATGGTGAAGAGCTCTTGTTCTTACGGAGGACCCAGGTTTGGCTCCCAGTCCATCTGTAACTCTAGTTCCAGGGGATCCGATGCTCTTTTCTGGCCCCCTTGGGCATTAGGCAAGCATATGGTGCATGTACATAACATGCAGGCAAACACTCGTAAAATAAATAAATAAACAAATAAATAAATAAGCCTTTTTTAAAAGTAAGTTTGTACAGGCATGTTTTAAGCCAGCTTCAAAACCCAAAAACAAGTTTTGTCTGTGTGTGCCAGGCATTATAGTGCATGCTTTTAAACCCAGCATCTGGGAGGCAGAGGCAGGCAGATCTCTTTAAGCTTCAGACTTGCCTGGTTTAAATAGAGAGAGTCTTTCTCAAAAAAAAAAAAAAGTTCTTGTGTATTTGTGCTGTGGGGTGTGTGTGTGTCAGAGGATAAGAGAGTTGGCCCAAGAGCTCCTGGGACTTTTCCTCTGGCTCCCACCTCCTGGGAACACTGTAATTACAGATGGGTACTATTGTGCCGAGCCTCATGTGGGTTCTGGAGTTTTGAACTCAGGTCTTCAGGCTTGCACGACAAGTGCTTTACCCAGGCATTCCCTCAGTACCTGTTTTGAAACTGTAATGATCTCACTGGATGGGTTGGCCTGTATAATTCCAGAACATAAAGATGGGGTAGAAGTTGAGTTTTCTCAACTTTTGAGACGAGCTGGGGCCCTGTCTCAAAAACAAAACAAAACAAAACAAAACAAAAACACAAAAAAGGGGGCTGGAGAGACAGCTCAGTGATTATGGCCACTCACTGACTGATCATCCAGAGGTTCAATTCCCAGCACCCACATGGCAGCTTACAACTGTCTGTAACTCCATTTACAGGGGATCTAACACCCTCATACAGACACATATGCAGGCAAAACACCAATGCACATAAAATAAAAATAAATCATTTTTTAAAGTAACTTGGACAAGCACTGTGACAGCCCCAGTTCCAGCACTAGAGGTCCATTCTTTTGAATTGACAATTCCTCAAATCTTCAAATGTAAATATCATGCTGTCTTTACTCTTTATTTACACAGGATTATGAAACTGCTATATTACTAATTAGCTATATTTACTAATCTAAGGAAGATAAAAAGCATCATCAAAAGTTTTTCACAAAACTACATTTTACGTCTTTTTTTCACTAAGATAAACAAAATAATAACTAGATACATGCATTTTGAGATAAGTACAATAATATCACAACGGAGATCATAAAAGGTTGTAAAATACTCAAGTCATTATCATGTTACCGTAGCAAAGTGGATTCAGGTTGTGGTGGCATACAAAATCATTCTTAACCATTTACAGGAGGTACTGCTTGGGTTTTGAAGTGGTACCTTTAAATTCCACCCATAAACTTCTAGAAACACTTAGTACGCGTCTACTTACCATAATAGGTGCTAGCGGTCATTGACATAATCCAGAATGCTAGGGAGATGCAAATGATCAGGCTCAATATTACGATATTAGTAATCATCTTTATATATCTTTTGCATGTACTGTCGTCAAGATCTGTCATGGAAAATAAAGCTACGGGTACCTGGGGGCAGAAGAAAAAAAGATAGCATTTCAGATGAACAAAGTCATTTAACTTTCTTGCAACGATACTCCTTTAGAGGCAAAAGGAAATGCCAACATCTTCCACCAACCGAATGACAGAGTATAATCGTCAATCCAAAACTTCTAGACACTGTGGCTCGCCCCGGCTAGGTTAACGCCTCCCTGGGTGGGAAAAGGCGCTCCGGGAACGGGGGGCCAGCGGGGCGGCTGGCGGCTCGCACCCGGAAGCCCGGCGGCCAATGGGCGGCTCGCCACGCCAAGCTCCGCCCCCGCCCGCGGCGGCTCCGCCTCCTCTGTCCTCCGCCTAGGCAACCGAGTCTGGACCCGCAGCAGCTCGGGCGAACGTCTGAGTCAATGCTGCGCTTGCTGCCTTGGGATCCGGTTCCAGCCGGCCGGGGCAGGCCGGAGCAAAGAACCTGCAGCTCCAGCTTCACCGAGACATGCTCCGTGCGCGCAGGCGCAGCAACCCAGCTCCGTTCACGTGACCTTTTAAGGCGGAAGTCGGGCAAGAGTCCCTTTAGTGTCTTGGGCACTTTAGGGCCGTGTTTATAATGTTCCTCGGTGATAGACAGAACATTTAGATCTTAGGATTTGTGGACGTCCTAGACCGAAAAAATGTCATCAGCTAGTGTGGCGTGGGGTACAAAAACCCCACTGATGGAATAATGGGATGCGAGTGAATTTATGAAGAGCCCATACCAGGTGATACGTTGTCATGTGAAGGACCAAGGAATTTATCTTGTAGGAGCAGAATTACTTAGAGCAGTTTAAAACAACAGCTTGGCCCTTAGCTTGGGCCAGTCAGCTCGTGCCGTGATATGGAAAGATAAGCATGGTTCCTGCTGGTGAGCTTTCCCATAATTACTGTTCTAACACATTGTGGATGTGTCTGTCCCCATGCCCCGCAGCATCAAGTATATGTATCCTGTCAATTCATTTACACAGCAAACCATCCTATTCACTGGCAACCCGAGTCTCGTGGCCGATTGTACCTCTTATAGAGAGGTACTAATTGCTTCAGCCTCTTGTGGTTCTGGGGATTCGAACTCAGGCTCTCAGGCTTGGGCGCAAGTGCTTTACCCACAGTGTCATCTCCCCAGCCCCAGTTTCTAAACAAAGATCTCGTTAGATGTGGTGGCCGTACTTATAATCTCAGAACATGGGAGGCTGAAGAGGATTGTGCGTTATTTTGTCTGAGTGAATAGTAGCTAGATGGTAATCACATAGTTTTGAGGTGTTTCCAGTTCGTTATTGACAGTGGAAGAGAGGTGACAGGACTGTTTAGGTGCGGTACACAACGGTGACATTACCCAGTCATTCTTTGAAAGCGCACATTTCCACTGCCGGAGGGCATTTTATTTTTAAATCATGCTATTTTAAATTTCAAAATATACAACATACTGTTTTTCGTTTGGTAGGACACAAATAGTGGCTTCTACCAAAATTCATTACATACCCTCTGTTACCTGTTCTGCAAAGGTAAAATACTTGTATTACTCTATTCCGCTACCTGACTGCTATGTGTATTGCTAGACTACTGAGTTATAAGTTACTAACAACAGGGACATTTTTTTAATTAATTTTTTTCATTGCTTAGAAAAATTATAAACTGGACTTGTTTTTATTTTTCCTTCATCAATCTAAAGGATGACCTTGTTTGTTCACTTGTTGTTCTAAAAGAAAACAGTGACCTCACTGTCATTGTCGCGTTGTCTAACGACATTAAAGTCTGTATCTAGTCAGTTCTTTTGCTTCCTTTTTTTGCACTGGAGTGTCAACCCAGGGATTCATGCTTGCTAAGTAACTGTTCTACAGTTACATATAAAGGGCTGTATCCCCAGGCTAAAGTCAGTATGGATTCTAGGGATGTTATTTCTCAGTTTAGGTCTAGCTAAAATTACACCTGAAATCATAGTGCCAGTGAAATGTGCTTTCAAATGAGTATTTCTCCCCCACCGCACCCCAACATCCAATTAAGGGTGTTTCCCACACAACTGAGGCAAAGTAGGGAGGATCTCAGTTCCCTCAAGCAAGTTTCCTGCCTGACCAGCTTTTTAAAATAATACTTCCATCCGTGACTCAGATTCTGGAGTTGCTGACACCCATCAGTGTTCAGGGACTTCACAAATAAGTGCAGAGCATATGAGTAGACAGTTGGACTGACAGCAAAGAGGTATGTATGCAGAAATCTTGGCACTGTGCAGCAGCTGACTGTGGGCCTGTATCCACCTGTCTTTCTGTGCATATAAGATTTCTTCATCAGAAGGCCTTATCTCCCCTTTGTGTTCAAGCACAAACCATGTTAAACCGCCATATACATGGTGTTACTGTTATGCCCAGATTGCGGAGTCCCCCAAAAACCAAGGAGACCGAGTCCTATATGTAAAAGTAAAGAGACTTTATTCCAGTTTGAACTCGGACTCCCTGTGTGTCCAATATACTAGTGTGACCGGAGAGTCCCAAGTTCAGTTTTTATCATAGCAGAGATTGGGGTGAAGAATTTCCAAGGTTTAGGAACCCCTATAGGCTGATATTTGTCAGGGGTATTCTGGTGAGTGTGATCCTATCTATAACAGTTGGAACATTAGGGACTTTCCCCTTGAAAGGTACATTCCTAGGTGGAGCCTGCATGGTCCCTGTTGTGCCTACCATGGCTGGGCCCTCCAGTTACAGACCTCTGTGTAGGCCCTAACTCAAACTCAGTAAAAGAGCTGGCACACAGAAATAACTTTTCAAATAAATAATCCTCCTCCCCATTTTTGGAAAATTACCTGTATTTTGTCTTTCTGTGGTTTGTGTTAATCCAAGCATACTTCTCTTCTCTCCGACCCTGCCCTTTTCCTGATAGGTAATAAAACAAACTATCCTTTCTTGAGACTGAATTCGGGGAAAATGTCTTAGTCATGGTTCTATTGCTATGGAGAAACACCATTACCACAGCAACCCTTATTTATTATCTATCTATCTATCTATCCATCCATCCATCCATCCATCCATCCATCTATTTTTAAAGCATTTTACTGGAGGTTTCCTTACGGTTTCAGAGGGCTAGTCCATTATCACCGTGGTGGGGAGCATGATGGCACAACTGGGAGACATGGTGTTGGAGAGGTAGCTGAAAGCTACACCTTGATCTGTAGGCTGGCAGGCTGGCAGACAGACAGGCAGAAATACTGAGCTGGGCTGGCTTTTGAAACTTCAAAGTGCACCCCCAGTGACACACCTCTTCCAACAAGGACACATCTCCTTCAACGAAGCTACTTACCTCCTAGACTTTCTAAACAGTTCATCAACTGGGCATTGAGTATGAAAATATATGAACCTATGGGGGCCATTTTCATTCAAATCACACTAATTTAGGAAAAAAAGGTCTGTAGCAGGTATTGTGTAGCCGGAATTGCAGCAACATGAAGGCTAAGGAAGAAAATTGGGAGTTCAGTTTAGAACTGCTTCTGTTTGGATTGCATGTTGAGACTATTTCTCAAAACATACTGAAAGTATTTTTAATATGTTTAGAATTTATTTTTTATTTTAGGTATAGGAGTTTGCGTGTGTGAATGTGCACCATATGCATGTGGAGGTCAGAAGAGAGTGTTGGATTCCCTGTAACTGGATTTATGCACTATTGTGATACAGCATGTGGCTTCTGGGAACTGCACTTGGGTCTTCTACAAGAGCAGCAAGTATTTTTAACTGCTAAACCATCGCTCCAGCCCTTCTCTTGTGTATTAATTCTAAGTGTTTTAAGATTTATGGATAATGGTGGTGCATGTCTTTAATTCCAGCACTTGGGAGGCAGAGGCAGGTAGGATCTCTGTGAGTTCGATACCAACCTGGTCTGCAGAGCAAGATTCAGGACAGGCTCCAAGGCTACACAGATAAACCCTGTCTCGAAAAATAAAACAACAGAAAACAAAAAAAAACTCAGGAAAATTTTAAGATTTTTATTTTTGTGTATGTATGTTTGTCTCTGTGTATGTGTGAGTGTATATGCATATGTGTTTGGGCACCCTCAGAGGCCAGAAGAGGGCATTGGATTCCCAGTTGAGAGCTGTACCATGTGAATGCTGGGACTTGGACACTGGTTCTCTGCAAAGGCATCCAGTGTCCCTTTTTATTTTTAAAGATAGGGTCTACTATATGACCTTGGCTGGCCTGGAACTATGTAGTCCAAGCTTGCCTTGAATTCATACTCACCTGTCTCTGTCTCTCAAGTGTTGGAATTAAGGGTTTGTACCAAGTCTAACCATCATCTATCCCGAGCCTTCTCTCTAACCCTAATTAAAAGTTTTTACAGACTTTACCAATCTAAAAATGTCAACAAGAAACAGAGGCAGAGACCTGCATCAGAGCACTGGATTGAGCTCCCAAAGTCCAGTTGAAGAGTGGTAGGATTGAGAATGTGAACAAAGAGGTCAAGACCATGATGGGTTCACTTACTGAAACAGTTTGCCTGAGCTAATGGGAGCTCACCAATTCCAGTCAGACATGGAAGGAACAAGCACAGGACCAAACTAGTCCCTCTGAATGTGGCTGACAGTTGCAAGGCTGGGGCAGATTGAGGGGCCAATGGCAGTTGAGAAAACTCCCTTGGCCTGTTGATAGGGCAGAACTTAGATTGGTGGGGAAAACTAAACTGAATGCTGGAGAAAGGAGGTGGAGTTAGGGAGAAGCCATGCAGCCCCGCCAGAGATAGAGGCTGGAACTTTATCCAGTAAGCCACTGCCACATGGCAATACACAGATTAATGGAGATGGGTAAAATTAATATGTAAGAGCTAGCCAATAAGAAGCTAAAGCTAATGGGCCAAGCAGTGGTTTAAATAATATAGTTTCTGTGCAATTATCTTGAGGCTGAGCAGCCAGGAACCAACAAGCAGCCTCCTACAACAGGCAATGGTACCAGGATTTATCCCTACTTCATGTACTGGCTTTTTGGGAACCTTTTCTCTGTGAATGATATCTTGCCCAGCCTATATATAGTAGGGAGGGCCTTTGACTTTCCTCAAAGCAATGTGCCTTACCCTCTCTGAGGATTGGATGGGGTGGGAGGGTATGTGAAGGAATGGGAGGAGGAGAGAGAGGGGGAACTTGGATTGGTATGTATAATGAAAAAAGATTGTTTTCTTTTCTAGAAGAATAAAAATACAATAACAAAAAAGTTAAAAAAATGTCAACAAAATTTTTGCCTGTTTACTTTAAAAGCTATTTTCCTCGACGGAAGAATGGATAAGGAAAATGTGGTACATTTACACAATGGAGTACTACACAGGAGAAAAAAATAATGACAGCTTGAATTTTGCAGGAAAATGGATGGCGATAGAAAATATTATTTTGAGTGAGGTAACCCAGACACAGAAAGACAATTATCATATGTACTCACTCATAGGTCGTTTTTAAACATAAAGTAAAGAAAGCCAGCCTACAAACCACAATCCCAGAGAACTAGACAACAATGCGGACACAAGAGAGACTTACATAGAGCTAATCTACATGGGAAGTAGAAAGTAGAAAAAGACAAGATCTCATGAGTAAATTGGGAAGATGAGGACCTTGGGGGAAGGTTGAAGGGGGAGGAGAGAGACAGGGAGGGGAGCAAAATAAAAGTTATTTTCAAGCAGCAGAATTTCTTTAATGTTTTTTGTGCATATAAGTTTGAATATATGTAAATGTGTGATGTGCAGGGACTCTCAGAGGTCGGAAAAGGATACTGCATCTCTTGGAACTGGACTGATTAATAGGCACCCAATTGTGAGCTACTATACGGGTGCTGGGAGCTAAGCTCAGGTCTTCTGCAAGAGCAGTAAGGGCTCTCAACCACTGAGGAAACTGCAGCCTCCCAAGCAACAGAATCTCTATCTAGTTAAGCTTCCTCCTTAAGTTTGCCCACACACCTTCAATTAAATTTAAAGGTGAGAAATTTGGAATCCACATGTCAGTAGCAAAGGGCCTTATTAAATGCTCTGTGAAGTTAAGAACTTGAATGGTTGTTCAAATCGTCCTGACGGTTACATTTTTCCATGGGAAGTATGACATTTGGGCTTGACAACCATAGAACATACTGGAAGTTCATTGTTACCTTAAGCTTCACAATATAAAGGACTATGTAAGTTTTCTTTGTTGTAAAGAAGCTGGTATTTTTGTAGGACAAACATAACAATTAAAAAAGTAATCCTTGGGGCTGGAGAGATGGCTCAGAGGTTAAGAGCATTGTTTGCTCTTCCAAAGGTCCTGAGTTCAATTCCCAGCAACCACATGGTGGCTCACAACCATCTGTAATGGGGTCTGGTGCCCTCTTCTGGCCTGCAGGCATACACCCAGACAGAATATTGTATCCATAATAAATAAATAAATAACCCTAACAGTGAAAGGCATTGATTGAGGGAATAACAATGGATATAAAGTACTTGTTTTCCTATTACCATCACCGGTCATCACTATCATCATCATCATCATCATCGTTTGAGACAGGGGCTCACTACGTAGACCTGGTTGTTCTTTAACGTTCCATGTGACCTGACTGGGAGACCCACCAGCCACTGCCTCCCAAAGGCTGCGATTAAAGGCCATGTACTACCATTCCATCTAAGTACAGTTCCTTGACTATCAGCCATGAGAGTGATCTAGATTTTCTGAAAACTGCTAATATTTGTGTCTCTAACACATATAGGACCTTTAAGAACCAAAAGTCAACAGCAAAATTAACCCCACCATTATGCCTTAAAGGAACATGGATTGAAGGCAACACAGAAACACCGGAAGAGTAAGTTACACATGTATGCATGCATACATACATATATAAAGCAGGACTTCAAGAGAAAGCACTATCACTTCGTCATGTTTAGGGGAGGGAAGAGGGACAGGGAGAGACGTGGAGGAAGGGGGAGAAGAGAGGAAGAGACAGGTACACTGAGCTCTAACTTGGAAGGTGGTGGCAAGGAGACCTGGTAGTGGCAGTCCCTCAGTGGGAGAGCATTGGTTTTACAAGTAGGAGGCCTCTGTTCAGGCCGCAGTACTGCCAAAACAAACAACCAAAAACCCAAAGCCAAGTGAGTACTATATGAGAAAGGACCTCGGTAAAAGTTTGGGAAGAGGCTAAAGCAGGAAGTCTAACAGGACGAAGAGGAGTTAATAGAGGCGATTTAGAATGTTTGCTGCAGAATCTAGTAAACTGGAAGCTTATCTCAGATGCATATATCATTTAGTGACATGAAATTTCATTATTTTTGCCGGGCGATGGTGGCGCACGCCTTTAATCCCAGCACTAGGGAGGCAGAGGCAGGCGGATCTCTTTGAGTTCGAGACCAACCTGGTCTACAGAGCTAGTTCCAGGACAGGCTCCAAAGCCACAGAGAAAACCTGTCTTGAAAAACCAAAAAAAAAAAAAAAAAAAAAAAAAAAAAAAAATTCATTATTTTTAACTTTGGGAGAACAAATTTTAAGAAGATAGGCAGCAAGAACACCAACTTGTTGAATTCCATTTCATTCCTAAGAGTGGAAAGCAGTGAGGGTGAGCAACGTGGACAGAAATATTTTCCTGCTATAGATGTGAGACAAGGGACTGCATCTCTTTTGTTCATCCTACGTGCTAAGTATCTCTTAGCAAACGTTAAGATACTATTTCTGTAATTAAAGCATTAAAGAATACTATTAAAACAATGTTTTGATTATTGTATCTATCACTATCACTAAGTCTCTGTGCACGCCTCACGTTATTGTCAGAGAACTATCAAGAAAATGTATTTATTTATGTTTCAGTGCTAGCAATCAAACTCAGAGCGGTACATAGCAGGTACCGCTCAGTTGTATCCAAACCCCAGGGATCTTTACAGTCCTTCATGTATCTAGCTTAGAATACATAAGTATTTCAAATGGTGTAATAATGTATATTTAGCAACAATGTGAAACGAGTTTGCCATTGAAATATCAGTTATTTTTACCTGTTTGACAATTTGTGGAATTTTTATGGTTTCAGACTAGAGTAAGACTATTTCCAGAAATATTTACCTTCTAGGAATAATAGGGATGACAGTAATTCCTTGGGAAAAATTTTAATATTAACAAATTCCAAATACATTTTATGAGTACAATGTTATTGTTTAATATACATTACAAAATCCTTAACTTTATAAAGTATACAACTGTCTAAATATCAAAAGAATCCCACTCCTGATATGAAGACTAATTTCTCTATTATATCAAAATTAAAATGTACCCGTAATCTAACACTGAGAAATAACAACGTAATAAAGTCTATCTAGACACCATCAACAAGGATCTCATAAACACCTTGAATACATTTAAAATTTGTCTTTTGCTTTTCAGAAACACATGATGTTTCCTATTTTAATAGCATACATCAAAGGATCAAAACATGAGGGCAGAATGAACTTGGAGGCCAAAGACATGTTCATTCTAGAACTGTGTAGCCCACAGGCATTTTCCTTTCCTGTGCAAGTGAGAAACAAAGATACCTTCTTGTGTGAATACAGCTTGTTAGGAAAAAGAGGAAGAATGGGTAACTTTTTTAAAAGATTTTTTTTTTTACCAGAAACCTGCCAATAGGGTTATTTCCCCCCCCAAAATATCAAGTTTCAAATACTCCAGTACTTAGCTTTGACCTACTTACAGCTGTGTTTTTCTTTCAGCAAAATGACCATTACAATGTTGTTCAGTTTTTAAAAGGGGCATAATGTCTTACAACCCAAGTAACACTGAGCTCAGACCAAACTCGATAGTGTTCTGCCCTCCTTTGACAAGTCAGCCTAAGAAGAAACCTGTTTTATTTAAAAGGAAAAGCACTTGGTTATAAAAAGGTCTAAAGTTCCTATGCTTTCTACTGAGTTTCATCTCAACAATTCCTACCAAAGCATTTCACACCTATTTCTTTTATAGAATTTATCTTATATTCAAAATACTGTTTTCTTTTAGGAAGTTTGCAGCAACTTAAGGGCAGACAATATCGTATTTGCCCTCTTTTCTGGTGTTGGGATTTCAACCCTGGGCTGCAGGCATGCTGAGGGTAACCCACACCTCCCAGTCTCCCAGCCCAGAGTTCACCTTCCTATCAGGTTCCTAACCTTCAGCTGTGTTTTCTTCCCTCTTGTAGAGGTTGGTAGTCTGTAGACACACTGGATCTGTTGAGATAAAACTGAGAAAAAGCTGTTGCAATCTTGATTAGTTTATTTTTGAAACAAGGTCTCAGATAGCATAGGCTGCCCGGAGTTTCTGATTCTCCTGCCCACTCCTCCAAAGCCGGGACCTTTGTTCCCATGCCTCCTTGTGCCTCATTCCATTAGTTTTATGGTATAAGGTCAACTAAGGATCTTAAGGTTCCTTGTATATTTTAAAAAGCCTGACCTGGAACTTGCATTTCTCCTGCCTCCACTTCCTTCTCTCTCGTGGCTAAGATTACAGATGTGTGTTACCATGTTCAGACATAAAGCCATTTTAAAGACAGACAGATGTAATATTAATAAATGCATGTAGGAAGCATTTGAAGCACGTTATTGGGAAAATAACATGGAGAAGATAGACAGAAAATTACAATTGCTGAGGACTGCTTATTCAACGGTGTCAAATAATAGTGAATGCAAAAGACTGGAGATGTGGTTCAGTGGTAGCGTATGTATGCATGCACAAAGCCCTAGGTTTAATGCCCAGTTCACAAAACCCCCAAAGAAACTAAAATGTAACATATAGAAGAATGAAGACTAAGTAACTTTGTTAAAAGCTAGTTGATTTTATAATATTGTGCACTTATGATTTAAAAACACATGATGACAGAGCCAAGGAACTACACCTGCTACTTCAGATAACAAGCAAAAGGATTGTAAAGCATATTTGTTATAAGTATCATAAAAAATCTTAAAGAAACCTTTCCTACCATTGCGTTTGCAGGGAGGACATTATTTACTAAAGAGGGCTTGACAACTGGGGGAGAAAAAGAGAAAAAAAAAGTTGGTAAAAAAAAAATCAAACTTCCATTTCTTTGTAGGAAAGATTTATAGTTCTTTAAGATCGGGCGTATTACTGTCATATGGTAATCTCACCAAGTTGAAGCAGAACTACATTAACTCGCTTCTCCGAGCCCACTTTTACATTACTGAGCAAAGCTTTTCGAAGGAAGGGCTCTTGTTGAGCAGTTAGTGACATAAGGCAGGCCTTCCAAGGTGCAAGTGGCAGCCAGAGGAACAAACGCGATACATCTACTTCATAAATAATCAGCATTTGCATAGCTTCATCACAGAGACACACATTGTTTTAGAGAACTGCATTTTATTTCCATTGTGAATTAAGGCTGATTTTCTAAAAAAAAAAAAAAAAAAGCCAGGTGGTGGTACACGATTTTAATCCCAGCATTCGGGAGGCAGAGGCAGGCAGATCTCTGTGAGTCTGAGGCCAACCTGGTCCACAGAACAAGTTCCAGGACAGGTCTCAAAGCTACAGAAAAACTCTGTCTTAAAAAAAAAAAAAAGAAAGAAAGAAAAAAGAAAAAAAGTTGATGGGAAGGATAAATTAATTTTGTTATTTTGTTTTAAGTTAACACAACATAGTTAAAGTACTTTCTTGTGACTAAATTATACTGAGATACATTAAGTGGGGGGACAAAAGCTATTTTTGACATAGAAAAGGCAATTAGTAACTAGTTTAAAAAAAGAAGTAACAGCTTAAGAATTTTGTTACAAGGAGCAAATGGGTACAGGTCTAACTTGTTTATTAATTTATCAGCTGCTGGCGATGGTAGCACATGCCTTTAATCCCAGCACTCGGGAGGCAGAGGCAGGTGGATCTCTGTGAGTTCGAGACCAGCCTGGTCTACAGAGCTAGTTCCAAGACAGGCTCCAAAGCCACAGAGAAACCCTGTCTCGAAAAACCAAAAAAAAAAAAAAAAAAAAAAAGCAGAGAGAAATATGAGGAGTTAATTTATCAGCTATGAAGATGGAAATTCAGTACTTTTATTATAAAAAGGATCATTTGCACTTATCTATTAGTTTGGTAAAGTAAAAGCTAGATCTTAAATTCTGCATTATTTTCTTAGAAGCTGAGTTATAACTCACCAGTTTTTCTCAGTCTGAGGTACTTGAGGCCTCACCTAGCTTGGAGTCTCAAAGGCATTTCACATTCAAAATATTATTTTCAAATTATTTTACAACCTACTTTTAAGTTCAATGGTTCCTATAAGGAAACCATGATAAGCTTATTTTGACTAGTTTAAAAAAAATACAAAGTTAAAAAAGAAAAAAAATTGCCCTGTACCCCAGAGGTCTTATTCTAAAAATGTTCGACCACAATCCCAATAATTTAATTAATACAAAATCCAGTGGTTTTAAGTTCACATTTAATGATTAGCTCCCACCTCGCATATTCTTTAGAATGTAGTATCCCAACTTTGGTGTAGAATGTTTTTCCTCATAGGAACGTCTCGCTTGTCATTCCTGTTTGACAGCAGTTTAGAAAACACAAGCAGAAACACTCCACAGTGTTTCCTAGACATCGTCTAAGCACATAGTCCTCGTGTAAGGCACTTCTACGCGTTCTCAAAGCTGTCGTTACTTTTTCCCATTTGTCTTAGACTCAAGTCTCTGCAAGTTATACAGTGATTGTTACTTCAAGTAAAACCTTAAGAACGTGATTTTAGTACAACTGCCCTGTCTCTTCGATGGTGGGAAGAGGGGAAGAAGGGCATCAGGTTCTGTGGAAGGAAAACCTGGGTGCAGATCTTGTCTAGTTTACACTTAGAGAACTGGTAATGGTTTACCTTGTTGATCTTGTTGGAGAAGTTTGAAGTCTTCCAAAGGAAGATCATGTAAGGCCGTGGGTAAAATGTGTTCGGAGAGGCCCTTGGGTAGCATGTTACTGGCTTCTAAACTCTTCACCAAGCACGTGGCTTTGATCCATCTTTGAGTTGCTCTGCGTTCTCTTTGTAGGCAAGTTTTCATTTTCCTTCTTAAGCTTGCTATTTCTTTCTCTAGTTTAATTATCCTTTTTTTCGCCTCCATGGGGTTCCTAAAGGCATAACTGTGTTCGAGTAGTACTTGTTGGCTGTTCGACTTTAAATTCCACGGTCCAGTTGGAGGAAAACTGTCATTTTTCTTCAAAAGATTCCTTGACTTGAGTTTCTGAGCCGAACAGAGAGTTGAATATAAATTACGGATATCACAAGTAAGTAAACAGTGTCCAGTTTTGAGCACACATGATTGAGGACTGCTAGGTATAACGGGCAACAACAGCACACCATCTCATGTGACCACGGCTAGAGCGTCTCAGTAGGCTGAATGAACTCGACCCACCCTGTACTTTTCTCTATTTGAGACGCGGTCTCTCTACCTAGACCTCTCAGGTGGTCACGGAACTCGTTACTGAGACCAGAGTGGCCTTGAATTTAAAGAGATCCACCCGCTGGGATTAAAGGTGTGTCTGTGCCAGGCCTCACTAGTCACTTTCTTCCTTATCTATAGAGACACTCAAACATTGATTTAGAAATGGATCTTTCAAGGTTTCTTCCACACTATTCAATATTATTCTTTGGGGGTTTTAAAAATCTTTTTCAACTCTTTTTACTAAGACCAAACTAGAATTTGTTTAGACATTTCACTTATCTATGGTATTGATCTGATTTCCTTTTTGCTAAGTGTTAGTCTCTCAATTTGATGAATAGTTCAGACCTGGAATCTACATAAACAAAAACTCACATGTCTATGGAGGTATGTTCTCAGGTACCAAGTTCCCAAACAGGTTTACTTATTAATTCTTCGCACTAAATCTTCAAAGATTTAAAATCTGGATAGGAATTGCTAGCAGGGCGGTGGTGGCGCACGCCTTTAATCCCAGCACTCAGGAGGCAGAGGCAGGTGGATCTCTGTGAGTTCGAGACCAGCCTGGTCTACAGAGCTAGTTCCAGGACAGGCTCCAAAGCCACAAAGAAACCCTGTCTCGAAAAACCAAAAAAAAAAAAAAAAACAAAAAACTGGATAGGAATTGCTTTGTCCGAACAAAAGCTAAGGATTCTTTTGTTCACTATACTCCAGAAATATTAAACCACGTTTTGTTTTCCTATGGTAGCACATCTTCTTATAATCATGTCTTTCCTTTATTAAACAAACATTCCTTCAAGATATGATGGTACACACTGTGATCCCTGCATTCAGGAGGCTGAGGCAGGGATACCATAAACTTGAGGCTAGCCTAGAGTTATGCAGTGAAACTGTCTCAAAAAAGCCAAAGCATAAAAAAAAACCCCGTTTTTGGCTTTTGGAGGCAGAGGCAGGAAGACAGCTAGTTCAAGAGAAGCTTGTAGGGCTGGAGGATAGCTCAGTAGTTGAGAGCACTGGTTGCTCTTCCAAAGAACCCAGATTCAATTTTCATCACCTATATGGTGGCTAACAACTGTTTGTGACTTCATTTTTCCAGTAGATCCAATGTCCTCTTCTGGTCTCCACAGGCACCAGCATATTTATGGTGCAGACATACACTCAAGCAAAAACACCAATACATATAAAATAAGATAAATCTTTTTTAAAAAAAGAATAGCTCAGGCCAGAGTTTGAAGATAGCTTGGGCTACCTTAAGAACAAGATAGTCTCTCTAAACAAAAACAACAACAAACAAACAAATAAAAAAACCCAACCACACCGCTTTTCAATAATTATGTCCTGGGGAAACGATGCTGAAAAAATTATAGTTCCTACGATCATAAAAACTACAGCTGGCCTCTCTTCAAGAGAAATGGCACAGTCTCCCTTTGCTCTTCATTTTCTCAACATGTAACAGATTTTGTCATAATGAAAAGTTTAATAGTTATTGGATGGGGCTGGAGAGAAGGCTCAGTGGTTAAGAGCAGTGGTGGTTCTTCCAGAGGACCTAGGTTCAATTCTCAGCACCCACATGGCAGCTTACAACTGCTTATAACTCTACCTCCAGGGAATCTGACACCCTCACATAGACATATATGCAGACAAAATACCAATGCACATAAAGTAAAAAATTAAAAAAAATAGTTATTGGATAAATAAATGATCAGATGTCAGAAATAAAGTTCCATCTTCCCTTTTCTTGAGATAATGGCTCACGAAGCCCTGGTTGGTGCTGCCCTTTCTATGGAGCAGATGAACTGCTCCTCCTGCCTCCACCTCCTGAGGATCTAAATTACAAATATGAAATATGCATTCCCTGTGCCGGCTGATGGTGCATTTCAATCTCAATATTTGAGTGCATACTCGGGGTCAGGTATGCTTTAAGGTGCTCAAATTTGAAAGATTTAGAAATGAGAAAGCCCTTGTTGTTCTATAGCTTTTCCAACATCTTAAGCGGCAATTCACAACCTTCCCACCCATTAAAACATTAACTCATGTCCACTTCCGAATTCAAATACCACAGTTAACCAACAGCCTTTTCTTACTCGGTATGAAGACGCCCTTTTCCAAAGCCTCCAGTTTTCTAGCTTTTCTTTAGGTGGCTTTTTCAGTTTTCTTCTCTAATCAGCTCTGACCTAGTCAGATCAATGTTCCTTCTTTCTCCTCCTGTCTTCTCTCTGGTGCTGGTCCTCACTCTCTGGACACACTCCACTACAGAGCTGTATTTGCAGCCGCAAATCAAGTGGTTTTGTTTTTGAGACAGAGTCTTAGTCCGTAGCTCAATAAATAGACCTCAATTAGTAGACTGGGCTGGCCTCGAACTCATAGAGCTCCAAATGTTTCTGCCTTTGAGTGCTGGGATTAAGGGTATGCACCACCAGCCTGGCTTAAACTCATTTTAATTCATTCACCTGGCATCTGATTTTCTCTTTTCTTTCAAATAAACCAACATCTGATAACTTCTTTCTCATCTCACAATTTATTATCTAATTAAATTGCCCTATGTATGGCCAAAAACCTCCTCAAGTGTCCCAAACTCCCAAGGTTTCATCCCTAAACTGAATAACTCCATTGTTTCTTATAAAGCCTCGACTGAAACCACCATCTCTTGGTGTAAGTGAATATGTGTTCTTAAAGTACTTGCTAGCACATCACTTGTTATCTTAGAATCAGAATAGAGTGATTCTGGAGCTGTCATTACTAATCTTTTTGTTTATGCCAATGGTACACTTACTGATAATTGTGAGTAATTTTAGTTATGTAAGGCTGCATTTCTGGCCAAGTACCCTATATGCAAAATGCTTGGGACCACAAGTGTTTCATCCTTTGAGGATTGCATAGACTTTTACCTGATGAGCATCCTTAATTGTGGGCATACAGAGTCCAAAATCTGGTATTCGTTTGGACTTCACAGGGGAAACGAAACTGGAGTCAGGAGACCTAAATTCTAATTCTAGCCTGTACCTTTATAATACAAGCAGACGCTCTACAGCTTTTGGGGGTGTATCATTACACACTCATTTAGCACAATGTGAATTGCTCACTTGCACAAACAAGAAGTAATAGGCTCTAAGACATGTTTTAAGAAAGGAGAGCGACATCACCTACCATAGACTTTATATGGGTACAGAAATCAAAAATGGTTGGAACAGCATCCATTTTAAGTCGTCGAGTTTGTCCTGTTAGATCAAAACAGGAGGCTTCAAAGTGCTTTGAACAAAGAAAAGTGTGTTTTCCTGGCACAAAATTTTTGCGCCTAACCAGGCGAACCCATTCTTTTCTTCTTTTAGGATCCAAAGGAAACCTTAAAACAAGCAAACAAAAAGCAACTCAAATTCCAACTGTCCTATTTTTGTTGTACTCAATAGTTATTTAAAAAGTCCTTCATTTATGTAAAAAAATCTCCAGATGCCAAGTTATAATTTTTATTTATAAAAATTTAGTGAAAAACTAATTTTCTTAGGTTTAATTTTCAAGACTTTAACAAGAGACATCCCATCCAACCTAGGCCTTAGGAAGGACAATAACTAAAGTTTAAATAACACTCTTCTGTAGAATGATCACAAGAAGGAGTAATTTCACAATGCTGTTCTCTGCTGCTGCAGCGCATACATCAAGTATGTTAAAGACAACATTTTTACAAGGAAAGTCTGGGTAAATACACTCCTTTTCGTCTTTCCTACATTACATCACCGTTTTATACTTTCTCCATTCAAATTTCCAATAGTACAAATTACATATTTTCAGAGAAAACTTATTGTGTGCATGCACACATGTGCAGGCAAACATGGAAATCAGAAAACAACTTTGGGGAACTGATTTGGTTCTTTCCTTCCACCATGGGTTCTGGCATGGAACTCAGGTTCTCAGGCTTGTGTGGCAATAACAGTGTTTGCCTGCTGAGCCATCTCACTGTCCCCAGCATTTCTCAAGGAAAGCGATTATTATTATTAATCTGCTTATCTTTGACCATGCTTTATAAACAATAACAACTCAACACAACTTGATATAATACAAATACAGAATATACAAACAATTCGCTGAATTCTATGTAGTTAAGCTGCATTTAAAAAATTCTGGAGCTATGGAGCTTAGCAGGAAACATAATTATAAAAAGATAAATGATCCATGAGCTATCCCTTTCCTTTCATATTCATTTCAAATAAAAAGATACATCCATTCAACACATACTGCTTTTAAGGAAGACACAAATACCGAGGACTATTTTATAAAAATTCTAACAATTCTAGCTTTGTGAAGTGACTTGGAAATGTAAGAATAAACATTCACATATAGTTAAATTCCAATTACAATTCTCATTTTTCTTTTCCATTTAGGGCCAGTGAGATGAGTCATTAGGGAAGAAGAGCACTTACCGCTGGACCTCAGAACCTGAGTTTGATTTCCTGGACCCACATGGAGGAAGGAGAGAAAACCCAACTCCCACAAGTTGTCCTGTCCTCACAGGCTATGGCATGTGCACACACAGTCTTTCTCTCTCAAAGATGCACAATAATTATGTGTGTGAATAAAGGTCCCTTTGGTACCAAATGTGTATGATATATCTGTGTGAACATGTGTGCCAGTTCGTAAATGGAGGCCGGAGGCCAAGCTGGTGGAGTTGGTTTTCTCCTTCAACCTCTGCATGGGTTCTGGGGGTCAAATTCAGATAGATTTTCATGGCAAGTGTCTTTGTTCGACGAGCCATTCCGCCAGCTTCTAAGTCTTCTTTAGATTACTTCTTTGATTACCATATCCTCTATAAGTAGTCATTTGTATAAAAAAGAACCATAAAGTCCATGTGAGATCATGTGGGTCAGAATTAATTTCCACATTGCCAGTGATGAGGAGCATAGCAATGAAGGCCCAAGTCTACTCTAAATATTCTTTCTCACAACAGACATGCCCTGAGGATTTGCTGTCACTCCACAGTACATAGTATTTCATTAGAGGATATTTTCTGAAAAATCGACCAACCTTGCTTAGTACTCAGTCTCCGCTGCCCTCTGAGTTCCGAGACAGGGCCTACCAATCCAACCCAGGCTCGACTGCAGCACACTGTGCAGTCCAGGGACAAGCTAGACTCTGGACTATATCTGCTCAGACTTTCACGTGCTGGATTACATGAGCGAGTGGCTGCATTTGGCTTAGCACTTACCTACTAATTTGTTCTCGGCCAAAGAACTCTTTTTTCACCTAGTGCTGTGTCAAACGTAGTTAGGTGTATTTAATTTTACCAGGGAATCAGTGAAATGAGCAGTATCATTTGCAGCCCATTGGCTTCCCCCTTCAGTGTTGGAATGTGGGCCTCTACCACCACAGCAGGCTTTAAAACATTATCTTTAATTATGTTGTAATTACGTGTTATGTTTTGTTTTTGAGACTCTAACGTCACTCAGGCCGACAACAGGCTTACTATTGCAGCTGAGGACAACCTTGACCTTTTGTGATGGCCTGGGCAACTCTTCCTGGTCCTTGAATATGTTGCTTGGATTTTTCACAGTACATTTTAGGGGTAGATGTGGCTCACAGGCTAAATTTAAATTAAAAACATCTTATATTGAAAGACTTACATGGTGTCAACGGATGGAAATATTCTTGTCCACACAACACACCCCAGGTTTTATGCACTTATGTGTTTGAGCAATGTTTTTTTCCTTGCATTTTAAATAAATGGCTGAATACCTCTTACATTTTTAAGCACTGTAGACATGGTGGTAATAAAAAAAAAATGTCTCCCTCTGTATACAGTAACTGAGAAGGTAAAGAGTCAAGTAATCCTAGCATACTAGCAGAGTGGCTGAGAATATTATTGGATAGCCCAATAATTTACCATTGAGGTACATTCCCAGCCCCAGGTATTTTTATTTCTATTATGTGTAATGAAAGGTAGACATGCTTCTACGGGGCTAAGAAGATAGCTCCTGTGGATCCCTGTGTCAGTGACCAAGTGTGGAAAGTTTCCTGTCTCAGAAAGAAGGAAGAAACAAGACAGTGCCTGAAGAACAACCGTGGAGGTTGTCCTGGCCTCCAGATGCACGTCTGCAAATTCACATGCACACATATGTCTTTTAAAGATTAGAACATGGAAATACCTAGCTTAGTGGCATAGTGGGTCTTTTGTAAAGGATCTGCATGGAATAGGATATGCTGATTTATCCAAAAGGCCCTAAGAAAGGACCTTAAGTGGGAGGAGTGATGTCATAAGGCTATCTCAGGAGCAGGACAGGAAATAAACATGGAGGGCCTCCTATGTCAAAAATATTAAAATACATTCAAAGTGCCATTGACAAGCCAAAAGGGCTGAACTGCGAGATGACCGAATGAGCTGATAAGTTCAACCACTGTAAATGGCTAACTCCGAAACATTTTACTAATAACTGTTTCTTTTTAAACAGGTTCATTTCTAATCATGTGTTTGTGAGGATATATACACACAAACCCAGGGACCCAAGGAGGCCGGAAGTTAGATCTCTTAGAGCCAGAGTTAACAGATTGAACTGCCTGATGAGGGTCCTGGGAACTGAACCTGGGTTCTCCAGAAGAGCAGTACTTATTCTCAGCTGCTGAGCCATCTTTCCAGCCCAATTTCTACTTTTTAAAGTTATTTACGACTACTGCATCTACACGGCAATAGATTAATGTGATATTGTACATCTTTTCTTAGCTCCACAATCAGTCATGTCATACTGGTGGCTTGAAACCACGCTTGGTGAGAGGAAATGCATCTCAGAAACTGGGCAAATACTGCAAACTGGGGCTTTCCCCCGGAAAGAAAAATGTTAACAACACGGAGCTTTAGAGCATTGATTATACAAGGATGGTTAAAGCACACGAGTGAAAGCCAGTAAACCAGGTAAGACGCTGGTCAAATAGCCAGTCAAAAGGGAACAGTGGTCCATCATGTTGGATTGCTTCCACCTTGTCGAGGGGATGGCATTTCACTTACTGAAAAGGAGAAAATGGAATCCGTATATTTACTGGATGGCGGTTCACTACCGATAATCTACGCATCTGGTAGAGGACAGACCAGGAAAGAGCACACAGTCTGTCCGCAAACACTCTTGTACGCCCTGGAGATGAGGACGCCCCCTGTTGGGGAATCCTTTAAAACAGCTCACGGCTGGGACACACGCGCACAGGTGAGTCATTTTGCTAAGAAGGGTTAGTAGAAGACAGTAAAACAAAGGAAAGAAACCCAAAGGACAAAATTCATAAAACTAGTGACAATGTGGAGATTATTTCACTGAGTAAAAAAGATTACATCTTTAGAAATCAGACACACAGGTCATGTTCACAGAGGCAATTTTAGGAGGTTATGAATGATGTAGATGTTATAGAGATGTTAGATTGGAATAGGTTTAGAAGTATAAAAAACTGAAAATAAGTTTAGGCAACATAATTTTAAAAATGATTTTTATTTTGTATGTGTACATATTTGAACATATCTATGTGTGCAAGAGCCCAAGGAAGTCCCAAGAGGAGTTGGATCCCCGGGGTCTGGTTTGTGAGCTCCCATGCATATGTGTGCCGGGATCCAAATCCAGGGCCTCAGTAAGAACACTAGGTACTATTAAGCCATGAGCCCCCAGGCAACAGTTTGTGCAGGTGGATAAAGAAGTCTAGGCTGGCCAGGCATGATGGTAGATGTCTTTAATGGAAACACTTGGGAGGCAGGGGCAGAGAGATCTCTCTGAGTTTAAGGCCAACCTGGTCTATATATCAAGTATGAGCTAGCCAGGGCTACATAGCGAGACCCTGACACATACACCCACAGTATCTATGTCCTACAAGAAAAGTTAAATACTATTTGCATTTATAAAAACATGAATATATTTTTACTATAATGCTATTTTAAAACCCATTTTTCTTGTTGATTTGATTTTGCTTGTTGTATTTGGAGACAGGATCTTATTTTGTAGCTAGGCCTCAAATTCATTCTGTAACTCAGGCTGGCTTTGAATTCATGGTGATCCTTCTATACTATGTAAATGGAATATGGGAATATGTCTGCCTAGCAATTATAAAGACCTAAATTTCTAAGGCTACCATAAAAGTGCTAATTTCACATTAGATGAATAGTATTGCACAGTGCGCATCCTCCTACCCCCTTGAGACAAGAGTTTTATTCTGTAGTCCGGATAGACCTAGAACATGGGGGTGGATGCTCCTGGCTCAGCCTCTATTCTAAGGTTGTCGCTGTGAACCACCACACCCAGCTCTCCACTGTCCATCTCTTAAGCACTGCTTGTGGTGGCTAGGCTCCTCCCGTTCATCCTCCACATCAGATTACCAAGTCCAGTAAATTCTCCTCAAACATATCTCAAAATCTGTCTACTCCTCTCCACCCTTACTGCCGAGAGCATCCTGTTCGAGGCCACTGAATGGTTTCCCCATGTTCTTTTTTATTTTGAGACAGGGTCTATGCAGCTCAGCTGGCCTCGAACTAAAGACACCCGGCCTCTTTCTTCTCATTCCCGAGACTACAGACAAGCATTACCACAGCAGGCTTGGGCTCCCTTTTGTCTTCTCACTCAGCTCTTGCCCCCTCTAATTCAGTGCTCCTGTACCCACAACAGAGCAGCAGTGTTCTGTCCAGCGGACACCTAACACGCTTTCCCTGTGAAGGAAATAGCAGATAAGTAAACGTTCTGTAATAGGCTCCTTTCTTATCTAACTCATCTCTGCTGACACTAGCCTAACACGCCAAGTGTCACTCTTAACTCTACAGCAGTCGGAAGGCTTTTTATTATGTAAATCTAATCATGCTACTCTTTTTGCATCCTTCAGGGCTTCTCAAGTATTCTTGGAACAAAAAACGGAAAATGCTTTAGTATAGAGGACCAGACCGGACTTTGGTCTGTGGTCTCATTTGACACTTCACCTTTTGTGAGGCGTCCTTTGACTTCCCAAGGCTAATTACGTCTCTTTGAATGTCTTTTCTGTGGCACTCAACTGTAATTCCTCCTCTATTGAATTTTAAAGTCCCCGAGGGTAAGAATTTTCTCCGTCATTAGCATAATGTCAGGCAATTAGGGACCTGGTGTACCGCAGCTGTAAGAATGAACAATGCATTACATTTGCAGGAAGTAGTTTTAAAACAAACAGCAGAAGGATTTTTTTTTTTTTTTTTAAGTAGCAGCTTTTAGTCAGGGGATGCCCTTAGTGAGGTAGGGAAAAAATCAAAAGATCAAAGCTATTTTCTATATCCTAAGATCACACTTTATATAGTGGGGTGTATCAAGTCAGAACCGTTTTCACTTAGGTTTTTAGTATTTTTTTTCCCCTTTGGACAGGTGGCAGTTCTTGACGGAAAGGCGAACATTTACTGAGCACCTATTACGTTCAAGTACCGATTATGTCCAAATGCTTGGCAGAGTTTGTCTTAGCACTACCGAGGCCATGACTGCGTTCTCAAGAGAAAGGAAAACGGAATCTCGGTTCATTTTATGCTCATGTTCTGTTTGGGCTTTGATACACACTGCTTAATTACATGGCCGTCAGTGATGACTCAGTTCATCGGCGGTTACTGTGTGTGCCTATCAGAAAGGTTTCCCACGTCAACTCAGCTAGCGAAAAATTGCCTAATTTTAACTCCAACCCAGCAGGCTGTGTTGACTTGAACGGGAGACGCTTGGTCCCTTATGGCGTCATTCGTCTCAAGGCATGGTTTAAGATATCAAAATAAAAGAGGAGGAAAAAAAATAAAGGTATGCGCATACTTTTTAATGTGAGGGGTGTCATTCGCAAGAATCCTCACTGCTTTCCGCAAATTGGGTAAACTTTCCTCGGGAACGGAGAAAAAGGTCTCCGGCTGCGCGGAACAGCACACAAAGGACAAAAGTGATGTTTCCCTCCCATCCTCCGGCTATTCTTAGCAGTCACCAGGCGAGGAACGCAAGTCCCCGCGTCCTTCTGACGCGCCCGGTGACACTCAGACCCGTTTAGCGCCCGTGGCCGTCACCCCCACGCCCTCGCCCGGGTTTTACCTGTGGAAGCTGATGTTAATGTGCTTGTTGTAGGTGGCAGCGCAGCCCGCCGCGGCGCAATTGGTCGGCATTGCCCCCGGCCCCTCATTCGGCGCAGCCCCGCGAAAGCCGCTGTCACCGCGCAAAGGCGAACGAGGCCGGCGACCAGGCGCTGCCAGCCGGGCGGGAAGAGGGGCGTGCACACTACAGGGCAGGGAGGGAGGGTCCACTCCCCTTTCTCTTTATTAATATGGCGGGTTCAGGCCCGCAGAGCCAACGGTCCTGGAGCTCCCGGCGCGGACGATCGCCTTCACCAACATGGCGGCCACACCCGCTTCCCCCCCCCCCCCCCCCCCCCGCCCCCCGGGGTCCCAGAGAGTGGGTAGACTGTGTCTCAGGGAGGGGCGCCCGAGCAACGGGAAGATGGCAGGTGTCTTCCCCACCAACGAGTGACTCTGAAACTCAGGTCTACGACTCAAGAGCAGGCCCGCTACCCAGACAGCTCGCACCCCGCCACTTCAGCCAGGATGCCAGGGACAGCGGCGTCCGCTAGGGACCAAGGGCGAAGCCTTGCGCAAGAGGAGAGACTACAGATCCCAGAGAGCACCGCGTCCGTCATGCTTCTCGTTATCGCGAGGCTTGTCAGCGCCCCTTTCCGGAGTGCTGCCGGAAATGACGATCGGGACACGGCCTCCTCCTCCTCCTCCTCCACCACCTCCTCCACGGCTCCTTTCTCGCGAGGCGGAAGAGCAGCAAGGGGGCGCTAGGAGAGGGTACTGGTTAAGCGACGGTCCGGCGAGAGAGATCTGGGGTGCGGGGAAGTTGGGGAGCAGAAGCTGCGAGGCGTCCGAGCACGGGGAGGCCGCGCCTGCCGGGCCCGTTAGGACAGAGGGGATAGGAGGAAGGGGAAGGCAGCGGGCGGGCGGGTCCCCGGACGGAAGGCTAAGGTAGTGTGAACGGCGCTGCTCCCCGGATGGCGACCGCTGAGACTTCGACCCCGGCCTCTAGCGGCCTCTCCCCGAAGGAAGAAGGGGAGCTTGAAGATGGGGAGATCAGCGACGACGACAACAACAGCCAGATCCGGAGCCGGAGCAGCAGCACCAGCAGTAGCGGCGGCGGGCTGTTACCGTACCCGCGCCGGAGGCCTCCTCACCCGCCCCGGGGCGGCGGATCCGGGGGAGGCGGCGGCTCGTCGTCGTCTTCGTCTTCGTCCCAGCAGCAGCTGAGGAATTTCTCACGCTCGCGGCACCCGTCGGAGCGGGGCCACCTCAGGGGACACAGCAGCTACCGACCCAAAGAACCGTTCCGGACTCACCCGCCCCCGGTGCGGATGCCTTCGGGCTCCCTGTCGGAAAGCAGCCCCCGACCGTCGTTCTGGGAGCGGAGCCACATCGCTCTGGACCGTTTCCGCTTTCGAGGCAGGCCGTACCGGGGTGGGAGTCGGTGGAGTCGGGGGCGAGGAGTGGGTGAGCGAGGAGGCAAGCCGGGGTGCAGACCTCCTCTGGGAGGAGGAGCGGGATCCGGATTCGGCAGCAGTCAGAGTTGGCGAGAACCCTCTCCACCTCGTAAGAGCTGTATCCTTAACGTGGCGGTCTGCCCTGGGTGTGTCGCTGGAGCTCCCTTGAGCGTCACGACTAGGTCCCTGAGTTTAACTTTTCGGAGCCACTTACTTGTCTCTGTTCGTCGGCCGTTGTCATGTGCCACACTCCGCCGCTATTTTCTTTGATTGTTTTATTGGACTGGACTGCTTTCGAACAGGAATGTGTCATGGATTCGGGTCAGCTAGGGAAATGAAAGACAGTCCAGGTTTTTAACGGTACACCAGTAGCCCAGATTGCATTGGCATTTGCTGTTTTGCTAGCACCGGAATTTCGTATTTTATGGGAAATTCACTTAGATTATTAGAGAAAAGAAATACCCACAACTTGAGGAATCTAGTTACTTATATTACATCCTGACTTTAGAATTCGTTAACTTTCCTCTGTAATTTTACTGTTCTTGTGAAATTTTCCTTACTCTTCTAGAGTTCTCCTTTTAAAGTGTGTGTGAGCGTGCGTGTGTGTAGACCCCTTCTTCTTCTTCTTGTTCTTCCTCCTCTTCCTCCTCCTCCTCCTCCTCCTCCTCCTCCTCCTCTTCTTCTTCTTCCAGTTTTAGTAATTCAGATCTTTTGAATATATACGTTGTTTGGAAAGCTGTATGCATTGAGTTCACTTTCCTATGTTCACTTTTGGGCTTTTTAACTCTGTGCTGCCTACATGTAGATCAGAGAAAGAGAAACTCAGCAATACTTTTAGTGTGTTAGGGAGGAATGTGTAGAGTATGGACACGTGAGGAAGAAAAAAAAAACAATTTCCTAATTTTTGCCCCCTCTAATCTTATTATTGGTTATCTTTAACATTACCAAATTTACTCGGGGTTTATGTTAATAAATTAATCTTCCGTGTTTTATGATTGGTTTATACATCCCAACTTTTACTAATTGTTTTAAGATAGATTACTAAGCACTTTTATTACTAGCTTTAATTCCCATGGTGTAATGATTGTTTAATATGTTTTCTATAAAATTTACATATGATACTTAATTGGAAGATACTCAGTTATTTTTATGGAGCACTTTAGGCTATGTGGACTTTTCCTAGATGTCATGATGGTAATGGGCGAGGGATAATTAAAGAAACAGCAGGTTTTGGTTCCTGTGTCCTGAAAAAGCTGTTACTTCTCTCACCTAACATTGGTTTAGAAGCGTCTCAAGATTGTTTTGGAGAAAAATCACAGGTAGGTAACCTTTTAAAACACAGTGAATGTTCTTCCATGAAGATTAGAAAACCTCCGCCCGTGATTATATGCACACATGAGCCATCAATGTTTTTTTGTTGTTGTTGTTTTTTGTTGTTGTTTTGCTTTTTGTATTCAAAAACAAAGGATGTTTAAATACATAGACATGTTTTTAGGGTTATGTAGATGAAACATCTAATAGGTGTTGGAGAAATGAAAATAGAGTTTAGTAAAACAGCAAATTGAGGACAAAAGTACTGTTGGCAACTTAAAGATTTTCTTAGTTTCCTCTGCATTACAGTGGTGGTGACTAGGCTCGCCTGCCTCCTTCCTCCACCTTTTTGTCTGTTTATTTGCTACTGTTTGGGGTTATGCTATATACTAATATTTTTATGTACTTACTGCAAAAAGAGTGTAGATAAATATCCAGTATGTTTGTGATTCTTGATTTCTCTGACACCTTGTCAGAAATCAGCTGTTTTGCTGATTGCTTTTCAGATACTACACTTTAAGAACAAGATGCTCGGGTTGATTGTCTGCATAATTGTTCTCATGAAATACCAGCAAACCACTGTAGAGGTGTTCTTAATAAAAATTTGAGAAGGAAAAATGTAATGTGAGCCAATAAAACTTGCAGTGCAAAGCCCTATCCACATTCTTTTAATATCAGTATCAGACTCAGCTTGTCATATGTCCACTGTGATTATAAAAAATGGCAACTTTGCAAATAGTACCTAAAAAAGAATGAGGACAATTCTGTCTCAGCTTAAGTGGTTTAGGAATGCAATAGCTTGAGTATAATTTTTTTTCTGTCATTATTTTCTTAAACATAATTAGGGATATATTACTTGCAACTTCAAAGAAAACGGAAAAGACCAGAATCTGTTTCAGTTCTTCTTTTTCTTCTTCTGTTAAAATGTTTTTTTTAAATATTTATTTATTATGTATACAATATTCTGTCTGTGTGTATGTATGCAGGCCAGAAGAGGACACCAGACCCCATTACAGATGGTTGTGAGCCACCATGTGGTTGCTGGGAATTGAACTCAGGACCTTTGGAAGAGCAGGCAATGTTCTTATCCTCTGAGCCATATCTCCAGCCCCCTTAAAATTTTTTTCTAGACAGGCTTTTGCTGTTTAACATTTCTGGTTATTCTGGAATTCTCTTTGAAGGCTAGCCTACAGACCAGGCTGGCCTCAAATTCACAGAGATCCCCCTGCCTTTGCCTCCCAAGTGCTGGGATTAAAGGCATGCACCACCACTCTCCGGCCTCTTTCAGCTATCTGTCTGTCTGTCTGTCTGTTTTTATTGCTGTTGTTTCGAGACATAGATTTACATTATAGCGTCTTTGGAATTCCCTGTGTTGCCCAGCTTCCCCCAAAGTTATGGCAGTTAGCTTGCACCAGTCTCCCTGCAGCTCTTCATTCTTGTTCGCTTTCCTTGTGAATTTTTTTTGTTTTTGTTTGTTTGCTTTGTTTTGTGAGACAGGGTGTCTTGTACCATAGGCTACCTCAGGACTCCTGATCTTCTGTCTTAACCTCCTCAGAGTTAGCATAGACATTTTGTCAGTGTTAGTGTTAAGTCTCCCTTGTATAACTAACATTTTAAACTTTGAAATCAGGTGAGAGTTGACATAATTAGGGTCAGTAAAGTTATCCTATCTTCCTTTTTGATTTCAGCTAATGTTGAAAAGTGGTTCTACCTTGAAAACAGCAGGTTTAAAAGTCATTTTAAACTCTCGCTTCCTTTTTCTTTTTTCGTACTGAGGATTGAGCCCAAGGCTCTACTATAGAAATTACATCACTGGTTCTTATTATAATTTTGCTTGAAGAGAGGATCTTGTGAATAGCTCCCAGCCCTGTCTCAGCTTCCATGGTAGTTGGCATTATAGGCATTTGCCACCAAACTCCGCATGGAAGCTGCTTTTCCCTTTTTAAAAGATTTATTTTTATAATTTTAAATGTATATGTGTGTACATACTCCTACATGAGTGCCTCAGCAGACCAGGGGTGTCAGATTGCCCCGAGCTGGTGCTACGGGCAGTTGTGAGGCTCCTGATGTGGGTGCTGGGAATTGAACTCAGGTCCTTAGCAAGAGCAGTACACACAACATCTGTGCTATCCTCTCCAGTCCACGTAGTTCTTTTTAGTTTTCCTTCTACCACTGAAGTATAGACTCAGCAAGTAAAATACAAGTAAAAAATAACATCTTGACAAACGAGCAAGTACTGATTTGATCCTTATTATGTAGAGGTGGGAAGATTTTTGTCTCAGAGGTAAGTTAATGGGTCTAACTCAATTGCTTTTACTCATTTTTCATTTGGTACTTTTTGTTGGTATATTGAATCTATTCCCTTTGCTAATGTCTTCAGTGTCTTTAGTAATTATTTGGTTTTTTATTGCTGTAGTTTTACTTTTAGATGGCTTAGTTGGAATACACATAATTGTAGTATTTATGCCCAAAGAATGCATACATGGCCAGGTAGAATAAATAATTGTGGCTTCATCTAGGAGATGTCTTGAATTGGGGTCAAGTTGGAGAACAGAGGCCTGGACACAAAGCTCCGTAAATTGTGATGAGCCCAGAAAAGGTAAGGTTGGAAAGGTAAGCACAGGCCAGATAATAAATGCATGCATTCTAAGGAAGAAGGACTTTGGTCTCTAATGAGAATGAAAGGGAATGTCTGAAGTTTTATAATCTGTAAAGATTACTTTGACAGCAAGGCAGTGGCAGCGTGCGTATACCTTTCATCCCAGTACTCGGGAGACTGAGGCAGATGGATCTCAGTGAGTGTGAGGCCAACCTGGTCTACAAAGAGAGTTCCAGGAAAGCCAGGACTGTTACACAGAGAAACCATGTCTTGGAAAAAAAAACAAACAGAAGATTGCTTTGACCGCAGTATGGGCATGGGTTGTGGGCAATAGAGAACCCCAAATACCTTATCAATTCGGATTCCTCTTAAGTGGTAGGTAAAACAGTGGGAGTACTTTAGAGTGTTTTCAAATGAAAACAGAGACTGAATTCTGACAACTACAAAACACCATTACAAGCTTGTAAAAAAAAAAAAAAAAGGAGTTAGGAAGGACTCCTTAAAAGTGTAGATAAATGAGGAGACATGAGAGTCACCAGAGCAGAGACAACAGTGGTAGAAAGTGGCTGCAGAGAAATTAGGGAAAATGAAGTTTAAAAATAATAGTCTATAAACTTAGATCAGTTTCTGTTGAACTAATAAAACAGCTAGATTCCATTTGGCGGGATTGTAAGAAAGAAAGGTATTGAAAAATTTTTGGCCAGGGATTAAAGGTGTTTAATCCCTGTTAGATCTAACAGAGGCTGTTAGATCTCTGTTAGTTCAAGGCCAGCCTGGTCCTGAAAGTGAGTTCCAGGACAGCCAGGGCTGTCACACAGAGAAACCCTGTCTTGGGGAAGAAAAACTTCTTTTAAGAAATTTGACTGGCGGGGCTGGAGAGATGGCTCAGTGGTTAAGAGCATTGCCTGCCCTTCCAAAGGTCCTGAGTTCAATTCCCGGCAACCACATGGTGGCTCACAACCATCTGGAATGAGGTCTGGTGCCCTCTTCTGGCCTGCAGACATACACACAGACAGAATATTGTATACATAATAAATAAATAAATAAATAAAAGAAATTTGACTGGCAACATCAGAGAAGCAAGATTTAGTACAACAGTTTTAACAGCAGAACTGCTGATTTGAAGTTGAAGATCATTTAGTTTCTCAAACATGTGCTCATAATTCCCCTCTTTGAATTGGTGGTCAGGAACTTGAAATCTTTGTTGGGTGTTTGCCCTGTTATTAAGCAGAGAAGGTCTATGTTAGGTTACAACCAATGAAGACACAAGTGGTTTCTGGGCGGTGGTGGCACACACCTTTACTCACAGCACTGGGCGGGGGTAGGGGGGTGGGGGGGTGGAGGCAGGTGGATCACTGTGAGTTCAAGGCCAACCTGATTTAAAGAGTGAGTTCCAGGACAGACTCCGAAAAGCTACAGAGAAGCCCTGTCTTGAATTCCTTCCCCCACTGCCACAAAAAAAGAAAGAAAGAAAAGAAAACAATTGATTTATTGGAACTACACCCATTACCTGGATTTTCATTTCTTAACTTGCAGAATGAAATTCATACCATGTTTATGAATTGTTTGAAATTAGAAAATACATTTTGAGTAACATCTAAAATTTTTATTTTTTTGCTACATGGCTTTCATGTTAATTGTGCATGAGTCAGATGTAGCACATGATGCTTCCTTTATTATGTATTAGTGTTTTAAGAAATGTCTCTTTCATAAATTACTAATTGTCAGTGTTCATTCTCTTATTTACTTTTTAATTTGAAATGAGAAGAAACTAATAAGAGAAGATTCCCTCCTGGTTATCAGAAGTGTAAATTGTCATCATCTGTGACAAAACAGTTCCTCCCCTCCCTTCAGAAAGCATCCTTAGCATCCGTTTGCTTTGGGTTTTCATCGTCCTTACAGAAAGAAGGATGCTACAGCCTAACTGGGTGGACTACCGTGGAGTCAACTGGTAATTTCTGACACTAGTGATTTTGTAAGTGGACTGTTTGTATGGATGCTTGTTAAATTGCAATATGGGCACATAAGCAGGCATTAGCAGCACATATATTAAATGGAATTTAGAAATTTAAAAATATTCGTTCATCTTGAAAAATTAAGGGAGAAAAATTCATCTATACCTTAAGTATTTTTGTTAAATTTAACTGGAAAAATTGTTGGAAACTGGTTTCCTTAATATGCTGTTCAGCCAAAAGTTTTGGAAGATCCCCGTCAAGAAAACAGAATCATTCATCCAAAAGTGAGAACTGTGGGGAAGAAACTTTTGAAGATTTACTTTTAAAGTATAAGCAGATACAACTGGAACTGGAGTGCATCAACAAGGATGAAAAACTTGCTCTGAGTAGCAAAGACGAGCATGTGCAGGACGATCCTAAAGCGCTGCATTCCGAGGACCAAACAAGCACTGATAATGCCAGTATTACAGAGGATGCAGGTAGAGAAGCCGCTCCTGAGGAGAAGACGCAGGTCAAAACTTTTCAGGCATTTGAATTAAAACCACTCAGGCAAAAACTGACTTTACCAGGGGATAAGAACCGGGTGAAAAGAGTGAAAGATGGAACAAAGCAACTTTCTGCGAAATCCAGCTCCACAGATGCTAGCCAAGGTAACTCAGTAAGATTGAAGTTAGCTCTGTTACATACATTTTGTTAAAGAGTGTTTAGTCGAAAAATTTTAAGTGTACATCAGTACTTAAAAGGATCCCCATATTCTATAAATTCTTTTGTTATAGGTCTTAAAGTAATAAGTAATAACTTCATAAGTTTTGTTTACTAAATGTTTCGGTTGAGGCAGGGCTTTACTCTGTAGTCCAGGCTGCCCTGAAACTTGCCTTGTAGTGGTCTGTCTGTGCTTGCCTAAAACTTGTAATCAATCTGCCTCAGCTTCCTGAGTGTTGGGATTGCAAGTGTGTGCCAGAATGACTTTTGCTAATCTCTGTTTTCTTCTTGGTCTGCTCTGCTCTCTGCTCCCCAGATCAGAGATGATGTGTTGAGCATGGGTGAGAATAGTGGGCACCTTTCTTCCTCCTGAAAGGAGACTGACCACTGAGCATGATGCTGCAGTGCTTTGTAGATTTCTACATTTTTAAGGTTTACTGGGTAAAGAAAAATTTATCCCCCATTGCTAGTGTGAAATTCTTTCAATTGTGAATAGATTTTGAAGAAGGGACATCTTTTTTTGTCAATATTAATGAGTTTTTAATTTCTCTTAGTATAAAAAGTTATATTAATTGATTTTTGTAGTGTGTCAGTGCCTTTCTATACCTGGATTAGTTTATATATGTTGTTTAAAAAATTCCTTAGTATTTTCTTTACTAACATATGTGCAGTAAAACATACTTTTAGTATATAGCTTCTCTAAATTTTGACTAATATTGACAGTTGATCCTCCTGTATCTGTCTCCCATACATGTAGACATCCCCCATACCAGACCCAATTTCTGGGATCAGTTTTTATATTTGAAATTTTCAAGGCCATTCACTGACACAAATTTGTAAATCAGAGTGATGACTGCTTTTGATTACATATTCTCAGAGTTGTTCTCTTCCCTTCTAATAAGTTAGATGTTTCAGTGAATTATATTATAAATATAATTCCTGTGAAGTATAACATAGCAGGATAGAGAAAATATATACAAATGACTTTTGTAAAGTTAGTGTTATATGTGAATGCTTGCAGTAATTCAGATGAAAAATCAAATATGACAAGCTGACATCTGTGGAAGAAGAATTGAAGGAAACCAAAAACCATGTAATGCTTACCTTAGTCAATGAGTTATAGACATAGATGTTTCTGCAGGCACACCCTGCCCTTTTCTTTGCTCAGGATTCTGCTGTCCAACACCTTTCCCCATTGTTCTCAGTGGTTCTTTTAAAGTTTCGTAGTTTTCTTATTACATGTGAACTTGCTCTTTTTGAGATGATTGAACTCAATTCCATCTTTTTATTTCTGTATCATAAACATACTATATTAATTTTTCACTTAAATTCTTTTACTCAGAGGATGCAAAAACCCTCTTGTTTATGATCATGTTTTATATGCTTACCTCTTCTCTACTGTATCTTGCTTTATTTTTAACACCTTTCACTTACGGAGTTACTTGGAAAATATTTGAGATTTTTTTTTTTAATCTTAAGATTTAATCTAACCAGGTGGTGGTGGCTCACCCCTTTAATCCCAGCACTTGGGAGGCAGAGGCAGGCGGATCTCTGGGAGTTCGAGGCCAGCCTGGTCTACAAGAGCTAGTTCCGGGACAGGCACCAAAGCTACAGAGAAACCCTGTCTCGAAAAAACCAAAAAAAAAAAAAAAAAAAAAAAGATTTAATCTCATCTTAACCATTACTATTAATTTCTCACAAGCATTTGTGTTTTTTTTTCAGTGAGGTACCAGAAAAGGCTAGGTTGGATCTGTTCTGTATTTTAATTTCTTCATTAACCCAATACAATCTTTTTAGTTTTCAGCACAGAACAGAAACATTGCAGTGTTAAAGCTACACTAGGATAGGTCATGCGCAACCCAGTTGTAAAAGTCTGGGTTCTTTTCTCCTTTCTTTTATTATAAATTAGCTGAGTACTTCATTCCAGGTTCTTGAAAGCATTGATGAACAAAATAATTGCTTATGCCTCAGGTTTGCATTTATTTTCACATATATTTTTAGTGCAGTGTTTTATTGTGCTGCCTAGGCTCATCTCTAATTCCTAGGCTCAATCTGGGTCTACAGATGTTCACTTCTGCATCCTAAATGGTCACTATGACATCATAAGCTTGCATCTTAGAAGGAAACAGCAAACATGATGAGCAATAAACTGTCATAGAAGTAGTATTAGCAGGGTAAGTAGGGTGGGAGCAGGGTAACTGGCTGAAGGTTTGTAAGCTATTCAGGATATCGTTCAGTTTGAAGGTGCGATTTAAACAAGATGTGAAGACTAAGAGAAAGGACAAATCGAAGAAGAGATTTCTGGGCAGTGGAAGGAACATTAATTTTTAAAGACAGTCAACTTGTCAGAAATGCAAAGTCTTAGGCCTTACTCAAGGTGTGCGTTATGAGCTGTGGTAGTAGGGCTCCTTGGCCTGTATGCAGCCCTATCGTCTTTTGGTTTCTCATCTGTCCTAAAGTTGGAGAATCTCTGCACTGAAACTATGACCTACAGCACATAGTTTCCTGGCATTCTTGAGAATAATCAGAAGGCGTCTTCCTAAAGATGAATAAGGTTTATGAGCATTGGAGAGGAGATTAGAGAAGTGTGGAGGCACGTCCTGTAGAATCTTGCAGCAGCTTTGCTTTGAAGTTCTGAGTGAAATGGTTGGGAGTGAGAGTCCTCCAGAACTTGTCAAGAGCTCTCTCCGGCTGCACTGTTGAGAACAGTCTATAGTAAAGAGAAATCTCTACTGCATTTGGTGATGTTCCTTTTATAATTTGGGGGTTTCTATAATATATATTTCTAACTTACCCCCTCCTCCCCCCACACACACTTTTTGTTGTTGTTGTTTGAGATAGGATCTCAACAAGTTGCCCTGGCTGGTTTGAAACCAGCTGTGTAGCTTAGGCTGACCTTGAACCGACAGATCATTCATCCTCTGCCTTTAGAGTTCTGGGATTAAAAAAGTACATACTGCTACACCTGGCTTTTTTTCTTGGTTTTTAAAGAATACTTTTTCACTTAGTGCATATAGCACACACCTTTTATTCCAGTACTCTTATCCCAGCACTAGGGATACAGAGGCAGGTGGATCTCTTAGTTCGAGGCTAGCCTGGCTTACAGAGTGAGTTCCAGGACAGTCAGGGCTACACAGAAGCCCATCTCGAAAAACAAAACTTTTCCCCTTGAAACGCCTTTATTTTTATGTGCTTGATTGTCCTTTTTCCTGGGAAAATATTGCCATTGTTATGGTTTTTAGCTACCATCTGTATGCTGATTCCGGCTTACATGGAATCCCAGGAGTAAGGTTTAACTACTTGGTAACTGTGTAAGACCAGTTTTCATATTGGAGGTTCTAGATAACAGCAGGTATGATGGCGCATAGCTATGATTCTAACACTTGGATGTTGGAGGCAGGAGGACTTTAAAGTTTAGGGACAGTTTTGGTCATATAGTGAGACATTTTCCCATCCCTCAAAACCATTGGAATAGTGATGGGGGATCGACATGTCAGGATAGTGCATGACTAATCACAAGGTCAGTTCAAGCAATGATCTGTATTTAAAATGGGGATGGAAAATACTATGTCTGGATCTCCTGGTTAATTGTTTGCCAGAGTGCTCAGTCGGTACATTCTAATATATATTTGCTCCTATGCTGCAAAGGTTCTCCAGCTCCCACAGAAGCATGAGATTGTAATAACTCTTAGGTGGTTCCTGACCACATGGAACTCTGGATTCTCACAGGAGAAAAATCGGGTGCTTTCTGTACTTACTGGAAGACTGTGTCTTCATTATTCAGCCTGTTTAGTTTTGTCTAATAGTTGTTCTTTGACATGTGATTGGTTTGATTATAATGGCACATGTGTGTCATCAAGTAGCTCTGGGGACTTGCTATATATATACTAGGCTGGCCTCAGTTTGCCAGCTTCTGGCTCCCAAGTGCTGGGATTAAATACACGTGCCTTTTGAAAAACAGTGACCATACTGAACAACTTTTATTAGTGGTACATGAAAAAAAGATAGTGATCTTAGAAAAATGTTAATGCATTCTTTATATACTAAATGAATTTTTAAAGATGTCCTACTGTAATGAATATATCATTTAACTTTGAAAAGGGCTGGAAGTGTGCTTGCAGAAGTCAAAGCTTGGAAGTGCTTACTATGAAGTACAGCAAGGAGTGTTACTGAAATCAGATGGTGGTGAGCTATAGCACCAGTTGTGAATGACACAGCTCATAACACAATGAGATCCTGTATGTTAGGAGGGTGTGGTTGTATTCCTCCTTGACTCAGATCATTTGAGCACAGTTTTATATATTTTCTATTTTTATATATTCTCTTACTGTTTCTTTGGAGGAAAATCATGCACAGGTAAATGAGAAATTTATGTTGGGCTAAAATTTTTCTTCCCTTTTTCTTTCCCTCCCTTTCCCTCTGCATTCAGTCTTTCTCCTCTACCTCTTTCTCCTCCTCTTTCTCTTCCTCTTCTTCCTCCTCCTCTTCTACTGAGAATAGTACTGTGAACCTCACACAAGTTAGGCAAGTATTGTAAAACACTTAAAACTCCCAACTTTCAAAGTATTCTAATACACCATTCATTTTGTAATGAATAAGGTTTTTTCCCCTTCCCCCTCTCTGTACCAGGATAGAGCTCAGGGCCTAACACATGCTGAGTCAGCTCTGTCACTGCACTCTGCTCCCAGCCTCTATGTATTTTGAAATAGAATGTCTCTGAGTCGTCCAGGTTGTCTTTGAGCTCACTTTGTAGTCCAGGCAGGCTTTACATATATGATCCTTCTTGTCACAACTTTCTAAGTGGCTTGATTTCAGGTCTGGGCCACCTGGCCTGACTAGAATAAATTTTTTATTATTTTTAAATTTTTATTTATTTATTTAAGTCTTAGAGGAAGGGGAATCTGCCTCAGATTTGGTGATTACCTCCTTTTTGCTTTGTCCAGGGTGCTTGATTAATTACTCTGTTTATTGAATAAGCTGCATTTTTTTTTTATCAGGTTTTCACTTAAGCAATCAAAGTAGGATGTTTAGAACACTAACAGGTTTGGTATTATTGGGGGAAAACAAAACAAAATGATAAACACTGGGCTTGAAACTTAACCCTGCAACTCCGGGTTTTAACTTTGTTAACTGAACCTTTATCTCAGTACTGCTGTACCTGTTAGTGCTGCTACTGTATGCTCTAAAACTGTTGCAGATTGAATAATGTAGACAGTTTGGGACAATACTCTAGAAGTCTGGGTCTTGCTTGTGTGCTTCTAAATAAATGATCAGCTTTATAATAAGTCTATAGTCTAAATATTGAGTTCATTTTTTATTTTTATTATAATAGTTTGTCATTATGGTTTCTGTTCGGTAATGAAGCATTGCTTTATCTACTCCATAAGTTCTGTTCCTATTTAAATTATTTCTATTTTATCAAAATATCTTATTTAATACTTGAGTCACTAGCCTTGTAACTTTTAGAGTTAGATTGATGTTACACGCTAAATTAGATTCTTAATCTCATTCTGTCTCTCTGTCTGCATGTCTTCAATTGTGTGCATGCGTGTGTGTGCCGTGTGTGTGTGTTTGTGTGTGTGTGTGTGTGTGTGTGTGTGTGACCAAGAGGTCAATCTTGAGTGTTCCTTAGGATGATCACCTAACTGGTTTCACTGGGACCTGGAGCTCAAACATTCCTGGCTGGGTGACTGGTGAGCACCAGCTGTCATCCTGTCTCCATCTTCTCAGTGCTGAGGTTACAAATGCACAAGTCACCCTGGACTTTTCTTGTGGTTTCAGGAGTCTAGCTTGGCTTCTCATACTTGTGTGCCTCTAATTTTATGGACTAAGATATTTCTTCAGTCCTTTATTTGCTTTGATAGCATTCTTTCATTTTTGTCGAGAGTCCTAAAAATAAGACCATAATAATGAAGCCTTCAAAAATAATTCCTGATTATTATATAGTGTTATTTCCATTTTTATTAATTGTGGCTGTATTTTAGAGTATTCAAAAGATGCTATTTTATTTTAAAGGATTAGAAGATAAAGAACAAAATTTAACCCGAAGAATTAGTACCTCAGATATTCTATCTGAAAAGGTAAGATACTACTTTGTGGGATTGAAAAATCTATATGACCTATTCTTACTTGCATTGCTGTAGTCTGTTCTTTTGTTTTGATTTGTTTAGAGACTTGATCTCATTATGTAGCTCTGGCTGGTCTCTAATGTGCCTTTATGTCATGTTGGCTGGGAGTACTAGTTTGTGTTACCACGCTCAACTTGTAGCCTGTTATTTTGAATTTATTTGAAATTATTTGGACATTTTAGAGAATTGCCTTAAAGGTTCTTTCCACTAAAGTCTGTAAACTATTAACTTGATGTGCAGTTCATATTTATAGGTGAGCTTTTTATTTATCATTTTGAAACTTTCAATTTTGATTCTGAGTTTATCTTCCAGATGTGTGTGTGTGTGTGTGTTTGCATGTGCAAGCGCACACGTGCACGTTTGTGCTTCATCTTCTGTGGGATATTTTGGAATTATTTAGATCTTGACCTGGAATCACATTTTAGCTCCTTTTCTTACTAAATGAAAGAAATGCTAGCTGAGTGAGGTTTTTTTTGACTCCTCTATTTTCTTTCTTTTCTTTTGGTTTTTCAAGACAGGGTTTCTCTGTAGCTTTGGTGCCCATCCTGGAACTAGGAACTAGATCTTGTAGAACAGACTGGCCTAGAACTCACAGAGATCCACCTGCCTCTGCCTCCCGAGTGCTGGGACTAAAGGCGTGCGCCACCACCGCCTGGCCATTCTTCTATTTTCTATACAATGAGTTTAATATCCTGCATTCTCTGGGTTGTTGTGAGGCTTTAATAGAATAAAGTACAAAAGTATCAAACACTGTTTAAAATATAATACGCATTGAGTAACTCAAGCCTTTTCTTTATTATAGATCTGAATATTTGCAGTTTCTTCTATTTGATTTCAGTTTGTTGTTATGAATAAACTGAAACGATTCAGAGTCTAGGAAAGATGATCCTGAATTTAGGAAGGATAATGTGATAGTGAACACACACTCATAAATATTTGTTTTTAAATATCCACACAGTAACCATATGAAGTAAGTTGACATTATGTATGTTTCATAGATGAAGTAAGATACATTTGGGCAGGTTAAATGACTTGCTTAATTGCATAGGAAACTGACTGAGGTCCTCTGGCCCCATTTCAGTGATCTTGGCTTTGAGTCTCTACTTCAAATACCAATGATAATTTTATTTCATTCCAAGGGAAGTAGTTGCATAAAGTAATCTCAGTGAAAAATGATGATAACATTTTTGGTAAAATCTAAATCTGTATTTTCCAGTAGAATTTTCTATAAAAAAAATAGAAATGTTTTATAGTTGCACTAGCCATTATGATAGCTATGAATAACAGCACAAATGATTTTTCAGAACTTAATTTGAAATGTGGGTCCAGAGAGGTGGCTCAGCAATCAAAAGTTCTTGGGGTTCTTCTAAGACCCTAGATTGGTTCCCAACATCTATTATGGGCACCTCATAACCACCTGTAACTTCAGCTTCAGGGGATGTGAAACCCTCTTTCTGGCTCTTGAAGGCATCTGTATATATTATTAGAACCTGTTGTGGTAGTGTAAGTTTGTACATTCAACAATCAAGACATTGAATCTGGAAGGATTGTGAATTTAAGGCTAGCCAGAGCTGTATAGTGAGCTCAGACAAACAAACAGTCGTGGCTACTTTGTGCTACATAGTGAACTGAGACAAACAGGTAGATGTGGTATTGACTTGTAGTTTTCCACAATGGAAAGGTAAAGTCTCTAACCAGCATTCACTGTTCTCCTCATACTTAACAAATAAAAATAATTGGAGTTTAAGAAAAAATATAATTACATAATACCATTTAGAAAAAGTTAAGTGGGTCTTAATGTGTTGGGATATATTTCTTCTACTGTTTCATATCTTTAAAAGGATTCTCCAGACCTCTCTAATCCATGCATACGTAGAGCTTCTGCTTAGAGTAGCTTGGTATTTTCAGTTACATTTCAGTGAAAGTGTATAGAGCAGGCTAATTTTCTAAAGCCATTTCAGGATTTAATTAGCAATAAGTTCTGGTGGCTGTTCTAGAATGACCAGAGGGACAAGCTTTTCAGTCTTTTCCCGGTAAAGAAGAAACTAATGCTTGGATCTGACGTAAGTGCTGTAGTGTATGCACATACTGAAACAGCGCAAGTGCCCATCAGTCTGTGTAGTGTTTATGTAGCACATCAAACTATGAAAGGTAGAGTGAAAAATAATTTGTAAGTTACTTTAGTAGGAAAAGACTTTTAAACCTATGCTTTAAAGATAATCCTGTTTTAGTTTCTTAGATGAAAAGTGAGTATTCAAATATTTTAATTCAGGGAACATACATACTTAGAGCATAAAGCATTCAAATGCAAACTATTGGGAATATCTTTTTCCACCTGTAATGATGTTAAAAAATTGGCATTATCCTTGGTGTTCTAACATGTCCTTAGTATTCTTTTTTTGCAGTGCAGTCTGCTAAGTACGTCATTCTTCAGTACCTGGCTTCTTATTGTCACCTACACGCTCAAGTTTGTGTGGCCCCTTAAATGATGCCCAACTCTTTCATCTTTGGCTTTACCTTTGCATACTTACACATAAATCACTAATTTCTACTAATTGATCTTCTGTTTGTGTTATAAGGATTAAATTAGTCTTGGATTATAGATAGTAAATGAGTTTATATTTTATCTGTATTTTCTGTTAAATATTTGTTTTAATACTGACTTTAAATTTTAATTAACTTGGTGAAAGATTCAACTTGGCAAAATGTTTAATGTTAAGTAACAGAATTTAAAAATTGTAACTTTTTTTTTCTGTTTTAAAGAAACTTGGTGAAGATGAAGAGGAATTATCTGAATTACAGCTTCGTCTTTTGGCTCTTCAGTCAGCCAGTAAGAAATGGCAACAAAAAGAGCAACAGGTGATGAAAGAGAGCAAAGAAAAACTGACCAAGACAAAAACTGTCCAACAGAAGGCTAAAACCAGCACAAAAGTACATTCAGCTAAAAAAGTTAGCACTACAGGTGATTATTTCTCGTAAATTATTTCAATTGAACTAATATATCTTGTTGTATCTACTTTTTAATTCAGAGATTTCTAAAAATTAATTTACTTCTCAAAAAAAATTGAGAATTAATAAGATACAATTCTAAACCCCTCCTCCCATCCCCGAAAACAAAAATTGAACACAGCAACATAGAGTCCGTTTTTGTACTGGCCAGTGACTCTTGGGTATAGAGTTGGTCAGTGAGGGTGGGGGGTTGAAGACTTGAAGTTGGGTAGGGAGATGAGTAGGATCAAAGCAGGGAAAGAATATTATGAAAATATATGAAAAAAGTTTAATTAAAAACATTTTATTTTATGTGTATGGGTATTTTATCCATGTTACTCTGAACTATGTGCATATTTGGTGCCTGCAGAGGCAGACAAAGACATGAAATCCCCTGGAATTGTAGTCACAGATGGTTGTGAGCTGGAAATTGAGCCTGGGTCTTCTTTAAAGAAAAATTTGTTTGTTTATTTATTTATTTATTTAGTATACAATATTCTGTCTATGTGTATGCCTACAGGCCAGAAGAGGGCACCAGACCTTATTCCAGATGGTTGTGAGCCACCATGTAGTTGCTGGGAATTGAACTCAGGACCTCTGGAAGAGCAGGCAATGCTCTTAACCGCTGAGCCATCTCTCCAGCCCCAAGCCTGGGTCTTCTTGTTCCTAATCACCAAGTCATCTCTCCAGCTCTATAATTTAGGGAGTTTTGAGTTTGGGAAAATATAGAGTCCTAAATCGGATGATAATCCTCTTACTTAACTATATAAGTTAGCAGTATAAACATATTCATATCGACATTTCTGTGTTTTTTCTGGGTAGCTAAACAAGCATTGAGGAAACAGCAAACCAAGGCATGGAAGAAACTCCAGCAGCAAAAGGAACAGGAGAGGCAGAAGGAAGAGGACCAGCGGAAACAAGCTGAGGAAGAAGAGAGGAGGAAAAGAGAAGAAGAAATTAGAAAAATTCGAGACCTTTCCAACCAGGAGGAGCAGTATAATCGGTTCATGAAATTAGTTGGTGGCAAGAGGAGATCAAGAAGCAAAGTAAGGAATAGAGAACCATCACCAAAATGTTCAGACCCTTAACAATGTCCTATCGTTCACTGAGGGTTATACACATGTGCCACAGAGTGCACGTGGAGACCAGTGGGTCATGGAGCTTGAACTCTGGTCTTGTGCTTGGCAGCATGTGCCTTTATCTACTGAGCCATCTTGTTGGGCCAGAATGTTCATATTTAAGTGTTTTGTTAATATCATTTCAAAGATCCAGTCAGCTGAGGGAAATTGCAAATATTTTATGTTTGATAGAGCTTATTTTTTTTCTCTGTATGCAAGAGAATGTATGTTGTGTGCACGAGTGTGCACATGCTTGCCTTGCAGCTGCATGTTGAAGCCACACGCTAGTGTGTTTTCTTCAGTCACTTCTCTTCCTTCTGTTTTTGAGGCGGGGTTTTACTGAACCTGGAGCTTACTGTTTAATCTAGAGTTTGCTGGCTGTCAAGCTCCTGAGATCTGTGTTCTCTCGTGGTGGGCTTGCAAGCGTGTATTGCTATGTCTGGCTTTGTACCTGGGTCCTGTTGATCCAAACTCAGAATCCTTTCATAGGAAGCCTTTTACATAACCACCAAGTTCCTTCAATCAGCTCTATTTATAATCTTTGAGGAGAAAGTTAGGTACAATTGAGGATAAATCTCATAGTCCTAGATTATAAGAATTGAACAGGTTGGAATTTTGATTAACAAAAGCCTGTCTTTCAGCTGGGCCTGGTGCTATACTCCTATAATCTCAGTTACCTGGGAGGCTAAGGCAGGATGATCACATATTCAGGCTTTCTTGAGTAATTTAGTGAGACACTGTCTAAAAAGTTACAGACAAGCCCTCAACCCCACTCTGCTTTTAGCATTTTGTTCATCTTCTATTTATAAAAAAGGTTATTAAATTATAGTAAGGTCCTGATATGAAAATGCCTGTTTCTTTTTTTTAAATATTCATTTATTATGTATACAGTATTCTGTCTGCGTGCATGCCTGAAGAGGGCACCAGACCTCATTACAGATGGCTGTGAGCCACCATGTAGTTGGTGGGAATTGAACTCAGGACCTTTGGAAGAGCAGGCAATGCTCTTAACCGTTGAGCCATCTCTCCAGCCCCAAAATGCCTGTTTCTTATGGGGGCAATATTGGATTAGTTGTTTATTGTTTACTATGTAGAGTGAGAGATGTGGAGAATAATTAGTGTATTCTAATTTAAAGTTTACTAAGTCTTCCTGTAGTAATAACTACTGCCTAGCTATTTTGTTTTTAGTCCTTAGCATGTGTTGAGCATTATTATTACATGTATTGACGATAACTGAGTCAGCCGTTACCTTTACGGCGCTGTCAGGAGAATGAGAGGGTTAACATGACAAGGACTACCAGTGACGATGGTTTTGGACTTCTGAATTAAGAATATACTCAAAAGTATACTAAATGTAGAGAAATTCAAAAAGTAAGAGTTAAGGAGTCAAGAGGAAGTTTTCTTTATGCAAGAGCTATAATTATTCATAGTTAAGACTTTTATAAATAAAATCTTTGTCTAGAGATAAGTATTATTTGTATGTTATCTCTGCATAGGTTTGTGTTTTCTTTTTTCGTTTTAGTTTTTGACATAAACTGAGAAAGACATAAGAATTAAAAATCATAGTACATAAACATGCCAATCCACGTTTAATTTTCAGATACTGTTGATTCATTTGTAAGTGAAATGTTCTTGACTTGTCTGTGTCTGCGTATGAGTGTTTATTTACCTGTGGGCATGCCTTGTACCACTTGCGTGCCTGATGCCTGTGGGTCCTCCAGAACTGGAGTTACAGACCATTGGGAGCTACCCTGTGGGTGCTGGAGATTGGCTTGCTCTCTTAAGATCCATTTCTTTAGCTCCTGTTCTTGACTTTAAAAATAATAGTCTGATGTTAATAATTGTAATGCAAAAAATGACCATTTCCTTCTAGTTTCATGCCTAAACCATGACTGCATAACTGTTGGAAGAACTTTGTAATTTTTTTTAAAAGAGGGATTGCATTTACTTAGTGGCTTAGATAATGGGGGAATTGACCTGTACAGATAATACTTGGCTGTCATAGACCCTTTCCAGATTGATGCCATAGGCAGGTCTCATAGAGTCATAATAATTTTGTGTATTTCTCCCTAAAATATAATTATCAACTCTTTTGTGATAACTAGCCCAAGAATAGTCTGTTGTAACTAAGAAAAATATTATTGTATACTTAGTCTTCAGATCCTGACCTGAGACGATCCTTAGATAAGCAACCTGATAGTGGAGGAGGCATTTATCAATATGATAACTATGAAGAAGTTGCTATGGATACAGATAGTGAAACCAGTTCTCCAGGTAGGAGCAAAAACTTTGAAACATTTTGATAATCATGATTAAGCTACTCAAAACCTCGAAAGCCACGTGGACTGAAGGTGAGACTTAGTGATGATTTTCTGTGATACTGTAAGTACTTGGGGTAAACCGCAGACGGATAGTTTTCACCTTTATTTTCAAGTCTGTTTTTCTAGAGAGGCTTTAAGTTAAGAGGCTTTGTTCCCACTCTGATGAGCAATTGATCTGAAACAGGAAGATTGTGGAAGAATTTTATGAATAACGGAATTAAAGCCATGAACCACCATGCCCAGCTCAGACAGTTTTTCTTGCTACTCAGATGTGATTGACCATGAGAAAACTATTTTCTTACTGGTGCTAAACACCTACAACTGAGACAGGAACACAGTGAGAAGTTGGGATGTTCAGAAGATTGATGCTCTCTCCCATATCGTCATGTTCTGAGACCAAATCAAAACTAGAACCAGTTCATGTGTCTAGACTAAAGAAAAAACAGAAATACATGATTTATGAAATGTTTGCCAAAAGTATTCATTTTTAGGACATTGTTTTAGCTGATATTTGATATTTTTTTTTATTTGTTTTGTTTTTGTTTTTGTTTTTTTTTGAGACAGGGTTTTTCTGTGTAATGGCCCTAGCTGTCCTAGAACTGGCTCTTGTAGACCAGGTTGGCCTCGAACCTGTCTGCTTCTGCCTCCCAAATGCTGGGATTAAAGGCGTGCGCCACCACAGCCCAGCCTGATACCCTTACATTATAGTTTGACAAAGGAAAGGGTCGTCTTTTATTTTCAAGTTCATGGAGGTGATTCATCACTATTTGAAATACTAACAACACTATTAACTCACCACAGCCATTAATGCATGTGTTTAAATAATTTTATAGAACTTCTTACAGAGAAAACATACTTTCAACTTTGTCAGATTTTAACTTATAGAATTAGGTATTTATCATGTCTTGTTCTGTCTTCCTCCATCCCCCATTCTCCCTACTTTTCTTCTCCATCCTCTTAGTTTTCTGAGATAGGGTCTTACATTTCTTACATTTCTTGGGCACCCTAGGCTGTCCTTGAATCTGATTCTCCTTCTCTGTTTCCCAAACACTGAGACTATAGCCACGTGCATCACACCTGGCTGATACTTAGATTTTTCAGAAGGGTAGTGTAATAAAGATTAACATATTCTCAGATTTAGGCTGTGAATCAACTGTTTGAAAGGCAGATGTTGTCTTTGTATTGACTTGTGAGACAGCTGGGAAAAGTTCTATTGGTTTCATAGTCCTCACTCTTAGCTCCATTTCAACTTGAAATCTTGTCCTTGCCTTCCTTAGCACCATATTAAGGGAGGAATGAAGTCATGTTGTTTTCTTTTCTCTCTTAGGGCCCTTTGGCAGGAATCAAGAGAATTTATTTCATCATTTTGTAAAAATTATGTTAAGAAAAAAAGTGCTCTAGTCTCTATTAATACTATTAGGCTTTCCACCTCATAGTGAGATAGAGGGAAGGTGGTTTGTTTCCCTCTGTAGCCCAACTGCCTCAGACCAGGCATCCTCTTGCCTTGGCCTTCTCAGTCCTGGGATTATATTATTTAATTTCATATGTATGTTACAATCCCTAACAAAAAATGAATTTTGAGGAATTAAATGCCATCTTAATGATAACATTGAATTTAATGGAGCTTAGAAGGTCTGATTAGCACTCTATCTCAGTAATATGTTTCCTCAAGCTTATATATACATTTTATATGTTCCTGCTGAAATAGTTGATTAAAACTTGTGTTGAATTTTTTTTCTTCTAAACAGCTCCTTCGCCAGTACAACCACCATTTTTCTCGGAATGTTCATTGGGGTATTTTTCTTCAGCACCATCTGTTTCTTTGCCTCCACCAGCTCAGGTTTCAGTAAGTAAAAACTGAGTGTGATTTCAAAGAAAATTACTGTGTATCCTCTAATTTGTCTTGAAAAATTGAACTGCTTACTTTGAAGAGTGCTTAAAAAATCATAATCACTAACTAGAATTAAAAGCTAGAAATATGCAGAATTAAGCAGTTGATTGTTTAGCTATCCACTTGTTAGATTTTTTTTTTAAGTATAGCTTTTTAATTTCATACTGAATTCAGTTTTTCCTTTTCTTTGCTTCTCAAATAATTGCTACTCAGGAAATGTATTCCAAAGCAGAATAAAAATTGTCTGCTCCTGTGGATTTTATTTTATTGGTCTTTTTGTTCATTTGTTTGTTTGTTTTTAAGGCAAGGTCTCTATGTAGCCCTGGGTGTTGTAGGACTTGCTATATAGATAAGGCGGTCCTCAAACTCACAGAGATCCCCTGATTTTGTCTTCCAAGTGCTAGGAAGATTTAAATAGGATGCTCATTACTCTTTGGATAACCATAGTTACTTTTACCTTGAAAATTAGACAAAAGAAATATATTATCTATAGAAATTAAATCCTTTTTATTTTCTTTTAAAAATCCATTTAGTTGTGATGTGTGTGCGTGCGTGTGGCATCCACACATGTGAATGTCAGAGTACAACTGTGTTTGGCTCCTTCCACCACTTGGATTCTGGGTACCTGTTTTAAGCTAGTGAGCCATCTTGCCAGCACTGACATTTAAAGAGCTATAAGTCACCGTTTTTCTTTTGAGGCAGGGTCTCACTCTATATCATTGGCTGGTTTGTAATTCTATATTTAGGCAAGATTGGCCTCAGAGAGATCAGCCTGCCTCCACCTCTGAGCACTGACTGGGCTGGGATTATGGTGCCTGCCACACTCTGGGCAGTGTTTACCCAGTTTAAAAAAAAAAAGAAAATATGAAGAACCACAAAATAAAGAAAGGTTCTGTAGTTATTCCTAGATTGAGAGGCTCTAGATATCGAACAATATTTCCTACTAGGTAAGAGAACTTTTCATCGAACATTTTTCTGTGAATGTGTGGTGTCTTCCAGTAGAGTTTATGGGGAGGGGAGGTGAAATGCTTTCTTTGGAGAAGAAGGAATGAATGACCTAAAATGTGAGGAGAACTACTGGAAAGTCTTTGAAGCAAAAGCATCAAGAGCAAAAGGTTTATAAGAAATAAGTTTCCTACATAATCTCTAAGAAGCCATTTTTACAAGGTTTTTAAGGGGTGCTGAACAGGTACTCTGGGCTCTTATAATCCCTTTGATTTGTAGTTGAGTTTTACTACTATTTAACTTTTTTTGTTACTACATTTTTTAATTTGCTAATCTCCTTTAATTTGGGACTAGGCATGGTATACATGCCTTTAATCCCAGTGCTTAATGAGGAGCAGGCGGACACATCTCTGAGCTGGAGGCCAGCCTGTTCTACATAGCGAGTTCCAGGGCAGTCAGGGCTGCATAGTGAGACCCTGTCCACAAATACATAAATGCTTTAACTTAAATACATGATTTTAGTTTTAGTGTTGTTGTTTGCTTGATGTGATACGAAGTGAATGATCTTGTCTGATTTGATTCTTATACCTTCTAGAATTTTAAATGTAGATATGGACAGGATCAGGGGTGTTTATATTTTATAATTACTATGATATTCATAAATGTTTCCATCAATTACAAAAGAAACATTTTCATGGTTGAAGATTAAATTCTTTGTTAGCTTTGAGTTATGCATATTTACATCAGTATACATAGAAAAATTAAAAATAAGAATATGTACCTTTTCTGAATTAATATTGCTTCATAATGTTTGATGTTTATAAATTTTGCATTTAAATTAATTCTTTAAAAACACAGTCTGTGCCATCTTTGAGCCAGCCTTATGGAGAAGGCTTGTGTGTTTCTCTTGAACCTCTACCTCCTCCACCACCGTTGCCACCTCTTCCACCTGAAGATCCAGAACAACCTCCAAAACCACCTTTTGCAGATGAAGAGGAGGAAGAAGAAATGCTCCTTCGAGAAGAATTGCTTAAGTCTTTAGCAAATAAGAGAGCTTTTAAGCCAGAGGTAATTGAGTGCCTGACCCTCTAGGTGGTGCTCTCGGGCCAGTTAGCATGGTTCTAGTTTTGTCTGCCTGGATGAGGGTTTAGAAGGTTTTTCAGCAAAGGCACGTCTTTTATTTGAAAATGTTTTTCTTTTTCTTATTAGGAAGCATCCAGTAATAGTGATCCCCCTTCACCTCCAGTTCTGAACAATTCTCAGCCTTTGGCAAGAAGCAATCTCTCAATAGTCAGTATTAATACAGTGTCTCAGCCTAGGATACAGAATCCAAAGTTTCACAGAGGACCTCGTCTTCCACGAACTGTGATCTCGGTAAAAACAAATTTAAGATAACACTATTCTAAAAGCTTATTATTAAAGCTTTATTAGTAAAAAGTAAATATTTTTACTGTTCTGTCCCCACTTGTCCTGCTCATTTATATATAAAAATAAATTCTTGTATAAATTAAAATATTTAATTTTAAAATTTTAGAGAAGTTTGATGTAAGATGGGTAGAATTTGGTGATGGTGTGTTTGAGGGTGCATTCTCTTCAGAGTGTCATAGATATTTTCCTTTGCTCTTCCTGAAGATTATAAATTGGCCCATTGCAGTCTTTTCTGCTGTTATTTTAACATATGGATCTCTAAAAAAAAATTTGGGCACTTTAAAAAAGCCCACGTCCCAATTGGAAGTTGAACCAAGACCCTCAACCATAGCAAGCAAGCAAGCATACTACCACAGAACTTTATCCTCAGACTTTTTTTAAGTTTGGAGACAGGATCTCACTAAATTGCACAGGCAGGCCTTGAACTTAGTATTCTACCTTAGCCTCCAGACTCGTCAGAATTGCAGGCCTGTGCCACCAGTTCAAGCTGCTGCATCTTTTTATAACTTGTTCCTATTTTCAACCAGAGATCATGCTATAATGGAAGAATTTGTTTATGATTCTTATTAAGAAAGCTGAACTGAGTCTGGTAGTAACATGCAGTCCCAGCCTACAGGTGCTGGGAGCTTGAGTTTGCATAGTATGACTGGCCCAAAAAGCAAGAGCTAGGCATGTGGTTCATTGGTAGAGTGATTTCCCTAGTATGTACAAAGCTCTGGGTACAGACCCCAGCTCTAGAAAATAAAAGTTGAAATGACAGTTTTTAAAATCTTATTTCCTAATGGCTTTAAAGGAAAATAAATAGAGCAAAGTCAAGTTGGAATTTTGCCTGTTAAGTAAACTAACTTTGGTCAGTCACCCTATATTTGTAGACACAAAGTCTACAAAGTTTTATAAATAATTTCTTTGCTTTTTAAGAGTTATTTAAATGGTAGTATCTTTTTATAGAAATAAAAAAGTTATTGAAGAAGGTTATCATAGTAATGTATGGGAAAACAAAAATGTAGACTGCTTTTTGTGCTTGGGGCTATAATCATAGGATGTAGCCAAAAGATGCCACTATATACTATGTGTAGTTATTTTTGTGTGTTGATACACAAATAGTTTAAAAACCTTATCCAATGCTATACAATTAAATGTCACAGAGTAATGAAAAGAATAGAAATGCTTTCCCTGGGGATTGAGAGATTGCTCATTGGTTAAGAGCACTTGCAGCTTCTGTATGAGACTAGAGTTTAATTTGAGGGCCCATGTTATGTGGCTCAAAACCACCTGTAACTCCAGCTCCAGGAAATTGAATGCCCTTTTCTGACCTCTGAGGCCACCTGCACACACATGTGACGTACATACAGACACATAGACAAACAGACTCACACTAATTTTTTTAATAATGAAAAAGAAACAAAACTTTTACTACTATGAGTAACAATAACATTGTTTTGTAGCTTCCAAAACATAAATCAGTGGTTGTAACACTGAATGATTCAGATGACAGTGAGTCCGATGGGGAGGCTTCCAAGGCAACCAATAGTGTTTTTGGTGGATTAGAGTCCATGATCAAAGAAGCAAGACGAACTGCTGAGGTATGTGCTGTAATTAATGGTGAAAGACAGTTGATTTATTGGCAGTCATTACAGTTAATTTTGTTCCTGAAAAATTACATCTTAGAGTTAAGGCATTTTTAGTACAATGATTTGTGGAAAAAGTATTTGTGCTTTTAGTACTTAAGTAATGAATCATCTGTTGATTATATAAATTTTATGGGTTTGAAAATCCCCCTTGTTTCTAATGACTCTCTTTTCAAAATAGTGAAGTGAGTTCATATTCTGTGTGCCAGGGAAATGTGCTGTTCTCCAGTATTATTACATTAACCAAAACACCAGTTTTCAGCTAAGAAAATCTATAGTTTACGCCGTTTCAGGGTTTTTTCTGTCCCAGTTGTTGGTCAGATATGATTCAGCTCAATGTTTTCGAAGGTTTTGACACTAGGTAGATTAGTAATTGAGTAGTTGACAGCTAACCTCTTTATTTTTTCAAAAGAAGAATGAAGATATTAATATATTCTTAAATATATTAGTATATACTGGGGTATGACATAAAATAACAGATATCAGTGTAGAATTTTTAAAAGCGATCTGGTTTAAATATTTTTTAGCAAGCTTCAAAACCCAAAGTACCTCCAAAATCTGAAAAAGAAAATGACCCTCTGCGCACACCTGAAGCTTTGCCTGAGGAAAAGAAGATTGAATATCGATTGCTAAAGGAAGAGATTGCCAAGTAAGTGAGCTTATATGTGATTCAGTTTAGGGTATGTGTTTGCCGAAGTTCCTTTTGTCTATAAACTATGACTCAGGAATATGAGCGGTGGTGATTTTTTTCCTAGTTAGGGAGTCAATGCTATTACGATTATCACATGGAGAGGTCAGTTATCATCTATCAACGTAAGTACAGTGAGGAAGAGGAAAACGCAGAACTGCACTGTTAGCTCTGAATGCCAGCCTGAGTCTATCTCCTGGTTAAGCAGTCAGTGTCATATGTATTCTATAAAATAAATATTTTAGAGAACATGATTTTTATTTACTCTTGGACTGATCCATCTCTCTCAAATTTAGCCGTGAGAAACAACGTTTGATTAAATCAGATCAGCTGAAGACAAGCTCATCATCCCCAGTGAACTCAGATGTGGAAATGGATGGGATTGGTAGAATAGCAATGGTCACTAAGCAAGTTGCAGATGCAGAAGCAAAGCTTAAAAAACACAAGTGAGTTTCACTCAGTGCCTGATTAAATATGTCATGTATCTGGATGTGCCTAAGTTCAAGGATCTGTATCTATATTTATATGTGTATATGTCATTATTAGCTCCTCTAGGATTGTGACCACCTCTGGCGCCCCCACCCCTACCCCCTTTCAGGGTATGATAGGTTACACTCCCTCCCCACCAAGGTCTGGAAACTCCATTCAGGGATGCTTTGGGTACCTGTCTGGAGCTTGGATGTGCTAGGGGAGGTTTGCTGGGCCACCCCTGGGTCATGAGTTCTTAACACATGGTAGAACTAAAGCAGTTACTCATCCTATTGTCTCACACATTGATGTAAATGATTTAATTAATACTTGATTAGAGGTACCAAGACCTTGAAAGAAGGTTGTCAGTCAGATTGAGACATAGCTAAAATTACATGTAAATATCTTCATTTTAGAATCTTTTAAAACATCTTCATTGGAAACATGTTTTTCTTTTTTAGAGAAAACACATTCCTCTAACTTACTGTGGGGTGCACATGTGTGTGTGCACGCCTGTATGTGTGTGTGTATTTTTGAAGTGTAGCTCTCGCTGGTCTCTAATTTGGTATGTAGATAAGGCTGGCCTCAAATCTGTGGCAGTCTTCATGGGATTAGAGGCATGTGCTATATTATTAAAGGTGAACTGCTTGCTGGGAGTAGTTGTCTGGTCTAAGGAATAATGCTTGTAGTGTCTGGCTCCTAAATTAACTCATAATTAATTTATATTTAAATAGCCCAATGACTTTAAAAAAATTTTATTTCATTTTTTAAAATTTTATGTGCATTGGTGTTTTGACATGGGTGTCAGGTCCCCTGGAACTGGAGTTACAGACAGTTGTGAGCTGCCATGTGGGCTCTGGGAATTGAACCTGGGTCCACTGGGAGAATAGTCAGTAGTCTTAACTGGTGAATCATATCTCCTGTCTCTGCCCAATGACTTTTTAAAGACAAGCTTTTAAGTGTTTATCTGTATGTCATTCAGGTATAGGAGTTAGGAGTTCATGGCCTCATTTGTAAAATTTTAGACTACTGGTATTTTAAGTATTCTAAAAGCTTAATACATTCTGAACGTGTTTAAATGTATTGGTGTTGGTATTTGTCTTGTGCTAAACTATGTTTCATCTTCAGTTTATGAACAGAGTTGTTATTTGTATATAAGAAAAATTCCTTAAATGCATTATTATATTACTACTTTGAAATTTCTCTTTTGTGATGGTGTCATTCTGCTAGTTTAGAAAACAATAAGTGTTTTGTTATTCACTACTTAGGATTCTCTTGATAAAAGATGAATCAGTTTTAAAGAATCTAGTACTACAAGAAGCCAAGAAGAAAGAGTCTGTTCGAAATGCCGAAGCAAAAATTACTAAACTTACAGAACAACTTCAAGCAGCTGAGAAAATCCTCAGCGTTAACAGGATGTTTTTGAAGAAGCTCCAAGAACAAGTAATGCTCTTTATATAAACATTAAATGTGGTAGTCTTTTGTTTACTGCATTTTTAAAAAGAATTTTATTTTTATTCATGTGTATGTGTCTGGGGTCTGCCACATGTACTGGCGTTCACTGGAGTCAGATGGCACTGTATCCCTGGAGCTGGAGTTACAAGAAGCTTGTGAGCTGCTGGACATGGGTGCTAGGAGCTGAGCTCCAGTCCTTTGGAGAAGCAGTTAACTGCTGAGCCATCTCTCCAGTCCTATTACTACATATTTTTAGAGACTCCCTCTGTGTGTGTCTTTTCTGTCTAAAGCAAAGGGGAAGAAATTGAACATACACCATCAATATATATGTAACCTGCAGTCTCTTACTGAGTGAGACATAATATTTGAGTATTTTTGGGTTGAATACCTCTAAAGCTATTGCGAGGGTATTTCCTAAGATTTTCTTTTATGTTTTCTATTTTCAGATTCACAGAGTTCAGCAGCGTGTTAGCATTAAGAAAGCTTTGACTCTGAAGTATGGCGAAGAGTTTGCTCGGGCAAAAGCAGTGGCCAGTAAAGAACTGGGGAAACGCAAACTGGAACAGGGTCGTCTTGGAGTAAGTTGCTTGTAGGAATATTTTTGGAAAGCAGGTTTTTTTTTTTTTAAATACTTCTAAACTAAGAAATGTATAGAGTAACTCCAACTTTGCTGCAAATTCAGAGAGAACAGATTATATTAATATTCTCTATAAGATCTAGAAGAGGATATTTTTAAATGAAACATGTTGGGATAATTTTAAAATTTATTTTGCATTGGCTTTAGTTTTTGTCGGTCACAGATTAACTAGCAAAAGTATATTGACTTGTAAATTATTTGGTGCTCCTTTCCTATTTAGTTTTATTATGCTGGTATTATATTCTACTGGCTCACAATTATCTTGTGAGGAATTGTGTGTGATTGCATAAAGTGCTGTAAAATATTTACTTCTCTCCCCCAGCCAAACAAAACGATGAGATTGGATAATTCTCTAATATCAAGTCCAAGAAAACATTCAGCAGAATTAATTGCTATGGAAAAAAGACGATTACAAAAGCTAGAATATGAATATGCCTTGAAAATTCAAAAGTTAAAAGAAGCCCGCGCCCTCAAAGCAAAGGAACAGCACAATCTTGTTCCAGTTGTGGAAGAGGAACCTGAGTTTTCTTTACCGCAACCCTCACTTCATGATCTGACTCAAGATAAATTAACCTTGGACTCAGAAGAAAACGATGTTGATGATGAAGTTTTGTCAGGTTCAAACAGAGAGCGAAGAAGATCCTTCCTAGAGTCCAATGCTTTTACTAAGCCCAACCTTAAGCACACTGATACCCCTAACAAAGAGTGCATCAACAAACTCAGTAAAAGTACTGTAGAGAAGCCAGAACTTTTTCTAGGGTTAAAGATTGGTGAATTACAAAAATTATATTCAAAAGCCGACAGCTTAAAACAATTGATTTTAAAAACTACCACAGGCATTACAGAAAAGATTTTGCATGGTCAGGTAAGTGGGATTTCATATTTTGTATAAAATCTAGAGTTTACTCAGTGCCTCACTTGTCATGTAGAATTATTGTGATGTTGGGGTTTGTTTGTTTGTTTGTTTTTTGCAGGAGATCTCTGTGGACGTGGATTTTATTACAGCACAGAGTAAAACAACAGAAGTGAAGCCATGTCCTTTCAGACCCTACCAGAGCCCTCTTCTAGTCTTTAAATCATACAGGTATAAAAGAGAGAGTTAATAGTTTGAGTTTCAGGATTACTCTGGCTCTTAATAGAAGCATTTAAATTACAGTCAACTGGAAAACAAATCTTTTTATGGAAGTCAAAAAAGTATATTGCTATTGTTCTCAAATCATTTCAGAAATTATGGTTTAGCGTGTTCTTTGGGTTCAAATTCTGTTAAGTATTTTAGAACTAGAGTCTTGTGAAAAATTTCATTTATTAATTTAATACTACTTTTTTTTTTTTTTAAGATAGATTCTTACTATATAGCTGTGACTGTACTGGAACTTGCTTTATAGCCTCAAACTTGAAGTAATCCTTTTGCCTTTGCCTCCCAAGTGCTACAGCATCTTATAGCTGTGTGTTACCATTTTTTGGGCCAGTAAAGATGTTCAATTTTGAATTTTTGATATTAACAGTTTTCAGTTGCATTGACCAGCCTTTAGAATATTGACTTAGAAATTCTTAGATGGCTAGTGTTGTCCCACATTTTCAGAATGCTACAAGTTTTGGACTGCTAAATGAGCATGATTTTATGATAAAATTGTAAAGCATTTAATAGGTAGTATCAGGTCATATCTTAGCATTTGTATTGGCTGGTAATGTATACAAGAAATACTTTTAGAATAGAGCATTATTTATATTTTTTCTCTAAAATAAATAGTTTTTTATTACATCTTTTCGGTGATTGTTGTTGTTTATTTGTGCTGGGAATTGAACCTCATACATGCTAGGCAGGTACTCTGTTACTGAATGCTTCCCAGGCTTTTTTTTTCCCCTCCTTTCTTTTTATGAGATGGAGCCTTTTTATATCAACTTGGCTTTCTTTGAACTCAGCCTCCAAATGCTGAGAAAGAGTTGTGCACCACCTCCCTCCGTTTTCTACTTGACGTCTCTCATGTTCTCATTATACAAGTAGCTTATTATTATTACTACTTATATTCTTGTTATTTGTATTACTTTTGAGTGTTGATTTGATTATGTAAGCATTTTAACTGAGAAAGGAAAACTGAAGAAATTGTCTAGCTCTTAGGGAAATGTGTATGGACTATAAGTTTTCTATTCATTTTCTTTCTAGATTTAGTCCTTATTATCGAACCAAGGAAAAGCTTCCCCTGAGTTCAGTATCATACAGTAATATGATTGAGCCAGATCAATGTTTCTGCCGTTTTGATTTAACGGGAACATGTAACGATGATGATTGTCAGTGGTGAGTAGTTTTCATTTGGAGGAAACGTGTAGAGAAAGTTATGGTTCCGTGACTTAGATAAGTACACGGTTATCTCTTGTGCTATTTTATTTTAGGCAGCACGTGAAAGACTATACACTTAGCCGAAAACAGTTGTTCCAGGACATTCTATCATATAACCTGTCATTGATTGGCTGTTCAGAGACAAGTACTGATGAGGAAGTTGCTTCTGCAACAGGTTTGTAATGATTTCTAAATCCTATAGTGAAGTAGAAAGTACTTTATTTGATGCAGAAACCATAGAATACTAGCATACACTTGTGAGATAGTATTGTCAAATTTCTTCCCAGATTTTGGTGCCATATAATGTCTTTTGGCTTAACATAATCATTATTTATAGATATGTTTATTTATTATCATTATCCAGAGTTATTGTAAAGTCACTGAACTTTATCATTCTTCATTTGGGCCTTCTACTTTTACTTGATAACGTAGTTCATTTTAGTTCATGGACTGCCCACTCCAGTAAATATTGTAGTATGGTGGGAAGGATTTGCCATAGGAATTTAACCATAGGCCTTGCCCTTTCGTAAGTCATAGGTATTTACTGACTAGTACCATATATAGCTTAAATCTTAAGTTATTTGCTTCATAATCTTTAATTAGTATAGTTATTGCAGTCACATTTTTCTATTAAATACAGTATCATTTTTATTTTCAGAAAAGTATGTTGAAAAACTTTTTGGAGTAAACAAAGACCGAATGTCAATGGATCAGATGGCTGTTCTCCTTGTTAGCAATGTTAATGAAAGTAAAGGTCATAGTAAGTATGTATGTGTGTGTATGGATGCATGTGTGTTTCTTATTTCTGTGTGACTGCAGACTGTCTGGCATTTCGTTTTTAAAGAGAATGTTGTCTTTTATTACCATGATCAAGTAAATGTAGCTCTTTTAAAGTCTTTGATATAATAAAGAAAATACTTGGTTACATTGATTAACAGTCTTCTCCTATCTGTGTTAGCACCTCCATTTACAACTTACAAAGATAAAAGAAAATGGAAGCCAAAGTTTTGTAGAAAACCTGTATCAGAGAATAATTTTAGTAGTGATGATGAGCAGTCTGCAGGACCAATTCAGTATGGTAAGAAGTTACTTCATTTGAGCTCTAGGATTATTAAGTGGTGTTCCCTTTGTCAAAATAGTAACAATTCTTTCAGTGTATCTACTAACCTAGTCTATAAAATGTATTTTCTTAAACTTGTACAGTTGGTGTTTTTCATTGTCTTAACTGCAATTGCAATATAGTTATTTGTTGTGCAGAATTGATTCTAACATTGCAGAACATTTTTATTCATTCTCTGCTCAAGAAATAGGATGAACAAACTCTAATATATATGGTGCCTCATATATTTGCAAACATGCTTTAGTGGGGTGAGCATAGCTTCATTTGAAAACCACTGCCTTGTCAGAGTCTTGAAAGGTCATGTTCTTTTCTGCTTTATTTTGGAGTCTGTGTTTTCTGACATGGCAGTAAACTAGTGTGTGTGCGTGTATATATGTGTGTGAAACCAGTGAAGAAACTCATTGTAGAGTACATCCTGCATTCTCAGTTTTAGTTTGCATAATTTGTGGATTAATAATGAGGTCCAGGTACCTTCAGGTGCTTATTTGTGATTATGTAATGTGTAATTCTGTAGTTGAGATGTAGAAGAAACACTTTGTAACTTTTAACTTAGAATTCCCCCTCACACACATAGATACACAGGTCAAGGGTCTCATGTAGCCAAGGCTGGCCTTGAACTCCTGATTCTCCTGCCTCCACCTGTGGAGTGCTGGGTTTATAGGTGTGCACCATCATGGCTGTATTTTAACTTTTAGTTTAGTTTTAAAGTTATAATTCACAATTATTATTATGATTACCCTTGACATAATTAACATGTTTAATATTATTTACCAGCAGACCATAGCTCGTCTATAAGCTGAATCCTATTCTTATTTCCCTGGTGCTTGAAACAGCACCATTCGTACTTCCAGAAGTGTCGAGGTTTGAATGGTTAATTTTCTGATAGTTCAACTTCACAGCTGGAAATCTACCTTTCACTAGAATCTTCAGCGATGAGAAAATTTCCCGCCCTTGGGTTGTTAAAGAAGATATAAAGCTAATGTACTTGTTCTTACAGCCTTCAGACCAGAGAACCAAATCAATGTTCCAGCTTTGGACGCTGTTGTCACTCCAGACGATGTTAGGTATTTTACCAGTGACACTGACGACATTGCTAATCTAGAAGCAAGTGTACTCGAAAATCCTTCTCATGTACAGCTTTGGCTAAAACTCGCATACAAGTGCTTGAATCAAAATGAGGGGTAAGTCAACTTCATACTGTTTTGAAATATTTATACCTTTATGTTGCCAGAGGTTTCTGTCCAACCCGATCCCACAGCCGTTCAGTCCCAAAGAAACACACAGGTCTACATTAATCATAAACTGGTTGGACTATTTGCTCAGACTAGTAATCTTTCTTACATCTTAAATTAGCCCATAATTGTTGTCTGTGTTAGCCATGTGGCTTGGTTCCTTTTATCAGCGAGGCTTTCTCTTCCCAGAATTCTCCTGTTCTCGTCGTCCCGCTTCTACTTCTTGCTTGTCTACTGACCAATCAGCATTTTATTGAAACAATACAAGTTTTGACGAGTACAAGACCATTGTCCCACAGTACCTTTATGTTTTTTATTTTATTTTACCTGTGGTCATCAGCGGAGTCTTTTTGTTTGAGACAGGATTTCACTCTGACTGAGGTTGGTCTGCAGTTTGCTTCATGGCCCAGGCAGTCAGAGTGCTGACATTGCAAATGTAAGCTATTGCACCTGGTTTGAGTGTTTTAGTTTTTGAAACAGGATCTTTTAATGTAACCTTGATTGGTCTAGAATTTGCTGTGTAAGTGAAGATGACCTTGAATTAATGCTTTCCTCTTCTTACTTCCAAAGTACTGAAATTACAGGTACATTCCGTCATTCCTGGCTTTGAATCTTTGTTTTGTTTTTTGACAAAACCAAAACTGTAGTGTTGTTGCTCTAAACCTAGTAGAAAAGTTTAAGAATAAAGCTTCATTTTGTGTTCATGGCTCAGTGGATAAAACTGTTAATTATTTAATGGATAATAGGTGGTAAATTCTACTGAAGTTTGTTGCACATGGATCTTTAATCTTAGCGGGTAAGTTTGAGGCCAGCCTAGTATACATAGTGAGTTCCAGGCCAACCAAGGTTACACTGTAATAGCTTGTCTTAAAAACAAAAAAGGAGCCAGGCAGTGGTGACATACGCCTTTAATCCCAGCAGTCTTGAGGCAGAGACGGGTGGATCTCTGTGAGTTCAAGGACATCTAGGTCTAAAGAGTTAGTTCTAAGACTCTGAAGCTACAGAGAAACCCTTTCTCGAAAAACAAAACCAAAAGTCTTTTAGTAAAAGTTTGATGAGGATAGGAAAGATTTAAATTTTGGGTTAATTTGCAGTGGAGATTAAAGTTTACTTAAACACCTTCAAATTCTGATGGAATTGTTCTTTTTTTCTACATGTGGTTATTTTCAAGTTATGATAAATAATATATTCAACAGCTAGTAGTTTCTGTTACAAACTTCATACTGGACTTTTTAATAGTGGAGAGCAAGCCTGGAATAATGTTTACAGTGTAATTTTAAAGTATTATGAGAAGGAATCTACTGGGAAAGACTTATCTTAAAACTTGGTATAAACTGTTTAAGAAGGCTGTGATAAACCACACATACCTGAACATAGTCTTATTTAAGTTGCCTATGTGTGATTTCCACAAGAATGGGGTAAGTTACAGTGCTTTCTTGTCTTACTCCTTATTGAGTAAAGGACAAAAGAACTGTACATTACTCTATGAATAGGATCATGAGAGAATTATTTTCTTTAAGAAGATAGCAAGCCTTTGAGGTAAAAAGAACTATTATATTGAAAGCTTTGATATTTTGTGCCAGCAGTAGCTGGCCTTGAGAGAGAGAGTTGTTTAACTTTTTCTGTTTTCAAACAGTATAAATCATAAAAAGTATTGCTGAATATGTACATAGATCACATTTGAAGTTGATAATCCTAGTGCTTTTATTACATTATGTTTTATCTGTGGTAAATGCTTACTGAGTTTCTACTTTTTATTACTTTTTATCATTGTGGTCCTGGCTTCCTGTAGGTTCTTAATAGAAAGTAGAGTTTTAGTTTGGTTCATTTGATTAGTTCTGCTTAGATGTTACATGTTGTGATATATTTTATTTAGTTAGTTTCTGCACTGCTGGTGCTTGAAACCTGGTGCCATGTGCTTGCTAGGCACATGTGAGCTTCAGCCTTACCTGCTCTTATAATGGAACACTTGCCCTTTTTTTAAATGTACAGACTGTGTTCAGAATCTTTGGATTCTGCTTTGAATGTACTGGCTCGAGCACTGGAAAACAATAAAGACAATCCAGAAATTTGGTGCCATTACCTCAGATTGTTCTCAAAAAGAGGGACCAAGGAGGAGGTGCAGGAAATGTGTGAAACAGCTGTCGAGTATGCTCCTGACTATCAAAGCTTTTGGACTGTAAGTAGAAAAGCTAGCAGGCTTGTGTTTGATATGTATGCTATGTTCATAATTCCTTCGAACATCTTCATTGTTGGTATGTATCTTAATAGATTATACTTTATCAGTATGTGGATTTGCTTACCAGATTCTCAGGTTCCCAGTTACTTCTATAGGGATAGATTTTTGATGAAACATGAGGAATATTTAAAGAAGACAGATTTATTGGTTAAAGAGAAAAATAATGAGATGATTGGATAAATTATTATGTAGTTTTTATTTGGACAAAGTTAAGAGAGTTTAATAAAACATGAAAAATTTTTATTTTTTAAAATTTCTTCTGTTGTATACAATTATGATTCCTGGGATTTTTTTTTTATTTTTCTTCACTGTTTATGTAGTCTTACCTGTAATTTCTGCTAGTACTGTATCTTTTTTTAAAAATATTTATTTATTTATTATGTATACAATATTCTGTCTGTGTGTATGTTTGCAAGCCAGAAGAGGGCACCAGATCTCATTACAGATGGTTGTGAGCCACCATGTGGTTGCTGGGAATTAAACTCAGGACCTTTGGAAGAGCAGGCAATGCTCTTAACCACTGAGCCATCTCTCCAGCCCAGTACTGTATCTTTCTTTGAGAGATTTTTTTTCTTATCTAAACCTAAAATGATAATTGGTCCATTTGTGAAAAGGATTCATGTTTGTCAATATCTGAACTCAGGAATAACTTTTGTCCAGTGAACTCAGGTACCATTAAATTTGATCAATTTCTAGATGAATATGTTATCAGATGTCTTCCTTTGTTTCTAAGTCAGCTGAGACTTAGACCAGACCCTTGTAAACGGTAAGCACCCATATCACCACCGAGTCACATTCCAGTGCCAGAGACAAATTTATCAACGTTACTTTGTTTTTTTCCTTTGATACTGAATTTTCTATGTTGGTTAGCTTGGCTCAAACTCCTGAGTTAAAATAGTGCTCCTTCCTCAGCTTTGTGGCAATTCTGTGCCAACAGGCCTCATGTTTGTCATTTATTTGGTGAACATGAATTTGGATAGCATAATACTTCTTGATAAATGAACTGATTACTATAACTTGTCTTTTTTCAGTTGAGATGTTGAGTAGACTTGAATAGCAAAGGCTTTATTTGTTTAGAATCTGGAGGCTTATACTGAAGTTGTTGCTGTTGATAATCACAAGATTTTCCAATGAAAGAATATTAAAAAGATACATATTTTCCTTAAATTTGCTTGATCTTTAATGTGCTGTGCATTTCTAATACAGATGCTCTTTTTAAATTTTTTATATTTTGTGTGTATGAGTGTTTTGCCTGTATGTATGTCTGTGTACCACTTGTGTGTCTGTTGACTTGGGTGTTAGAGGATGTGGAACCTCTGGGTCTATTACAGATCATTGTGAGCCATTATGTGGGTAGTGGGAATTGAACCTCAGACCTCTGCAGCAGCTCTTAACTGCTGAGCTATCTCTCCAGCCCAGAGACTCTTCTAATTTTAAATAGTCACATCCCTATGTAACACAGACTGTATGATCATAAATGTAAGCTTTGTATATGTATCGTGGTCATGTCACTGTGTGTTGACTCAGAGATGCAGTGAATTCCTCTCAGGGATGATCTGGATAGTGCATCTTATTGATTTAGTTTATATATACGATTTTTGTGAAAGAAGGACAGATTAGGATATTTCACTGGAAAGTAGAGTTATACATTCTTATAGTTACTCTTTTCATAAATTGTACATCTGTTGAAGCAGTCAGTGTCTTAATTGAAAGACAAAAATTAACGTGTTTATTCTGTATAGCAAGATTAATTATTTGAAACTCTTTGGATCAGTTTCTACACCTAGAAAGCACCTTTGAAGAAAAGGATTACGTATGTGAGAGGATGGTACAATTTCTGATGGGAGCGGCCAAGCAGGAAATATCAGATATTCTGTCGTTTCATCTTTTAGAGGCTCTTTTGTTTAGAGTTCAACTGCACATATTCACTGGGAGGTGCCAAAGCGCACTTGCAATTTTACAGGTAAACATGTATTTTAGTGTTTAACTTTGTGGAAAGTGTGTGTACTGGTCTAAGATGTGAGAAACATTATTGGATTGTAAGGCCCAGGCTTCGGATTTGAATTCCTGTTTTGTTAGGTACACGTAAGTTGTAATAGCATTCTACTTTTGTTTGGTTGGCACACTGTCTTTTTTAGAGTTCTTACAAGGAAACATGGAAAGATTGTTTTAGGTACTCAATAACTAAACCTTAAAATACAATTTGAAAGGATAAAGAAAATCACCTGTATTGATTTGGACTTGGGTGTGTGTTTTTTCACTGTGTTTTGTTTTGTCTTTTACTTATTAGATTTTAAGTGTTAGGAAACTTGATACTTTTCATCTTATTTCACTAGTACATCATAAACTAAGGTAGTATATATAATCTGTTAATCTCTATAAGAATTTTCATTTACAAGCTGGGTGGTGCTAGCACACATCTTTAATCCCAGCACTCAGGAGGCAGAGGCAGGGGAATCTCTGTGAGTTTGAAGCTAGTCTGGTCTACAGAGTGAGCTTTAACACAGCCAGAGTTACCCAGAGAAACCCTATCGCAGGGGGAAAAAAGGCAACCAAAAAAAAAAAAAAAGATTTTTTTTTAACTTATATATTTAAGAATCACTTAAAATATAACAGTTTTATTTTTTAGATTTGAATCTTATTGTGGATAGGAACGTATTTTCAAAATCACTTTCAAATTATTTTTATTTTCCCTAGAATGCATTAAAACTGGCTAATGATGCAATTGTAGCTGAGTACCTTAAGGCAGATGATCGCTGTCTGGCGTGGCTGGCCTACATACATCTTATTGAATTTAATAGTCTCCCTTCAAAACTTTATGATCCATCCAATGACAATCCTTCAAGAATTGTTAACACAGAGCCATTTGTAATGCCATGGCAAGGGGTTCAAGATGTAAAGACTAATCCTGACTTATTATTAGCAGTTTTTGAAGGTAAGTGATATTTATAAATTATAATATCAACCATTACAAGTTATAAAACCAATGTTTAGCACATCAGTCATTTATTCATTATGATTCTACATAAAATAGAACAATTTTTAATAGTTACAGTAGTTAAATAGTAGTTTATTATCTGAATATTTTTAATATTACTAAATTAAGATAGTCATTACTCTATGAAAATAAAAAGTTAACGTTATGGTTTTATTTAATTATGGCAAAGAATATCAGATAAATGTGTTGTTAATAAATACAAGTGCATCTAAATGTAGACACTTCCTCATAATATAACTGGCATAGAGGAGTTATAGAATTGGACTGGAAAACTAGATTTTCTTGTTTATTTCATTTTTGTTTTGGCAGTCCTTTAAGGTAGAAGCTTCAAGGATATGTTTTTTTTTCATCTAGTTAATATTTTCTCCATCAATGAATTTTATGACTATTATATTCTAAACTTGAATCTGCCATTGAACATATATTAAAGTTTAAAACCTGTTCCTCCTTAAAAATAAGTATGAAGTGTGTATAATCCTTGTCAGATCTATGTATTGACATTAAGTATATAAGACCATATTTATTTATTTATTTTTTTAAATATTTATTTATTTATTTATTATGTATGCAATATTCTGTCTGTATGCCTGAAGGCCAGAAGAGGGCGCCAGACCTCTTTACAGATGGTTGTGAGCCACCATGTGGTTGCTGGGAATTGAACTCAGGACCTTTGGAAGAGCAGGCAATGCTCTTAACCACTGAGCCATCTCTCCAGCCCCTATAAGACCATATTTAATGTATTAGTATTGTAGTGTAAATTGTATGCTACAGAAGAAAGAATTATTTGGTGCAAGTCCTGCACTCAAAAGCGAGAGATTATTGTAGGCTTACAGACTCAAGGAAAGTGTCTGAGAGTTGGAACTGAGCTTTGAAGCAGGACTGTGATGTGCCCGATGGGTCTGTCTCAAAGACTCAACCTGTGCTTGTTTCTCTGTATTTCTTGAGCTCTTTAGATGGATTCTTATAATTGACTAAGTGCTTAGTAAATCCTTGTTGAATAACCCAGTAGAGAAAGGAAAGACGGGTCATTCCTGTTAGAGGAGCTAGGGAAATGAAAAGCAAGCTAATAAGAATTTAAAGAGAAATTTGAAGGAGAGTCCTTATAAAAGAATTTTTTTTGTTTGTTTTGTTTGTTTGTTTGTTTGTTTTGGTTTTTTGAGACAGGGTTTCTCTGTGGCTTTGGAGCCTGTCCTGGAACTAGCTCTTGTAGACCAGGCTGGTCTCGAACTCACAGAGATCCGCCTGCCTCTGCCTCCCAAGTGCTGGGATTAAAGGTGTGCGCCACCACCGCCCAGCTTAAGGAGAGTCCTTATAAAAGAATTTTGCTGGATTTTAAGACCTTTTAAAGGGTTATAGAATTGACTGATAAGAGATTCTTTAAGGAGAGAATGGTTGGGGGCTGGAGAGATGGCTCAGTGGTTAAGAGCATTGCCTGCTCTTCCAAAGGTCCTGAGTTCAATTCCCGGCAACCACATGGTGGCTCACAACCATCTGTAAAGAGGTGTGGTGCCCTCTTCCGGCCTGTAGGCATACACACAGACAGAATATTGTATACATAATAAATAAATAAATAAATAAATAAAATAAATATTAAAAAAAAAGGAGAGAATGGTTGAAATTGTACTATATATAGGAAAACAAACCAGAATGAGATTTCTGTGACTGAGGTATAAGAAAAAGCCAGTGAGATGGCTGTGGATAAAGGCACTTGTGTCTAAGACTGATGCCGACAGTCCATTCCTAGGGCACACTTGATGGGAGGAGAGACTGAATTCTTGCAACTAGCCCTCTGACCTCCACAGGAGTGCTTTGCCATGTGCTTGTGTTATGCAAAGGAACATTAAAAAATGAGGGAAAGATCTAATTTAGGGAAGACATTGAAGTAGCTATGAAACAGCAAAGGAAGTTGCCAGTCAAGTGATCAGAGAAAGATTCGAGGCAGAGGCAGGTGGATCTCTGTGAGTTTGAGGCCAGCCTGGTCTATAAGAGCTAGTTCCAGGACAAGCTCCAAAGCTACAGAGAAACCGTGTCTCCGAAAACAAAACAAAACAAAACAAAAAAAAAAAAAAAAAGAGAGAGATAATTTTGTGGTTTTATTTTTGGAATAGGTTTTGAGGAATTTAAGATAATTGCAGACACTAAGTAAAAATAGGGCTCTCGTAGGAGACAGTTTTACTCTTAACAGAAAGTAAGGTGATATATAAAAGGTTAAAAGTTTGGTGATACCTGAAGCTCCTCATCTGGGTAAATATCAGGGTTAAGTGAAGATGAAAAGGATGATGGGCGAGTAAAGGCTAGGCTTGTCCTTTCTCTTGAACTCTTAGAGTTATTACAGCATAGTCAACGAGTGGTTGTTTGGTTCACGTTGTGACGTTTTGTGGTAGATGCTGTGAAAGCTTGTACAGATGAGAGCCTTTCCAGTGGGGAAAGAGTAGAGGTCTGCCTTCCACTGTACACAAACATGATTGCTCTGCACCAGCTCCTAGAGAGGTAAGGCTGCATTAATAAACAACTCTATTGAAGGTCATCTTTGCGCAGGTGTTCAGCCATCTTTCTTTTCTTAAGGTATGAGGCGGCAGCAGAGCTGTGCCAAAGCTTACTGGAGTCGTGTCCCGCAAACTGCCAGTTACTGGAGACCCTGGCTGCTTTGTATTTGAAAACAGACGAGTGTGACAAAGCCAGGATGGTATGGCTCACCGCATTTGAAAAGAATTCTCAGAATGCAGAAATTTTTTATCATCTGTGCAAATTTTTCATCTTGCAGGTAAAAATAATTCTTAAATATGATGTTTTTTTATTTGTATTCCTTTATCACTGACTTCTTGGAAGGATATCCTTCTTGGCCTTCTGCCCTCTGTAGGTTAAGCTAGATTTTCCTGGTTTTGCTGTAGTTTACCATTGTGTTTGGTACAGGGCTTTGTCTCTGAACTCATCAAGAACACACACTGTTACTCATGTTTATCCCCAAGTGTCCTTGCCAGGGGCATATGTGATAGCTGCTTAAGATCTTAGCAGGTGAATGGGACCTGGGGATAATATTAGACACACTGTTGAATGATTAGTTGATTTTAATTCACAGTTGTTTCAAGTTCATTTCTGTTGCTGTGATTAAAAAAGAAAAAACAAAAGCAACCTGACAAGCAGCTTAGGGGAAGACAGGGCTTATTTTAGCTCATGGTTCCTGGGATTGCTTCAGCACTCAGGGTGTCAAGCAGCCAGTCATCCAGTCACAGTCAGGAGCAGAGAAGGGTGTGCGCATGTGTGCTTGTTAGCGCTCGCTTGTGCACACTTTTTAGTTCTGGTCCTCTGCTTGGGAATGGTACCATCCATAATGAATTCCCACAGGTCAACCAATCTAAATAGTTCCCCTGAGACTCTTCTTCTCCACAGATCGTCCCCCTGAGATTCTCTTTTTCACAGATCAGCCATCTAGACAGTTGCACTGAGACTCTCTTCCCCACAGATCAGCCATCTAGGTGGTCCCACTTAGACTCTCTTCCTCGGGGGTTTTAGATTGTCTCAAGCTGACATTTAGAACCAATCATCTCAAGTGAAGATGGTGTCTTAAACTTACTCATTTTGTCCCCATCTGCCCAAGAAATATAGTCTCATCATGATTTTTTTTTAGAAAAAACAAGACTTTCAAACATTTTTATTGATTATTATAAACCTGATATGTGTCACTCTTTTTTTTTTAAAATAGAACCAAGGCGATAATCTTCTTCCATTTTTGCGACAATTTATTGCATCCTTCTTTAAACCTGGGTTTGAGAAGTATAGTAACGTGGACTTATTCCGGTGAGTTGTGTAAATTTTGATTTGTTGAGTGAGAGACTATAGGTCAATGAGAAACCCTGTCTCAAAAAACAAACAACAAAACTCTTAGTTTAACACATTACCTTCTCCAGCCTCTGAAATGTTTTGTGAACAGCTTTAGAGGATGTTTTTCCTCACCCATGGGTTTCTCAGTAGCTCTGTATCTACTACCCTTGCTCTGCTGGGAGCTCTGTCCCAACATTAAAAGATACATCAGGTCATAAAAATGATCTTGTGGAAGATTTTGAGCTTTTCTTCCTCCTCATTTCTCTGTAGGGGATCAGTAGTGTTTTGTTTCTTTGAGCCAGAAAATACTTCAGGTTTGCAGGACATTTTATTACTTCAAATGCATCTGTAATGTAGTAAAAAAGAAAAAACAAAGAGCCCTCAAACAATATGTAAATGAATGGATGTGTTCCAGTAAAGCTTTGTTTATAAAAATATAATTTGCTGACTGTGAGGAAAAACATAATCAAAAAGAAACTATTTATGATATTCTGTTACTGCGTTTGACTGCAAGGAAGACCTATGTATAATATAGCCTTAATTTGTTTTCTTTTAAGATTTAAAAAGTTATAAATTGTGTGTGTGTGTGTGTGTGTGTGTGTGTGTGTGTGTGTAAATGCAATACTCGAGGTGTCAAAGAGGAGGTGTTGGGTCCCCCCAGAGCTGGAAGAGCAGCCAGCACACGCTCTTAACACTGAGCCATCTCTCCAGCTCCTATAAGAATCCTTATAGAAAATACTGATGAGCGAAAATCAAACCTTGTTTTTGTGTTAGCAAGTCAAATAATATGTGCAAATTCCTTTTTAGATGTTACCTCCACCCTTCCTTCCCCAGTCTACCAGTTACAATAACCTGTAATGTCAGTCACATTTGGTTTTAACTAACCCAGGCTTTTTGGGTTTTGCCTGTTTATATGGCTATACACCAGGTGTGTGCCTAGAACCTGAGGAGATCAGAAAGAGGGCTTTGGATGCTCTGGAACTATAATTCCAGATGGTTGTGAGCTGCCAAATTGGCTAATAAAATCCAGAGCCCTGGATATTGGGAATTGTTCTCCCAAGTTCTTTGGGAGAGCAGCCAGTGATTTTAAAACCTAAGTTCTCTGTCCAACTATCTCTTACTGACTCTGATTAAAAAAAAAAAAATTAGTCTGTTTAGCTCAGATTTTTTTCTTTGTAAATTTGAACCTTTACATCTTGTCAGTTAATTTTCCTAATTTTGGCATCGTCTAAAAAATTCTTTAGCTTGGCAGTAGTAGCACACACCTTTTAATCCCAGCACTTCAGAGGCAGAGGCAGGTAGATCTCTGAGTTTGAGGCCAGCCTGGTCTGTAAACGATTTCTTTACCGCTTGTTAACAAACAAAATCCATGCACAAATACCAAAGCACAAAAGGGGAATCTGAGCTGAATCACAAGCCACTGTTAACACCCATGGTCGCTCACACCTCAATGGAAGGAGATATCCTTTCTCCCTGTCACATCTGTCCTCAGTGTAAAGCCCACCTCTTAGACTAAAGCGCTCTTTTCAATTGGATAGCGGACAGGTAACAGAGTTCCCATAACATCTCCCCCTTTTTTCTTTAAGAAGGAAAGGTTCTAACTGTAGCATAGTAAAATTATGTAACAATAAGAATTATTATCAAATATTGTCCAAATAGAAAGGAAAGGCAATAACCTTAACAAAAACGAAACTACATACAAGAACAATTATCAAGTAAATCTGTTTTCAATGTCAAGTCCATAAATAATGGGCAAATTTATAGAGATTACTCCATTAGCTGTCCCCTCCTGAAGAGTTTAAAGTTTTGAACCTAATATGCCTTGCGACAAGATTCGGAAGAACTGTAACTGCCTACACTGGTCTACAGAGTGAGTGAGTTCCAGAACAGCCAAGGCTACACTGAGAAACCCTGTCTCAAAAAACCAAAGCAACAATGAAAACGAAACAAATTCTTTGGCATATACACATTAATATTTTAAATATAGTTACAGCAAAACAGTTTTAAATGTGAATTAACAAAAGAAAAACACAAAGAATTCAGTTTGGTTCCCTCCTCCATACCCAGTTTTTTTTTTTTTTTTAATTAAATTGGTTTGTTTTCGAACTTTGGCAAAAGACTAATTCAAGGCCAAACAAAACCCTTTATAGACTTGTGTTCTGGTTTTCCCTTGGGCATGGAGGTAATTAGTTTAGCTTAAAAGGGGATGATGCCAGATTTTGCCTTGGTAACTAATCAAAGGTCTTTAGATCTACTTGAGGCTAGCTTAATTGAACACAATAAAAAAACAGTAGCAATAAAAATTTGGAGCTAGATTGGCTCTAAATCATCTTACTGTTTTTTACTGAGACATCTTGCTTTATTAAATTCTTTTGTGAAATAATCATATATCACCAAGAACTAAGAAAAGACATCTGCATTTTCAAAGTTCTTGTTAGCCAGGCATGGTGGCACACTCCTGTGATCCAAGCACTTGTGAGGTGGAGGATGTAAGTTTAAGACCAGCCTGGGCTACATAGTGAGAAAAGAAAATGTTTTTTGAGTTAAATATTAGAAGAATGTCAATAAATGATGTAATGTTTGGCACTGCTATTTTTATGTATATAAACTATGTTTATATATGTTTTTAAGCCTACATTATAATCATTTAATTAGTAGAAATCAGTGTTCATGATATAATCTCCTGCCCCCTTTTTTTGTTGCTGTTGTTTTTTGAAACAGGGTTTCTCTGCATATCTCTGGCTGTCCTGGAACTCACTTTGTAGGCCAGGCTGGCCTCGAACTCACAGAGATCCACATGCCTCTTCCTTCCAAGTGCTAGGATTAAAGGCATGCGCCACCACCTGGCTTCAAGATATAATTTTATGGCAGAAATTATAAAGTAAAATATGTGCTGTAATATGTACCTGAAAGTAAATTTGGTGAGCTTTTTCTTTTTTTAAAGGTGTATTTATTATGTATACAACGTTCTCCCTCCATGTATGCCCATACACCAGAGAAGGGCTAGATCTCATTACAGATGGTTGCTGGGAATTGAACTCAGGACCTCTGGAAGAGCAGTCAGTGCTCCTAACCACTGAGCCATCTCTCCAGCCCTGATCAACCTTTTCTCTGTAACATTTAGTATAAAAGATGACAAGCAGTAAGAAGTATTCATTGTTTCAAATAAATTTAGACAGTAAAGTTGGTGTTTTCATTCACGTTGAGGAAGTTACCCTAGAGATTATACAGTTTTATGTCTTTTAGATTTAAAGTTAACGGGGATTCTAAAATCCTTGGAAATCTAGTGGGTAACTCAGGGTAATGCAGCTAGCTGTGATAGTTGGGATGCCCGCACTTGAGATGTCCTTTGTTGCTGCCTTCCCACAGGCTGGGCTAGCCCTTTAATACTTTCCCTGTGCAGTCCTTTTCTAATGTTAATGATTATACGAGATTGCCATTTCAAGATTAGATGACTCTGAGACTCCGGAGTTACACATAAAGAGGTTCAGATTCATTGGAAGGGAAACTGAAGTAGTGGAAATCAAATAAATAGACTTCTTATTTGAGTGTCTAAGAACCTTTTAGTAGTTTTTTTCTTTTTTTGAAAGGGGGTGATAGAATCCAGAGCATTCTCTGCTTTGTTTGATGATGCCTCTTTCTGATAAATGCTTTTACACAATATTTTGCTCGTTATATCTGAACTAAACTTCTGTGTTGTGTGCTTGCGCGCACACTAGTGTGTGTGTGTGTGTATGTGTGTGTGCACGCACATGTGTGCACGGAAGATTGAGATAGCAGGTTTTGTAAGCACTTTCCCCCCTAGAAGAATGTACAGATTTTGTGGAGATTTCAGATACTTAGTAATCTGATTTGGTCTTTATTTTTAATTTGGTTTAATTAGATGATTTTTTTTTAAGTTTTGGGGATAGAATTACAAATTTATTTGGGGGAGTTAGTTCATATTGGTATAAAAGTAAAATTTTCAGTAAGTATAATTTTAGAAAAGTTCATATTTTATAGAAATATTTCAATTAAGTTGAAATTAAAGATTATCTGTGTTAGTATTTTAACCCGTGTTTGCCTAGGCATAATTTCATACAATGTTGGGATTTTCTTCTTTCAGATATCTCTTAAATATCCCAGGACCACTTGACATTCCAGCCTGTTTATGTAAAGGGAATTTTGATGATGATATATTTAACAACCAAGTTCCTTATTTGTGGCTGATTTACTGGTGAGACATTACCTACTGTGGAGAGGAACATTACATGTTAAGCCTATCTTGTATTTGTAGCTGATGTTGATTACTGAGTTGTTGTGCATTAAAAGCCTGCCTCACTGAAGCAGATTTAAAGAGATGCCAAGGCTGGTTATTTACAAGACAAAAGCAAGTAGACTTTACTGTAATATTATCTGTGGTGTTTAAGTGTACATTGTCATTCTGTAACCTAATAAAATCAAACTGTAAACATTTTTCTTCATTCCTTAAACAGCCTTTGTCATCCTCTTCAATCAAGTATTAAGGAGACAGTAGAAGCATATGAGGCAGCACTGGGGGTGGCCATGAGGTCTGATATAGTGCAGAAGATTTGGATGGAGTAAGTTTAGTCCCTGTTATGGATGGGAGTTTTAGAATAACCCTGTGGTGGGGAAAAGGGTGATCAGCTTTTTGGTGAGTTACTGGCTTAATTATTCTAAAGTAAAATGTTTTTCTTTTGGCAGTTATCTTGTCTTTGCCAATAATAGAGCTGCTGGATCCAGAAACAAAGTCCAAGAATTCAAATTTTTTACTGACTTAGTGAATAGATGTTTGGTTACTGTCCCTGCCCGATACCCCATCCCTTTTAGCAGTGCTGATTACTGGTCCAACTATGAATTTCATAATCGGGTAAGAACTTAATTTTTTCCTTTAGATGTTTGTATATAACAGAAAATTGAGCAATAACAGCAAAGCAGAACTGCTGCTTTATATCAAGAGCTTTTCCTGGGACCACTGTCCTAACATTCGCTGTCATTCCTGTCTTCAGTTCTTTTTGCTTCCAAGTCCAGGAAAAGGTGCCCTGTTAGGCCCCATAGAATCAGTGTATCCATTGTAGCTGATCTATTTGCTAAGTTCTGTCGAGCAAATTCAGCTACAGGGCATAACAAAGCTGAAAATGAGGAGCTGTTTACATTTGTAATAGTAAAGTCTGATTAACGATACATTCACAAAGGGTCTTTTATAGGAATGAGGTGTTGTTTACATTTATAATGTGAAACCTGATTAAGGATGCACTCACAATGGTATGTTATAGGTGATGAAACAAAGTGCTTTTTTCTCTTTCAGTCTCATTTCAGTCAATATATAATTACTCCAAAGCTCACGGTAGACTTAGATACTCTCAGCCCGTCTCACCGCATAGGTTGGTTCTGCGCTAATCAGGATAAGCAGTTACTGTATGCTGTGCTTCTGTGCCATTCTTTATCCCAGAGACTATAAACAGTACATGGACATTAAGTCATGTTTTCTCACAGGATTCCAGGAGCAACACGTGGCAAGTACAATTAGCCCTCTTCACTTGCCCAGCAGTACAGCAAGTAAAGGTAGACTCAGGACAGAACACTCAGACTCCTGGCTTCCTGTCAGTGCTTTGTCTGTTGCGCTCATAGACCAGAGTCTCTAATTTGTAGTTATGAAAGTGGCTAGTATAATTAATGGTAATTAATCACACATTATAATTTGTACATTTGTGTCTTAATGACTTTTTCATTAAAATACATACAGTAGCTAGATTCTGCTTTGTAGTTGCGTACTCATTCCCTCCCTCAACCTTCACAGGTTATTTTCTTTTATTTGAGCTGTGTTCCAAAGACTCAGCATTCCAAAACCTTGGAACGCTTTTGCTCTGTTATGCCAACTAATTCTCGACTTGCACTGAGGTAAGAAAAATTTTGGTTCTCAGCTCAGAAGTATAGGCCCTTCATATGAAATTATTCTTGAAAACTTGATAAGACTATGTGGTTCTCCCCTTTCCTCATGGATACATACTACTTTATCTCAGAATTGTTCAATCATATTTAGTTATTCATACAAAAGCCAATGTGAAAATCTGGTCATTTCAGAGAACTATAGCATTAGAATATGCATTTTTAAAGCAGTAGGCCTGTTTTACGTGGTAGGGGAATATGAAGAGATTTTCATGGCAGTTATTCAAATACTTAGCAGGTAATGGAATCTCATAGATTGGTGACATAAAATCAAATTCCTAAACTTAAGCTTTCAAACTGTATTTAAGCACTGCCCTGGGTTTTCCTGCGCTCTGTTAGAGTCAGAGAATTTCAGAACACACTGTGGTTGTTCTGCTCTGTCAGGGTAAACCTTGAGTTTACTTTCAAAAACAAGCTTGTAATTTTTATGGAGTACTTAACCTGTCCTTGCTTAGGCATCCACTGGTACCGTCATCTCTGCTTGACTGTGACTTTACCATATAGCTGCTTCTACAGTTTATAAGATACCTAAAGTGCTGTTTGGATATTCTCTTGTGTTTTAAAGTATGTTCTCCATACTGTGATGCATATATATACATATACATATACGCGCGTGCTCACACACATATATAAGAGTTAAGTTTTTAAGAAAATTAGCCATATTGTTCATGGCTAATAATTAAATTTCATACCATCCATGTTAATCTTCAGAAGCCAATTGTAGAAATTTAAATAAGAAAATTTTCTTTGCTAAGCATGTGAAGTAGAAAATATGATTGTATTTTGGTTCTGTTTGTATCTAGTGTCTATTATGATAAGCATTTTAGAACATAGGTAGTTTCGTTGCAGGTAAACCACAGTCTCTGTTTTGGTGCATTCTTCCTGTGGTTATCCCTGTTACTCCCCCTGCAATGAGAATAAGAACTTAACTCTTAGTCATTATATTTCCATTTTAGTTCCAGAAATATTCAATATTAAATGTGCTATTTGCTCTATGAAGGAAAAATAATTTTAAAAATTGCATTAGTTATTGAGTTGAAGGTTATATAATGAGATTGCTTTTGTTTTCTGCAGGAGTACATGAGCCTTTTGTTATTGAAGATAACCGTAACAATAGTTAGCACATTCTGATCCCGGGACAGTTGTCATAAGAGACATTCTATAAATATTTGCTGAATGTCCCTAATAGGATTTCATTGACCAATGTTTGTACCTTGTCGTGTATTCTGTCATACAGCGTATTTGGGGTGCCCTATACGTTGAATGCTTTGTTCATTTTCCTGAATGTACTTTACAGGCTGCTTCAGCACGAATGGGAAGAAAGCAATGTTCAGATTCTGAAACTTCAAGCCAAGATGTTTACATATAATATCCCAACATGCCTGGCCACCTGGAAAATGTAATGCAACAATCGTGTACATGTTTTTATAGCTATGTTTTTATTTGTAAGGGTTGCTCCAGACAGGTAAATCTGAAATAGCATCTTTTCTCCCATTCCGTAGGCAGGCCTAATATAGAGTTGTTTGGGGCACTTGTTATAGTTTTAATACCTAAATGAGTAAAATTCTTATTAATAGCTGTCTCTACAATCTTGAAAGAAGTAATAATAAGGACATCACTTTAATGAGGGAAAACATTTAGATATCTAATAATACAGTATTGTTATTACACTTTAGGACATCTTTAAATTGTAGGGTTTTCCCTTTTATAGTCTGGTTTCTTAAAGGTTTTTTTTTTTGTTTGTTTATTTTAATCTTAACTAGTTTTGAGTTGTATTTATTTCTTTCCCCACTCCCATGAATCTTATTCGTGTTCAAAAACACTGGTCTGTTTTATTCTTGTAAAGTTGATAAAAATTGTTGAATTTTTCTTTTCACTATAGGTTACACTCCTTGGAAGTTTAGCGTGTTACTTTCAGGAAGTTTTGTACTCAGATTACCACAATCAGTATTCTGCCAGTGGTGGTGTCTCACTTTGTTTGAAGATATATAAATTTTTCCCCCTTTTCTATATTCCTTTTTTCCCTTAGAGCCATTGCTGCTGAGATTGTACTAAAGGGACAAAGAGAGGTAAGCCATCTGTTACTGAATTATCAGACGGACCACGTTTTTCCATTTAGCTATTCTGCCCTTTTTCGGCCTTTTGCTTTAAAAGGATTAAAGATAGAAGTTAGCATTCTAAGAACTCTACTTGGAATCTCTAAAGCTTAAGACAAGCATTTTTGACTTGAATGTTAGTATACTGTAAAGTTCTGCCTTGAAGTGGACAGGATTGTGAAGGTGTTGTCCATGGTGTTTCTGATGACAGTGTGTCTGTCTATCTTATAGGTCCACCGTTTATATCAGAGAGCCTTGCAGAAGTTACCTCTTTGTGCGTCACTGTGGAAAGATGTAATGCTTTTATCTTTTATTTTATCTTGACGTTTTCCTATAAATTTTCTGCATGTGCCATATCCATTGATGTGGTAAATGCTCAACCCTAGCTGTCTCTTACTTCTCCGCTTCCCTGTCTTTTACAGCAACTCTTGTTTGAAGCATCAGAAGGAGGTAAAACTGATAACCTGAGAAAACTAGTTTCCAAGTGCCAAGAGATTGGAGTCAGCCTAAATGAGCTCTTAAATTTAAACAGTAACAAAACAGAAAGCAAGAATCACTGAACACTGGGTGCAGTCAGTTCTAAGCCCTTATAATAATTGCCAAAATTATTCGAATGATTCTTCAAGATTAGGCTGATCCCTGGCTAAGGTCTGTGTAAGGCAGACGAGCATTCTTGATCATATCAAGTTCCCTACAATATCCTGTTTTTAAAACCGGAAGCAATGAACATGAATGACACTCTTGGAATGGATAAATGAACTTCCTGTTTGGCCTGCTTCTGGGCCCTGCCAGATTCTCTAACATCATGTACGTAAGTATAGCTCCTCAAAATGACTGACGTTTATTTTTATTTTACTTTGTTTTTGGTTTTGTTTTTTACTTTCCCTACCTTTATGTTGTGCTATTCCTGGTCCACTTGACACTCTCTGATGCCTGAGAGATTCTTGTTTGGGATTTAGTTTCCAGGGCCGTGTTTACAGCAGGCAGTCTCTTTTAGTTCCTCCTCTTAAAATCTCTGAGATTTTTCATTTCAGGGTTTCAAACGTAAGCAGTCTATCTTAAGGAAAGTGTACTGCCATGACCCCAAGTCTGCTAGTTGCACTTGAGTGTTCTAGCAGGGTTGTTCATTGCCCTTCCTACGCTCTGGACTCCTTGCCGAGACTGTTTAACTTGAAGATTTAAAGAAACGATTGCAAATGCCATGCATCAGAACCTAAGAGTGGTCAAATATTATGTGCAATTTTTTTGTAAAGAAATTAATTTATAATAAAGTTTAACAGTTTAAAGAAGTTAATATTTGAACTGCTTTGTATTGAAATACTACTCTGTAGTATTAAATTGTTTACATACAAACTATTTTAATATAAGTTAACTTTTTAAACATGTCGCTGTCTTTATTCACTTCTCACTCTGGTGGGAAAAGGTTGAAGTAGGAGATAGGGTTGTTTCCCATGACATCACTTTCTTCCTCTCTAGTTCCTTTCCTATTTAGAACAACAGTGAAACAAAACGAGACGAGAGAGTGGCTTTTTAATTAGTGAAGACAAGTGTTCTGTCTTGAGAGCAGGGAACAGATAGGTTTGTACTACCATTAATCTCTGTGGTCTCAAAAACTTAGTTGTAGTTTCAGTTAGCTACCTAGAAAGCTGCTTGCTTCTGTTGAATATGCCATTGTAAAGAGAACCAACTTTTGGTTTGGCTTTCTGAGTTGTTTGTGTTTTGCCAGAATAGCTCTGACCAGCACAGCACTTTAAATGTGGCCTCAGGGCCAGCTGTGTGCAGCCCACGGTGGGAGGCAGAGTAGAACTTCCTACATGACAGGCAGATTGATACAGCCTTATGTTTGTGTCATGATTACTCAAAATAAAACCTGTATTTTGAAGAATCACTGTGTGCCCACAAGATGACACATAATTTGCTAACTAATGCTGTTTGCCTAGGTCAGGACTGGAACCCATTTGTCTAGTGTCTTTCATTTAACCAAAAAGCAAAACAGCAGCTTTTGTTTTTGTTTCTAAAACCAAAGAAATTTGGTTGGAAGATAGAAATCCTAAAGGAGTACCCTTCTTTCTACTGTATGTATTTAAATATTTATTGCCCTAGTTATTTGAAAATTATGGTTACATGCTTAGCAAATTATTTTTCATCAGAATTTCTTCAGGTAAATTGGAGCCTGAGCGAAACTAACAACCTGAGTTTTAATTCCCAGGACTCATGTAAAGGTGGAAGGAGAGAATCAAGTACACAAATTTGTCTTTTTGTTCTACATACATGCAGAAGTATGCACCTTTCTCCACCATCATACACAGTTTTTTCCCATCTGTTTTCTTAATAATTTAACGTTGTAATTGAACCATCTCAAGTTTTTAGAAAGGCCAAGTTTTAAGCTATATTTTTTCTCTTAGTTTTATTTTATGTATTTGCCCACATATGTCTGTGCACAGTGCGCATGCAGTGCCCTCAGAGTCTAGAAGAGGATATGGAATTAGAGATATGGGTGGTTATGAATGGAGCCAAATGCAGGTACCTGTTAAGAGCAGCCAGGGCTTTTAATTGCTAATCAATCTTTCCAGCTCCCTTATTTTTGTGGCTTTTGTTGTTTGTTTGTTTTAATTTTGGTTGTATGTGTGTTAGTGGTTCTATCCACAATACCTATTTTCTGCATACACACACATACTCATGTCCTTTTGAATTGTTGCATGCAGAGCTCTACTTATGCTGTACATGAAATTGTGGATACCATCTATGAAGGATGTACATGTATGTACATTGTAGCAACCTCAGGGTTTACCATTCAAATACCATATGGGAATATTTGGTTCTTTTTTTTTTTTAATCAGTTGCCAAATTGCTAAACCATAAAGGCATCTAATATTGCCTCTTTTCCTCCCAGCTTTTACAGACATGGTGTCACTGTGTGGTCCAGGCTGGCCTGGAAGTCACTGTATACAACTAGGCTAGCCGCACACTTGTGGCAGTTTTCCCATCTCTGCTTCCAAGTGCTGTGGTTGCAGATGTGTGCTCCCTACTAATAATGACACCATCTCTTATGTTGGCGTTTTCTTGCCATCCACAAACTCACGTTAGCAAAAATAGCAAATGCTCCTTAAGGATAAGATTCCTATTCTTTGAATATTCAGTTACTTTTTAAAAAATGAAATGCTTTCAGCAATAGCTAAATAAAATTTGAGGTTAAGATTGAAATAGATAACATGTTCTATGATCAAATCATTAGACAGAGAGAATCAGCAAGAACTGCATTCTCCTGCATCCTCTGCGTTGTCTGGAGAAAGACACAAAGGGGCATTTTGTGTTGTGGGACTTATCTGTGATCCAAGAAAGGCAGTAGTAGATTACCTTGAATTTTTATGTTTTTCCTCATTTTAGAGAACAGCTTAATATTTTTATTTGTCTTTTAACGGAAAGTGGACCTTGTAACATTTTTCTCACTGGATTATCTAGGGCGGTTTGCTTTCAATGAAAGGGCATATAAACCCACATCATAAAGTAAGCAAGAATCTCCAGGTGCAACATCTAAGAGTTAGAGGCGCTCTGCAGACAAGCAAAAGGTGATTGAGACTGACAACACATACAGAGGGACTTTATTGGAGATTAGAGTTCAAATATTTATTTAGGGCTTTGAAAAGGTAGGAACATGGAGGTGGAATACAAAGCAGGGCCATATTTGTGTGTTAACAAAGTGTGAGGGGGGAAATGGCAAGCTATGCATTTAGTCACCTTTACTGTTTGAGAGTTATGCCTATGAATAACTAAATTCCTTTCCTCTCTTTGTCTCCCTCTCTCCTTTGCTAACTCTTCTTCCTTCCCTCCCCTCTCCTCTCTGCAAGCCTTCTTCACTGTGCATTTCACTGTGGAGAGGAGAGGGGCTCTGAGCAGCCGAGGGTTGGCAGCTCACCTTGCCCTCTTTCCCCTCACACACACAACTCTCCGTAGCCATGGTTAGTGCCTTTGTGCACTGCTCCCCTAAGGTGTCTGCGGTGAGTGTGGAGACTTTCGCCTTTATGACCCCTTTGAGCTGGATGGAGTGCTTTTATCTAGGTGCAGCCTCTGTCTTCTTAGATAGGAAAATAGATGTGTCTATACTTTCATTTCATGACCCACACAAGAGGGATGCCACAAAACCTTTTTCAGAGTCTTTTCAGAACAGAGTTGGGCATATTTTCTTTCCAGAATCTCTTTATGCTATGGGCTAAATTCAGAGGTGACTACAGATGTTGCTGTACTTAAGAGTTGAACAAAAGCAGAAAAGATACACCAAGGGAATGTCCCGGAGCAGCTCTGAACTTTACTTGGGAGAGGCTTCTTAGGTGGAAGTCATTTATTACATCTCATGAAGGAGGAATAATGAAAGCTATTGTTACTTTGGGATATACTGTGCCATTAAAACCTGAGTTGTATGAGGCTTTGCATGTCTTTAGAAACATGTACGTTAAACAAGTGAAAAAGAAAAAATTACCTGAGGACCATCTAGTGCTACACCACAATCAGGAGGAAGAGGCAGGAGGGTTGTGAGCTCCTGGCCATCCTGGAATACGTAGACCCATCTCAAAAGGAAGCAACATCTTAGAAGAGCTTCTTTGACTGTGTTTAGCTTCATTTTCAACTTTTTACACATAACATGGAAGGAGGTGTGAGAATGCCATAGAAAGGTGTCCTCTTGAGGTAGGTACCTTGTACTTAGAAAGTCCACACAAAACTGACTGGAACCTTTCCTCCCACTCCCAATTTGTTATATAATGCCTGAATAAATGCTACCATCAGCATTTCTTAGTACATACAACATGCAAAGAACTATTTCAGTCCATTGGAAGCTACATAGTCGTTTTCCAGTAGGCTTTAAGAGCCATGATTATAATATATGAATGAACTACCCAGATTTGTTTTCATTACTTTTAAATGAGTTTTCCAAATGACATTTTAGCTCAGTATCAGAAATGTCTTTAATCAATTGGAAACTAAAGTCCAGAAATAAAGTAATTCTGTTGAACAAAATGGCACAAGCTTGGACTATGTGCTGTAATGGTTTCACCATCAAAACAGGTTCTGGACTGTCTGAGGTCAATGTAACTGGCCCTCAGTTATGTGAATGTCATGAGTGCTGGTGGGTCAGATAGTTTCCTCCTTTTCAAAAACAAAATAGAACATGTAGAATTTATGAGTCGGTTATATTTTAAAGTTTGTGTACCACTTGGTAAATAGTAAAGGCTATCCATCCTAAGTATATAAAAATATATCTCTGCAAGGCCCATCTTCAGTGAGTTAAGTAAAAGCCTAAATCCAAATTTAAAAAGCCAACTTTAAAGAGTTTATACTTCAGGCTCCCTTTTAAGTTGGTAATCTGAACGCTTCAGGCTGATTATCAAGTCAGCTGAACAAAGGTGGCTTTACATTGTTGTTTGGTCAATTAAACAAGCTGAGTCATGTACATATTCTTACTTAGTGAAGTCAGTCTTATGAAGATGGCTAGCCCACAGCTTGAAGTTGCTGAGTGATAGATGGCTGTTGGTCTGTTTGTATTAGTGGAGATAATCAGGGCATCTCTGCTAAGGCTAAAACACACTCAACTTGGCAAATCATCAATCGAGACTGCCTGGGGATGCAGTTGGCATTTCATGCTGGCTTAGGTGGAGATTCAGAGAAAGCTCCAGGGAAGTGAAAGAGTGGGTGTGTATAAAGCAATGAGATGGGGGAAGCACCTATCTAGGAAGATCTAGGTAGTAAGTAAAACTGCCCTCAGCCAGCTCTGTAATGACAGCCTACTTCATTGCTTTTTGTTTCTTTTTCACACCCATATCTGTAGAGTAGGAAAATATATGTACTTACATTGAGGAAGAGACCTGGTCAGTCATCCTCATCAAGTTAGGCCATGGAACCCAATATAGGGGCTACCCATACATGCTTCGGCATTGACGGCATAAGTTTCAAATTTGTGTACGTACATTAGGGGTGTTAAAAGGTCATATCATAGAAATTATCTTTAAAAAACCTAAGCCACAAGTAGCATTTTGAATGAGCAGGAACACTGTAAAGTAACAGTTTGCATCCCATGGTCCTAATTTTAGTACTCTCTCAATCTCAAACATAAGGCTTAGGTGTGATTTAGTGGCTCTGAGAAATAAATACATTAGAGGCCTTGGGGTATGGGATACAGCTCAGTGCCGAACACTTGCCTAACTTACTTGAAGCCCTGTGTTTTACCTCCAGCATTGCAAAAGAACACCTAGAAACCTGTATGTGTTCCATGGCTTCTTTCTAACATGCAAACCTCTATTAAAGTTGCTTTTGACCTTAGGTTTTTAAGTCAAAGAGGGTTGATTTTGAAAAATCCTCTCTTACCATCTAAATTACCAGTGTGATGACTAGACTGGTTTTTGTGGTATAATAGAAGACAAAGACATCCTAATTCAATAACCAGTAATGAATTAAGAGTAGCCAGTCAAACTTTATACTTTTATTGGCATTGCCTATGAAAAGCATGGCAGGATTGTCCAATTTAAGCTTACAAGTAGAAATCATAAAAATGACCTCATCGGGCAAGAAACTTATATAATAGCACGGGGGCTGGAGAGATAGCTCAGTGGTTAAGAACATAGTCTGCTCTTCCAAAGGTCCTGAGTTCAATTCCCGGCAACCACATGGCTCACAACCATCTGTAATGAGGTCTGGTACCCTCAACTGGCCTGCAGACATACACATAGACAGAATATTGTATGCATAATAAATAAATAAATATTTTTTAAAAAAAACAAGCATTCAAAAAAAAACCAATTGCACGCCACTGCCTTCCCCCTCCCCTCCTGGCCAGGTATGAATTATGAAACTATTCCCAAAGACCCACCAAATATGGTTGACACATGGGTATGTGGCAGGAAAGATGTCATAATCACAGAGCAAGACAGTTCTGATCTGTTTGGTCCTGTATGAATTCTATTCTGTATGAATTCTGTTTGGTACTGTATGAATTCTATTCCCCAAGAGCTACCAAATATGGTTGCTATAGTCTTACACGTGGATACATGGCAAGAAGGCTGAAATGGGGATTGGGATTAAACTGGGACCTTCCAGGTCTTGAAGAGAACCCTTGACCAAGGTGGCTCTGCTGAACTGTCCATCACTGGGAGTTGTTGATCCTGATGATTCTAAACTGCTTCCCCAAGCTGTCCTTTTCTTAAACATTTGGTTTAGCAGGTAAGAAAAGTGACAAACCCTGTCTCGAGCATTACACAGAAGTTCAACGCAACTTCTGCTTTTTTTCCTGTTATTCAGAAAAACCCCTTGGCCACTTCTGCGCGAGCTGCACATTTTTTTTTTTTTAGGTGCTTTGAAGGCAAAAGCCCAAGTATGAATAGTACATGTTTGGAGTACCTCTACGATACCTCTGTCACCATATCACCATGAATATTAAGACTGTAGTGAAGTTAGTGTCACTAGTTCTAAAAAGAGTGGACCAATAGAATTCCTTCCTTTGCAATTTTCTGTAACTCTTTAGTTTGGAACAAGAAAAGTAAAAACACTTGTGGTTGCCAGGCGGTTTTCATCCCAGCACTCGGGCGGCAGAGGCAGGCAGATCTCTGTGAGTTCGAGGCCAGCCTGACATACAAGAGCTAGTTCCAGAACAGGCCCCAAAGCTACAGAAAAACCCGTCTCTAAATAAATAAAAGAACACATGATTTTACTCTGTTTCATTTGCTAAGGTTAAAATTCTCATAACCATATAAATATTGTAATCTCCATTTTACACATGCAAATTGGGTAACAAAAATTGTAAATAATTCAAACTACAAAAGTAGTAAATGAGGAGCATAAGAAGGTGATTTAGTGGCCTCAGAGCATTGAGAAGTGGTCCTGAGACTCATGAAGGAATCAGTGGAACAGACCTGTACATTCTTAGCATCTACAACTCTGGTAGCTGCCTCAACACAACACTGTCAGAGCCTTCGGGAGAAGAGGCAGAATTGAGAGGACACAAGTTGTGGTGATACTTGATTTCTCAACCTGAAACACACCCCCTAGATTTTGATATTTTTCTTCACACAGCATTCCTTTTAAAGAGTTTCTGAGATTCGATGTTGCTTTTGTCCTCTGCAAGCACAGTGGGTTAACTCCATTTAGCTCAACAATTATGGGGCTGCCTAAAGCATGTAACAGATTGAGGACAGAAGATGTCCTCATTGTCACAGTCATACTAAGTGTTTGAAGTAAAAACTACATTGAACTTGAGAAGTGTGTAAAGATGGGAAACAGAAGTACATACTTAGATATGTGAGACAATACTGAAAAGGCGCAGAGCTTTTCATACTTCTACAGACGGCCAGCTGGTGGTGGATCACGCCTTTAATCCCAGCACTCGGGAGGCAGAGACAAATGGATTTCTTTGAGTTTGAGGCCACTTTGGTCTACAGAGCGAGTTCGAGGACAGCCATGGTTGTTTGCAGAGACAATCAAAACCTATTGCCAAAACCCCAAACAACAAAACAAAAACTTCTACAGAAGTCTCTAAGAAGACCTAAAGACCAAGTAGAAAGTGGATTGATTTAGTGGGCTGGGCTGGGCTGAGCTGGGCTTGGCATGATGATGCACACTTAATCCCAGGACCTAGGCAAGCAGAGCTTTTAAGTTCAAGGCAAACTGGCCTTCATGGAGAGTTGTAGGCCAACCAGGGCTACATAGTAAGATCCTGTCTCAAATTTTTTCTTTTAATTTGTCAGAAGGAAGTGCTAATAAAGGCTTGAAAGCAAAATGGTGATGAATGAGGTAACCCACAAAGAGATGAAAACAGGATTCTATTGGACATTTTCCAGCGATAGGGAATGGAATGTGCTAACGATTAGAACATTGCTCGTGTGGTTTGAACCTACGACATCAGGATGATAGAAATACAGACTTGATGATTATTCAGCAGGTGAAAAGCCTCTGGCCACCATGTCTGGAGATCTAAATTCAATCCTTGGGACTCCCATGGGAGGAATAAACTGATGCTTGGAAGTTGTTCTGTCGTGTCCCCCACCACCACCACCACGGCATTCTCATGCCTGCACTTAGAAGTAAATAAAAATGATAACCTGAATTTAAGCAGGTACAGCTCGTAGTCCTTTAGGCTTACTATCCCATTAACCACTGCTGTGTTCTCAGCCCCTATGGATTCCAGTGACTGAGAATACTTTTAGAAAATGCATCAAGCTGGGAATAGTGCTACACACCTGTAGTCCCAGCAGGAGGTGGAGGCAGGAAGATTGCTGTAAGTTAAAGGCCAACCTGGGCTATGTCGTGAATTTCCCTACTGTAAAAAGCTAAAAGCAAAAATGTAAAGCACAGACTTTGTATTTCTTGTCATAATTTCCATTATATAGAAACAACTAATGCCCTGTGGATACTGATGAACAACTATATGAGCTGTGCCCCTGCCACTTATCAGAAACATAAACTCCAGTATTTGCATCACCAGTGTGGTATAGTCTAAAATTGTCCCTAAGGAAAAACTGTGACTTCCCAAGTTTTAAACAAGTGATGATCTTGAAACTCAAACCACAAAAGTCCACTTACTGTAGTGCAACCAGTTATACCCCAAATTAGAGGCTTAAAGCAACAAACACCCCGGACACTGGGTCAGAAACCCTGGAGTGTCTTTTCTGGGTGGTGAGGTTGAGGTTTTCATAAAGTTAGCCAGGGCTTGTAGTGTGTTCTTTTAAAATCCATTTACTTTCCACTTGCTTGTGTAGGCATCTCCAGGCCCCAGTTTTTCTTTCTGCAGGCTAAATGGCTTAGTGACAGGGCAGCTGATCTCTCCCAAGGAGCGGACTGAAAGCAGCTAACGAGGAAGCTTCATTTTTAACACCTGAAGTTGAGAATGCCGTGGCATCTAGCCCTGGGAATGCCCTACCATCACATATTCGACCCATCACTGGCCATGGGGCCCTGTCCAGTATGAAAGGAGATGACAGAGATGTGAGCAGACCAGCAAGTAGAGAAGAGTGAACCCATCTTGGTCCCTGGCTATGATAGTGGACAGGGAGCATTGCATGTGGAGAGCAGAGAACTAACAAAGACATGCAGGCCACATATCCCTCTTCAAATGGGCTATTGGTGGAAGCAGGAGTGGATTTTCACCTTAGCTGGGTGCGGATGATGAAGTGTGGGAACATCTATTTAGTCAAGGCTGCCTCTGCATTCTAAACACTGCAGAGCTGTTCCAGCTTTCCTGTATTCATGACTGTATCTGAAAATGGGAAAGCTTGTTTACTTGGACGATCATTCTTCTAAAGAGGCCATATCTGCTGGACATTCTGATCTTGTATCAAAGCTTGACATGAAAAAAATCCAGAGCCAAAGAATTAATAAATGAGTATAGCCAAGTATGGAGAACTCTTCTGTGGCTGCTGACATTAGGCCTACAGATGGTGAAAAAAGCATCTGTTCTTAGGTACCATTTCCCTTTGAAATAACGCTGCACCTTTTGGCCTTAGTTGATAGCTATTTCTTAATCATCTTGGTCTATCTCTACCCTGTGCAGTCTGCCACACTAAACTAGGCATATCATCAACTGCATATCACATCATTAACCGTTTATGACAGTTATGTGGAGTCGTTCATCTCCATTGGATTTCAGCAGGCATAGATATCTCTAGTTACATATGAAGAAAACTTAAATTGTTTTACACTATCAATGAATTCAAGGGAAACTGACTACTCCAGAGATTTAAATGGGCAGAAATCAGCTACACAATCTTCTTCTAATTAGTGGGACAAAGTGACAAGTGAATTCTTATTTTTTTCCTTTGTGAATTAAAAGTATGCGCGAAGAGACAGCGACAATTGTTCTAGTTTAGATCAAAGGCCTCTCCATGTTCTAGCGGGCCAAGTCTACTCCAGTTAGAACAAAAGCCTTGAGTAGAAAGTACAAGGTATTGATTTTCATTTCTTCTTTTTTACAGGCCATTTTCTTGTTTTTGCTTCGAATAAACCTTTCCGTGATTAACCAGTTTTGAGTAAAATATCGTTCATGTTAGGTTGCTAAGTAGAGATGTCAATTTTCTGTTCATTGCATAAAAATCAGACATAAACAGCCACCCCTCCCCCCTCCCAGGCCTAAACTTATGCAATTACATATTTTACTTACTTTAGATTTTTCTTTAATACAATATTCCTTTTGGGGTTGCTATATCAAGCAAACTGGGTGGCTTATAGCCAGTCTTTCTTACAGTCCAGGAAGTCTGTGGCGCCGTAAGAAATGCTACGATTAAGAAAGCAGCAAATTTGGTGTCTGATGTGAGCCCACTCTTCACAGACAATGCCTTCTCGCTGTGCCCTCATGCCGTGGAGAACTGACAAGCCTTCTGGGTTCTCTGTTTATCACGGCACTAATCCCAGTCATGAGGCAGAGCCTCCCAAAACTGCTAACACCGAACACTATTGGCACCTATGATTTCTGAAGCAGCACAAGCAGAAATAGCAGTTGGACAGTGAACTTTGTTGGTCCATGTGGTATAACATGGATAGTCCATCGGTACCATGTTGTAGAGCCCATGACCTATTTTACACCCTGAAAAAAGGTAAATAAGGTCTGCCCAAGCACACAACTGCCAAGGACTGGAGGTGGGATTCAAACCTAGGTCCCTGGCTTCACAATCTGAGTGTTTACTATGTCATGTTGCCCTTCAGTGTTCATCACTCTAAATGTGTGCTGCCATCAATTCTTTGCAGTCAAGTGTAGCATGGGCAGAGTTGGCGTGTTCTGGAAATCCTGTAGTCAAGTGTATCGCCATCATTCCCTACCAGTTTTATTTTTGTAAATCACAGTTTCTCCTGTTTCCCCCATTACTCCTTTTTTTTTTTCTTTACTAAGTGATCACTTTTCTTTTTCTGTTCTCTGTTGTCCTAAGAATGACAGCCTAGGTCCTGCACCTGGTGGACTGCACTGGCTCTCACATGTTGGCCTATCTCCGAATCACCTGCATAGCACAATGAAACCCAGATTGCTTTGCTACTTCTTAAACTTGAGACTTGCTGGACTTAGTGAGGCCCGAGAGTCAACTCTTGGGGACTGTTCTTTGAAAAGCGCTGGTGTAGCAGTTAGCAGAAATGCGTCCAGGACTCCTCACCACCAGTTTCCCACGCAAGTTTAACCTCTCTTTCCTGTCTCCTCCAAAATAAACATGATCATGAGATCTAGCTCATAGGCTGTTTTAATTAAATGACGCACTATACACAACGAAGCCAACCCACAAGATCAAACTCATATAATAATCATTAAGATGGGCTGCCTGTCCTCGCCAAACATACCTGAAGCCTATTTAATTAAATAGCTCCTCACAATAGAAAGCTATTCTTCATTCTCCACACTTCTCATTAGATGGAGCTATGTTTGTGTCACGATCCTGGCTTCTCGTGGTGGTTCTCCTAGGGGAGCTTCTCCAGGGTGAAATGGACGGACACTCAAGGGACAGACCTTTGGCCTGTATTGGCTAAGATACGCCTCTCTTGAGCATTTAAATTTATTTTTTTTAGGCATATGTGTGTATATTTACGCGTATGTGCATCCATGTGGGGGCCAGAGGACAGTCTTGTGTGTCCTCTGAACAGAAATACTACTTCAGACATCACCCAGGCTGAAAAGAATGTCCAGACATTGAGGGAATGGGTCCGTTAGAAACTCTTATTCATAAAGCTTTTTGGCCTCAGCTACACCTTAGGTTTTGATTTCGCTTGTCTGCAACAGGTTCTCACTGTGGAGCTCAAGGTGGCCTCTAACTCTAAGCAATCCTCCTGCCTCGGCCTCCTCACCACTGACTTTATAGATGTTTCCTTCTGCCTTTTTTCTGCCATGTTAGTGTTTCATTTATCTCAGCAGCTCACATTTTGTTTCCTTCCCAAAACTTGGGAACAGACACATTTTTTTTTTTTTTTTGCTTCTTGCACTGTCAGGGATGGTCAAAATTCAGTTAGACTCTTTTCACTTCAAGTCTCTTCTTGTCATATTAGTGAGTGTATTAAGTCCATTCTAGGGGAGTGTCTTTGATTTGGAACTTTGGGAAAACAAATCTAACAGTTCTGGTTAAGTCAAGTGCACAGGAGACAATATAGTCTGTGACAGAAAAATACCTGCAAAATATGGAGGTGTGAGGTAGACAGTGCTCCCAACTTGCCTCCCTTATTTAGGAGAAAAAAATGGTCTGAAAGCAGTGGTTTTTAACCTGTGGGTCGTCGTCCCTTGAGGGTCAAATAGACTTTCACAGGGGTCGCCTAAGACTACTAGAAATATCAAGATATTGACATTCTGATTCTTAACTAGCAAAATTGCAGTTATAAAGTAGCAATATAAGTAATTCTATGTTTGGGAGTCACCACAACATGAGGAGCTGTATTAGAAGGTTGCAGCATTAGGAAGGGTGAGACCCCCTGGATTAGAGGGTTTGACCTGATAAAGCAATGCCATTCATAGGAGGCAAGAAACAAAACAGAACAAGAACGTACTTTCCTCGGCTGAAAGTTGAAAACTGACTTGAAATCAAAGATTTGCTGTCTGGGGAAGGAAGGCCTGTGTTGGGACGAGAGAGACAAGCAGATCACTGGGGCTTGTTGGTCAGTCAGCCCTGCCTGCATGGTAAGTTCTGGATTGGTGAAAGGCCTCAACTAAGCGGGAAAACAAAAGGCCCTAGAGATGCTCCAGCGGGTAAAGGCACATGGGTACCAGAGCCTGATCAAAGAGTTCCATCCGGGAACCCACACGGTGAAAAGACAGACGTGACTTCCACGAGCCCTCTCCCCTCGACGTGTGCACTGTGGCAGTACATGAATGACTAAAATAAAAACTTGGAAAACAGTGGACAGCATGTGTACATACCAATCACAAGGAACGGCGGGGGCAGAATGGTTCAGTAAGATGGTTCAGTTGGTAAAAGTGAGTGCCAAGGAAGCCTGACGGTCTACGTTCGGTTCTGAGACCCCACATGAAGAACCTAATGCAGGGTGTGCATCTGCAATCCCAACATTCCTATGGCAAGATGTAGAGATAGGAGAAAAGCCTGGAAGCGCCTCTCAGGAAAGCTAGCCTGGAGTCCACAGCGCATCTCCCATAAGAGACACCCTGCCTTAAGGCGGTGGGGAGAGCTGATGTGGAAAGCTGGCTTTAGACCGCACATGTGCAGTATGGAATGTGCACACACACACACATAAAAAAAAAAACTTAAAGGCTAAGTTCACAACCAAAAATATAAGAGTTCGGTTCCCAGCACCCACCGCTGTCCCTCCAGGTACCAAATAAAAGAAAAAGAAAACCTTAAAAATTGGAAGAAGAGGGCAGAAACTGGCAAGAGACGAGGACTTTAAGCAGCTGCAGAGGAAATATTTTGCAGCCTCTTGGCTTTTATTGCTGCTATTTCTGCTTTTTGAGCCATAACTCGGGTTTCTTGACTTTCATCTGCCCCTTTCACTCCCGGAGAAAGACAGCAACATAGAGAACAAAGACTTTAACTCTGCAGCTTCCTGCAGTAAGAGACACATTATTTCAGTCAGGAGTCTGAGGGGAAAGATCAGAGTTTGTCAAAGACTGGGAGATTACAGGACAGATCTTGAACTCTATAACAGGTCCCGGACACCTTGAATTAAGTTTATCCTTCTCCACACTGAGTAGACTGACCTTTCACTGCTTGTCACCCAGAACTGTCCCCTCCATTTACAGGACATGGGTTTTGTGATTGGAAGTTCCTTATCTGGGGTATTCACTGATGGATTCTTTGCTTGTTTTTTGAGACAGGGTTTCTCTGTGTAGCTTTGGAGCCTGTCCTGGAGCTCACTCTGTAGACCAGGCTGGCCTCGAACTCGCAGAGATCTGCCTGCCTCTGCCTCCCAAATACTGGGATTAAAGGTGTGAGCCACCACTGCTTGACTGGTTTCTTGTTCTCTAAATAAATAAGCTGGTTTCCTCTAAATGCTGGTCCTCTGCAAGAGAAGCAAGTGTCGTGTGTCTGTTCTCCCCACCCCCCTCTTGTACCGCCTGTGCTCTTCTCCTCCCCACCGAATCCCCCACCCACATGACCCCTCTCTAGTTTCCTGACTTCTGCGAGTACTCTAAATACTCACATCCAAGGTTTGAAATCTGGCATCCACACACAAGAGAAGGCATGCAGTGTTTGTCTTTCCGGGTCTCGGTTACCTCACTCAGAACGACTGTGTCCAGCTCCATTTAGTACCTAACAAGTTTATGATTTCTTCAGCCGGACGGCATTTTACGATGGACATGTTTCACATTGTTTTAAGTCTACTCAGCTGTTAATGGATATCCAGGCTGTTGTGTTTTCTTGCTGTTGTGAATAAGCCAGCAGTGGAGGTAAACGAGCAAGTGGTGTCGTGTGGTAGGATATTGAGTCCCTCGGGAATGCGCTCCTGGTGGTCTAGCTAGGTTTATAATAGATCTGTTCCTAGCTTACAGAGGAACTTCCACGTGACTTCCACGGTGGCTGTACTGTCTGTTGCACCTCCCCCAGCAGTGAAGACGCAAAGTAGTTTCCTTTCCCTATATCCATACCAGCAATTATTGCCATTTTTTTTAAAATCTTCTGACCAGGGAAGATGAAAACTCAAAGTAGTTTTCATTTCATTTTAAATCCATTTTCTTTCTTCTTTTAAAAACTCTCTTAGGTAGACTGTTTCAGTGGGTGAACCCATCATGGTCTTGACCTCTTTGTTCACATTCTCACTCCTCCCACTCTTCAACTGGACCTTGGGAGCTCAGTCCAGTGCTCTGATGTGGGTCTCTGCCTCTGTTTCCATCAGTTGTGGGACGAAGGTTCTATGGTGATATTTAAGATAATCATCAGTCTGAATACAGTGCCAGTCAAGATCGGGCCCCCTCTCCTCTATTGCTTGGAGTTTTAGCTTACCAACTTCAGCTGGACTGGGAAGGAACAAGCATAGGACCAAATTAGTCCCTCTGAATGTGGCTGACAGTTGTATGGCTGGGGCAGACGGAGGGGCCACTTGATGGAGGAAGGTCATTGGCTAATAAAGGCACTGCCCTGGCCCATTTTATTGGTTAGAGGATAGGTGGGAGGAGAAAACAGGACAGAACGCTGGGAGGAAGAGGAAGTGAGGTCAGAGACTCCACAGCTCTCTCGGGAGCAGACGCCTCAGAGAGAGACGCCATGCCCTGCTCCCTGGCAGACACACGCGATGAAGCTCCGACCCAGGATGGACATAGGCTAGAATCTTCCTGGTAAGCGCACCTTGGGGTGCCACACACAGATGATTAGAAATGGGTTGATCGGGATGTGAGAATTAGCCTGTAAGTGCTAGAGCTAAAGGGCCAAGCAGTGCTTAAAAGAATACAGTGTCTGTGTAATTATTTTGGGGCATAAGCTAGCCGGGCAGGCGGCTGCGGTGCTGGGGACGCAGCCCTGCCGCCCTTATTACTTCAGCCACTGGCACGGGGAACCAGGATTTATCCTGACTGCTTGTACTGGCTTTTTGGAACCTATTCTCTTTAGATGGATACCTTGCTCAGCCTAGATATAGTAGGGAGGGCCTTGAACCTCCCGCAAGGCAATGTGCCTTACTCTCTCTGAGGATTAGATGGGGGTGGGGTGGGAGGGTGTGTGGAGGGAATAGGAGGAGGGGAGGGAGTGGGAACTTGGATTGGTATTTTTAAAAAAATCTAATAAATTAAAAAAACTCTTAAATATTGGGTTATTTCTGATTATCTTAAATATCACCATAGAACATTCATCCAACAACAGATGGGAACAGAGGCAATGACCCACATCTGAGCACTGGACTGAACTCACAAGATCCAGTTGAAGAGTGGAGGGAGTGAGAGTGTGAGCAAGGAGTTCAAGATCATGAAGGGGTCATCCACTGAGACAGTTTCCTTGAGCTAATATTAGCTCACCAACTCCAACTGGACTGGGAGTGAACGAGCATGGGAACAACCAAGCCCCTCTGAAGGGGGCTGACAGCTGGGGCAGACTGAGGGGCCACTTGATAGTGACACTGGGATGCGTCTCTACTTGCATATACCGGCTTCATGGGATCCTATTCTCTTTGGATGTAAACCTTGTTCAACCTAGACGAAGTAGGGAGGGCCTTGGACTTTCCACAGGGCGGGGTGCTTGGCACTGCCTTAGGGTTGGAGGGGTCATGGAGGGTCTGTGGAGGGAGAGGGAGGGGCCTCAAACTCACATCGATCCACCTGCCTCTGCCTCCTGAGTGCTGGGATTAAAAGTGTGCAAAAACACCACCTGGCACTGTAAATTTTCTTCAAGACCATTTTCATTATGGCCCCGTAGGTTTTGGTAGCTGTGTTTGAAGTTCATTTTCATTTAATTCTAGAAACTTCTGTTTCTGTTTCTGCAATAGGACTTATGGTCTTAACTGGTGTTAGCTTGTTGGTAGAGTTTTTCTTTCTTTCTTTTGTACTTTTTATTTTTAAAATTCAAGTCCTTGGTTTTCTCTCTATGGTGGAACTTGAAATGAAGTGGAGGACTAAGTCATAGTAGCCTTGAGATGTCATTTCCATCTGTGGGGCTGGTAGTTCAGTATGGGGCTCTAGCTCAGGTCTTCTGAGGGTCGGGTGCCGTCCTGTGTTAGCTTGGGTCTCCTCCTGGATCTACACCTTTCGCTGTGGAACTCTGCACACAGCTGTGGGCTTTTCCCAGCATCAGATCCCATCCCTGCCCTGGGTTCAAAGCTTCTGCTGAAGCCACTACATGATGTGGGACTTCAATAGTCCTTACCCGGGCTCAGGATTGGTTCCTAACCTGGGTTTGCTTCTTCCACTAAAGCTTCTGCAAGGCGTGGAACTACCCCTGTACTCCTGGAGTCAAGTCTGGTCCTCATCCTAGGTCTGCTGCTTCTGCTGAAGTTACCCTGGGAGGTGAAACTTGCCAATCTCCGATAGGCTTTTCCCCAATTCGGAACTGGTCCACACCCCAGGTCCTATAGAGTATTTTTTTTTTCTCTCCCCTAACTGCTGAGCCATCTCTCCAGTCCCTGAAGGCACTTTGTAAACCATCAATTTAAATCACTTACTTTAGGCAAGGTTGTTAGTTTTTAAAATTCATTTTCACTACTCAGCCTTGAACCCTTTGTTGTGTATTCCCTGCTGATCTGTCCATCGGTGGAGATGGATTCCAGTTCTTTCTACACTGCACTATAGTGGAGAACATTTATCAGACTTGAGAGCAGTATTCTGGGTGAGGTATAACTAGCATTTTGATATGAAAGTAATGACGTATGAGGACTTATTTTTAATAAGGATAGATACAAGTGTTTTTTCTTTAAAAAAATTACATTGTTGACTGTGCTTCCTTGATCAGGAGAAACAGGTATGCTGGTAGAACCTATTGCTAACTTAGATTGTCCAAAAATAAGTGTGCTGAGAAGAAAGGTTAGGGCCCATTCTGAGTCTGTTACCTAGGCTAAAAGGAATGGGATTAAGAGGAACAGGCCCCTGTTTTACCATACCCAAAGATTGACTGAGTATGGGCTGCTCGCAGGATCCCACTAAGTAGGCATACCTGTTAACTAGGTTTGGGATGCAGTGTATGGTTAAGTCTGATGGCTGGGTGGAAAACAGTGTCAGTTAACTTGGACATGCGCAGTAAGCACTGACTGCTTTTTACCAATAATGTTGGTCCTCCATTGTATACAGTCCAGGGAGGCATAGTCAGATCCCCATAGAAGCTGCAAGTCTGACACAGAAAATTAACTTCAATTTCTTATGTTTTGGGCAAAGGGAACTGAACAGAAACAGTACATTTTATTGAGTTCTGGGGGCACACGTTCTTGACATGGTCATGAAATGTGTTTACATTAAATTTATAAGTTAATTTTTTCAAAATGTTTATTTAACTTTTTATTTTATGTGCATTGGTGTGAAGGTGTCAGATCCCCTGCAACTAGATCTTTAGACAATTGTGAGCTGCCATGTGAGTGCTGGGAATTGAACCCTGGTTCTCTGGAAGAGCAGTCAGTGCTCTTAATCACTGAGCCATGTCTCTAGCCCCCAGAAAGCATAAATATTTTTTTCTGTTTTTTTTTTTTTTTGTTGTTGTTGTTTTTTGAGAGAGGGTTTCTCTGTGGCTTTGGAGCCTGTCCTAGAACTAGCTCTTGTAGGCCAGGCTGGCCTCAAACTCACAAAGTTCCACCTGCCTCTGCCTCCCAAGTGTTGGGATTAAAGGCATGTGTCACCACCATCTGGCTAATAAGTTAATTTTATAGAACACTCAAGTCCATCCTCAATAATTTAAGATTGGTTTGTTTTCACCCTTTTTTTAAATTGGATATACAATTTTTTTCTTATATTATTAAGAAATCTGGAACTAGTGTAGGCTGTAAAACCCAAATCATCATTGAGGACAATAAACTACACCAAAGCCATGACCTATCAGCTACAGGGAAGATAATTTAGAAGCTAAAAAAAAAAAAACTTTTGATTTATTCTCAAGAAAGATTTATTTAAGATGAGTCCAATAGATCTAAAGAATTAGAGCACAAATATATAGAAAATATACACTAAAATGGAAAACATTAGGAGATCTTGGATGTGTCTGTACTATCAATCAACAGACTTGAAAATAGATTTGTTTTGCAAGTTGCAAATTTTATTAAAAATTTATTTTTTGCCCAGTAGAAAAGCAAATTTTGAGTCTATTTACAGGCAATATGTATTTACACATATTATATACAATTAATGCCTTTAAAGGAAATGGGTGGAGAAACAATATATTTGGAAGAATATGTCACTGTACATGGTTTATTATCATGTTCTTCAATGTCACTGCATCTTTACTGTAGTAATAAATACAATTCTATATGTACACATTTTATAAAACATCTCATAAATGTATTTTTTTAAAAAAAATTCCACATTAAAACATCTGATCAAAATAAAACATGCTTATATAAAAATAAATCTACCTAACAGCCTTTTGGTTTGGGTGCAATGAAGCTAAATGTAGGATCACAGAAGTTAAGAATAAACCCTTTCACTTTTCAAATTTAATAATTTGGATCAAAACATCTAACACTCATGTTAATATGGAAGAAACAGAGGAGTCATGTTCTTTGTATCCGTTGGTTGATCAAAAAAGGACAGATAAAACCAAACTAAGTAGAAAGAGAAATACTCTGCCCAGTTTCTTTTGAGTCCCAAGTGTCAGGAGGCACTGTTGCCCGAGCTACTACTCAGCGGCCTAATGGACATATGTCCTGCACAACCATCTGAGACAATGATAAAACATCTTCCCCAAAGCATGCTCCCACTCAGAAACAAATACAAAGCCCACAATCGCTTACTAGGTAGGCCCACTGTGGGCAATGAACTTTCTGAGCTTTGGCTGCTAGAGATTTAAAAATGAATCAGATTAGTCAAATTTCTACCGATACATAACTGCTTTAGGAAAAATTTAATTTTCCTTTCAAAAAACTTGTCACCAGTTTTCTTTTATCAGGGGAAGATGCACTGAGTGCTTACTTATAAAACCCAGTATCTTAAATTGATGTATGAATGAATTAAAAATGTCTCATATTATTTATCCAGGAGACTGGTGTCTAGGAAGGACCTATTCTGACCAAAGGACAAAAACATCTTCATGTGGTCATTAAAATGAAACCCTGTGGGCAATGTAGCCTTTTTTTTTTTTAAATCCATATATTGCCTTTATCATGTTAACCCTCTTCTAAGGAATTTGTCAATTTAAACATACCCATCACATCACTCCGCGAATCCCCCCACTACCAGTGGTTTGTGCTGGTGAGTTGTGAAGAGAATGCAATGGCAATTAGAGACTTTGTTTCTTTGAAGAGCATTTAGTCTGCTTTTCAGATCTAGGCTCATCTAAGTAACATGATGAATAGCTGAACAAATTATAGAAGCAGTGTTTAGACTTATACCTCACCCTCCAGTATCAGTCAGGTACTCTTCCATACTAATTTATAGACGTCTACTTGTGTTGTAAGCCGGGTTTCAGCTCAGCTCTCCTTAGCTAGTGTTCTGATATAAATCTTCTTGCAGGTTTGCCACTTTGGGAAACAATCCTCTCGCATATTACCTAGAGGCATGGGACAAAGGCTACTGAAGAAAGGTGGCAGCTTTCCGTCATTGGGTAAGCTGGCGACGACCCCGAATCGGAAGGCAAGTCATAGGCTATGCTGGCATGCGTAAAGGCTACCAAGGCTTGGGTTGAGTCACAGGACCGTTTTTCAACATCGTCGGAGTTAATGGACAGCAGGCTTGGGTGCTTTGATCTCGTCCAGAAATGGGTTTGCTTTCCTAGGCTGCCCATATCCTCCTTAAAATGGGGGTTGAAGACAATGTAGAGAAGGGGATTGAGACAGGCAGGAAGTGGGACGATCACTAGAAGGATAAACTTAATTACCTCCGGACTGATAAATGTGAGGTTTAGCAAAGAGGAGAAGGATAAGAAAGCCACGGGGCAGTAAAGGACACAGTCGGTGAAGAGCAGCAAGGCAATGTGTTTCACCATAGAACAGTCCCAGAGATTCTCCAGGTCTCCTTTCTCCAAATTGCAGTAGAGCTTGGTATAGGCAATGGTCATTATGAGGAAACAGAGGGAGTTGAGCAAGACGAGAGCCACCATGTAGCCCGTGGTGCTGGGCTCCCCGAACGGCAAGGGCAGGCAGAGCGGCGAGGCATTGTACTTACTGCCACCCAGCAAGGGGACGGTGGCGATGGTCAGGGCCAACAGGACACACAGTAGAATGATCACCTTTAGGCTAGACAGGGGTGTTTTCATTTCAAACTTTGAAGAACATTTGACAGAAAAACCGCGTTCCAGGGCTGCCAGAGTGAGCAGGAAAACGGACGATTCTGAAGCAAAAATGGACAAGAAGCCAACGATTTGGCAACCGATTCCATCTTCCCACCACGCGCCGTGTTGGGCAAAACTACCAAAAGTGAACGTGTCCACAACAGCCAGGATAGCACTGGAGACCCCCATAAGCATGTTCACCACCGCAATCACCCCGATTAAAAGTTTTATGGGGGAGATGTACAGAGTGGTTCTGAACACTGCTGACGTCACCAAGGCGTTGCAGGAAAGCGCCAGCACCGCGATGGTCCACACTCCGATTCTGATCAGCCAGCTTCCAAACAGATGGTCACAGGGCTTGAAGGGACCTGAGTGTGGGAGGAAGAGAGAGACTGTATCAGACTGGGCCGACAGATGGAGCAAACCTGCCAAGAAACGGAGGTCAGTAACAGCCACTGTAACTATGGTGCCCTCATGGCTTGCTCCTGTTTCTCAAACTAGTGTGAGGAACGCCTTAGAGTTTCCATAGCACTGACCCAATGATGCCCGGGGTTTTTGTGTTCCCAGAGGAGATATAGAAAAATAAAAATGGAAAAATTAGTCTTAAGGCATGGCAGTGTGGACAATGTGAAAAGCCAGACCACCTGGATGTCTCACTAAGACCTTCAGAGAGTTTCTAGGGCTCCAGAGTCCAAGAAAGAGACTGCTAGGGAAATAGTTCATGTGAGACACAGTGTGGGTAGGAATGCTTGTTGATTGGAAAGAAAACATCATTCATTGCCTTTCCCCCACTAAATTATCCCTCTTTTTTTTTTTTATAAAAAAAGGAATAGGATAATTTAATGAATTCAATATTTTTAAAACTCATATTATTTGTTATCATTTTTTTGTTTTTTTTGTTTGGTTTTGGTTTTTTGATACAGGGTTTCTCTGCAGCTTTGGAGCCTGTCCTGGAACTAGCTCTTGTAGACCAGGTTGGCCTCAAACTCACAGAGATCCACCTGCCTATGCCTCCTGAGTGCTGGGATTAAAGGTGTGTGCCACCACCGCCCGGCTTTTATCATATTTTTTTTTAAAGCCATGGTCTCTTGACATAGCCCTGGATGCCCTGGAACTGTGTTGACTAGGCTGATCTTAAGCTCAATGTTTCCCACCTGTCTCTGCCTCCCAAGTGTACTACCGGTTAGGGACTAAAGGTGTGTGCCACAATACCCGGCAAGGCCAGAGGCTTGAACATGTTAAATAAACCCTTTCTTGTTGGGCTAAATTCCCAGACCCATGATTATTTAGAGAAAAGATCTAAATTATTAAAAAAAACAATTTATAGATTATACAAAGCAAGACAATGGGGTACTATTCCATGCTAAACAGCCATATTGCCTTCTGAATCATATATGCTTCTGAGTATGCACCAACGCTTTAGTTTGTATTAACCTGAATCACGTTCCCCACAAAGTTCTACTAGTGAATGAAGTTCTGGTTGTCAAGTGATGTGGGAGTCTGCTGTTTTGTGTTGATTTCATTGGTTAAATAAAGAGACTGCCTTGGCCCTTTAAGAGGACAGAAAATTAGGTAGGCGGGGAAAAGCAGAACAGAATGCTCGGAGAAAGAAGCCGAATCAGTGAGTCGCCATGATTCTCCCACTCCAGACAGATGCAGGTTAAGATCTTTCCTGGTAAGCCAGCTGGTGGAGCTACACAGATTATTAGAAATGGGTTAGATCGATATGTAAGAGCTAGCCAATTAGAAGCTGGAACTAATGGGCCAGGCAGTGTTTAAAAGAATACAGTTTCCGTGTAATTATTTCGGGTATAAAGCTAGCCGGGTGGCGGGACGCAGCCCGCCACCTATTACAACAGAGTGGCCCCCATATTACAACAGTCAGGGACAGTGTGACCCCCCAGGTGGCAGAGATTTGGCTTCTGAAGTGTAGCCACAGTTGAGTTGTCAAAAGCCTCAGAGTCCACGTGGTCTTTGATACCAATGCAGTGTCAATGTCTCTCTCACCTGGAGAAGGGGAACACTGCACCGAATGAAGAGCTTTCAGGTCTTCCTCGAAGTCAAGGAGGAAATCATCAAGGTCCCGCTCATCTGCAGGGATGAGAAACCCTGGAGTGGTTAGTTCTCTCATGAGGAGAGACTTGGGTTGTCCTCATGAACTGTCACACAGAGAAATGAGGGCAAGACTTTGCTGGAGGGTCCCTTAGAACGTCCCTGTTGACATTCGACTCAACCTACTCCGGCAGTATTCTCGCACAACTGAGGGTGAGGAGGAACGGTCCCATACTCAGGGGAAAAGACCCAAGCCCTCTGAGTTTGCTGTTGCCTGGAGTCTGTGATGGTCCTAAGTTTCTCAGACCTAAATCCAGGGTAGGGACCACATTTTATCCAGTTTTCTAAGCATTGGGGATGTTGCTCAGAGGTAGAATGTTTGCTTTGCATGCTCAAGGCCCGAGGTTTGCTCTCCAGCACCCCCAGAAACTTCCTTTAAGGTGGACCAGAAGAGAGAGCAGATCTCTAACACTAATAATATAGCTACAGTACAAATGTCCCGGGCTGCTTCCTCTGACCACAAGATGGAGAACCAGTTTTTGTGTTCTTTGGGGGAATTCTATATAACAAGAGACAAAGTAATAACAAGATGCTTGGTTTAGAAAACTATCTTTTAAAAAGGTTTTGTGGTTTAAACGTTTTCCCTAAGATGCACATTTTCTTGGTTTTGTGTGAGAATTGGGCGTGAGTATGTGTGTGTGTGTGTGTGTGTGTGTGTGTGCATGAGTGAGCATGTGATCACTCAAAGGGACACATATGGATGTCGTAGGTCAGTGTTGGGATGCTCAATACCTTTCTTTTGGTACCTTCTGAGACAGGGTCTCTCACTGACCCTGGCGCTCACCCATTCGGCTGGGCTGGCTGATGATTAAGCTCTCGTTGCTTCCTGTACCTCACAGCACTAAGATTACAGGTGCTCGCTGACATGTCCCACTCTTTAAAATGTGGGCGTTGGAGAATCTGAACTCAGATCCTCATGCTTGTGCACCAAACCCTTTACTCACTCAGCAACCTCCCCCCCCCCCCCAGTTCCGGCATCACTATGTTTTCAAACCCTTTGCTGTTATCCAATACACGGCTCACGGCTAAGATTCACTGATCTTGAAAACAAATTCCACGGAGGGCATTAGCACTATTATATAGTCCCGGGCTGATGTAGTGTCTGGAACATAATAGACTCTCTATTTGTAAATGTTTAATTTTTAATGAAGAAGCATAGGCGAGATTAGAGTTGATGGGGCAGGGAGAGCCAAAACTAAAGGAAGAAGAAGAGCAAGATGCATGCTGGGTGATCTAAAGCAAACAAACAAGGCTCTTAGCTCCTCAACTGATAGGAAGGGGCAAGGTTAAGGGAACTTGCAGACAGGTTGGATTACACGTCGGAATCAACAAATCACTAAGGCCCTAAGAATGAGTAGCTATTCTGTTCGACCTTGTGCAAACTCGCAAGGTTGGCAGGGAACTGAGGGGGTGCTGCCCAAGGCGCCGCTTCATCCCCACAGGTGTGGGGGAGAGAGATTGCTTTCTGTTTAAGTAACGTCTTCCTGCGAGGAAAGCCGAAGCTTTACAGACATGATCTCACCTCACCCTCCTGACAGATACCCCTGTGGGGACTAGGAGAACACGAATTAGAATTAGTTGGTGGAGAAGCAGAAATCTTAGGTTCTTCTGTTCGAATATGGAGGAATTAAAAATGTCTATCTATCCACCCCATCCCACCCCACCCCCTTCTCCCTCCAGGTTAGGAAAATAAGTGTGTGTTTTTTTTCTCTTTTAGAGAAAGAAGTGCAGAAGGATATTTGAAAAAGGATAGGATCCTCTAAAAAAAACAAGTGTGGAAATACTGATATAGTAATCACCTCTGAGGACTGTGTATGTTAAGGGAGGTCTACTTATAATAAAAAGGCCAGGAATTCGTCCACAGAATAGATGGCAATTCTTTCTGTCTTTTTGAGTCTTTACAAATAGCACCAACTCTGCATTTGCTGGGTGCTCACACGCGGACTCCTGAACTTTCGATGGTCTGTTTAATAACTTCGAGACCTTTCTGGCTGCAATTCCCTCACCTCATCAGCTCTTACCTGGAACTTGCAACAGCCCGGCATCTTTCTTAGGAAGGTCATCCACACTGCTATTACCACTTTTACTCCACTGATTAGAAACTTTATAGATATTCTCACACGCTCCAAACGCACAGCACTGGTAAGCGTAAGGCATTTCAATAATCCTTTAAAGAAAGGAGGCAAAACAAGAAAAAAAAACATATACTTAAAAAAGATGCGTCATGTAATATAATGTTTATCTTTTCATACAGTGATTCTCCTTTTGGAGTTTAGCCTAAATAAATAATCCAAAATATATGCTATTTGAATAAAGGTGTTCATTCCAGCGATACTTGTAACTGCAGTCATTAAAATTTACCATCATGGAATGTTTATAATCGTGGAAGTTGAGTGATGTGATTTAAATGATGGAAAATTTCCATAATGAAATGGTTTTAAACATGAATGGGAGGAAAATTATGGCAACATTATGTCAAGTAACCAAAATATATCGTAAATTTTTATGCATATATAGATTCTAATAACTTAGGTGATGTGAAACATAGCCTAGAAATAAACAACACAAGGATGTTGTTTAAGGTGGCATTTTTAAATATACTTTTCTCTCTTCCATACTATCTTTTGGGGCTTTATTACTTTTTTGGCTTTAAAAGCAGGCAGACAGTATTGTGGCTTAAGACATATATAAGTAAACACAGAATCTTTAAAACACTTCTTTGTTGCTAGTAAACAAAGTTTTAAAGAGCACTGCTTCCTCAAATGCGCATTAATTTAGTACATTTTATCGCAACATATGCATGCTAGATGAATTAAAAATTGTAAACAGGAGTGCAATAATGTTACAATGTTATTTAATTACACAGCCTAGTGTATATCCTGCGGATCAATGCTTTTCAGGTTCTTTCCATGAACTCTGATTCCAGGAGGCATCTCTGAAAGGAAATGTGAGCAGGAAGACAGGCTCCCACTTCCGGCTTGTCCTAACAGTGTTCCAGGGGTGGGAGGACTCAGGGCATGAAATGCAATTCAAGAGGGTCTCATGACCTCATAAATTTAGCAACCGCTATAACATGTCCATTATTCCGCATGACCACAAATGTATCTCATTAGTTTCAATGACAAACTCACTTGAGCTCTGGGAAGTTTGCAGATGGTATCAGGCTCTGTAAGGCACGATTTCCTGTTAATTTTAAGTGAGTTAAACCATGTAACCCAGTTACAGGGAAAGACATCAGGAGGTTGGAGGAGAGGTCCCTGGAAAACATCAAACAATTGGCTTTTAGTGCCTACATTAGCATAAAATGTCTCTGTTTACAAAGGCAGTCTAAGGATGCTTAAACTGAAACTTCTCAATAAAAACTTCTGAGCAAAGTTCTTACTCTTAACGGTAAAACTCGCCATTCAGATTCCAGCTTCTGATAGCTTTTCTATTTATAGTCACAGCTGGAAGATGACACATTTTAAAGGCATTAAAATTGTTCTGTGTTCAGCTGGGCAGTGGTGGCTCACACCATTAATCCCAGCACTTGTGAGGCAGAGGCAGACAGATCGCTGTGTGTTTGAGGCCAGCCTGGTCTATGGGGTGAGTTCAAGTACAGCCAGGGCTACACAAAGAAATCCTGTCCTGAAAAATAAAAAAAAAAAAAAAAAAATTGTTCTATATTTGGCCTCAAATTTAGTGGGGACAACTAAAATCAAGGGGAAATATGCATTTTTGCAAAAAGTGATAGGAATGACCAGTGCAAAGTTTAGGAGTTTCCTTCCTTCCTTCTCCCCTCTTCTGTCAGAATAAATGCTTTGTCAACTTATTCCATTCTGTCTGATTTCTCAGCAAAAATGAACAATTCCATTTGAACAAGCAGCCCCAGCTCTAACTCAGGTCTCCAGTCGGCCACATAAGGGCTCACATGGCCCCGGAGAAGCTGGGCATCTTCCCTGGCCAGGGCGTAAGTCTAGGACTGGAGAACACAGAGTACTGGCTGTGCATTGGGAGTGACTTCAAAAAACCAACATCTTCACTAACAGATAGATGGCCATGAATTACTGAAAGACATCCCATAAACAAGAAGTGTAACACTCACAGCTTTATTAGAGACGGCAATGTAGAGAACGCATTGGGGTGAATAATGGCAATTTTATTCCAAGCCAAGTTCCTGTTTTTTTTTTTTAAAAAAAAAGAGAGAAGATTATGTTTAAAAGAACCACATGACATTTTGTTGTATGTATCCAGTCTCTACCCAAATTTAATTACCATTCTATTCCAATCACACACATACACACACACACATACATACACACACATTATCCCAGTGTGGAGGATGGGACAGATAAATTCTCCTTCAGATAAAGATGCAGTGGGCATAAGACGATGAAAGACAGAATTTTCAATCAATCCTACTGGAAGTAATCAGGTAGATATTTTAGTTTTCATTCTCTTCTTGCTAACATGATTGACTTTATCACGGATGTAAAATTTTATTACGGTTTTTCTAAAATGAATGAAGACAGAGGACTAGGAAGAGGCAAACATCAGAGTCTGCTCCTCTGACAGGTAAGAGTATTGTAAATTATGAAGTGACAGGAAAGAGTATAGTAAATTATGAAATGATCCCGGACACACAGTGCAACTCAACCGACAATCTGTGCCCGTCACCTATTATGTATGGCAAATCCTGGAATAAACAGAGGTGCTTGCAAGAAAATTCTCAGTATAAGATGCTGACAAGTAAGTAGCTGACTGGGATCTAAGTAAAATAGGAGAAAACGTTAGAAATAAAGTCCTTCAAATCAAGGGAAAATATTTTATAGAGAATAAAATCTACTGCCATACATAACTGACAAAGTGAAGATAATTTAGAAGGAATAAAATCACTAGCAGAAACTTCTCCAGATAATTCATCAGAGACAAGAACTGATGAATTATCCGAGACAAGTTCATTTTTAAAAATGAACAATGAATTTAAGACTCCCCCTGCCACTTCCTTTCTCTCTCTCTCCCTTCCTTCCTTCCTTCCTTCCTTCCTTCTTTCCTTCCTTCCTTTCTACAAGGGACCAAAGCAAGAGCCTTGTAAATGTTTGAAAGGGCTCTTCTACTGACATTTTATTTTTTAAATGCCTAAGACATTAAGGTAAGTAAGAAGGAGGCATCTGAGAAAATTGGAACGGATCAGAGTCAATGTTTCTCAGGTTCAGATAAGCATACGACACTGTGCCCTGAGCTATTCAAGTGAACTGAATTTAAGAACAGGTGTGTTCTCATTGGAAAGCGTTTTTAAAAGGGAATCTTCCTCCTTTCACAGAAATGTGGAGGCCAGAGCACAATCTCAGGTATCTTTCCACAAATGCTGACCACCCACCACGTTTTTTGAGACAGGGTCTCTAACTGACCTTGAGTTTATTTCACTAGCCTAAGTTGGCTGACCCCAGGCTCCCTCCACCTGTCCCATCCTCCATACTGGGATAATATGCGTGCGTGTGTGCGTGCGTGTGCGTGTGTGTGTGTCTTCAACTTTTTTTTTTCCGGATCTAGGAACTGAACTTCGGTCCTCATGCTTGCCTGGCAAACACTGAAATACTCACAACATTTTAAATCATGAAACAAAATTAAATAATTGCATATTGATTGCCAGGGAAACAGAAGCAGTGTCTAGGACAGTTGGACTGAAACCATAGAAGATTTGCTAAAATAGATTCCCAGGCTCTTCTCTCCAGACAGATGAGGACCTGGAGTTAACATAGTTCACTGTCAAACCCAGATGGTCTTTAAGTGTTTTCACACACACACACACACACACACACACACACACACACACACAATCAACTAAACAAAACAAACAACATACCAAACAAAAACCAAACCCCAACCAAAAAACTAAAACCCAAACCAACGCAAAACAAAACACCTTGTCCTCCAAAACAGGCAGCGGGATTGTATGTGCTCATTCCGTTTGTGTGTGTGTGTGTGTGTGTGTGTGTGTGTGTGTGTGTGTGAACTCTCAGGCTGCAGACGGGGGCATTACCCAGTCTTTTCTTTTGCATCAAGCGTACATTTTAGAGGACTGGTTGAGGGCATAATCACAAATTTACTACTTTGACTTTTAATTTTTTAGAACTTATATTCTGAGACGGTCTTATTACATAGCCCTGGCTAGTCTGGAGTTGGATGCAGACCAGACTAGTCTCAGACTTACAAAGACCTACTTGCCCGTCTTACACATACTTTGATTAAAGATGTACACACTATGACTGGATATAAATTCACTACTTCTATTTTTTTCTGGAAATTATGAGAAGCAAAGTATTTGTATTTCTTAAAAAAATAGAAAATAAATCTACAGGGACCTAACAGTAAGAGCACAGAGTGAAATAAAAATCACGGAGGTTCAAAAGAGAGAACTCCTCAGCGCTGTGGGGTACGGGAGGTGGTACTCACAGAGATCGAAGGTTAAACAGCTGCTCAAAAGTGCCATCTTTAACTTCATAGATTTCGTTATGCCGTAGATCACTGAAAAGAGAGCGTTCCAAAGACCGACATCAGCGTTAATGTTTCCAATAAACTTCAGAGAACTCTTTACCTTAGGATAGTGTGCCTTTAATCAAAGGAGGAGAGGAAGGGTGTCCATCTCATAGGAGGTGTGTCTATCTCTCAATCACAACACCATTTTTTTTGTTTACTAAATAACACTGCAATTTTTTTTTTTTACATTCAAATAAGTATTGATTCTCAGTCAGGAAGCTGGTTCCCTCAAGAGCGTATAAAGCAATATCCAAGTACACCGTCATCGTTCAGTAGTTTAGCACGCATGAAGGCCCGGGTTCTGTTTCCAGCACTGCACAAACTAAGTGTGATAGTGTGTGCCTGCAATTCTAGCCCCCAGGAAGTGGAAAAATGAAGATCGTAAATTCAAGGTCATCCTTGGCTATGAAGCCAGCCTGGGGTATGCGTGACCCTTTCTCAAAAGACAAAACAACAGGGCCGTTGGGAAGATTTTGTCTGTAAAAGTGCTTGCCATACAAGCCTATTGAATTGTGCGTGAGTCCCCCAACCCCCAGGATACAAGGAAAGGTGGTAGGAGAAAACTCACTGCACAAAGTTGGCTGTTGATTTCTACATGTGTGGTCTTGTATGTGTACACCTGTCCTCTCTCCCCTGCTTCTGTGTGTGTGTGTCTGTCTGTCTGTCGTCTCCCCCCCATCCCACTCACACACACACCAAACCAGATGAAGTCCAAAACCAACAATACAAAGAAACTTTTCAGGACACTTTCTCTCCCGGAGCCCTTGTTGTGTTCAATAAAGGTCTTCAGAAGTGTCAAATTTATTTTTAATTATGTATCTGTTTATGGGTATGTGCATCTGAGTGTTGCCGACCCCTCGGGCTGGAGTCATAAGTGGTTGAGAGCTGCCCAGTGTGGGTGCTGGAGACCAAACTCTGCTTCTCTGAAAGAGTTCTAGGTGCTCTTACAAGGAGTCATCTCTCCAGCCCCTCAAAGCTTTACATGTTAGAAAAGGGATGTATGTTTTCTTCCCTCATCACCTAAAGGCTGTGTCAGGAAGACTAAGTATGAAATGAAGCGTGGTTGATAAACGAAAGTGTGGCCACAAAGCAATGTGGCTAATGTTTTGTGAAGGACGTAGTTTTAAAAGAGGAACTCCAAAGGGCGTAAGAAGTGTCCACGGCACCTCAAGTGACAAACGTATCGTCATGAAACAGACCCAAGTCTTGCCGTATTCAAAAGTAGCACCGCTCATTAGAAGGATGAGTTTTGTGGAAGAGAACTTAGCCCGCACGCACACACCTGTAATCCCAGCCTTGGGAGGCAGAGATAGGAAGGCACAGGAGGCAATCAAGGCCAGCCTGGGCTACGTGAGACCTTGTCTGCACAAAAAAGGCAACCTTCTCAGGCTCAGACTCACCCATTTCCCCGTTACACTTGAGCTGGGAAAAACCAAGGAGAAAAGCAGATATCTAGCGGCCCCTTTGTCCATACCACATTCTTGGATGCCCAAAGCACTATTTCCCTCCTCATTGGGTACTCTCTGCCCTCCCACGGCGTGTGTGGAAGAAGGAGAAATGCCAACATCCTGCCAGCGAGTCACAGGGTAGAGTAACCCATGACCCTGAAAAATGCGAGTTTGGGCTTTTGATTTTGTTAGAGACTTTCAGAGACGTACATTTTCTGAAGTTTTTGGCAGCCGGACAAACTGGGTAAGTCTCCAAGCAGGTTGTAAGACAAATCTCTGAAAAGGTGAGAAAGAGAAAAATCTGTTACGCATCAGTCTTAAGGAAACACATCTTCCTCTCCTTTCCCCTCAAGACGATATGCCCCTCAAAGGCAGACTCTGGACAATTCCATAGCCCTGACATGCGGCAGGTAGACACAAGCATTATTGGATTAGGCAAAAGGTTCAAATATTTACTGAAATGTAACTGGTATACTTCTTTAATTGATTTAAATAATTTACTTAATGAATTTATTTATTTTGTTAGTGACGAGCTGCAGTGTTCCAGCTCTTATCTTACTGAAATGAGTACAGATTAAATTAAATAACTGTACCCGTCTCTGGAAGCTGCTCTTTCTCTACAGCTAACGCAAGTCATTGCTGGTTCTTTCCTAATCAACTTAAAAACCAAACCAAACCATTCAAAACATAGCACTAACTTTGAAATCAATCACCACGAGGGGGGAAATCTAAGAGAGGTTTCAGCCAAAACTCAACAAATTACAGAATAACAAAAACATCTGGACATATTTATACTATAATATAACTAATCTAAAACAAGCCATGGTAATTTGCAGAAAGTTTTTAAAAAAAAAAGAAAGAAAGAAAACTGGTAGATAGAGTAACATAAAGATAAAAAAAAAACCCCAAACCTTGTCTCATGTTTTAAAAGTTATCAACTAATCAACTAACCATTTTCATGCTTGATTCTAATTCTTAAAGCCATCAAAACAACTGGGGAAAAAAAACCGGTAGTATTTTCTAAGAGGCTTTTCAATTATTCTATCCTTATAATTGACCAATTTATCCTTCATTTCTTGAATGAATGGGTTTTAGATAGGAAGAGTTCCATTATGGCATATAAATGATTCAAATGAAGCTGTCTGTGAGTGCAAGGGCTAAACACCCTTTCCACTAAACAAACAAGAAATAAACTCACTAACGTGAACAACTGAAAAACCTGTATATTTATGCAAAATATGCCTGTTTAACAATATGCCACGTAATTTTGAAAAGTAGTGACAGTATGAAAACGGTCATATCTATTATTATCAAAGATGATAATGATTTGATCCATTCATTTCTCCAGGCTGCTCAGGGAGCCTGTCATTTTTTTTTTTTTTCCTGTAAGACAGAGTTTGTCTGAAGCTTTGGAGTCTATCCTGGAACTAGCTCTTGTAGACCAGGCTGGCCTCGAACTCTCAAAAATCTGCCTGCCTCTGCTTCCTGAGTGCTGGGATTAAAGGCATGTGCCGCCACCGCCCAGCACCTGTCATTTCTTAGGTTTATATTGTGCAGCCCAGGCAGGTGTTGAACTTGGGTTCTTCCTCCCTCAGCCTCCCTGGGCACTGGGATTACAGGTTGAAGCATCAGCATCCTCCAGCTGCTTCTCATTCTCACATATATTTGAGTAGGGAGTATATAAAACCTTCTACACAAGGGTATAGTATTGCATTTCATCCACCTTTAACTTAACGATTTCAGGGTTGCTGTGGACCAAGCATCTCATGTGCAGAGGTACCGTGTTTATAGCTTTACTTAAACTTTATCCTGTGACAACCTTATAACAGCGACACTGTGGGTGTCCTCATACAGAAAGGAATGGCTTACGTAAGATTATCAGCTAGTAAGTGGAGAACACACATTTAGCCTAAGTAGTGGACGAGGCTATTTCTATGAAGTAAGGTAGTGGCAATAAACATTCACAATGAAATCTCATATGCTAATTGAACAAAACTCAGGATGATAGCTCTCACACCAATGCTTCCAAAAGACCTCATAGTAGAGATCAAGGTCCTGGGCTCTAGTACTAAACTTAATGAGTTTCTCTTGGTTAATACGGTGGCCTGAGCACTGACTGATTTTCTTTTTCTTTTTGGTTTTCTTCTTAGAAGTTACCTGCCTTATCTATTTTTCAGGAATGTCATGAAGAACAAATGAATATTAGGGGTGGATCATTGAAAATGGCAAGATACTTTAATTAATACATTTATGTGTGTACACATAATTCAAGTCCCAACAAGAAGGAATAGTGTCTTTTCTGCTTGTTTACTTGCTTGAGACAAACTTATTACACAGGCTAGACTGCTTTGGAACTTCTCTCCAGCCCCAATTTGCCTCCAAATGGTGGTCTTTTTAAATGTCTTTCCTTAACACTGGGGCTATAGGCATGTGCTACCATGGCCGGCTTAAAAAGTCCTATCTAGGGGCTAGAAAGATGGTTCATTAATGTGACTGTGACACGGAAGCAAGGCAGGAGAATTCCTGGGCTTTGCTAGCCAATGAGTCTCCTTTAGTGAGGAGACCTTGTCTCAATAAACTAAGATGGCGGGGTTGGCAAGGTGTCTCAGTGGGGAAAGGTAGTTGTCCTCTGAATGCACATTAGAGAGACTTGCCTGTCACAAATGGTCCTTTCATCTTTATCTATACATACTTGGTGGCACACATGTGTGTGCACACATGCCTACACAAATACATAAATATAAAAAAATTAAAAATATAAGATGAGGAATGACTGAGGGAAACACCTGATGACCTCTGGCATCTCTATGCATGTTCATGTGTGTATACACACATGTATACATGCAAACGCCACACACCCCAAAGAAACAATATTCTTTTTTAAAGATTTATTTATTTATTATATATACAACATTCTGCCTCGATGTATGCCTGCATGCCAGAGGAGGGTGCCAGATCTCAGTACAGATGGCTGTGAGCCACCATGTGGTTGCTGGGAATTGAACTCAGGACCTCTGGAAGAGCAGCCAGTGCTCTTAACCTCTGAGCCATCTCTCCAGCCCAAGAAACAATATTTTTCAGGAAGAATAATGACATATAAAAAAGTATGGAAGAGTTAACACTGACCAAGCAAGTACATACCACATCCTAAACTCTGTTCTACGGGCTTGATCTGTAGTCATTTAATCCTTAGGATTACTGTCTGAAGGAAGTGGTTCACTTGTTTTATAGACTGGGAAACTGAACCCCAGAAGGAAAAAGAACTTGCTGGAGATTATGTACTACTTTCTTGGGAACTTGGAATTGAACCAGGAAACCGTGCTCTGGAGCCCTTGCTCCTAACTGGATTTCCAAGTGGCTTTCATTCATCTACGTAGTTCTGGACCCGCTGTTGACTGTCTGTTCCCCATGTAGCACAGAAAAGATGAACCTGATTTAAACCCTGGCTCCCCTACTTACTCCCTACAGTCTGCGAAATCCCTCTCACGGTATTGATCCGTTAGCCATGAAAATCAGTAAGCAGAAGACAATACACATTTTCGTGTTCCCTCTACTAGTTTCATTAAGAAATGGAAATATAGGACCGGAGAGATGATTTAGTGGTTAAGAATACCTGCTGCTCTTGGTGAGGACCAATACCTGAGGTTGTCTTCTGACCCCAACATACATGTGCAGGGACATTAGTCTACCAACACTTATTCATGTGAATATGCTCATATAAGATAAAAGTAAACAAAAAATTGTGATGGTTTCTTGCAGTGAGACTTTAATAAATATGTCCCTGATGCCCAATTTCTTTGTCTGTAGCTACACTTTATAGGGAAACGTGGGTATAAGGATGAGGCTTGCTTTGTGTGCCCTCCTTCAGACACGTGTGAGTGACAGAACGTTCTGTGTGCTTCTACTGCAAACACCATATCACTGGGCATCTTCCGGGACAGGGTAGCCTGGGGAGGATTCAGCAGAGAATCCCATACTACACAGCATTGGCATTATATGCTGGTTCTGCTACCAAGAGGAGCCTATGCTGAAATGGCAGGCAGCTGACTGTGATGGTGTCCATTCCACAAGAGGAGAACAGTTTTATAAAGGAGTGAGGCTCTTTTTAATAACAGTCCCGACGATGCTCAAGAATACTAGAGGGTTGAGTGGAGTGGAGTAACCGGAAACACGAAAGCAGAATGCCAACACAAGGCCATTCAGATCTCTATAAGCTAATGTTTATGAAACATGGGAAAGGCAGAAGCAAGATGAGATCTGAGTCAACAGAAATAGCATCAAGCTGATTGACTACCGGATGGAACATGAGAACACACTATCCATAACTGCACCAAAGAATGTTTAGTCTTCCTATCAGGGTCAGTGCCTGTTTGATAATTTTATTTTTGACATTACTATTGGGCTGTTGATCCATTATGCTATTTTGTTCTACCCTACAAAACCCTTTAGAAGAGGAAATGCAGGGTTTTTTTTTTCTTTTGGTGTGTTTACATTCATTTTCTGAAGGGAAATGCAAGCCAACTACAACTCTATCAGGCAGCTGTCTGCACTGGAAAACAAAGATACACTATCACGGTACCAGGCTTATGACTGAGAGCCTGGCCCAAAGGAGGCAAAGGAGGAGCTATGACCTCCTGGAGACCTGCAAGCAAAGAACTCCCATTTCCAAAGACTGTTGAGATACCGTCTTGCCATTTTCCCCCTAAATGGAAGTTGCCTGTTTATACAACATTATTGCCTTACTGATACGCACAGCACTTGGAGATTAGGTAACTGATCACAGACGGTCTGGGGAAGAGATGAGATCTTTGCTCCAGTTAAAGTCCTGTTAAAACACAAGCCAGACATAATTCTTTCGTTCCTGCATCATGCAGTGACACGTTTTGATTCACGGATGTTGAGGCTGATCAATCCCAAAGTGAATGCATGTTCCGGGCGAAGTTAGGGACTGCTCAGACACTCACAGACTCTCCAGGTTGCCAGTTCCGGTTAAGTCAGGGAATTCAGTAATTTGCGAGGCACCATTCAGAGTCCTAGGAGAAATACATGAGTGTTATTTGGAGACGGTTCTAGAAAGGGGTCATTTTGACTATCATTTTCTTTTCCCCAAAGTATCTTAAGCTCTACCATTCATTTGGTCTTTGCAGCAATACTATAGGTTGGCTGGTGGCGACATTTAAGAGAAATAGACACTTACAGTGTTCTTAGTTCAGGTAAATGTTGAAAAGCGGATATTCCAACAAATTGGATGGGATTGTCATAGAAATGTCTGAAAAATCCAAACACCAATGTGTTATAATAAAGCCGATGGCCAAGAGAATATGTTTCAACAAATATTCTAAGTGCATTGGTTGCTTTTACTAATTACTTAATATCCCTATCACTCAGTTTCAAGTGAACATCTCTCATTTTAAGGTTGTTGTTATATTTACTGGTTTCTTTGTTTATTTGATGTGCATGGCTATGGTGTCTGTGTGGGGGTAGGAGGACAACCCCTGGGAGTGTGTTCTTACGTGGGGGTGGGGGTAGGAGGACAACCCCTGGGAGTGTGTTCTCACGTGGGGGTTAGAGGATAAGCTGTGGGTGTGAATTCCCAACAACAAACTCAAGTTGTTAGGCTCCCAGATGCCCAAGCCAAGGTCCCCAGTTAGTTCCTTGGGCAGCTGAGGATAGGGAACCTGAAATGACCCTATCCTATAGCAATACTGACTAATATCTTGCATATCATCATAGAACCTTCATCTGGTGATGGATGGAGATAGAGACAGAGACCCACACTGGAGCACTGGACTGAGCTCCCAAGGTCCCAATGAGGAGCGGAAGGAGGGAGAAGATGAGCAAGGAAGTCAGGACCACGAGGGGTGCACCCACCCACTGAGACAGTGGAGCTGATCTATTGGGAGCTCACCAAGGCCAGCTGGACTGTGACTGAAAAAGCATGGGATAAAACCGGACTCTCTGAACATGGCGAACAATGAGGGCTGCTGAGAAGCCAAGGACAATGGCACGGGGTTTTGAACCTACATAATGTGCTGGCTTTGTGGGAGCCTAGCCAGTTTGGATGTTCACCTTCCTAGACATGGACGGAGGGGGGAGGACCTTGGACTTTCCACAGGGCAGGGAACCCTGACTGCTCATTGGACTGGAGAGGGAGGGGGAGAGGAGTGGGGGGAGGGGGAGAAGGGTGGGAGGAGGGGGAGGGAAATGGGAGGCTGGGAGGAGGGGGAAACTTTTTTTTCCTTTTCTCAATAAAAAAAAAACCTACTAAATGTCGTTAGAAATACATATGAAAGAATTCCAATCATCGTAGTGCAGGGATGGAATCTTTGTGCTTAGGTAGATGGGTTATGGCATTGTTGCGAAGAGTTTTTGGGAAATAGGAAGTTGGCTGTGGAAGACTGTGAATGCCAGGTAAGGAGTTTGTATTCAACCCAAATTGATAGTCTGGATGTCTGCTTCCGTCCCCGTCACCATGGAGAGACAGGGAGACCTGCCTCATCTGCACTGGTAAATGACTAAATGACCAACAGAAGAGAAGTAATGGCTAACAGAGGAGCTGGGGAAGGGGAGGTAAAAAGACGGTACTGGGTTGGAGATTGCAGAGGTAGAAATGAGGGTTGGGTCATCAGCTAATGGGGCTTGGAGCAAAACAGACGTAGAGATTACTGTATTGGAAAGGCTGGTGGTGATGAGAGACGGAAACCGGGAAACCCGTGCGTGAGGAAAGCAGGAGGGTGAAGAGAAAGTTGGCGGCACCGTGGAAAGTGGAGAGGTCTCCAAAGACCGCAAGGGCTGTCACTCAAATGCATTAACATGCCAAAAGAGCGATTAAGAACCAGTCCTAGGGCCGCAAGAGTCTCAAAGCCAATGCAATTCACTAATCTTTTAATATGTAAATGATCTCTAATGAGGACTGATGTTTATCCGGGAATAGAATTCAAAGCCTTTGGTTTGCCAAAATATTGCCAGGACATTTCAGAGGTGATGAATGGTTTTGTTTGTACGAGTATTAGCTGCTCCCCACCCCCAGTTGTCAAGGCTAATTGGGGCTCTAGCTCCGTTGTGACAAACGCCACACGGTTTCAGAAAGTCTCTCTTTAAGTAAGCACAGGAGGAACGCCTTAGGGCCAGATTCAATGGTTGCCTTTAGTCACCCTCTCTATGAGAGATCTGCGACCCAGCACTAAGGTCAATATAATTCTCTAAGCCTACCTGGACAGGTATCTATTATCTAAAACAACAACAACAACAAAAAACAAACAAAAAACAACCAACTAATAATTACACATTTTCATTTTCTTAATGTTGATACATAACAAATGTTCTATTGATGTTGTATTAAGTGTGAAAAACAATTATTGGTACTTTGCGATTATAAATTTGTTTTATTTTTTTTATAATACATGAAGTCCTTGTAGTTCCCATTCTAGAATACATGCACCTTTCTAGAATTACACTCCAGTTTTGTCCAAATGTGGCTCAAGGCTGGGGCTTATTCACAAATAGACAAGAGAACATAAATTCCTTCCATTCAACTCTCACATCCAGCAGTTTAAATTAGAGGTAAATTGGTTGCAAAGACCTCCCCCTTTTGTATATAATATGCTATTTTTTTCCTAGAGTCCTGGGGTTGAATTCCTGATTGACTAAGTGGTCTGCCATTGATGCTCTAAAATCAGGTTTATTTCTTGCAAAATATGGGTAATCAAAAACACTTAGAAGACTAGCTGCATGGCTTGGCATCTAAAGATGGAGACTGCAAGCCAACTGACACCTCAGATTGTGAAAGATGAATATATTTAGCATATTTCAGTGTTTACTTGAAACCTGAGGAACTATAGCAATAAAATCTGACGAAATAAAGCACTTCTGTACAGATTTTTGCACTGACTGAGACAAAACCAAGGCAAATTAGTTAGCATTAATTTGCATTATATTTAAATGCGCAACATATTTAAAACTGTTAAATGTCAGCAAGAAGGAAAAGGAGTACACTGGCCACTTACATTGTGATAAGAGAAGGGTTGCCTACGAATGCTTTCTCAGGTATTGACCTGATGTTGTTGCTGTGGAATCCTCTAGAAGAAGAGAAGAATAATTATAAAAAGTCACGTGTGTGGGGGAGGATTACTTAATAGCTCTCTTTGCCCTACCAGGAACTATAATCAGCATCTCTAGTAACCAGAATACATGTTAACACCTCCCTGCATGGTGAAACGTGTGTGTGTGTGTGTCCTCATTTACTACAGAGGAGCAAAGAAAATCACACGCTCTTATCTCCTAACGGTGCTTTATGGAAACAGGATATTACGTTATAAAAGGAAAATGCTTTTGTTGCTATCCAGTAGAGGATTGTGGCACAACAGTTTGAGAGCGAGCTATCTTTGGAGAGAGGATTAAGGTGACTCTGTTTGAAGCCAGAGAAGGGAAAACTGACTGAAGCTGCCGTGAAGCAGAGGTTTAAGGAAGCTCCTTACAAGGGAAATGTTTAGTGGGTCGTGATAGTAAATCGATTGTCCCTGCCGGGGCCAATACAATCTGAATGGCAGAGAGGCAGAGTCAAGGACTTCGGGGTTTTGTTTGACTGTGGCTGTATGAGGTACACGGAAGTTAGGAATGCCTTTCCCTGTCAATATCTACTCAGCTGATACCCATGGGATTCTCTGAGGCGGAACCCGCAAAGGCTTTTTCCTCATAAACACACTATTCTATCTGTCTATCTGCTTTGTGAAAAAACATCCCAGGCTTATATTGTTTTTCAAGAGCTAGATATTTGTTTTTTTAGATAAAAAGGAAAAGCTAATTAAAATTTATCATCTAAAACATGATATATACAATCAACGGTTGAAAATTAGTGTTTCTTTAGTGAAATTGGGCTTAGAAAATTAAGTAAGGCTCATCCAGCATTAAAAATGCATGTAATAAAATATATGTGATGACATTTATTGCTATAAAGGGAAAATTTTTATTCATACAATTCTATATTTATGCAACTCAGAAATTTCTAGATTCATAGAACTAACAAATAGCTAAATTCTATTATAGTTCTATTACAAATATACAAAAATGTAAGTGGTACTAGAATATATATCACTTAGGAAAAATGAAAGCATATGGGTTATATAGATATAAATGATGTGTTTTTATATATAAACAAGAGAGGCCATTTATAAATTCAAAAAGTATGATTTTTTTTGGTTCTCGAACTCAATTAAAATATACTTCAAGTGCGCTAAGCCATTACTTGTATAAACAAAAATTTCAGTCATTACACAAATAATCATGTCAATTTTAAAATAAATTTATAAAGAGTAAAAGTTCATTCATTAAACTTGCTTTAATACTTACAGTTCTTTAAGGTTGGAGAGTGTCTTGATTGCAGTGGGGAATTCATCGAGGTTATTATAATTTAAGTCTCTAGAAATGAATAAATGGTGTTTTCAGCATTTCATCTAAAACTTCTATTTCCTCAGCGTACAAGTTAAGTATTCCAATGGACTCATGTCATAGATGGAAGCTCTTTTGCTTTCTCCTTCAAGACATGGTTTATTGGCTGGCTGCCAGCTAATACTTTAAAAACAATTTATTGTATTTAGCATGTGTGGGCACACATGCACTTGTATGTATGTGTGTATATGTGTGTATATGTATATATGTAGGAGCATCAAGCAGGCTTGCAGAAGTAAGAACAATTTTGGAGAGCTACTTTTCTCCTTTCATTGGTAGGTTCCAGCGATGGAACTCAGCTAACCAACCAGCTGAGCTACAAGTGCTTTAACCTGCGGAACCATCTCTAGGGCTTTGACCACCAATAGCTTGAAAACATCTGCATTACAATAATCATGACACCAACTAACAGAAATTTCAAGCTAAGGATCAAGGGTGGCGGGTCATTTAAAACAGGGAGGGACCTGCATCCGCTTTAACTTCCGAGGAGGGGCGATGCTTGCTGGGTGGGTTCTGACCACTTCCTGATGGAGTTCTTCCCTGGATTCTGGTTCACAGAATTGCCAGTTGGTGTTTCCACTCTTCAGTCCTGGGACACATACCCTTTCTTGTTTCCTCGGTCCCATTTAGGAAGTGGGACATGAAAACTGCCCTGTTTATGGCTCCCGTGGAGAGCCTGTGTCCACCCACCCTGAAGACCAGGGCAAAATGTCTTTGGAAAGGTTTATGTGATACACAGGACTCTTAGCAAGGACATGTAGACTAGAGCTTCCCCAGGGTCGTACACGATCAACTCAAGTCCTGTGTTTGTCTTGGTCTGTGAGGCAAAGCTGTGTGTTATCCCTCATACAGAGAGATGGAAGGGTCAGAGAAATTCAAATCATTAATTTCTCTATCTGTAATGACACAAATGGCTTTTCAAGGCCATTACTCACAGATGTTTTATAGGCTTACTCCTTATACCTACAGCTTCAGATGAAAAAGAATTGCTGTCTGGTCCCCGGGAATGGTAGATTTCCCAAATGACACAGAAAACTCTTTTGGTAAGGCAATCAGATGTGGTTAGATCCTCCTCAGTAGAAAAGAATTGCCATTTAATTTTAAGAGAAAGATAATTTGACCGAGTTAGACATGAATCAAGATTCCTACTTGTCTGGCACAGCCAACCTTAAGCTATTCTGCAGGCAGGAAACTCATGTCTTTTGTGGACATAGATTTTCTTCCTGTGTTAAATCTCTCCAGATGCTCTGTTTTGATTAAACGAGGACTGGACCCTTATAAATTACTTGGTTTTCTAGTCAGGGAAAGGAAGAGGCTGGAAACAACCAATTTACTGATCCTCTGTAGCCCTGGGCAAAGTGGGGCCAGACAATAAGATTCACAGATTTTTGTCCTGAAATGTTTTACTTTGTGGTATTTGTATGTATTTTTCTGTAGGTCTGGTTCCTTACCCAGGACCAGGGACAGGAAAAGCACTTGTGGAAACATCCAGTAAAGCTGATATATTTTTTTTTTTTTTGATTTTGCTCCAATTGTTCTGTTAAAAGGGATGAGAAAGTGTCACTTAACAAGAGACGTTCTAACTTTTTCCTAGTGGCTGATAGAAACTGTTTTCCCATGGTGTCAAGGATCTGCCTGAATGAGTTCCTCTTTGACATCCATGGAGAAGTGGGGTGACCGTGTTCTGCGAGGAGAGTCATGGGTGTTCATTGGTTAGGAGAAGATCCAGGACACATGGTCTCTCGGGAAGCAGTTTGATCCAAAACTGGTGAGAAACTAAACTGACTATGGGTAAATTATTGGTCTGCGTGCAAACGGACAATGTTCCCTAGGTTTTATCATCACAAGGCCTTGCGTAGTTTACTGTATTCCAGTATTAACTATGTCAAGTGACTTGAGGATATTCCTGCATTTGTCCCCCTGCTCCACTTCCTACACTCAGAACTGTTGCTGTCTGCTATCCATCCATACTGCACTTCGGTGACTCAGCAGGGCTTTGATGAGTTTGTTCTTGACCAGGAGGAGGCTTGTGCCTAGGTGGATGGTGAGATCCTCTGCCTTGGCTCCGGGATCTAGGACATGGTCAGTTGACTGGACTCATTTTTATCAAAAGTACCAACGAAAACCCGAGTTAGTTTTTGTTTGTTTTTGAGATGGGGGTCTTGCTATGTCGACCCATGCTAGCTAGCCTCAGACTCCTGGGCTTGAGTGATGCTCTATCTCAGTCTTACAAATAGACTGAGACCACAGGACCCTCTGACCCATTCTTTGAAAGCAGTATCTGGAGATAATCATAGATTTCAGAATCAGACTAGAGAAAGAAGGAATCCCCAAAGAGGCTACAGGCTGGAATACATAGCCTTGGTAAAGCAACCCAGTGGAGCCTAAGAGAAGTTAGCTGCTCAATAGGATATTTGTCAAAGTTATTTGAACAAGGTCTATAAGTGATGTTATCCCTTGCATTGCTTCAGTAGGAACCACGTTCCTTATGAAGGGCCTGGATCTCAGCGTCTTTGTTTTCTCTTTCTGAAGAGGACCAAACTCATACACAAGTCATGATTAGTGCGTCTGACAAGAGGGATTGCTTCTTGGGTGGAGAATACACGTTCCTAAGCAAACAGTCACTGCTCCTAAGAAGAACTCCTTTAGCTTTAATTATTCTCATTAATTTGCCGCTCTTCAGAGATTAAAATAGAATCTGAGTTTTATTGTTTAGCTCTGTGGGGTGCTTGTGTGTGTGTGTGTGTGTGTGTGTGTGTGTGTATGTGTGTGTGTAAGATAAAACCTCTGTAAATATCTGCTTAAAGCTCGGGCAATTAACCAAACCAAACATCAAGTTTGCCTTTAAGGCTGTTTGGATTCCTTCAGAATATTCATGAAAACGCTGGAAAAAGGGAAACAAACGGAAGGTCAACTCACAAAGTCTCTAGGCTGTGGAGTCCGTCAAAGCATCTCTTTCCCAGGGAGTGGATTCTATTGTTATGGAGATGCCTGCAAGAGAGTGTTACCCGCAGTCAGGAACAGTTCTGAAGGCGGACCGCACAGAGAAAATCCAGGAAGAACATTCAGGATGCTTAAATCCAAAGAAAGGTGAAGAACGCACTAACGATAAGAAACGAACATTTTTAGAAAGCCCCTCTGCTGCTTCACTCATTCTGTAAATGCTTCTATGGCGTAGAATGTAAGATTAACTTCTGTGTGTGTGCGTGCGTGTGTGTGTGTGTGTGTGTGTGTGTGTGCGCACGCGCGTGCGTGTGTGCCAGCAAGTGTGATTCATTTTGTTGTTGTTCTGTTTTCCAGTATGGTTTGCTCATTGTGACTTAGGGGACACAGAGTGCTCAACAGAGTTACCGAGCATCACTGAGGGAGGTGATGGGATGGAGCGAGGACATGGACTAGGCATGTTCTGTGATGACTCCATTCCCAGGATTGGGCCACAGGTTCGTGAAGAAAGGGACAAGTGATTGGACTTTTACTGCTGCCCAAGATTAGTAATTTGGACAAACTATTAGTGTGTGCAATGATTATCTTAGGCTCAATTGATGAAGCTGGTCTGCCAGAGTCAATGAGAGCGGTTGTGTACGCCACTGAAAAGCAGACTAACTCCCAAAGAGGTTTTGGAAAATGGGTTTAAGGGAGAGAGAGTTTAAAAAAAAAATAGTGGAAGGAAAAAAAAAAACCAAAACAAACAAGCAAACAAAAAACAAAGGCCATAGCCAGCTTCTTCAGGATCAGCGACGTCATATTTATGTAAGGAATTCAGAGAGGAAAATTTGTTGATATCCTGTTAAATTTCTTTTCTCCCCAAACTAAGGTCTTACTTATAATAAATACAATTTGGGTTTCAGGCGAGATATCTGTGACATCTTTTCAGGATCTTTTTTATATGCAGCAGACAAGAGAGGGGATGGGGAGAATTTAAAAATAAAAAGATAAATAAGAGCCCTCATAGGAATACATGCTATAAAGGAAGAGACAGGTAATCAACCACAGTGATGAAGTGGGCTGGTGAAGACCGAAGAGAGTCAGTGGGCGGCGCATGTGTGTGCGTGTGCAAAAGAAGCTCCTCTCTGTGCTCTCCAGTAAGGTTTGTGTCACAAATGACTGCCCAGCCTGTGGTGTTACAGCCGATGGCAGTGGGACCTATGAGAGGTGGGACCTAGTGGAAGGAAGCTAGGTCACTGAACCTTGTCCTCGAAGGACCTGTTTGGTCCCTAGCACTTCCTGTCTCATTGTATGCTCCTAGCTGCTATGAACTGAGCAACTTTGGTCTACCGTGTACAACCAGTCACAGTGCTCTGCTTCACTGCAGGCCCAAAGCAAGGGGACTGGGGACTGAAGTCGCTGAAACTCTAAGTTCAAAGTGCCTTTCCTTCAAGTAGCTAATCTTTTCCTTCCTTCCTTTCTTCTTTCCTTCCTCCCCCCTCCCTCCGTTCTCCCTTTCCTCCAGTCCTTTCTTCCTCCCTCCTGAGATGGGAGGGAGGCAGCCATAGTGGTACATGCCTAGGAGCCTAACACGTGGGGGCGGGGTGTGTGTGTGTGTGGAGGCGGGAGGATCGGGACTGTAAGGCCATCCTCCACAGCACAAGAAGTTCAAGGCCAGTCTTCCCAAAAACAGGTTTCAAAAATCAAAACCAAACCCAAAGAAATCTGGATCTGAAAGAGAAAAAAAGCTAAAAAGTACAGCCTTGCTGTCAAGAGGCAATGTTCCTATCTCTCCTCCCTCCCTTTATCTCTCTTTCTTTTCTCCTCCTGTCTTTTTCTGCCTTTTTTCATCAGTATTAGGGCTCAAACCCAGGTACTGGTTGATGCTAGACATCCTGCCACTGGGCTATATTCCCAGTTTGGGAATGATCTGTCTTCTTTTTCTTTAACAACAACAACAACAAGACAGCAAGTGTTGCTCACTGATCAAGTATTAATACTTGTTTAGGTAGCATTTGTGATGCCTGGTTCCACCCCTAGAATTGCAAAAAATATCTTATTAATATGTATATTGTTAATAACCAAATTATCTTTCAATAAAATTTTTTGTTATCTTTGTGATGATTTCTTTGAAAATGTACAATGGGTTTAAGGTAGAGGTGCCATTTGATCTCTGCATGCCCAGCAATGTTTATCACTATTTGATAAATGTTGTAAGTCATTCATTCACACACAGTCAAAATTCATAAGTCATTTTAGACAGGGTCTCAAGAGAGGGTCTCAGTTTTTTCCCTCCTTAAAATGCCTCCATTCAAATTTTGAGGTCCAACACTTTAAGATCTCAGAGGGAATTTAGAAACCGTCAAAACAGAGAGCAAAATCAATAAAGACTCACAGCACTACCAGACTGGGGAGGTTTCCAAAGGCCAGGTCTGGTATGTGGTGTATTTTGTTCAGGGCCAAGGTCATGGCTTGCAGCGCCGACAAACTTCTGAAAGCCTGGACGGGGACTTCCGTCAGAGCGTTGTCATCGAGCCACAGGTGCCTCAGGGAGTGCAGGCCGCTGAAACAGCTGGGCGGCACATAGCTGATGTGGTTGGCATCCAGACGTCTGGAAGAAAGCAAGCCAGAATGGGAAACAGCGAAGCCAGGCGGAGCAATGGCCTTCACCGGAAGACCTTGGGAGCACTCAGCCACAGCGAAGCAGTCTGGGGAGCTCCAGACCCCAGACAAACTGGACCGGTTCCCTCTTTTGATCAGTCCTCCTCATTCTGGTTAGAGCCTTAAGCCCTCCTTAAGGTGCTCTCACTCTCCTCCAGCTTGCGGGCAGCCTGCTTTCACGCATGGAAGGGCCTCTCTGAGGTGTAAAATTTCATCCGGTTCGGACACTTACGAGGCAGACATTCTCTCACCTCGTTCCCACCCCAAGCCAAATGAGCGACTTTGTGATCCCAGGCTGTTTGGAACATACTAAGCAGTAATCGCCTAGTTTGATCCTAAACGCTAGGAAAAGATTGCTTCAGTGTTTGAAGAGACTCAGTTAAGTTTGAAAGACCGTTAGCTATGCCTCTGGGAAGAGCGTCAAAACTGCTGGCTGTCTGGCTTAACCTAACCACTTGCCTTGGGCAGATACTTGTTTTTCTGACATTTTAAGACGAATAATAAAATTAGCAGCTGCCTAACTCTTGTTTCCTTTTTCCACTTTTTTCTTTTCTTTCTTTTTTTTTAAATGGGGGAAACAGTTCTAAAAATAGGTCAGATTAATAAGCTGTTGTTGCCTCTGAGCCAGCAGGAGCACAGTACAATTGTTTTGTCATAATTCAAGATAAACGGTAGCTGCAATTAAAGTGGCCTAGTGTTTTGAGGTATTTCCCATTTTTTTTTTTTGTGAGGTTCATGAACAGTGGAACTACTATCAATCAGGTTATGCTTCCAAAACAGCCCTTACTCATTTTTTAAAGACTTGCATTTGCTTGCAGTTTCAAAACTAGAATTAACAAAACAAAACAAAACCTGAAGGCTAGCATTTTATGAAGGATTGGAAATCATGATAGGATTAAAAAAATGTTTTGGAAGCATTTAAGACTAAGCAGATACAGGAAGAACATGAGAATCACAAAAAAAGAAAAAAATAATCCTCTGCAAACCAAATTTAAAGAGTTCAGAAATAGAGAAAGCCCTCTGCGGTAGGAAGATAATCTCTCTGGAAGGCGGCTTCCTCACTTTTGGCCACGTACATCATTCTAGTCATCCCCCAGTTCCTACTTCTATCCCATGAAGAGGAACAAGTGACCCCTGATGGGCTTCGAGCCAAGTTGCAGTAATAATTGAGGTAAGGTCACTTGGAACAAATGTAGGAGTTGGCTGTCTTTGCTAAAACTCCCTCACTTTCTAGTAGACCAGCCATGGTTGTAAGGGCGGAAACAAGGTCTCCCAACACGGCAGGGTTCTGTCCACAAATGAACTGGAAACGCTTGAGAAGCATCAGCGATGTGCCCATCATAGGGTCCTGTTTTGGCATTTTTACTCCTTGGGGGTCCGCCACCCAGCTCCCAAATAAATCACACACAGAGTTTTATTATTACTTATGAATGCCTGGCCTTAGCTTGGCTTATTTCTAGCCAGCTTTTTTTTTTTTTAACTTAAGTTATCACCATTTACCTTTTGCCTCTGGGCTTTTATCTTTCTCTGTTCTGTATATCTTACTTTTCCCTTACTCCACGACTGGCCCCTAGTGTCCTCCTTATTCTTCTTGCTTCGGGATCTCTTTTTTTCTCTTTTTCTTCTATTTATTCTCTTTGCCCACCAGCTCTGCCTCTCCTTTCTCCTGCCTCACTATTGGCTGTTCAGCTCTTTATTAGACCAATCAGGTGTTTTAGACAGGCAAAGTAACACAGCTTCACAGAGTTAAACAAATGCAACATAAAAGAATGAAACACATCTTTGCATCTTTACAACAAATGATCCACAGCATAAACAATGTAACACATCTCAAACTACTACCCCACAACAGGGTACGGGACAGTCTCCTCAAGGACAAGGAGGTAATCAGGTCTATTTGGCTAGAAGTAAGGCCCTTGTTTATACCAGGTGTAACTAATGTCTTAGCTGTAGCTCTTCAATTGTACCCCTCTATATAGCGTAGGCTTCTTTGCCTTGGTAAGTGTATCATCCCTTTTGCGTAGGCATTGGCACTGCAAGTAGCTCCTAAGAGCCTTGAAAATACCAGACCTCCAAGTTCAGTGCAATGTTGGGGAATCGTAGGAAAGGGTTTTTCAGCAATGGAATCATGGGCTTTTCTTCTTGGATATCTGAAGTTGCGACCAGCAAGGAGTGGCCTGATATCAGTTCCCTATGTGAATACACCCACTGTATATGGATGAATTCATGTATGTACACATGAATACATTCCTTGGATGCAGGGATCTTCTGAGAAGCATCTTTTTCCCTTCCCAGGAAGATTAAAATCTGGTCACGTCATTATACAGTTTTCTGTCTGAAATGAACGAGTCTGAATACTCAGTGTCTTCACATTCAAAATATCAGTGAATACCCCCAGACCTACTAGCTCTTGACACTGATTTTAGGTGTCCCGAGACAGCACTGGAATGCTGTTCTATGACACTGTTCCATCTTCTAAGAAACTCCCCATAAAAGAGTGTTATTGGGTAGTAGCATGGACATGACAGAGGTGCTTTCTACACATGCATGAAAGTGTCATAATAAAACCCATTATTTTATAAATCAATACATAGAGATAAAATATATAGAAAAGGAAATTTCCCCCAAACAATGTTCCTAAATGTAGTGTTTCAGAATTTGTATCTGCCTGGCCTCAGTAATTCCAGCTTAATCCCAGATAAGAGTTTATTGTTTTATACTCCAGGGTATTGTTTGATTTAGTTTTCCCTTTCCTGCATTATTGAAGTATATTAGACAAATAAAAATTGTATATATTTACATGGGTCATTGTAATGTTTTATTACAAGTATATAATGTAAAGTGATTAAAAAAACTTATTAACATATTTCTTTCCATACTTCCTTTTCTTTTGTGGTAAGCACATTTAGGATGTAATTCCTTAGCAGTTTCCAAGTATACATTATTATCAATTGTAGTCACCATGCAGTAGACTGGGTCGCCATTACTTACTCGTGCCAAGGCCCTTTGTCTTTTACCCAGCCTTTCCCCATTCTTGCCATCAACCTCCAGGTCCCTGACAACCATCATTTTGCTTTCTTCTTGATATCTGATTTAATTTTAAACTACCCCAAGGCTACACTAGAGAATGGAATTAATTATCTATTCTCTTCACAGGTGGTCCTTATAGAACAAGTTTAAGACCGGTGGGGCACAAGTTATGCCTACTCCGTGAGTCAGCAGTGGGGCCATACTGTACCAAGTTGGTCTCTTGGGGCAAGTGGACATTTTTTTTTTATATTTATTTATTTATTATGTATACAATGTTCTGTCTGTATGCCTACAGGCCAGAAGAGGGCGCCAGACCTCATTACAGATGGTTGTGAGCCACCATGTGGTTGCTGGGAATTGAACTCAGGACCTTTGGAAGAGCAGGCACTGCTCTTAACCACTGAGCCATCTCTCCAGCCCTGGACATTTTTTTTTATCTAGATGCTGGAAAAGTGCAACATTTAAGCAGAGAGGTATAAGGGAAATGTCATTGTTCAGTGCAAGAAAGAAAATTGGGGATGGTGAATAGGTCAGTGGTTAAGACTCTTGCTGAAAGGCCATGAAGCGGACCAGAGTCCAGACCCCAGTATCCACCTGATAATGTACTCATCCTGCAAAGACCTGGTCTATAACTGCAGTGCCAATGTATCCAAAGTCTCCTTCAGTGCGGCCAGGGATGAATTAGCAGACCTCACCTTTAACATCTGTCAAATGGGGACTAACTTCTCTCAGAGGGTTGTTTGATGATAATGGACGTAGCATAACAGGACTTTGCAAATATAAAACACCTTGATAAGGTTAAAATACTCTTTTTTATCTGAGCATGGATAGTGTGGTTTTGTCTTTTGAGTACTCAAACATTCAGGGGACAAGAAGAGGTAAACTCAGATTCTGTTTCGGTGAATGTCAATTAAAAACAGTGCTAGATTGTCAGGAAATTTCTGTCCTGAGAGGCACAGGCTGAATTTCACATCTCATATCTGAGATAACTAGAAGGTCCACAATTATGATTGGTAGAAGTCTTTCTTACTTCTCAGTCTTCTATGTTTATTTATGTGTATGTATATGTGTTGGTGTGTGTATATGTGTGTTGGTGCAGCATGTGTTACATGATGTGTGTAGGTTGGAGGACAGATTGTAGGAGTCAGTTATTTTTTTTACACCCTGTGGGTCCTGGGTATCAAACTCAGGGCATCACACTTGGCAGCAAGCATCTTTTCTCTCTGAGCCACCTTGTTGGCCCCTGTTTTTCAGACTTTAGCAGTATTGTTTTATCAATGTAACCCACATATACATACACACGCATGTAAACATACATGCATATATATACATATACATATATATGAGTGTACACACAGACACTTAATTATATCATTGGGTTTATGATATATCACTGAATATAACATCTTCATTTCAGAGGCATAGGACAAATGATGATGTGTAATAGATGGTGAATTCTCGAGAAAGTTTTAGTAATGATCTTGGCATTGTGTATCCATCAAAATGTAACAAAGGCAGCAGAGAACTCACATGCAGTTATGCATAGCAGAGTGAACTATTTAAAAAAGCAGTAGTAATGGCCTTGCTTTTGCTTTAAACTCAGACAAAGCCTCTTCATTATGGTCTTGAAATATAATCTGAAAGGTGAGCATATGGAAAGTGGATTCTACTTTATGCTCCTTATATGTCTTGTTTATGGTGAAAGTGTAGATTTTATTTAAAAATAATAAAACGTGTGTGTGTGTGTGTGTGTGTGTGTGTGTATGTGTGCGTGAATATCACATGGATATGAGTGCAAAAGACAGCCAGAAAAGGGTGTTGTATTTCATGGAGCTGAAGGTACGGGCAGTTGTTGGCTGTCTATTGTGGATGTCTGGAACTGAACTCATGCCCACTGGAAGAGTCAAGTGCTCTTAACTGCTGACTTATCTCTCCATTTTTTTAACTTTCACTTCTTTTATCATCTGCAACAATGTATATAATGGCCATATGGAAAATTGGAAGGCATACTGAATTAGAAGAACAAGTAAAGCTAAGGTGGAAAGGTGCTTGCCTGCACACGGCCCTGAGGTCCATTGCTAGCATCACAAAAACCAAACAAGCTGGCAACTAGTTGACCAACCCACCAACTTGTCAACCAGGTCACCACCAACAAACTAACCAACCAGCTAATCACCACCCAATCAACCAGATAACCACCAATCAACCAACTAATCAACCAGTCAACCAGCTAACCACCAAGCAATCAACTACTCAACAGTCCACCAAGCAAGCTAGCAACCAACAAATTTAAGTCAAGAGCCCATCCCTCATCAATTCTAAAATGTTGGGACATGCTGATTAATATCTCTTTGGATAAGTCTTCACATTTATAAGACAGAATTACAATATGTCACAGGATGACTGTGGGAATTAAGTGGAAATGTTTCAAAAGCCTATAAACTTTAATACTTAAGGGTAATCTTTAGATTTGTGAATAGTGTCATTTTTCTCCCCATAGAAGTCTATTTTTCTTGCAATTCCTTAATCCACTGTAATTTCAGACTTTTCTGTAGGTGAACGCCATGTTTTTGTCGTGTGGATGGACAGAACTGGAGACTCTCTTACCCACCACACACCCCTCAGACTGTGCCTTTGGTAGTTATGCTGCATGCGTAACTGTCGGCTATATCAAGCCTTCCATCACAGAGAGCAAGAGATGCTAAGTGGCAACTACGGAATTCGACGAAGGAAAACAGTATCGCATAGTGCAAGAACAGAATCCTTTGGCACATAAGTCTCTGCAAAGTCTCTTGGAATGAAGTGACTTTGAATGAAGATACACGGTCTTGTCATGACACTCGGGCATATGTTGAAATAACTCAGTTTCTGGAGGAAGGAATGGAGGTTGGGGAGTTTCACGGTTGCCAAAGAGACTGAGCAGCTCAGGCTTGGCAGCCAGAGCGACTGCCTATTGAGGGATTTGTGGTACCTTTCCTCGCTCTCACTTGGTCAAGATCATCCAGTTCACCCTGGTGGGTTTCAAGCCCTTTGAGTCTGGATAGCCTAACTTTTGGGAGACTTCTGGACCATCTGCCTGTGAGAAATATCTAATCCTCTCTATCTTCAGTCCTTAGATGGGGATGTACTGTCCAGTGTCCGCTCTGACAGCAATGCGTAGGAGAACTAGGGGAGAACTAGGGAGCGCTAAGAGCTTGTTAACTAAGCTGGAGGACTTGGTGATTCATCAGTGTAGCTAGAAAGTTACAGTGTTTCAGCTTTCTCATCAGGACAACTGGGTTGAGAGAGATCACATGACAGCATGGGTGAATGCCACTCTGTGTTACATACAATAAAAACAAAATAGAATTAAATGTGAGTGCAATTCTGGAATAGCTTGTGTTCTAGGTAGCAAAGCTACATGGTATCGAGCAAAATGTTCGTCTTTTCCTACCAACAACAGCGAAAACACTCTTTTACTTCCTGTGTGAAGTTTTAATCTTCATGCTTTTATGCATAAGGCATTAACTGCTCAAATTTCCTCTCTTTAAGAGAAACATTTTGTGAATCTGTTCTATTCTTCTGGAAGGAGCCCTTGATTTATAAGTAGCATTACAGTAGGGATTAGAGACACCATGAGATCACTGTTGCTGTTGTTAGTCTTGAAAATGGTCCTTTATCTATCTTCCACGTGACGCCTTGCCAACATATCATATAAGCTTGTATCTTTGTTTGAGAATGTCTTTGATGAGCCATTAACTACAAGGAAGAAAGCGTTAGTCAAAAGATAAGCCATTGATCTTGGCTAATTCCACACCAAGATGACCATAATGGTGTCAATTATTAACACGGCTGAGAGGAAAGACGGGCCCACGTGTGAAGACAGTTGCAGCTGTATTATACAGTTTGTGGGATCTCGATAACAAACAGAATTACGGAGCACGGCATTCTCGTGATTGGCTTTTGTAGAATAGCCCCTTTCCCCCCTTCAGTTTAAAAGATATGACCCAGCGCTCGAGTCTAGTAGGTACATGTTTACATTTTGTGAGACCATTTTGGGAACCCATGGGTAGTTAGGGAACCACAGTGCTCTGCCTGGTTCACTGATAAACTCTGAGAAATGAAAGCATTCTCAATTATTACTTTACTTTACTAATAAAACAAAAACCACCTGGCTCTAAACTCATTTTAAAATACAGTTCAATAGAACACACACATTCTCTGCTACAGTAAAATTTTACTGTTTTGAACCTTTTGTCCTGGAATCAATGGACGACTACAGTTGAATCTGGCACAAGGTCCTTATAGTAGTACTCTCAGGACAGAAGTTTATCTGTATGAATTTTAATAGATCGATGTGGATTTAAACGAGTTCTGCGTATTATTAGAATTGTTTTTCCTCTTGTTGTTCCTATTTTATATCTGTATGGTGTGACCATACTGTCGGATTTCATCTTTTAATTTATGTCCCACAAGGATGGGACATTTCCTACATCCTACAAAGACAAGCATGCTGGTTCACAGAAAGGCTGCAATCCCTTACATGGGAAGTTTCTGCTTCTGTGTCTCCTCCACCTAACCTTGTAACACCACTGTGGACCCCAGCAAGAGAATCAATCACATTAGAGTTTGTGTGAGACAGGAATGACTCTTTTTTTTCACCTTTCTTGGGAAAGAGAGTCTGTGAGTTCACTGTAATGCCATGATTTAGAGTTGTGTCAACTGCCTCAGGAGCTGGATAGAAAGTAGCCAGACGGTCTAAGCCTCTACTTCTCTGGCATTGTTTCCAGCATTGCCAAAGACAGAGCTCAAGCCTCCCACCTGGTGACCGGCTGTGACTCCATGCTGAGCTGAGCCCCATCCCCAAAGAAGAATAGATTTTTCAGATCAAGGCTCACCATGTTGATCATTTTTAGGAACATCACCAAATGAATTTTGTGACAAGAAGATTGCTACAGAAAAAATAACGAGGGCAGTAACTTCTTCTGTTTCATTTTTTTTTCTCTACAGAGACACAAAGACTCTTTTTGTCAGGGACATGCCAGTCTCCGAGGTACCAACCATGGGGACTTGAAACCTAGAGTCTACTTTTGGATCTCCCATTCCAGCCAATTATTCAGTGAGTTCTCTCCATTTATCTTCATCTCTGAGATGACTGCCTGGCTAAGTCCATTATCTCTTCACACCTGCATTACTGCCCCAGCTTCTGAGCTGGCCCTTTTGCCTTTGATCTCTTATCTCTTCAATTAATCCTGCAGGCTGCTGCCAGATTAATCTCTCTGAAATCATCCGCTATGCCATTCCCTTGGTAGGAATCTATATTCTCCCAAATTACCATTCTTTTCAAAGCTAAACCCCTCATTCAAGGCCTTCTGTCCACCGTATCTGTTCAAACCTTTCTCTTATTTCTCTGATCTAGTCAAATACTTTTTCCTCCTCTTTCCCACAGTAATTCTAGGCTTTGTGTTCATGACCACCTCGTGTGTTTAGAAACTTCTCCATGCCTGTCCCATTTTACAAATCTCCCAATCAGCAGGCTCTTTCTACATACCTTCTCTTGAAATGGGGAGTCCTTAACTCACTGAATGGGAAAACTAATTCTGGCAAATAGGTCAACTCCAATACCTCTGCGGAAACCATTGGATTCAACTTAGTCCAGGTAAATCGTGTGGAAAACAGCCATACATGGATTATACCTTGAGTCAGGGCGATGAGTAAATGCAGGTTACAGCCAAAGTAGGGAATCCCAAACAGGGTCCATACAGATTAGAACTTGGAGCCAGGAGATGCAGGTTACAGCCAAAATAGGGAATCCAGAGCAGTTACAACCCAGATGTCTACAATACATCTTAGAGTCTGAATCTTCCATTCATTTCAATCAATAATGCCAGACAGTTGTCTTTGTATCTCATGCTGGAAATACAGCACGAAACTAGGCAGGCATGGCTTTAATATTCATGGAACGTTTCAGAATTAGTGAGACAAATTCTTATCGTGAAGTGTTAGGGGAAGAAATGCATGGTAGTGGGTCCCAGCTAACCTAGGCGTCACACCAACTCCTTCAAAGTACAGAATTCAAATATCAAGACACACCTATTGAGTTCTTTCTCCTAAAGTGCAAACCGAAATCCTCATCTGTCCCGTCTTCATGCGGGCCTCTACCTCATCAGCTACACTGTGGACAAACTAGAAACTTAGAGATCGTTCATGATACTGTCCCCTTCTCCCTCCTCCTCATCTTTCTCCTTCCTTCTTCAACAGGGTCTCACTATGTGTCCTTGGCTGTCCTGGAACTTATTATGTAGACCAGGATGTCTTCGAACTCACAGAGATCTGCCTCCCAGGTGCCACCACACCTTTCATTCTTTGTTGAACACTTCAAACACTGGAAACTTCACCCTCTGTGTGTCTCAAATCCATTTTCTTTCTTTTAATCTCCAGCCCCCACTCTGACAAAAGCGTCCTTCATCTACTCTGACTCCATCAACAAAGATCTGTCAGATTCCTTCCTGCTAAGACCTTCCTGTGGGCTTCCATCCTGCAATAAGCCTGATATTATCCTTCATGTACCCCATATGACTTTCATAGATTCTGACCCCCAACACGCCTTTCAAGGTTGTCCTGATCCTTAGCTCTTCCGTAGGGATCTTGCTTCAGCCATTGCTTTGTTGTGTTGATCTTATAGGTCTCCTTCACCCTCCAATAAGCTGCTTCTTATGTAGCCCAGGCTATCTGGAACTTCCTTGTCTAGCCTTTGACTACTTGACTCCTATCCTGGCAATGAAGGCAAGATTCTCACACAGAGTCTTCTCGTTTGGGGAGTAGAAAATATTGTTGCCTCACGGGCACAAAGGATCAGATAACCAACTGCCTAGAGAAACCCTAATAAAGGCTGTCAGGTCATACTTTAATATTGTCTTCTTCTCTTCTGCAGTTCACTTATGGTGTCTGGGCAGCATTACAACTTTCCTTTCTCTGTGTGAAGGTTCACAGCTACATCGCTGGACTGTGTGTTTCTACCAAGCCCTCCCCTGCTCTTGCCAGTGCCCATTTTCCTCAGGTTGTTCTCGGAGGAAGGAAAAAGAATGAGGGTAGTGAAATGGGCAGATTTCGGGGTTCTGACAGACTAGGCTTCTCTCAAACATATCTCCATCCTGACTCTGGGAAGGGCAATAGTCTGACAGTTTTGCTTTCTCCTCACTAAGAAAGGGGTAATCCCAGCACCTAACCCATGTGGCTGAGGTGAGGATGAGCAGGGTGGGGACAAAGGTGTTACATAAACGTTGCCCTCTCTCACCACCATGGCGGGGAGTTTCGCACTCTAATTTCTGTCTCTTCCCTGTCCCCATTTTCCCTTGCTTTCCTGGGTGCTACTTTTCACTCCTCACAGATTCCACTCCCCCACCCTAAAACATTTCGATCCACTTCCGGGTTGCCTCCCCAAAGTGTTAGCCCATTCGATTTTGTAGAGAGCCCTCCCCAGCTTTAAAAAGTTCTATTGACTTCTAATTTCCCGACACCCACGTTCCCCTTGCCTGTCTGATGGGACAGCCATGTATGCATGTATCCAAGCATCGCAGATGATCAGGCCTGAGAACTGTTCATACATGGCCTTTTAAAAATAACCAACTTGCCTTATTTCCTATACACAAGGACCCGCCCGCCCATGATAGCTTTTCTTCTTGTAAACTTTGTGTAGAAAGAACCTTTCCGCTAAAAATGTCTTCCCCCTCATGTTTAAACTGGGGAAAGAAGGGAAACACCTTTCCTTTTCTGTAAGAATCGCTGATTTGCTTGCACATGGCTCTCTGAACTGAACCTTGACAGATCAATAGACAGAGTCTCTTTCTCTAGGGATTCTATGTTGACCTCTGTCCCAGGATATTGGCACCTTTGAGTGGGGAGAAACAGTATTTTTGTTGTTGTTGTGTAAGCGTGTGATTTCTTTACCTATTTTAGTGGAGCGAATACTGTCCCTGATACTGAAACCACTTTATTTTTAGCTCTTTCCATTCTGTATTACCCTCCTGGTTTTATCTTCTTTTCCTTTGTTGGCTTACACTTCTTGTCTATTGTTATTTTGTTACTCCCTTCCCATTCTACATCCAGGGTCTGAAACCCAATCGGCTCAAGGATGTGAACAGGAGAAAATGCTGCTGTCCCAGGCTTGTCCTAACTCTGCTCAGAGCTGGGCGCACCTCTTTGTCCTCTCTGGGTCTTCTAGATCACTGTCTTTTTTGTTTTTCAACAACTGCAAATAGAAACAAACCAGGAAGCGTCTGGATGAAGAGATTGACAGGTGTTTCACATGGTCCTGGGGAAATGATGTGTGTAGGCAGGTAGTCTTCAGGCAGGAATTGTACATTCAGATTGGGTTTTAAATATACTCCTGTACCCTGCAGAGGAATGTTAGCTAATTGGAAAATAGAGACAATAACAAAGATATACTTGATTCTTCTTTCCTTTTCTACTTGGCAACCCATCATTTCTGTGATACATATTTTACACAATTAGCTTTGCTAGTTAGAAGATTTGGAACGGAAAAATAAATCAACGTTTCAAATAATCCTTTGACTCCTTGGAAAAATATAAATGTATGATTTTCCTTGGTCAGCTTAAATTTCATGTGTGTCTCTGAGATATTCGAAAGCTATTACTGGCCATGGCAAACGAGGCGGTCACTGCTCATAGACTGATTTCTTAACTAATAAAGGTGAGAGGCATGGGAGAGTTAGGTTTTGAGTTACCATCCGATGATGGTAACCTGACCCTAGTCCTCTTACGTCTCCAATGCCAAAAGTTTCTGATTGGAATACAACTCGCTGTGAATTCTGATTACATTTCTATTCCCTTCCAAAAACACAGAGAGGAAATTAAGTTACATTTGATTACATTACAAAAATCCATTCGGTGTCTGGGCAGTCACGGCCATGTCAGAAGTCAACGCACATGGTACGCAGGAGTATGTTCCGTGCTGCGGGCCTCTAGCCCCTTCGCTTCAGCTGAGCTGTGTATAAGCATCAGGAGGCAGTTAAAAGAACACAACCGTACCTATGTCTTTTCATGAGGAACAAAGCAGTTTTTGTTTATGGGGAACAAGTGGAGAACTCCAGCCCTTGAAACCTGAGAACAATTTGTCTCGTCCTCACAACAATGTTACCAGTTGCAATAGATCAAGTTTCTTAAATTCCCTCCAAGGAGGCAAGTGTAGATGGCAGGACAGAGCTGATGAGTTGTCGGCTTGCTCCTTCTCAACCTTTCACGTGTGTTGATTGCTTGGTAGCGTATTAGAACACCGAACACTTGCAGTCCTCGTGTGTATTTTGTTATACAGATCATCTAGAGTTTTGTTGAAATAAAGATTCTTATTAAGCCAGACTGAGCTGGGCCCTGAGGTTTTGCATAACCCAGATGCTGTTAATGTGGCTGATCCAGATGCCACAACTGAATATCTGGGCAGGCAACATGTGACCTTTCTAACTTTTATCTATTCAAGGTAGCCAGTAGAATTAACAGACAGAAGTGAACTCTTCTCAATAAAACCCAAGGCAATGCCTCACTTTTATTGTTTCTCTATGTCACTAGTTCAAATTAGAATACAAAGTATAGACTTAGTTTTTTTTTTTTGAGGTTTGAAAAGAATTCAGAACGGTTTGTCGTATCTCCCGAGGGAATATCACCTGCAGAACATGTAATTTTCCGTTTATTTTAATAAATGCTTACGTATTTAAGAAAGCTATTAGAAAACACCAATTCATGGGTCCCTGTATTAGGCTTGCTCTTGAGCCACCAGCCAGTTCACAAATCATGACACAGAGATTTATTATTAGTTATGAATGCTTGACCGTATCTTATGCTTGTCCACTAGCTATTATAACTTAAATTAACCTATTTCTTTTCATTTATGTTTTGCCTCAGGGCTTTTTAACCATTTTTTTATTCTGTATGTCCTACTCCATGTCTGTCTGTCTAGCAGCTGCCTGCCTGCCAGAGCGCAGTCTTCCTTTCTTTCTCCATCATTCTCTCTTCCCTCTCCTCTTGAGCCTAGATTCCCCCTCCTCCTTATTCTTTCTGCTTGCCAGCTCCACCTATCCCTCTGTTGCCTAGCTATTGGCCATTCAGCTTTTCATTAGACTAGTCAGTTGCCTTACACAGGCAAGGTAATACAGCAATACATTGTTACATCGTTAAACAAATGCAGCATAAATTGATGTAATGCAACTTTAAATAGTTAAGTAATAAATTGCAACATAAACAAATGTAACACATCTTTACATAGACAAAGTAACATTCCACAACAGCTCCCATCCTCTGGGTTGAGGTTTGAGTGGTGAATATCAGGCACCAGTTCTTGTGTCTGAACACTGAGTCTTTAGCTAAGGCACTGCATGGGAAGGTTGCAGAACCTTTAGGGGGTGGAGCCTTGCTAGAGGAAGTGGGTCACTGGGGTGGGACTGGGGTTGTATAATCTTGCACACTTCCTGTCTGCTCTTGGCATCCCGACTGTGAAGGCAGTGTAACCAGATGCCTCTCATTCATGTCGCTATGCCCTCTTAGTCATGATGGACAGTAAGTATCTCGAGCCCCTCATCAAACTATAACCCCAAATAAATGCTTTTCCCACTAGGCTGCTTCCTGTCAGGTATTAGTCACAGCAATAAAAAAGCAACTAACAGACTCAGGGATTCTGGTTTGTATTGTTCTGGGGCGCAGGCAAGGTGTTGGAACTCTCTGGATGATTATATATCACCAACACTGAAGTGGAAAGGCATGTACAATGTACGGTCCAGCGCTGTGCCAACGCAAAGAAAATCTTTCCTTCTCTCTCTTGTTCCCTCCCTCCCTTTTTCTCTCTGTAGTGTCTCTCTCTCCCTTTCTTCCTCCCTCTATGTAGTCAACCCCTAGTGTGTATGTGTGTGTGTGTGTATGTGTGTGTGTGTTGGGTAAAATGGGGTGATTTAAAAGACTAGGTTGAAAGAACCACCATCTATCAATGGGGCTAAGTGACAATCTAATTGTTGACTCAAGCCCAAGAGGAGAGTGATTTGGTAGAGAGACTTCCTGGTATTGGCACAGTGGACAGTGGAAGAGAGGGGGACCCCCCCACTCCCCGTTTCTGCTCTTATTGATACCGAAGCACCTTGCATTCCAGGTGGACTGTCTGGAATCAGCATGGGAACAGACAAGGACCGTGATGGCTGCTAGTCCTGCTCTAGCGTTTTCACTTTGGATCTGTTTCATACAAGTAGGAGAAAGGCAATTTAGTGCTTTAAGCACAGGATAACGATACAATTAGGATGGGGTTCGCTCTTCTCCAAACCAGGGCAGAGGGCACCTTCAGTGGGTCCAACATGGTCTGTAGGGTTCGTGTTGACTGTGCTTATGGGTTGCTTGTGAACAAACTCTATTTGTTGCACCAAAGCAACACAAACAAGAGCAGTGAGAAAAAGAAGCACACTAGCACAAACTGCTCGCGCCCCATACCTCACACTGACTGTGCTCTGGGCAAAGGGACCTTGTGACCAACGTAGCCGAATCCAGTGGACAATGCACTGTGAGCCAGGGGCTGAGAACCTGTCTAGATACATTCATTTCGGATGTGATGTCATCCTGGCAAATTAACCCTTGACCTTTTCACAAGGAGCACGTATTTATGTATTTATAAGGCTGCAGAGAGTAGTTCCTTTGTGAACCAGAAGCCAGGAGACACCTGGTGAACAGTAAATACCTAGCCGGTCAGAAACAAAATCTGAACACCTTTATCAGAAAGTCACCACCCAGTTCAAGCGAACAAAAGGTTCATGGTTTTCTCTTTCTCAAAGAGTTCACTTCTGTTTGTGATCTCTCGGCCAATAGGGGATTTTGGTTACAGCCCCTTATCCCTCTATCTACAGCGGGCCTCGCCGCTGTTCAAAGTTCCTATTGGGTACTGCCATTATCTCCATTGCAATTTAGCCACGAGATCCCCATGCCCTGACAGCCCCACTGGAGGCAGTTGGTTTCCCTCTGCTTGTTCCCTTCAGGTAAAGCTAGCTCAAAAAAAGCAGAGCGATAGTGTCCTGTCATTGAGGAGTGGTTGGAAAGGCACTGGGGGCCCCTCCCCAGCCACAAAGGGGCCCTTGTGGGCTTGTTTATCTATAGGCTGCTGAAAACCTAGGAAGTTACTTTGTTTGACTAGAATAAAAAGCCTGGAATGATCTCGAGCCCAGATTTTCTTTCATTAAAAAGCAAGATCAAAGGACCCGGAGGTCTCATCCTCAGCTCTCACATCCTCTCCTCTCATGTCACCGCAGTCAAAAGCATGAAGCAAACCGTATGTAATTATTAACTGATGGATTCCGTACGAAGATTTTTCGGCTAGCGCCCGCCGGATCCTCTTACTTTGCTCATGCATTTATCTCCCGTGTCAGTCAAGACTAGAAAGCCGTGCTTTGTTTGACAGATGAGGACCTCCAGGAGAAGTACAATTAGGACATGACTCACACGTATATCGGAAATCATGCAACATATTGCAGTCGTTCATACGTCCTGATGAGAAGGTGATTCACTAACACAACAGTTGAGGCAGAGCCTTGCCAAGGTGCAATCGAGAACAATTACTTCCAACCCAAGTTCCCAAGCATCGAGCTGGCATGAATGTGCCTCATGGAGGAATTACTTATTTGTTTATGTGGGTGCTGGCAGGGAAACTCCTGATGGAAAGGTGTGTATTGAGAGCAAAAGACATCAGCACTCCGGCAGAGGGCATGGGTGTGTGCGTGTGTGTGCATGGGTGTAGGTGTGTGATAGTGTGTGTCTGTGTGAGGTCCATGAGTTGAGGTATATGGGCACTGTGGGATTGCTTGTGATTATCTACATGTGGGCAGTGGTGGGCAGCCCGTGGTTAGTGCGGTAGCCATGTTTCAGTAATCATGGTAGGTCTTGATTAAATAATTTGAGGGTCCTTGACAGACGTGCGGAGTTTTATTTGACTCCACAAAATTAGATTACAAAGAAGCCCTGACAGTTTAAAGATAAAACAAATTAAGGATGCCAAAGTCAAAGTATCAGATGGTCCTATCCAGTTTTCTAGGTGAAAAACTAAGCATCATTTCCAACTTGAATTTAGAAACAAATATATTAATGGGACTGTCGAGAAGATTACGGAGGTTGATGTTTGATCCTGAGACACACATAGGAAACTTTTGATTGTGGGTATGACTAAGCATCTATCTGTAACCCTCCAACTCTAGGGCTTGGACCTCGAGCCCACAAACAAAGCGGTCCACAGGACATCTAAGAGTTCTTTCGCAAACTGAGATCTGTGTTTTGTAGTTACAACTGTACTTACAGGGATTGGAGACTTCGCAAGTTCTGCAGAGCTTCCGAGGGGACCTGTCTCAGCTGATTATTCTGCAGCATGCTGCCCATTGAAACAAATGAAGAGAGAGACATTAGAGAAAATGAACAAGAGACGACCCAAACACAGCAGCATCAGACACTGTTCCAGGTGCCTTAAAAACATCGGCACATCAATCAAAGTTTTAGGGAGGTTAAATTCGCAAGGGAGTGCTAATAAGAAATAAATAAGGAGGGCTACTGATGTCTTTGAGTTAATCTTGTATCCTGTCATGTTACTGAAGGTATTTATCAGCTGTAGGAGTTCCCTGGTAGAGTTTTTGGGGTCACCTTATCATATCATATCATCTGCAAATAGTGAAAGTTTGACTTCTTCCTTTCCAATTCCCTTGATCTCCTTTTGCTGTCTTATTGTTCTAGCTAGAACTTCGTGACCCACTGCCAGCACTGGGCTGAGCTCAGGTGAAGAGATGGAGGAGGGATCATATGAACAAGGCAGATCAAGAGCATGATGGGAAAACCACAGAGACAGCGGACTTGAGTTAGTGGGAACCCATGGACAATGGGCTGACAGTTGGGGAACCTGCATGGAACTGAGCTACATCTACTGAATGTGGGTGACAGTTAATGTAGCCTGATCTATTGCGGGGTGGGGGGCTGGCAGTCACTCCAGGACCTATCCTAGGTTCATGAACTGGTTCTTTAAAACCCATTCCCTATGATGGGATACCTTGCTCAGCCTTGATACACGGGGGGAGGGGCTTGGTCCTGCTTCAAGTTGGTATCCCAGACCTTACCCCCTCTGAGGAGTGGCTGGAGGATGGGAAAGGCGGATGTGGGGGGACAGGAGAAGGGGAGGGAGGGGGAACTGGGGTTCATATGTAAAATGAAAAGTAATTTTTAAAATAAAAATATGAAGAAAAAAAATAAATCTTAAAAATTACCAATTAAGTTTAGTTACCTTTGAATGAGAGAACAAGAGCAGATTATCTTATGTTCCTAAGTAGTTAATTAGAAATTTCTGTTTTTGTTCGAGATATTTCAATGGGAGACAAAACAGCTAAAGGGTTTATACTACAGAATGCCACTAAAACAGAAAACTCGCACGCGGCCGTTGATTTATTTTGCAAACCCTTCTTACTGAATACTCGGAATATGAACAGAGTCGAACATGTCCCAGGTAGAGGGTGTAGACACATAACTGCATTTTAGTATTTGCATAAGGGAGCACAAAGAACACGGACTGCTTTTATATATTATATATATATATATTTTATATATTATATATATATATTTATTTTGTTTCTTTCCTGGGTATATTTAAAATAGTCATTATTTCATACAGCATCTTCAGGCTTCTCTAAGTATACAACTTTGCTTATACTCTCTTTTTCTTTCCCTTTGACTTTTTGGTTAGCAAGGCTAAGTGAGAACAGATAGGATGAAGTAGGGTAGGGCAGGGAGGAGAACAACTCTGTCAATTTGTTGGAGTGGCAACTAATGACCTAATTCTCAGATGTTCTTTCTGCTGAAGTGTCCTAGGTATAGACATTACGTCATCTACACTGCTGGATTGTAGGTCAGCGTTGGACAGGAGAATGATGGCTCTCTGTGGCTTTTCTATACTTACCTTTGCCTGTCACCTTACGGTTTTGGTTTGGTGGCAGGTGGGAGGAGGATGGCCTCTTTCTTTGACTGAACGGCTTATACCAGAAAATGAATTTTGGTTGAAGATCGCTTCATACAGCATTTCATTGGGTTAAGTATTTTATAGTACAGAACCACACAGCCTATTTATCTTAGGGTCAATGTGTTCAGGGACAATAATCTTCAATGTTAGAGGTAAGAGATCACAATGAGATTCCATATGTGAAACAGCACTAGCCAACAAATGCTGATGTCATCTCTGTTCTTTATCTTAGTTAACTGGATCATCAGTCCTTTTCTCTCGTTTTACCATAATCTCTACCCATCCACCTTAGGCAAATCATGACTCCAAATGAACATGACCTTGATACTATCTTTGTGGCCACTTTTGAACTTTATGAAACATTTGACAGTTTCTATGAGAAGAGTGACAATATCTATGAGGAATCAGGATATTCTGCTCAGGGTTTTGCTGCTTGGGCTGTGGCTTTCAACTTCATTGGATCAATATTTACCTAATAGTATCACAAAGGAGAACTATGGAAAAGTAACTGATAGTAAAATTATTTATGTCTTAATAAATTCATGATATTACATGTGACAATCTGTGGCAGTCTGAATGTAGTTGGCCCCCATTAGCTCAGAGGAAGTGGCACTATTAGGGGGTGTGGCCTTATGGAAGTAGATGTGGCCTGGTTGGAGGAAGTGTGTCACTGTGGGGATGGGCTTTGAAGTCTATTATGCTGAAGCTACACCTGGTTAAATTCACTTTCTGTTGCCTGTGGATCAAGATACAGAACTCTTAGCTCCTTCTCCAGCACCGTATCTGCCTGCACCGTCACCATATTCTTAGTTACCATGCCCCATCATGTAGTGGTATTTCATTTGTATTTTAATAGATAAATCTTGCCTCAAGACCAGATGCAAAACAACCACACTAGTCAGCCATACAGACTAGGCAGTGGTGGCACACAACTTTAATCCCAGCAGCCACACTAGTTAGCCATAGAGGCTGGGCGGTAGTAGTGCACACCTTTAATCCTAGCACTAGAGAGGAATATAAGGTGGGATGGGACAGGAACTCACTCTCTATCAGTCTGAAGATTTCATAGCGGTAAGAGCTCTCTAGTGGCTTGGCAGCTTTGCTTTCTGATCTTCAGGGTGAACCTCTGGGTTTTTATTTTACATCTACATTTGGTGCACAACATTTGGGGTACAAATTCATAAAAAAGCAATCTGCCTGTGGCTTTTTAGCCACCAGCACAGGCTGGAGCTGCATGTGGGGCTCCAGCCCCACCCAACTAGACTTTCTTTTCTTTTTTTCCCCAAGCCTCCAAGAAAGTTTGGGATTTTCCTGTTGTAGCCTCTCTGAATCAGTCTTTAACTGCCACCCAAATTTCAGAAGTACTTGGGCTCCAAATGACTCAGGACTCACTGGCCCTAGACTAGCTGCCTTCAGGTATCTCCCCTGCCCCTGCCATAGGTGCTTTTCCCAAACAAAGTCCCGTGCATTTCATACAATTTTCTTCTTCTTCCTCTTCCTCCTCCTCCTCCTCCTCCTCCTCCTCCTCCTCTTCTTCTTCTTCTTCTTCTTCTTCTTCTTCTTCCTCTCTCTCTCTCTCTCTCTCTCTCTCTCTCTCTCCCCACTATGAGTTGTGGGGTCTTCCTGAACCCCCTTCTCAGACTGCTGCCAAACTAGGTAGCTGCCTTGAAATCCAGTCAGGCTTTTACTCTTCTACACAGCAGCAACAAGCCTCACATCTTCATCAACATCAGCAGTAGAGTTGGTAAGACAATTGGGAATTCTTAAAGGGAGGAATTAGTTAAAAGAGAGAGTTTTTCCCACATTAAAAAATGGGAAACACCATTACATAGGAGGGATTTGTGTCTCTGTATGATACTACACTGGACAGTTTGAAAATGGAATGATTAAATAGAGGATATCTAATTTAGATGGGATTTATGTAACTTCAATTGCACAACTTTTTTTTTATATTTTGGAGATCAGACCGCAACTGACAAAGGTCTGATCTCCAAAATATATAAAGAAATCAAGAAACTAGACCGTAAAAGGCTAATCAACCCAATTATAAAATGGGGCACTAAGCTAAACAGAGAATTCTCAACAGAAGAACTTCAAATGGCCAAAAGACACTTAAGGTCATGCTCAACTTCCTTAGCGATCAGGGAAATGCAAATCAAGACAACTTTAAGATACCATCTTACACCTGTCAGAATGGCTAAAATAAAAAACACCAATGATAGCCTTTGCTGGAGAAAGGGGTACACTCACCCATTGCTGGTGGGAATGCAAACTTGTGCAACCACTCTGGAAAGCAGTGTGGCGGTTTCTCAGGAAATTCGGGATCAACCTACCCCTGGATCCAGCAATACCACTCTTGGGAATATACCCAAGAGAGGCCCTATCATACAACAAAAGTATATGCTCAACTATGTTCATGGCAGCATTGTTTGTAATAGCCAGAACCTGGAAACAACCTAGATGCCCTTCAACGGAAGAATGGATGAAGAAAGTATGGAATATATACATATTAGAGTATTACTCAGCAGTAAAAAACAAGGACTTCTTGAATTTTGCATACAAATGGATGGAAATAGAAAACACTATCCTGAGTGAGGTAAGCCAGACCCAAAAAGAGGAACATGGGATGTACTCACTCATATTTGGTTTCTAGCCATAAATAAAGGACATTGAGCTTATAATTCATGTTCCTAGAGAAGCTAAATAAGAAGGTGAATCCAAAAGCAAAACACATAGGCATCCTCATGAATATTAACCTTCATCAGGTGATGAAAGGAGACAGAGACAGAGACCCACATGGGAGCACCGGACAGAAATCTCAAGGTCCAAATCAGGAGCAGAAGGAGAGGGAGCATGAACAAGGAACTCAGGACCACGAGGGGTGCACCCACACACTGAGACAATGGGGATGTTCTATCGGGAACTCACCAAGGCCAGCTGGCCTAGGTCTGAAAAAGCATGGGATAAATCCGGACTAGCTGAACATAGCGGACAATGAGGAATACTGAGAACTCAAGAACAATCGCAGTGGGTTTTTGATCCTACTGCATGTACTGGCTTTGGGGGAGCCTAGGCAGTTTGGATGCTCACCTTAGGAGACCTGGATAGAGGTGGGCGGTCCTTGGACTTCCCACAGGTCAGGGAACCCTGATTGCTCTTCGAGCAGATGAGGGAGGGGGACTTGATTGGGGGAGGGGGAGGGAAATGGGAAGCGGTTGCGGGGAGGAGGCAGAAATCCTTAATAAATAAATAAATTAAAAAAAAATGGGAAACACCATTACATAGGAGGGATTTGTGTCTCTGTATGATACTACACTGGACAGTTTGAAAATGGAATGATTAAATAGAGGATATCTAATTTAGATGGGATTTATGTAACTTCAATTGTAAACATTACCAGAGTTATCATTTTTTGTTATATCACTAAAAAAAATGGTTAATCTGAGTGCTAAGATACAGGCCTTAGAAAAACTTAATAAAACAGATCACAGAGACATTCACATCCAGACAGAGGAATTTAATGGAGAACTAATTTCAGCATTGTATTATAAGAATAGAGAGGAACAGCCTAAGGTTTTCAAATAACCAACCTTACCTTAATATGTCTAGTAACCATATAGCATTTGCCAAATGATAGAGTAAGAGCTGAATGGACTCCTGTGCCAATGCTATATTCAAGGAGATTCAAGGATATGGTGGTCTCATAGGGCATGCATTCAACTTTTGTAAAGCAAATATTAAACTCGTGGTCAGTTTGTAATAGAATTATCCCTAACAACTGGATAGATTTGGTTAAAGCTGTTTTAAAGCCTGATCCACAATTATAATGGGGTACCTGGTTCAAAGAAGAGGCAAAGACTACTAAACAAGAGAGTAAAGCTAGAGGCATGGACATTCCCCAAAATCAAATTCTTGGAAAAGAAAATTACGTTGCTGTAGAAAAGCAATCTCTATATGATGGTCACATCCTGACTTTGTGCTGCGCAACAGTTCTGAATGCTTGGGACAGAACTGAAGAAGTAGGAAAGAAGACGGAATCATTTACTAAAGTCATACAGGGCCCAAGAAACCTTCACAGATTTCTTATAAAGACTGACATCAGTAGTAAACAGAATCATATCAAGTTCAGAAGCTAGGCGAATAACAATTGAATATCTGGCTTTTGAAAATTCAATTCTCTATGCAGAAGGATAATTAGGCTGTTAAAGGCAAAGTCAGCACCTCTGTAGGAATGGGTTCAAGATACTATTAATATTGAGTCTCATGACCACGGTGATGCATGGATAGAAGAGGTCATTTCCAGAGGTTTGAGGAAAAATCAAAATGTCAAATGTTATAATTGTGGCTAACAAGGCAAAAAAGGGACTTCGGACAGAACACTCCTTGAAACAATGTTTTTTCTAAGAATAATCCATTCAGAATGCCTCTGCCTTCGGGATTATGCAGAAGGTGTGGCAAAGACAGGCATTTGAATAATGAATGTAGGCCAATAAGAAATATTCAAGGTAACCTTTTGCTGCTGGGAAACTCTTGAGGAGCCTCTGCTTCTGTTTTTTTGTTTGTTTTGTTTGTGCAGGAAAGTCTTTTTCATAGGAAGCTAGGGCTGAACCCCAGACTGGACTGTATGTTCCTCAGACTTTAGAGTGGTACAGTTGATCATATCTCTAGATATACTTTGTCCAAGAAGCAGAGGTTGATATGCTGGTCTATCTTGATCTCACAGTTAACTTGTCACTTGATTATAAAATCCTCAAGTTCGTGACCCATATTCATTGATTTAGAAGTAGTTCTTAACACTAATTTATTTCATGACTCTTTGGGCATCACAAGCATCAAGCTTTGTTGAATCCTTGACTTAGAAGACAGGAAACATTGGTTAGTTAGGAATGGATGAAAAGAGACTCTTAATGACAAATATGTCATTCATTCATTTTTTTTTTCCTGGTAGAAAGAGTACCTTTAGACAGTGAGTCTCAGAGATAGCCTATAACCTCAGCTCATTTCTGTTGCTATAATATGACAAGAAAGCCTGAGGATGGGAACTTTATGAAGCAAATAGGTATATTTAGTTTACAGTTTTAGAGGTTCAAAGTCCAAGATCACGCAGCATCATCTATTCAGATTCTAGTGAGGGCCGCAGGAATGGTGACATTGCATTGGAAGGAACAGGCAGAAAAGCAATATGTCCCATTAGGAAGCTGATGGGACCCAGGGGCCAAGAATGCTTCAGGAACAAACTTGAACATCTCTGAACTATAGCTTAAGGCTCAGTTAAAAAGTCAGCTAAGGTCAGTGCTATCTAGGGAGGGCAAAACGAGGCACAGAGTATGTGCAAAACCACTCTGAGCACATGAAATGTGTTTGCAGGCAGAAACCCATATCAGACAGAGACACCTCTTTTGCTGAGTGCTCCATAGTTATTGATAAGTAAACTTGAAACAGTTGGTTCCCATCATGCAAAATTAAGTAAACATTGATGTCTAGAGAGTCTGGGTTTTTCTCCGCATCATGGATCAGAACCATCTTTCCACAAATGTTTACTGAGAATATACTTTTCAAAGGACTGATATATGCCAATAACCAAGACTTAGTTTGTCTTTGATTTGCTGGACGTGTAGAAACACTCAATGGGAAGATAGTGTAATTAGAATTATACAATGATAAAATCAGAAAATGTAAATAGTGTGGTGGAAAAAAACATGTACAAAACTTAAGTAGTTCAAACTTAATTACAAATTTAGGGATTTGAAATTAAATTTCCATATAATTATAATAAGTCATATATACTTTATATCATATAACTTGTCTTCATATTAGATACTTGTATTTCAAATAAACACAATGGTTTGAGATACAGTTATACATAAACACATATACACACTTTATCTCATATACTCAATATACAGTTTGCTGAGTGAATTGAAGAGGTTGATTATAGTATAGTTTATTTTTTATTATTTTCAATTTTATTTATTTTTAATTAATTCTATGTGAATGTGTGCTTGTCAATATGTTTAAGTCTACAGGTGACTGTTGAGGCAAGAAGGGGCAATGGGTCCCCTGCAGCTGGAGTTGTAGGTGGTTCTGATCTGCCATGTGGGTGCTGAGATTTAATTCTGGGTTCTCTTTAAGAGCACCTAGTGCTCTTAACTACTAGATCATCTCTCTTGGGCCTACAATATAATTTATTTAACAGTCTTCAAATGTTTTCCATACATAACTCAACATGGGAAACCATTTTAGTCATCTTATTTAAGCTTGAATCTCATGATGCATTTTGAATGGTTCAAATATCTTTCTGGGTACGCTGAAATATAAGTTAACTGTACCTGGAACTGATGCATATAAGTTAGCATTAGGGTTGGCAATATCAACTAAAATATTTCTGCTAATAGCATAAATGCCCCAAATAGAAGGCAAGCTAAACCAGTCATCTAAGAAGACCAAACAATGATTCTGCTATAGAATTTAAATTTTTATTCATCTATTTATTTTAAATCCTCCAATCCCTTTCCCCCTTCCCCTAGAATTTAAACTTTAATAAAATATTAAATTTAATCAAACTTTTTAAAACCTACATGTATCTTAGGTGACGGAAATGCAGCTTTCATTAAGCATAAATAACTCAAATCCTTTTTTTGGAGTTAACTCCATCTCAATGGACAAAAAATAAAATCAAGATATTGTTTTGTACATAAAATTTAGAATGGCTTGCAACTTTTAGTATTTTCTCTACTTAGATGCTCCAAGCCAGAACACACAGGAATGAAATTTGGTGGTGGGTACGAGAAGAAGAAGGTGTTTGTGCTGGTTAGTTTTATGTCAATTGAGAGGAGGGAATTTCAATTAAGAAAATCCCTCCACAAGATCAGGTTGCAAACAAGCTTGCAGGTAATTTTCTTAATCAGAGATTGATGTGGGAGGGCTTAGCTAATTGTGGGTGGTGCCACCTCTGGGATGGTGGTCCTCGGTGCTGGAAGAAAGCCATGAAGAGCAAGCCAGTAAGCAGCACCCTTCCATGGTCTCAGTATCCTGCCTCCAGGTTCCTGCCCTGCTTGAGTTTCGGCTTTGGTTTCTCTCGTTGAACTGTGATTCAGGATATGAAAGCCAAATAAACTCTTTTCTCTCCAAGTTGCTTTTGGTCATAGTGTTTTAGTGCAGGAATAGTAACCCTAACTATGACAGTATTCAGCAGAACTGAATTTTATGACAACAGATATGGAAGTTGGACAATGGATGCTAAGAAAACTTATTTATTTAAATAAATAACTCATTTAAATCCTCTCATTCAGACCTAGGCCAGCTGGCCTTGGTGAGATCCCAATAGAACATCCCCAAAAACATGGGATAAATCCGGACTAGCTGAACATAGCGGACAATGAGGAATACTGAGAATTCAAGAACAATTGCAGTGGGTTTTTGATCCTACTGCACGTACTGGCTTTGTGGGAGCCTAGGCAGTTTGGATGCTCACCTTACGAGACCTGGATAGAGGTGGGCAGTCCTTGAGCTTCCCACAGGTCAGGGAACCCTGATTGCTCTTCGAGCAGATGAGGGAGGGGGAATTGATCGGGGGAGGGGGAGGGAAATGGGAAGCGGTTGTGGGGACGAGGCAGAAATCCTTAATAAATAAATAAATTTAAATCCTCTCATTCTCATCCACTCTCTCCTCTGTGTAGAATCCAGGGCTTTGGGTATAGCTGGCAAATGTGCCATTGAGTGATGTGGGAGTCCTCTCTGTGTGCTGTGATTACTATTAATGAATAAAGAAACTGCCTTGGCCTGTTGATAGGGCAGAGCTTAGGTAAGTGGGGAAAATTAAACTGAATGCTGGGAGGAAGAAGGTGGAGTCAGGGGACGCCATGGATCCACCACCAAACATAGACATGCTGAAATTTGCTGGTAAGCCACGACCTCATGGTGATATACAGATTAATGGAGACGGGTTAAATTGAGATGTAAGAGTTAGCCAATAAGAAGCTAGAGCTAATGGCCGAGCAGTGTTTTAAGTAATACAGTTTCTGTGTGATTATTTCAGTTCTGGGGAACAGGAACGAACAAGTGGCTCCTTGTAACAACTGAGCTCCATCTCTAACCCAATATTTTGTAAGGAACAGCTGTCCACTTTGCTAGGCCGCACACCAGGTTTTGTATACCTACTCATATACACAAACTTAGTATGCTAGAGTCCTTACCGGTGTATCGTAAGGAAACACAATCTAAAGCAAGTTTGAAGCTGTGATCTTATTATGCTGGTGTCACAGTGAATTATTCCCTCAATGACCAAAATCTTTAGCGACAGGCTCCCCAACTGCATGATATAGGGGGAAAACGTTCTTGCAAGTGTGAATAGGTAAGTGGGCTATTTAGAGGCAAACAACTTTAGATATGATGTTAGAGAAGGAGAGAGGAATGGTCACACACAGGTTATAGCCAAGTATAACATGGTTTTATGACGCCAGTGAAGGCAGAGAGGGACTTAAATGAGTCACCTCGAAGATCCGAATTGCACACGATATTTCTACATTAATTAGCAGTCATTTGGCATGAAAATCAGACTTGATTTACTTACAGAACTTTAAGACTGTGAAGGCCCGCGAATGCTCCCTTGGGAATGTGTGTCAAAGCATTTCCAGCGAGACGCCTGTGGATTTCAGTGGAGAGGGGAGAGAGAAAGGGAGAGAGAGAAAAAGAATCAGCATAACTTTGTCCAAGTGGAATTCATTTCACTGTTGAAACATGCAATACAACTATGTTCAAATCATACAAGCAACTTTAAGGAAACTTGTAGTCTTGTGTTGCAAACACTTTAAATTTCCTAAAAAGATGTTGGCAGAAGAGGTGCTTAAGAAAAAAAAATGAAATAAATTACTTACTAGATTCTACTACATATGTATCTATTCCTGCCCTTTAACTTTTTAAATAAAAACTACCACCACATAATAATTTGAAACAGACTTGTGAAGTCAAAATGTGACAAAAGTTTTACCACTATCATTATAAAATGAAATAATCACATAAGAATATTTTCAATGTAATTAAACGAGAATATACTCATTAGTGTAAAATAGGAATGTATATTATTACAGCCACTTTTCCTCTAAGTCACAAGAAAAGATAGAGAAGCTTAATTTAACATACCCTACCTTAAATGGAAGCACAGAACTTAGGGTTGAACATGTTAACATAAATGACTTTGTGGCAACTTTTGACATCCTTTCCTAGTAACATTTGCAACATTGTGTCTTTACAATATTTTTTATATGTGAATAGGTTGACGAGGTATGGAGCCCCAGCATTTGGTTCTGTACTAACTTAGCGGCCACATCAAAGCCATAGCCCGAGATGTATGGTGGTGCTAGCTATCAAGCAGAAGAACCTAGAACAAGAGTGAGTCAGAGGAGCACAGAATCTCCTGAGGACTTCATCACATCCTCAGGCCAGAACACCTCTAAGCTAAGACAGACTCATCCTTCATTGATGAAGATGGAGGTTAGGGGCAAGGGTTCACCTGACTAGAACCCTTTTCCTGAGGGTCTGATGGTCTCAAATACATCGTCTTGATATTGTGTCCAAAGGGAGACAATTCAGTCACGGAGAGCTAATGACCTGATTGAAATAAGCCAGTCACCATATGACTTTAAATATGCATCCACTTGCTAGTCCATACTGCTGATATTAGGCCATATATATTTAAATAAATAATGTAATTATCTTATGAATAGGATAAATAGTATTAGGGTTACAAGTATCTATAGGACCTGAGTTCAGTATCCAGCACCCATGTGGAGTGCGGATAGCTGCAGGAGACGGATACACTCTCCTGGTTTCCTCTGGTACTTATACCTCTCTCTCTCTTTCTCTCTCTCTCTCTCTCTCTCTCTCTCTCTCTCTCTCTCTCTCTCTCTCACACACACACACACACACACACCCCAAAACAAAACAAAACACATATGAAGTCAGGTGCAATGGTTCAGGCATGAATATTAGTATTTTGGAGGCAGAGGCAGGAGGATCTCAAGTTTCCTCCCAGGCTGGACTAAACAAGATGCTGTCCCAAATCCCAAACCAACAAAGGCAGCAATAATAACACCAACACAGAAATAATAACACTAACAAAAAAGCAATAAGCATCTGTCCAATTGAAATACTACGTTATTTGTAATCCTGATTTTAAGAAGGAATTTTTTTTTTTTTTGGTTTTTCAAGACAGGGTTTCTCTGTGGTTTTGGAGCCTGTCCTGGAACTAGCTCTTGTAGACCAGGCTGGTCTCGAACTCACAAAGATCCGCCTGCCTCTGCCTCCCGAGTGCTGGGATAAGAAGGAATTTAATAGCACAAGGGATTTGGGCTTTCTCAGAAGAGCTGTGCCTATCACTCTCATGTATGTACTAATGTGCTCGGAACTGTTAAGTCAGTAAATATCCCTGTTCTTCTGCATTTCACTAACAACATGAGATGTTCAGACAAGATGTCATCTTGGGTCCCTTCCAGGCCCATGACTGCACGCTTTTGTCTTGTGGTGGCTTGCGCCTGTTCTTTCTTCCCTTGACAGATGCAATCAGTAAGATTTAGATAGCTCGCATTGTGTATTCTTTCCATGTCTGTCATGGTCTGAGAAAGTGCTTTTCAAACAGTAAATACATTTAGGATCTCTTTCTGACATTATTAATTAAAATGCAAAACAAAAAATGCAAAAAAACTCCCAATGGTTTGGATGAATGCTGTTTGTACCAAATATGTTTCCGAAAAAATATTAAGGGAAAAAAGATTTCTTTCTAAATATATACAGTGAAAAAAAAATGAGATCTACTAACTTAAACACAGCAGAAATTCAGAAAATATGTGTTAATCATATGTAATTCAGCTTAATATTTGACCAAGGTGATTCCAGAGGGTTTAAAAATTTTCCTATAAAATTGTTTTATGAGAAACTTTGTGATCCTCCTCCGCCTCACCCTCAATTCACCCCCTCCCTGCTCCCAGTTGCTCTGTGTTACTGATGGTCTTTGTGTGCTTAGCTCCGGCTGTATTAGCGGCCCATGACACACTCTTGTTAGTGTTCACACCTGGAAGAAATTGAGCCTTCAGCCCCTCCCACAAACTCCTTGACACTGAAGCTAAACCAGACCGCGTGGCTAGCCCTAGTGTTTATTTAGCTTCATCCAGAACCATCTCTTTCTGCTCCCATCCTGTCTCTCAAAGAAACCTAATTTCTGAGATTTTTAATTTCTCAACGTTGAACTCCTTTAGTAGTAGTTTGTGTCTGGATTATGGGTTATAGAATCTGCTTCGTGCTTGTCATATAATACATAAACCTGGAGCTTGCCTTTGTGTCTATTCTATGTCCTCAGATAGTGTTGTGGGCATAGAGAGGTGCCCACATGGCATTTAACTCTTCAGTTAGAGTAAAGACCAATAACTGTCCCCCAGTATTCATCCCTCCTCCTTTCTGGGGTAATTTCCCTTACATGGAGTTTAGAGTGTAAAAGAACGCGTGAGCACTCACCTAGTCTCACGTCTGTAAGCCGTGTTTGCATCTTCCCGTGCTTACATGACTAAGTCAGGCTATATGAAAATGCTACATGTAGCTTTTCGGTCACCTCCTAAAAGGATGTTGCTTGTTTCCAACTTCCTCTCTTTCCCCTTTCCTGCAGTGGAGGCTGCTGAAACGGCATCGCTGATGCGGATGTGAAGAACATTTCATGAAAGGTGAAATGGGAAGGACTGGAAGGAGAGAAGTGGACTAGGGAGAAGGTTCAGTAGGTAAAGTGTTTGACACAAGAGTGTGAGGACCTAAGTTTAATCCCCAGGGGTGATGTAAAGCCAGGTGCAATAGTGCACACTTGGAATGCCAGAAGCTGGGAGACAGAGTCTAGAGAATCCCTGAAGTTTGATTAATCAGCAAATAATAAGGAGACCTCCATCTCAAACAAGATGACATCAGAGATTGTTCCATTTTTCACATGTAAGCAGTAGTATGTGCATGTGCCTACATTCTCTCTCTCTCTCTCTCTCTCTCTCTCTCTCTCTCTCTCTCTCACACACACACACACACACACACACACACTCAAAAGCACCCTCTCTCAAAAAAGAGAGAAGTGAGCTGGTCCCTGGATGACTTTGTGTCTTTGTGAATCCAAACTGTCCCACAGCCTTGCGGTCTCTCTTGGATGAGTAACTGGATCAGTACGGACCTGGGTTATCTTCTGCAAACAAGCGGATGACTGAAGGCTTATTTAGCTGGCAAGGAAGTATCACACCTGCCTGAGTGCGGGCCTCAGGAAATCGTGTTTGCAAAGCTGCTCCAATCGTCAACACGCACTGTCTTTGCTTTCCCTCCCTTTCATCTCTGCATTGTTAACTTGCGGTTGGCACACCTGAGCTAGCACAGTGCCGTGGGCTTCTGTGCTCCTAACAGTCATCCGGAGTTGGGAAAAGAACACGCACTTTATTATCTCCTTCAGACTAGCTTTTTGCCGAGGGTTTGTCCCGTTCGGGGACTGCTTTGGTGATGCAATAGTGACTACGAGACTCAGAAGGGCCCAAACTCACCGAGTTTACATTCTAATGTGAAAAGTAGCCATTGGGCCCAATAACCAACAGTATAAACATGAAAATTCTCTGAGGAAAGAATAACAACAATAAAGAGATAGAACTGAAGGCTGTGGTTGTGCAGGACACTTATTTTAGATACAATGGCACAGGGAACCTTTCTCTTACAAGGGCATTTCAACCGAGCTCTGAGCCATACTGGAAGTGGAGATTAGAATGGTGTATACCTACTGTGGTTTAGATTCTTCTAAAAGATGAGTCTGGAGACTGGTCAACGAAGAGAATGCCACGGAGGGGGGGGGGGCAGGAGCTGCCCAAGGCCTTGGAGGACCTGATATGGTTGGCCTGAGTCAAAGAGTGGTGTGAACAAGCCTGTATTTTGAATGGATCCTTCTGATGGGGACTATCTTAAAGGGCCAGGAGTGAAAGCACAGGGGCAATTAGGCTATTCCGACCATATGTAGTGCTGTAGTGGATAATGGAGCAAGAGCGGAGGAGGCAGGATTTGGTGTAGAAGGAAAAAAAAACTCTAAACTGTTACCATGAATTCATCAGTAGATTCAAGGTGAAATGTGTGTGGTTAAAACAGGAAAAGCAACATTGTGTAGCCATGAGGTTATTATGCACTGCCCACCTGACCTTGATTAGTGACCCAGATTATTGTGTGTAATTCCAAGGAAGAGTATGCAGATATGGAATGAGTTGTATATGGCACTAAGGAGTTGTTTATTGAATCGAGGTGCCCAGAGCTGGTTAGCCACTACCGATGACTTCATAGACCGGACTGAACTGATTAGCAACTGTCCTTTCAGTTAGAATGCACCTCTCTCTATTCACAGCCATATTCAGTACAGTTTTCAGTTTTGTGCTTACTAATTCTGGTGCTATAGTATTGTTAGGCAGGCTGATGACTTTTGAGACATTGACTTTGGAAATGAAAAAGAAAATGTAAAGCCACAAACACTTTAATCAACAGTGGTGACCTGCCTGCATGATATGCTTGTGCAATAGTGGCCGTAACCAACTACTATCTGGTTGTAGTTAAGGCTGACTCCATGAGACAGAACTCATGCCTAATGCCATTCAGGCGGCCAAGAACCTGATACAGCATAACCCATGAACCTAGGGGGAAACCAAATACTATCATGCTGCTAAGGGAACACAACGATAAAACGACTCTCAATGGCATTCTGCTATACCCATAGGTCAGTGTCTCACTCATCAGAGAAGCTTCCTTCTGTTGTAGATGGGAACTAACACAAAGATCCACAACTGGACCAGATGCAGAGAGTGAGAGACCTGGAACAACACGCAATCCCAGAGGAGATGTCTTCATCAAACCTCTTCCCTCGGGTCTCAGGGACTTTGAGGAAGAGGAGGTGGAAAGACTGCAAGAGCCAGAGGGGATGGAAGAGACACCAAAGAAAGAAGGTCTTCTAAACACTTAAGGTGCCCTATACCCAGTTTTAGATGGCGAACACAAAATGAACTCAATGGCATTTTTGGAGATGTTTTTGTTTCATAATCTTTTGCTTGGGAATTTTTTAACCTTGCTTGTTTTTTGCTTATCTATTATGCCTTTCAATTTTGTGTTTTTATGTATTCCCTCTCTCTGTGTATGCATATGTTTCTCGGTGCTTTATTTTTTGTCTGTTTGCTTCATTTTATTTTTTGCCCTCTTTTGGATATCTATCTATCTATCTATCATCTATCTATCTATACATATATGGAGAGAGAGAGAGAGAGAGAGAGAGAGAGAGAGCGCATTTTGGTGGATAGGACAGTTGGGAAGAGATGAGGTAGGGGAAACTGTGATCAGACTATAATATATGAAAAAAATTTAAAAAGATATATTTTAGTCAGCTTCATTTATCAGGGTAAATACCTTTTGGTTGTGTTTCCTAAAATGTCACGTATTTTTTCTTCTCCTCTGTATAGAGATTTCAGATGCCTCTGAGTCTATATTAGGTACTAATCTGTGAGCAGCTGACTTATGATTTCAGGGAAGTCTGCCCTAAACAAAAGAATTTATGACATTTCATCGGCTGTTTTCTGGGCTAGCTTGAAGGTGGGTCTGTCCTATTGACAAAAAAACAACAATTTAAGGGATCGTATATGTATGTGTGTGGAGGGCAAAATTTCAGTTACTTTAAAACCTTTTTAAAAAAACTTTAAATACCTCTAAACTATAGAGGAACCCTCCCCAGACTGTGTGTAATAGTGAAATAGTGAAAATAGTGAAAGTCATATGCAAAGCAAATCTTTCCTTCCCAGTGATGACTGGACTAAGATTCTAATCCTAGAGACCTACACGCCATTTGGCTGAAAGTCGGTCTCTGGGATTAGGATTTTGTGAAAAAAAAAATCTCTTTCTTCATTCTTGCTTAGATTTTAAAATAAGACAGAACTTAAAGAGAAAAACTTTTTTTTTATCTTTTAATATGATATAAAAATGATCCCAAGTTGGGTGGTGGCGCACGCCTTTAATCCCAACAGTTGGGAGGCAGAGGCAGGAAAATCTCTGTGAGTTTGAGGCCAGCCTGGTCTACAGAGTGAATTCCAGGACAAGCTCCAAAGCTACACAGAGAAACCCTGTCTCAAAAAACAAAACAAAACAAAACAAAAAGCCACCCCCCAAAAAAACCCCCAAAATTATCCCAAAAGACACTACACCATATGTAAATGCACCATCACAACATTGTTTTCTTTATTTAACTTCCACAGAAAGATAAAAAGAACATTAAATTGCAAAAGACTATTGGTTCCCTACTCTTCTGCCAAATAAAGATGATTTGCTATTGTAACAACAACCTGAAACATCTTTGAGAATGTATAAGTATCTTTGTTACTTGAAGATTTAAAGTAAGAGAGATCTTTGTAATAGGGGATGTTTTTATTTTGAGGTTTGATTTCTGTCCTGCCCTGCACACTGGCCTCGAGAGACAGGGACAGTTGTGAATACTGCACAGGCTGAGATCTGAGGGTGGACGGGGCATCTGACTCCGCTCTCTGCGTGGTCCCTCTGGAAATGTCTGTGCTGGGAACCACTGCTAGGGCCTGGCCACTGAACCACATACCGCACTTCGAGAGCTAAGCGAGGAAGGTGGCTGGCTGGCTGGCTGGCTCTTATATGAACTTCTGACTTCTGGGTTACTCAGCTTCTTTTCCTTTCCCTTCTTGGTTGTTCTTCCTCTCACTTAACTTGCTGTGAAACACTTTTCTTTGAGAATCACTCACTTCTTTGGCTTCTCTTCCTCCATTAAGGGGAAGGGGTGAGGAAAAGAAAACAGGATTCTTCCAGGGTTAAGCATTCCCCACCCTGAATGTCTGGATGACTTGTAACGACCTCCAGTTGTCTGCCACCTTCTTTGGGATTTTTCTATACTGGTGGTAGTAGTTCCTTACTACTTCTGATTTTATTTTTATTTTTATTCTTCTGGGTTGTAACTTACCTGAATAATCACTGTCAAAGTATCATTTAGGTGTGAAGTTTCTACCGATGCCTCTGGGTGTATCTTTGGTCACATTTGTTGTAGACAACTCGGTCATATTACTTATAAAGATGACAAAACCGTCTCAGTTGATTTTCTTGCCAGTAAAGAATAAAACGTCTTTCCAAGTATGCCTTAATCAGTCATGATGCCTAAAAGCTGTGATAGCCACTCCCCCACTTCCCCAATTCAGAGAGCTAAGCACATTCAATTGGTCAAAACCAGCCAAACGGCTCTCAAAACCAGCCCTAAAGGTCTAAGGACCATGTATTCACAAAATGTGGACTTACTTTTATTATTAAGAAGGATAAAGAGTGTTCATATTTCAGGGTTCAAGGGCAAAAAAAATGGTTGAAGGCTAATAAGACTTCTGGACTGGATAGGTGAAACTCTCCCAGGGCGACTAGGAGATCTTTAATGCACAGGACTGTGGTTTCTCAACCATGGACTCATGAAGTTCAGTTTCAACTCCTCTGTGAAATCTGCCTTAACCATGTTGGTCTGCAGATAGGTTCTACACAGCACTGCCTGTAAAGCTTCATCTTCTGCCCTTTGATGTGTAGTCGATCTGATTTGATGGCCGACTCTTAAGGTCAAGAATCTTATTGCCCACACAGAACCAGGAACTCAAAGGTATTTATTATTAACAACCAACCAATCAAGATAACCAATAACTGGCTATAGCTACCTCATATCTGGCACAATGATTCCCAGATAGTTAGCTATTATGTAGCTAGATTCGAAACAATAGAAGGATATTCCCTTTGTATTACAAATAACATTGAAATTCAAAAATCATGAATCCTTCCAGTAAGCTGCATACAATGCAATGTGAACATATACTATCATTTTTTTTTACTAAGCAATTCCCAAAGGGTAGGCATTTATGGAGGAATTTAATTGTTATAATTAGACAAAAGACACCATTTATCTACCTTTAGAGATGGTAAACTGAGCCTAAGAGAAGTTTAGATAATGCCAGTGTTTGGCAAAAGAACCTAAGGCAGAAGAAAGCTGGCCGGAAATGTGGCTATGGATTTTTCTGGTTCTGAACATATTACTGATTGAGAGGACAGTAGGGGGAGGTGGCATTTAAATACATGCTAGTTGGAGTTATCACAGTGCGACCTAAGTTAAGCAGGATGCTCATTACCTGGGAATTTCCTATATACACATTCTTGATTTTCTCCTCCTACCCACTGTCTACCTGAAGGCCTTCTGTGATGGAGCCCAGAGTGTATGACGAATTCTGGGTAATTCTGATGTCACCAGAAACCCTGACCTGTACAGTAGAAGTCTTCAAACTTGCTGGACATCAGAATCACTGCAAGAGCATATTATAGGCAATTTCCTGAGTTGAGTCTCGAGAGTTTCTGATTTACTGGCTGGGGAGAACACATGATTTTGCATTTCCCAAAGCACCAAGGATAAATTTAGATGAGGAGTACATTCTAAAATGGCTCAGATGCTGCTGTCCAGGGAGCACATACTGAGAACCATACGGAGAACCTGTCAATCAAAAAACACCACCACAAAAATCTGGCCAAGTAATTTGGGTGATAACTGTACACATAGGAACTATTGTTGAACTCTCCTGCACCCCTAGTTTTATTGGTCCCCTAATGAGTCTCTCTGCTTCCATAATTCTTCAGTCCATTTTCCACACAGAAATCGGATACATCTTTTAAAATAAAAATAATATTGTTTCACTAGCTACATGCATGTATCTCTCCATCCAATGGCTTCACACTGCTCATACTGAATCCACATATGGCCTGACGGGTCCTGCAGGATCCGGCCTTTGCTCCTCTCCCACACCTCATTGTTGCTCTCTGTCCTGCTTCCACAAACACGTTGCACCCTTTGACTTCTCAGGGTCTCAGCTGTCGCTGCTCTGTAATTTGAAATTCTCTATCTCAGCTGTAGGATCAACTCTCCCCAATGTCTGATATTAGTTCTGATGCCACCTTTATGTTTTAAATGTACTTACTTATTTTTAAAATTAAATTATAATTACATTGTTTCCCTCATGCCCTTTTTTTCCTTCCAGTCCCTCTCAGGTTGTTTTTCCCAATCTCTTTTTTTTTTTTTTTTGGATTTTTCGAGACAGGGTTTCTCTGTAGCTTTTGGTTCCTGTCCTGGAACTAGCTCTTGTAGACCAGGCTGGCCTCGAACTCACAGAGATCCGCCTGCCTCCGCCTCCCGAGTGCTGGGATTAAAGGCGTGCGCCACCACCGCCCGGCTCCCAATCTCCTTCTTAAATTGCTTTTCTTTGTTATTATTCTGTATATATTCACAGAGAAATATAAATACCCTGCTGAGTCCATTTGGTGTTGCTTGTATGTCTATGATTTCAGGGATTACCACTTGGTATTAGATGATGATTAAGGGGCTTGTCCCTGTTGCTGATTCCCCTGTTCTCAGAATTCTTTAGCTGCCTGGTGTGTTTTCTTGAGTGGTAGAACCCTACGAGATCTCCCTTTCCATGTATTTTTTATTTTTTGTATATGACTGTTTTGCCTGCATGTATGTAAGTGTATCATGTGTATGCATAGCCCATGGAGGCCAGAAGAGGGTGCCAGATCACCTGCAACTGGAGTTACAGGTGGATGTGAACCTTCATGTGGGTGCTGGCAACCAAACCAAGTCCTCTACCAGAGCAGCCAATGCTCTTGATGGCTGGAACATTTGCCTGTTCTAGGGGTCGCCTCCTTACAGAGACTTTCCTTACCACCCCTTGTTACTTTTTATCTAAATTATGTATGTGGTCTTCACTGTCCTTGACACAATTTGTGAAGTATCAGCCTCCTTGCTCAATTTAAATTCCTCATGGGTAGAGATTTGAATATCTCATAGCAAGTCTAATGTCTCCTTCTGTGGCTCCCAGTAGCCACCTCCCTTCCCCCAATACATACATACTCCACATGTTGAGAGTGGTGGATGCAAAAACACTAAGAAAAAAAATGATAACTGAGCGATGGTGGTGCACACCTTTAATCCCAGCACTCGGGAGGCAGAGGCAGGTGGAGTTCTCTGAGTTCAAGGCTAGCCTGGTCTACAAGAGCTAGTTCCAGGACAGCTAGGACTATTACACAGAGATACCCTGTCTCAAAAATACAAAAACAAAAACAAAAAGCAAAAAAAGAGAGAAAAGAACAAAAAAAGAAAGAAAGAAAAAAGAAAAGAAATGATAAAATTAAGTAGATAAATTTGGACATCTGTGTATATCATGGGAGTTGAGGATGGAGGATAAAGGAAGAAAAGGCAGGGGGAAAACTTTTAGACAGTGTTCTAATTGCCAATAATATACACACAATGTAAAATATCTAATTGTATATATCCCGCTAGATGGGTTGGGTTCTAGATGTGAGATTTACAAACAATTGTCAGCTCTATGTGCACAAGGGACTGGGATAAGGCTGAAGAACGTGATGATTGGTCATGAGCATGGTGGCGGGTATTATCGTTTACTACGGTTCTTCCTTTAAAAAAAAGAAATCTCAAAAGACGGGCAGGACAGTTCTCACCATTTTCAGTAATGTGGTGAGCGAGTAAAAATAGCAAGCGTGGATCACACTTCAGAATTCTTGGTGGTATCGCTCATTCCAAATTTCATCTGTAATAATAGATATCTACTATTTATGTAGAGGTCTTCAAAGCCAACCATAATACAAGCAAATGGTTCCAAGGAACAATGGTTACTTAAAAGCAGACCTCCCTAGAGACGCTCATGTTTCTCTGCGGGTCGACTATTGGATTCCAATAGCACTAAAAGCTGGGAAGATTTTAAGATGCAAGCTGGGACTAAAGACTTCACTTCAGAATATTTCAAATGGAAACAACTGCCCAGTATAATCAGAATTCCAATCTAAGTTTACTCTAACGTGTGGATGCCAGCGACAGACACCATCTGCCATTAGCTCCTGAGGTCTGAGCCCTGCTTGGAGAGCCAAATGCGGCAGAATCTTTTGTTTGCCCACAAAGGAAGAACATGAAGTCCTCAGCGGGACGGAGGGAGCAGAGCTGGAGGAAGGCGTGTTGGTGCCAAATGCAGCAATGGCTCAGGCTCTTAGAATTCGGTCAAGAGCAATCGGCCATCACCACCTTTGGCTATTAAAGCAGGAAACAGTCAAAGCCCTTTCTCCACCGATCCCAGGTCCCCGGGTTTCCTGCAAAATCGGGCTCATGAAACAAGAAAGGGCTAAAATGGTGTTTGCATTCATGACAACTCAAAATGCAAGCTGTCGATTGCCCGAATCCTTTCAACATCATGTCATCTGGTTCTCAGAAACGTCCTGGACAAGCACAGCCAGGTCAGGGTGTCCTGGGCTTCTGGATGTAGGCACTGTGCATCTCTCTCCAGGAAACAGACTCCGTATATTCAGGAAAAGGCTCTTTTTTTCCTCCCACTCTTTTTAGTGCTAGCACAGCACGCTGAGTGAATGACTGGTCCCGTGCATACCAAGTCACTAGCATAAATCAACAAACAAAGGGCTGGATGTGCCAACGTGAGTGGCATCATCAATGTCTCTGCATGTCAAGAATGAGAGAGGGAACCATTTCCCATGATAGCATGTTTTTTTTTTCTTCTTTCTAAAATATTTGCCTCATACTTTACCTAGAGGTACACTTAAAAAAATTTAACACCACAAGTAAGTATCTCTTTGTTAAGCTTCAGTGATGGATGAGGGGCAAAGCCCAGCTGTCTGCATAGCGAACTGTCTATAACTCTTAAGTGACGTCAACTAGGGAAGCGATGTGCTGGGTAGTTAGAGTAAAGGGGAAGGATATTGACGTGGCTTCATTAGCAGTGATTTTAAAGACGTTTGTGATGGGATTTTCTTGTTGATGCTATCTACAGCAATCTGTTTGGCTACAAAGAGACAACACTGAGCTAAGTAAGCTGGCTGGAACACTGCTGTCTCGTCAGTGATATCTTCGCTGTCATAAAACCATATACATACTGACTTCTGAACACCCATGCCAGCTGTTTATATACACGGTGTTTAGTATGTATTTTAACATATAATGGGATTAGCAAAAGTTCTGGGCCTGTTGGGCCATGTCAGACTTTCCTCTTCCAGACTGTGACGGTGCCTTTCTCAGAGGCAATGCACAGGGGATTAACAGTCCATATACCGGAACCCCTAGCTCCTGGATCTACAGTTCTTGCCTTTTCGTGCATTCCTTCCCATTCGCCCACACAGAGCGACACAGGCATGGCCCACAGATGCATACCCAGCATAGAGTCTCCGTTCCCCTTCACTGAGTTAAAGGTGTTCGATCGTGCAAAGTCCTGCCTGCACTTGGTGACTTCACGTGATGAGAAGAGCCTAGGTGAGCCGTGCACACATAGCTCTCCCGAGTCTCCTTTTCCCTTCCAAGCACTGCTCGGAAAAGTCACTGGGAATCTCAGTTGGGGCCTGAGCCAAGCTCTTAGCTCTGACATTGACCAACTTGTCTCTTCTGCTAGCCAGGATTGATCCTTTCTACCTTTACGAGGTAAGAGGATGGAGTAGGAGCATTTATAACAAAATCATTGACCGTTTTTGCTCTAAGACTATTATTCTTAAATTTTGCTCTAAGACTATTATTCTTAAATTTAAATTTAACTTACTATTTTCATACAAGCATACATTTTATGTTAAGCATACCCCCACCTCAAACCCCCCTCTCTGATCATCCTTCCCCACTCCCCTTTGTCCCTTTTGTTCCTGTGGACAATTTTACTTCTGCCATCATTTTATATACATATACTATGTATACATCCATGGTTGTATGTGGCTATCTAAAATCTAGGTCCCCCAAATGAGAGAACACACTTGTTTCTGAGACTGGCTTAATTTGCTGAATATGAGTATCTAAAGTTGTATCCATTTTCTTGTAAGGGACATAATGTAAACAAAATGTAAACTTCCGTTTTCTTGGTGGCTCCAAACCATGCCACTGTGTCCATTTGCCACATTTCCCTCAGCCACCTTCCTCAGGTGTCGGCACCTGCATCGCTTCTGTTACACGACAATCGTGAAAAGTCTGTTGCAAAATAACAGGGATGGGCAACTATCCCTAGAATCTGTGGACGGATACCCAGAAGTGGTAGAACTGGGTCATATGCCGAATCTAGTTCTGCTTTTTAAGAACCATCCTTATTGGTGTTCACAGAGTGGACCAGTCCACCTGCCCATCAGCGGTGTGTAAATGTTCCTTTCTGTCTGCATCCCTATCAGCATTTGCTGTTGCATTCCTTCCTTTTTTTTTGTTTTTTCTATTTTTAATTTTATTATTAAAACATTTTTATTATTAAATGTTTTACTATTAAACATTTTTATTAAACGTTTTCATTATTGCTGGGCGGTGGTGGCGCACGCCTTGAATCCCAGCACTCGGGAGGCAGAGGCAGGCGGATCTCTGTGAGTTCGAGGCCAGCCTGGTCTACAAGAGCTAGTTCCAGGACAGGCTCCAAAGCTACAGAGAAATCCTGCCTCAAAAAAAAAAAAGTTTTCATTATTAAAAAAGCTTTATTTTATTTTAATTTTGGGTGTGTATGTGTCTGTGTCGGGACGTGTGCGTGTAAATATAGGTGCCTGTGGAGGCCAGAGGAAGGTATTGGGTCCCCTGGGGCTGGAGTTATAGGTGGATACGTGTGGGTGTCGGGGGCTAAACTTGTGTCTTCTGCAACAGCAGAATAAGTTCTCAACCCCTGAGTTATCTGCAGCCTTTGTTGCGTCTTTTTTTTTTAAAAAAATATTTATTTATTTATTCTGTATACAATATTCTGTCTGTGTGTATGTCTGCAGGCCAGAAGAGGGCACCAAACCCAATTACAGATGGTTGTGAGCCACCATGTGGTTGCTGGGAATTGAACTCAGGACCTTTGGAAGAGCAGGCAATGCTCTTAACCTCTGAGCCATCTCTCCAGCCCCTGTTGTGTCTTTTTTTATCTTAAAAATTTTAATGAAATTTGTTTCATACAATATATTTTGATCATGTTTAACCCTCCCCCAACTTTTCCCAGATTCTTCCCATCTACCCACTCATCTTTGTATACTCCGTCAGTCTGTCCGTCCGTCTGTATGTGTGTGTGTTACTCATATGCTTATGTGTTTGTGTGTGTACTCATATGCTTGTGTTTGTGTGTGTGTGTACTCATATGCTTGTGTGTGTGTGTGTGTGTGTGTGTACTCATATGCTGGTGTGTGAAGGTCAGAGGACATTTTGGTGGAGTTGGTTCTCTTCTTCCACCATGTGGGGGGCTGGGGATTGGATTGGTGGCAAATGCTTTCCCCCACTGAACCATCTCATGGGGTTCAAGTCTTAACCTTAAATTCTGTCATTCAGTCAGCTCAGAAGATGACATTCCAGAAGAGACAAAGAGGGTGGAATAGTTTTTAAAGAGTCACCTTCAATTGTGGAATTCTGTGGTTCTACGACCAAGGTATTTGACTGAGCTCACAGAGAGATAAATATCCATAAAAAGCCGCATTTTAGAATGGTTCTTTTCTCTCCCTCTCCCCTTAGTTTGATTTTTCTCCCCATCAATTATCTTTTGACAAACTGCCCTTGAAACAGAATTAACATTTACCTCAAGAAGAAAGAGGAGTTCTTTTGAATGAGCTAAGTCACCCGTGGGGAAGCTCTATTAAAAGTCCTTGGAGAGGTGAATTATTTATTGATTCAGTTTGTGTTCTAAAATTGGGGTATGTGTTGGGGAAGAAAGGAAGCATTGTGCCTTGTGATATTAAAAAGAGGAAACGATACATAATTCTTATCTTAGAAATATGAAGACACAGAGAGCTAAATTTTGCAACTTAATTGTACAGGGGAAAGAGAATAAGACAGGGGAAGGAGAATAAGACAGTTGTAGTTAAGCAAATAGTTCCGATGTTTGAAATTTACTAACAGTAATCATTACAGGCATGTATATTTACCATAACAGATAATGCTTTTATGTATAGGAAGCTCCTCTTAAGTGTTTTGCTTGGTTATTTTTCAAAACTTTATCATTAATTATGCACAGGTCATGACTAAGACAGCCATGTTCTTAGTTTTTTTTTTTTTTTTTTGAAGGCTAAGCTGCAACCATGGAAGTGAACTTGACAGAGCACAGAGAGGCTGAAAGAGGAGTCTGTATACAGACTGAATAGATTCTCTAAATGACAAAAGTCTTGCTATATAAATTAATATTTGGATTCCTCACACCACTTGACAACCAATTGGTTACATTCAACTCTTTCTAGCAATATGAACACAATCGTTCTTTCAACTACAGCACCATCACAAAGAAGTAGATAAAGCTCTAGCAATGGAAAATTCGGGAATGCTATTCTCTTGAAGCAATGATCAATGTTATCCAACTTGGTTCTGACAGAACATTCCACCTCCCATGGTGGATCATGTGGGGCACTGAAGATTCAAATTACTCCTCAAATTGGACCCCGACTTTAGGGTTTATAAAGGATGTATTTTCAAAAGGGGTCACTGCCGAAACAATCCCTTTAATCAACAGTCAGAGGATTTACCCAACCGATGGTGCCAAGCAGCCTTCGCAGGGACCATGAGGGCGCAGAGCTTCCATCACTCAACAGGGGAAGAGGATCAAATGAGTTTGTAAATGCAGATTTTTGGTTTATACAACTCTTTTTCATCTTCTGGAAAGTGATCGCTGGACTTAATCAAGTTCCTCTGGGTATCATTAACTAATTTTATCTTTCTCCTTAAAGATTTTTTTTTTTAATAGCAAGTTTAGAGGATTCCATTCTTAGGTTTTCTGACTTTTGTGTTTTCTCTGCTGAAGCCTTGAGGGCAGCTAAATTTAAAAGGAGGGAAATAGGAATTAAAAGTGATTAGAACGGCGTAATGCGGACTCAGTTCTCCCGGTCCCAAGCCGAACCAAGCAGCAGTTTTTGGTTTTCATTATAACTTTACTCGCTATTTTAATAAACACGAGCCAGTATTCAAACTTTTAATACCCTGCTGTTTAACTGTTTCCAGAGAGCCATCCAGCTTTTTTTTTTTTTTCCTTCACTTTAAAAATTTTAATTTGTTTGGCTCGGTCTCACCTTAGAAAGCTGTAGCCTCATGGTAAACTCTTTTATAACTTGATTTCCAGAATCACAGCCGTTCTTCCCCCAGCCCCACCTCCTAAGTGTTTCCTCATGTGCCGCATTTGTTGGTGCTGACAGCTTCCTCAACTCGTTTCATCTGGTTCCCACAGCATGTAGGAGAGACAAATGCGGGAATGTGTTCAGCAGTGACTGGATGCAGCCAGACAGCAGCGGTACTTACAGCTCTTCTAGGAAGCGGAGGCTGTGGAGGAGACTTGGGGACAGCTGACTGATGTTGTTCATACTGAGGTCCCTGGAGGGGGGGAAGACAGACAGCGTGTGAGGAGCAGGGTATGCCACTGCAAGGAGATCCAGCTGTTCGGTTCACACATTTAAAAGCGAGACAGTAAAATGAACTCGTTCCTCTGTTTGACAAATGAATGGTCATTTTCCATCTTAAATCTATAACCCGCCAATGTCAGGGCCTCCGTCTCGAATTAAATGCTCTAGGAGGTGCTTTTATGGAACTCAAGATTACTTAGCCCATTCATGGGCATAGCTGTCATTCTTCACCTTTAAAATGCTGTCGCGTAGGACAGAAAAGGAAGCAGACGTAACTCAACTTCGCATCTTGCTTTCCGCTGCGTGACAAAGAGCAACGTCCTCACCTGGCAACTCTAGAAGCCCCGTTTCCCTGGCATTTTAGGCACCTTGCAAAAACACACGTTTGGATTGAAAGGAACTTAAAACAAAGCAAGACAAAAAGCCTCGTCCCTCTTCGACCTTGCTCCTTTTGCAGCTTCTCAGACTGCATTAAGTAAGTGAAATGAACCATAAAACGAGGGTGTAAGGTGATCCTGTTCTGTCGCGCACTTCCTGCTGGGCCGCACAGTAGTTCCTGGTACAGGAAACAACGGGCCACTTTGGGCAGAACTCAATCAATTTTTGTGTTTAAGTGAAAGTGCGTGTAATTAGATTTTATTCTGTTTTTTTATCTCTCTATTTCTTTACTGTTTCTCACATGTTGCACAGCATCACTAGTTTAATCTATCTGTATCACAGAAACCCAAAGGGTGACAGCGGGGCAGACTTTCACCAAGACCACCTCAGACTTCATATAGTTGTTGCAGGTTTGGGTAGGAAGTGACCCGTTGCCCTATCCTGAGAACCAATGTTGTCTTAACATCAGATCTGGATTCCCTACTTAAAGCTCATCTTAAGACTCTAACTTTCTTTACAATCTGAATTATTCCTCTTGTGAAAATGCACATACCCACTGCAATTACTGGGCGGAGTAGATATTGATCATGAAGCTGTTTCATCAGATGCTAGCAATAACTCAGCGATGTTATAAAGTGGAGAGTTATTTTTAAATTAGCCTACATGGGGTTGGGGAGATAGCTCAGTGGACAAAGTATTGGTCATGTAAACATGAGGACAAGAGTTCAAATCCCCGGTACCCAAATGTAGAAGCCAGGCAGGTATGGCAGTCACTTCCAGAACTCTGGAGGCTTTGAGACAAGGGATACCGGGGGTAGACTGGCTAGCTACATAAGTTGGAATCAGGGATCTCAAGGTTTGCCAATATACCCTGCCTTAGCAGAATGAAGAGTGATCGAGGAAGCTACCCAATGTCATCCATCAGGTCTCCACACATATGAGCACACATGTGTATATGCATACACACTTGCTTGTGCACATACATGTATGCCTCACGTGTAAATATGCATACACATGCATATACAGAAACACACTTATACATGCAAAAAAGGAGTAACAAGTATGTTTAAGGGAGACACAATGTTTTGCTAAATCTGTGAGTGTGGAAACTTTGGAACTACTGTTAATTCTGATATTTACTAATGTACAACAATATAGCCAAATACGTACTACATTTTCACTTTAAAGCTAAACAATGACAAAAATGTACAGTAAAATATGTCTGTACTTTTTTAAATTAGATTTTTTTCTGCGATTGTCTTGATAACCCAAATTAATGAGTCTCATTTTGGGTGTGTGTGTTTACCAAATAGTAATGGGTTAAACACATCAGTGTGGTTTCTGGATACCTCATAGTGAACCTGTAATCTCTAAAAAGACTCGACAGTCCCAGAGACAGCCATATCTTGGTGTGTGATGAACTGCTTTATACCTTTGCTACCATGGAAACAACATCCCTGCCATCATGAATTGCATCCTCAAACCGTGGACCAAAATAATTCCTTCCTTCCTTAAATTGCTTTTATCAATTATTTTCTCATAACAACAAGAAAAGTGGGCTGGAGAGATGGCTCAGTGGTTAAGAGCACTGGCTGCTCATCCAGAGGTTCTGAGTTCAATTCCCAGCAACCACATGATGGCTCACAACCATCTGTAATGAGATCTGGTGCCCTCTTCTGGTCTTCAGGTAGAACACTGTATATATGATAAATAGATCTTTAAAAAAACAAACAAAACAAAACAACAACAACAAGAAAAGTAAATAACACACTAATGAAATAGAAATTTTCCTAAGAGTTTCTATAACTTCCTTGTCTTACCCTTGAAAATTCATTTTTCTCTTATAGCTCTGTTTTTTTTTTATTTGACAAATCATAATTGGCCATTAAGATGGTGAGGCTTTATTCAAAGAATACACTGAAAAATAAACTGATCACTACTCTTCCCCATCCCATCACCCCCATTTCTAGGATCCATCCAATGTTCATTTTACTCTAAAACTCATTTCTGCATCTGGCTTTCCTTGTTCTCAGCTGCTGTGGGTCAGGTCCTTCTCATACTGATCACTGTCTATCGGGTATGCTTCTTTGTCTTCCTATTCTAGGCAATCCTCTATGCTATGGTCTCAGCCGTCCACTCCACCCACAGCCCTTGCTAGCCTGAAAAACAATCCTTCTCTCAAATGGATGGCTTAGCAGAGAGACTCCCTCTTGATGGTGGAGAAGAACTATAGAAAAATATTTTCTGGAGAGGGAGCTGCCTTTGTGTGACCCAGCGAAGGTAAGCAGAGTAAGAAAAAGTAGACCCTGGTTCCAAGAAGAGGAAGAAAGGAAGACCTTTAGAAACTCACAAATTTGATAGGATGCCTAAAAAGTTCTGAGAAAATCATGACAGACAATGGGGGGAGGGGGGGAATCTAAGCCGAACATAGCTCCAGCTGTTTAGGACCATGGTGTAGCATGAATTTTAATTGTTCCTAATAAAAATCCTGGAGTCAGATACTAGGGACTGAAAGCTGAGAGATCAGAGAAGCAGTTCAGTCAGCCACTAGAGAGACCTTTTACCTCTACCATGTCCTCAGACCACAAGGGCGATCCTGTCCTCAGACTGACCTGAGCTCCTGTCTCCTCCCGCCTTATATTCCTCTCTCCATCCAGCCATATCCCTGTCTGTCTCCACCTCCCTAGTGCTGGGTTCGAAGGCCTGGGACTTCGAAGTATTGGGATTAAAGGTGTGAGCCACCACCACTCCTTGGCCTCTAGTGACTTAGCTCTACTCTCTGATCTTCAGGCAAGCTTTATTTGTTAAAACACAAACAAAATATCACTACGCCCTGGAGGGGTGAGTGGAGGCAGAAGACTCCCCACAAGTGGTACTTATGGGTTGAGCCCTTAAAAATAGAATGTATAACAACAAGTTCCTCACACTAAATTAGAAGAAATGTCCAGATCAACAGACACACAAATTGAATCACAGAAACATAAGAAATATGAAAAACTTAGGTATCTTAGTTTATTTTCCTACTGTGATAAAGTACTCTGACAGAAATAATTTGAGGGATGTATCAAGTATTGATTAACTTTTTTTTTTTTTTTTTTTTTGCCAACCCAACACAACCTAGAGTCACCTGGGAAAGGGAAATCTCAAAGTAAGAATCAGTCACCTCTACTAGATATATCTGTATTGGACATATCTGTGGAGACATATTTCTAGACTGCTAAAATTGATTCATAAGGGCCCAGTCTACCATGGGAAGCACATCCCTAGGCTGGTGTTTCTGGACTGCATAGTGAAGCGAGCTGAGCACAAGCCAGTGAGAGAGCAAAAACAGAAAGCAGAATTCCTTCATCGTTTCTGTTTTAGTTCCTGTCCTGACTTCCCTCAATGAGAAACTATAACCTGCAACTGTAAGGTTTTTCTTGCCTAAGTTGCTTTTGGCCACTGTGTTTATCCTAGCAACAGAAGGGCGACCTAGAAAAGGAGGGAAAGGGTTTATTTTTCTTCACAGTTTGAGGGGATAGCATACCACCACACCAGAAGTCACCATGGGAGGAGCTTGAGGCAGCTAGTCAAACTATAGCCATAGTAAAGTAGCGGAGGGACAGATGAACATGTATGTAATGTAGCTCAGCTACCTCTGTCCTTTTCGCTCAGTATGCAGTCCAGCCCTCAAAATGATGCCACTCACATCCCATTGTCGCATGTAGGGTTTCCCGCATCAATGAACCCAATTAAGAAAATCCCTCACAAACAGGATCCGAGGCCTATCTCCTAGGCGATTTTGGATTTTGTCAGCTTGATAATCAATACAACTGTTAATGCATGACTCTTCCAAAGGATAGTGTAATAGCAAAATTCCCGTTGAAGACTAAAAACTTACTAGTAAAAACAACCAGTGGCTTTAAAGAGGATACGAACGAGCAGATAAATTCAATTCGTGATCTTTAGCCTAATGCCAGAAACACAGAGGAAAAAAAAAAGCTATGGAAATAGATGAGAAAATCATCAACACAAAAACGAAGTTACTGATGTGGAAGAGAAATTTATCACAGAAATTGAGATTTTTTTTTTTTTTGGACAAAAACTCAAGCACAAAGCACAGATGTTAGAAATGGAAAGCTCAATGGGCCAAATTAAACACACAAAGGAATATATCACTAATAGACTAGACACGGCAGGAGAGACAATATCAGGGACGGGGAAAAGGTTAAGAAAATACGAGTGAGAGAAAGAAAATCAAATATCTCCAAACTCTGGAATATAATCCAGAGACCAAACCTAAGAACCCAAGGGATGGAAAGAGCCGAGGAGAAAAATAAAGAAATACTTACTCTTATAATGTTGTGATGAAACACCCACCCTAAGGCAGTTCATGTGTTTAATCTGGGACCTTCCTTACAGTTCCAGAGGATTACAGTTTACGACTGTCAGGGCAGAGAGCATGGCAACAGGCAGACAGCTATGGTGCTGGAGCAGTAGCTGAGAGCTTTATTCTTCACCCACATGCATGTGGCAGAGAGAGCTAACTGGCAAGAGTGTGGGCTTTTGAAATCTCAGAGGCCACCCCCAGTGACACACCTCTCCCAACAAGTCCATGCCTCCTAATCCTCGCCAAACACGTCTACCAACTGTGGACCAAGTATTTAAACACATGAGCCAGTGGGGGCCATTCTCATCCAAACACCACAGTACTCTCTTACTTAGATAGGCAATTCCAATGGAAAAATCAAGAGGAAATGCCAGTTTTAGACTATACCATAGATCAAACAGACCTTGTAGATATTGATGTGGTTAATATGCCATCAAGAATTTGAATACAAGTTCTTTTCAGAAGTACAATCTGTCTAAAAACAGATTGCATTTTAGGGCACAAAACCTAAAATTATTTCATAAATTTTCCAAATCTAAAGAAAGAAGTGAACATCCAAATTTAAGCAGCATTTAGTACCTGTACTGACTGGCTTTGTGACACAAGCTAGAGTCACCAGAGAGGAAGGAGCCTCAGTTGAGGAAATGTCTCCATGAGATTTAGCTTTAAGTCATTTTCTCAATTAGTGATCAGCGTGGGAGAGCCCAGTCCATTGTGGGTGGTGCCATCCCTGGGCTGGTGGCTCTGGATTCTACAAGAAAGTAGGCTGAGCAAGCCAGGGGAAGCAAGCCGGTAAGAAGTGCCCCCCTCTATGGTCTCTGCCTCTGCTCCTGACTCCAGCCTCCTGTCTGCTGTGGAATAATCCTCTTGTATACCATAAAGATTTGTCAATCGAATTGGTTTAATATAATGCTGATTGGCCAGCAGCAGGCAGGAAGTGTAGGCCGGGCGACCAAACTAAAGATGATGGGAAAGAGAAGGGTGGGGTCAGGAATCATCAGCCAGACACAGAGGGAGGAGGAGATGAATGTGCCACACTACTAAAGGTACTCCTACATAGCAGAGCATAAATAAGGAATATGTATTAAGCTCAAATATAAGATCTAGTTAGTAATAAGCCTGAGCTGATTGGCCAAGAATTTATAAATAATATTAAGTCTCTGTATGGTAATTTGGAAGCAGTTACTAGGGCAGGAAACAGGCGATTTGGACAAGAAACTTCCATTTATGCCTGCCCTGTTTGAGTTCCTGTCCTGATTTCCTTCAGTGAGGAACAGCAACATGGAAGTATAAGCTGAATAAACCCTTTCCTCCTCAACTAGCTTTTTGGTCATGGTGTTTGGTTGCAGCAATAGAAACCCTTACTAAGACAAACCAGGAGTGAGGTATTGTGGTGACAGGCCTGGCTATAGTTTTGGAAGGATTGTGGAAGGACTTTGGAACATTAGGCTAAAAAAGCCATGGAGCATTGAGAGCTTTGCGGGATGTTCTGTGGGAGCTTGGAAGATAGGAATGTTGAGAGCAGTGCAGAAGATGGAGGCCTGGCTTGTGAAGTTTCAGAGGGAACATTAAAGACTCTCTCAGGGCCATTTGCTATTTTGATTTAAGCTTCTGTGGTTCTGGCTAGCTGGGGCTGAAGAATCAGCTGTGATTAACAAGATCCCAGAACCATTAAAGCACAAGCTTTGCTTTACTGGGCCAATTGATGCTGGTCAGCTGGAGGTGAGAATTTAGAGGTGATCAAGGAGAGATCAGTAAGCTGGGCATGACTTTAATCCCAGCACATGGGAAGCAGGTAGGTGGATCTCTGTGAGTTTGAGGCCAGCCTGGTCTACATAGCAAGCTCTAGGACAGCAGGATGTTATACTGAGAAACCTTGTCTCTAAACAAAACAAAAAGCCAAAGCAACAACAATAAAAAAGAGAAGGCCAGTACCACTGACATGTCTCCTGCGAGTCAGTACCTAGAAGCTGGGTTCCAGAGGTAGCCAAGGTTGTGTGTGTCTCGTGCCAGCAGCTGGACTTGGTCATGTGTAAGAGTTCACTCGGGTGGTATGGATTTTGAAGGCATGAAAGGGTTATGGGGAGTAGCTGAGGCTTGGAACTGGGAGAGTCCAGGAGAGAACATTAATGAAGGTACAGTGTCAGAAGCAGTTGAAGGCCCAGGAATGAAGGGATCATGAAGAGAAGTTGAGGCTTGGCACCAAGAAGAGAGCCTAAGATTATTGGTGAAAGTGTAGCCCAGTTGTAGCAGAGGCCCCAGCAGTTTTAGAGATGCCAGTTCAAAGAGCATATCAGAACTATCTATCACAACTTTACATCCACTAGTGTTGTTAACAAAACTGGGAACTCCAAGATTTGGTGCATATATAATTAATTTTTTTATCTTCTTGATATACTGTTGAGAATTTACATAAAATCCAGAGACAGAGACAGAAACAGAGACAGAGATACAGAGAGATTGAGCGCTCAAGTAAATAACCTAATGATGCAATTCATAGAAAAATAAGAACAAGCTAAACCCAAATGCATAAGTGGCAAGAAACAGTAAAGATTGGGATGAAAACTAATAAAATGGGGACTAAAAGAACAATCCAATTAATCAAAGCAAGTGTTTTTTTTTTTTCAAATCAGTGACAAACTCTCAGCTAAACTAAATAAAAGAAAAACAGAGGAGAAACAAATTAGCACTCTAATCAGAGTGGATATTGCAAAAAAAAAATTCCCATGAAATTCAGAGAACCATTAGGGAATGCTTTGAAAATATATTCCCAAGAACTGGACGGTGGTGGCGCACGCCTTTAATCCCAGCACTCGGGAGGCAGAGGCAGGCGGATCTCTGTGAGTTCGAGGCCAGCCTGGTCTACAAGAGCTAGTTCCAGGACAGGCTCCAAAGCTACAGAGAAACCCTGTCTCGAAAAACCAGAAAAAAAGAAGAAAAAAAGAAAAAAGAACTGGGAAATCTAGAAAAAAATGGGTAAATTCCTAGACACATCTGACTTATCAAATTAAGAAGATATTAATAATTTAAATAGATTTACAACAATCAGTGGAATTGACGCACTAATAAAATTATCCTCACAAAGAAAAACTTAGGACCAGATGTATTCACTACTGAATTGTATCAAATATGCCTACTGCTCCATAAAATAGAAATGGGTGGAATACTTACTCTAGACAGCTTGTGTTACCCTGACCCCAAGCCAGATCAGAATGAAACAAAAAGAAAACTATAGATCAATTTCCCTGGTGAATATACATTTAAACCATAATGTTTAGGCGGAAGCCCTACTGGCATCCATATTCCCCAAAATGTTGGGATGTTGGGGATCTACAGCTTGGGGCCTCATTCCGCGCTCAGGTCTCACTCCTCCTGTTCCAAGCCCTGCCCTCTCAAAAACTCCACCAAGCAGCAGCCCCTTCCCTCAGAAAGTCCACCAAGGGTTAGCTCCTCCCCTGGGGGCTGCTCAAGAAGACACCTATAGGCTACCTAAGACCTGGCTGCCATATTTGCTATGAGTTCTCTCCCACCCTCCTGAGGGTCACCCAAGAGTGCTTGCTCTGTTCATTAAACCTGGATTTATTAATTTGGTTTGATTGACTTATCAGTGGACATTCAGTAACCAGGGACTCAAAACTTGTCACATAGCAATGAAGACCTTAAAATTGTTTTCAAGAATATAATAAGATTCTGTACTATGACAACGTTGGTTTCATTCTAGAAATGAAACGTTGGTTTGCCATATATAAACCAATAAGTTAGTTCTGCACATAGGCTGAGGACAGAAATCATATGATCATTTCATGGCTGAAAAGATCTTCACCAATGTTCAACATCTCTTCCCAATAAGCCTTGAAGCATCTCGGAATAGAGGGAATGCAGCTGTGCATCATAAAGTCTATGTGCAATTAACCTAAAGCCAGTGTTACATTAAGTGGGAAGAACCTGAAAACATGTCTCCAAATTCACAGGGGTGCCCACTCTTGCTGCTCATATTCAACAGTGTTTAAAGTCTCGTCTAGGTCAACACAGGAGCAAGAAAGGAAAGCATTTAAAGTAGGAAAGGAAGTCAACGTATCCCCATTTGCAGATAATATAATCTTGTTCCTAAAAGACCTTATTGAATCCACCAGAAATCTTTTATATCTTATCAACAATTTTTACAGTGTAATAAGATACAAAACCAACACAGAGAAACCAGGAACCCTTTTACACAGCACTAATGAAGTTATTAAGAAAGAAGAAAAGAGACAACTGTATTTATAATAATGTCAAACAATAAACAAAGAACAACAAAAAAGGCCCACAGAAATAAACTCAGTCAGTGACAGCTGTCTAAATTTTGACTAAGATGAAAATATAAATTTGGAGAAAAAAGGGACAGTCTTATGAACTGTCCGTTGGGCTGGGAAAACTAGATCCTCACTGGTAAAAGAATGAAACTAGATCTCTGTCTCTTGCCCTGCATAAAAGTTAATTCAGAATGTCTCCGAGGTTTAAATGTAGAACCTGAAACTCTGAAACGGATGAAGGAAAACACAGAACGCACTTCAAAACATAGGCATAGGCAAGGACTTTCCGAAAAGTAACTCTTAACAGTGCAGAAACTAATTGTGCGTGTGTGTGTGTGTGTGTGTGTGTGTATGTGCGCGCGCTGCGCGCGAGTGTGCGCGTATGCAGCATAGGCCATCATGAGAGGGGAGGAGGAGATTTTAAGGTGTGTGGGGGAAGTGGAATACATGGGACACGAAAGCAGATGTGGGGGAGGTAGGTGGTCAGCAAGAGGGGGTTGCAGAGGAAGGGGGAGGGAAGCAATAGGGGCAATTCAAAATGGCACGCATGTATACATATGGCAGAGTGAATATGTTACCTTGCTTGCTGACTTAAAAAACAAGAGCTCTTCACCTGTGGTCACTGTGGAAAAGGACGAATGGCTCGGCAAATGTGGTTTGGCCCAGAGCCGAGGGCCTGAGGAGGTACCTTTCTTTGCAGGACTCAGCCTGCATCAACAGCAAAATAGGATGCCTGGGATGGCTCTGACTCCGGACTCAAAGCTTCTGGGGGCTTCTGAACTCTTTGAGGATTAAGCGCTTCAGACTCTTTAGATCTGCTTTAACCTATGTTCTTGTCTCCATTTCTGAATTAGTTTTCTCTTACACGGTTTTTCACCACTCGAGACACCATTCAACAGACCCTCACGTTTAGGACACAAACTTCCGTCTTTCCAAGTTAATTTTTTATTTCTTGGCCAGTTCTTGGATGCCTGAAGTGTCAAATCCACGCTTGTGCTGAACAGTGTGGCTCCCATCACCTGGTTCACAGTCTACCGGATGCTCTGAATTCCTTATCTCTCATCCTTTTCTTCAGTCTCCTAGCAAAACCCCAGCTCTGGAAAAACACCAGAATTTGTTTTCTCTGTGATTATTCCAGGGTACTGAGCCCTACGAGGAAAGATAAACCCACAAATGTACAGAGCAGTGTGTATAAACTACTGATCTTCCAGAGTTTCCAACTGCGCTACACAACCCTGTGTTTTGTTACTGCCCAGCTCGTTCCTCTGGGAACTGTTTCTCACTTTACGAGTTGCTGCACACCTCTTAATCAACAACCTCTTCGTTGTGCCCTGGGGATACCTTCCCTCTTACTTCATGGAAATAACTAGAATTCTTCGGACCACCAAGGATGAAATAGGCCGAATTCTAATTCTCCTTTGTCTCCTGCTTTCTGCCGCCATACTTCCCTCCTTGCTTGGCTTCCCTCAGGAGTCTCACATACTTAGTGTGCTACACACAGTGACAGTTTACTCAACACTATAAATGGAAGGTTTGCAACCCCCACCCCAAGGCCGTAAAATCCCTAATCTTCAAGGATAGCACTTATAGATGGGGCATTTTGGAGGTAATCAGGGCATGAAGGTGGTGTACTTATGGGGTTGATGGCCTTATTCTTAGAACATTCCTCAGGGGTCTCTGTTGTTGACCATGTGAGGACATGGTGACCATCTCGGAACTGAGGAAATCTGAATCAACAAGTAAGTCCAGGATCTTGGATTTTCTACCCTCTAGAGTTGGGAGAAATAAACATTTGCCGATAAAACCATCTCTTCTATCATGAATTGGTGTAACAGCTAGAGTTAAGACCCTCCATGAACACTTCAGTGTTATGTGTTTGTAGCATCATCTTCTCTTTCACTGTGTGAGCCTGGGCAGGTCTCTTCCACTGTTACAATGGAAGAACAATGGGGTCTCGTCATCTCTGGGGACCACCACTTTCGGTTTCTGGCTTGTGTTTGCAGCCTGACTCTCTCAATCCATCTCTAGTCCAGAGGCTGCAGGCACCCGTCCCTCCCACGGAATGAGTGAAACTGTTCTTGCCAACGACTGGCCATCTCCATATCAAATTTCATAAGCAAGTGACTCATTGAATCTCTTGCACGAGATATGCCCTTAATGGAAGCACCATTATTTTTGAAGCCAGCCTTCTCTTAGTATTTTCCCCGTGTGTCTGGGAACTCATTTGTGAAATTTTCTTTTTCTTTTTTTTTATGATTTATTTATTAAAGATTTCTGCCTCCTCCCCGCCACCGCCTCCCATTTCCCTCCTCCTCCCCCGATCAAGTCCCCCTCCCTCATCAGCCTGAAGAGCAATCAGGGTTCCCTGACCTGTGGGAAGTTCAAGGACCACCCACCTCCATCCAGGTCTAGTAAGGTGAGCATCCAAACTGCTTAGGCTCCCCCAAAGCCAGTAAGTACAGTAGGATCAAAAACCCATTGCCATTGTTCTTGAGTTCTCAGTAGTCCTCATTGTCCACTATGTTCAGCGAGTCCGGTTTTATCCCATGCTTTTTCAGACCCAGGCCAGCTGGCATTGGTGAGTTCCCAATAGAACATCCCCATTGTCTCAGTGTGTGGGCGCACCCCTCGCGGTCCTGAGTTCCTTGCTCGTGCTCTCTCTCCTTCTGCTCCTGATTTGGACCTTGAGATTTCTGTCCGGTGCTCCCATGTGGGTCTCTGTCTCTGTCTCCTTTCATCGCCTGATGAAGGTTAATATTCAGGAGGATGCCTATATGTTTTTCTTTGGGTTCACCTTCTTATTTAGCTTCTCTAGAATCCCGAATTATAGGCTCAATGTCCTTTATTTATGGCTAGAAACCAATATGAGTGAGTACATCCCATGTTCCTCTTTTTGGGTCTGGCTTACCTCACTCAGGATAGTGTTTTCTACTTCCATCCATTTGCATGCAAAATTCAAGAAGTCATTGTTTTTTACTGCTGAGTAGTACTCTAATATGTATATATTCCATACTTTCTTCATCCATTCTTCCATTAAAGGGCATCTAGGTTGTTTCCAGGTTCTGGCTATTACAAACAATGCTGCTATGAATATAGTTGAGCATATACTTTTGTTGTATGATAGGACATCTCTTGGGTATATTCCCAAGAGTGGTATTGCTGGGTTCAGGGGTAGGTTGATCCCAAATTTCCTGAGAAACCGCCACACTGCTTTCCAGAGTGGTTGCACAAGTTTGCATTCCCACCAGCAATGGATGAGTGTACCCCTTTCGCCACAACCTCTCCAGCAAAGGCTATCATTGGTGTTTTTTATTTTAGCCATTCTGACAGGTGTAAGATGGTATCTTAAAGTTGTCTTGATTTGCATTTCCCTGATCACTAAGGAAGTTAAGCATGACCTTAAGTGTCTTTTGGCCATTTGAACTTCTTCTGTTGAGAATTCTCTGTTCAGCTCAGTGCCCCATTTTATAATTGGGTTGATTAGCCTTTTACGGTCTAGTTTCTTGAGTTTTTTATATATTTGGAGATCAGACTTTTGTCAGTTGCAGGGTTGGTGAAGATCTTCTCCCAGTCAGTGGGTTGCCTTTTTGTCTTAGTGACAGTGTCCTTTGCTTTACAGAAGCTTCTCAGTCTCAGGAGGTCCCATTTATTCAACGAGGCCCTTAATGTCTGTGCTGCTGGGGTTATACGTAGGAAGTTTCCATGTGTTGTAGAGTACTTCCCACTTTCTCTTCTATCAGGTTCAGTGTGTTCAGACTGATATTGAGGTCTTTAATCCATTTGGACTTGAGTTTTGTGCATGGCGATAGATATGGATCTATTTTCATTCTTCCACAGATTGACATCCAGTTTTGCCAGAACAATTTGTTGAAGATGCTCTCTTTTTTCCATTGTATACTTTTAGCTCCTTTATCAAAAATCAGGTGTTCATAGGTTTGTGCGTTAAAGTCAGGGTCTTCTATTCGATTCGATTGGTCGACTTCTCTGTTTTTATGCCAATACCAAGCTGTTTTCAATACTGTAGCTCTGCAATAGAGTTTGAAGTCAGGGATGGTAATGCCTCCAGACAATCCTTTATTGTATAAGATTGTTTTGGCTATCCTGGGTTTTTGGTTTTTCCATATAAAGTTGATTATTGTCTTCTCCAGATCTGTGAAGAATTTTGATGGGACCTTGATGGGGATTGCATTGAATCTATAGATTGCTTTTGATAGAATTGCCATTTTTACTATGTTGATCCTCCCAATCCAAGAGCAAGGGAGGTCTTTCCATTTCTGGTGTCCTCTTCAATTTCTTTCTTCAAAGACTTAAAGTTTTTGTCAAATAGATCTTTCACTTCCTTGGTGAGAGTTACCCCAAGATATTTTATGCTATTTGTGGCTATCGTGAAAGGTGATGCTTCTCTGATTTCCCTCTCTGCTTCCTTATCCTTAGTGTATAGGAAGGGAACTGATTTTTTGGAGTTGATCTTGTATCCTGCCACATTACTAAAGGTGTTTATCAGCTGTAGGAGTTCTTTGGTAGAGTTTTTGGGGTCGCTTATGTATACTATCATATCATCTGCAAATAACGAAAGCTTAACTTCTTCCTTTCCAATACGAATCCAATATGAGATATGCCCTTAATGGAAGCACCATTATTTTTGAAGCCAGCCTTCTCTTAGTGTTTTCCCCGTGTGTCTGGGAACTCATTTGTGAAATTTTCTTCTACCTACTGTGTAAATGTCACTATTCTCTGGAGTTTTTACCCTTAGCAAATACTCTACCCAGTATCCTCTCCTTCTCTTTCATTCTGTGAATGTGTATGTTCGTGTGTGTGTGTGTGTGTGTGTGTGTGTGTGTGTGTGTGCATATGGAGGTCAGAAACTGAGATCAAGTGTTTCCCACATTATTTTTTGAGACAAGGTCTCTCGTTGAACCAGAAGCTCACTAATTTGGCTATATTGGCTGTTGTGGAATATTTAATGATGTAAAGATGTGTTACATTTGTTTACGCTGCCTTTGTTAACGATGCAAAAATGTTCTGCATTTGTTTATACTGTATTTGTGTAATTATGTAAAGATGTGTTTCTATTTCACCTTGCCTGTCTAAGGTACCTGAGGTCTAATAGAAAGTTGAATAGCCAATAGCTACACAGAAGAGGGGCAGGCAGGGCTAGCAGGCAGATAGAATAAATAGGAGGAGAAATTATTTATTCTGTCTGCCTGCTAGCCCTGCCTATCCCTCTTCTGTGCATAGATTTCCAGGAGAAATGTAGGCTCACGAGAGAAGAGGAGAGAACAAGGGAGAGAGAGGCAGGAACACACCAGGGGCCAGAAGTCAGGCAGCAGCCAGTCAGCCAGACCATGGAAAGCAGTGAAAACAAGATATATAGAAGGAAAGAAAGGTAAAATGCCCAGGGCAAAATGCAGAGGAAGAGAAACAGGTTAAATTGTAAGAGCTAGTCAGAAATTGAGCCTAAGCTAGGCTGAGCATTCATAACTAATAAAAAGTCTCTGAGTCATGATTTGGGGGTTGGTTGGTGCCTCCCCCAAAATGAAAAAGAAAGCCTGCTACAATTGGCTGGCCAACAAGCACCAGCAATCCTCTTGTGTCCACCCTCTACCCTGAGTACTGGATTATAAAGTGTGTGCCTCCATACACTAGTTTTCCAGTTGATTCTGGGGGATCTGAACTCAAGTTCTTAGCATTTTCCTGATGCAGCTATAATCTAACCCCTCTTCTATTTATATACCCTCTTCCTGGCCCTCCCTGGTATATACTGTCTGCTATCAGTCACTTCATTTTAGGCCACCCTCCAAGTGACACCTGGAAAGATCTGGAAGCACACAATTACCCAAATTATCACTCTGCTTAAACCTCTTCATTGGTTCTTTTCAAATTTTACAAACAACACCTGCACTTCTGCTCGTAATTCTTTTAAAAAATAAATTTGTCTTAGTGTTACATGTAGCAATAACTTACTCATTTTCAACACAATGTAATATTTCATTTTGTTATTATACAATAACGTTGTCTATTCAGCCATTGAAGACAGGAGTTGTTTTTAGTCCATGATATTGTGAACAGTGATGCTATAAACATTTTGAACTTGTCTTTTAGTATGTATATATTTATGAACTAGGCGGTGATGGCACATGCTTTTAGTCCCAGCATTAGAGAAGCAGAGGTGGGTAGATCTCTGAGTTCGAGGCCATCCTGGACTATAGAGGGAATTCCAGGACAGCCAGGGAAATACAGACTCAGTTTTGAGAAACCAAATACACACACACACATACACACACACACATACACACACACACATACACACACACATACACACACACATACACACACACATATACACACACATACACACACACATATACACACACACATACACACACATACACACACATACACACACACATACACACATACACACACATACACACATACACACACATATACACACACATACACACACATACACACACATACACACACATACACACACATACACACACATACACACACATACACACACACACACACACACACACACACCACACCAAATATTTCACCGCTAATGGCATCCATCTGTTGTCACAAAATCGATATTCTACTTTTGCCATTTAGATAGGTCTATAATATCTCCCTGCAATTTTAATTCACATTTCCCTAGGAGACTTAGTCTCTCTTGATGTGACTGTCAACATCCTAGGTTTTCAAAGTTCCAGCGAAATAGTTTATCTTATTTGACGACTTTCGAACTGAAGGCGAAACACACTTGTTACAAGTAAGAACACACTGGGTTGTGAAAGAGGGGAGTGCTTCTCTCTTGTCCAATGCCCCATCTCTTGGTGTTCAAGTTGACAGTGTGCCAGTGAAGAGTCTTGATTGGCTATTGAAGACCTGAACAATCCTAAGCAAGTCATTTGCCGTCTTCACACTACAGTTTGCTCCCCTTTATCACCAATGAGGAACATGACAGTAGCTATATTCACAAAGTTGTCATGAGAAATGATTGTACCACCCTATACCTCAAGCATGGCTTGGCACATTCAAAGCATCACGTATTTTGCACATATTATCAAACAGGATCTCTTTTGTAAGATTCGTTTTTTGTTTTGTATTTTGTGTCTTTGTGTGGGTATATGCACTGGAGAAGTTGCCTGTGGAGGCCACTTCAGAGATCTTCAGAGATGGAGTTCCAGGTGTTGTGAGCTGCCTGATGTAGGTGCTGGGAACTGGACTCAGGTTCTTCTCTGTAGCAATACTTGCTCTTCACCAGGAAGCTATCCCTTCAACACTTATAGAGGAATCTCTTAGAGATCTTTAAAAATTATGTCTTTTGCCTGTACTGATATGACAAGTGTAAAACACTAAGAGTTCATTAATATTTATAGTTCTCTTGAGGCATCTTTACAATTATGAGGTAATTTAAAAAGACTTAGAGTCAGTTGCTTTGTACTTTACTGGTATTTTCTTAAATAGCCATCTTGATACTATTTTTAGTGGGAACTTCAAAAAGACTGAGTTTGAAGCCAAAGGACACCTGAAAAATTTTATATTATCATTCTAATGATAAGGGGTAGAGGTAATTAATGTGACTGATTATTAATCTGCCTTAATTATGCATCACAAGAGAAGGATTAGGTACTAATAATTACATGTGGGAGATAATTTTTCTAGAAATCTCATGTATTCAGATTGAATCTACAAAATATGGAAGTGCGCAAACAGAAAATATGACCAAACCAAACAAAATACAAACAAACAAACAACAGCAAAGCAAGCCTTTCCTCAATCCAGAACCAGAAGGCCACAGTCAGGTATAAATATACTTTCCTCAGAGGAAGGCTTTAGCTAGAAGGGTAATATTTGCTTGGGCGATTGTGACACGCGTTTTTCTTTCTCCAAATCCATGCCAGCAAATTACCAATGGTGGTCACATTCTGCAGCACTAACGAATACATACAAAAGCAAGTCTGAAACAATAAAACAGCAATAACAACGAAACCAAACATGAAGTCAAGTGGTCATTCTAGCACTCAGAAGGCTGAGGTAAGGCAGGAACATCATGAGTTTGAGGACGCTGTGGGCCATGTAGTGAGATTCTCCACACACATGGTAACCATTTGGTACAGTAATTACCAAATGGTCAACTTGTTTCTTCTGTAAAACACTTGTCCTTAAGATTTGAGAATCAAATTTCTCAAGGGTGCATGTGTATTCCCCGAGGCAAGCGCAGTGTTGATAAATTCTGTAACTACTGTGCCACTGAGTATATCACAAGGATGAAAGCTTCTAGGGCAGGAGTTCTCAATTGCCCAATGCTGTGACCTCTAATACAGTTTTGTGGTGACTCCCAACCAGAAAATTATTTTCATACTATTATATGACTATAATTTTCTACTATTATGAATCATAATATAAATATCTGATATTTTATGATGGTCTTAGGTGATTCCTGTGAGTCACCAAGGGGGCCACGACCCATTGACTGAGAACCATTGGTCTAGAATAGAGATGCTCCGTTTCCTTGCCTTTCTCATCATCTTCAGTTTTCTTCAGCTATCTCATCCTGTGTTTTAGCCACTGTTCTGTTGTTATGACGAGACATCATGACCAAGGCAACTCTCATAATTGGGGGCTTGCTTACAATTTCAGAGGCTTAGTCCATTATCGTCATAGAAGACGATGCTATAACAATAGCTGAGAGCTACATTCTGATCTTCAAGCCGAGAAGAAGGGAGACTGGATCTGACTTGGGATTTGAAAACTCAAAGCCTATCCACAGTGATACACTTTCTTCCACAAGACCTCACCTACTCCAATAACGCCACACCTCCTAATTCTTCTAATCCTTTCAAATGGTTCCACGTCGCGGTGACTGTTCAACTATATGAGCCTCTGCAGGCCGTTCATATTCCAACCGCCATGTCTAGCTACATGAAATTAACACTGGGAGCAATCATTAGCCTCGGTCTTTTGCCTGATGTGCAGATTTTTCTTCCAGTAGCTTTTTTTTGAATTTCTCTCTGTGTGGTTAACAAACCAGCCACCAAAACGCACCAGTTTTAAGTAGAACTCAGTGTTTCCTTTTTTTCCTTCAAACCTGTTTCTCTTTGTTTCCTTGGCATGACTGATGTATCCATATTCTCTCAATCAACCTCAGGCTTGTATTTTCAGGCTTTGTTCACTCTCATTTAAATGGTCATCTGCTCTATCGATTGTATCTCTGACATGTTTCCAGAATGATAATATCCAACATTTAATAACAGCCAAGCACTTCACATACACACATGAACACACATATATACACCCCCTCCACACACACATACTCTCTGGGCAAGGATCCTTCACACAGGTGAAGAAACAGACATGTACAGCTTAAGTTGTTTTCTAAGCTAATTGGCCCTTTGCACTGGAATTCATTTTCACTTCTTACTATAACTCAAACTTAGATCTTCATGTTTGCATGATTGTCATCACTCTAAGAAGCTCTGTGAAAGTTGGAACGGCTTTAGGAAAGGTCTCTCTCTAATTTCTGAATCTGTTCCTGACTTGGGGCATTTCTGGATGATCTGGTTTCTTTGTCAGCACCTTTGGAGTGAATTCTTATTTAGATCCCTACTATGGGACCATCTATTTTTCCTCCACTCATCCTTGGGACATCATTCTTTGTCTCGGCCTCTTCTTTTTTTATTCTGTTGAGACAGGACCTCCTTATACAGTCAGGCCAGCTTCATACTATATATAATATTGCTTGGTCTCAAAGTCACAATCCTCCAGCCTCAGCTGTCTGGGTGTTTCAATTACAGGTGTGCACCATCACTGGAGGCTTGGGTTCTTTTTGAACATAATTCGCATCCCCTGGCCCATGTCCATTCCAGATTCTGGAACTGAAGTTGGAACCTTGACCTACCTGCTTCTCTGAGATGAAAAGCAAACACAAAGGCTCACACCACATCCTCGCTGTCATTTTTCCCCTCTCCCTGGTCTAGCTGAACTTAGTTTAATACCCCCACAGGAGATAAGTGAACTAATATTACATGATAGACTTCTTTTTCTCATAATTTATTTAACTAGAAATTTAAGGCATATAATGTACTCGTATTATGTTTATTGATTACTGAAAATTTGACTTTAGGGGTGATGTAATGTCAGGACATATTGGTCTCACATTCCCAAGAAGTATCTTTGAAGCTTATTGTAAAAGACAGCTTGTCTATGTAATACTTGAAAATGGATATCCAAGTCCTGACAAAGATTGTGTTGTAATTCATAATGCTAATACTAACCTTAGGTGTAATATATTCTTGATGCTTAGAAAAATGATCAAATAACTGATTTTGGAACTGGGAAAGGATTTTGAACCTTTACACTACAATTAATATTGACATATTAAACTGGAAGTTTCTTTGTTGTGAGCCAGGTATATTTTGCATTGTAAAATGTTTAGCAATATTGCTTGTTCTATATAACTATGACTCCCTTTCCAATTATAAAAACCCAGCATGGTTGTGGGTTGAATGGTGTCCACCTACTATTTGCATACTGAAATTCTAGCTCTGAGTAACTCAGAATGTGACTGTAACTGGAGTCGAGATCTTCAAAACACAATTTGGTTAAAATGAAGTTTTTGGGCTCTAACCCAATATAGCTGTCATTTGTCATCAATGGGAAAACTTGGCATAGACATTGCAGACGAGGATCGTGTTAAGTCACAGAAGATAACAATGGAAGTCAGGTCTTCAAAAGAAAGCGACTCTGTGGACATGGGTCTTGAACATCTAACCTCCAGAAGTGCGATGCATAAACCACCCAGCCCACGACACTTTGCTACAGCAGCCCTGGAGGAATGACAGACATTGCTAGGTAAGTATCCCCAAGTGGCCAAGCCACCAATGACTAAGAATCACTGAACGAGAAGACACGCATCATATATGGGGAGCTATTAATTTTGCCTTTTCCAGGATAGAAAAGCCGAGTCTCTAAATAGTTCTTTTTTTTCTGATACAGGAAATATAGAGAATCTTCTCTAATTTCTTTTTCACACCATAAATCCTTTCCAAAGATAATTTCATCACTTTATAATTAGATAACAAAAATATAAAATAAAAAGCAGTGCAAAAGGCCATAAAGATATAGATAAGGCTATAAAGATATGATGTATACATAATCTTGGAGTGACTTTGGGGCTGTGCCATTGAGTCTCTGTTGGGTAATTCTGGGCTTGTGTTTAAACCTAATGACTATAATATTTGAACAGAAAATACTGCCCTAGAAACACTGAAGAAAATCTTCCAAAAGTATTCAGTGTTAATTTAAAGACCCATTTTATTTCGTTCAAACAGAAATTCTCTTTGTATTTCCTATCCCAAGCAATAAATACGGTGCTATAATATCTCACAGGCCATAACAATGAGATGTGGTCCATGACTATGGGGTCCTTCCAGGTCAATGGGATGAAATCTTTTTGTTTTCCCCATAGTACATTTGACATTCTGAAACACAGGGAAAGCTTCTTATTTATCTTATTTAAAAAGAGTGGACCTTCTGTCTAGTAAGTATTACTGCCTGGATTTGATCTACAATCCCATACAAATTCAGAAAGAGTGCATAGAAGATTTAAGTTTCTGTATAAAAAGTATCCCCAAGCACAGTAGCTTAAAGAAGGTAGCTTGTTTTCTTTCAGCTGATAGGCCCGTGTTTACAAGGAGTGGGATAGTGAGTAAACTGCTCGGTCTACTTGGCTGAAAGAGGACCTCCAGGGATCTTCAGGTTTCTGAGTCACTTCACCAATATCTTTAGGACTAAGCCATTTGTTGACGCTTTCCCTTCAACAGGCAAGGAGAAAGAAGTCCAAGGCAAGAAGTTATATGTTTCAGAGAACAGGAAGTTCCACAATACTATCGTGGAATATCAGTTTAAGATGCGTTGCATTCATATATGCTGTGGGACATTTGTTTAATGATGCAAAGATGTGCTGCATTCTTTTATGCTGCATTTGTTTAACTCTGTGAAGCTGTGTTACTTTGCCTGTCTAAAACACCTGATTGGTCTAATAAAGAGCTAGACGGCCAATAGCAAGGCAGGAGAGAGAACAGGTGGGGCTGCAAGACAGAGATAATAAATAGGAGGAGAAACCTAGGGAAAAGGGAAGGGGAAGAGCAAGAAAAGAAGAAAAGGGTGCCAGAGGCCAGGTACCCAGCCACACAGCCAGCCATGGAGGAAGAAGGAAAGAAAAATATATAGAATTAAAAAAGGTAAAAAGTCCATTGGCAAAACACAGTTTTTTTCTTAAATAAAAAAGTGATAATTTAAGTTAGAAAAGCTGGCTAGAAACAAGTCAAGCTATGGTCGGGCATTTATATGCAAGAAAAAGTTATTGTGTGTTTATTTTGAAGCTGGATGGGGGGCCCCCAAAGAGTCAAGTAAAACCGAATTACATATTACCTCTCACTATATCCTCTTGTCTAAAACATAGCATATTTTGTGGTATAGGATCTTGAATTACGTAGTTTCCACGCTGACCAAATGTGCCAAAATGATAGGTATTCTACCACTGCAAAGCAGGAGATAATAGCTATAGAATAACTATGAATTACTCATCTCCATCCTAAATATGATGCGGGTTTGTGGTGGGAGAGTGGCAGCTGGTGAGTATATACATACATATGATGTGGGTAGAGCTTCCAAGGGGGGAGAAAACCAATCTTAAAAACAAGAGGAAAAAGCTACATTAAAATGAATAGATGTTCGGACTGTTTGTATAACTTTACACATGCATAAAAACAGAACCATGATTTTTTTTTTTTTAAAAAGTGGATTTGGTTTACGTCATCCTACTTCCTCTCAGGGTTTCTACTGGGGATTGGACGCTGAAATCTAGCTATTTTATGACGAAAAAAAAAATGGAGATCAGATCTGAGGAAGAGACCAGGGTCTCCAATGTCAGTACGGACACCAAGTTATTGCTAGACCCCGGCCACTTTTGTGCCTCTGGGTCTGAATTTCTTTTCTTTCCTTTTTTTTTTTTTTTTTTTTTTTTTTTGATTTTTCGAGACAGGGTTTCTCCGTAGCTTTTGGTTCCTGTCCTGGAACTAGCTCTTGTAGACCAGGCTGGCCTCGAACTCACAGAGATCCGCCTGCCTCTGCCTCCCGAGTGCTGGGATTAAAGGCGTGCGCCACCACCGCCCGGCTGGGTCTGAATTTCTTACTTTAAGGTGGTGAGGATTACATGAGGTAGCGTGTGAGCCCTTAGCACAGGGCCTGGTGCCTGAAGGACACTTCTCACCTGTGGGTTGGAGTCTTCTCCAGGGTCCAGTCCTAGTTTCTGGGTTAGATTTTTCTCCCTCTCAACTTTTCCATCCTGTCTATCTATATTCCAGCCCCAGCAGCCTGAATAACAAAGTCAAAACAGAAAGTACACTTCAAACGCATCCTTTCCTTAAGGGTCGTGCAAAGTCTTGTCCTGTGGTTTTCTGCGTCCAGCATGGCCGCTGTGGCGTAGATTTGAGACCCCGCGGTTCATCAACATGGGGGTGTACGTACGAGACCATCGCCCTTCCGTCACACCTGCTGTCCGTTTAAGTTTCCTCATTGCTGGGTGCTCTTCCGCTGCTCTTGTCTCTCCCCGTAGGATTCTTCCCAGAGGAGCCCTGTTAAATTCTAAGACTGAACCAGATACCAGATAATCCCTGCTCTGCCTGAAATCCTCCACAAGATTGCCATTTGCTCTCGGATGAAATTCAGATGTCCGAGTACGACCCAGAAAGCCCTGCAGGAATAACTGACCCCTGCCTAACTCTCCCCTCTTCGGACGTGTTGCCCTCAGCCGCTCCATCTGAGGGATTCCCAGTGCTACCGGGTTCCTAAATCTCAAGTCCTTTCCTGTCTCAGGGTTCTTGCTACACAGTCACCTCCGTCAATAGCACTCGTCTATGCCTATCCTTCCTTGCTGGTCCTCTGCGGTGGTCGCTTGAATGAGAATGGCTTCCATAGGCTCACAGATTTGTACGCTTGGTCACCAGCAAGTGGCACTATTCGAAAGGATTAGGAGTTATGGTCTTGTTGATATAAGTGTGTCACAGGGGGCGGGGTAGGGTGGACTTGGAGGTTTCAAAAGCCCATGGCAAACTCAGAGTTTGTCTGTCTGTCTGTCTTTCGGTCTACAATACAGGGTGTAACTCCGTAGCTGTACTACCCCAGCACCTGCCTGCATACTGCCATTCTCCCCGCCATGATGATAATGGACTAAACCTCCGAAACTGTAAGCCAGTCCCAACTGAAGCTTTCTGTTAGAAGAGTTGCCCTGGTCATGACAACAGACCAAACCAAGATACCACTTTTCTTTCTTTCTTTCTTTCTTTCTTTCTTTCTTTCTTTCTCTCTCTCTCTTTCTCTCTCTCTTTCTTTCTCTCTCCTTTTCTTTCTTCTTTTCTCTTCTTCTTCTTCTTCTTCTTCTTCTTCTTCTTCTTCTTCTTCTTCTTCTTCTTCCTCCTCCTCCTCCTTCTCCTCCTCCTCCTTCTTCTTCTTCTTTTGGATTTTCAAGACAGGATTTCTCAATATAATATTACTGTTCTGGAACCTGCTCTGTAGACCAGGCTGGCCTCGAACTCACAGAGATCCGCCTGCCTCTGCCTCCCGAGTGCTGGGATTAAAGGCGTGCGCCACCACCACCAGGCGACATCCCCTTCTTAAATTTCATTATCCAAGATAAGTCCTTTTGTCTTCTAGTCTAAAAATAGGTTGCTTTTTCCGTTCCAGGTTCTGCTTCCTGCCTCTGTTTGCCTTCACACCCTCTTTCTGATTATTCTCATTTATAGTAGTTTGTGGAGACGGCACACCTTTCTTTACTTCCTGTATCCCTTTCTTAAATATCAGGAGAGCGCGGCGGGTACTGGTACCAAACCAGCACCCGTTAGCATGGCTTCCAACACACGGCTAATGCTCAATACATGCTCTCGAGTGACTGACAGTGAAGTGAGTGCTGTGCCCTCCTTTCCTGTTCTTTTTTTCTTTGTTTCTAGGGAGACTGTTTTGTGTCACTGTGTTTTGTAAGTCTTGGAGGATAATGCAGTAGCTACATCAGGGGATATTGTTACTGCTCTGTTTCTGCGTCATATTAGCGCAAAGATGCTTTTTGCATTTGTTATACATTCTGCTCTATTAACCAAAATGATACTAAAGAATCTGATCAAAAAGGACACCATAAAGTTCACTCACTATTTTCTGAGCTAATCCTACTGAGTATAGAAGATATGAAAATGCAGCTGTATTTCAAGCTGGCAGGACACAGTTCAGCCTTAGTTTTGCTGTTGAATAGTATGTCAGCCTGGACTAGTAGGCAACAATTTCCCTAAATAGGGATGTTGTTTTATAATAAGTGAAAGAATTTTATGATTCTTGCCTCAACAGTATGAGAAATGTGAGTGCAATATTTATAATGCAGTCTGGACTTTTTTTTTTTTTGAAGTGTTCAGGATATTCTTAATGAGAATGTTTCTACGATGTTTCAAGGATTTTACACTCAAATCAAGCAGGAACTGAGAGATGTAGTTCTCCAAAAGAACAAAATGCTGCAAGATGAGCCTTGAATTATATTCAACTACCGAAGCTCTGGAGTTAAGCCTTCTTTTCTCTGAGCCTAAAGAACCTGTGGAAACTGTTATTATCTCAAAAGAGGCGAGGTCAGACTTTCTCCTGCCATAGTGCCACTTTGCAGGAAGGCCACGGGAAGAAGTTCCAAGCTTAATGCTTGTCCTCTTTTCAGTCTGGGACTAACTGATAGATTCGGGCTATTCGAATTGAGGAAGCATTTTTTTTTCCCTATTTTGTTTAAGTGAGATTCCAGCAGAGGGAGCAGAATCAGCAAGTAGAGGAGAGATTTCTAAAACTCAGACACATGGTGAAAAGCTCAAATAAGTTCATTGGCGAGGCCTATGAGGCTTCTTGTTAGCCACTAATAACGTGCCTTTCTCACTCTTTCCGAAGCATTGCTGTCACAAAAACAATCGTCTCCCTTTTCTTAAACATCTGCTAGTAATGTTCACTTTTATACCGACAGTTGTCTCAAGAGCTAGGAAGACACTGGTGTAGCTAAGAAAAGGAATCCAAAGACATTACTTGTCATTATTGGTTCAATAAATTACTAGTTTTAAGACAATCTAAATTACAATATTTAAACTCTTTTTAGGAAAGTCTGACTAGATATATAATCAGAACTTGAAAATGTCAACGCGAGCTACATCAACTGTGTAATTAATTGTTAGCCCAGAGAAGGTCGAGGCAGGGAAGAAGGGAACACTCAGCTCTTCATAGTAAATGTCACTAACGGGGCTAGTGTGGGATGCGCCAATAGTGCATACTCCTGATTAAGCTAAAACACCTGAAAAGACGAGGCGCTGATGCCCTAGGGGAAGTCAGGCTCACAGTTTATTCCAGACAAAACGGTGAGAAGCAAGAAGCTGTGCCCACTCATGACAAAGCACCGTTAGTTGGGGTGTGCACAGCTGTGGGGGTGTGCACAGCTGTGCGGCTGTCCGTGGCACTCCCAGAGCACCTAGCGGACTGCACTGTCAAGGGCGGCGAGATGGTTAGCCATGGCTATTCCAGGCTGTCATTTTAAACGTGTGAGCTAGTAATAGGAAACTTCTGTTCTTTTATTTCCTGTTTTAAAAATTGTGTGTTTGTGTGTGTGTCTGTACATATGTGCACAGATAACCACAATGGGTTTGTGGAGGTCAGAGATCAGAGGGCAACTCTCTTGGGAAGTCCTTCCTCTTCCTGCCACCTTGTGGGGTCTTGGGTATTGAACTCAGGGCATCAGGCCTATATACCTAGTTCCTTTACCCACGGAGCCATCTCACTGTACCCTTTATTTCTTTAAAATAAAACTTTATTTTAGCTTAAAATGGTACAAATATTGATATATAATTATATTATTACACATACAAAATGATATACATATATTATATGATATATATTATAGTAATGTGATAGCATGTATATAAAATGATAAATTAATATTAAAAAGGAATTACAAGCCTTATATTAAAAACATCAAAAACAAAAATTAAAGTCTCCATGCCATCCTTCTTCCTCTGATTCCCACTAGGAGGAGGCAACCAGTTTTACCTCTTTGCCCTTGGGGTTCCCTCTTCTTCAGTTCCTAAATCCTACCAGGATAACTGTGTGTGCGTGACATGTGGCTAATGAGGAGCCGATTGCGTGGCTATGTGAGCTGAAGGATGTGCTCATTGCTTACTTTCAATGCCTTCCTAATGGTCCACTTGTCCCACAAAGGATACTGTCTAGGGTTTTACAGAAGGAACTGGACTGTTTGGTTACTGACTCCAGGCCATTTTCCCCTGCTAAGCCATTTGTAAAATTTGCTAATACATCCTGTCTGTTCTAATTTTCTGTTCCATTCTCTTTGTGTTTGTTTATGCTTTTAGCTTTTTTTTCCTGCCACTCAGACACATCTGCTATATTTTTTTTCTGATATTTTTCTTAAGCTCGAACCACACACCAGTCATTCAAGTATCTCATTTTAGGTATAATGTTTTATTTTCCCAATCCATGCCAGCTTGATTAAAAATAGCCACAGTATATTTATTGTATGACTTTGCCCCTATTTATACTTAGGAACTTCAATTTCCAACAGAATTCCTTCCCCAATCACTCTGCAAGCTCCAGCCTTGGCCGGGAGGCCTCATCTTCGTGTCAAGAACTAGTTCGTGGGACTGGAGAGATGGCTCAGTGGTTAAGAGCATTGTCTGCTCTTTCAAAGGTCCTGAGTTCAATTCCAAGCAACTACATGGTTACCATCTGTAATGAGGTCTGGTGCCCTCTTCTGGCCTGCATGTAGGCAGAATATTGTATACATAATAAATGAATAAATACTTAAAGAAAAAAGAACTAGTTCCTTTGACCATAGTGCTGTGTGTTCTGCATCCTCTTTCCTGCCCTGACTTGTGATGATGAACACGATGCTATTATGACCCATCTGTCAGTCAACTATTCTAGACGCTTAGGCTCTTTCCAGTTGAGACCAAGAAGAATCCAGGGTTCAATTGGTATCTCCACAATCAATGCCAGGGCTATTCCCCTTGACCATAACTTCTTCAGTAAACTACAGAGAAGACCACAGGGTCCCTCTATGTAAATGAGCCCTTCTCGGGTCCAGCTTGAGTTATACAGTAGACACAACTTGAGGGTCAGAAGAGGGGGTTAAAGAATTTACCCAGGATGATCTCACACATGAGACTGAAGAACATGTCTTTAATCATGTTCATAAAACTGTCAGCACATCATTGGTTGGGGAAAGGTTTTTTTTTCTTATAAAGAGATGGCATATTTTAGTAGCTTTACAAGGAGTCTAGGAAGGGAAGGTGGGATTTTACAGAGTGTCTCGGCACCTTTGCCAACCCCTCTCCAGCCCAGACTGATCTGGCTGGCTTGATAGTGTCTAATTATCTTAACCTGATTTGGATCGCCAGAACCCAACTCCGTAAAGTCGTCTTCTGACAGGCACGTGAGTGCCGTGCACAGGTGCCTGCCACGCCATGCACAAACATACACAATAGCAATACAATTTCAGAACAAGTGAAAAGAGTGAAGCCCTTCTCACTAAAGAAAGCATGGATATTGTTCTGTAACACAATGGTAAATTTTCTATCCTATTAGAATCTCCACAGCAGTTGTCAGAAGCTGAACATTTTAGGGAAGAAAACATCCAAGGAAGAAACGAGATGTACAGAATAAAGGTCTTCAATTTTCTAAGTCAGGTAATGCCGCCGAAAATGCCTTTAGTCCCGCAGAGTCTGCCATCCCATAAAACATCGCATAAAGTGTCTCACAGGTCTTAGCTGGTTGGGAATTAATCTCTTCTTCCATCAAACTTGCTAACAAGTTTCTTTCCACTTGTATGAAACAATTCATCACCATGTTCCTACCGTTAGAGTTCTGAGAGGCACCGACACTTGAACTGAGTCTTGCTGAGCTGTGTTGGCTGGGACGAAGGGAGGAGCAAAACGGGAGAGGCACTTCCGTGAGGAGAACAGCATGCTCAAGGGTACTGAAGCATATGAGAACAGGCTGCTTTCCAGAAACTGCAGATCAGTTGGCAGGGTTGAGTGGAAGTGCTTTTGTTGCAACATGACCCGTTGAGAGGCCCCCCAAAACTTCAAGGGTCAGGGCTAGCCCAAGCTGACCTTCCTTGTCATGGTGCAGTGCTCAGGAGCTCCTGGAGGGTCTTGGAGCCTTTGTGGGACATTAAGTAGGGAAATGACATCATCTTTGGGTTTAGTAAACACTTTGGAAGCTTTCTTCTCTTCTCTTCTCTTCTCTTCTCTTCTCTTCTCTTCTCTTCTTTCTTTCTTTCTTTCTCTCTTCTTTCTCTCTTCCTTCCTTCCTTCCTTCCTTTCTTCTTTCCTTTTCCTTTTCCCTCCCTCCCTCCCTCCCTCCCTCCCTCCCTCCTTCCCTCCCTCTGTTTCTTAAAGGAGTGATGTTTTGATTTTGGGGAATTATATTTATTTTTAGGTGATTCTCTTTCTTGATAGTGAGCATTTTGGGATTTCTAGTCATTTTGTGCACACTGGACATTAGGTTTGAGTTAGACACAATTGTTATTCACATGTCTTTTCTTTGTGTGGTTGAGCGATCTTTCTAGATGCATTCTTAGGGGACTTAAATGTGTATCCTCAGAGTAGCTGTAAGAAACTTCTAGAACCATACCTTCAAGTTCAATCAGTCATATATCAGAACATCAATGTGGATAAATTAAAACAGAAGCCCCAAATACTCTCTTTCCTAATACCTCCTGTCTCTCAGGTTTTGAGACATCCACAGGGTCTTTTGTATCCAAACACCCCAAAGGCATTTCAGTCTCCTCTAGTCAATGTTAAAGATTTAAAGCAACTCTGGGCTAGGATAAACTTTTCCTCACTTTCCAAGATCAAGCATTACGCAAGTCACATTTTATCAGCTCCGTTCCTGTAGATGATCAGGTGCCACGTTGCTAATATTCTTTTCTAACATCCTCTGGAAAAAACAGAACAAAATCCTACATAGCTTAAAGTTAAGTAAACTGAGTTTCCCTTATTTTGTCTTGTGAAATTTTATACAGGCAAGGGCATACTCTAGAGTATATTAGCATTTTTTGTATTACTTTTAATTCATGATAATATTTTAAAAGATTTCCCCAAGATGACTAACTGCCCATTTATAAACCCTAACCACCAATGCAAACAATTATGTAATTCACTCACTGGATTAAGACAGAGGTCTGTCTGCAGGTATAGATTTTCCACCCAAATTGAAGCTTACCTTTCAAAATGTCTAAATACTTTCAACATTAATATTTTGCGTAAAACACTTTTAAATCTTATTCTAGTATTTACTACCTTCTAAAAAAGAATTTAAAAATCTCTTGCTCATTCATGGCCATCGCCATACAGACATCAATTGGGACCTGCTCTGGACCATTCAGAATGACTAAGCGATGTCTGCAGGGTTCTTTGTTCACACGCCCAGGAAGTTTTGTGTGATGGTTTGCTGACTATGTGAAATTCTTTCTCGGCTTCTCTTGGTTGGGCTTGATAAGTCTTGCAGCTACCAGAGCAAATTGAAAGATGTTTTTTTCTTTATATTTAATCTGTATTTGGCTGTTCTGCACATCAGCAAATTGACTCACGTTTTAATGATTGCAAGTGAATATAAGACAAATTACTTCAGGTTCCAATGACACCTAGGCAACTGTTTTACAATTCATTTATTTCATATATAATAACAAGACAATCTGGTTAGCAGAATTGTCATATTTTATAATTAAGTATGAATTAAGGTATCACTCCAAATTAGTTCTTTAAAAAAGTACTATTATGTGTGTGTGCATGCATGCATGCGCCTGCATGTGCACGTGCTACAGTTTCACGTGACAGGCAAAGGACAACTTGTAAGTATTGACTCTTTTCTTCTACCTAACCATGAAGGTCCTGGGAATCAAACTCAGGCTGTCAGGCTGTTAGCAGGTTCCTTTATCTGCTGAGCCATCTCATCAAACATTGTCCTTTTATCTTAACTAAATTCTAACTATGTACTAAAATGAATTATTCAGAAGGGAGAGTAGAAATTAATGGGAAAAAAACCCTATTTATTCCCCAGCCTCTTTATGAAAATTTAGATTGCCGTGCTAACTCATTGAAGGCCTTTTTACCCCACTCAGAAAATTAATAATGAACATTTTTACAGAGTTGGAAAGCATATAAATATGCTTTGTGACTTCGGCATAAGTCACTCCGTTGATTTGTTTGCTTAACTAACGTTATTAGAACCTTTCATGTGTCAGACACGATGAACACTGGGAAAACAAGCAACAGTAAAAACACGTTACTGTTAAATTCCTTCCGACTAGATGATAATCTCTTTGAGAGGGGAGACTTAGTGAGAATGAAACCCTAAACTATGACTGTATCCATCTATGAATTATTTATGACATACGAGATAGGGTTGATCTCCAATTCACGAGATACTCGTGAGAGCCTTTCGCCGGAAGCTGGAAAGCGGGCACCCAGATGTTCCGAGTGAGCTCAGCTGCTCACCGCGGATTACGTTCGCACCGCCTGTTTTGATCATAAGATACGCTTCCCGTCATCGGCTCGTGCTGTGGTATGCACGTGCCGTGTGCACTGTGTTTTTCCCCTCCTGACTGAAGTGATTGAAGTCAGATGCAATGGGCTTTTCTTCAGCAGTATCTTTTTTTCTTTTTTTAAGGTTGCTATAATGCTAGTGTTGAGAGAGGAGGATCACACCTTGTGGTACAGACCTCCCAGGATTATCCTTTCTCGGTTGTTTTTAAGAGCGCTCTTCAGACAAAGGCTCGGCTAGTTTCCATTTCAAAAGAATATTTCTTATTGTAAAATCGCAGACAAGACAGGAGGGATATGGGAAACGTGTTTTAATAAGGGAAGCATTGTGGAGCCCATCATAGCCTCAGGTGGTTCTCTGTGTATGTTTCGGTATTTGTTGAGCGTGTATGTGGGCACACTTACACAGAGATGGCCCAGCGTACAGAAGAGGCAACGGACCTGGGGGATCGGATGGTCTCAGTTCTGCTATGCATTAAACATGGAAACGTGAGCAAGTTATTTTTCTATAAAGTAGTGCTAGCACTACTCCCGGAGGATTGTGTTGAGATAGATTTAATATAATCTACTCATAAGTTGATGCTGGCTGTGTAAACATTGTACATATGTATGCATTTTATTATGTGTTATTTAATAGTTTGCACAGGATAGCTTATAGCTGTTATATATGCTATAGGTACATTGACATTTTCTTTTTCTTCTTTTTTATTTTTTATTGATTTTTATTGAGCTCTACATTTTTCTCTGCTCCCCTCCTGCCTCTTTCCTCCTCTTCAGTCCTCCCCCAGGGTCCCCATGATATTTTCGTTCATTTACTTTCTTGAGGCCAGGTCTTGCTCTGTAGACCTGGTTGGCTTTAAATTCACAAGCCTCCTGAGCAGTGAGATTTCAGGAGTGTGTCAGAATACTGAACTGACCATACCACCATTTTTGGAAGAACTCTGACACAATGTATTAGGATATATATACATATTTTCCCTCATGATGTATAATATACAACATAATCGTTTAGCATTAGTAACAACAAGGTTTTCTGAGTTCTAGTACTTCACCAGCAATGTGTTGGCCACAGTCAGTTTTCATAATATCCCATTATGTTGGAACTAGCCTCATCTCTTTTTTATTTTTAACAGAAGGGAAACTGAATCACAATGAAATTAATTATCTTATGCACAATCGCTAAATAGTGACTTATAAAATATTCAAAACCAATTGCTTAGATGCCTTACTTTTTAATAGAAAAAGGTTTTATTGAGAAACCACGCACAGATATGACTTATCCACCTATTCGAAGTATAAAAATCATTGATTTATCATAGGTACAGACTTGTTTGGTCAATATAAAAATCTAACAGTACAGAATCCTCACCCCAAAATAGAACTCAGTGTACACTGTATCACCAATACTGTCCCTTCTCCAACCCCTAATCTTAGGAAGGAATATAGTTCCTGATCTATACATTTGCCTGTTTTCTACACCTTGTGTAAGTAGAATCACACATAACATTCATTTATATTGGATGTCCTGTTGTGGAGTATTTTGTTCACAGTGTGGAATATTACTAGAACTGTGTAACGTGTGTTGCTTTTGCTCACGCTGCATTTGTTTAATGATGTAAGGGTGTGTGTTTAATTCTGTAAAGATGCGCTGCATTTGTTTCACCTTGCCTGTCTAAGGCCCCTCATTGGTCTAATAAAAAGCTGAACAGCCAATAGCTAGGCAGGGAGGGATAGACAGGTCTGGCAAGCAGAGGGAAAAAATAGGAGAAGAAACCTAGGCCCGAAAGCAGAATGAAAAAGGAAGGAGGAGAGATTGAGGAGAAAGAAGGAGAGGCCCTTTGGCCAGCTAAGCAGTCACCAGCCAGCCAAACATGCACAATAGGGAAAGTAAGATACACAGAAGGAAAGAAAAGTAAAAAGCCCCAAGGCAAAAGGTAGATAAGGAGAAACAGGTTAATTTAAGTTAAAAGAGCCAACTAGAAAGGAGCCTAATGGAGACTGAGTATTCATAACTAATAATAAGTCTCCGTGTCAGGATTTGCAAGCTGGTTGGTGGCCCAGAAGAGAAGTCTGGGGGCAATGCCATATCCGCTGAAGTCCTTTTTGTTGCAGAATAACATCCCATTGCATGGTCGTATGACAGCTGCGGTCACCCATCCCTCAGCTCATGGACATCTGAGCTCACTGTTCGCATTATTTCGGCAGAGCCCTCATTCTTATAAATGAAGGGAAACGGAATTATTTATAAATCATTTACTATACCAATGCTAAATGTTTACACCCTGACATCTCTGATCATTTGTCTTCCTGATTGAAAATAAAAACAAAATAGAAAAACTTGTTAACCCACCATTTACTGAAAACGACATGCCAGGCAGGTGTGTTAGAGATCTGAACTGACTTCCTGTCCATGTAGTTTACAGAATAGCAGGGGAAATGTGATCGGAAAGCCACAGAAGAGGCGAGAGCTCTAACCAAGACACTGTCAAGATGCTGCGTGAACTCGGTGAGCAGTGAGGGCCCTACTAAGGGTGGCATGGGGAGGGTTGGTAAATTTATGAGTCAGGCTGGCTTTGTCGAGGGGGTGGCCTTGCGCTGACTCTTAGTGGGTGAAGAGGAATGACTTAGGTGGACAACAGCGAAAGACAGGCTGGCAAAAAAGGAGACTGTCTGATCCATTGGGAGCCAAGTCTGTGCTGGGGTCACAGAGCAGGGAGTTGGGGTGGGAACAAGGTTTTGTCAGGATTTATAAACCGTGTAAGGAGAGTGGATTTTCGTTCATTGTTTGGTGCCTTTCCACTTCTTATTTTACTATAGAAGAGCAGTATTTGGTTATTTTGTGTTAAAAATGTATTTTTGGCACATAGCTATAATCCTAGTATTTAGAAGTAGAAGAATTGAAAGCAGAAGGACAGCCTGAGTAATATAGTGAAACCCTGTCTTACTTAGCAAAACAAAGTGTGTGGATGTAGTTCAGTGATAGAATGTTTGCTTAGCAGGCCCAATGCAAGGTGGGAACACACACACACACACACACACACACACACACTGCATGTATAAGAGTGTCCATGCATGCAAGCATGTGTACATGCTATTGTTGAGAAATAAATGGATCTCCAAGGCTCATGTGCTGCAGGCCTAATCTCCAGCTGCTAAGTGATTTGATCATAGCGCTGTTCCTTCACTAATAGATTGATCTCCCAATGGATTTATAACATAACATCACTGGGAGGTGACAGATAACTAGATGGTGGGGCTTAATTAGAGGAAGTGGACCACTGGGATAGTCTATGCAAAGACAGACCTTGTTCACCAGTCCCCTCTGAACTGGCTTCCTGCTCTGTGTTTGCCCTACCATGTACCTTGAACCATGATACTGCGCCTCCTAGAAGCAAAGAAGCCAAGTGATGGTGGCCGGAGACCTCTAAAGTTGTGAGTCAAAATAAATCATTGTCTCCTCACTTCAACAAAATCTTACCAACACTCTGTGATCTATAGATATCTAATAATTCAGCGCGCCTAGCAAGGTTGAATAAAATGAGAAACTTTCGTCATTACCTGTAAATGGCAGACCAGGGTTTTCTGTCATAAACAGGGGGAAACAGAATTAACTATAACAGTGAGAGACCAATCATTGTCATTAAGTCCTTCTCAGATTTCTAGGTAGATACACCGAATCAAGCTCAGCCTGAAGCTGGTTCTCCCTATGATAAGAGATGTTGGTGTATCTGAGCCAAATTTGCTTCATTGGTGACTTTCACATTGATGAAGCCAGAAGGGCTGAAAGGGAATCGGAACTGACCTGTACCGTGATGTTTCAAATTTCATGACCCAGTCCTAAGATCTCTGTGGATGCTGCTAGTATTGTGGGTACCCCCAGAGAACGAGTTAGGATTTCAACATCACCCCTGGTGGTAGCCTGGAGGATGAACTGGAGGGCAGGCCACCCACACGGAGCCTTGCCAATAATCCAGGTGAGAAAGGGGGAGCAAAACCGGGCTGATGTGCTGGGGCTTGTGGCGCCTTGCGAAAACCCTGCCTTCTTGGGTGGCACTGGATCTTTAATTGTTACCAAGGCAGCTAAGGGGAGCATTTCTTCCAGGGTTTGGGGGAGGAGTGGCTGACAGACGAGGGCCGAGAGGCGGCTCTAAGCCTTCATGTGTTTATCCCTTCAGCTTCCAGTCCACTGAGGTTTCTCAGTTTCTCTGCTCGAGCCTCACTCCCATCTCTTACCTCTCCTGGCTGCTTTGTGGCCCTGTCACTTCCTGTCACATCACAGTCACCAGCCTAGGGAAATGGGCAGTGGAGGCCAGGGCTCTAGAACCCCACAATTCTCATAGGGCCCCGGGCAGTGACAGGGTGGCGGGGAATGACAGGCCCACCCAGCACAAAGAGACTCATCTTAGGCCTCTTTAGACTTTCACTCTTTGAAGCGACAGTTTGATATAGTCTCTGGGAATTTGTTACTTTATAGACTGAGCACTTCCCCACACACCCAAACCCAAACCCAAAATACACATAATCATGAAAGTGGGAAGAAAAACGCTGCCTTTCCTAACTAACAGCTGATTCACAGGGTGGGGATGTTGCTCAGTGGTAGAGAACGTGGTTACCATGGACACGAGCCTTGGTTGGGCTCCTACCGCTACATCAACATGAAACAAAGAAACTAACAAAAATTCCAACCAAACACAAATAGGATTAGTAACACATATGTATTGGCAATGATACTGTAGAAATCTAAGATAATTTACATGCCAAAACTAAACCAAAATTAACACCAGATTAAATTATCAAAGCTGGGAGGGGAAAAAAATCCTTAAAGGGCTCAGATTTCTTGTTTGGACAATGTTAATCATAGCTTCAATACTGGTAGAGGGGCGCTATTACAACTCCTATATTAACAGCAAGATACTGGACAAAAATATCCTCTATGCAGTTTTCTGGCAAGAGTTTTTATAATCCTAACTGACAAATCATACCATGTAATTCCTGTCTCAAGATAGGGGTATATTATAGTAAGGCTCACTGTCTTCTTTAGAGCCTTGCATTTTGGAATTCAGCGAAGCAATCTCAATAAAAAAAGAAACAGGTAGGAAATACAGAACTCACCCAGAGGCATGCACCTGCCAACCAAAGGCCATCACAGGGATACTTGGCCAGCATCATCTCTAGGGGGAGGATTTCCTTTAAGTCCCTCCCAAAACATATGGCTGGCTCTGAAAGCTTAAATGGCATTTGTCAGCCATCAGTAAATCTTGAAAATGGTCTCAGCAAATGGGCCAACTCAGAGTTTCGGCTTTTCCCATTTGTCTTTGGGGAGGATCATTGAAAACTTTTTCAGAGATTCGACAATGCCTTCATTAGAAGGCTCATTCAAGAGAGGAGACTTTAGCATTCACCTTGGGTACAGAGCCGTTTCTCCATCGTATTCAAGGGCTGTGACTTCAACTCTGCAATTGTGTGCCGAGCAAGACTTTCTTTTTTCTTTTCTCTTTCTTTCTTTCTTTCTTTCTCTTTCTTTCTTTCTTTCTTTCTTTCTTTCTTTCTTTTTCTTTTTCCCTCCCTCCCTCCCTCCCTTCCTTCCTTCCTTCCTTCCTCTCTCTCTTTCTTCTCTCTCTCGCATACAGTGGAGGCATTTTTTAGTGAAGTATTCAAATCTTGCCTATTTTTCACAGCCTGTTATTTTTCCTATCAGTTCAGAGTGAACCCTTGCACTGACAATTGTACAACTGTTACAATCGAAAACATACATCTTATTTTATTTTTTAAGTGCTTCAATACTTTTGCTCAAGTAGAGGTACCTGTCTGGGTATTGTCTTATTTACAGTTCCTACCAGTCAACACAGAAACAAATTAAAATAAATGAAAATATGAAAAAAGCACTGAATGAACAATTTTCAACCTCCCTCAGTATTTAGCCTACCATATATTATTGTCACCTAATGTCCTTTGTTCTATGTAACATGTTTAAAAGTATCTCTCTTGAGTTTACAGAAATCCTAAGAAAATTAATAAGAATTCAGGTTAAGCTCTGTGAAATCTCTGGCATCAATTGTGGGTTCACGAAACAAAGCTCTGGAGCCTCAGGAGGCTAAAGTATACCCATTTTGGGAATTCTCACGAAAGAAAAAGTAGTTTCTGGGCACAATATTCAGGATCGTGACAACTAAAATTACTGTCCACGCCGTTGTCATGGGGCCTGCTAAACTTCGATGAATTTAAATACCAGCTTTAATCATATCATAAAAATATAATTTTAAGATATTTTTGGAAGTTGCCAATTATCTCTGCTATTGTGTGCAGTTAACAAACAGCACTGCATAGTCAAACCAGAACACTTTTGACTTCCATAGAGAAAGGTCATGATAATTAAGAGACATGGATGAAATGACAGCCAGTCATCCCTGATGCAGATGTTAAAAGTGACATCAAAGAGCTGTGAGGAGGGTAAAGCACTTGCTTTGTAAGCCTGGGGGCCTGAGCTTTATCCCTAGAAGCCGTGTAAAAAGCCAGATGTGGTGGCTTCTGTTGAAGGTTGAGAAAGGAGAATTGGGGCTTACTGGTTAGCTAGACTAGCCTATTTAGTGAGTATCAGACCACAGAGAGACCCTGTCTCAACCTACAGGTTTACTGTGCCTGAGGAATGTTGTTAACGGGCTTCTGGGGTATGTGCACCCACGTTGACATGAATACACACACATTGCATGGACACACGCACAAATAGCAAGCAAGTCCATATCTTTAGGACTAAGTCCTACGGCATTTATTGCTTCCCCAGTTCTTCATGTAAATGTCATTGCAAAAGGGACTTCCATAATGGTGAATAAGATTGTTTCAAATGTACAATTGCCCCTAATGTAACTGTAAAATTTCCAAAAGACAGTAAAAATCATCTAGTTGATATGAAGACCAAGTTGACATTTGGAAAGTCTTCATGGAATCTTGGGCATCGCTTTAGGATTAGCTCTCTATTCAGCTGCTGCTTCCCTGTTCATTACGCTGGAAACCCTGGAAAATTCCTCAACTCTCTGATTTCATTATTGATGGACTAGAAGCAAACCCCGCGGGTTTGCTGTCAGGAATAAATAAATTAACATATGTGAAGTCTGGCACATCATAAATGGCCATTTTCATTTTCAAAGCTAAATACACATTAATTTCCTTTTTGGCTTTCACCACCCCCCAAGTATTCAGCCCCTACCTCCAATGAATGTCTTGGTACGTCTCACTATCTCTCGAGATCCAGTTTAAAACCCGCTGCAATCTTCCTGCTTTCAAGGACAGTGCGGTACTGGCTTCACTAAACAAATAGCTCTACAAAAGAGCCAAAACCATGTTCCTAACTCGAGTTTCGTTCAACTTGGAATACCTACGAATGACAACCAGACCTTAGAAATGAAGAAAAGTATCTCAGTTTTCCGATTCATTATAATTTGCCAGATCTCTTTTAGATACAACTCATAAAACCCAAGACAGATGGAAAATTAGACATCAAAGGTAGAATCTCTTTTCTCATTTTGCAGAGACCGCGCCCCCCCACCCCCACCCCAACTGCAAATTAGTGTGCTCACAGAGACTCAGGTGCAGAACATCATTTCCTGTTACCTTCTCAGTCCCCACACAAGTTGACGGCTGTTAGGGTTCATCTGCCACACCCACCGTCCGTTTCTCCATCTTGGTTGCATTTGATTTAAAAGTGTGAACACAAGATGGCTCCCCCCCCCCCTAAACCCTAGCACCCTCAGGTCTGCACCATCCAATATTTACAGGGCATCAGAAATGATTTCAAGTTTAGGAAAACGTTTCTGAACTCCATTTAACCGAGACAAATCTTCGCTAAAACGAAAACAAGGGAGTGCTAAGCCCTTTCAGGGTTGAAGACAGAGGAGTAACACAGTCCCATGGTCCTCCGCGCTCCCCCAGTTCCCTTGTTGAATCTTGGAGTAGGATTATACTGGTGGTATATTCTATCCTCATTAAAAAAATACAAACAGGAAAAACTGTTCTATTCAACGGATAATCCTCATCGCAGTCTGTCTGGATGCTGTAATTCATGACTTTCTACTGCCACATAAAGGCACAGGAGTCAGTGACGAACACCAGCCTTCTAGTTGGTGGCAGCCTGCCAGCCTCCCCAGGTGCAGTGCTGGCTTAAAAAAAATTATCTCATTCTATTGAGTTGTAACCGTGTGCTAGACATTGTGCAATGGAAAGGCGCGCAGGGCAGGTGCAAGCCCCACTTTTTAAGACTTCATAACTGAAGCGCAACAAAGCACCCCTTGCTGCTGCTGACCCGCGGAATTATTTTTATTTCGGTTTTCAGGGGTTGTCAGGAAGTGGCCATTTGATAACCTCTCCGCCGTGGGTTACTAGCGGCTGGCTGCTTGTTTTCCCACTTCCAGTTAATCAGTTTATGTTACCCGAAGAGGGTGTTCCGAGTTTCTAATAGAGGAATTAAGCAGCGTGCTTTTCCAGGTGTTAAATCACAGGGACTTACCTGGCGGACAAAGAGGATATAAATGCAGGGAGAGAGGAAGTTGACACAGCTGAATGGGAGATGGGGGTGAGCTACTGTGGTTGTATTCTGGGACTATATACTCTGACCTGCTGAGGAACTCTGGGATATAGTAATCTTTATTTCTTTAAGCAGAGGAAGGAAGCCAAGGGACATTAGTTATCCTTTGGGAAAGTGGAGAGGCACAAATGTATTCACGTGATGAAGATGGAAGGGTACCAGTTATGAGGTTAAAGAGCCTGTTAAACAAACAGACAGCGGAGGAGGAGGATTAAGATGTGAAACGGTCCCAGAATACTCCTGATGGTAGAGCATTTTTAGCCTAGCTCTGACTTCCTTGAGATGTGAACTCTGATGCCTGTCTCCTCGCTCTCCTAGACCAGAGCAAGGACGCCGGCAGAGCAAGGAGAAGTGATGCTAATGCCCCACCCCCCAGCCGCATCCTTTCAGACTCAATTTTTCATTCCACAGCTAGAGCCCCCAGAGACTGTCCTGGTTGGTGCCGTTCTCATTGCTCAAGGTCATACTCTGAGAAGGAGAGAGAGGGGAGCTCAGTCAGCCTGAGATTATGGAAGGAGACTTTTGAGGGCCACCTCAAGCTCAGTATTCTCCATAGAACCTCACTCAGTTCAACGGCACCTCCTACCCAATCCTGCCTCCATGCTAATCCTCCTACACGTGAAAATTTTTCTGTCCTCAAGTTTGCAAATCCAAACCTGTTTCCAGGGAAGGTTTCTCTTCTAACCTTCACTTCTGTCTTGTCTATCTATTTATTTATTTATAAAGGATGGGGCCTCATGGATTCCAGGCTGACCTCGCACTTGCTATGTCCTGGAGGATCACCAGAAGTCTCCATCATCCTCCCTCTACTTCCGGAATATTACTGTAAATTTATATAGTGCTATTGTGGGTCTCAGGGCTTTGTCCCTGCCAACCAAGCAACTGAGCTACACCCCCAACTTTGACATTCAAACATAAAAATCAAGTGAAAATTAAAAATGAAAGTTCAAAGAATTTTCAAATTAAATCTTGCTGAAATCAGTCTAAACAATACGACATGGGATGCACTTGTTCAAACAGCACACAATGTCCTCCTGGCCTCTAGCCTATTAAAATTCACTTTACCTTGAACTTGGGATTCATTCCAGTTCTGTGTACTCTAGACTCACCACTGGAGTATATGGTGGTATGATTCTGATTCTCGTCGTGATTTTTTTCTCTCTTTCAATCCTTCTTTGGGTCCGTCTGGTGCCCTCCACCTCAAATGTTTTTAAGTGACATTAAAACCTAGGTAAGGATCTGTGTCATTGGAATCTACTCTGGGTGGCTTCCTACAGCTGTTCAGTTGCACCCTGCACAATTCGGAGACTGTGCAACATGACCCGTTGACAGCCAAGCAAAGATGGAGGAGCTCAGGGGTCACCATCTCTCACTGCTGAACTACTGCGTGATCACAGATTCAACAAAAGGGGGAGTCGCTGCCCTCAGTTCTCATCTTCAGTCGTCTGCACACCAGTGACTCCACCGGGCTCCAATGGATACTCCCAATCTGATGGTCACATGGATGGCCCAGCTGGCCATGGTGGCACATGCCTGTAGTCCCAGTACTTGGGCGGCAGAAGCAGTGATCTTTACAACGAGAGGCCTGCCTGGTTTACATAGTGAGTTCTCGGTCAGCCAAGGCTACATAGTGAGGCCTTACATGGCATTAAATACATGTATTAAATTATCAAAGAACTAACTTAATCACAAAAACTGACAATTCACGTGTTGTTAAAAACAACAACAACAACAAAAGACTGTGCAATCAGCAATCCCGGGCACCTGGGTCACTACCTCAGAACAGGTGCTCCGGTTTATTTCTAGAGCTACCAGATCAACAACAGCTCTGCAGGTGGCACCCAGGGGTGTGACTACATATACCCCCGTGGTCCTGCTTTTCTGATACCATTATGAACCAGTGGGTTGGCGTGCAATATGCAAATGTATTCAAATACTTATGGAAAGTTGCTTCATGTATTGTTTTTTTAAATTTATTTATTTATTAAAGATTTCTGTCTCTTCCCTGCCGCCACCTCCCATTTCCCTCCCCCTCCCCAAATCAAGTCCCCCTCCCTCATCAGCCCAAAGAGCAATCAGGGTTCTCTGCCCTGTGGGAAGTGCAAGGACCACCCACCTCCATCCAGGTCTAGTAAGGTGAGCATCCAAACTTCCTAGGCTCCCACAAAGCCAGTACGTGTAGTAGGATCAAAAACCCATTGCCATTGTTCTTGAGTTCTCAGTAGTCCTCATTGTCCGCTATGTTCAGCGAGTCCGGTTTTATCCCAGTATCATGTATTGTTAAGTGATAAATTGTGCAGCCACATAAAACAATTGAGGGTTTTTTTTTGTTGTTGTTGTTTTGTTTTGTTTGCTCATTTAAGGTTAACGTATAAAGTCGTTAAGCTGGTTAATAATACAATTAGTATTAAGGAGTTTGGGTCCCATACAGCTTCAGCCTCTTTGGCAGGAATTTATGCTGTAGACTGGTTGGTGGATGGGAGAGCTAACATTATCCGGAACAGCTGGATGAAGCACTGTGAAGCCCTGGATAAGTATGTTGGGTTTGAGGAAGCCATGTTTAGGCATGGCCTATTTTTAATAAGGTACGGCACGGCCAAGGCTGGCCAGAGGAAGACAGACTGGCTGATGTGCAGAGGTTCAGCCAGGGGGAGGGGCAGGGAAGAGAGAGCAGAAAATTTTAGTGGTCCCAATGGGAATATCTGACGTCAGTGGTAGGACCATTCCCCCAGCCACGGAGATGAGAGGGCACTCGAGGGGAGTCTGGCAGAGTTTCCTGCACAGAGGTGGGAATGGAGCCACTTCGGCCAGAGGACCAGAGGAAGGAGGACTGACAGTTAAGTGGAAATGGGGTCCAGCCCAGTTTCCACGAACAGTATAGGAAACTTGAATGGGAACATGAGGAAAAACTGGGTTAGAAAGGTAACCATCATTACCATTTTAGAGCTAAGTGCTTTGGCTTTAGATGAAACCAATATTTCATTCTTTTGATGAAGAAGCTATACTAAGACTCTGGCTAAATGGTTACTTAAATGACAGTCAGTTAAGGACCAAGCGATACAAGGGTTTGTTGTTGGGTTACAGTTGGGCATGCTCTGAGCTGACTGCAGAGGTCTTGAAAGCAGGCCTCTGCCTTTGCTGTTTCTAGCCCCTGGGTGAGTGATGTAAACTCATCCACTCTAGAAAGATTAGTCTGGCAGCAGAATCTGTGCAGAATGAGAGGGAGACAAAGAGAGGATCAGAAGGCAAATCGGTCGTGTGCCAGGCACAAATGACATACTTTATTAACCCCATTTTACAGATAAGGAGACTGAACTTTGGACTGTGACCATACCCAGACCTGACACATTCCAAAACGTATACTATCTGAAGCTGGAACCCTCCACTCGCTCTGCTCAGGACAGGGAAGAAGGGATGGGCAGCAGAGTCTAAGGCCTCACAGCTAGAAAACTGGGGGCCGAAAGACGACCATCTGGATGTGGCGATTGGAAACCATTGGCGGCCTTTGAGGGTGGCGATGCCAGCTGAGTGGCTGGTGGGGGTGGCAGGCTGGTTTCAAAGGGGATGGAAGAGTGCGTGGGTGGTATGGAGACAGTGGCACAGAATCCAGCCTCCCTTTCAAGAACGTCGGCAGACAGAGGAAGGAGACCAAAGAGAAGGAGTTAGAGGAAGCTGCTGAGCAGAGGGACAGCTTTGACTGCTGGACTGAGGAATCTGCCATTTCATTTTACAGACCTTTAATTGTGACCCGAATGTGTCAGGCACTGTGCTTGGCACGGAGAGATGTGACAGTGAGCAGGAGACGCGGAGGAACTATAGGAGTACGGTGATATTGTCCTTGAGGACAGCGTGGCAAATTACTAAGTTTAATACTGTTGGAATGACGCCAACGTTTTTCACCTCAGACTTCTAGAAGAGGATCGGTAATACCGTCATTTGTGTCCTCCTGTGGCACCACAAACGGCACACGCTCAGTAGAAACTGGCAAAAGATAAAAGCTATGGGTCCCAGAAACTAAAGGGGAATGGGATGGCGAATTTAAGATTGGATTTGGAAAGAGGTAGGGCATGTCACTTTTGAGACCTGAGAGAAGAGGGAAGGTGGGTTCAGAGGTCATTGGCGATCTGAAGGAAGTGATCTATAGACTCCACTATAGTTACTGCTCAGGAAACCAACGCTACTTTTGTAGGAGATGGAGGGGCATAAGGATGATGGAAAATAAGGTCACTGTGCAAGGGAGATGGGAGAACTGGAGATGGGTGAGTCTGAGCGAGGAAGCCAGTTGGGGTTCCCCCTTTCCACTGGCTCAGGGGCATGCAACATCTGTGTGTGAAAGTGTGGCTGGGCAATCACGCACAGGTTAGGTTGCCTTATTATTAATACAGGCCAATGTTCGTACTAAAACGGGCATGGGATACATTTTCTCACTTACAGATGACAGATCAGAAGGGGTAAATGGTACCTCTTCGGCATATAATTTACCAGTGGCTACTGAAGACAGGAGTGTGTAAGTCTTGGAGAGCTGTGAAGGTCCCATTATCAGAAGAAAAAATTGAATAAGGACCTGAAAACTCTCTTTAGCGGGAGAAGTTGTGACTGGCACTAAGCATTATGATGTTTAGCCAAATTATCCTCTAAACTTGCAGTTTTCTTTCCATTTTTCTGTTTTGTTTGTTTGTTTGAGATTGGGATTCTCTGCAGCTTTGGAGCCTGTCCTGGAAGTAGCTCTTGTAGTCCAGGCTGGCCTTGAACTCACAGAGATCCACCTGCCTCTGCCTCCGGAGTGCTGGAGATTAAAGGTGTGCACCACCACCACCTGGTTTGCAGTTTTCTTTTCAGGAGGAGGTGTGTGTGTGTGTGTGTGTGTGTGTGTGTGTGTAGGAGGGGACATTGTCAAGCTTCATTTCAAGCCATTTTTGCTTTATTCAGCAAATCTGAAAATATTTCTGCACAGAGAAAAGTCCTTCCTGTATCTTTACTGATGTGGATTGAGCCGTCTGGATGACACGCCCCTCCCTGATGGCATGCCCCTCCCTAGCTATCCTGTAGTAGCAGAATGGATCTGAATGTGCCCACCAGGCTCATGTGTTGCAGGCTTGATTGACAGGTTTGTGGGAAGTGACAAGATACTGAGGATTTGAATGGAATCAATAGATTCATCCCTTGATGAATTCTTAACCCGACGGCACTGCTGGGAGGTGGCTGAAGCAAAGAGATGGAATCCAACTGGATTAAGTAGGTCACTGGGCATGCCTTAGAAAGATATACCTTGTTCCTGGCTTCTTCTCTCTTCCTACTGATTGTGCTAAGACAAGAAAAAAAACTCTTCCACACCATGCCTTTCCACCATCTGGTCCTGCCCACCAATGGTCCAAAGACAACACAGCAAGCTTGAACTGAAACGTCTCAAAGTATGGGTCAAATTCATCATTCCTCCATTCAAGCTGTTTATGGTGGTATTTTCTGTCAGTGACAAAAACTGGCTAATACACATGATCTTCTGGGAAGCATTTCAACAAGTGCAGAAGCGTTCCCCGCAAAGTTTGACACATAGCCTGCCTGCTCTCTCTTCAGGGAACCAGGAACTCTGACCCCGAGATACATTTCCTGGCACTGTAGGCTTTTCTCTGGAAAACTTGGCATTAAACTCTATGACCCTGTAATTCTTGCAGTATGCATACCTATAAAAGGAGCATCATGTGGATGATGCTAGTTCCTCGACTATCTTGAGAAGTAACCAGGTCCCTTTGGATCATGGCTACAGTGGCCTTTTGAGTGTCTAAATCAGGAAAATACTTCCCTAGGTAGACTTTTGTCAGCAGAGGGTTTTTTTTTTAGCATTCCTTCATTCATTCTCTCTCTCTCTCTCTCTCTCTTTCTCTTTCTCTCTCTGTCTGTCTCTCTGTCTTTCAAGACAGGGTTTCTCTGTGTAGCCCAGGCTGTCCTTGAACTCACTCTGTAGACAAGGCTGGCCTCAAACTCATCAGAGATCTGCTTGCCTCTGCCTCCCGAGTACTGGGATTAAAAGTGTGTGCCACCAATGACCAACTAGCATTCTTTCGTTTTTTTTTTTTAAAGAACTCTTTCAAATGAATTTCTAGTTTTTACACCTTTCAGTGCTTCAACAGGCAATCTCGCTGTCCAAACACGTTTGCTATTGTTCCAGTGCAGAGCACAAAAGCTCCACTGCAATGCTGTTATTCATGGCAACAATTCCCACAGCACTGTCTGCTCATGCTTTGCCTACAGCTGCAAACCCACCTGCAGCCTTTCACATCCTGCTGCTGGCCCCTCCTCTTTGCTCCCATTCTCACTGTAAAGCTGGCTGAAGCACACCGCACCTCTGTGCTGCTGCCTGTGGACTAGGCTGTCTTGAGAAATCTCTCGGCAAAATTTTCATGTTTTGGGCAGAAAGTCGACACATTCTTCACCAGAATGCAGCAGGGAGGGATAAGGAAGGATGCCTCTAGTCCCGTTCCCAATAGTAACTCTTCCATGTGAAATCTGATGCCCTCTTCACCATCAACATTTCTGTCAGCATTCTGGTCTTCAACACTCCCACTACAACTGGTGAGCTCTTCTTACAGCATCCTAGGTCTTGTCTAGCCTGCCTCTCCAAATGCTTCCACATTCCTCTTTCGTAAACCAGGTCTAAAGACTTAAGAGGCACAGAGGTTTAGTCACAGCAGGGATCCCTTGTCCGAGGTTTTCTGTCCTGCCCAGTTCCTGCAGTCATTAAGTCCCAAAGAAATCACACAGAGGTCTACATAGCTATAAACTGATTGGCCTAGTAGCTCAGACTTCTTATTAACTCTTATAGCATATATTAGCCCATTATTCTTGCTTATGTTAGCCACGTGGTTTGGTACCTTATTAGGGAGGCAGTCACATCTTGCTGCTTTTGTGGCTGGGTCACGACTAGGACTTCCTTCTTCCCAGAATTTCCCTGTTCTCATTGACTCACCTCTACTTCCTGTCTGGTTGTCCCGCCTATACTTCCTGCCTGGCTACTGGCCAATCAGCGTTGATTTAAAATATAATTGACAGAATACAGACCATTATCCCACACTAATCCTTCTTCCTGGAGACACTTTTTAGTATTACCTTTCCCTCATCATAATGAAATACTGGACATAGCAAAGGGAGGAAAAATATATTTCAGCTCACAGTCTCAGAGGATTGGAGTCCATCTTGTCAAGAAAAGTATTGAGGGGCAGCCTAGTTCATAGCAGAGGGATCACTGAGGCAGAGGCCCTTTTTTAGTCACTTATTTCACCAACAAATCCCCACTTCTTTTTAAAAATAATACCACTTTTGGGTATATATCCAAAGGATGCTCAATGTTGCCACAAGGACATGTGCTCATAGCCGCATTGTTTGTCATAGCCAGAACCTGGAAACAAACTAAATACCCTTTGAAGGAAGAATAGATAAGGAAAATGTAATACATTCACACAATGAAATACTACACAGCAGAAAAAAATAACATCTTGAATTTTGCAGACAAATTGATGGAGCTAGAAAACATCATTTTGAGTGAGTTAACCCAGACCCAGAAAGACAATTATCACATGTACTCACTCATAAGTGGTTTTTAAACATAAAGCAAAGAAAACCAACCCACAAATCACAATCACAGAGAACCTAGACAACAATGAGGATCCTAAGAGAGACTTACATAGATCTAATCTACATGGGAAGTAGAAAAAGATAAGATCACCTTAGTAAATTGGGAGCATGGGAACCTTGGGAGAGGGTTGAAGGGGAGGAGAGACGCAGGAAGAGAAACAGAGAAAAATGTAGAGCTTAATAAAAATCAATTAAAAAATAATAAAAAATAATTTATTCTTATTTTATGTAAACTGGCTGCATGTCTATTTGTGTAAGGGTGTCAGATCTTAGATTTTAGAGTTATAGACAGTTGTGAACTGACATGTGGGTGCTGGAAATTGAACCTGGGTCCTCTGGAAGGGCAGTCAGTACTCTTAATGGCTGAGCCATCTCTCCAGACCCTCAGCCCCCATGTCTTAAAGCTTTACAGCTCTAAAAGTAGCGCTGGCGGCTGTGAGCCACACATTCAAAACCATGAAGGAGCCTGCGTGGGAAATCTTCAAATCCAGACTGAACACATGGCACATGGCTGACCACAAACACATTCCTGACCACTGTGATACACTTTCGTCTTCTTACTTCGTTAACAACTGAGCTGTCAGATCAGAGGCCTTCTCTCTATGCATCATTGCTGTTCGTTCTGATTCTAGAACCCGGCTGGTTGCTAGTGAAACATAAATCTTAATCGAGTAATTGGACCAATGGATAACTGTGTACCCTTCCTTAGGTTTTCCACACTCAAACACACAAACAAATAAACACACAAAAGAACCTGAAGGATTTACTTGGAATTCCCGGGGACACAGAGGTAACATCTTGCCATCCATCTCCTCACCACACTAGGATTCTAGCTCCCTGTGTTTTCTGTTCCTACCTAAGGCAGCAAAAATGTATATAGGCTCAGACATCATGACCTCCCTTCCTTCCAGGCTACAAGAACAAAGAAATGAATTCATAATTTTGTCTCAGGGGTACTGGAAAGACTGAGGTGTGCTTAGCTTACAATGCAGTAAGGCAGAGGGCACACTGATGAGATTAGCGCATAACTGAGGAGCCCTTTGCTTTAAAACTCATTTTAAAATATTCGTGTGGCGGGGCTCACAGTGATGAGAGGTCAGGTCGTACAGGAGAAGCCCATCCCGAGGGCTAGCTGTGTTTAAGACCTCCCTAGTGCGGGGTGCTTGCCGGTTCTGACCTCCACGCTGCCTACTGCAGAGACAGGTGAGAACGGAGCTGGGTGATTCTGTTAGGAACCTCGGCTCATAATACTCTCTCCAATTTATGCCCCAGGTTCTAGATTAAACATCACCTTCAGAGGGAACTCCTCTTCAACACCACCAGGACCAGGCCAAGTTCTCTTTTATGGTCCTCCAGTTCACCATCATAGTCTTAAAATTTTAAGGAGGTTCCTTAACGTTGGTTTTCCCTACAAATTGGATCCATATTGCACACTGTTACAGTCTTAGCATCTGGTACTCAACAGACAAAAGAAAGCATCATTCTATGAGGGAATGAAGGAAGGAAGGTGCAGGAACGGGATGACACCGACATTAAAGGTCTTTCTCAAAGCCTTGTGTTGACTTTTTATTCGAATTGGTTGCCATCATCTTAAGAACTAGGAATGTTAGCAAGAAAGTAAAAACAGTCTTGTTTGCATTAAAAAAAAAAAGCTATTACTGAGAACTTTTAGAACAATGATAAAGGAGTTAAGATTTTTGTTGACTACAACTTTCTTTTTAAAAGGAGAAAGACACTAGTAAATGTTAACCAAACTGTAATAATAACAAAACAAAACAAAAAGCAAGGTAGAACAGTGTTCTTGAACCTCCAGCTTAAAGCTTCCTCTGGAATTATTCGGAAGTAGTGGTTTCTGTAGACGTATTTTCCTTCAAAGAGCGAAAACAGCATTGCAACCTAAAGAACTCCAATCTTTCTTTGAAAAGATCCATTCATTTTATTAGCCATATTACACCGCAACCTGAAATGAACTCTTTGGTATTTAAGAACCTTAGCAAAGGAGATTAGCGGGGAGGGGGGGCAATTAAATTTACAGCAGGGTTACAGATACCATATCTAGTACAACAGTTTGGTTAAGGGAGTAACATAAGAGGTCATATCAACAAGAAAAGAAGGAACGCTACATGGTAGCTTTCTCTGAAAAGAAACAGAATAGAATTCCATCCTCCAGAACCTTTCCTTCTTATCTAACAACTGCTTGTGTTTGGGGTTCTGAGAAGCAGGAGAGGAAGCAGGAGGTCTGAGGTTGAAACACTGGGCAGACATGACCAACCAGGCTGTGAAATGGAAGTATCTGTGGAGTCAGATTCCTGATGGGTGCAACAGTTTGATCTCAGATCCTACGCTTAGCAAGCCCACGACTGCGCAAACTCAAGCCAGCTGCACCTGTGTGACTTAGAGACAACAGCTTAAGGTTCAAATCAACAAAGCCAACCGCTCCGCGGAGGAAAGCTTGCTCTGCAAGAACCACCAACACGGTTTTCAGACTACCAACAAGCCGAACCTTTTCACACAAGGCTAAAGCCGTCCTCAGGAAACAACAGGACTACACCATTATAAATCCCCTTTAATATTTTTGCCTTGTTATAGAACATGGCAGATCGCTGGGTCTCTGATTGTTTTACTCCTGGTGAAGCAGTTTGGACTTGAGGGTTCCTCTTCTGTGTTAGTATCCTATTTTGAATGAACAATGCTCTCAGATGAGCTGAAAAGATGTACGTAGACCCCACCATTTCAATTTCAGGCCCTTTGAAACAGCACGGAAGCCGCACCCCACGCGTTAGTTTTAGCTAGCTCACAGAAAAATTAGTTTACTTCTTGATCAAAGCAAATTAGGCAGATCATGGTTGATTGGGATGCAAGAGTCAAATCTCCATACTTTTCCTTCCATACCATTTCTCTCAGAAATAGGACCTGTGTTAAATATGGAGGTATTTCCCACGGCCAGACCAGACTCTGTTTCCAGCAGGGTCTGTAGCCTTGGACAATGGTTCTTATACAGACACCGAAGTCCTTTAGTTCAGCCATTGTGCTCGGAAAGAACTAGTAACCCCTTAGCTAGCGCTGATGAAACATCTAGATTTACATATTTCCTTAATTGCATTTTTGAATGTGAGTGAGATTTATCTGACTAGAGTTAAATGCCTCCTTTATTCCCTTACCCAAGGCAAAGCTCAACTCCAAGCTCTCTAAAATAAGCGAGATGGGGGTGCATGGAATCTTATTCAGTTCCCACCTGAACAAATTTTAGGGATTCCGCAAAATGGAACAAGGGAGTTCTATTACCAAGGACAGGAAAGATATATCTTTACCTTTTAAAGGGGGAACAGCTAGTTTCTAAGGCTTTGGCTTGCTTGCCCCTTCAAAAAAGCCTATTTTGATTTTTTTTTTTTAAAAAAGAATGCTATTCCTTATTGACGAATTCCGCAAATCAGTTGCTAAGAAGTTTCAAAATTATTGTCCTTAATAATCCCCCCCCCTTTCTGAAATGTGGCTGTAAAGACTGGAAAGTTATTTTAATTTTCACCATTTATTTACTATAAATTAACAGTAAATCTTGCACTTAGCTCCATTTAAACCTCCCTCTGCAGCTGCCCATTTGAAAACTAAAATGGTTGCCTTCTTCCACTTCAGCAGGCACAATACAAAACATCCATTGAGCTTTTCCTTTATTGCAGCTGCCAATGCGCAGCCAACTTTTAACAAACCAACCAAGCGGAATCACAATGCAGCTGCAACATTTTATAGTATTCTGTTGGTTCTCTTTTGAGACCAAAGGTGTTAATTAGGAATCAAAGAACACAAGCCTGCCAGCTTTCTTTCACGAACCATACCCTGGTCACTGCAGTTTTCAGAAGAAAAAAAATAAATCTAATAAAGGGATAAAAATGTTGTTTGTCATACCAGTAGAGTGTACTTAAGACCCTTTGATCAAAAGCTTTTCATGGAGTCTTGTCAGATGGTCTGGAAATATTGTATTTTTTTCCCCTTTTTCTCCTTTATTCAGAGTTCTCTGAATCCAATTTAAGGCTGCCTGGAATTTTAAAAGTATGAACAGTCGTGTAGGGAAATTCTTTAGGGACAGTACCTGGTCTTATATAGTCGGCAGATTTGCTTCTTAGGAGAAGCATTACATTCAGCATTCCACATGCCATAGCTTCACACCTCTGCATCTCCTATTAGCCTATCTATGGTAACGAAACCATGCATCTTCCTGCTTAAAATATACATACACGACTGTCAGGATTATTTTATAGATATATTTCCCGCTCAGTTTTTAGGACGGTGCCTTTTGACGTGCACAGAACTGGGTATTTTTCCCAAGCATAAAAAAAAAGCATATGCCGCCTACAGTGTGATTTTTATCAAATAGTGTGTCATTTTTGATATAAATTTTTTGATGCATCATGAACAGCACGCTGTCACACGTAGCAGCGTGAAGCCGTTATCTTGAATCTTCAGGTCAAAGTTAAAAGCCTAAAGTGAGTTTATGAAGTTGGCAGTTCTGGGAATTAGTCAAGCCTGCTAGTTTTCTCAGCGAGAGCTTTAGCTCGGAGATGCACAAATCATCCCCAAATCCATTAATCCTGCTACAGAGAAGCAGAAAGAAGGTCATCTTGTTGATTTAATGTTAATGAAATGAAGGGGCTCTTGAGGCTACCTATGGGAGGGGGGTGCCTCTAAACTGTAAAACAAATAAAGACATTTTAAGTAGTGTAGTGTTCCTTGCTGGAGAGGAGCCCCTGCTTCTGGCTGAGCTGGAGAAACCATCAGGAGGGGTGTGAGTGTGGAGAAACCTTCAGTTTTCTGTAATCCGGCTACACCTGCCCTGCCACAACCCCCACAAACGTCAGGCTGACTGATGCCTGGAATGAGGAGCCTTCAGGGCAGCGCCTGCTTCTCTTAGGGCACAGATGCAAATCCTGAGATGGAGGAAGACTCCATGTTAGAGGTTCTCTGGTTGGGTAGTGGACTAGCCAGATCTGGAGCCATGGTTCTTTTTCCCTTTTTAGCCCCTCCCTTTGTTTCTATAAAATAAATACTCTATTTTTTGGATATGGAGATTCCCAAGGAAAATGTCTTTTATAAGATAAACTGGCCAGCCTGGTCTCCAAGAGCTAGTTCCAGGACAGGCTCCAAAAGCTACAGAGAAATCCCGTCTCGAAAAACCAAAGATAAAGTGGCTGAAGTTTGCTTTCTAAACTGAGTACCCAGCACCTCACTGGGCTGAAACAAACTCATGGGATAACTTGGGTGAACTGCACAGACATGGTTATTTTTGATTTTTGTTTGCTTCTGTTTTTTGAGGCCATTCTCATTACAAAACTAAACTGGACTTGAACTTGGAAGCCTGCGTTAGCTTCGCTGCACCAAATGCTAAGATTACAGGTGTGAGTAACTACACCCAGACTAAACCAGAGGTCTTTAAATTTGGCTGACAACTTGGATTTGTCCTGGGGGAGCTAAAAAAACATTTTGCTGTTTCACTTCTTCTCCACCCTTACCCCAAGATTATGATTTAGTTTACTTCTTGTAGAGTCTGAGCTTTGAGACTGCCATATTAGTTTCTAGGTAGAGTTAGTAAGCTGGGGACCACAGACCAGGGTATTTAACATACTGCTCTCCACATTTCTTTGGAGTCCTTATGCACCATGGTGTTATTTTCCAGCACCGTGGAGCATGCCAATGGCTTTAGCATCCTATACAAGAAGCAACTTCATTTATTTTGAAATTGTTTTCTTCCTAAATGAGCATTTCTCTGGTTTTTGTTTCATGTGTAAATGAATCTTTGTGTCTGTTTCTCTCTCTCTCTCTCTCTCTCTCTCTCTCTCTCAGACACACAGACACACAGACACACACACACACACACACACACACACACACACACAGAGAGAGAGAGAGAGAGAGAGAGAGAGAGAGAGAGAGAGAGAGAGAGAGAGAGAGAGATATTTTGACTGGTGTCTATCTAGGGACTCTCCCCGTAGAGTTAAGCAACTCCATAGAGGAGAGAATTGTTTGGGTCTAACTTCTCCAGCCAGTTCTGTACACCAGGGTCACTCTTCCTGTCTTGAACTTGACCACATCTTGGAATTCCCATCACTTTTTAAATCGGTCACCATTTCCTCTGTCACTTTCTTCCTACCCCTCCTCTTCACCTGGGAATTTCCCCTTAGTCTAGCAGCTATCCTTCCAACTTGAAATCACTTGGATTTTGCTATCTTCTGCTCTTCTTTGCTCTGGTGACGATTTAAGCTGAGTTTTAAAAAGCTAGGCCAGCAGAATCCCCTTCTTTAATCCGTGCTTCTGGCTAACTAGTATTAGAGATGTGGCTAAGTTCTCCTTTGGGCTTTGAAAAATAAATGTGCCTCCTGCTATCCAACTTACTTCTTCAGCTACTTGGGAGTTAAGAATTATCTTTTTACATGTAGGAAGATATATGATTTCCCCTCTTCATTTTAGACCTGCTGACTGGCCCAGCAGAGGCTCATCTTTTCTGTAGAGGGGTCCAGGATCCTGCCAAGAAGGCATTCATTAAATCCGGGAAGAGTCTGGAATACTGGGCCATCAGTCCACTCTCTGAGGTAAAATGCTCACTTAGCTGTCACCAATCCTGGAGACGTTTTGCACACCTCTACAGCTGCCTGCCAAAATAAAACGTCGTTCAAAACAGAGAGGCTTCTATCTGTTTGATCCAAAGGATAAGAGATAAAAGGATGTTTTCATTTCTAACAAATGCTGGCAATAACCAGACCATTGGAAATTGTCCCCTTTTGCTTCTTTTCCTTTCTCTTCTAGACCTACTAGGGACTCTGCTATTCTCTGTCTTTGAACATTGTCAATTTTTATCCAGTGAAAATTGCATTTTTATAAAAAGTTCAGGTCAAATTACTTAACTATTTTAGGTACCAAAAGACGAGGTAAGGCGGTGTGATCACTGTAATATCAGCAAAAAAAAACAGTAGCATCCAACATCTAAATCAGGGAGGCTCTCAACCTTCCTAATGCTGAGACCTCTTAATTCAGCTCCTCATGTTGCAGAAACCCCCAACTATTAAATTCTTTCCTTGCTACTTCCTAACTACAATTTTGCTACTGTTTCGAACCATAATGCAAACATCTGACATAGTGGGGGTTGCCACCCACATGTTGAGAAACCATGACTCTAAAGGCAGCTTCAGTGAGGGGCGTGAATTACTCTGCTGATCTCCAGAACAACCCCAAAAGGTAGGTATTATGATGCTCAGTTTTCAGATGAAAGGTCAAAACATAAAGTCACTTGCCAAAGTCGCTTAACATAGGCCTGCGATCATCCTCAAGAAATCTTATCATCTTACCACTAGGGTGGGAGTAATAATAATAATTTTCTCTACTGTTGTTGGGAAGTCCATTGAGAAGCTAGGAATACATGTATGAACAACACCTTTGGAGTGTCTTTTCCTCTCTCTGTTGATCTTTTTTTTTTTTTTTTTTTTTTAAAGAGACGGGGTCTCGCTATGTTGCCCAGGCTGGAGTGCAGTGGCTATTCACAGGCGCGATCCCACTACTGATCAGCACGGGAGTTTTGACCTGCTCCGTTTCCGACCTGGGCCGGTTCACCCCTCCTTAGGCAACCTGGTGGTCCCCCGCTCCCGGGAGTCTCTGTTGATCTTTTACCAACAAGGCAGTCTACAAAGTGTCGAGGGAAGACCCTCCTTGCCAATCCAGCTTAAGGTTGCAGCAGACATTCTTTTGGCAAGTTCTTTCTCTGTTATACATTTATTTTGTGGTAAAAAAAAAAGTAAAAGGCGCCTTATACTTAAGAAAGGACAAAGTATAAGTCTTGTATAGTGGTTAGGTCAGTGGTTCTCAGCCTATAGGTCGTGACTCCTTGGGGCACAACCTTTTCACAAGAGTCCCCCTAAGACCATCAGAAAACATAGACAATCCCTCACAGTAGCAAAATTACAGTTACAAAATACCAACGAAAATAACTTTATGATTGGGTGTCGCCACAATGAGGGCAGGAGGAACCACTGGTTTCAGAACAGGACCTGGCCGCCTGAAAAAAAGCTAAGCTCTCTCTCCCTTTCGTGTCACCAAGTCATGTGTTCTTTGAAGTAACCCACGAACAGGCATACACGAGCAAGGGGGTATTTCTCAAATGTAGCTTCCAATACGATGCAGGTATGATCAGGCTGACAGAACAGGGCGCATCTGCTACAGGGAAGACAGTATCTCACAGTTTCCAAGGTGAAGGCGTACCACAGGCTACACACGGGCACAGAGCCAAGCGTCAAGGTTGGTATAAGGCAGAGGGAGCAGCAAAGAAGGATGGGCCCCTGAGAGCCTTGACTGTGGCTCCCATTGACCCAGCAAAGAAAAACGGCTCAGGACCGATGAAATAACGCCAGAGAGTTATGAGGCAAAAAGCGAGAAGACTGGAAAGGGATCCAATGTCAGAGCAAAGGGAGAGAGAGAGACAGGATCGATGACAAGAGCCATCTGGTCAGGTTAAGGTCATAAACGTACTGTGAATAACAACAAACACATTTAACCAAAGTGAGCAGAAAGTTTGGAGGTCCATGTCCTTTAGGCTAAATCTGAGGGATTTATGTTTGCTTTTTTTTTTTTTTTGCTTTGCCTTACAGATTTTTAAAAAAACATCATGTAGGGATATTTTAGCTGCTTCTACCTTTAACGATGTTAAAATTCAGGCACAGGCTTAGACACAATCCCGTGTCATAGGATGTAAGCAACATGATACTTGGCATCACCTAGGAAACCAAGAGTTCAAATTTCATTTGAAAATTGGAACAAAATGGCCCAGAAAGGGGACACTGGTGTGAGGTTTTCAGGAGACCTGGATTCTGGGTCCGTTTTTGCCAGTTGTATACTTTGAGGAAGGAACACAGCTTGCTTCTGAACACAGATGTGTGTCACTTGTGAAACGACAGTGTTGGTTGGGATTCTCTGGTTTTCTACATCTTTCTGATTCTAAATTCCCGGGGTCAACATGGCTTTTGCCTCATCAAAATCCTCTACAACCCATCACAGTGATTTTAATTCAATCTACCTGGAGAGAAAAGGTAGCATTCTAATAAAACGCTCTCATTTCAACCCTGCGCTATGTGATTTGACCACAGCATGTCAGCCTGGTAATTTGTGGATAAAATATTTTGTTCAGTACTTTAATCATTTTTATACTTATTTATTTGGGGGAGGGGCTGCGCAGTACGCCTGTGGAGAGTCAATTCTTTCCTTCCGCCATGTGGGTCCTGGGCATGAAACTCAGGTCGTCAGGCTTTGCGACAAGCTCATCTATCTTGTCACCTCCCCCTTTAATTCTTTATAAAACTTTTTATAAATATAGTTGGCTATTCCTCTGAGCTCTGCATTGGTTTTTCTTAATAATTCACATAACTCTACCAATGTGAGCTGCTCCTTCCCAGTATTTCTGTCTTGGGATATTTCTACAGCTAAGGCAAATGGCATCAAATTACTACATCATAGTCATCTGGGACCAGACCTAGCCCTTCTCACAGTGGTTAAGACCCTGGGGAAATTGATGTTTTGCTAGAAGGCCAGCAGCTGTAAGGTGGAACTGGGTTACTTGCTGTCAGTTAATCGTATGGCTAAACCTTTGGAGTTCTCCAAACGAGATATGCTTACATCCTGGGAGAATCGGGCTTAACCAGGATTTCCTTTTGCTATCCGAGCTTGAAGACTGAAAAAAAGAACTTGAACTTTCCCCTGTGTTCTGTTGTGCAGAGAGTCCCAGAGAAGAGCAGCTGCTGGGCACAGGGGCTGTGGAAGCTGAGATTACATCAGGGAGAGCGATAGATGTAGCTTCGCCAAGGTGGAATCAACGACTCCAATTCTGGGGCACGTAGAGTTGATATTAGGAGATTTCTTTCTGCACTTAAGAGTCTGAAGGCCAGAGGTGAAGGGCAAGTGTCAGAGATAAGGAAGATGTAGCCTTCTTGTCCTCCTCTGTCACCAACCACAAAGGATGGGGAAGAATAACGGGATGTACCACCCCAAAGACAGTTGTCTGGTGGAATCCACTCATGGTGCCTCTTAGTTCTGCCAGCTTTCATAGCCCATTTCCTTAGCTGGCCCTTTCTCTTCTCTGGTCAACTTTTGCTTGGTTTATTCTGTGGGGCAGTCAACAGTGTAACAACCATAGAAGAGGCCTGCTGCCAACTGCAGGCATATTGGCTAAGGGACACCTTATGAAGGAAATATGAAGACGAAAACGAAGATTTCTCATCTCAGACTTTACTAGATGACTCCAAGTTTATTCTGAAAATTAATCAGATACTGTGAAGTCGATGTTTACTGTGATGTCTATTAATAAAAGATGACTGAACAATGCAGTTCTGTCCACAGACAGTTTTATTTGGCTTTCATAATCAAATGCTCCTTACTTCTATGTATATAGAAACAGGACAGTTACTTTTGTGTCCGCGGAGCTAAAGATCAACAGATTATATAACAGAATTCCTTCAAGCAAAAGCTCATAAGAAAAATTTATTACCTAAAAATTTCAAGCCCCATGTGGCGTTTTGTGTGCCGAACCAATAAACTCATTAAAATAACATCGAGTAAACCCAAACACAACACAATGAAAGCCCTAACACAGCTCACAGTAACCAACCAACTTTAAAATAATATCTTTGTTATGTACTAAGGTTAAATATTCAGCAAATTTTTTATATTTTTTCCACTTGAGATCATGAGTGGTTTTCTACTTTCCTGAGAAACACACTCTTGTGGCTTTTTGATCAAAGCAAATAGACATCCCTGTTCTGTTTGACTAAGGTTTTGGAATCGGGAGACAAGTGTATGTACAGTTTTTTTAAATGTAAAAATTCTTAGAGTCTCTATTCAGTGTGGATTTAGAAAGAAGATGTGTTCATAATGTTAGTCACCATGAGATGTGTATGTGGGTGGGGGAGGTGTGTTGGGAAGGGAGAAAGGGGAGGAAACAAAGGAATTTGGCTGCAAAATTGAGTAACAGTTTGCAACACTTGGCTTCCAATTGTGAAAGATGAGCAACAGTGGGGTTTTAAAAGGCTGGGCTAACAAGGATCCACTTGAGGGAAGCTTAATCTTGGTTGGCAGGCTGACTGGGAGGTCAGCTCGGAGCACGCCTTCTCAGCTGGAGTTAGGCTCCCTTTACCAGGACAACTGTCTTCTGCATTTCAGCCTCTGAAACTGCAGGTTCCTTCAGACAGGCAGCATCCCTGTCTCTCCCCTCAAAGGGTTGTCCCTCCACTGCAATGCTCTGTCAATGACCGTATGTATCATTTCCGCCAAGCAAGGAGCACAAAGGGAAGCGCTTCGTATTGGTATGTGAGGGGGTGTGTGGTGTGTGCATGAGATCACTTTCCTTCCTTGTGGTGACAGTCCTTGTCGGCAGATGAAGCAAAATTCCCTCTGACGGCAAGAGGAATAAAACAGATATGTGTGAGTAAGAAGTGAAATACTTGAAAATTAGTAATTGCTATATAATTTTAAAGATTACTTAATTAAGTTAATTGCAAATTTAGGGCAAAGGAGTAGCATTCTAAGGGACCCTAGAGACTGTACCCCCAAAGAATCTGATATTTTCCAAATATAGGCGCTTATTTAGTGGAGGGACTTTTATACTGACTATAATGTGTAGTGAAATTTTCACTCATTGTTTTATCGTGTTGCTGTTAGTCACCTATTATTAATGTATGTCAGGTTTGCAATAGCAAATGAATTGAAAGCCTCAGGAAGCCAAACACGCACTTTGGGCAAGGATCTTTGTCTTAAGGAGGAGGTTGTCTCTAATGTAACGGGATTCTAGCTGGTTCGCAAGACCACATCACACTGATCTTCGTATTAAACTGGGTAATGACACTCTTTGTCATCTATGTTAGAGAAATAGCTCCCTGTTCGGACCATAGGAAGCCATCCAGGCACTTTTGTAACACCCATTCATCGTATATCATTCTGAGGATAAAAGATTCACCTGTTCAGGGGGTTCATAATGCTCACCTGAGAGATAATTTCAAGGAAGGCAGCGACTTGATTCAACCCACAGATCCAGCCACAGAAACAAACAAACAAACACGGGAATCTTGCCTGGAAGCTAACTCATCAGCTTGTCCGTCTTGGCCATAGTCTTTAACTACTGCAGCTACTCAGACTCAGAGACAAGAACAATCCCCCTGAGGTAGTGAGAAAGAGGACATGTACCTACTAAGTTGATAGCTGGCCCTATACTGTGAACCAGAATGCTCGTTTTAGGGGGAATCAAAACTGCACTTTGCTCTGGAAGTCCTCGAGGGGTACTTCTGCTACGAGGGCTTCATTAATTGCCCTCCTGGAAAGAACAGTCTGCACAGTCAGCATGAGACGGAACTAAGAATTAGAAGTTGTTTTTCTTGTGTTGTTGAGAGACTGGCCGTGATGACGGTTTCCAAAAAACACAAATTTATTTTGATCAATGGGAACACCCTTGAAATAAACTTACAGACCTTCCTGTCACGAACGGTACCTACATGATAAAGATGTTATGGAGTATACAAGTCAGGCACTCATCACAACGTGTTAGCGTGGCAGGGTAAGTTTCAATTATCTTTATTAAAGCAACAATGTAATCTGCATATGTTCATTCTCGTGCATTCTGAAACAGTTTGCTGCGTTATGTGAGCTGACTTTAATTTCACTGTATTTCAGTTGGGACCGGGCAATGGTCATGCGTACTTGTATACCACGCCTCTCTTTTTCTGGTCCATTTTTGCCACTGGGATTCCGGCAGCTAATGCAGCTGATTAGGATAAGTTCGACACTACAAATATTTGTTGAGTATTGACTAAAAGCCAAGCATTGACATGACAGGTAGTAGAAAACTTCCTTCCCTGCAGGAGCTTGCAGCCAAATGAAGAGTGTATAGCACAGGGCTGACGTCATGCAACTGTTTCTGGAGTATTCCCCTTAGCCAAAAGGGGATGATCTTGCCATCAGGGATGGGCTCCTTTGTATATATCAGAGTAGACACTCTAGCGTCTTCCATTTCAAGTGTACTCATTGAGGATAGAATATATGGGGTACGAAGAAAGATTCCTGCAGAGGAAGCATCTTTTAAATAATACCTCCACTAATATTAACCCCGTTGCGAGTCTTTCACTGTGGTCAGTAGGCAATGTCATTCCATTTCCGAAATCCAACAATTCTTGTTTTTTCGTCTACTTTCGGATAAGGCCTCCCTACTGGGCTCAACCACTGTAGCAGAAAAGTTTAACTGGGAGAGATGGGAGAAAATACATTTTTAAGATAGGAATGACCCACTTCCCACCACATAACTTACGGCTAACAAAATTAATGTTGAATTATAAAATTTTCATAACTAGTTTTCCATTGTAACTCATGGACTCTCCTAGGCATCCAGTTTGTGAAAATAACGTGATATAAGAGAGTGAGTTGAAGCAGCCACCGGGGGTGAAAGAGTGGTGTGTGTGTGGGGGGGGCGGGGAAGGAACTCCCAGGCAGAGTTCAGCAGCTTGCTTCGTTCCCCTGAAACTTGTCAGTGTGGCTTTAGCGATTGTGTATGTCACGTCTCTCGGCTACCAAACAAGGCTCTACGGGGAAAACAGTGCAGTGGTTGTGAGGAGATTGAATACTGGGGGAATTGGCCTGCTTGTGAAGACTTCCATTTATCAAAAATATCAGTAGGAGGAGATGTTTACATGGAAACGTGCCTCTTAGATTTATTCTAAATTTATGTGAATATTTGAACAAAATAAAACGTAACAAAGTTGCTCAAGGTAGGGCTTACTGTAGTTTTTCATTTATGTACTATGGCATGTGCTTTAGGCTAACTGCAAGCATATTTAAATTTATTGTTAACATTTAGTCAAACACTTCAGTTTGGTAGAATATGAAGGATTTTATTGAGGTAAGTCAAAATTCGGTATCAGCTCAAAACTAAATATACTGTAACATATTTAATGTTGATGCTTTTATGGAATTGCTTGCGCAATGTTATTTTCATACAAAACAATCAGTTAGCTCAAATTAAAAACTGAGTTATGAGATGTCATAGACAAGTTTTGTGTTTCTGAATGTCCTTAGGCATATTCCAGGGCGAATGCTGCCATTGGGACCTTATTTCTTCATTCATGTCTCCTAATATGGCTACATCTTCAGCAGCCTTTACTTAGAAGAAAATACAGCCAGAAGGAAAGACCCTGGAGATATCGCTAGTCTATATACACATCGAGGCTTCATCAACTCTGTCACACCATGCTGGACACGATCTGTAAGGTGTTTGTTCTGAATTTGTGTTATAAAATTGTTTCACAACTTGCCATTTAAAAACTATTTAGATTAATCCAGTCACTTAGCATCCATAGTAGCTGCCATAACAAAATCTCTCCTGGATTCGCAGCTGATCTTGGGAAAGAGAGAACTCCATTACAATGCAGGGAAGTTATGACTACTCTCCTTTAGACAGATGCAAACACCTGCACAAGCCACTGCAAACTGTATGCATTTTGCATTTGATCTAAATTGGAAGACATACCTGAAACCCTCTGAAACCATTTCTAAAGGACAAATATTTTCTTTTGCTTAAAAAAAAATGTCTTTGTTTGAGCAGAACCAGAGATACATCACGCAATTTTTGAAGAAGATTCTGAAACTTTTTCTTTAATTTTGAAACTGTATCTTAAGTGTTCAGCCATGTAAAAACCTAGAGTCATACATGATATAGTCGAGATTTTTCTGATTAGCTCTTAGTAAGACCAGTTTCATTAATTATACATAGAAGCAACCAAACTGCAAAAACTATAAATGTTCTCTTGATTTATTTTGCTCCTACAGCATACATTTGCTAGTGGGCCGTATGCTCACGCTGTTCAGCATCAACTAAAGAAAGGGTTAGCTTTCATTTAAAAGTGAAAGAGCTACTGGGGACTAGCGAGGAAAGGCTGCTAATTATAGTAAGCTGCTTACCAAGCCTTCCTGGGTGCCACAGTAACTAGATGAAGGACAGGTAAACTAGCACGCAGAAGTTTACGTTTATGACCCTGCTCGGAAAACTACCACATCTGATGTTCTACAATGACTCGACACAAGAAGATGAGATGCTAGCTTGGACCGCTTTGCTTCTGACCGATCGCCGATGAGATGAACTAAGCATTGTACACAATTATTGTCTACTTTATGTTTTAGCTTCTCCATGTGTCTTATTTTCTGCAGAGTGAACCTTACTGGCCCATATCCAATGGGAGTGGATGAGGGGTGAACAGGTCAACGGAGAAAAGGACAAGAGAGGAAAGAGCCGAAGGAGAAACGTTCAGTTTTCAGTGATGTTCAGTGGTCCAGCTACTGGGAATGCACACTTAGTGTGATGGTAGAGGCTGCCTTAGGCTTTGCATTTTCTGGGAAGGGAGGTCATAAAATGGTGCATAAATCGCTTGTGCTTTGTATAAAGAGGGCTAGGAAACTTTTACCTGTACAGATTTTTTTTTTTTTGTCAGCTATCAGATTATGGCCAATCTAGCGGGCAAATGTTTATAGCTGGAACTTGCCAGCCAGTCTGTTTGAAGGAAACAAAACGCTTGTTCTTTACTGGGAGATAACATTTTGACTAAATAAACGGTGATACCGTACTGCAAACAGTAAGAGACAGCCTTCTATGCCACCTAAATATCTGGGTCACTAATTACTATTGTGTACCAGGGCAGTGAGATCATTATTTTAATGCTCTCGTTCAAATATTTCAAAATTTTAAATTTCAAAACAAAAAAAAATAAAGAAACGGCACGCTTATTTACTTGAATACCAATAAATAAAAAATACCCTTTACAGTGGCTCTCAACCTATAGGTCATGACCCTGTTAATAAACCTCTTATCTCCAAAAGTATTTACATTACGGTTCCTAAAAGTAGTAAATTACAGTTATGAGGTAGCAATGAAAATAATTTTATGGCTGGGGAGGGGGGGAGGGTCACCACGCCATGAGGAAGATTGAGAACCACTGAATTGGGAATCTACAGCCGAGTCAGAAATGTTCAGGTAATACAAGGGGGAACCAAAAGAGGGCATCATTTACTCCTAAGTCTGTCCAGAAGACCCTTGAGTTGTCAAACAGAAACCCTCAATCTTCAACCCAGGGTGAAGGGCATGCCGCCGCTGCTGGCATTTTGTGCCCAGAAGGAGAAAAAAAAAATCAAGAAGAACAGGCAGGTTTTTCCACAGTTAGGACGGCTTGCTACGTTCAGTATTCACCAATTCAGAAACACAAGGTGAGAGACAGGTCTGCCACTGTTTACAGACACTAGGAGTTAAATGTTTCAGAAGGCACAGACAGCCCTTTTCCTTACATGGGGCACAGAATGTCGACACATAGCACAAGAGTACAATGACAACAGCCTTCCTAATAGCATCCCGACGCGCAGAGGTTGTCTATAGTGAGGGACAGAGGGCAGTAGGCGGCTGTCACTTTGAAATGAGAAGGATGTAATTAAATACATTGGAAGTATATGGGAAACAGCATAAAAATATGTTTAGGCTTTTCGTAACATAAGCCCAACAAATGTTCATTCCTTCAAGTGGGAGAAAAAAGTAACCCGACATTTTATCAACTTGTTTGCATATTTTATCATGGATGCTTGTTTTTCAGTATGCATATACTTGAAATGTGTATGAGGGGGTGCTCATTGCACATGCCTATAGCCCAGTTTCCTTAGGGGTGCGGGGGTGGGGGGGGGAAGAATAGTCTAGTTTCTAAAAAGCAATCTCCAAACTGACCTCAGAAACGAGCTATACTGGAGAACACATTATCCTCGAATCACTGGGTAGTGGTTAAACTAGGAAGGCTGGGGGAAGGGAAGCATGCTGAACTATGTGGTAAACCAGCTGTTTGGAAGGAAAAGTAAATTATGAGAGAATGATTGTTTCCCAGAGCAGAAGTCTATCCCATATATATATATATATACACATACATATATATATATATATATACATATATATATGTGTGTGTGTGTGTGTGTGTGTGTGTATACACACACACATACATCACTATGTGTAATGAGTTCAATTAAAGGGAAATCTGTCCCGGCAGTGGGGAGGGCATTTTATATCCTACCTATGTGAAGAAAAATGACCTGAACGGTTTCCTGAAACACGGAGGTGTCTGCTATGCACCAAAAACGGAAACCTAGGAGGCTGGTCTTTTTCTTGAGACTCAACATCAAAACAGGTTGAACAATATTTTCTGCCCTTCATTGTCTCCAGAAAAGCACTCGGTGCCTAACGGGGGGAACATTGTGCAAGCCTCGTGTTTCTTTCCTTCAAACGACTAACCAGAGGGAAAAATGAACTCACAAACATCTCAGTCAGCCCCTGCCAAGGTACATCAGAGAAAGCCGAAACTGGCAATACAGGATTTGGGATGGGCTCAGCGAAATGTCTTGATTTAAAAAAAAAAAAAAAATTAAAGCCCACAAATTTCACCTCGTAGTGTAAGAGATAGGGTTACCCCCAAGGTAGCCTCGATCTCTGGTCTCTGGGCCCCAAGAAACAGGGCTTCAGATTAGAAGGGGAGAGTTGGGAGGAGTACTTATCTTGGTCCCACAGACCTGGGTTTCTTCTGAGTCACCTCATCTACCCCACCACCTGTTACCCTCCTGCCTGGGCTTCTCAGAGACCATCTTATAAAGGAGTCCAAGCCTTATTTCCATGATCGGGGATTTGGACGCAGTAGCAGGGGCAGAAAAACTGGGAGAACCCCCAAGGGCTGATAGATAGCTCCAGGACCCCCTTTGGATGTCTGCGGTGCCCCTGTTTACCAGCCCGGCTGCCTTCATCCCACTTCCCTTTGCTGCCGCGGGGGAGGAGATGGTTAAAGATTACAATGTGGCCGCCGGCACTTCAAAGGGCGGTTCGGCCAGCCAAAGGTAAAGATAACGTTCTGGCAGCTCTAATCGGGGTTTGTGGTTGCCACATTTTAATCACTTTGTTTAAAAAAAAAAAAAGAAAAGAAAAGAAAAAAGAAGAAAAGAAAAAAGGTTACATCACACTCGGGTGCGGGAATGCAGAGCAGGAGCCCCCCCCCCCCCCCCCCACACACACACCCGGGCTTGGAGAAGTTGGGTTTCTCTAGCAGGGAAAGTTTTACAGCCCTGATACAGAGTTCGCGCCCGTGAGCAGTCAGTAGGGCAGCCTGCCCCCAGGTTCCAGGTTTCCTGAGCACAAACCCCTCACTCTGCACACAAATGCCCACATTAGGAGGGACTGGTCCTGCGACCTGCCAGGTGCTGCAATGGGAAGCTGCTTGTGCACCAGCTTTTGACCCGGGTGCGCTTCCAGCGGCTTCTCCTGGGGGTACAGAAAGCCAGGAGAGGCTCTGTCAGAGACACGTGCTTTTCTCTGGAGGCCGGAGCAGGTCCGGTCAGGATGCCCTTGGCAAAATCACTCGGCCCCTTTAGAGCAGGCGTGCACCCGGAAACCCCAGACATGGTTTCCCCCATTCCCCCAAGTCCCCTGTCTGCAGAGAGGCAGGGGTACACTTACAGGTACGAGGTGAAGACGCTGAGGTTGGAGGGCAGCTCCGAGAGCCCCAGGTCCGAGCAGTCCACCTTGAGCAGCATCCTGCCATCCAGGTCACACTGACAGTGTGACGGGCAACCCCGCGGCATCGTGTCCGGCCTCGGCTGGCTACCGGCGGCTACCAGCTGCAGCAGCGCGGGCAAGGACAGGAGCATGCTGCGGACGCGGGAGGTGTCCATGGTGCCCGAGGCTGAGAGCTGCGAGCCGGAAGCCTGTAGAGGGCAGAGCCGGGGCTGATGCAGACCTAGACGCTCAGGGCGCCTCTTCACGGGCTTCTGCAGTTCACCGGGCGTCTGCAGCCAGGCAGGCGTCTGCCGGGTAGTAGCTCCGTGGAGACCGTGCCGCGCGCTGTAGCCACACCAGCCTCGGGAGCCCCCCTCGCTGCAGTCGCCGCAGTGGCGGTGAGCGGTTGTTGCTGCTGCAGGCGGTCTGAGCTGTGCGCAGCAGCATCTCCGCTCGCACGCTCCTTTTTTAAAGCGCTCCAGCCAAATTGCGCGCCCAGTGACGTCAGCGCAGCCCAGCTTTCCAGGCACCCCCTGAGCCCGGCCTCGCTTTCCCTCCTCCCTCCCACCCCGTCTCCTTTCCCAGGACCCGGCTGCGCCACGGCTGGCAGCCCTAAGTATTGACGAATGCTGGGCGCTCCAACTACGTACGCCTCTGAGGGGTGGGTTCCAGCACTCAGAGTCACAGACCGGGCAGGGGGACCCCCACCTGCACCCACCCTCTACAGTTCTTGGGTACCCGCAACAGAGAGCTGAGAACTGAGGGGACCTGTTTCAGAACAACATAAGCAGACACTTAGGGGCCGAAAGATAGATAACGCAGGCTTCCTCCAAGTCCATGTCAGATAACCGGAGGGATGCACGCAGCGCTTCTAAAAAAGACCAAAATCTAATCAGAAAGATAGTCATCAAGGAATGAGAGCAAGACTCCCCCGGGAAGATGGGTGGCCTTTTTGATCGTCCCGTCAAGGCGCTGTCTGGCTCGCTCTTGTTTCAAAATCAAAGCCTTCTGAAGACATCGCTAAACAAATAAAACGAGTAAGCCGGCACTCCAGGGTCTTCCCAATTCATTCCGGCACAGGGAGGCCGGCCAAAGTGACTTTAAAATGCAGCGGCCTGGGGGTGGGGGCGATATTTTCACGGCAATGACCTCTAATGAAGGGATGCTGAACAGACCCAGGCTGTTCATTTTGTGGAAGATTCCAGATTCTTTCTCCTCCCCTCCTTCCCCCTTTTCTTTTCTTTTCTTTTCTTTTCTTTCTTTCCTTCTTCTTCTTCTTCTTCTTCTTCTTCTTCCTCCTCCTCCTCCTCCTCCTCCTCCTCCTCCTCCTCCTCCTCCTCCTCCTCTTCCTCCTCCTCCTCCTCCTAGACTAGCCCTCAGTGAGGTAAAAGTGGACCTCTCTCGCACCTGAGAGAATAGCCCTAGATGTCAGGCTAAGCCTACTTACCATGCCAACTCTCAGCAATGGAGTTCTCACTCTGAACCACAGGAGGGCAGGGAACCCTCGCCACTTTGAAGTCCACCTAAAATTGCTTCTTAGCCTGTGTCCAATGGGATTTATTCTACAAACTGAACTTTATAAGCAGGAAGACCTTTTTTTTAATGCATGTGATACGTTTAACAGATTAGAGTGATTGCCAAACTTGCCCATTCATTCCTCTGATACATAGATAAGAATATGTATTCACCTGATATGCATATATATGAATATATATTCTTTTATTTGAACCTGTCGTCTGACATGAACTTTTCTTGGGTGAGTTCAGTTGTCAGTAAGTTTGTGTTTCTTCTTGATAAGAGTTGGGGGAGCAGACAGACTGATGCACAGAGTTGGCGGAGAAGGAGAAAGAGATCATAGGCATGCGCTTTCTCACCTTTCTCATTTATCAAATAATGAGACATCAAATAATGGCCCAGGATCTGGAACGAACTAATTAATACCAATGAGCGCCATGCCACGAGTTAGTCTTGGCTTCTGGAAAATCAACACATTGCCCCGTTTTGTTCTTTTCCCTCATCTCCTTCTCAGTTCATAAAACATCCATCACTCCTGTCCTCTGCCCATTCTCACAGTTTTTGTTGGTTTGTTCCGTCTCTCTCAGCCGTTCCCTCCAAACTTCAAACTTGGAGAATGCCCACTCATAGCCTATCTTCCTTCCATTAGTAAAAAAAATCTAGCTCCTGACTGTTTCACAAATAGATTCAGAGACTTATCCTTTCTGTGAATTGTCCACAGATATGTGTAGACAACTGGGAAGTCTGCAGCCTTCTAGGGCTAAGTTATCCTTGCTCACTCATGGCGCATCTAAAGTACTAATATGCTCTGGATACAAATTCCAACAGTGATGGTTAGCGTAGTTTTCCTCCAGGTTGTCTTGAACAAACAAATATTTTGTTTAACCAAGGGGACTATTGATTCATCAACATCTGTGTGCAGAAACGGCTGTGCTATCCATTAAAAAACACCGAACGACGTCCTTTGATGATGTCAATTCTACCCAAAGGAGTAGAGCCTTGTCGTTGTGGAACGAATCAGGCAGAACTGCCTGTGAATCTATATTCTTCCAGTTTTAACTTGCTTCATCACAGACCCCAAATGAGCCAACTCTCAGTTACATTCCCAGCAAAGAGGTGGGATATTATTTACCATTTTTGAGTATTCTTACATGTGTCTAGAACTTGGCCTATACCGAATCTTCACACTGACAGTGATTTCCTCTTTGTGGGGACAGGGATGCTGATTGGGTGAAAAAGGAAAGACAGATGTAGCAAATGGAGCAGGGGGAATCCACATCAACTACCTTTTCCTTCTATCTTTCTTTTTCTCTTCTTCTCTCTTCCTCCCTCCCTCTTTTCCGCTCTCCTTCCTTTTCTCCCTTCCTTCCTTTTACATACTCAACATTTATCTTCCTTTGGTAAGATTACTCCATAATTCTCCTTAGGTAGCTGCCTCCCAAACCATATTGGCTGGCCTTATGGCTCCTCCTTCTTGTCCTGGGATGGAAATGTGACTCCAGGAGAATGGCGTGGGCCTGTCTGGAGGATTCTTATGGTTCCTGGAATCAGAGTATCCTCATGGTAACCTCATACGCTCTAGGACGAGAACCGCCAAGTTCAGGGAAGGTGCTGCTTCTGCCTTAGGGAGAAATCTCAGGGGTAATAAACAGCATTACTATCCAGCAAGGAGAGAAGTGAATTCCCAAGGTTATCTTCTAGACACCTGGATCTAAAGCCACTGGCTTCCTATCATCCACCCCAAGTGGATGAACGCAGTGTTTTGTCTAATTGCTTGACTCAGTCAGTGAGTGAGAACCCATCCACAGTTAATTTTCAATCCAGCTCAATGGGAAACTTGAAAGCATGGGGACCACCAAGGGGCTAATGGTTCTTCAAGTTCTTGACAACCCTGGAAAAGAGAACCATGCACTTGGAAGATAAGAATGCTATAGCTGATAGGATTTTGTTTCTTTTTTTTTTTTTTTGGTTTTTTTTTTTTTTTTTGGTTTTTTTCGAGACAGGGTTTCTCTGTGGCTTTGGAGCCTGTCCTGGAACTAGCTCTGTAGACCAGGCTGGTCTCGAACTCACAGAGATCCGCCTGCCTCTGCCTCCCGAGTGCTGGGATTAAAGGCGTGCGCCACCATCGCCCGGCTAGGATTTTGTTTCTTGAATGAATGTATGTTAATTACTTACGCTTTAACAATAAGGATGAAAATACAGCTAACTTCCCCCCCCCCGCAGCAAAAGTTTCAATAAGACATGTGAATAATGATTTGTTTTCTAGAAAATACCACCTAATTTATAAGAATGTCATAGTGACTGATAATGACCAATAACATTGACTCAGCCCTAATAGTGACAGGCACGTACTAGGCTCTGAGAAGAGAGGTTGTCATTCTCATTTGACATTTAAGGATGGGAAATGTGAGAATTTTTCCCAATGGTGGCCAGTATGTTGGGGAGTTGGAGTTGAAATTCTAACCCTCTGCTATTAAGTCCTGTGCCCTTTTCCTTGTAACTTTAGAACCTGGAAAGAACCTTGGGTTTATTATAATTTTATATTATAATAATATTAATATAGTATAGTAATGTATTGATAATGTTAACAACAATAATATAATGCATTATAATATATGTATATATGCATATATTTCTTTTCTGGTTTCTCCGAACAACTAATTACATATCAGAGTCAGAGAAAGGCCCACTCTTTCAATATAATAATAAGGTTAGCAGGGTGAAGCTAGATTCATTTGGTACTTTTTGTTTGATGTTTTTCAGTTTTTTTGTGATTTTGGAAAGTGTGTCAATATTAAGAAGCTACTGAGTGATGGACTATCTCATGCTAGAATGGAAAAACCTCTCCCTTTTTTTGTTGTTGTTTTTTTTTTTTTAAAAAAAAACCCCTTTATTTCAAGTTCCTTGATGCCAGTGAGGTATAGTCTGGAACATGTCTTGCTTTCTGGGGTTTGTTCAATGAATGCTTCCCCAATTCTTTAATCTTCAGTGGAAGTCCACAACTCAGAACACTCACATGTGCCATGAGAATTACTAACAAGCTTAGCCGAAGCATGCTGGGATAATTTTAGCTAACAGGTAAGTCAATATTTCTCTTACAAGAATAGTGAAATAGTGTTTACACAACTGGTGGGCTATTACGGACTTATTTAACTTGTTCGGAAGACTATAGAGCCCATTATTTGCCCGCCTCATTTTACATTCATGATATAATCAGGCTAATGCTGAGTTTCTTCACTTCCTTTGACCAATGACGTCTAATTAATTGAGAAGGGAGGAAGAGGATTTAAGAATAAAGATCTATTTTCTTTGGGAATTATTTGTTTTGTGAGAAAACATTGGTTCAGTTAATTCATTACTTTGAAATAGCCCATTATGTAAAATCAATTGGATCTGCCTTTGATTTTATCAAACATAAAGGCAACCTCTAACTGCATCCATATGTTCCAAAGGAAAGGGCAATGGTGACCGATACTATCAATTCTTCAGTTCATTTTGAGCCTCTTGTCTAATTCGTGTCTGATAATGAACCCCCTCCCACTGCCATGCTGCCTGCATCCAACTCACATGGAAACCAGAGAGAGATTTTCTTTTCAAACTAAGAATAAAATGAGAAAAAATAAATAGCAAACACTTGGAATTAAATGATGTTCCTGCCCATTCATGTGATTTAATTCTTCCACATACTGCCCTAGTATCCAGACAAACCCTTCCATATGCCCGCTGTTCACACGCTCGCCCTTAAACGGTAGGACTCTGGCCAAACTTGGGCTGTGTTCCAAAATGATGAAGCACCCAGAGCCCCCTTTACAGCTGCTTCCCTGACATGCTCTGGAGCTACGTTCAGCAGTATCTTAATCCTTCATCTGAAAATATAAAATCTCCACACCAGGTGGGGAGAGCTTTTGTGAGAAATATGTGATAGCCGATTTCAAATCGAGCTATGGTCTCTTTGTGGTCTTTGCCCCATGTAAATATTCCAATTCTGCAGGAGTACAGCTATGTTTGTCTACAGGGTGCCTCCCCAGAGCCAACTGAAGATTTTGTACAAACACAGGACAAAAATTCTAAACGTAAACGAATTTTTAAAAACTCTTCAAAAGTCCGCATTTAGTAACATCTATGATTTTGACATTTTTTGGTTGAAGGACTGTGGACATGTCAACATCCGCACAATGAGGAATATCTATTTTCAGAAGAAAAAGATCAAGGCAGAAAAGATGTCTTTTTGGATAAGGAAAGAGCGGGTGATCTAATCAAGATCAAAGCCCGGAGCAAAGGAGATGGTTTCGTCAGTAATGTGCTTCTCATACATGAGGGCCTGGATTTGCCCCCCAGCAACTATGTAGGCACATTCCTATAATTTTGGGGCTGGGGAGACTCAGTAGTCAATCAGTCAACCCAAAGCTGGGAGCGACTATGTCTCAAAAGAAATAAGGAGGAAAGTGATTGAGAAAGACATTCAGTGTCAACTTCTGGCCTCTATACACAAGCACACACATAGACATGGATAACAGAAATACAGGTATACACACACAGAAAGAACATACCTGGAGAGGGGAGGAAATGGGTCAGTGGTCAGCTTAGGTGATGTGTGACCACTGGAGGACAAAGTCCCCTTTACAGACAACTTCCTCCTGTCCTCAGGTTCCTGACAAACTTTTAAGAAAAAGTAGCAGAAAACACTCTGTATGTTAGGAGTCAACGCTCTCAAATAGTAGAGAAGAAATACCAGAGAGTAAGTACACTTAGGCAAAGGAAAAGACAGAGCTATGGGCCTGGAATTGGCAAAGTAAGAAGAAATGTAAGTGTCTACCTAAAGATTTAATTCCAAGGATGTGCACGATTCATAAACCGAAGCAAACAGCTTGGAGCAGCCTGTTTCCCAAAATCTCGCATTTGGATGCGTCCGGTGCATTTTAATTGAACGAGCATAGTAGCATTTTTCTGCAACTGCAGTCTCATAAAGCTGGGGAAAACATATTGCACAAACATTGTTGCTGAAGCCCATGAGTCAGGGTGAAACACTGTCCAGATTACAGCTATTAAATTTTACAGAAACCTTTTGTTGAGTGTTATTAGGTTTGTGGCTTAATA